>NC_138883.1:166212507-167632507 GCF_965194825.1 Balaenoptera physalus
ACCAGCGAAGCCCCCTTGTTTTTTTTTTTGTTGTTGTTGTTCAGTTTGGCATAGTTTTCAGCCTATAAGTCCTGTGCGTGTTTTGTGGATTTCTAAGTATTTAATTTTGGGGGAAGCAATTGTATATAATGTTGTATGTTTAATTTTGGTGTCCGTGCATTTATTGGTAGTGTTTTGAAATAACAACTGATTTTTATATGTATCTTGCATCCTATGACCTTGTTGAATTCACTTATTCTGGGAGTTTTGTTTTGTGATTATTGTGTCATCTGCAAATAGGGTTATTTTTATTTTTTCCTTCTCAATTTATATGCCCTTTTATGCTTGCCTAATTGTTTTGACTAGAAATTTCAGCACCATGTTCATTAAGATTGTTGAGAGTGGACATACTTTTTTCTGACCTTAGGGGGAAGGCATTCCCTCAGTGATGCAAACCACTAAGTAGGATGTCACTAAGTAGGTTTTTTTGTAGATGTTCTATATGAAGGTGAGGAAATTTACCTATTTTCCTATTCTCAGCTTTTTGAAAGTCATGTATGGGTGCTGAATTTTGTTAATTATTCTGCATCAATTGATGCATGTAATTTTTTTCCTTTAGCCTGTTAATATGGTAGATTACATTCACTGATTTTGCATATTTAACCAGTCTTGGAGTAAGCCCCACTTGATCATGGCATATAATTCCTTTTATATGTTATGGGATTCTGTGCTTATTTTGTTAAGGATTTTTGTGTCTCTATTCATGATACATATTATCTATAGTTTTTTCTTTTCATACTCTTTGGTTTGGGTATTGGAGTAATACTACCTTCATAAAATGAGTTGGGAAATGCTCCTTCATTTTCTGTTTTCTGGAAGAGATTTCATAGAATTGGTGTTAATTCTTCTTTAAACATTTGGTACAGTTCTCCTTTTAAACTATCTGGACCTTCCTATTTTTTTGGTAGTTTTTGAAGTACAAATTAAACATTTTAAATATAGGGCTATTCACATTATCAGTTTCATGATTGGTGAGTTGGAGTAGTTTGTATTTTTCCAGGAAGGGATCCATTTGGTCTAAGCTGTGATATTTATGTGTGTGAAGTTGTTGGTAGCATTCCCTTATCCTTTTGATGTCTGCAGGATTTGTACTGATAGCCCCTGTCTCATTCCTGTGATTTGTCAGGTGTTGATAGAGGTTTAGAAATTTTATTGATCTTTTCAAAGGACCAGCTCCTAGTTTTGTTGATTTTTTTTTTCTATTTTATTTTTTTATTTTTAAAATTTATTTTATTCATTTATTTTTGGCTGCACTGCGTCTTCGTTGCTGCACATGGGCTTTCTCTAGTTGCGGCAAGTGGGGGCTGCTCTTCGTTGCAGCACGCGGGCTTCTCATTGCTGGGGCTTCTCATTGTGGTGGCTTCTCTTGTTGCGGAGCACAGGCTGTAGGCGTGTGGGCTTCAGTAGCTGTGGCACGCGGGCTCAGTAGCTCCGCAGTGTGTGGGATCTTCCTGGACCAGGGCTCGAGCCCGTGTCCCCTGCATTGGTGGATTCTTAACCACTGTGCCACCAGGGAAGTAATTTTTTCTCTATTTTAAATTTCAGTGATTTCTGCTGTATATTTTTTTACTTACTTCTGCTTGCTTTGGGTTTACTTATGTTTTTGTTTCCTGAGGTGGAATCTTAAGACTACTGTATTGATTTGAGACTTTTCCACTTTTCTTTGCATTGTTACAGACTTCCCTCTTTCCACTGGTTTGGCTATGTCCCCCAAGGTTTGGTATGTTATATTTTCATTTTCATTCAGTTTTTTAAAAAATTTTATTTATTTTTGGCTGTGTTGGGTCCTCGTTGCTGCATGTGGGCTTTTTCTAGTTGTGGCGAGTGGGGGCTACTCTTCGTTGCGGTGCACGGGCTTCTCATTGCGATGGCTTCTCTTTGTTGCAGAGCACAGACTGTAGGCGTGCAGGCTTCAGTAGTTGCAGCATGCAGGCTCGGTAGTTGCGGCACGTGTGCCCTAGAGTGCACGGGCTTCAGTGGTTGTGGCGTGTGGGCTCAGGAGTTGTGGCTTGCGGGCTCAGTAGTTGTGGTGCATGGGCTTAGTTGCTCTGCGGCATGTGGGATCTTCCTGGACCAGGGATCGAACCCGTGTCCCCTGCATTGGCAGGCAGATTTTTAACCACTGAGCCACTGGGGAAGTCCCTCCATTCAGTTTAATATATTTTTTTCATTTTCCTTGAGGCTTCCTCTTTTATTGTTGTGCCATGTCTTTCTGGCCTCTGTGGTTTCTGATGAGAAAGCTGCTCTCTTTTAAATTATGTTTTCCCTACATAGGCACACCTCGTTTTATTGCACTTCACTTTATTGTACCTCACAGATGCACTTACTTTCTTTTTTTAACAAATTGAAGGTTTGTGGCAACTCATTGAGGAAGCCTGTCTGCGCCATTTTTCTAACAGCATTTGCTCACTTCATGTTTCTGTATCACATTTTGGTAATTCTTGCAATGTTTCAAACTTTCTCATTATTATATTTGTTATGGTGATTTGTCATCAGTGATCTTTGATGTTACTCTTACGACTTGCCGAAGACTCAGGTGATTAGCATTTTTTAGCTGTGTGGCATGTGGGATCTTAGCACCCTGACCAGGGATCGAACCTGTGCCCCCTGCATTGGGAGCATGTAGTCTTACCCACTGGACCACTGGGGAAATCACAAGGCTCTTTTCATTTTTTTTTTTCAGTCTGTTTTCTCTCTGTTGTATACATTGAGCTATTTTCACTGTAATATCTTCTCGTTCACTGATTCTTTTCCTCTCTTTCTGCTCTTGAGGTCATCCAGTGAGCTCTTTCTTACTGTACTTTTCAGTTCTAAAGTTTCCATTTTGTTCTTCCTTATATCTTCAATTTTTTGCTAAAGTTTTCTAGTTTTCATTTTTATGTTCATAATTGTGTGTTGAATAATTTTTATCAGGGCTGCTTTAAAATCTTCATTAGATGATTCTAGCATCCATGTCAGATGTTAAAATTACAAACATCTTGGAATCTCCTGGCAGTCCAGTGGTTAGGACTATTTTTACTTTATGTTTTTTGAAGCTGTTATTAGGTGAACAAATGTTTTAGATTTTTCGTATTTTCTTAATGAGCTGTACCCTGTATCTTTGAGAAATGATCCTCTTTTATGATAATATTATTGATTTTAAATTTTAAAATTTTAAAATTTTATTTTTTTAAATTCTTGGCTGCGTTGGGTCTTCATTGCTATGCACAGGCTTTCTCTAGTTGCGGCGAGTGGGGGCTACTCTTTGTTGCGGTGCGCGGGCTTCTCATTGCGGTGGCTTCTCTTGTTGTGGAGCGCAGGCTCTAGGTACCCAGGCTTCAGTAGTTGTGGCACATGCTCAGTAGTTGTGGCTTGCAGGCTCTAGAGAGCAGGCTCAGTAGTTGTGGCGCACGGGCTTAGTTGCTCCACGGCATGTGGGATCTTCCTGGACCAGGGCTCGAACCTGTGTCCTCTGCACTGGCAGGTGGATTCTTAACCACTGTGCCACCAGGGAAGTCCCAATATTGTTGATTTTTATTAATTCTACTTTATATGAAATTAATGTAACCATTTCAACTTTCTTTGATTCTGCAGTATGTAATATATCCTTTTTCTCTGGCTGCTTTAAAGATCTTTATTTCTGGTTGTAGGCGATTTGATCATAATATGTTTTGGTTTACATTTCTTCATGTTTCTGTTGCTTGGCGTTTATTTAAAGAGTGCTTTGTTCTAGCTGTTTATAGTTTTCATCAAATTTGGAAAATGGTTGATGTTATTTCTTCAAGTATATTTTTCTGTATTATCTCCTTTGTGGCTCCATTTATAAGTGTACTTGGCTTCTTGAAGTTGTCTCAAAGCTAATCTATGCTCTGTTCATTTTTTAAAAGTACTTTTTTTCTGTTTCATTTTGGTTAGTAACTATTACTTGGTTTCATGTGCTATAAATCTCACACAGTATGTTTTTCTTCTTAGACCTTATGAGTTTCATCTCTAGAAGTTCACTTTATTTTATTTGATGTTTCTACTTAACAAGTTTAATATTTCCCCTGTCTCCTTGAACATATGAACTGTATTCATACTAATTGTTTGAAAGGACTTGTATACTAATTCTTCTTGTCATTTCAAGATTGACATTTCAAGGTTTGACTGGTTTTTGTTTTATTATGGGGTATAATTTACTGCTTCTGTATATGTCTTTTAGTTGTTGTGAATTTTATCTTTTTTTTTTTTCTTTTGGAGCAGAGAAAGGTTTATTTCAGGGCCAAGCAAGGAGCTCATGCTCAAAAGACCCAAACTCCCCAATGGCTTTCAGGGGAGCAGTTTTAAAGGCAACATTTGGGGGTGAAGGCTGTAGGATTCATGACTTTCTTCTCATTGATGTGTTGTGAAGTAACAGTGTGGTGTTTTAGGAATCTTCATCATCAGCTTTCTGGTCTGAACAGCCTGGGGTCTAGTGCTTGTGCTCAGCAGGTAGTCGCCATCCTCCACCTGAGTGTGGGGGTCTCAGTTCCTGTAGAACAACTGGTCTCAGGACTTAATGAAGCTCAGGTTCTTGATGTCTCATCGCAGAAAGAATTCAGTGAGAGACAAAGTGATAGGTAAGAAGTGGATTTATTTAGAGAGAAACACACTCCACAGGCAGAGTGTGGGCCATCTCAGAAGGTGAGAAAGGCTGTGAATTTTATCTTGTTAGATTCTCTGTTTTATAAAGTATGCCCAAAAATATTTTTGGACTTTGTTCTATGACATGGTTAAGTTACTGGAAAACAGTTTGTTGCTTTTGGGTCTTGCTTTTATGTTTTGTTTGAATGGACCAGAGCTAGGTTTAGTCTAGGTTAAATTTTCCCCTCCTTCTGAGGTATTATGCTTCTTAGTACTCTGATGCAGTATGAATTAGTTGGTTTTCTATTCTGGCTTTTGAGAACAGCCATTATTTGTATCCTTGTGTGAGGTGTGGGTGCTGTCACTTCTAAATGTTTCGTGGTTCTTTCTCTGGCCTTGAATAGTTCTCTCACAAGCAAGTGCTGATTAGTTACTCAACATATTGTAGGGTGAGCCTCTGTAGATCTCTTCATTTTTCTCTCTCTCTCCAGCTTTCTACTCAGTGCTGGTCTCCCTTGTGAGCTCTAGCCACCTTGGCTTCCTTGGACTCCCAGCTCCATTTCCTCAACTTGGGGAGCCCACAGGTTCTGCCTGGGTTCCTTCCACGGCCTGGAGACTCTCAAGGCAGTAAGCTGGGCAAATGTATGCTTGTGTTGTTTGTTTCTTGTCTCCCAGGGATCACTGTCTTTCGTTACTTGTCTAAAATCTTCAGTATTATTGTTTCATACATTTTGTTAGGTTTTTATTATTTCATGCAGAAGGCTAAATCTGGTCTCTTTCATTCCATCTTGACTGGAAGTGGTATTATTGTGGTTTTATTTTTATTTTCATATTGACCAGTGATATTGAGCACATTTTAATTTGCTTATTGACCATTCGTGTGTTTCTCTTGTGAAGAGTTTGTTCAAAGCTTTAGCCTTTTTCCTTCTTTCTCTCCTTATTTTTTTCTTTGTTTTTTTCTTTCTTTTTTTTGTTTTGCATTGCAGAAGGTCCTTATATGTTTTGGATACCAGTCCTCTGTTAGATAAGTGTTTTGTAAGTACTTTCTCCAAGTCTGTTTCCTATTTATTTTCTTAACTGTGCCTTTTGATGAGCAGAAATGTCTAAGTCTGATGAAGTCTAATTTATCAGTTTTTTCTTTTATAGTTATTGCTTACTGTGAGCTAAGACACTTTTGCCTAACCCTGAAGTCATGAAGGTAATTTCCTTTGTTTCCTCTAAAACTTTTTGTTTTTGCTAATTTGTATTTAGGTCTGTGATGCATCTCAAATTAAGTTTTATAGGTTTTGTTTTTTGCATAATTGTTTCTGCACCATTTTATTAAAATGTAACTTTTTAAAAAAAATTTATTTATTTTATTTTTTTGGCTGCATTGGGTCTTCGTTGCTGCACGTGGGCTTTTCTCTAGTTGCGGCGAGTGAGGGCTTCTCTCGTTGCAGAGCACGGGCTCTAGGTGCGTGGGCTTCAGTAGTTGTGGCATGTGGGCTCAGTAGTTGTGGCTCACGGGCTCTAGAGTGCAGGCTCAGTAGTTGTGGTGCATGGACTTAGTTGCTCTGTGGCATGTGGGATCTTCCCGGACCAGGGCTCGAACCCATGACTCCTGCATTGATTGGCAGGCGGATTCTTAACTACTGTGCCACCGGGGAAGCCCTGCACTATTTTATTGAGAAGAGTTTCCTTTCCTCACTGGGTTGCTTTGGTGAAACATTACATGGCTGCAGAAGTGGGTTTGGTTCTATTTCAGAAATCTTTATTCTGTTACACTGATCTGTTTGTCCTTATATCATTACCAAACTTTTTTTTTTTTTTTAACATCTTTATTGGAGTATAATTGCTTTACAAAGGTGTGTTAGTTTCTGCTTTATAACAAAGTGAATCAGTTATACATATACATATGTTCCCATATCTCTTCCCTCTTGCATCTCCCTCCCTCCCACCCATTACCAAACTTTTGATTATTTGTAACTTTATAGAAAGTCTTGAAATCAGATTTGCAAGTCCTTCAATCTTTTTCATCTTTTTCAAGATTGCTTTGCTAAGTCCTTACCACTTCCATAAAAAGTTTGATATTTGCTTTTGCATTTCTCTGAAAGGCTGATGGGATTATGATTGCAGTTGCTTTGAATCTGTAGATCAATTTGAGGAGAATTGACATGTTGACAATGTTAGATATTCCTGTTCATTAGCACGGCATATCTCTCCATTTATTTAGGTCATCTTTGTGTTTTCCTGAGCAGTGTTTTGTAGTTTTCAGCCTTTGGTTTTGCATGTCTTTTTTTTAAAAGTTATTTTTATTTTGAAATATTTCATGTTATTTGATATTATTGGAGGGAGTATTTTAAAGAATTCAATTTTTAGTTATTCTTAGTATATGGAAATAGAATTGACTTATGTTTATTGATTTGTGTCTTAACAACCTTAACTCACGTTAGTTCTACAAGTTTTTTTCTAGACAACTTAATTCGATTTTTCTAATAGTGATCACGTTATAAAGATTTTTACCTCTTTCCAATTTGTATTTTTATTTTCTTCTCTTATCGCATGCACTTAGGTCTTGGTCCCATTCTTTGGGGAAAGGATTCAGTTTTATGCCATTAATTATGTGAGCTGTAGACTTTTATTGATGATCATTATCAGGTTGTTTTAAAATACTGGTTTTATTATTGCTTAAGTATGGCAGGGAAGGCTAACAGATCAAGAGATGATTGCCATTGAAAAGATAATTCGTTATACTCACAGATTCCCCAGAGGAGGGCGGGTATACCACAGCCTAGGAAGACACATGGGGAAGCACCCTAATTAGGATGCAGCAGGTGTGAATGGGGGAAAAAGTAAAGGCAAGAGCCTTTATTTTGGTTTCTGTGGGAAGAAATAGTCAAGGACTTGTAATCAGGTTTAGGATTGTCTAGTTTGAATAATATCAAGGGCTTTGGGGTATGGGGCCTGCCCCTAGTTGTCTGGTACCTGGCCCTGGGGTGATTAGGGCAGGGGAGTATAGTAGCCAGTGTAAAATAGAGATGGTTGGGGGTATGAGCTTTTAGTTGGTTGGTTTGCATATGAAAGCAAGCTGGGGAGTTGTTTGCTATCTCCAGGAATTAGCCTTGGGAGGGACAGCCCTCCAGGGTCAGCAAGGCCTCAAAGTATCAAAAATACAGAATGAAAAGGTATGATTAACAGGTTGAGTAGGATCTCTTCTCTTCCTAGTTTTGCGACAGTTTATGACATGAATGGATGTTGTTTTGCCAAATGCCTTTTCTGCATCTGTCGAGATGATTATGTGATGTTTTTGCAGAATTAATATGAATTTCATTGTTTTATTTTCATATGTTATATCAATCTTGTATTCCTGGAATAAACTCTGCTTGGTCATGGTGTATTATTCTTTTTTTATATTGCAGGATTTAAATTGCTAGTATTTTTATTAAATATTTTTGCATCTATGTACTTCAGAGATGTTAGTCTGTAATTTTTTTTGTAGTTTGTTTTTAGGTTTTGGTAGTATTGGTATATTCATTAGTACTTTTTGTGCTGAACTTAGAAAATGATTTCAGAAGTAGTCTATTTTCTAGAAGTGTTTGTGTGAGATTGATTCTGTTTTCTCCTTGGTGTTTGATGGAATTTACCAGTGAAAAAATCTGAGCCTAGAGTTGTATTTTAGGGAAGGATTTTGATGATGGATTCAACGTAAGGGCTCTTCAGATTTTGTTTCATCTTGTCAATTTTGGTAAATTGTATTTTTCAAGGCATTTTTCCATTTCATCTAAGTTGTTGAATTGGTTAGTGTAAAGTTAATCTTCGGTTTTTTAGTTATCTGTGGGTTCTATAGTGATAATTCCTCCTTTATTACTGATATTGGTAATTTTTGTGTATGTTTTAAATTAGTTTAGCTAGAAGTTTATCAACTTTGTTTATCTTTCCAAAGGACAGTCTTTGATTTTAAATTTTCTTTAGTGTTTCTATCTCATTTTTTTCTGCTCTTTACTATTTACTTTCTTCTTCTCACTTTGGGTTTAGTTTGCACCTTTGTAGATTCTTCAGGTGAAATCTTAGGTTATTAATTAATTTTATAGCTTTTTCCCCTAGCATGGTCAGGGAACATACTTTGTAAGATTTCTTTCTTTCTTTCTTTTTTTTAGAAATTCACGTTCTTTTTATTTATTTATTTATTTATGACTGTGTTGAGTCTTCGTTTCTGTGCGAGGGCTTTCTCTAGTTGCGGCAAGTGGGGACCACTCTTAATCGCGGTGCGTGGGCCTCTCACCATCGCGGCCTCTCTTGTTGTGGAGCACAGGCTTCAGACACGCAGGCTCAGTAATTGTGGCTCACGGGCCCAGTTGCTCCGCAGCATGTGGGATCCTCCCAGACCAGGGCTCGAACCCGTGTCCCCTGCATCAGCAGGCAGATTCTCAACCACTGCGCCACCAGGGAAGCCCTCTTTCTTTATTTTTTTAATTTTATTTTTGGCTGCGTTAGGTCTTGGCTGCTGCTCGCGGGCTTCGTTGAGGTGCACGGGCTTCTCATTGCAGTGGCTTCTCTTGTTGCGGAGCACGGGCTCTAGGCCCATGGGTTTCAGTAGTTGCAGCATGTGGGCTCAGTATTTGTGGCTCGTAGGCTCTAGAGAGCAGGCTCAGTAGTTGTGGCGCACGGGCTCAGTTGCTCCACGGCATGTGGGATCTTTCCAGACTAGGGCTGGAACCCGTGGCCCCTGCATTGCAGGCGGATTCTTAACCACTGCGCCACCAGGGAAGTTGCCTTCGTATTATTTCATTCCTTTTAATTCATTGTGTCTTATTTTGTGGTGAATGTACCATAGTCACCTGAAAGGAATGTGTACGGTGGTTTTAGTATTGTTCAGGTTATTGATTTTTGTTGGGGGGGGTGTCTAATTTTGTCAGTTACTGAGACAGAAGTGTTAAAATATCTTACTGTGTTTGTGGAATTGTGTACTTGTGTTGGTTTTTGCTATATGTATATTTTGAAGCATTGTTATTAAGTGCACATTTATGATTATTATGGCTCATTATTTGACATTTATCATTATGAAATGTCCCCATTTATCATCACTAATTTTCTATGTCTTGAAATCTCTTTTGTTTGTGATATTAAGTATAGCTACTCACCATCTTATACTTTCGATTTGTATGGTATATCTTTTCTGTTTTTTTAAATTAATTAATTAATTTAGGCTGCTTTGGGTCTTGGTTGCTGCACGCAGGCTTTCTCTAGTTGTGGTAAGCGGGGGCTACTCTTCATTGCAGTGCACGGACTTCCCATTAGGTGGCTTCTCTTGTTGCAGAGCACGGGCTCTAGGCACCCGGGCTTCAGTAGTTGTGGCTCACAGGCTCTAGAGCACAGGCTCAGTAGTTGTGGTGCACGGGCTTAGTTGCTCCGTGGCATGTGGGATCTTCCTGGACCAGGGCTCGAACCCCTGTCCCTTGCATTGGCAGGCAGATCCTTAACCACTGCGCCACCAGGGAAGTCCCTGGTATATCTTTTTTTATCCATTTACTTTCGACCTGTTTGTGTCTCATTTAGAGCATATCTCTTATAGATGATATATTGTATAATTGGGTTTCCCTTTTTTTTTTTTTTTAAATAAATTTATTTTTATTTATTTATTTTTGGCTGCACTGGGTCTTCGCTGCTGTGTGTGGGCTTTCTCTAGTTGTGGAGAGCGGGGGTTGCTCAGCAGTTGTGGAGCAGGGGCTCAGCTGCTCCGCAGCATGTGGGATCCTCCCGGGCCAGGGCTCGAACCCATGTCCCCCGCACTGGCAAGCAGACTCTCAACCACTGCGCCACGAGGGAAGTCCCGGGTTTCACTTTTATGTCTGTGCCAACACACTCTGCTTTTTAACTAGTCTCTTAAGTTTAGTCTCTTCACATTTAATGTAAATACGTGATTGGGTTTACATCTACCATTTTATGAAGTTATTTTCTGTTTGTCTCATTTTTTTTTCTTTTTAATATATTTGAAAGTTACTTTTTTTTAAAATTAATTAATTTTTTTGGGGGGGCTGCGTTGGGTCTTTGTTGCTGCACGCAGGCTTTCTCTAGTTGTGGTGAGCGGGGGCTACTCTTCATTGCAGTGCATGGACTTCTCATTGTGGTGGCTTCTCTTGTTGTGGAGCACGGGCTCTAGGTGCGTGGGCTCAGTAGTTGTGGCTTGCAGGCTCTGGAGAGCAGGCTCAGTAGTTGTGGCGCACGGGCTTAGTTGCTACGTGGCATGTGGAATCTTCCCACACCAGGGCTTGAACTGTGTCCCCTGCATTGGCAGGCAGATTCTTCTTAACCACTGAGCCACCAGGGAAGTCCCCCCAAAGTTACTTTTAAAAAAATGGTTTTAATGATATAAAATTCACATATCATACAGTTCAGCCATTTAAAGTGTACAATTCAGTAGTTTTCACTATATTGACAGAATTGTGCAGTTATTGACATTATCAATTTTAGAACATTTTTATCACTTCAAAGAGAAGCTTCTTTGTTCATTAGCAGCCACTCCTCATTATCAAACTTCTCCAACTCCTGGCAACCAGTAATCTAATCTCTGTCTCTGTTCTGGACATTTCATATAGATGGAGTCATACACTAGGTGGTGACTTTGTGTGAGTGGCTTTTTTCTTTTAGCAAAATGTTTTTAAGGTTCACTCATGTTTTAGCATGTATTAGAACCTTATTCCTTTTTTTTGTTGAATAACATTCCATTGTACGGATCTGGCACATTTTATTTGTTCACTCATTAGTTGATCGGCATTTAGATTTTATCTATATTTTAGCTATTCTGAATAATGCTGTTTTGAACATTTCCATACATGTTTTTGGGTAGATGTATGGTTTCATTTCTTTTGGGTGTGGAATTTTTGACCCATGTGGTAACTGTGTTTAACTTTTTGAGGAACTGCTGAAGTAGCCACACCATTTTATTTTATTTTATTTTATTTTATTTTTTTAAATATTTATTTATTTATGGCTGTGTTGGGTCTTCGTTTCTGTGCGAGGGCTTTCTCTAGTTGCGGCAAGCGGGGGCCACTCTTCATCGCGGTGCGCGAGCCTCTCATTATCGCAGCCTCTCTTGCTGCAGAGCACAGGCTCCAGACGCGCAGGCTCAGTAATTGTGGCTCACGGGCCTAGTGGCTCCGCGGCACGTGGGATCTTCCCAGACCAGGGCTCGAACCTGTGTCGCCTGCATTGGCAGGCAGATTCTCAACCACTGCGCCACCAGGGAAGCCCAGCCACACCATTTTAAACTCTCATCAGCGATATATGAGGGTTCTGATTTCTCCACATTCTTGCCAACAGGATTTGTTTATCTGTTATTGTTTATCTTTTGATTTTAGCCATCCTCGTGGTATCTCATTGTGGTGTTGATTTGTATTTCCTTTTTTTTTTTTTTTTTTTTACTAAATTTATTTATTTTAATTATTTCCTTTTGGCTGCATTGGGTCTTCGTTGCTGCTCATGGGCTTTCTCTAGCTGTGGCGAGTGGGGGCTACTCTTGGTTGCGGTGCACGGGCTTCTCGTTGCGGAGCATGGGCTCTAGGCACGCGGGCTTCAGTAGTAGTGGCACGTGGACTCAGTAGTTGTGGTTCATGGGCTCTAGAGTGCAGGCTCAGCAGTTGTGGCGCACGGGCCTAGTTGCTCCGCAGCATGTGGGATCTTCCTGGACCAGGGCTCAAACCCGTGTCCCCTGCATTGGCAGGTGGATTGTTAACCACTGCACCACCAGGGAAGCCTGATTTGTATGTCTTTTCACGGGCTTGTTTTGGTCATTTATGTGTTTTCTTTGGAGAAATGGCTATTCAGATCCTTGCCCCAGTTTTTAATTAGGATATTTATCTTTTTTTTTTTAAGGTTTCATTTATTTTTTTTGGCCATGCCTTGCAGCATGTGGGATCTTAGTTCCCCAACCAGGGATCAAATCCGAGCCCCCTGCAGTGGAAGCATGGGGTCTTAACCACTGGACCACCAGGGAAGTCCCTATATATCTTTTTTTCTTTTTAATGATTTTTTTTTAAACTTTTTTTTGGGGTTTATTTATTTATTTAATTCATTTATTTATGGCTGTGTTGGGTCTTCGCTTCTGTGCGAGGGCTTTCTCCAGTTGCGGCGAGCGGGGGCCACTCTTCATCGCGGTGCGCGGGCCTCTCACCATCGCGGCCTCTCTTGTTGCGGAGCACGGGCTCCAGACGCGCAGGCTCAGTAATTGTGGCTCACGGGCCTAGCCGCTCCGCGGCATGTGGGATCCTCCCAGACCAGGGCTTGAACCCATGTCCCCTGCATCGGCAGGCAGACTCTCAACCACTGCGCCACCGGGGAAGCCCCCCTATATATCTTTTTATTATTGAGTTATAGAGCTCTTTATACGTTCTGGGTATAAGTCCCTTATCAGATATATATCTTGTAAGTATTTTATTCTATGGGGTTTTTTACTTGATGGTATCATTTGCAGAACAAAAGGTTTTAGGTTCGGAAAACTCCAGTTTATCTATTATTTCTCTTGTTGCCTCTGCTTTTGGTGTTGTATCTAAGAAACCGTTATCCAACCCTGAGTCATGAAGAATTTACTCCAGTTTCATTCTAAGAGTTTTATAGTGTTAGCTCTTACATTTAAGTATATGATCCATTTTGAGTTTTTTTATATATCATATGAATAAGGGGTCCAACTTAATTTTTTGCATGTAGAGAATTTTTAATGTATCAGTTTGTAGAGCTATTTCTGTTTGCATTAGTTTCTTAGTGTTTCTCTAGCAATTTCAGTATATTTCCTTACCTTTTTTACCGTCTATTTAGCGTACCCACTTACAGTTAATATTGTATCACTTCTTGTAAAGTGTAGAAATCTTGTAACTGCAGATATTCTTTTACATCACATCACCTCTGTCCATTGTTATTTATGCTATTGTCTATTGTCATATGTATTAGAGCTACATATATTATAAACCCCAGAAGACAGTATTACAATTTTTGCTTTCAGTAATCATATGTATTTTTAAGAATTTAAGAACTAAAAGTCTTTTATATTGGGTTGGCCAAAAAGTTTGTTCGGATTTTTCCATAAGCTCTTAACGAAAAAACCCAAACGAACTTTTTGGCCAACCCAATATTTATCCAGATATTTACCATTTATGGTGTTCTTCGTTGCCTCCTGAAGATTTGTGTTTTTCATCTAGTACCATTTCCCTTTATTCCGAAGAATTTCTTTTAGCCTTTATTGTAGTCCATATCTTCTGGTGATGAATTCTGTTTGCTCTTTCTTACCTAAAAACGTTTGTTTCACCTTCATTTTGAAGGATATATTAGTTACAGAATTCTGGATTGACAGTTCTTTTTCTTCAAGCACTTTAGAGATGTTTGTTTTACTGTTTTGACTTCCATAGTTTATGATGAGAGATCAGCTGTTAATTCAATCACTGTTTCCCTGTCTTTGATGTGTCATTTTCTTTTGGCTGCCTCTTGAAGACTTTTGTTTGCTTTTCATGAAGCAGTTTTGCTTGTTTGGGATTCACTGTGCTTCTGGAATCCATAAATTTGTCTTCAAATAGAGGAAATTTTCATCCATTATTTTTTCAAAATTTTCTTTACTGCCATATTCTCATATTAATATTCTCTCCCTCACGTCCTCCTCCTCTTCCAGGCCTTTAGCTATACATGGTGGTTTCTTGATACTGTTCAATAGGTCCCTGAAGCTCTGTTCATGTTTTTCACCGTTTTCTCTTTTTCAGGTAGATCCTATCTATTGATGTAGCTTCAAGCTCACTGACTCTTTCCTTTGTCATCTTGATTCTGTTGTTAAGCCCATCCAATGAATTTTTCACTTCATGTATATTTTTAAGTTTAAGAATTTCTATTTAGTTCTTTTTTGTTTTTAAAGATTTATTTATTATTTATTTTCTTTATTTTTGGCTGCATTGGGTCTTATTTGCAGCACGCAGGGTCTTTGTTGAGGCATGTGGGATCTTTTGTTGCAGCGCGTGGGCTTCTCTCTAGTTGTGGCATGTGGGTTTTCTCTTCTCTAGTTGTGGCACGCAGGCTCCAGGGCATGGGGGCTCTGTAGTTGTCGTGAGTGGGTTCCAGAGCACATGGGCTCTGTAGTTTGCGGCACGCGGACTCTAGTTGAGGCGTGCGAGCTCAGTAGTTGTGGTGCGCGGGCTAAGTTGCCCCGCGGCATGTGGGATCTTAGTTCCCTGACCAGGGATCGAACCCGCATCCCCTGCATTGGAAGGCGGATTCTTTGACACTGGACCACCAGGGAATTCCCTATTTAGTTCTTTTCTTATTGTTTTGATATTTATTTATTGATTGATTGCTGCATTGGGTCTTTGTTGCTGCATGTGGGCTTTCTCTAGTTGCTGCGAGCGGGGGCTGCTCTTTGTTGTGGTGCGCGGGCTTCTCATTGCGGTGGCTTCTCTTGTTGCAGAGCACGGGCTCTAGGTGCGTGAGCTTCAGTAGCTGTGGCACGCAGGCTCGGTAGTTGTGGCTCATGGGCTTTAGAGCGCAGGCTCAGTAGTTGTGGCACACTGGCCCAGTTGCTCCACAGCATGTGGGATCTTCCCGGCCCAGGGCTCAAACCAGTGTCTCCTGCATTGGCAGGCAGATTCTTAACCACTGTGCCACCAGGGAAGTCCACTCAGCAATTTTTGAAGTAGAAATTCATTTTATGATGGATTTTAAAATATTTGGTAGTTTTCAGTTTATTGCAGTTTTTATCTCTGTTAGCATTAAGTGATTTCATCTTTGGCCAGCAGGAGCCTCTTTAGGTTGGACCATAGGTCCTTTTGACATGACTAAAGCAGTCTTTTATAGCTTTCTTGCTATTTGATAGAACAGGGTATTCAGGGCATACTTGACCTAGACCTAGAATCATCCACTTCTTTCAGTAGTTCTGGTTCCTTTGGGAAATGCTGTTTGGAGACCCCAGCCTGGGTGCTTATTTCTACTGTGGTAGTCATGAGTCTTTCTAAAACACAAGAAAAAATAGGTTAATTAATATGTGTTTTTATCTTTTGCCTAAAAGAAGAAGTAATGATGGTAAATGTTTTATCCTACACATACTTCTTTATGCCACAATTACATCTTTTATATGAGGAAGATCAAACTTAAAGCTTGAATTTATTCTTCTTATTTAGCCTATACTTTTTTTAAAAAATAATTATTATCTTGCTGCTCTCTGTAATACAGTGGTGTTCGAAGTCTGAGTAAACCCGTATAGCTGAATGGCTTGTTAATAGCCACAGCCTCCTAAAAGTCAGTATTTTGGGTGAACTTGATTTAGTGAAGTATACTGAGTTTTATACTTTGGAAAAGAAACTAATGTAAAGTAGAAAAAGTATTTGGAAATTGATGCCTGCGTTATGAAGATGGAAAATAGTTGCATGCTTTCTTACTATACTACATGATGTAAAAAAGAAGGAACCACCTTATATAACTTCCGCTTGTTTGGACTGTTTCAATTAAAACGTTTCCCCCCCCCTTTGTTAAAATGTGAGATCTTGGAATCCAAAAAATAAAACAAATGAATGTATATAACAAAACAGAGGGACTTCCCTGGTAGTCCAATGGCTAAGACTCTGCACTCCCAATGCACGGGGCCTGGTTCGATCCCTGGTCAGGGAATTAGAAGTCACGTGCCACAACTAAAGATCCCGCATGCCTCAGTGAAGGTCCTGAAGAAGCCCGCACACTGCAACAAAGATCTTGCGTGCCACAACTAAGACCCGACGCAGCCAAATAAATAAATAAATAGTGAAATAATATAGAAACAAACAAAACAGAAACAGACTCACAGATACCAAGAACAAGCAAGTGTTTACCAGTGGGGAAGGAAGGAGTGGGGGAGGGGCAAGGCAGGGGATTAAGAGATACAAACTACTATGTATAAAATAGAAAAAAAAATGTAAGATCTTTAATGTGTGCTTTTTTTTTTTTTTTTTTTTTTTTGTCTCCTTATAATCTGTGTACCCTCTTACAGGATTTACTTGTGCATTTTAACAGTACCTCTCACTTATTAAATAAGAATGCATCTGTGGAATTTTAATAGTAACATGTATAGCTGCAAGCCTGCCCTGTGAAACTTTTCAGGTTGGATTAGTTTACTGTAGGGTCTGGAATCTCTGTTGTCCAGAACCTGATTCTTTTTTCCTGAGCTTAGGGTATAGCCTCTAATTATAAATTAATCTTCTTTTCCTGTAATTATTTCTTTCTCTCAAGTCTCTATATATCTATTTTTACCTTTAGTAAAAGACTAAAGGTAAAGACATAGTAATAGTATTTTACTTATTAGCATGTAGTTTTCTTTTAGAATTTTCTTCTCTGCATTTTATAACTCATTTAAAATCTTTGTGAATATAGCATTAGTTCCCTCATTGTTATACAGTTGGACTTACAATAAAAACTTTATAGTCATAAACAGTGATATAAAATATTTCTGTACACATATCTTTTCATGTCTTGAAATTAAAGTGTAAGTGATATAAAGATAACACATAGTACTTAATAATTGCCATTTCTATCATATTTCCTTTGGTTCTCTAGAAATGAAGTAATTAGTATTTTTCCTTTTTCTTTTTTTATAATGAATGATACTATTGTTTTTATTGTAAATTTCATATAGTGCATTGATTATCACAGAATGCTTTCATTGATTTAAAAAATATTTTTAAAAAATTTATTTATTTGGCTGCATCGGGTCTTAGTTGTGGCACACAAGATCTTTGTTGCGGTGCGCGGGCTTCTCTCTAGTTTTGGCGTGCAGGCTTCTTTCTAGTTGTGGTGTGTAAGCTCCAGAGTGTGCGGGCTCGGTAGTTGTGGCGCATGGGCTTAGTTGCCCTGTGGCATGTGGGATCTTAGTTCCTTGACCAGGGATCGAACCCGCGTCCTCTGCATTGGAAGGCGAATTCTTAACCACTGGACCACCAGGGAACTCCTATTTGTAGACTTTTTAATGATGGCCATTCTGACCAGTGTGAGGTGATACCTCATTGTAGTTTTTTATTTTTTTTATTTTTTTTATTTTTTTTTATTTTTTTTTTTCATGTAATGTCTGAAACATTTATATTAACATATTTCCATACATATTTCCATACAAATACAAATATAAGATTTTTAGGTTCCCTTTTCTCCACACCCTACCCAGCATTTGTTGTCTGTAGATTTTCTGATGAGGCCCATTCTAACCAGTGTGAGGTGATACCTCATTGTAGTTTTGATTTGCATTTCTCTAATAATTAGTGATATTGAGCATCTTTTCATGTGCCTGTTGGCCATCTGCATTTCCTCTTCGGAAAAATGTTCAGTTCTTCTGCCCCCTTTTTTTTTTTAAAATTCATTTATTTTTGGCTGCATTGGGTCTTTGTTGCTGTGCGCGAGCTTTTTCTAGTTGTGGCGAGTGGGAGTGACTCTTCATTGCAGTGTGCGGGCTTCTCATTGTGGTGGCTTCTTTTGTTGCGCAGCACAGGCTGTAGGCACATGGGCTTCAGTAGTTGTGGCATGAGGGCTCGGTAGTTGTGGTTTGCGGGCTCTAGAGTGCAGGCTTAGTAGTTGTGGCGCATGGGCTTAGTTGCCCTGCGGCATGTGGGATCTTCCGGGACCAGGGCTCGAACCCGTGTCCCCTGCATTGGCAGGCAGATTCCTATCCACTGTGCCACCAGGGAAGTCCCCTTCTGCCCATTTTTCAATTGGGTGGTTTTTTGATGTTGAGTTGCATGAGCTGTTTATATATGTTGGGTATTAACCCCTTATCAGTCACATCGTTTGCAAATATTTCTCCCATTCAGCAGGTTGTCTTTTGTTTTGTTTATGGTTTCCTTTGATGTGCAAAAGCTTTTAAGTTTAATTAGGTCTTATTTGTTTATTTTTGCTTTTGTTTCCTTTGTTTTAGAACACAGATTAAAAAAAAATTGGTGTGATTTATGTCAAAGAAAGTTCTGCCTGTTTTACTCTAGGAATTTTATAGTATCTTGCCTTAAATATAGGTCTTTAATCCATTTTGAGTTTATTTTTGTATATGGTGTTAGAGAATGTTCTAATTTTATTCTTTTATATGTAGCTGTCCCGTGTTACCAACACCTTTTATTGAAGAGACTGTCGTTTCTCCATTGTGTATTCTTGCCTCCTTTGTCATAGATTGACTATAGATATGTGGGTTTATTTCTGGGCTCTCTATTCTGTTCCACTGACCTATGTGTCTTTTTTTTTTTTTTTTTTGCCAGTACCATACTGTTTTGTAGCTTCGTAGTACAGTCTGAAGTCAGGGAGTGGGATTCCTCCAGCTCTGTTCTTCTTTCTCAAGATTGTTTTGTCTATTTGGGGTCTTTTATGTTTCCATAGAAATTAAAAAATCATCTGTTCTAGTTCTGTGAAAAATGCCATTACTCATTTGGTAGGGATTTCATTGAGCCTGTAGATTGCCTTGGGTAGTATGGTCATTTTAACAATATTAATTCTTCCAATCCAAGAACATCTTTCCATCTGATTGTGTCATCTTCAGTTTCTTTCATCAGTGTCTTATAGTTTTCTGAGTACAGGTCTTTTACCTCCTAGGTATTTTATTCTTTTTGATGCAGTGGTAAATGGGACTGTTTCCTTAATTTCTCTTTTTGATAGTTTGTTGTTAGTGTATAGAAATGTAACAGATATCTGTATATTAGTTTTTTTTTTGGCTGCATTGGGTCTTTATTGCTGTGCGTGGGCTTTCTCTAGTTATGGCTAGTAGGGGCTACTCTTTGTTGTGGTGAGCAGGCTTCTCATTGCGGTGGCTTCTCTTGTTGCAGAGCACAGGCTCTAGGTGCACAGGCTTCAGTAGTTGTAGCTCACGGGCTCTAGGGCACAGGCTCAGTAGTTGTGGCATACAGGCTCAGTAGTTGTGGCACATGGGCTTAGTTGCTCTGCAGCATGTGGGATCTTCCCAGACCAGGACTCGAACCCTTGTCCCCTGCATTGGCAGGTGGATTCTTAACCACTACGCTACCAGGCAAGTCCTGTATATTAGTTTTGTTCCCTGCAACTTTCCTGAGTTTCATTGATGAGCTCTAGTAGTTTTCTGGTAACGTCTTCAGGATTTTCTTTTTTTTAAAAATTAATTTATTTTATTTATTTAGTTTTGGCTGTGTTGGGTCTTCGTTGCTGTGCACGGGCTTTCTATAGTTGCGGCGAGCGTGGGCTATTCTTTGTTGTTTCGGTGGCTTCTCTTGTTGTGGAGCACGGGCACTAGTCGTGCGGGATCCAGTAGTTGCGGCATGTGGGCTCAGTAGTTATGGCTCGTGGGGTCTAGAGCACAGGCTGAGTAGTTGTGGCTCACGGGCCTAGTCGCTCCGCGTCATGTGGGATCTTCCCGGACCAGGGCTCGAACCCGTGTCCCCTGCATCGCCAGGCGGATTCTTAACCACTGTGCCACCAGGGAAGCCCTTCAGGATTTTCTATGTGGAGTATCATGCCATCTTCAAACAGTGACATTTTTACTTCTTTTCTAATTTGCATTCCTTTTTTTTCTTTTTTTGTTTTTTTCTTTGACTGCTGTGGTTAGAACTTAGAAAACAATGTTGAATAGCGAAATTGGGAATCCTTATTTTATTCCTGATCTTAGAGGAAATGTTTTCAGCTTTTCATCATTGAGTATGATGTTAGCTGTGGGTTTTTCATATATGGCCTTTATTATGTATAGGTAGGTTTACTTTCTGCTCACTTTCTGGGGAGCATAAATGGACGTTGAACTTTATCAAAAGCTTTTTCTCCATGTATTGAAATGATGGTATGATTTTTATTCTTCAATTTGTTAATGTGTTATATAACACATTGATTAATTTGTGGATATTGAAAAACTCTTGCATCCCTTGGATAAATCCCACTTGATCATGGTGTATAATTCTTTTAATGTATTGTTGGATATGGTTTGCTACTATTTTGTTGAGGATTTTTGTATCTATGTTCATCAGTGATAATGGCCTGCAATTTTTTTGTGTGTGATATCTTTGTCTGGTTTTGGTATCAGGGTGATGGTGCCCTCATAGAATGACTTTGGAAGTGTTCCTTCCTCTGCTGTGTTTTGGAATAGTTTAAGGAGGATAGGTGTTAACTCTTCTTTAAATATTTGAATGTTTGGTAGAATTCACCTGTGAAGCCATCTGGTCCTAGACTTCTGTTTGTTGGGAGCTTTTATTTTTTATGTATTTTAACTTTTTTTTTTTTGTTTTGGCTGCACTGCATAGCTTGCGGGATCTTAGTTCCCTGACCAGGGATCGAACCCAGGCCCTTAGCAGTGAAAGTGCAGAGTCCTAACCACTGGACCGCCAGGGAATTTCCTGTTGGGAGTTTTTAAGTTACTGATTCAATTTCAGTACTTGGTCTGTTCATATTTTCTACTTCTTCCTGCTTCAGTCTTGGGAGACTGTACCTTTCTAAGAATTTGTCCATCTCTTCTAGGTTTTCCATTTTAGTTGTGTATAGTTGCTAGTAGTAGTAGTAGTTTATGATTCTTTGTATTTCTGTCCTGTCAGTTGTAACTTTTTTCATTTCTCATTTTATTGATTTGAGCCCTCTCCCTTTTTTCTTTTTTCTTTTTGATTTTTTTTGGCCACATGCCACGGCATGCGGAACTTCCCTGAACAGGGATTGAACCTCTGCCTCCTGCAGTGGAGGTCTTAACCACTGGACCACCAGGGAAGTCCTCCCTTTTTTTCTTGATGAGTTTGGCTAAAGGTTTATCACTTTTGTTTATCTTTTCAAAGAACCAGCTTAGTTTTATTGATCTTTTCTATTGTTTTCTCCATTTCTATTTCATTTATTTTTGCTCTGATCCTTATGATTTCTTTCCTTCTACTAATGTTGGGTTTTGTTTGTTCTTCTTTCTCTAGTTGCTTTAGATGTAAAGTTAGGTTGTTTATTTGAGATTTTTTTGTTTCCTGAGGTACAAGCTTATATTGCTGTAAACTTCCCTTTTTTGCAACTGCTTTTGCTGCATCCCATACGTTTTGGATCATCCTGTGTTTTTTTTTTTTTCTTTTTTGACCACATCACGTGGCTTGCGGGATCTCAGTTCCTTGTCCATGGATTGAACCTGGACCATGACAGTGAAAGCCCGGAATCCTAACCACTAGGCCACCAGGGAACTCTCTGGATCATCGTGTTTTTGTTTTCATTTGTCTCTTGGTATTTTTTTTTAAATTTGCACTTTATTTATTTACTTATTTATTTACTTATTTTTGTGGCTGTGTTGGGTCTTTGTTGCTGCGCGCTGGCTTTTTCTAGTTGTGGCGAGTGGGGGCTACTCTTCGTTGCGGTGCGCGGGCTTCTCTTGGGGTGGCTTCTCTTTGTTGCAGAACACGGGCTCTAGGCACGCGGGCTTCTGTAGTTGTGGCACGCAGGCTCAGTAGTTGTGGCCTGTGGGCTCTAGAGTGCAAGCTCAGTAGTTGTGGCGCATGGGCTTAATTGCTCCGCAGCATGTGGGATCTTCCTGGATCAGGGCTCGAACCCATGTCCCCTGCATTGGCAGGTGGATTCTTAACCACTGCGCCACCAGGGAAGTCCCATGTCTCTTGGTATTTTTTAATTTTCTCTTTTGATTTCACTAGTGATCCATTGGTTGTTTAGTAGCGTATTGTTTAGCCTCCACATGTTTGTGTTTTTCATAGTTTTTTTTCTTGTAGTTGATTTCCAGTCTCATAGTGTTGTAAAAGATGCTTGGTATGATTTCAGTTTTCTTAAAATTTACTGAGGCTTGTTTTGTGGCCTAGTATGTACGTGATCTCTCCTGGAGAATATTGCACGTGCGCTTGAAAAGAATGTGTATTCTGCTGCTTTCGGATGGAGTGCTCATATATATAGATATACATATCTCTCTCTATGTATCAGTTAAGTGCATCTGCTGTAATGTGTCATTTTAGGCCAGTGTTTACTTAGTGTTTTTCTGTCTGGATGATCTGGCCGTTGATGTAAGTGGGGAGTTGAAAATCCCTTACCATTATTGTATTCCTGTCAGTTTCTCATTTTATGTTCATTAGTATTTGAATTGTATATTTAGGTGTTCGTTTGTTGGGTACGTATACGTTTACAATTGTTATATCCTCTTTTTGGACTGATCCCATGATCATTATGTAGTGTTCTTTGTCTCTCGTAACAGTCTTTATTTTAAAGTCTGTTTTGTCTGATACTGGTATTGCTGCTCCAGCTTTCTTTTGATTTTTCCATTTGCATGGAATACCTTTTTTACCCCCTCACTTTGAGTATGTGTGTGTCTCTAGATCTGAAGTGAGTCTGTTGTAGGCAGCATATATGTGGGTCTTGTTTCTGTATCCATTCAGCCAGACCATGTCTTTTGGTTGGAGCATTTAGTCCATTTACATTTAAGGTAATTATCGATATGTATGTTCTTATTGCCATTTTGTTGTTTTGGATTTGTTTTTGTAGGTCTTTTTTTCCCATTCTTCTTCTTCTCTTGTTTTCTTCTCGTGATTTGATGACTATCTTTTGGGTTATGATTGGATTTTTTTTTCTTTTTTATGTGTATATCTATCATAGATTTTTGGCTTGCAGTTACCATGAGGATTTGGTATAGCAGTCTATATATATATACGGGATTGTTTTAAGTTGCTGATCTCTTAATTTCAAATGCATTTAAAAAACCCT
This sequence comes from Balaenoptera physalus, assembly GCF_965194825.1. Lineage (NCBI taxonomy): Eukaryota > Metazoa > Chordata > Mammalia > Artiodactyla > Balaenopteridae > Balaenoptera > Balaenoptera physalus. The sequence goes on from NC_138883.1 coordinate 166,235,746, forward strand.
GCATCTGTATTCTCCTCCCCTCATGATTACTGTTTTTTTTTTAAAAATTAATTAATTTATTGTTGGCTGCATTGGGTCTTCATTGCTGCGTGCAGGCTTTCTCTCTAGTTGTGGCGAGTGGGGGCTACTCTTCGTTGCAGTGCACGGGCTTCTCATTGCGGTGGCTCCTCTTGTTGCAGAGCATGGGCTCTAGGCACGTGGGCTTCAGTAGTTGTGGCTCGCGGGCTTCAGTAGTTGTGGCTCGCGGGCTCTAGAGTGCAGAGTCAGTAGTTGTGGCGCACGGGTTTAGTTGCTCTGCGGCATGTGGGATCTTCCCAGACCAGGGCTCGAACCCGTGTCCCCTGCATTGGCAGGTGGATTCTTAGCCACTGCGCCACCAAGGAAGCCCATGATTACTGTTTTTGATATCATAGTTTACATCTAATTGTTTTGTGTATCCCTTAACTGCTCATCGTGGATGTAGATGATTTTTACTACTTTTGTCCTTTAACCTCCCTACCAGCTTATTGCGTGCTTATTCACTATTTTATTTTAATTTTCTGCTCGTATTTTCCTTTGTAACTCATTTATATTGCTATATTATATGCTTCAAACCTCTTTGGAGAGTAAGGTAGGGTACAAATAATAAGTAATCATATATGATTTCTAGGAATGTAGTCTTCATAGTAAGACAGTGCCACTGAAACTCTTTATTATTTTTACAATTATTTCAGTCCTCTTGTCAGTAGTGAAAAGAAATGGCAATACTGGCTTGGTGTTTATTTCTGGTTTTAAATTGTGGGAATGGTAGAGAGGGATCCATAATAATTCTGAGTATCATTGTGCTGTGAATGAAAAGAGTAACTAGAATAATTAGAGCAGTTCTTTCCTTCCAAAGGCGAGTCAGCACATGTGAGATCATGCCTTCCTACTTGAATCAAAATTCTGAATTTGAGTTTGGCTCTTTATTTCAGGAGAAACCAGATCCAACTGAGTATGTAATAATCCTGGTTGATTCTACTCAGAAAGCAAAGGAGTAGAGGCAAGGTTAAAAACTGTGCCCCAATCCTATGTTGAGAGAATCTTTTTATTTTTATTAATGTAATATTAGAAAAAAAATTGTGGCAGGAATTTAAATGTTAAGTAAAATTACTTTTTAAAAGTTGTTGTGTGGTACTCTGAGGAAGATCAGATGTCAAGGAGAATTACTTTGTGAGGATCTTTCTGATAACACTCTTGGTGGCAACTAGTACAAATGCCACTACCATATTTTTAATAGTTTTGAAGTTACAGGGAAGATGTTATACTTTGGTAATCTGAAAAATCTCTTTGTCCCCCCCCCCCCTTTAATAGAGATGTGAACTGTGTCCTCATAAGGATGGAGCTTTAAAAAGAACAGATAATGGCGGTAAGTGCAGAGAATTCTCTTGAACATTTTCTCTTGAAAATTTTCTTGAACACTGGAGTGCAGATGTATTTTAAAATATCTGGTAGTTCATATTATATCAAAGTGTTTGCTGCTTAAATATTTTTAACAGTACTGGATGTAATTTATGAATTTTTTAAAATTGAAACATAACTTTTCTACTTTCTGGACAAACTTTTGTTTTGTTTTGGTGCAGAATGATCCACATACTTCTAATTAAAATCTTGATTTTTTTTTTAAAATGGATACAGTTTCTTATATTACTGTTGGGAAAAGCCACTTTTTTTTTTTTCTTCGTTAGAGATAAAAATCTGTTTTAGATTCTTTTTCTCCTGTTTTGTGTATTGCTAGACAAATGATGTTTCTAATGCATGTTAATTTTAACACCCTGTGGATCCTTGTTGCTTGAATATAAACAAATTCTGACTTCTCTTAAATTTTGGTGTGCTTTCATAAGACCCCTTTTGTATTTCTAGTTTTCATTTCCATTTTTAGTTACCTTTCTTAGAGAAATCCATGTTTCTTTATAGCTCAGTACCATTCTTAAATGTGTAGACATTATTAAACTGTAACATTTTATGAAAATTAAGCAACTGATGAAGAAACTCAAAATAGTAGAGATAAAACTAGTACTATTAGTATATACTTACATTTTGGGAAGCCAGCTCTAAAGTATTTTTGGCATAGAATAGTTTCATGGCATGAGTAAAAAAAAAAGGGGAAAATACAGTGTTTTTGGCTAGCACTATATAGATATATATAAATATTTAAATCTAATGTTTAGACTATAAGTCACATTATCCAAAATTTTAAATATTAAAAATCCTCGCTCCCACTCCTGTTCACCATTATCTGCACAGTTTCTCAGTACAGTTTCTGCCACCAACATAGTTGCTGTTACTACGTTTTTGGATACACAAATAAATATGAGAAAACAAAAATTCTCTGCAATTTTATACAAATGGATGAATATTATATATACTCTCTTGCATCTTAAGTTTTTCCCTGCACAGTTTATCTATTATCAGTATAGAGCTTTCTTTATTATCGTATGTTATGTAATCAGCTGCCTGTTTCTAATCTTTTGCTTTTATGACTAATGCTTGTATATATGTCATTTTGCTTCTATGCAAAGACATCTGTAGGATTTTATTAATTCCCAACAGTGGAACTGTTAGGTCAAAGAGATTTTACAATTAATTTTGGTAGATATTCCCAAATTATTCTCTTTAGTGGTGGTACCAATTTGTGTTCCCAGCAGCACACATCTTTTGTAATCCAGTAGATGAAAGTTGGTGTCTCAAACCATGCATTTTGCGTTTCTCTTATTATGAGTGAATCTGAATATCTTTTCATGTTTTTAAGAGCAGTTCAACTGGTATTGTCCCATCTGTGATCTGTTCTTTTTCTGTTTGGTTGTTGATTTTTTCCTTTTTGATTTGTTGAAGCTTTCATAGGAGTACCTCATGTATTAGGCTTTTGTGATGAGTTGGACTAGTTTTGGCCCTGTTGTTGATCTTGCTCATGTGGCTTTTTCTCATGCAGAAAATTTTGATTTTTATTTAGGTGAATTTCTTAATCTTGTCTTTCTTGGTTTCTGTGTTTTGAACCATTAGTTAAGGCTTTCCCTACTTCAAAGTTATAAAGGAATTCTTTCATGGTTTTCCTTTAGCTTTTTTTTTTTTCTTGGCCACAACGCATGGCATGTAGGATTGTTCCCCAACCAGCGAGTGAACCTGTGCCCCCTGCAGTGGAAATGCAGAGTCCTAACCACTGGACCACCAGGGAACTCCCTCCTCTAGTATTTCTTTTTTTTTTTAGTAAATTTATTTATTTTATTTTATTTATTTATTTTTGGCTATGTTGGGTCTTTGTTGCTGCACGCGGGCTTTCTCTAGTTGTGGCTAGCAGGGGCTACTCTGTTGCGGTGCGCGTGCTTCTCGTTGTGGTGGCTTCTCTTGTTGCTGAGCAGGGACTCTAGGAGCGCGGGCTTCAGTAGTTGTGGCACAGAGGCTCAGTAGTTGTGGCTCGCAGGCTCTAGAACGCAGGCTCAGTAGTTGCGGCGCATGGGCTTAGTTGCTCTATGGCACATGGGATCTTCTTGGACCAGGGCTCGAACCTGTGTCCCCTGCATTGGCAGGTGGATTCTTAACCACTGCGTCACCAGGGAAGCCCCTCCCTCCTTTAGTATTTTTATAGTTTCTTTCTTTCTTTTCTTTTTTTTTTTTTTTAACAGTTTAATGTTTGATACATTTGGAATGTATCCAGCTAATACAATGTGAGGTATGGTTCCAACTTCATTTTTTCCTAGATGATAAAATGCTACCATTTGTCCCATCTCCATTTATTGAACAGTTCATTTTTTCATATTGATTTGCAATGCCATCTTTCTCATACTCTAAATTTGATGTGTATTTTAAAAATTCTGACTAAATTGTGTTCCAAAATTATTTTGGAGCCTGGTATGCATTTTATTATAGAAATGCCAATTGTATTTCCAGACTGGTTAACAAAACCTCACAGTGTACCTGATGTATATAGTATCAATGATGCTGTTCTTTAATATCTAGTACCCATTTTTCATACCAGAAAATATGTTCCAAATTTTAGTTTTTCTGGTGATCAGGATTAGGAATTTTTCAATTTAACTGTTACTTTTCTTCAATGTCAATCACTCCATAGTTCTCAGTTGTTGAAGGTAAGTGTTTTAACATAGATTGATGTGTGAAAGGTGGGTTATTATAGGCAAAGGGAGAAGTAAATGATAAAAGACACAGGTATATCAGGGATTTGCATTGTAAAGTTTGAATAGTAGCCCTTCTGAGAGGTGGAGCTGATGGTATAGGCAAGATTTTCTTTCTTTTCCCTTTCCCCTGCTCATCCTTTTCCTTCCTTCCTCCCCTCCCCTTGCCTTGGCTTGCCTTCCCTCCCTCCTTCCCCACCTTCCCCCTCCCTCTTTCTTCTCCGCCCCTGCTCCACCCTTTCATACTAAGGACTTGATCCTGTTGATTATGGGGAGCCACTGAAACTGAGGTATAATATATGAGTTTTCTGTTTTAGAAAGATCACTCTGACAGCATTGTGGTAAATGGATTGGAAGGATATGAGACCAGACCAACTATAAAAAAGAAAGGCGAAGCTGGATGATAAGTGCATTTAACATACTTAAAACCAGCTATATGGCCTAGCGGGTGCAGGGAGATAGAAAAAAAATAAATTATGGAGGTAATTCAGTCTGCCATTTTACTCACTGAGCTCTAGGCAAACCTATATGGAAATCCCTTGTGAATTATTGTAAAGCTTTCCCAACCATCGCTGACAAAGACATGAAGTATACTATTATTGGGGGGGCCAGGCAAGAGGTGATGTCGGCTTACTTATATTCTTGAAGAGGAAGTTTTAAAATGAGTTGAGGATCATTGATAGATACTATCTGACAGCACAGTTAGAAGAACTTGAATAAAGCAGGGTTGTGTATTCAGAATGATGTACAGTGTCTTGCACTTTCTCTATTGGGATTTTAAGGGGTTTTTCAAGGATAGTTTTGATTATACATACTTTTTTGGGTTTTATACTCTGATGTTAGAATCTACACTCCACAGAGATAAGACTCTGCTTTATTGTAGCAAGTCCAAGGGAGAGATACTGAGGAACTGTTTGAGACAGAAGTAGGAGGAGGGATAAAAATGAGGGAATGGACATCAGAGATACTAAAGTGGTAAATTTTTACAGGTATATTAAAAAAATGCTTTTATTATTGAAAAATTTCAAGCATACATACAAGTAGAGAGTATCTCCACCTTGGTACCTAGCTTTAACAGTGACCAAGTCATGGCCAGCTGTTTCTTCTATACCCTTCGCTACCCCAGTCTTCTGATTATTTTGAATTCTGTGAGCATTTCTAGTTTACGTGTATATTTTAAAAATGCACAATATGTTAGCACACCTAAAATAATTGACAAGGATTTCCTAAACCCATCAAATATCTAGTCATTGTTCAGAATTTCCTGATTGTCTCCTGTTTTCTTTTATAGTTGTTGAATCAGGATCCCATAAGGTCCATAAGCTGGATCCAAATAAGGTGCATACATTGCAGTAGCTTGGTATGTCTCTTAGGTCTCTCTGTAATCTCCTTTGTCTTCTCTCCCCCTTTGTCAGTTTACTTATGGAAAAAATCTGGGTCATTTGTCCTGTAGAGTTTGTACACAGCAGACTTTGTTGATTAATCTTAGATGGTGTGTGTGTGTGTGTGTGTGTGTGTTTTAACATGTCACTTTGTTCCATGTATTTTCTGTACATTAGTAGTTAGATATATTCAGAGACTTGATCATAATCAGTTTATTGTGGGGACAGTCAAGAATACTTCATAGATAGTGTTGTATATTTCCTTCAAGAGGCATATGATAATTGTTTTGTGTATGTGTGTGTGTGTGTTAACAGCTGTTGATCAGTGTCTAGATCCATTTTCAGGTTCAGCAATGTTGCAGTCTGTATTAGTACTTCATTCCTCCTTATGGCTGACTGATATCCCATTGTATATATACAGGCCACATTTTATCTATCCTTTCATTTGTTGAAAGACATTTGGGTTGTTTCTATCTCTTTGCTGTTGTGAATAGTGCTGCTGTGAACACTGGTATAGATGTTAGAACATTGGTATTTTGGGGGGTATATACTACTAGTGGCGTTGATGGGTCATATGGTGCTTCTGTATTTAACTTTTCAAGGAACCACCAAACTGTTTTTCATAGTGGCTGCACCATTTTTACATTCCCACAAGCAGTGTATGAGGGATCCATTTCCTTCGCATTATCACCAACACTTAATATTTTCTGAATTTTTAGAATTATAGCTATCCTAGTGGATATGAAGTGGTACCTCATTGTGTTTTTGATTTGCATTTCTCTGATCATGAATGATGTTGAGCACTTTTTCATGTGCTTGTTGGCCATTTGTAAATCTTCTTTGGAAAAATACCTGTTCATGTTCTTTTTTTTTTTTGACTGTGCCGGGCATTCCCCGACCAGGGATCGAACCTGTGCCCTCCTGCAGTGGAAGTGTGGAGTCTTAACCACTGGACTGCCAGGGAAGTCCCCCTGTTCATATTCTTTGTCCATTTTGTAATTGGGTTGTTTGTCTTTTTTTTGTTGAGCTGTAAGAGTTCTTTATATCTTCTGGATTCTAGACACCTATCAGAGATACATGATTTACAAATCTTTTCTCCCACTCTGTGGGTTGTTTTTTCATTTTCTTTATATTGTCTGTTGATTCACAATAGTTTTTAATTTGATGAAGTCCAGTTTATCTAATTTTTCTTTTGTTGCTTATGCTTTTAGTGTCCTAATAATCCATTACTACCCGAAGATATAAAGATTTTACACCGATTTCCTTCCTTAGAGTTTTATGTTTTTAGCTCTTTTTAGGTTGTTGATCCATTAAAAAAATTTTTTTTTTCTTTATTTTAACAGACAAGGAAGTTGACACACTTCATGGTTGAAGTCCTAATCCCCAGCTGCTCAGAATGTGACTACATTCAGAGATAGGGTCTTTTTTTCTTTTTTCTTTTGGCTGTGCTGTGCAGCATGCAGGATCCTAGTTCCCCAACCAGAGATCAAACCTGTGCCCCCTGCAGTGGAAGCACGGAGTCCTAACCGCTGGACTGCCAGGGAATTCCCCTGTTGATCCATTTTGAGTTTTTGTTTTGTTTTGTTCTTTTGGCTGCGTTGGGTCTTTGTTGCTGCGTGCGGGCTTTCTCTAGTTGTGGCGAGCAGGGGCTACTCTTCGTTGCACTGCACAGGCTTTTCTCATTGCAATGGCTTCTCTTGTTGTGGAGCATGTGCTCTAGAGTGCAGGCTCAGCAGTTGTGGCGCATGGGCTTAGTTGCTCCACGACATGTAGGATCTTCCTGGACCAGGGATCGAACCTGTGTCCCCTGCATTGGCAGGCGGATTCTTTTTTTTTTTTTTTTTTTTTTTTTTTTAAGATTTATCAGGCATTTAGTAGTGTAATTTTCAATGAAGACAGATTTTGTAGGCACATTACACTCATACCAACATTTACAGGTGTGCTACAATTTTAAAAGTACTTCTTGATATACCTGAAAAGGCAGGCGGATTCTTAACCACTGTGCCACCAGTGAAGACCCTTTTGAGTTAATTTTTGTATATGATGTGAGTTAGGGGTCCAACTTCATTTTTTTTTCTTGTGGGTATCCAGATGTCCCAGCACCATTTGTTGAAGAGACTATTCTTTCCCCCATTGAATGGTCTTGGTATCCTTGTTAAAAATCAGTTGGCTATATGTGCATGGGTTTATTCCTGGACTCTATTATATCCTATTGCTCTTTTTATCTATTCTTATGCCAGTGCACACTGTTGTGATGACTGTAGCTTTGGTAATAAGTTTTGAAGTTGGGAAGTTCGACTGTTCCAATTTTACTCTTTTTTTTTTCAATATTGCTTTGGCTCTTTGTGTTCTATGGAAATTCCATATGAATTCAAGGATTGTGAAAAAGGCCATTGGCATTTTGATAAGGGGTTGCATTGCATCTGTAGATTGCTTTGGATAGTATTGCTGTCTTAACAATATTAAGTCTTCCATAATATGAACACAGGATGTCTTTCCATTTATTTATGTCTTTAAGTTCTTTCAGCAATGTTTTGTAGTTTTCAGTGTAAAAATCTTGAATGAGATCATCCTGGCCTAGTGTGGACACTCAATCCAATGACAGATGTCCTTGTAAAAGTATGTGGAGACACAGACATAGGGGAGATGGCCATGTGAAGACTAAGGTTGAAAAAAAAAAGAGTAATGTGGACACTGGAGTAATGTAACTATAAACCAAGAAATGTCAAGGATTGCGAGAGCCACGAGAAGGTAGGAGAGAAGCATGTTGATTTTGGACTTCTGGCTTCCAGAGCTGTGAGAGAATGTATTTCTGTTTTCTTAAGCTACCAAATTTGTTGACATTTTTTATGGCTGTTCTAGGACACTGATATACTTGTTTTGAGAATATTTGCATTTATATTCATAAGGGGTATTGGGCTGTTATTTTGTTTTCTTATGTTTGTCTGACCTTGGGGGCATTTGCTATCATACTGGCCTCATAGAATGAGCTAGGAAGTGTTCCCTCTTCAAGATTTTTGGAAGAGTTTGAGAAGGATTTTTGTTAATATTTCTTTAAATGTTTGGTAGAATTCACTTATGAAGGCATCTGGTCCAGGGCTTTTCTTTGTGGGGAGGTTTTTGCTTGTTGGTTGATTCAATCTCTTGTTATATAGGTCTGTTCAGATTTTCTCTTTCTTGACTCAACTTTGTTAGTTTGTGTTTCTAAGAATTTGTCCATTTCCTATAGGTTATCTAATTTGTTGGTCTGTATTTGCTCATGGTATTCTCTTGTAATTCTTTTTCTTTTTGTTAAGGTCAGCAATAATGTTCCCACTCTTATTTCTGAATTTAGTAATTTGAGTCCTTTTTTTTCTTAGTCAATCTAAAAGTTTGTCAGTTTTGTTGGTCTTTTCAAAGAACTTTTGGTTTTGTTGATTGTCCCTGTTATTTTTCTCTTCTCATTTTATCTCTAATTTTACACCTTTCTTCCTTCTGCTGGCTTTGGGTTTAGTTTGCTCTTTTTCTAGCTCCTTAGCGTAGGTATATAATTAGTTTATGAATTTGAGATCATCTTTGCTTTTTTTTAAACAGCCTTTTTGGGAGATGGTTTATAGCATGTGTTTCACTCATTCGAAGTGTGCAACTGATTTTTTTTTTAAGTATTTACAGTTATGTGCAACACACCACAGTCAATTTTAGAACATTTTTATCACTTCAAAAAGAAACCCTGTTTTGTTTTTTTTTTTGTATAGGACAGGGAACTGTATTCAATATCTTGTAATAAACTATAATGGAAAAGAATCTGAAAAACAATATATACGTATATAAAACTGAATCACTTTGCTGTACACCAGAAACTAAGACAACATTGTAAATCAGCTATCCTTCAATTAAAAAACCAAAAGAAACCCTGTATTTTTAAACTATCACTCCCTTATCTGTCCACCCTCCCCCATTTCACCCCCCTCAAGCATCTTCTTTCCAACATAGATATTTTCAGGTATGAATTTAACTCGTGAGTGCTGCTTTCTATGTATCACATGAGGTTTTGTATATTGTGTGTTTTTCATTTGTCTTAGGGTATTTTCTAGTTTCCATTGGATTTCTTCTTTGACTCATTGGTTATTTAAGAGAATATTGTTTAATTTCCATGTATTTGTGAATTTTCCAGTTTTCCTTCTGTTGTTGATTTCTATTTTCATTCCATTGTAGATTGATAAGATCTGATTTCAGATCTTTTAAAATTTATTGACACTTGTTTTGTGACCTGAATTGTGATCTTGGAGAATGTTCATGGGTATTTGAGAAGAATGTGTATTTTGCTGTTTTTAGTTCAGTGTTCTTTATATGTATATTGGGCCTAGATGTATTGTAGTGTTATTCAATTCTTCGATTTATTTACTGATTTACTAATAAGTTCTGTCCATTATTGAAACTTGGGTACTGAAGTTTCCAGCTATTACTAAAGAGCGGTCTGTTTCTCCCTTTAGTTTTGTTTCATGTATTTTGGAGCTCTGATGTTTGGTGCATATATATTTATAATTGTTTTATCTTGGCTTTTTTTTTTGTTTTTTTTAAAAATTTTTGGGTGCATTGGGTCCTCATTGCTGTGCACGGGCTTTCTTTAGTTGCGGCGAGCAGGGGCTACTCTTCGTTGTGTTCGTTGTGGTGCATGGGCTTCTCATTGTGGTGGCTTCTCTTGTTGTGGAGCACGGGCTCAATAGTTATGGCTCATGGACTCTAGAGCGCAGGCTCAGTAGTTGCGGTGCACGGGCTTAGTTGCTCCACGGCAGGTGGGATCTTCCCCGACCAGGGCTCGAACCCGTGTCCCCTGCATTGGCAGGAGGATTTTTAACCACTGCACCACCAGGGGAGCTCCTTGGTGTTTTAAAAAAAATAAATTTATTTATTTATTTTTGGCTGTGTTGGGTCTTCATTGCTGCGCGTGGGCTTTCTCTAGTTGCGGCAAGTGGGGGCTACTCTTTACAGTGTGTGGGCTTCTCATTGCAGTGGCTTCTGTTGTTGTGGAGCACGGGCTCTAGGCGTGCAGGTTTCAGTAGTTGCAGTACGTGGGCTCAGTAGCTGTGGCTCGCAGGCTTAGTTGATCCGTGGCGTGTGGGATCTTCCTGGACCAGGGATCGAACCTGTGTCCCCTGCATTGGCAGGCAGATTCTTAACCACTGCGCCACCAGGGAAGTCCCTCTTCTTGGTGTTTTGACCTGTTTTTCAATATATAATGTTCTTCTCTGTTCCTTGTAACAGATTTTAATTCTTATTTCATTTTCCATACATATATTTTTAGTAGCTATCCTGGGGATTGCAATTAACTTCTTAAACTTAACAACACCCTGAGAAACACCCAGGTTAGGGAATACAAAGGCAAATGCCTTGAGTCAGTCCTTTGGGTTCTTTCTCTCCCCCTCCCACAGTTAGGTCAAAACTTAAAATCACAGTTCTTTGAGAACAAGCTCTGCTCAACCACTTCTGGAACCAGGGACCAGAGTTTGGCACTAGGAACATGGGGTGCTGTCTTCAAGACCATTGTCAAGCCAATGAGGGGTAGAGCCAGGGCAAGTAAAAATTATGTAAAACTCTTACTGTTTTTAAGTTGCCTCTTTCTTCTTCTTCTTTTTTTTTTGTTTGGTTTTGGCCGCGCAGCGTGGCATGTGGGATCTTAGTTCCACGACCAGGGATTGAACCCATGCCCTCTGCAGTGGAAGTGCAGAGTCTGGACCACTAGGGAAGTCCCAAGTTGCCTCTTTCTTTATTGTTTACTTGGGTGCATAAACTTTTGACTATCTTCCAGAGTTCTGACAAAGTTGATTACGACATTTAATGCTCCATTTTCTGGTGTTTCTGTGACAGCACAAGCTCTTGAAGATGCCATAGGTCCAAATGCTTCATTTTTAACCCTTATTTACCAGTTTTCAAGAGACAAGTATATTATTTGGTTGCCAGTAACAGAAATAGATTCTGGATAACTGAAGCAACAAGAATATATGAAAAGGTATAACTCACAGACTTAAGGAAAAATTGAGTGCTCGAGTGTTTGCATTTTGGAGTGACTGGAACCAGAAATGAATAGAATCTCCTGAAGCGTGGTATTCTAGCAAGAAGAGGGAATGGATACTGAATAAGCAGTTTTTTTCTTTTAAATTTGTTTATTTAATTTATTTATTTTTGGCTGTGTTGGGTCTTCGTTGCTGCGCCGGGCTTTCTCTAGTTGCAGCCAGCGGGGGCTACTCTTTGTTGCGGTGCGCGGGCTTCTCATTGTGGTGGCTTCTCTTGTTGCGGAGCATGGGCTCTAGGCATGGGGGCTTCAGTAGTTGTGGCTCACAGGCTCTAGAGCGCAGGCTCAGTAGTTGTGGTGCACAGGCTTAGTTGCTCCGCGGCATGTGGGATCTTCCCGGACCAGGGCTTGAACCCGTGTCCCCTGCATTGGCAGGCGGATTCTTAACCACTGTGCCACCACAGAAGCCTGTGAATAAGCTTAAATCGTGGCTATCTACAGTAGTATTATATGAGTTAATGGATTTGGGTTGAGATGAGGGAAGGGAGCTGCTCAGATTTCTCTGTGGACAGCTGAATGTTGATGGTCTTAACTGAGGTAGAGAGTGTTGGGCAGAGGGTTGTTTTGAGAGTAAAGATCAGTGTTGAGATATACTTATCATGTGTTGAGTTTAAGGTGATGGTGAGATTGCTGAAAAATGTATATGTCAGTAGGAAATTGGATATAATTACCAGCTTTTAGCTCTTACTGTTCCTGCTTCCTTACCATGTAGTTTGCTTCCTGGGGAGGTTACCGCATTCTTGATATCTGTCCGGAGCTATTTTCTGCATACATAAACACTTTTTACACAAATGTAGGATATAGTGTTTTATGAATTGCTTCTTCATTTCATAATATACCTTGGAGATCATTGCACATAAGTAATAAAAAACTCTCTCATATACATCTGCAAGATACTTAATTGTAAAAATGAACCGTAATTTATTTAACCATTCTCTTGATGCACATTTAGTTATTATTGTTATTATTATTTTTAAACAGTACTGTAGTGAATGGCCATGTACAATGTAATCATGGATAAGTGGGTGATTAGCTATAGGCAAAAATTCCTAGAAGTGGGATTGCTGGGTCAGAGGGTATGTGCATCAGAAATTTCAGTGGATTTTGCCTAATTCCCCGCTATTGAGATGTACTAATTCACAGTATATTCACAATACACGCGAAGAGCCTGTTTTCATCATATTTTCCTCAGCACAGTTGTATGACCACCCGAGTCAGTTTCAGTTTTGGATTGTTGATCAGACTCACAAGTCACAATCGGCTTATCCAGCACCAAACATACCTGTAAAGGAAAAGCATACACCGTTGCGATACAGAGGCCTCCAAACTCTGATGCAGGATTTGATGTTTCCAGCATTTTGATTGTAAGGTTGACAAGAAGCTAATGCGAGTGCAGGTCCCATTAGCAGAGGGAAGCCTCCAGGTTTGGGGACCCTCAGTTTAAATCTGCCTACTAGCCATATAGCCTCTCTGTTTGTAAGTGGCTAGCTCTTCTATTTTAATGTAGTGTAGACTATAAATTATAAGTTATGCAATCAATATTCATTCCTGACAGCCAAGTACAGCAGGCTAAAGAGCATTCTTGGATAAATTATTAGTACATGGCAGACACTATAGGACCCTCATCTATCTTCAGGGTTGATCTTGCAAGAACTGTGAAGATATTTTCCTCAAGAGCCTGAAAGAGAGATTCAGAATACAGATTTTAACTCTTTCCATCTGTCAGTATTAAGAATCTTTTTATATTTGCCATTCTGGTAGGTAAGAATTATGTAAACCTAGCCTTAATCTGTATTTCTCTTATGAGAGAAGTTGAGCAACTTTTCATATGCTTAAAATCTATTTGTATTTTCTTTATGTGAAGTATTCATTCATATTGTTAGCTCATTTTCCTCTTGGTACATTCCTCATGGCACATGTGGTTTTTTTTGTTTGTTTGTTTTTTTTTTTTATAAATTTATTTATTTATTTATTTATTTTTGGCTGTGTTGGGTCTTCGTTTCTGTGCCAGGGCTTTCTCCAGTTGCGGCGAGTGGGGGCCACTCTTCATCGCGGCGCGCGGGCCTCTCACTGTCGCGGCCTCTCCGTTGCCGAGCACAGGCTCCAGACGCGCAAGCTCAGCAGTTGTGGCTCAGGGCTTAGTTGCCCCGCGGCATGTGGGATCTTCCCAGACCAGGGCTCGAACCCATGTCCCCTGCATTGGCAGGCAGATTCTCAACCACTGCGCCACCAGGGAAGCCCTTTTTGTTTGTTTTTTAATATTTATTTATTTTTTTAAAATTTATTTTGGCTGTGCTGGGTCTTAGTTGCGGTATGTGGGATCTTTTAGTTGCAGCATGTGGACTTCTTAGTTGTGGCACACGGACTCTTAGTTGCAGCACGTGGGCTTCTTAGTTGCAGCACGCAGACTCTTAGTTGTGGCACGCATGTGGGATCTAGTTCCCCCACCAGGAATCGAACCTAGGCCTCCTGCCATGGGACCGCAGAGTCTTACCCACTGGACCACCAGGGAAGTCCTGGCAGATTTGTTGATTGTTGTGTAAGAACTCTTAGTGTATTATGGAAATTAGTCCTTTGTCTGGGGTATTGCAGAATTTTTTCCTCCTAGATGGTGGTTTGTGTTTTGATTTTGCTTTTGGCCATATAGAAATTTAAGTTTATAATCATGTTTATTATTATTATTAACAAATATTTTCCTAATTTTGTAGCATACTAGAAGGACTGTTTTCTACACCAAGATTATTTTAAACTTTTTAAAAAAAATTAATTAATTAATTAATTTATTTTTGGCTGTGTTTCATCTTCGTTTCTGTGCGAGGGCTTTCTCTAGTTGCGACGAGCGGGGGCCACTCTTAATCGCGGTGCGCGGGCCTCTCACTGTTGCGGCCTCTCTTGTTGCGGAGCACAAGCTCCAGATGCGCAGGCTCAGTAGTTGTGGCTCACGGGCCTAGTTGCTCCGTGGCATGTGGGATCCTCCCAGACCAGGGCTCGAACCCGTGTCCCATGCATTGGCAGGCAGATTCTCAACCACTGCGCCATCAGGGAAGCCCCTATTTTAAACTTTTTGTATGGTTTTTTCTAGTAGGTGGTTTGAAAAAAATTTAGATTGTTGATCCATCCAGAATTTATTGTAATGTAAGCTGTGAGGTATGGAGCTATTTATTTTTCACCTAGATGACTGCCCATTTGTTCCAAATACCTATTTTGAATAATCTGTTTTCCCTTGATGATTCCAAATGACACTTTTTAAAATACAAAGTTCACATGTGATTTGGCTTTATTTCTGGACTTTCATTGTATTCAGTGATGTGTCTTTTTATGGGCCAGCACCACACTGTTTTAATTATTTTAGTTTTCTATCTTGCAGATACAGCCCTTCCTCATTACTGTCTTCCTCCTCCTCCCTTCTTTTTTCTTCTCCTCTCCCACATTTTCTTGTCTTTAAAAATTTTTTTTAATTTTTAAAAACTACTAATGGGGTTTTTGGCTCTACTCGTTTAATTTTTCTTTAGGAAACTTTTTAATCAGTTTGTTTAATTTGTTTTAATTAATTTTTTGTTTTGGAGTAATTACAAAAAATTTTTTTAAACAGATTTATTTAATTAATTTATATTTTGGCTGCGTTGGGTCTTTCATTGCTGTGTGTGGGCTTTCTCTAGTTGTGGCACGTGGGCTTCTCTCTAGTTGCGGTGCATGGACGTCTCTCTAGTTGTGACGCTTGGGCTCCAGAGCATGTGGGCTCTGTAGTTGTGGCACACGGGCTCTCTAGTTGTGGCTTGCGGGCTCCATAGTTGCGGTGCATGGGCTTAATGGCCCTGTGGCATGTGAGATCTTAGTTCCCCAACCAGGGATCGAACCCGCATCCCCTGCATTGGAAGGTGGATTCTTAACCACTGGACTACCAAGGAAGTTCCAGTTCCTGTATACCCTTTACCCAGTTTCTCCCATTATTAACTTTTTACATTACCGTGGTATATCTGTGAAAACTAAGAAACTGACAATGATATATTACTATTAACTGAATGCTACACTTTAAAACAGTTTTCATCAATTTTTGTCATTAATGTCCTTTTGCATTTAGCTGCCATGTCTCCTGATCTCCTCTGGTCTATAGCAATTTCTCAGTCTTGTCTTGTTTTTCATGACCTTGACAGTCTTGAGGAGTACTGGCCAGGTACATGTTGAATGTCCCCTGATCTCCATTTGTCTGATGTTTCTCTCATGATTAGATTGGATTTATGGGTTTGGGGAAAGAATACCACAAAAGTTAAGTCCTCTTCTCATCATATCTTATCCGGGGTACAGATATCCATATGACATCACTGATATGAAAAAGATACTCGACATTACCACAGTGAGGTGACAGCACACCTATTAGAATGGCTACTATTAAAAAAAAAAAAAGCAAACCCAGTGTTAGTGAGGCTGTGGGGAAATTGGAACCCTTGTACACTCTTGGTGGGATTGTAAAATGTTGTAACTGCTATGGAAAACAGTATGGAGTTCCTTAAAAAAATTTAAAAAGAACTATTATAAAAAAGAACGATCCAGCAATTCCACTTCCAAGTATATATCTGAAAGCAGAGTCTCTTAAGAGATTTGTACGCTCATGTTCATAGCAGCACTATTCGCAATAGCCAAGAAGTATAAGCAACTCAAATGTCTATCAGTGGATTAATGGATAAGCAAAATGTGGTATATACATAAAATGGGATGTTATTCAGTCTTAAAAAGGAGGGAAATTCTGCAGTGTGCCACAACATGGTTGAACCTTAAGATCATTATTGTTAAGTGAAATAAGCTGGTCACAAAGGACAAATACTGTATGATTCCACAATATAAGGTGCTTAGTCAAATTCATAGAGACAGAAAGTGTAATGGTGGTTACTAGGGGTTGGAGGGAGGGGTAGAAAGGGAATGGGTGTTTATTGGATATTGATTTGCAAGATAAAAAAGTTCTGGAGATCTGTAGCACAACAACGTGAATATACTTAACGTTACTGAACAACTGTACACTTAAAACATGGTTAATGTACTGAATTTGGTTATGTGCTTTAAAAAATTACAGTAAAAGTAAATCTTTATCATCTTATTTATTTATTTTTTGCCTTAATACTTTGGCCAAGACTTACAGCACAACATTTAATAGAAGTGGTGATAGCAAGCATTCTTTTTCTACATTTCAAAGACATTGTATTGAGCATTTCACCATTAATTGTGTTGATATGTGTATATTTTGTTTTTTTCTGTTGTTGTTTTTTGGCCATGCCACAGAGCTTGCAGGATCTTAGTTCCCTGACCAGGGATTGGGCCATGGCAGTGAATGTGCTGAGTCCTAACCACTGGACCACTAGGGAATTCCCTGTTTTGGTTTTTTCTTGGCTTTTGTTTAGTTTTTGGGTAACTATTCCTACCCTGATAAGAGTTTTTTTTTTTTTTTTAATCAAGAATAGATACACACTACTATATATAAAATAGATAAACAAGGATCTATTTTATAACACAGGGAACTATATTTAATATCTTATAATAACCGATGATGGAAAAGAATCTGAAAAAAGAATATAACATATATATATATAATATATCTGAATCACTTTGCTGTACACCTGAAACTAACACTAACATTGTAAATCAATTGTACTTCAATTAAAAAAAAAGAGAGGAGATATTTTGGTCTCTACTGAGATGATATAATTGTTCTACCTTATTCTGTTAGGAATTAAATTGATTCAGTTTTGAATGTTAAATATACCTTGTTTTCCTAGAGTAAGCTCAAATTGTTATTCTGGGATTCAATTGGCTATTTTCTTTATAATTTTGGCACCCGTGTTTATGAGGGACATTAGTATGTAATTTTTTTTTTCTTATTATGGCCTTGTCAGATTTTGATTTCAACGTTATGAGGATGTCATAACAGGTTAGGAAGTATTCTCTCTTTTTTTATTTTCTGGAAGCATTTGTATAAGGTTGGCACTATTTTATCCTTCGTGTTTGATAGGATTCTCTGGCAAACCTGTCTGTGTCTTGAGTTTTCCAAAATTAGAATTATGTATTTATTTTCTTTAGTGATTAAAGAACTGTTTAAAATTTCTGTTTTTTATTGTGGTTAGTTTTGATAAGTTATACTTTTGGGGAATTCATCAGTTTCACATCTAAATTTTAAAATTACTGGCAAAAGTTCTTCATTACCTTCTTACTCTATTAAATATCTGCAGAGTTAAAATGTCCTTGGTTATTAGTGCCATCTCTTTTTTCCTAAGTTAGTCTAGCAATGGGTTTACCCGTATGTCTTTATTTACAAGAAGCTGTTAATACTTGCAAATATTTTAATTTTCTTCTACTTTTTTGGGGTTTATTTAGCTATTTTTTAAAATTTTAAGATGCAAATTTATTTAGCTCATTAAGTTCCAGTCTTTCTAATACTGCTTTAAAAACTTTATTTCTAGGGAGAAATTTAGTTTATCCTACAACTTAGATATTTTTATCATAAGTTAAAACTTTTATAATTTCCTTTCTAATTACTACTTTGACCTATTGATAATTAAGATGTTTATTTCTTAATTTCCAAATACATGAGTATTTTTATCTTTATTATCGATTTCTAGTTTAATTTCACCATTGTCAGAAAACATAGTCTTTGATTTTAATCCTATGGAGTGTGTTATGAGACTTGGTTTATGGATAGAATATGGTCAGTTTTTAAAGAAGTTCTCTGTGTGCTTTTAAAAAGTTCTGTGGTTGGACTTCCCTGGTGGCGCAGTGGTTGAGAATCTGCCTGCCAATGCAGGGGACATGGGTTCGAGCCCTGATCTGGGAAGATCCCACATGCTGTGGAGCAACTGGGCCCGTGAACCACAATTACTGAGCCTGCGCGTCTGGAGCCTGTGCTCCGCAACAAGAGAGGCTGCGATAGTGAGAGGCCCGCGCACGGCGATGAAGAGTGGCCCCCGCTTGCCACAACTAGAAGAAAGCCCTCACACAGAAACGAAGACCCAACACAGCCATAAATAAATAAATAAATAAATTAAAAAAAAAACGTTCTGTGGTTTTGGAATGTAGTGTTTTATATAAATCTGCATTTACATAAAATTTGATATTTGGCTTGTTGGATTTGATATTTGGGTTGTTAACATTTTCTGTATCCTTTCTGATTTGTTGAATGTGTTCTATCATTTACCGAGAAAGGTATGCTAATATTTCTTATTGTAATTGTGTAGTCTCAGTTTTTGCCTTATATGTTTTGATGATGTTATTAAATGCATGCATATTTACTATTACTCTTTCTCTTCTTTAAGAATTGAATTTTTTTTCATTGTGGAATACTCTTTTTCTCTGGTGCTATTTTTTACCTCAAAGTATGTGTATTTCAACTTATATTAACATAACTACCTCAGTTTTCTATCAGTTTTTGTTTTCAAATGGTATATCTTCTTTTTAGTTTTAATTTTTCTGTATTTGAATGCTTTAGATTTGGCTCTTGTTAACAGCAAATAGTCGCCTTTTTCCCTAGTTGAACAGTTTTTGTATTTTAAGTAAATTTTAGTTTGTTTACGTTTAATGTATGCATGTGGGTTTTTGTGTGTTTGTGTGCATATGTGTGTATTTGTATTTGAATTTATACTTTCCATTTTACTAAATGTTTTCTATTTGTTTTTCTTGCTTTATGTTCGTTTTCATTCTTGTCTTTTTTTGAATTAAAATGTTTAAAAAATAGACTTTATTTTTTAGAGGAGTTGAATGTTCCCAACAGTATTGAACAGAAGGTACAGAGATTTCCCATATGTCCTTTGTCCCCACAGATGCATAGCCTCTCTCATTATCAACATCCCCCACCAGATTGGGACATTTGTTACTATTGATGAACCTATAATGACACATAATTATCATCCAAAGTTATTTACAGTAGGGGTCTCTCTTGGTATTGTACATTCTCTGTGTCTGGACAAAGTTATAATGACATATGTCCAGCATTATAATATCACACAGAGTATTTTCATGGCCCTGAATAACCCTTTGTGCTCTGCCTATTCATCCCTCACTACCTCCTAAACCCTGAAAACCACTGATGTTTTTATGGTTTCATAGTTTTGTGTTTTCTAGAACATAATATACTTGTAATCATATAGTTATGTAGCCTTTACAGATTGACTTCTTTCACTTAGTAATATGCTTTTAAGTTTCCTCCATGTCTCTTTATGGCTTGACAGCTCACTTATTGTTAGTGCGGATTTATTGTTTGTCTGGAGGTACCACAGTTTATCCATTCACCTGTGGAAGGACCTCTTGGTTGCCTCTTAAGTTTTGGAAATTATGAATAAAGCTGCTGTAAACATCCATGTGCAAGTTTTTGTGTGTACATAAGTTTTCAACTATTTTTGTAAACACTGAGGAGCATAAGCTTGATTGTATGGGTAAGGTATGTTTAGTTTTTGTAATAAATAGCCGAAGTATTTTCCAAAGTATTGTACTGTTTTGCATTCTCACCATCAGGGAATGAGAGTTCCTGTTACCCTTCACCCTTGCCAATAGTTGGTGTTGTCAGTGTTCTGGATTTTGGCCATGTTAATAGGTGTGCAGAGGTTTCTATTGGATTACTTCTTATTCTGTTCTACCCCTTCTGTTAGCTTCATAAAATTTAATATTTATATTTGCTTTTACCCTCTTTCTGAACCCTATGAATTTGAAATTCATTTATTAAACTCCTGACATAAATCTTATTGTTATGTACTTTAATTCTCCATTTCTTTAAAAATTGTAATATTTTTGTCAGATTTTTTACACAAGGGCTATAATAGTCCTTTGAAATGAAAAAGTTTGTGTAATACGTGTTACTTTCTACTTGAATGGTTTGGCAGAATTTACCAGCGAAACCTTTTAGTGTTAGAGTGAAACTTTTCTTGGGAAGATTTTTGATAAAAAATTTATTTTTGAAGAGTAAGTATATATAGTATTTTTTTATTAGCCTGTTAATGTTTGTTGGATCAGTAGTGTGTCAGTAGTCATAGCCCTATTTTTATTCTTAATATTGGTAATTTGTGGTCTCAGCTTTTTGTTTTGCTTTATTTTGTTTTTGTTGTTGTCTTGGTTTGGGTTTTGGAGTTTGGTGTTTGGTTTTTCTTTAACCTGTGTACCTGGAATTTGTCAGTTTTGTTCACCTTTTTAAAGAAATAGTGTTTGGCTTTAATTTTTAAAGTCATCTGCCTGTTTTCTGTTTTACTGATTAATCTTTATGATTTCCTTCTTTCTACTTACTTTGTATATATTTAGCTCTAATTTTTTAACTTCTTCATGGGGCACTTTAGGTCTTTTTTTTTTTAAATTTATTTATTTATTTATTTTTGGCTGTGTTGGGTCTTCATTGCTGTGCGCGGGCTTTTTCTCTAGCTGTGGTGAGTGGGGGCTATTCTTCGTTGCGGTGCGCAGGCTTCTCATTGTGGTGGCTTCTCTTGTTGTGGAGCATGGGCTCTAGGCGTGCAGGCTTCAGTAGTTGTGGCACACAGGCTCAGTAGTTGTGACGCACGGGCTTAGTTGCTCTGCAGCATGTGGGATCTTCCCGGACCAGGGCTCGAACCCATGTCCCCTGCATTGGCAGGCGGATTCGTAGCCACTGCACCACCAGGCAAGACCGCACTTTAGGTCTTTGATTTTAGATCTTCTTTTCTAGTAAAAGTATTTAAAGCTGCAAGTTTCCCTCCTAACACTTTTGCTGCATTTCACAGGATTTGATGTGTTGTATATTTGTTGCCATTCAGTTCAAAATGTTTTCCAAATGTGCCTTGTGATTTTTCTCTTTGACCCATAAATTATTTAGAAGTCTATTATTTATTTGCCGTATATTAGTGGTTTTGCTAGATAGCTAATTATTATTGGTTGCTAATTTAATTTCATTGTGGTTAGTGATTACACTCTAGATGACTTTAGTCCTTTAAAGTTCACTAAGACTTATTTTAGGGCCCAGAATATGGTCTGCGTTGGTGAATGTACCATATGTATTTGAAAAGGAATCTGTATTCTACTGGTTTTTTTTTTTTTTTAAAATATTTATTTATTTATTTATTTATTTATGGCTGCATTGGGTCTTCATTGCTGCACCCGGACTTTCTCTAGTTGAGGTGAGCGGGGGCTACTCTTCGTTGTGGTGCTCGGGCTTCTCATTGCAGTGGATTCTCTTGTTGTGGAGCACGGGCTCTAGGCACACGGGCTTCAGTAGTTGTGGCATGCAGCCTCAGTAGTTGTGGCTCGTGGGCTCTAGAGCGCAGGCTCAGTAGTTGTGGCACATGGGCTTAGTTGTTCCACGGCATGTGGGATCTTCCCGGACGAGGGCTCGAACCCATGTCCCCTGCATTGGCAGGCGGATTCTTAACCACTGCACCACCAGGGAAGTCCCTCTACTGTTGAATATAGTGTTCTAGTTAGTTAGATCAAGATGCTTGTTATAGGTAAGCTCTTTTATGTATTTATTGATTTTTTTCATTCTTTTTTTAAAAAAATAAATTTATTTATTTATTTTTGGCCGTGTTGGGTCTTCGTTGCAGTGCACAGGCTTCTCATTGCAGTGGCTTCTCTTGTTGTAGAGCGTAGGCTGTAGGTGCGCGGGCTTCAGTAGTTGTGGCTCGTGGGCTCTAGAGCACAGGCTCAATAGTTGTGGCACATGGGCTTAGTTGCTTTGCAACATGTGGGATATTCCCGGGCCAGGGCTCAAATCTGTGTCCCCTGCGTTGGCAGGCAGGTTCTTAACTACTGCGCCACCAGGGAAGCCTGATTTTTTTCTTTTTTTGGTCTAGTACACCTGTCATTTGCTGAAAATGGTGTGTTAAAAATCTGTTATGATTGGAACATTGTCAGTTTCTTCCTTTAATCCTATCAAGTGTTGCTTCATGTATTTTAAGGCTTTATTTTTAGGTGCATATACTTTTCTAATTGTTGTCTTTCTGTTGAATTATCCCTTTATTGTTATGTCCCTTTCTATAGTGTATATCTGATATCAAAATAGTCACTCCAGCCTTTATATTCTTACTGTTAGCAGGGTATATTATTTCCCGTCCATGTGCCTTATTTTCTTTAAACTTATCAGAGTCTTTATGTTTATTAAAAGTGTTTTTTCTCTTATAGGCAGCATGTAATTTGGTCATTTAAAAAAAAATCTACTCTGTCCCTTTCAGCCTCTCTTTAATCTTACCTTGTCCCATCAACTGTTGTGTATAAATGATTTAACATTTAATGTAAATTAAAGTTTGGATTGAGATCTATTTTAAGATTTTTCTTTTAAAAACAGCTTTATTCAGATATGATTGACTTTCAGTATACGACATATATTTAAAGTGAACAATTTGAAAAGTTCTGACTAATGTATGTACATGAAACCATCCACATAATCAAGTCAGTAAACATATCCATCATTCCTAAAACTTTCCTCTGATTTCTTTGTACTATATCTGAACCACCTGTTCCTTCTTTCAGGCTTGTCCCAGGTAACCAGTGGTCTGTTTTCTATTACCATAGATTAATTTGCATTTTCTAGAGTTTTATATAAATGGAATCTATACGTGTGTTTATGTGTGTGTCTAGACACACAAATACATAATAGACACACACTCCATGGGTAAATAGGAATGAAATGGCTAGTTTATAGTAAGTCCATGCTTAATTGTTTAAGGAACTGACAAACTATTTTCTAAAGTGGTTGTAACATTTTACATTCCTATCAGGAGCATGTGAGAGTTCCACTTGCTCTGCATCCTGTTCAACACTTAGTATATAGTCAGGCTTTTTTTTTTTTCCTTTTTAAGTTGCCTTAAAAGAAGTGTATAGTTGGTATCCTTGTGAGTTTTTTTTTTCCAGGTATGTGTATATGTACATCTTTGAGATGATTTTCTGTCATCGGTTATTACAAGATATTAAATATAGCTTCCTGTGTTATACAGTAAATCACTTTTGCTTATCTGTTTTATGTAGTAGTGGGTATCAATCCCATACTTCTAATTTATCTCCCCGCCTCCCCTTTGGTAACCATAAGTTTGTTTTCTATGTCTGTGGTATCTTTGTAGTTTTAATTTGAATTTCCTTAATGAGTAAATAAGTTTGAGCTCCTTTTCATGTGCTTACTTGCCATTCTCACATCTTCTTTGGTGATATGTGTGTTCAAATCTTTTGCCCTTTTAAAAAAATCAGTTCTCTGTTGTTGATTTTTAAAATATAACAGCTTTATTCACGTATTATACAATCAATTGAACCATTTAAAGCATGTAATTCAGTGTTTTTTACAGTATTCAAAGACTTGTGCAACCATCATCACAATTAATACTTTCATCCAGCCAAAAATATACACTAATCATTAGCATTCACTTCTCACTTGCCCTCAACACCTCCAACCTAGGCAGCTGTTTAGCCCAGTTTCTGTCCATTTGCCTATTCTGGACATATCGTATAAATGGAATCTACAGTATGTGGTCCTTTGTGACTGGTTTCCTATTTTTGAGCTTTATTCATGTTGTAGCATGTATCAGTACTTCATTTGTTTTAATTGCCAAGTGATATTCCAGTGTATGGATATGCCAAATTTTGTTTATCCATTCAACAGTTGAGGGATATTTGGGGTTGTTTCCACTTTTGTTTTTTTGGTGTGTGTGTAAATATGTTTTAATTTCCCTTCAGGTTATTCTTAGGAGTGGAATTCCTGGGTCATATGTTAAAACTCTTACCCTTTTGAAAAATTGCCAGTCTATTTCCCAAAGTTGGTGTACCATTTTACATTCCTACTACTGGTGCGTTAGATGTCCTATTTCTCCAGATCCTTGTCAACGCTTTTTAATGTTTGTCTTTTTTATTTTAGCCATCCTGATAGATGTGAAGTGGTATTTCATTTTTTGATTTGTATTTATTGAATGAGTGATGATGTTGAACATTTTTTCATGTGCTTATTGACCACTTATTTATGTGTTCTGACAATCTGTGCCTTTTAATTGAGGTGTTTAGTGCATTTACTTTTAGTGTGATTAATGATGTGGTTAGATTTAAATCTGTCATCTTGATACTTGTTTTCATTTGCTCCATCTGTCTTTTGCTCTCTTGTATTCTTTTTTGGCTTTTGATTTTTATGATTCTATTTTATCTTCTTTGTTGTGTTACTAGCTATATATTTTGTTGTGTTGTGTTACTCATTGCCTTGGGTTTAAAATATAATAAATCTTTTCCTCAGTACAGTCTACCATCAAGTGATGTTATTATTCTATGTCACCTATAGTATAAGACCCTCAAAATAATACAGTTCCATTTCTCTTTATTTGGCCTTTATGCAATTGTTGTCATGTATTTATCTTTGTTATAAACCCCACAATGAATTATTATTTTTGTTTAAATAATTGTTCGTTAGACTCTTCCATGACTCTACTTAACTTTTTAAATATATGGAGTAAAGTTATAGTAACCGTTTTGTTGCTTTTTCTGTTAATTTTATCATTTATATCAGTTCTTTTTTAAAATTAATCAATTAATTATTTATTTTAATTTTTGGCTGTGTTGGGTCTTCGTTTCTGTTTCTGTGCGAGGGCTTTCTCTAGTTGTGGCAAGTGGGGGCCACTCTTTATCATGGTGCGCGGGCCTGTCACTATCGCGGCCTCTCTTGTTGCGGCGCACAGGCTGCAGATGCGCAGGCTCAGTAGTTGTGGCTCACGGGCCCAGTTGCTCCGCGGCATGTGGGATCTTCCCAGACCAGGGCTCGAACCCGTGTTCCCTGCATTGGCAGGCAGATTCTCAACCACTGAGCCACCAGGGAAGCCCATTTATATCAGTTCTTGATTGATTATTCTCATTGTGGGTTGTGTTTTCCTGCTTCTTTGCATGCATGGTAATCTTTGATTGGATTCCAGACATTGTGAATTATACTATTTTGGGTGCTGGCTTGGTGTGTGTATGCAATTTTAAAAACAGATAACATTAACATAACAAAATTAACTATTTTAAAGTGAACAATTCATTGGCATTTAGAACATTCATGATGTTGTACAACCACCACCTGTACGTAATTGTAAAACATTTTTATCACCTCAAAAGGGAACCCTCTACCCTTTAAACATTTGCTTCCTATTACCCTCATTTCTTGTCTAACTCGTTGGTCGTTTAAGACTGTGTTTAATTTCTAAATATTTCTAATTTTTTCATTTCCTCCTTTTAATGATTTCTAGCTTCATTCCACTGGAGTTGGAGAAGATACATTGTATGCTTTAATTCTTTTTAAATTTATTGAGATTTATGTTCTAACATAGAGTCTGTCTTGGAGAATGTTTCATGTGCACTTGAGAAGAATGTGTATTCTGCTGTTGTTGGGTTGATTGTTATTTTAGGTTTAGCTGGTTTATAGTGTTGTTCAGGTCTTTTGTTTCCTTGTTTATCTTCAGTCTAGATGTTATATCCATTATTGAAGGAGGGGTGTGGAAGTCTCTAAATATTAGAACTGTCTATCAGTTCTGTCCATTTTTGCTTCATGTAATTTGGGGCTCTGTTGTTTGGTGTGTGTGTTTTTATAATTTTAACACTGATGAATTGACTTTTAAATTAACATATAATGTCCTTCTTAGTCTCCCTCCCTCCTCTCTTTCCCTCCCTCCCTTCCTCTCTCTCTCTCTCAACAACTTTTGACTTAAGGTCTTTTTGTGTGGTATTACTGTAGCCATCAAGGTCTGGTTTGGTTACTATTTGCATGGAATATCTTTTTCCATCCCTTTACTTTTAATGTTTGTGCCTCTGTATCCAAAGTGAGTTTCTTGTAGACAGTATTCAGGCAAAGCTTGGAGATACTTTGATTTTGGTTCCAATCACTGCAGTAAAGTGAATCACATGAATTTTTTGGTTTCTTTCTGCATATAAAAGTTACATTTATACTATACTTTATTAAGCATACAGTAGCATTATGGCTAAAAAAAAAATGTACGTGTCTTAATTAAAAAATACTTTATTGCCAGAAAATGATAGCCATCATCTGAGCCTTTTTTTTTTGTCTTTTTAACACAGGCTTTATTGAAACATAATACTAATACAGAAAAGTACACAAATTATAAATGTATAAGTCAATAAATGTTCACAAAGTGAGCACATTTATCTAGTCAGCACTAGATCAAGAAACAGACCATTACCCCAGAAGCCCTCATGTCCCCCTTCTAATCAAGGGTAACCAATATCCTGACTTCTTACAGCACCATAGGTGAGTTCTATGTATCTTTGAAATTTAATAATTGGACTCATTTAGTAAATACTTTTTGTGTGTCTGGCTTCTTTTGCTCAGCATTATATTTGTGAGATGAATTCAGTGTAAGCATGTAATTTAAGGTTATTTTTGAATTTAATTTATTTTTTTATATAGCAGTATAGTCATCAATTTTATTAGTCTTCTTATTAGTCATCAATTTTATACACATCACTGTATACATGTCAATCCCAATCTCCCAGTTCATCACACCACCACCCCCACCCCCAGCCGCTTTCCCCCCTTGGTGACCATACGTTTGTTCTCTACATCTGTGTCTCAATTTCTGTCCTGCAAACCGGTTCATCTGTACCATGTTTCTAGGTTCCACATATGTGCGTTAATACATGATATTTGTTTTTCTCTTTCTGACTCACTTCACTCTGTATGACAGTCTCTAGATCCATCCACGTCTCTACAAATGACCCAATTTCGTTCCTTTTTTTTTTTTTTTTTTTTAGTTTTACTTAAGAAACTTTATTTTTTAGACTAGCTTCAGGTTCACAGTACAATTAAGTGGAAAGTGCAGAGAGTTCCCATATATTCTCTGTCTCCACACATACACAGCTTCTTCCATTATCAACATGAGAGTGGTACATTTGTCACAATTGATGAACTTATATTGACACATCATTATGCCCCGGAGTCCATAATTTACATTAAAGGTTAACTCTTGATGTTGTACATTCTATGGGTTTTGACAAATGCAAAATGCCACATATCCATCATTATAGTATTGTACAGAATAGTTTCAGTGCTCTATTTTCATTTCTTTTTAATTTCTGAATTCAAAGACTTATTACTTTTGATTTTTTTCTCTGAATGTTTTTATAAACACTAGATACACTACACTTTTCTTGACTTTTTTTGCTATCCCTTACTTAGAATATGGCACCAGTGTCATCATTGGAAACCTATGTGAGGGTATTTGTGAGACTGACAATTCTCCCATACTGTTTACTAGCTCTTTTGGTCAGTGACTCACCAGATCTCTTCCTCACAGAACCTACAACTGGTTGGGACTCTCTCATTTCACTTCCTGGCCTATTTGATGAATGTAGACCCAGTCTCCCAGCTTTCTTAGGTTTACTTGTCTATTATT
Organism: Balaenoptera physalus; assembly: GCF_965194825.1. Classification (NCBI taxonomy): domain Eukaryota; kingdom Metazoa; phylum Chordata; class Mammalia; order Artiodactyla; family Balaenopteridae; genus Balaenoptera; species Balaenoptera physalus. Next base: position 166,263,674 of record NC_138883.1, read on the forward strand.
TTTCTTCTTATCTTTTCAAAAGCTACATTGAATCTTTTTAGTGCTGTTTATTGGCTTTTTTAAATTATAAAAATGATGGAGATTACTATTCAAAAGCTTTGAAAATAAAGATAAGGTACACAAATGTAAACCTAAGTAAACTGCAATACTCAGTGATAAACATTTCTTTCCTTCTAGCCTTTTTCCTATGTATGTGTATATACACACATATATATAAACTAAATCTATTCTATAGGTATATATACATGAATCATACTGTCTAAATAATTTTGTATTCTTCTCTTTTTTAATGATCATTTTATGGCATTTGTTTTCTTATGATCATTAGCGTTCTCTGAAAATGTTATCTACCTCGATTCATTTGACCAATTTCTTTTATTGGACATTTAGGTTGTTTCATATGTATTTTTGCCAGTATGAATAACATTTTTGGACACTCCTCGGTGAGAGGATAGCTACACTGACTCTATATAGAATTTCTTCTACTTACCACACCTGAGCAAAGTCTCTCTTAGAATATGTGTGTTAGAGTCTTTATGTCAGTCACGTAGCAGTAGAGACGAGAAAGGAGAAAAGGCACTATCTTCGGTGGCGCTATGGGGTTCGAGTCCCAGCTCAAGTTCTTACAGGCTGTGTGAACTTCGGAAAATTACTCAACATCTCTTTGCTTTAGTTTATTTGTAAAATTGGGATAATAGTATTTTATTTATAGGGTTCTTGTTAGGAATATAAATATACTAAATATATAAGTGGTATCTTTTAAAATTCATCTAGTGACTAGTGAAGTTGAATTATAACTCTGAGGCTAGAGCACTCTGCTGAGAATTCTCTTTTTAGCATTCAGTGTTAGCTCTGGCAGATACATCCTAAGGATGAAAATGCCCAAATGTGACACCTATGGCATATTTTTAGATTATCTGAGATCACACTTAGTATCCTAAAACATAGTCTTTTATTTATTTTTTTCACACACACACACACACACACACACACAGTATTTTATTTTTACAAGAGATAAATAGACTGACACCAAGCATTGTACATGGATGACCACAACAAAAGCAACAATGATTGCAATTACCAAACATGAAACACACTCATACTATGTCATAATATTGACATTCAGTCCAGTAATCCTCCACTGTAATAGCTCCTTTACTTTGCAGTGAAAATTGATTTGTATATTCTTTGCCTCTGCGTCCTTGTGGGATTTTTTTTTTTTTAATTCAGACAGAAAGTCCCAAAAATTATACTCATCCTCATCAGTTCACTCAGTCCCATTTAATTAATTTTTTTTTTCATCTTGATCTTTTGTTAGCACTTTTATGAGTTCATCAGTTTTTCATTAGAGTTCTGAAAATGCTTATTCATTCAGTTCAGCAGTACAGTCAGTTACCAGAAACCTGTACTTGTTAGAGTCTTTTCCATGAATTTCTTGAAGATGAAACCCTTTTATAGGAACATATTTGCAAAATCATCAGAGTACACCCAGAACTGTATGTAAATGACAAAAGACTTAAAAATGACCACGGTTAAAGTTTTGATGAAAGTTCATAATAATGCAGTTGACAAGAAAATTAGTTATTTCTGAGATATACATTTTAAAGTAATAACTAGGATTATTACTTATAACATTATACCAGAACATATAAGATTTTTAGAAATTTCATGTAATGTCTGAAACATTTATATTAACATATTTCCATACATATTTCCATACACATACAAATATAAGATTTTTAGAAATTTCATGTAATGTCTGAAACATTTGTATTAACATATTTCCATACAAATAACCCAATGAAAGTTTAGTATTAGTTGTTTTGTTTGTTTTTTTATGGCTGAGTAATATTCCATTGTATATATGTACCACAACTTCTTTATCCATTCGTCTGTCGATGGGCATTTAGGTTGCTTCCATGACCTGGCTATTGTAAATAGTGCTGCAGTGAACATCGGGGTGCATGTGTTTTTTTGAATTATGGTTTTCTCTGGGTATATGCCCAGTAGTGGGATTGCTAGGTCATATGGTAATTCTAGTTTTAGTTTTTTAAGGAACCTCCATACTGTTCTCCATAGTGGCTGTATCAATTTACATTCCCACCAGCAGTGCAAGAGGGTTCCCTTTTCTCCACACCCTCTCCAGCATTTGTTGTTGGTAGATTTTCTGATGATGCCCATTCTGACAGGTGTGAGGTGATACCTCATTGTAGTTTTGATTTGCATTTCTCTAATAATTAGTGATGTTGAGCAGCTTTTCATGTGCCTCTTGGCCATCTGTATGTCTTCTTTGGAGAAATGTCTATTTAGGTCTTCTGCCCATTTTTGGATTGGGTTGTTTGTTTCTTTAATATTGAGCTGCATGAGCTGTTTATATATTTTGGAGATTACTCCTGTGTCCGTTGACTTGTTTGCAAATATTTTCTCCCATTCTGAGGGTTGTCTTTTCGTCTTGTTTATGGTTTCCTTTGCTGTGCAAAAGCTTTGAAGTTTCATTAGGTCCCACTTGTTTATTTTTGTTTTTATTTCCATTACTCTAGGAGGTGGATCAAAAAAGATCTTGCTGTGATTTATGTCAAAGAGTGTTCTTCCTATGTTTTCCTCTAAGAGTTTTATAGTGTCCAGTCTTATATTTAGGTCTCTAATCCATTTTGAGTTTATTTTTGTGTATGGTGTTAGGGAGTGTTCTAATTTCATTCTTTTACATGTAGCTGTCCAGTTTTCCCAGCACCACTTATTGAAGAGACTGCCTTTTCTCCATTGTATATCCTTGCCTCCTTTGTCATAGATTAGTTGACCATAGGTGCGTAGGTTTATCTCTGGGCTTTCTATCTTGTTCCATTGATCTATGTTTCTGTTTTTGTGCCAGTACCATATTGTCTTGATTACTGTAGCTTTGTAGTATAGTTTGAAGTCAGGGAGTCTGATTCCTCCAGCTCCGTTTTTTTCCCTCAAGACAGCTTTGGCTATTTGGGGTCTTTTGTGTCTCCATACAAATTTTGAGATTTTTTGTTCTAGTTCCGTAAAAAATGCCATTGGTAATTTGATAGGGATTGAATTGAATCTGTAGATTGCTTTGGGTAGTGTAGTCATTTTCACAATATTGATTCTTCCAATCCAAGAACATGGTATATCTCTTCATCTGTTGGTCTCATCTTTAATTTCTTTCATCAGTGTCTTATAGTTTTCTGCATACAGGTCTTTTGTTTCCCTAGGTAGGTTTATTCCTAGGTATTTTATTCTTTTTGTTGCAATGGTAAATGGGAGTGTTTCCTTAATTTCTCTTTCTGATTTTTCATCATTAGTGTATAGGAATGCAAGAGATTTCTGTGCATTAATTTTGTATCCTGCAACTTTACCAAATGGATTGATTAATCAGCTCTAGTGGTTTTCTGGTGGCAGTTTTAGGATTCTCTATGTATAGTATCATGTCATCTGCAAACAGTGACAGTTTTACTTCTTCTTTTCCAATTTGGATTCCTTTTATTTCTTTTTCTTCTCTGATTGCCGTGGCTAGGACTTCCAAAACTATGTTGAATAATAGTGGTGAGAGTGGACATCCTTGTCTTGTTCCTGATCTTAGAGGAAATGCTTTCAGTTTTTTCACCGTTGAGAATGATGTTTGCTGCGGGTTTGTCGTATGTGGCCTTTATTATGTTGAGGTAGGTTCCCTCTATGCCCGCTTTCTGGGGAGTTTTTATCATAAATGGGTGTTGAATTTTGTCAAAAGCTTTTTCTGCATCTATTGAGATGATCATATGGTTTTTATTCTTCAATTTGTTAATATGGTGTATCACATTGATTGATTTGCGTATATTGAAGAATCCTTGCATCGCTGGGATAAATCCCACTTGATCATGGTGTATGATCCTTTTAATGTGTTGTTGGATTCTGTTTGCTAGTATTTTGTTGAGGATTTTTGCATCTATATTCATCAGTGATATTGGTCTCTAATTTTCTTTTTTTGTAGTATCTTTGTCTGGTTTTGGTATCAGGGTGATGGTGGCCTCATAGAATGAGTTTGGGAATGTTCCTTCCTCTGCAATTTTTTGGAAGAGTTTGAGAAGGAGGGGTGTTAGCTCTTCTCTAAATGTTTGATAGAATTCACGTGTGAAGCCATCTGGTCCTGGACTTTTGTTTGTTGGAAGATTTTTAATCACAGTTTCAGTTTCATTACTTGTGGAGGGCCTATGCTTAGTACCCACAGGGCTGGAATATTTTCTGTTTCTTCCTGGTTCAGTCTTGGGAGGTTACACCTTTCTAAGAATTTGTGCATTTCTTCCAGGTTGTCCATTTTATTGGCATAGAGCTGCTTGTAGTAGTCTCTTAGAATGCTTTGTATTTCTGCAGTGTCTGTTGTAACTTCTCCTTTTTCATTTCTAATTTTATTGATTTGAGTCCTCTCCCTCTTTTTCTTGGTGAGTCTGGCTAATGGTTTATCAATTTTGTTTATCTTCTCAAAGAACCAGCTTTTAGTTTTATGGATCTTTGCTATTGTTTTCTTTGTTTCTATTTCATTTATTTCTGCTCTGATCTTCATGATTTCTTTCTTTCTACTAACTTTGGGTTTTGTTTGTTCTTCTTTCTCTAGTTGCTTAGGTGTAAGGTTAGGTTGTTTATTTGAGATTTTTCTTGTTTCTTGAGGTAGGATTTTATTGCTATAAACTTCCCTCTTAGAACTTCTTTTGCTGCATCCCATAGGTTTTGGATCGTCGTGTTTTCATTGTCATTTGTCTCTAGGTATTTTTTTATTTCCTCTTTGATTTCTTCAATGATCTCTTGGTTATTTAGTAACGTATTGTTTAGCTTCCATGTGTTTGTGTTTTTACGTTTTTTCCCTTGTAATTGATTTCTAATCTCATAGCGTTGTGGTCAAGAAAGATGCTTGATATGATTTCAATGTTCTTAAATTTACTAAGGCTTGATTTGTGACCCAAGATATGATCTATCCTGGAGAATGTTTTGTGATCACTTGAGAAGAAAGTGTCATCTGCTGTTTTTGGATGGAATGTCCTATAAATATCAATTAAATCTATCTGGTTTATTGTGTCATTTAAAGCTTGTGTTTCCTTATTAATTTTCTGTTTGGATCTGTCCATTGGTGTAAGTGAAGTGTTAAAGTCTCCCACTGTTATTCTGTCACTGTCGATTTCCTCTTTTATAGCTGTTAGCAGTTGCCTTATGTATTGAGGTGCTCCTATGTTGGGTGCATATATATTTATAATTGTTATATCTTCTTCTTGGGTTGATCCCTTGATCATTTTGTAGTGTCCTTTCTTGTCTCTTGTAACATTCTTTATTTTAAAGTCTATTTTATTTGATATGAGTATAGCTACTGCAGCTTTCTTTTGATTTCCATTTGCATGGAATATCTTTTTCCATTCCATCACTTTCAGTCTGTATGTGTCCCTAGGTCTGAAGTGGGTCTGTTGTAGACAGCATATAGATGGGTCTTGTTTTTGTATCCATTCAGCAAGCCTGTGTCTTTTGGTTGGAGCATTTAATCCATTCACGTTTAAGGTAATTATCAATATGTGTGTTCCTGTGACCATTTTCTTAATTGTTTTGGGTTTGTTTTTGTAGGTCCTTTTCTTCTCTTGTGTTTCCCACTTAGAAAAGTTCCTTTAGCATTTGTTGTAGAGCTGGTTTGGTGGTGCTGAATTCTCTTAGCTTTTGCTTCTCTGTAAAGCTTTTGATTTCTCCATAGAATCTGAATGAGATCCTTGCTGGGGAGAGTAATCTTGGTTGTAGGTTTTTCCCTTTCATCACTTTAAGTATATCATGCCACTCCCTTCTGGCTTGCAGAGTTTCTGCTGAGAAATCAGATCCTGGCGGGGCGGTGAGGGGTGGGGTGGGGAAAGGAGAACAGTAACAAAGTAAAGAATAAAATTAGACTAGGGAACTAACAGCTATGTTAGAAAAAATACAGAAATAAAAATAAAGGTGAAAGAACAACTAAAAGGTAAAAGAGAACCACAATAGTAAAAAAGAGGAGGAGGGGGAAAAAAAAGTAAGAAAAGGTGGAAAAGGTCTTGGCTGTGGAGGTCGAGGCCTAAGCAGGGGTGGGGTTTGGGTGGTGGGCAGGGCCTATGCTTAGTACCCACAGGGCTGGAAAAGTCCCGGGTCGGGGTGGCTTAGGCTCCACAGAACAGAAGGGGCCCAGGCATGCCTCCTGCCTCTGGTCTCAGAGGGTGGGGGACCCCACCTGGGAGCCCAGAAGGCTTTCTGGGCTCTAGTGGATGGGGCAGAAGCCCTCCTCTCCTGCTCCTACAGTCATGGAGGGCCCCTCGCGCCTGCCTCTCCACATCTCCCCAGCCTCCTTCCTATGCCCCCAGGGCCAACACAGCTGGGAGGGGGCTTTTTAGGGCCGGGGCCTGCCTGGGAGCTCAGCAGGCTCTGCTCCTTTCCCGGCTCCTCTGGTCCTGGAGGGCCCCTCCCGCCTGCCTCTCCTGTTCTCTCCACCCTCCCTTCTACGCACCCAGGACCAACCCAGCCCAGAGGGGACCTTTGAGGGCATAGGACCCGGCCTAGCCTGAGCCGGGCAAACATCCCCTGCTAATTGGGCAGGGGAAACGCTGGGCCTGCTGCCCCCTGATCCGAGCCCCTGAAGGTCCCTCCAGGTGTGGATACCCCTCCCCACCTCAGCCACCCCTCAGGGACGCCGGTCCTGTCCGGCCTCCACTTCTCCTCCCCCCCTCAGTCCCCCCACATCCTACCGGTTTTCTTGGGGGTTCTTCCCGTCTCCTTGGGCATCAGGGTCCCCCACTGGTGTCTGGCAGGTGCCCCAGTTGTGGGGAGATGCGCGCTCTGCGTCTTCCCACACCTTCATCTTGACTCCTCCCTTTAACCTTACAAAATGTATTTCTTAATTTTTAAAACTTTAAAGTTGAAATTATTCTTTGATCCATAGGCTGCAGAATGGAAAATATGTTAGCAGGCCTGAAAGCGACATAAAACTCATTGTACATCTCCATTCGAGTTCTTGAGTGATGAGGTACATTGTCATTGAGCAGTATTACATTGGAAAGAATCTTTTTTCTGAGCAGGAGATCTCAGCTGTGGGCTTAAAATATTCAGTAAACCATGTTGTAAACAGATGTACTGTTGTCCAGGATTTGTTGTTCCATTTTTAGAGCATAAGCAGAGTAGATTTAGCATAATTCTTAAGGATTCTAGGAGTTTTGAAGTACTAAATGAGCATTGGCTTCAACTTCAAGTCACCAGCTGCATTAGCCCCTAGTAAGATAGTTGGGGGTGTTGTCAGGGCCTTTGAAACGTTGAAGCCAGGCATTGACTTCTCTAGCTATGAAACTCCTAGATGTCATCTTCCAGTTGAAGGCTGTTTCATCTACATTGAAAATCTGTTGTTTAGGGTAGCAACCTTCATCAATTATCTTCGCTAGCTCTTCTGGATAACTTGCTGTAGCTTCTGTATCAGCACTTGCTGCTTCACCTTGCACTTCGATGTTACGGAGGTGGCTTCATTCCTTAAACCTCATGAAACAACCTCTGCTAGCTTCATACATTTCTTCTGCAGCTTCCTCATCTCTCTCAGTCTTCTTAGAATTGAAGAGAGTTAAGGCCTTGCTGTGGATTTGGCTTTGTTGTGGCTGGCTTGATCTTCTATCCAGACTCCTGAAACTTTCTCCATATCAACAGTAAGGGTGTTTTACTTTCTTATCATTTGTGTGTTCACAGTAGTGTCACTTTTAATTTTCTTTAGGAACTTTTCCTTTGCATTCACAACATAGCTGGCTCTTTGGTGCAAGAGGCCTAGCTTTCAGCCTCCCTCGGCTTTTGACATGCCTTCCTCACTGAGCTTAATCATTTTTAGCTTTTGATTTAAAGTGAGAGATGTGCAATTCTTCCTTTCACTTAAACACTACTTGAATTGAACACAATTTCAATATTGTTGTGTCTCGGAATAGGGAGGTCTGAGGAGAGGGAGAGAGATGGGGGAACAGCTGGTGAATGGAGCAGTCAGAACATACAACATTTGTTGAATTAAATTTGCTGTCATGCATGGGTGTGGCACCCCAAAACAATTAAATAGTAACGTCAAACATCACTGATCATGGATACTATGACAAATATAATAATAATGAAAAAGCTGAGATATTGCGAGAATTACCAAAATGTGACAAAGAGACATGAAGCAAGCAAATGTTGGAAAAATGGTGCCAGTAGACTTGCTTGATGCAGAATGGCCACAAACCTTCAATTTATGAAAAACTCAACATCTGTGAAGAGCAGTAAAATGAGGTATGCCTGTATAGTTGGAGCATATTCTTAATTCACTTAGCCAATCTCTCTCTCTTGTTTTTGACTGGATAGTTTAACCCGTTTCCATTTAAAGTAGTTACTGATAATTTATGCCATTTTACTATTTTTCCTGTACGTTTTATGCCCCCCTTTGTTCTTCTATTTCTCCAATATTGCCTTTTTTCTTAAATTGATTTTTTTGGCTTTGTGCCCTTTTGATTGCCTTCCTTTTTTTTTTTTCTTTTCTTTTCTTTTCATTTCTTTTTTTTTCTTTTCCCCCCTGCGGCATGCGGGATCTTAGTTCCCTGACCAGGGATTGAACCCGTGCCCCCTGAAGTGGAAGCGTGGAGTCTTAACCACTGGACCACCAGGGAAGTCCTGTCTTCCTTTTCTTTTTTTTTTTTTTTTAAAGATTTATTTTTTATTTATTTATTTTAGGCTGCATTGGGTCTTAGTTGTAGCGTGTGGGATCTTTGTTGAGGCACACGGGATCTTTCGTTGCGGCATGAGGGCTCTTTGTTGTGGTGTGCGGGCTTCTCTCTAGTTGTGGCGTGCGGGTTTTCTCTTTTCTAGTTGGGGCTTGCAGGCTCCAGGGCACGTGGGCTCTGTCGTTGTGTTGTGCAGGTTCCAGAGCACGTAGGCTCTGTAGTTTGTGGCACGCGGGCTCTAAGTTGAGATGTGCAAGCTCAGTAGTTGTGGCGTGTGGGCTTAGTTGCCCCACAGTATGTGGGATCTTAGTTCCCTGACCAGGGATTGAACCCATGTCCCCTGCATTGCAAGATGGATTCTTTACCACTGGACCACCAGGGAAGTCCCCCGCCTTCCTTTTCTTTTGTGTATATTTTTAAGGCACAGTTGACCTTTGAACAACATGGGAGATAGGGGCACTGACCCACTGTGTAGTCAAAAATCCAAGTATAATGTATAGTTGGTCCTCCATATATATGTGCTTCCTCCATATCCAAGGTTCCACATCCACGGATTCAACAAATTCTGGATCGTGTAGTACTGTAGTATTTACTATGGACAAATTGTGGGTAAGCGGACCTGCACAGTTCAAACCTGTGTTTTTCAAGGGCCAACTTCATTTCCTTGCTGGTTTCCATGAGGATCACAATTAACATCCTAAATTTGTAATAACTTTGAATTTTTTAAAAAAATTTATTTTTGGCTGCATTGGGTCTTCTTTGCTGTGTGTGGGCTTTCTCTAGTTGTGGTGAGTGGGGGTACTCTTCGTTGCAGTGCACGGGCTTCTCATTGTGGTGGCTTCTCTTGTTGCGGAGCATGGGCTCTAGGCATGTGGGCTTCAGTAGTTGCGGCATGTGGGCTTCAGTAGTTGTGGCATGCAGGCCTTAGAGCGCATGGACTTCAGTAGTTGTGATACGTGGGCTCTAGGACATGCAGGCTTCAATAGTTGTGGTGTGTGGGCTCACTAGTTGTGGGTTGTGGGTTCTAGAGCACGGGCTCAGTAGTTGTGGCGCACGGGCTTAGTTGCTCCGTGACACGCGGGATCTTCCCGGACCAGGGATTGAACCCGTGTCCCCTGCATTGGCAGGCGGATTCTTAACCACTGCGCCACCAGGGAAGTCCCACTTTGAATTGATACCAACTTAGCTTCAGTAGCATACAAAAAATTCTGCTCACATTCCCCCACCTTTCTCTTGTTTTTTCAAAATTTGTGTCTTTATACATATCATGTGCCCATTAACATAGACATAGTTATTTTTTTCATGCATTTGTCTTTTAAACCATGTAGGAAATATAAAGAAGAGTTACAAATCAAAACTATCATAATGCTGGCTTTAATTTTTACCTATATTTAACTTTTACTGGTGTTAAAAAAAATTTTTTTTTTTTGGTACGGCTTTTAGTTACTGTCTAGTGTTCTTTCGTTTAGCCAGAAGGACCCCCTTTCCAATTTCTTGTAGGGCAGGTCTCTTAGCAACAGATTCCCTCACCTTCTGTTTCGTTGGGAATGTCTGTCTTTTTCCATATTTGAAGGATAGCTTTGCTTGATTTAGAATTCTTGGGTGACAGGTTTTTTTCTTTCAGAAATTTAAAAATGTCATTGTACACACCCTAATGGCGCCTGTTGAATTCGTGAGAAATTTGTTGTTTAATCTTACTGAGGATTCTTTGTATGTGACAAGTTGCTTTTCTGTTAATCCTTTAAAGATTATCTTTTTCCTTGGCTTTTAGCAGTGATTATTATTTTATCTCAGTGCAGATCTCTTTGTGTTTATTGTTCTCGTGGTTTCTTGAGCCTCTTGAATGTGTAGATTCACGTAATTATCTAATTGGGAAGTTTTTGGCCAATATTTCTTAAAATATTTTCTCTGCCTGTTCCTCTTTTTCCTTTTCTTCTGGAGTTCCCATTGTTTGTATGTTAGTAGGCGTGATTGTGTCCTACAGGTTTCGTAGGCACTCCTCTGCTCCCCTTTTTTAAATGCTCCTGAAACTGGATAATTTCAATTGGTCTACCTTTAAGTTTACTGAGTGTTTTTCTTTACCTACTCAGATCTGTTGTTGAGACCCTCTAGTGTATTTTTCATTTTGGTTATTATAATTTTCAATGTCAATGTTTCTGTTTGGTTCCTTTTTGAAATGACTGTTGATTCTCTGTTGAGACATCATTGTCCTGGTTTCCTTTTAGCTCCTTGATCTTGCTTTCCTTTATCTTTGAGCAGATCTAAGACAGTTGATTTAAAGTCTGCATTAAATGTCTGTGCTTCTACAGGGATAGATTCTCTTCAGTTCTCTTGTGAATGGGCTATACTTTCTTTTTCTTTGCATGCTTTGTAACTCTCTTGAAAACTGGATGTACTGAATATTATGATATGGTAACTCTGGAAAGTGGGTTCTTTACTCACGGTTTAATTTTGTTGCTTGCTGTATGCTGCAGTTATTTGCCTTTTTAGTGGTCTTCTATACAATTTTTTAAAAAGTGTACATTCTTTGTCACTTTGATCTCTAAAGTCTGTTTCTGTAGTTTGTGTTCAGCTAGTTTTTTGACAGAGATTTGCTTGAATGCCCGGTGCCAAAATAACGAGAGAGAGGGAGAATCAAAAAGAAAAAAAAAAGGAAAAAAGCAACACCTCTTCCAGTCTTTGCAGATTGGCTCTGTGCTAGGACCGTTCCTTCAGTGGCTAGCCAGTCTTCTTACCACTCTCCGTTACTTAGCCTTCACTTCCTGCTTGCCCTGTACGACGAGAGACCAGAGATGAAAGTTTAGTGCCTTATCAGGTCTTTTAGGAATATGCATCCTGCCCTGGGCATGTGGTGCTGTCTAAATTCCCTAGAATGAACAGACACTTTTCAGTGCCCCAATTTCCAAGAGAAACTTTGTCCCCAGCTTTTCCTCTTAGGCTCTTGGCACTAGGTTATTTGCTTGATCCATGATCTTTTGCCCCAGGAACCTGTGGGTATTTTATCTGCCTTATAGTGATTTGAGGAATACCCACCACTTTTCTGCCCTGAGTGAGTTCTGAGCTTGTCAAAAGAATAAGCATGTTGTGTCAGTTCTTCAGTAGCCCACAGACACTTTAAAATAGAGAAACACAGTTCTTTGCAAATAAAGTCTGCTCTGCTCCTTCTGAAACCAGAAGCTGGGGTTCTTCACTGGGAATACAAGGTGTTACCTTCAAGACCTCTGCTGAATCCATGGGTCAAGGGAAAGTAAAAATTCCCAAAGCTTCCCTGCCTTTTTTTTGGGGGGGGGGCTGCGCTGCGTGGATTGCGGGATCTTACTTCCCTGACCAAGGATTGAACTTGGGCCCACAGCAGTGAGAGCACTTGAGTCCTTACCACTGGACCGCAAGGGAACTCCCACTTTCCTGCCATTTTTAAGTTGCTTTTTTCTGACTTAGCGTTTGCTTGGTTGCTGCAAACCTTTCACTCTCTTTCCCAGAGTCCTGACAAAATTGGTTCTGATAGTTTCTGCTTGACTTCTTGATGTTTCTGTGGTGGAATGTGCCCTTGGAGCGGCCTTCTCCCCCATTTTTGCTAACATAAATCTGGATATTTTTGCATCCCTGTAAGTCTCCTTGAGTTTTGTTCTGAAATACAGTTATGTTCCTTGGAAACAGTTTGATCTTTTCAGGTCCTGCTCTTATGATTTATTCAGTGGGTCCAGAGCAGTGCTCAGTCTAGGGGTGCTTATTCCCACTTACTGAGGCAAGACCTTTATGAGTCTTTTACCCAGTGAAAGCCCTGTGAGTTAGGAGTTTTTCCAGTCTGGCCCAGGGAACAGGCACTGTTCGTAGCCCTTTGTGCCAGCTGGATACTGTCCCCTCTAATCTGTTTGGATGGTTCTTTTTCCAGCCTCAGGTAATTTCTCTACTCACATGTTCTCTGTTTAATACTCACGTAGTGCTGTTTCTCTTTCTCTGTCTTTGAGTGTTCTCTCTCTGAAGGGCTTTCATTTCTGGTACTTTGCTTTGCCAATTTTAGCTTTCTTGGTCTCACCCATCTGCTATACTTTGAGAGTGTCCTGGGCTTGGCCTCAGTTTCTCTCCCTGAGTCTTGGCCTGGAAGAACTCTCAAGACATTAAGAGGGGGCAAACGGAGGGCTCACCTCATTTGTCTCTTACCTCTTTGAGATTGTTGTCCTTCTGTACCTGATACACAGGTATCTTGAGAACCATTGTCTGAATTATTTTGTCCATTTTTTTTTTTTTTTTTTTTTGAGAGTGTGGGGTATGCATTGTTTCATGCAGGAGGATAAATTTGGTCCTTGTTATTCCATCTTGACCAATTTCCTACTATTTCTTCTTAGCGTTGATATTTTCTCGTATTTCATTATTTTTCTGTTCCCTCTTTTCTTCCTTATTTGTGATTATAATGAATATTTTTAACATTGCATTTTAATCAGTTTAATAATGCAGTTATTTAATATTGCATTTAAATTTAATTGTAAATTAAATTACCTTTTGGGCCATATCTCTTTCTGTATATACAAGTATTAATATTTATCTGTGTAGTGGTTGCTCTAGGGATTACAAATTTCATACAAATAAGTTCAGTCTACTATGTGTACCACTTCACGCAAAATGTAGAAACCTCGAAACTGTGTAAATCTGTTTTACCTGCTCCTTCCCCAATCTTTGTTATAGTTTTACACACATTGAAAACTTTACAAGACAGCATTTTAACTTTTGATGTAAGCAGTCATATGTATTTTAAGTGAAAGGAGGTATTATGATTGCTTTATTAGCCAATAATCTGTCAAAAGTACCTGCATGTTGATCATGCTTCATTTTCCCCTTCATCTTGGAGCTTACTTCTTGGGTCATTGTTTTCTGCCCGAGGAAAGTTGTTTGGTATTCCCTTTAATGGAAATTCGTTTAGAGATATTTTTTGGCTTTGTTATTTATCCAGTTCTTTTAATGATAACTTGCCTTTGGGTTATATTAAGATTTTTATTTCTCTTTTTGGTTTTCTGTAGTTTTATTAATGTGCCTGTATGTGTATTTATATTTATTTACCCTGGGATTTATTGTGGTTCTTCAGTCTATGACTTGCCATCTTTCTTCTGTTTTAGAAAGTTTTTAGTTATTATCATTTTTTAAAAGATTTATTATTTATTTATCTATCTATATCCATTTATGTGTTTATTTTTGGCTGCGTTGGGTCTTAGTTGCGGCACGCAGGATCTTCATTGAGGCATGCAGGATCTTCCTTGAGGCATGCGGGATCTTTCGTGGCGTTGCTTGGGCTCTTTGTTGTGGCGTGTGGGCTTCTCTCTAGTTGTGGCACACAGGCTCCAGGGCATGTGAGCTCTGTAGTTGTGATGCATGGGCTCCAGAGCGTGTAGGCTCTGTAGTTTGCAGCACACAGGCTTTCTAGTTGAGGCGCGTGAACTCAATAGTTGCGGCGCGTGGGCTTAGTTGCCCCACGGCATGTGGGATCTTAGTTCCCTGACCAGGGATCGAACCCGTGTCCCCTGCACTGTAAGGCGGATTCTTTACCACTGGACCCCCAGGGGAGTACCAGTTATTATCATTTTAAATATTGCTTTTGTACCATTTTTTTTTCTCTCATATTTCTCTGGGACTCTAATTACATGTGTGTTAGGCCTGCCCATCATGTTGTTTTTGTTTCCTGTCTTTTTGTATTTTTCATACTTTTGTGCTAATGTTCTGAATATTTTCTTCTGACATATTTTGTTGTTGTTCTAATTCTGTTTTTGGCTATGTCTAAGCCATTGTTAATCCCATTTATTGATTTTATAATTTTTGTTTTTACTTCTGTAATTTTTGATTTAGAGTTTTCAGTTCTTTGAAGAAATTTTAAATTTTGTGTTGTGTGTATTTGAACATAATAAGCATACTTTTTATAAACGTCCGTATCTGAAACTCCAAAATACAAATATGTTTTGATCTTCATGTTTCTGCTGGTTTTCATTCATGTTGTCTTGACTCTCATGTGTTTAGTATTTTTCATTGTGCCGAAAATGGTAATGAACTAGTATTAGAAATTATTTGTAGCCAAAATGACATTGTTTTCCTCTAAAGAGGATGTATATTAGCTTCTGTCTGGTGTCTGGGGGCACTTGTAATTTAGGGTTATGTGAGTCAAATTTCAGAGTTTGAGATGATCAAAGCCCAGCTGCAGTCTCTGGGCGGGCCTGTGTACTTTTAGTTTATTGTCATTCCTGGCTTGCAGCCCCTCAGTGTTGCAGCTGAAAGAGGGAAGGGATTTACTAGTGTTCTTCTTTTTCCTTAGTTGTCTGTGGACATCGATCCCTGTACTTTCAGCCCTCTGAGTTTGTCAGAAGTACCTTCCACTCTCTCAGCTGCTTTCTTTGAAATAGGCAAATGTCCCCTGGGCGGCAAAGTGGTCAAAAGTTGTACTTAACTCCCTTGACTTCCATCCTTTTCAGGTTTTGGCCCCAGCAATTTCTTACTATGACATCAGCTCTTCGATACCTTTAGTCACATTTTGAAAATTAAAAGAAACAGCATTTAATATTAATATTTAAATTGATAAATTGTTAATATATTTTAAGTGAAATATTAAAATAGTAGAACAATGAATGTTAGTATTAGTGTTTAAAATGTCAACATTTGTATAACAGTTAAAAATTTAATATTGACATTTAAGATTTAAAGTATTAAAGTTTTTATTATAGGTTTTCAGCTATAAAACTTCATACTTTAAAAATTAATTAATTAATTAATTAATTTATTTATTTTTGGCTGTGTTGGGTCTTTGTTGCTGTGCACGGGCTTTCTCTAGCTGCGGCCAGTGGGGGCTACTCTTTGTTGCGGTGTGTGAGCTTCTTGTTGCGGAGCATGGGCTCTACGCACCGGGCTTCAGTAGTTGTGGCACACGGGCTCAGTAGTTGTGGCTTGTGGGCTCTAGAGTGCAGGCTCAGTAATTGTGGCTCATGGGCTTAGTTGCTACGTGGCATATGGGATCCTCCCGGACCAGGGCTCGAACCCATGTCCCCTGCATTGGCAGGCGGATTCTTAACCACTGCACCACCAGGGAAGTCCCAAAACTTCATACTTTTATAGTGGTTCTCAGAGGAATTATTGATCTGAATTATTCAGTTTACTCTTATGAAAAGTGTCAGTGCCAGCGTCTGAATTAAAAATTTCCCTTGGGGAGTTCCCTGGTGGCCCAGTGGTTAGGATTCTGGGCTTTCACTGCTGTGGCCCCAGGTTCAGTCCCTGGTCAGGGGATTGAGATCCATCCGGCAAGCCTTGCGGCACAGCCAAAAAAAAAAAAAAAAGTTTCCCTTTATTTGTGTTACTGTGTGTATTAACTGGAGAAACGACTAAGCGTCTTATCAGTGGTGGTTTGACGATCAGTCAGTAGTGATAATTTGTTAATGTTTTTGTTGTATATTTCCTAAAATGGACATTTAAGGGATCTGTTCATAAAGTTAATAATTTAATTTATCTTTGAAAAAGCTTTATTGAAAAATGGAAAAATGACATTATTTTTGTTTATTTATTTTTAGGTTGGGCTCATGTGGTTTGTGCCCTGTATATTCCAGAGGTACAGTTTGCCAATGTTTCTACAATGGAACCAATTGTTTTACAGTCTGTGCCACATGATCGTTATAATAAGGTATAGTAGATATTATTTTATTGATGTTTGAATATAATTTTTTTGTTTTAAAACTGGAAAGTGTAAAGGAATTTTTAAATTTTGTTTTATTACAGCCCTTCATTAAAAAATTTAAATTAAATGCCTCCATTGATTTGGAAAAAGTGTAATTACTGTGGTAAACTACAAGTATTAAAATATGTTACTAAGGTCATAGGAGTACAAAACAAACACACACAAACAAAACTTTATTACCTTTTATATTAACCTAGGTATTTAAGCTTCTAACATTTTAATCTGTATAGATTTGTTCTTTTTTTAAAAAAAATATTTATTTATTTATTATTTTGGCTGCACCAGGTCTTAGTTGTGGCACTTGGGATCTTCGTTGCAGCATACAGGATCTTTAGTTGCAGCATGCGGGATCTTCTAGTTGCGGCATGTGGACTTCTTAGTTGCGGCATGCAGACTTCTTTGTTGTGGCATGTGAACTCTTAGTTGCGGCATGCAGACTTCTTTGTTGTGGCATGAATGCATCCCTGGTTCCCCGACCAGGGATCGAACCCGAGCCCCCTGCATTGGGAGCGCAGAGTCTTACCCATTGGACCACCAGGGAGGTCCTTAGATTTGTTCTTTAAGAATTACTTTTATGTTCTTTCAGACACTGAGGATCTATTAAATTTGAATTAATCATTATTTGGTATAATATTCGTATGATGCTACACATCCTGTCTTAAAAATAATCCTATCACAGAATATTATTTGCTCATCTCTCCTCTCCACATTATTTTGTTCCCCCGAGATAGGATTTTTATTGTTGCCTTTTTTAAAAACCTTAGTTAATGTTCACTTTTTTCCTGTATCTTTTTCTTAATTTATATTATTGTTTCATTCTCTTTTGCATATTATTGGATGATTTTTTTTAATTAGCCACTGTGTCTTTAAATATAGGGTTACCATTTTTAACTGAAAGTACCTGTTGATTTATTCCATTGGTGAAGAAAGTGTCACTGCAGCCAGTTCTAAGGTTTCAAAATACTAAACATTTTGTAATGTAGATCGTTAGTATTTATTTTTTAAAAATGGAAAATATGGAGAAAAAAATAGGAAAATGCGAGACAGAAGTCATCTAAAATTTTTTTTGTGTGCGTTTTTACATATACTATATAACTGTAAAAAGTTTGGATCATAGTGCTTATACTGTTCTGTTTTTGAAACTTAATAACCCTGAACATCATTTTGTGTTAATAAATTATATTTTGCCATTATTTCTAGTGGATATTTAGCATCTAATACAAAGTATTATTAGTTTCGATAAAATATAATTTATTAGGAACGCCTTAGGAACGCCTTCTTGTTGAAGAGCCTCACTTGGTGTTTGGCATGTACATACCAGCTGAATTTTTGTGTAAAAGAGTATGAACATTTTGGAAGCTTCAGTAAATATATTGTGTGAAGTTGTTCTAGCATGCAGTGTCTCATTTAATAATCACACTAGTTATATGTGAGATTGCACATAATCTTATATCCTGTTAAGTGCACTGTATATTACCATTAAAACAGTCTTTGCTATTCTTTTTAGTGAAAAATATTACAGTGTTTGAATGATTTTCTTTGAATATTAGTAAGGTTAAATACTTCAAAGTTTTTTAAAAAGGTTATTCATGTTTGTTAATTGATCTTGAATAGCTCTTCGTTCAATTTAATATTGTAATGTTTTAATTTTTTCTTACAAAATGTTTTTTATATTGGAGATGTTATTCTTTATTCTTATATACTTGCTGTGAATGCTTTTGCCCATAACTTAACATTTTCTTTTTAATTTTCATTATGTCTTGATGGTTTTTATTGTTGTTGGTATTCTAGCAGGTTAATTTCTTCTAGTTTGAAGTTTAAAATTTTTATGTAATTTATACAAGTACTCTTTATTGTTTCTGCCTTTGTTGCCATGGAAAGAAAATCTTTCTCTACACTAATGTCTAACTATTTTTTTAGTACTTTCAAAATTCATTTCTAAAAATACTTGTTTTTTTCCTTTCAATTTTGAAATAATTTCAAACTTAATTTAAGGTTGCATTAATAGTACAAAGACTTCTTCCTCTCCTAAACCATCTGAGAGTAATTTATCCTATAACACTGACACCTAGTTTGTATTTCCTATAAAGAAGGACTTTCTTCTGCATGAGCAGAATACAGCCCAAATCAGGAAATTAACACGTATGCATTATTACTGTCTAATCCAGGGACCCCATCATTATTTGCCGAATTTTCATTCATGTTTTCTTTTTTCCCTTTCATAGCAAAAAGATCACAGATTGCTTTTTGTCTCTTAAGTCTCCTGAATAGTTACTCAGTCTTCCTGTGACTCTCATAACTTTGATACTTCTGAAGAGTATAGGCCAGTTATTTGTAGAATGGATTTTTATAATGTTTCCACATGATTAAATTCAGATTATGTGTTTTTGGCAGGAATATCACAGAAACGATGCTATGTTCTTTTCATTGCATCCTGTCAGGTGGTACATGATTTCAGCTTTTCCCATTACTGGTGATTTTACCTTCATCACTTAGTTAAAGGCAGTGTCTACAGGATTTCTCCACTGGGAGTTTAATCTTTATTCCCTTTATAATCAGTAAGCATTTTGTGGGGAAGTACTTTTTATGTAAATATCTTGTTCCTTGTGCCTTTTACTCACTAATTTTAGCATTCATTGTTGCTTCTTTGCTTAATCTATTAGATTGATGGCAAGTGGTGGTTTTCTAATTCCATCTTTTACATTCATCAGGTGGCATTCCATTTTAAGGAAAAGCTTTCTCCACTCCCCAGTTATTTATATTAGTATGGACTAATATTGACTTACATGTTAATATTTTATTTTAATGGGTCATTCCCCATTACTGTCACTTATTGTGATGTTCATATTGTCTCAGGTTTGGCCAGTGGGACCTCTTCATGTTGGTTCCTGTGTCTTTTGACATGGTTCCATCATTGTTTGAGCACTTCTTTACTTCTGACATGACAGTATGTTCTAGGCACATCTTGAACCATTCCTGTCTTAGCCCTAGAATAACATTTCTCCAGGGAGCCTTGATTTGTTTTAGGTGAGAATGGTATTTAGAAACCAAAGTGGACACTAGGTGTGCTCATTGTTATTAGGATGTTGCTACTTCCAGGCCCTCTCAGTGTGTATAGATGCAGAGATACACACACATTCACATCTATGTCTTCTTTATATTTTGAAGTTGGTGAGGTCACACAGATACTTCTGATTTAGTATATGGATTTATGTATTAAATACAAACATATCTGTATGTATTTCTGTACCTGTCTGTCTATGTATCTATTTATTTATCGAACCATAAACTCCTAGGAATTTCTTAGTAATTTCTCTAAACCTAATCCAACAGCACAGGGTTCATTCTAATGTTTTTTTCTTTTTGTGTTATGACTCTCATGCCAGACAATGAGAAACCTGACTCCCATTATCCTCAATATATTTATTTGATCATTCTCTCTTATATTAACAAATCTTCTGTTGCTGCCATCCCATAATACAGAGGCCAGCCTAACCATGTTCAGGCTCAGACCTCACTCTGGGTTGCTGCTGCTTCCCTGCATGTCTGCCTTTTTCTTTTTAAACCATTTTGGGGGTTTGACACCCAGCTTCAGTCCAGAACTACCCCTTCTCCCCTCACTTTGCTCAGGTTCTTACAACTCACTTGGACACCACCTCCACCCCAACCCCCAACCCTCTCATGAGCGCCAACACTACTGGGGCTCTGATACTTGAGTTGGCCTGCCCCTTCCTTCCCAGGATAGATGCTAGCATGCTTGGCCCCAGCTCATGGCTTTAAGACTAAAGTACTCAAGAAGTAAGGGAGTATAGAGGAAGAATGAATTAATTTAGATATAAATCTCCTATCCAGTTAAGAGTTAATTTTAGAATATGGTGAGATGTGTGTGTAATTTTTCCCCTCCCACGTGGTTTAGTCATTCTTTTCAGCACTATTATTGAATAATTTATGTTTTGCACAGTGATTTGAAATACTGTTTGAATCATTATTAAATTCTTGGGTATTCTTGACATTTTTTCTGTTCCATTGATGTGTCTTTCTATTCTTATTCTAGTACCACACTGTTTTAAATTATTATGGGTTTAAATACATCTTGGTACATGGTAGAACAAATATTGTCATGTATTTCTTTTTTTAGATGAACATTAAGAGTAACAATACAATTTTAATTTTACTGGTGCGCTACAGTGAAATATTATTTTGGGGAAGAATTGATCTTTTTGGAATATTGAATCTCCCCTTCCAGAAACATGGTGTATCTCTCTGTCAAATTTTTTTCCTTATATGTTTCTTGGATTCTTATGGTTGTTGGTTTGTATAGTTAACCTTAAAAAGAATAATATTCTGTTCATGAATATTCAGTATGGTTAATAGGGGACATGTAATTCTGAAATGATAGGAACAATTGGAAAATGGATTGTTGCATTTTGGAAGACATCAATCTTTTTTTTTGGGGGGGGGTGGGGGTGGGGGCACGCCATGCGGCTTGTGGGATCTTAGTTCCCTGACCAGGGATTGAACCTGGATCATGGCAGTGAAAGCGCCAAGTCCTAACCACTGGACTGCCAAGGAGCTCCCCTGGAATACATCAGTCCTTGATGAGTGGTAGTAAAGGATAATGTGGAGATTATTAATAAATGTATTGGGCACTTAAAATGGACCTGCTTTGCATTGTGCTAGACGCTAAGAGTTCAGAGTTGCATAAAATACAGGGTTTATCTCCATGTGACACTTAGACAGTCAAGTAAATATATAATTACAATGTATGAAAATAATAAGAGATTATAAATAATAAAAAACCTGAATGGAGTATTATGTAACATAATGAAAGGAGGGATTATTTTTGTCTAAGGAACTGAATAAGGCACACAAAGATATAAGGGCTGTGCATGATAATAAGAAATTTGACCTGTGGAAGAAAGAATCAAATAGTAATTCTAGACAGAGAAAGTAGCATAAATTAGGGTAATAGGTGCAAAGGGGAGGTGCTAGGCAGTTCAGAGAATAATAAATAATCCTGTGTGGCTGGAACACTGTAGGATTTAGAAGAAAAAAAGGAAAATTTCTAGACTATTTGTATAGTATATCCAGTTGCAGAGAATTCACTGTGTTGACTTATGTTGTTAAATTTTCCAAGTCATTACATATATAGTGGCCAGTTTCTGTACCATTTGTCATCAGATTCTCGTTTTTATTTTTTGACCTCTCACATTTTCTTGTATCAATTCCTTATTTCACTAACATATACATTTTGTTAATAAATGTGAGTGGCATATGTTACCTTTAATTGCGTTTCAATAATTTTTAAGAAATGGGAAGATTGGGGCAACATAGATATTTGGGAACTTTTTTGGGTGGTCTTGTGTTCTTTAGAGTCAAGGAAGCATTTAGTTTAGAAGGCTGCAATTTCCATAGAGAGTAGTTGGCAGATGATGGGTATATCCTGGATTTATCTTTTTGAATAGCTTTTATTTACTGAATGGTCATGAAGGAACAAGTATTTATAAGTATAGGAAGGATCATAACAGACCAACCAACCAAACCAAAAATACTATAAAACATGGTGTCATTGAATTATAAGAGGATAACGGTAGAGGAAAACTTAGAAATTGCTAGCCCAACTTCCCTTTATCTTTTTTCTAAAGGAATAGAATCTATTGTGGAAAGCTTTAAGAATTTTTTTTTTTTCTTGAAGTATAGTTGATTTACAAAGTTGTGTTGGTTTCAGGTGTATAGTAAAGTGATTCAGTTATATCTATGTCTATATACACATACATACATATATATGCTTTTTCAGATTCTTTTCCATTATAGGTTATTACAAGATATTGAATATAGTTCCCTGTGCTATACAGTAGTAGGTCCTTGTTGTTTACCTATTTTATATATAGTAGTGTGTATATGTTAATCCCCAATTCCAAATTTATCCCCCATGTGGTGTGTGTGTGTGTGTATACACACACACATACCCCCCCCCCCCACATGTTCTTTATCCATTTATATATCAATGGACATGTAGGTTGCTTCCATGTCTTGGCTGTTGTAAATATGAACAGTGGGGTGCATGTGTCTTTTTGAGTTATAGTTTTCTCTGGATATATGCCCAGGAGTGGGATTGCTGGGTCATAGGTTAACTCTATTTTTAGTTTTTTAAGGAACCTCCATACTGTTCTCCATAGTGGCTGCACCAGTTTACATTCGCACCAAAAGTAAATACCTCATCTCTTGTGTCTAGGCTGCTCTGTAACTTGCTTTGGCTAATAAAGTGCAGTGGAAGTAACATTGTGTGACCTCTCTCTGTGGCTTGATGATCTGTTTCCTGAGCCCATTGGGGTGGCCCTACCCCTTCATCCTCCTCTAACGTTACCTTATGTTTAGGTTGAGGGCTGGAATATTGGGTGATTTGGTGCCACAGAGGTTGGTTTCTTTCTGTGCTCTTCCTTTTACCACACGTTTGCCCCACCTGTTAGTGCTAGACTGCTGTCATTTATTATTTGATGTTTTGGGTTTTTGATTTCTTGGTTGTTTTGGTGCAGCCTCAGTCCTTGGTGGGCTCTGTATATCTGGGCCTCAGGGTTTCACCAATTCATTGCCTCCTCCTTTTGGCAGACTTTGCTCTAGATCTGTGGAAGGACTTGGGAGGGAGACAGCTTCCTGACTCTCCCCAAGTGCTAGAAGATCTCCGATAGATTAACAAATCCTGGGGTCAGGAATTTTTCTTGCCCCTTGTTTAGGGGTAAAAGATTTTCTCCTTTGTCCTCCTAGCCATCATGGGTCTTTACTCATGCCCTGGGTGTGACAGGATTTGCTGCCAATCCCCCAGACACTCAGGGCTTTTGAGAGTAGTGTCTGGGCAAGAGGTGGGATTTCATATCTTTGCCTCAGTGGCACCTGATCCTCTCCTTCATGCCTGCACCACCAAGGGAGATTCTTTCTGGTTGTTTTGTCTCCTTGCTTCCAGTCTTCCCCAAGAGCTCCTTGTAAGTCTTTATGGAGTGGAGCCTGTGAGTGTGAACTCCGGTCTCTGGTTCCAGTGGTTCTGTACTATTGCAGTAGCCCACAGTCAGCCTTTAGCAATTTGTTTACATTTTAGCTGGTTTCTTATCTGCATGTCTTCCTCCACATTTTCTTCCCTTGCTCAGTCGTTCGTTAGTGGATAGTCTGAGTGTCTTGTGGTTTTTAGGCAGCTGAAGGAGAGAGTGTGTCTGCCCTTGGAATTCAAACTATTTGGTTGCCTTTGCAAGTGCAAATCTTTCATAGTTTCAAGAAAAGTTGTGGGTTTTATAGTTTAAATGGCTTTTTCTTGATAGGTTTGGAGTGATGTTCTTTCAGCTCTCTACTTTTTAGGTAGAGTTGGAATTTGGCCCCTGAATCCTTTTGATATGAACACTGTTTCTTTTATTCAAAATATTAGGTCAAACTGTGACTTTTTTCCCCCTTAAAATGAAAGCTTTCAGGCTGTAAATTTGCCTCTGAGTATAGCTTTATTCACATACTTGACATTTTATTTAGATGCGATTTTGTTGTTTGGGATCATTTTCTCAATACACCTCAAGTTAGTTCATGATTTTTCTTCTCGATCCAATAGCTATCGCGCAATTTAAAATTTGCAAATCACTTTTTTCCTCCTTTGATTCATGTGTCTTGGAAGCTCTTGTTGGTTGCATGTATATATGCTTATAATTGTTATAGCCATTTTTTTATTATAAAATCTCTCTCAACAGTCTATTTTTTTGTCTGATAATAAGCCACTTGTGTTTGCTTGCCTTTTGCATGGTATATCTTTTTTCATCCTTTTAACTTACTTGTGTCTTCAGATCTAAAGTATGCATTGCCTTGTGTTTGCTTGCCTTTTGCATGGTATATCTTTTTTCATCGTTTTACTTTTAACTTACTTGTGTCTTCAGATCTAAAGTATGCATCTTATAGATGGCATATGGAACTTTTTTTTTTAATTCAGTTAATCAGTCTTTGCCTTTTGATTGGATTATTTTCATATTCAGTGCTATTAATGTGGTTGGGTTTACATCTGCCGTTTTACTTTGTTTTCTTTCTTACTTTTTTTTTTTAATAGCAATTTTTTGTTTTTGTTTTTTCGGCTGTGCTGGGTCTTTGTTGTTGTGCGTGGGCTTTCTATACTTGCGGCCAACAGGGGCTACTGTTTGTTGGGGTGCGTGAGTTTCTCATTGCGGTGGCTTCTCTTGTTGCAGAGCGCAGGCTATAGGTGCATGAGCTTCAGTAGTTGTGGCTCGCGGGCTTTAGAATGCAGGCTCAGTAGTTGTGGCGCACAGGCTTAGTTGCTCTGCGGCATGTGGGATCTTCCCAGACCAGGGATTGAACCCGTGTCCCCTGCATTGGCAGTCAGATTCTCAACCACTGCTCCACCAGGGACGTCCCTTACTTTGTTTTCTTTGTCTTGTGACTACTTTGTTTTTCTCTTTGTACACTATCTTCTTTTATGCTTATAAGTGGATGTTTTCTGGTGTACCGTTTTCATTCCTTTCATGATTTTTAAATTATATTTTCTTGGGTTATTTTCTTAGTGGTTGCTCTAGGGCTTACAATATTCATCTTAACTTACCAGAATCTACTTAACTCCAGTAAGATATAGAAAATTTATAACATTCATTTTATTTCTTTCCTCCCCACCTTTGTGCTATTATTATTATAGATATCATGTCTCTATATATATACTACAAGCCCCAAAATAGTTAAAATTATTGCTTTATGTAATCTTATGTTTTTTAAAGAAGCTAAGAGATGAAGACCACAGATATATTTATAGAGTGTGTCTTTTCCTGTTTACCATTTTTATTTCTCTTCATTTCTTCCTATGGGTTCCAGTTACCATCTTGTGTTATTTCCTTACTCCAAAATAACTTTATTCCCACTCTCTTTCATTGTGTTGTCATTGTCACATACATTACATTTCTGTATGTTATAGTCCCAACAGTACAATTTATGGACATTGTTTTATGTGATTGCTTTTTAAATTAAGAGAATGAGAAAGAAATATCTCATCATACTGTCTTTTATCATTTCCTATATAATTACCTTTGTCAGAACTCTTTCTTTGTTTTTTTTTTTAAATTTTATTTATTTATTTATTTATTTATTTATTTATTTATTTATGGCTGTGTTGGGTCTTCGTTTCTGCGCGAGGGCTTTCTCTAGTTGCGGCAAGTGGGGGCCACTCTTCATCGCGGTGCGCGGGCCTCTCACTATCGCGGCCTCTCTTGTTGTGGAGCACAGGCTCCAGACACGCAGGCTCAGCAATTGTGGCTCACGGGCCCAGTTGCTCCGCGGCATGTGGGATCCTCCCAGACCAGGGCTCGAACCCGTGTCCCCTGCATTGGCAGGCAGATTCTCAACCACTGCGCCACCAGGGAAGCCCCTCTTTGTTTTTTAATTGGTCTATATATTTATTTTTTAAAATTTCAGCTTTATTGAGGTATAAGTGATGGGAACTCTTTGTTTTTTTTGTGTGGATTGCAATTACTGTCTAGTGTCACTTAATTTTAGCCTGAGGAATTTCTTTTTGTAGTTCTTGTTAGTGAGGTTTGGAGCAACAAAGTATCTCAGTTTTTTTGGGTCTGAGAATGTTGTTATTTTGCCATTATTTCTGCAGTATAGCTCTTCTGGATATAGGATTCTTGGCTGATAGTTTTGTTCTTTCAGCATTTTGAATGTTATTCCACTGCTTTCTGTCCCCTATTTTATTTCTAATGAAACCTCAGGTTTACTTGTATGTGATGATCCATTTTCCCCATTTCGCTTTCGAGATTTTCTCTTTATTTTGCCTTTCATCATTTTGAGTGTGCATCTCTTTGTGTTTATCCTGTATGGAGTTTGTTGAGCTTTTTGGTTGTGTAGGTTATTGTTTTTCATCACATTTGGGAAGTTTTCAGCCATTATTTCTTCAGGTACAGTTTCTATCCTTTTCTTTCCTCTCCTGATTTTCTCATTATACATCTGTTAATGCAGTTAATGGCATACCACGTTTCTCTGAAACTGTTCTTTAGGTAGTATAATCTAAAAAATCTGTTCCTTAGATTGTATAATCTCTATTGATCTATTTTTAAAGTTGATTCTTTCCCTACTGCCAACTCACATCTGCTGTTGAGCCCTTTTAGTGAGTTTTAAACTTGAGAATTTCTATTTGGTTGGTTTTGGTCTCCTAAGTCCAACATCTTGATTCCCTGCAAAGACAGTTATCGATGCCTGCTTTTTTTTTTCTTATGAATGGGTCATACTTTTCTCTTTCTTTGCATGTCTTATAATTTTTTGTTGAAAATTAGACATTTTATTTTATTTTATTTATTTTTTTGGCTGTGTCGGGCCTTAGTTGCAGCACACGGGATCTTTGTGGAGGCACGTGGGATCTTTTTCATTAAGGCACGTGGTCTGCTCAGGTTTCTTACTAGTTGCGGCGCGCAGGCTTGTCTCTAATTGTGGCGTGCCGGGTTTTTTTTTTCTTTCTCTCTATATAGTTGTGATGCGTGTGCTCTGTAGTTTGCGGCACGTGGGCTCTCTCGTTGAGGCACGTGAGCTCAATAGTTGTGGCACGTGGGCTTAATTGCCCTGCGGCATGTGGGGTCTTAGTTCTTCCACCAGGGATCGAACCCACGTCCCCTGCATTGGAAGGTGGTTTCTTTACCACTGGACCACCAGGGAAGTTCCTAAAAATTAGACATTTTAGATACTATAGCCACTCTAGAGAATGAGTCTTCCTTCTCCTTGTAGAGACAGAACCTCTGCACTAGTGCTCTGGAGCTGGGGATGGTGACAACACTCTGCTTCTCCTGAAGAGGCACATGTACTCTGACAGGGTGCTGGAAGGAGGGAAGGGTATAGTAGCCCAGATTATCCCTCCTAGCATGGAACTTCCATTCTGCTAGCAATCTGGGGAAGGAATGATAGGGCCCCAGGAATCTTGGCCTGTTTTTAGAGTGGGAGGCTACGAGTGGGAGCTACCAGGATGAGTAGTAGTATGAGAGTAACTGGAGACCTGGCCCTCCTCGGGTAAAATTGTAGCCTTAGACTAGGATCTGTGGAGAGAGGGAGCCCTCATCTTCTTGACAGCGCCACCCAGAAAGGAACTTCCATCACAGGAAGCAGTATGTGGGGGGGGTGGTGGTGATGGGGGCAGATCATGGCTCAAATGCCACTGGCTCTCACTGTTCTTATTGAGATTTAGTAGATTGTCTTGGGTAAAATATTCTGTTTTCTGCATGTCTTTAGGACAATTTTCAGAGACTTTATCATTTTTATTTTGCTTTATTGAAGTGTAATTGATAAACAGTACCATATAAGTTACAGATTTACAATATAGTAACTCATAATTCTTAAAGGTTATATTCCATTTATAGTTATTATAAAATATTTGCTATATTCCCTGTGTTGTACCATATATCCTTGTAGCTTATTCTATACAGAGACTTTAAATGGTTCTTTTTCACCTATGAAATGGTTAATTTACTGAGGAGAGGATCCGTGGACCTCTTCACTCTGCTATTTCAGAAGTCTGGAAGGCCTAACTTCTTTAAAAAAAAAAAAAATCTGTCATAATTTTTAGTTTTATTGAGTGGTCAAATGATGGTGTCTTTTCACTGTCAGCTCTTGGAAGTTACTGAGATATTCTTTGAGGCCTATTTGCATATTTTCCCTGAATTTTGCCATTTAAAATGTTATTGTTTCGGGACTTCTCTGTGGTGCAGTGGTTGGGAGTCTGCCTGCCAATACAGGGGACACGGGTTCGAGCCCTGGTCCGGGAAGATCCCACATGCCACGGAGCAGCTAAACCCATGAGCCACAACTGCTGAGCCCGCGTGCCACAACTACTGAAGCCCATGCACCTAGAGCCCCCGTGCTCAACAAGAGAAGCCACTGCAATGAGAAGCCTGTGCACCAAAATGAAGAGTAACCCCCGCTCACTGCAACAAGAGAAAGTCCGTGCGCAGCACCGAAGACCCAACGCAGCTAAAAATAAATTAAATAAATAAATTTTAAAAAAGTTACTGTTTCAATCTGCTCTGTACTTTTCTTTTTAAAATTTTATTGGTCATTTATAGGCTAAAAGATGTATGTTAAATGCTTCCATTGTAATTGTTTGATACTGCCTTCTGGTAATTTGAACAGTTAGAGATGCTCTTTTAAAAAATTAATTAATTAATGAATTAATTTGGCTGCATCAGGTCTAAGTTGCGGCACATGGGATCTTTTGTTGTGGCGAGTGAGCTTCTCTCTAGCTGTGACACATGGACTCTAGAGTGCGCGGGCTCAGTAGTTGCAGCATGCGGGCTTAGTTTTGTTGCAGCACGTGGGCTCTTCGTTGCAGTGTTTGGGCTTCTCTCTAGTTGTGGCGCGCAGGCTTCTCTCTAGTTATGGCGCGGGCTGTAGAGCGCGCAGGCTCAGTAGCTGTGGCACGTGGGCTTAGTTGCCCTGTGGCACGTGGGATTTTAGTTCCCCAACCAGGGATCGAACTCATGTCCCCTGCCTTGGAAGCTGGATTCTCAGCCACTGGACCACGAGGGAGGTCTCTAGAGATGCTCTTATTCAGTGTGTCTAGGTTAGTTTTGTTGTAACTAAGGATTTTACTTTTTAGAGATATAAAATAATTTTTGTAATTCAGTTCAGTCTGAATCCATGTCTTTCAGCAGAGGAGTTGAAATTCATTTACCTGACTTTACTATATATTAGGCTTTTTTGGAAACTGTGTTCTTATCAATATTGTTGAATGGTGTTATTTGGCACCACAGTGCATAGTGGGGGAAACTTCTCCAAGTTTAAAAATACATGTGGTCCTATTGAAGTTTGCTAGGTTATACCTTGTTACTGTTCAGAAATTGGTTTCTTTTTAGAATTGTATCATCTGAGTATATGTAGTTAGGCATTAATTTTTGTATACTCAACTTACAGTCAGTTGATAATTTTATTCATTATACACTTGTAGATGACCATTTTTATAATTTAGTCTTTCATGAAAAAGTGGTACTGTCTATCAGCTGTTTTCAACTGGGAGGAGGACCAGATAGATGTCAAAGTTGCTGGGAGTGTTCATTGGCCAATACCTCTTGGGGACATCTCTGATCTCCTAAAGTGTCTTCCTCCCAGGCCTATTATGTCAGCTTGGCAGGGCTGAATGATAGGTCATGTGGGATTCTTGTGGACAGTTGGAATGACCTAAACCTTGCTCACTCATTTAAGACTGTCCTTCACCTCTTAAGTCCCAACTCCCTGTATCAACCTCCTTTATTTATGCTTACTTCCAGCAGAAAAGAAAGACAAATCTCTTTTTACACCTTTTTACAGGAATCAGTTAAATATTGGTGAGGAGGAGTATATTAATACTGAGGTGGGGTAGGCTGTGTCATGCCCCCTGGCCTCAGTTCCTGTGAAGATTCTTCCTATCTTATGGGGTTTTTGAGTCTAAGGAAACACTGCCTTGTGAAATCGTACTAGGACTGTTTATGTCTGTATTGATGTTTTCATGTTTGTATTGTTTGTAAAAATTAGATTACAGTCAGAAAAAAAACGAATTCATGATTTGGAGTAGGTTAGATAGTAAACCTGATCTTGACTTCTGAAGATAACTATAAAATCCATATTTGTGTGAAGCACTCGTAAAGTTTTTGTTTTCATTTCAATTTTGTTTTGTTTCTTTACCCTAAGACTTGCTACATTTGTGATGAACAAGGAAGAGAAAGCAAAGCAGCCACTGGTGCTTGCATGACATGTAATAAACATGGATGTCGACAGGCTTTCCATGTGACATGGTAAGTATGTTTCTGTCATTGTACAGAAGTGAAATTGGGAATACCTTGTAAGTTAAAAACTTAGGTACCCAAATATTATTAAAGTAACTTTTGTTGGGATAGTGTCTATGTTTATATTTATTGTAATAGAGATAATTCTAATAATTGAGTGTATTTACCAGAGTCCAGTAGGTGGACCCTGGTTCTAGTGTCTTATTCAGTTGCATTTTGTTTAAAATACTTCTGTTGGTTACCTACCCTTGGATTTGTCATTAGGATTAAAAGAGCTGATTAGATAAATTTAGTGCAGTGCCTGAAATACTAGTAAGGATTTAATGAATGATAACATTTTTTCACTGTCTGTGTTTCAAGAGGGGAAAAAAAAGCAGTAGCCATCATTCTCAGTATTATAGTAGCTGTTTCTTAAAGAGTTACTTAAATGTTTTTTTAAATAACATATTCTATTTTTGTTTTGTTCATGTTTCTTTTCAGTTTTTATCCATGTACCTATTTGTTGCATAATTTTTTTAAATAACAGTTTAAATGTAACATTGTTTTTTGATAATTTTTTCACCAAAAATTTTGGTAAGATGATATAGACCACTAGCAACATTGAAATGGCTGCATTATATCCTATCAAATGTTAGTATTTTATTTAATGTTTCACCAATTTCAGACACATTGTTTCCAAATTGTTTTATAATATGTGGTGCTGTAAAGAACGTTTTGTGCATTCAACAAACATAAATGTAATTTCCTTAGAATAGTAACTAATGATAATTAATAGCTATTATGTATTGAGTATTTACTATGAAGTGGGCACAGTTCCATGGAGTCGGATTTCAGGGCAAAAATGGTGAACATTATTATTGTTCTTAACACGTGTTACTAAATTTTTGGAGGCAGTGTAAATTGATACAAAACTTGTACTTATATGTTTTTTTGAGCATAAAATTTCAGAAGCATAAATTATCCTAAAACGAAACATTCAACATAATAGACAACAATTAAAAATAAAAGTTCGGCGAGACTTCCCTGGTAGTCCAGTGGTTAAGACTCCATGCTTCCACTGCAGGGGGCACGGATTCGATCCCTGGTGGGGGAATTAAGATCCCACATGCTGTGCGGCCAAAAAAATATAAATAAAATAAAAAATAAAAGTTTGGGAATAACTCATGTAGTTATTAATTTTAAAAATCAGTCTATATTTAGCAGCCAGTATAGGAACAGGCTTTATTTCCTGAGCTTTTAGTATGTGGATTTATGAAGTCCATTTTAGATTACTTTTGGGGAATGGAAAATATATATTTTTTAATATTTATTTATTCTTTTGGCTGCGCTGTGTCTTAGTTGCGGTATGCGGGATCTTCATTGCAGCCTGCTGGATCTTTAGTTGCGGCATGTGGGATCTTTTAGTTGCGGTATGCGGGACCTTTAGTTGTGGCATGTGGGATGTAAATCCCTGACCAGGGATTGAACCTGGGCCCCCTGCGTTGGAAGCATGGAGTCTTAGCCACTGGACCACCAGAGAAGTCCCATGGAAAAGATTTTTGTTTCTTTTAAATTCTCTTAATTGAAAAATGGGCAGAAGACCTAAAGAGACATTTCTTCAAAGAAGAAATACAGGTGGCCACTAGGTACGTGAAAAGATGTTCAAATCACTAATTATTAGAGAACTGCAAATCAAAACTACAGTGAGGTACCACCTCACAGCAGTCAGAATGACCATCATTAAAAAGTCTACAAATAACAAATGCTGGTGAGGGTGTAGAGAAAAGGGAACCCTCCTACACTGTTGGTGAGAATGTAAGTTGATACAGCCACTGTGGAAAACAGTATAGAATAGGTTCCTCAGAAAACTAAAACTAGAATTACCATATGATCCAGCATTCCCACTCCTGAGAATATATCCAGACGAAACTGTATAATTCAAAAATATACATGCACCCCTACGTTCATAGCAGCACTAGTCACAATAGCCAAGATGTGGAAACACCCTAAATGTCCATTGACAGATGAATGGATAAAGAAGATGTGGTATATATATACACACACATATATAAACACATACACACACACACACACACACACACACACACACACACACACACACACACAGTGGAATACTACTCAGCCATAAAAAGGAACGAAAGAATGCCATTTGCAGCAACATGGATGCAACTAGAGATTATCATACTAAGCAAAGTAATTCAGAAAGAGAAAGACAAATACCATATGATATCACTTATATGTAGAATCTAAAACATGACACAAATGAACCTATCAATGAAACAGAAACAGAATCAGGGACATAGTAGATAATAGACTGGTGGTTTCCAAGGGGGAGGGGGATGGATTGGGAGTTTGGGATTAGCAGATGCAAGCTGGTATATATGGAATGGATAAACAACAAGGTCGTACTGTATAGCACAGGGAACTATATTCAGTATCCTGTGATAAACCATAGTGGAAAAGAATGTACATATATGTATAACTGAGTCACTTTGCTGTAGTACCTCAGTAATTAACACAACATTGTAATTCAGCTATACCTCAATAAAAAATAAAAAGAATTCTCTTAATATTGTATTTAAATTTCCAAAGATGAAAGACCTTTTTTGGGTATGAGGTACATACTAGTACTTTAATTTTGGAATGTTAAAAATGGAAGGTCAAATTGACAAGATGATGATTCTAAACTTTAGCACTTCGTGTTTTTTAAAAATATGAATATCATAGCTTTAGGTTTCAGTTCCATTTCTTCCATTGTTTTTGACTAGAAAAACACAGCTTACATTTCTCTTACCTACTGTACTATGGTATGACTTGAAGCATTTTCCTTCTAACAGTATGTAATCTACATCCATGAGTGAATACCATCGTATGTCATGTCAGCCCTTTACACGCCTGGCCTTTCCAATTGTACCTGTGATAGAGATTGAAAAAGTAAAATGAAATGTTAAGTTTGGGGTGTGGGGATATTTTAAAAGAAATTTAATGTCTACTTGGTGACATAAAACGTGAATAAATCTTCATCCTTGTTAGAGATGGATGAAAAGTTTATTTTAAACCATGTATATAACTTTAAGAATATATCAGTCGTAGGATGGGATGAAATGTTCTTGCTCTCAGCTAGAATAAAGCCTTTTATTTTCCCTTTTTTTCTTAGGAGATGTAGGGTTTTCTTATAAACCCTACATGCTTGGAAGTGAATTTTAAGTTTTATATATATCTCTCTATATAATATATATAGATATATATGCACACACCATGGTTT
The DNA here is from genome assembly GCF_965194825.1 of Balaenoptera physalus. Lineage (NCBI taxonomy): Eukaryota > Metazoa > Chordata > Mammalia > Artiodactyla > Balaenopteridae > Balaenoptera > Balaenoptera physalus. The sequence goes on from NC_138883.1 coordinate 166,297,097, forward strand.
GAAATTTTGTTGATATACTTGGCTTTTTTTTTTTCAGTGCTCAATTTGCAGGACTACTTTGTGAAGAAGAAGGTAATGGTGCAGATAACGTCCAATACTGTGGCTACTGTAAATACCATTTCAGTAAGCTGGTAAGAATTTGTCTTGAATTTAATTTTAAAATGATAATAATTAGTTTTGACAATAGAGTTGAGTCTTTTATAGAAAAGGCATAATAGCCATTACTTTTTTTGGTTGTTTGTGCTTCAGATTAAGTTTGCTTAGCGTGTTCTTTGTTGGGAATTAAAAGCTCTAGTAATTTTAAAAGATTCTGCTTTGCTTGGGTTCATTTATAAAGGTGAATATTCTAAAATATTCTACTTTAGAATATATATTAATAGTTAATAGTAAATGTTGGTGTACATTTAGTAGAAAATACAAATGTGTAAAGAACTCTTTGTAATTTACCACCGTTTTCAGTTAATTTAATTTTTTAAGTTTGATTATGTATTTTGTGATTCTCTATCACTTCTCATCTTTTTGCTTTATTACTATTACCCATTTTATTATTTATTTTCATTTTTATTTACTTGGAGATAGTAAACCTGAAACAAGGCTCTTTTGTAACTTCTTGGTTAAAGATCTTGAGAAAAATATATTTAAATGCAACTTTGGAAATATTAGATTTGATCACTCTTTACTGTCACATAGTAGCATGGATGAGTTAGTATTATTTGATTAACCATTACATATTTTGTGTCCATGTTCCTTTGACAGATCAATATTTCCTTAATACCCCATTGTCTATTTCTCAGTCTTTAGTGGTATCAGATTTGTATACTGAAAATTTAAGGCTTCTTTGTTTTTCTTTAGTGTCTCACTGTTATTTTTTATTGTTACCTCTCCCCTGTGAATAGGGCTATTTCTTTCTTTTTTAGAAATAAATAATATCATTAGGGGCCCCTTTCTTAAGAAATGAGCAGCTCATGACTCCAGTATTCTGGTTCATGCATATAAAATATTTAAGATTGTAAATATATATTGTTTAATATTGAAGACTTTGATTTATTTTAATGACTGTCAAAGAACATTGAAGTGTTCTAAGAGAAATCTTGAGATAGTAAAATTGAAAATTTGCTTTAGGATGTTAAAACCACATTGGAATGTTCATTTTCTAAATCAGAGATGATATAGATAAAATACAGAAATAATGAAAGTGGATTTTGAACTTTGCGTAAATAGAATTTTTTCATTGTTACTTATTAATATGCTGTTATCCCATTTGGTGGTTGGGGGAAAAAGTCTGTTTAATTTAATAAGATTGTATAAGATCTATGTTTGCATGGAATTTGATCATCTTTTATAGTCACTTTTATCTAGTTTAAACTAATTAGTTATGGTACCACCAAATTTTAACACCTCCAGTAACTCTGTCATACTTTATTATGAATCTGTGTAACTATTTTTTAGAAATGTGTAATAGTTTTAGTAATACTTTGAAAAATGCATGGGTCTAATGCTGACATTTCCTTTCATTTTTTTTTTCTATATGAACTGCAGAGACAAATTTTTAGAAAATTGTATGCCTTAATACTGAACGTATGAGATTAAAAGGCTTCTTGCTTTTCCTAGTGGCATAAAGTAACTCTTCAGATATTTTCTTTTCTTTTCTTCTGGTCTTGGCATCCTCTTTCAATATGGCATTCTCTATTTTTGGTTGAAACATCTTTAGTTTTTTAAACCAGACATTGAAAACTATAGTTGATCTCTTTAATGAGGTGGTTTTGTAATAAAATGACAAATAAGCTACTGCTTGTTTGAAAATATAGTCTGTTTTCACACTTTTTAATAAACGTACAAAAACATGGCATTAATGTTAGATTTAGGGTTAGATTTTCCTTTATAATGCAATATATAATATATGGATGGTGTCTGGAGTATATAGTTTGAAATAGACTTTTTTTTTCCTTCAGTAGACATTTTACAGTACTTCACACTTGAATTGGTTTAAACCTAACAAAAAAGATTTCAAATTTTATACACATATACCTATATGTATACATATTTTCTTTTTTAGAAAAAGAGCAAACGGGGATGTAATAGGTCATATGATCAAAGTTTAAGTGATTCTTCCTCTCACTCTCAGGATAAACATCATGAGAAAGAGAAAAAAGTAAGTGGATTTGTTGTTGCTAAATATGTAGCACATCTACTTAATAGATTTTTTTCCCTTTTTTAGATAAAATTAAGTTCTTGATAGCTGAATGAAAACATTGAAATACTGAAAAATTTTGGCTCATACAGAGTATTAAGTCAAAGAGTAGGTTTAAAATAATATGCCATATTTGTGAATATGGTTGTACCCATTTCAACTGAAAATTTGAAATATTGAAAACTTGATTGAAGGCATGTGAGGGATTTCTTGCATGTGTTACTCTGGTCTTTTGAAATCTTTGGGTAACTTTAGCAATAATGGTTTGTTGCTAGATATTATTAACTGATTATTTCACATGTAAGTAAAAATCTCATCAGCCTTTTCCCTTTATAATATAGAACAATTTTGAAGTTCTATATATTCTTGACTGTTATTTTTTCCCCAGTGGTGCTAATGGTTTATTATTTTTTTAATGACCAAATGTCATACCATTTGTTTGAGAATATTCTGTCTTTTAATTAAAACACTAAAAGCTTGCCTAATACTAATCTGTCTTCTTCTGACTTACCTGTTTTCTGCTTACATTTTTACTTATTGTAAAGGATATGAGTAATTTTTAGTAAACTACTGATAAATACTGTAGAATCATTCATAGGACATATTGCCCACATAGGAAAAGGGTACTGCTGTGGATTGTTTTCAACAAAGTGAAGATACAAAGGACTTCTTCAGTTAGGAAAGAATATTACTTTTAAACAGTTGGTATAAACTAGTTTGGAAGATATTTCTACAGATTGTGTGAAAAACTAAATCACTTAACATTTTCATGTTTGTAAATACTTAGGAATTTGGTTAGAATTTGTTTCTGTTTTCAAGGTAAACATTTTGAAAGCTTAAATTTTTTGTTTTCCAATTATTTTCCAATTATTAGTGAATAATAATTATAACTTTATATCCTCCTTCCGAACATTTGTCAGGTTTATATATTTTTGGTAGATCTTAGGCAACAAGTACACATATTCATTTTGAGTTCTTTAACGAGGTGGTTTTGTGATAGTGACAATAGTAGGGTTTGGTTTTGCTGTTTATTGTTGCTTGCGTTGCTCATGGAAAAATGGCAGATTTGGTTTAATTAGCAGTTTTTGTAACAAGCATTGTGAGATTTTATTTAAGCTTTTTAATCACGATTGAGGAAGTCTTAGGTAGGGCTTATTATAAATTGTGAAAAGGGAAGTCATACCAATGATGTTCTTATATTCTGCCATTTCATGAGCATTATCTTGTTTAAAGAAGTATTTGCTGTATGACCATATTTATCTTAATCTATGCCCTGTCATGTTATTTTTAATGGACAATTATTAACTGTAGTACAGTGTTTAATAAATACGGTACTGGTGACTATATTTATTTATTAATCTTTTTTTCCCTCTAGGAATGAATTAAAGTTTTCATTTTATGAGTTTTTGCAGTTGTTGAATACTGTATTAAAAAACAATGTATGAAGTTAGTCAAACTTGTTTAGCTTTAACTTCTAGCAGTTGGTATTTTCATTAGTATGTAAATACTATTTGAATTTTACTTTTAACACGTATAAGTTTAGTACAATTTGATTTTGTTGTCAGACTTAAAATCAGTTTGTGCGTTTTATTTTCTAATAATTAAGATTTTCTGATACTCTGTAAAGGCTGTGAGATAAACATACTATAAATTTATTATTATTGTTAGACTTGTTTGCTTGCCTTAGGAATATTTGGGGAGGGACTTTTTTTATTATGGTATGATGTTAAGTGATAACGTAGCTGTAAAGATTGGGTGTTATAGACTGTCTTTCTCTTCATTCCTCCTTACCTCTTTTAAGATTTTAACATCTAATAGGGTTGTCTTGAAAATATGCATATCGTGTTATAAAATGTTTTGACAAGTAGTACTTATAATCTATTTGGATTTTACTAATTTAAAATATTATATATTATAAACTAAATTTTGGTGATATTGTTCATAAGATACGTTAGAATCATGTTCCCTGTGAATTCTTTTATCTGTGTTCATTCTGTCACATGTTTATTAAGTTATAAGTAAGTGATGGTAAAGAATATTTAATACTAAATATTGTATTATCCAACTCACTTATTTTTAAATGAAATCAATTTATAAGTTAACTTTTTATATATAACTATAAGAAGATTAAAAAAAAATTGGACTGGCCAAAAAGTTCGTTCGGGTTTTCCATAGGATACAAAAACCCAAACGAACTTTTTGGCCAACCCAATACTTAGCCTTTACTTTTCAGAGAATTTCTGTGTGGCCCAAGATATATTATTACTGGTTAGATATTAACTGTGAAATGCCGCAAGGAGAGAGGAAAAGTTAATGGTGAGATATACCTTTGAATGAGAGACAGTTTCTCTAAAAATTGGCATATATATTTTTAAAAGAATCAGAGTACATGTTTGAAATGAATGAAAAGCTATGCATATTATAGGAGGGGCTTAATTCAATCATGAAATAGTTTGGATCATGAATTACTGTTTAAGAAGAATATCTTCTAAGACTATTAATGTCAATTAATGCTCATTGTAAAATAGAATTTTTTTTTTAAGCCTAGTGTTTTTGTGTTTACAGAAGCACTGTCATAGAGTGAGATGTGGGCAAGAGTTAGGAAATGGAGATGCATATCAGACTTGGAGGCATGCAATTGTTTTGTGAGGCTCTGAGCTTCAGAAAGGATTTTTTTTTCTAAAGGCTAAGTTGGAGGTCATCATTTAGAAATCAGTGGTTATTTATTGCATTGAGATAATCTGTACCAGTTCATTTGATCCTCACTTTATCCTCTTCCCACTCATCAGTGTTAACTTATATTGTATCAGTAGTATAGTATTATGCTATGCTAGACTTACAATACTTTACAACCACATTAACATTAGTGGCAGTGTATCTTGTGGAAATATACTCAGTTCCAAATAGGTATAACAGAAATCCATCTGTCCCCTACTACAATTAGAGGGATTTATCTCCCATCCTGTACTCTACCCCCTTAGTTGCCCTTGGTTCCATTCTGTTATTAATAACTGGCAACAGATAAAGGAGTTATTGCTAGTATAAATACTGTTAGGGTGCTTTGGGAGGTTGGGGGAGATAAGCTTTTTGGTTAGTGTTTTGTGAACCTCAGGGAATTGACTGGACTTCCCTTTTGTTTAGGACTGTTCATCTCTTTGAAGAGAACTGGGCTACTTCTGTGGTCCTTGGAGGAATAAAACTCTCAATCACAGAGCTGTCATTACTTCTCTGTATTTTTTTTTTTTAAGTTTTCAGTTTTGAGAGTCACCCGTTAACACGTGCGCGTGCGCACGCGTGCACACACACACACACCCTTTTTGTACTTCCCTTTGGAAATCTTCCACTCAGGTTAAAGCTTTAAGCTTCTACGTGTGCAAAGAGTTAAGAGAGGGGAAAGGGCAGGGTTTTGCAGGAACAGTAATTTAGAATGTTTGGAGTGTGTGTTTGGTGGGGCTGAAGAGTGACGGGAGATGAGACTATTTAATTAAGAAGGTCATTTCCACAGATGTAGAGAACAAATGTATGGACACCACGGGGGGGCAAGGGGGTGGGTGGGATAAACTGGGAGGTTGGGATTGACATTTATACACTAATATGTATAAAATAGATACCTAACAAAAACCTGCTGTATAGCACAGGGAACTCCACTTTGCTGTACAGTAGAAACTAACACAACACTGTAAAACAACTATACCCCAATTTAAAAAAAAAAGGTGTCATTTCATGAATAGTTTTATAAGTAACGCTAGTTTTATCCTTCATCCTGGGGTGTTGGGCAGCCAGCTAGAAGGATTGACATTTTTTTTTTTTTAACTTTTGATTTTGCAGTAATTTTAGACTTTTGGGAAAAGTTGCAAAAATACTACACATTATTTCTCTGCACCATTCACCCGGACTCCCAAGATGTTAGCATTTCATCCTGTTAGCTTTATCACGTCCTCCCTTACTCTCCCGCCTTTGCCCTCTTTCGCTCACTTTTCTATGTATAATCTTTTTTTCTGAACTTGAGACAGTGAATTATAAATATAATGCCCTATTAGCCTAAGTACTTTAATGTGTAGTTTTAATAAAAGGGGAAATTTCCTACATGATTACAGTACAGTGATCAAAGGCAGTAAATTAACATTGTTGCAGAACTATTAGATCTATAGATCCTATTTGAATTCCACCCACTAATGTCCTCCATACTAAAAGAGGGAGCCTTTTTTTTTCTGCTCCAGAATCCAATCCAGGATCACACATTGCAGTCAGTTGTCCTGTCTCTTAGTTTTTCCCAGTCTGGAATATTTCCTAATTCTTTCTTTGTCTTTCCTGACCCTGACACCTGACATTGTTTCAGATTCTCTGAGGCTCACTAAATCTTAACAGTGGATTTTACAGCCACACCCTTGCTTTGCTCTCATATAGTGGTTTTCTGACAGTAGCCTAGATTTTATGTTTTTCTGGAAGCTAGTCCTTACTTTAGCATTGTTTACTGTCTGGAAAGACTGGCAACTTATAAAACCAGCAGGTCTTGGTTCCTTTTTTGTCAGTGGTTTTCCTAGTTTAGTTTATCTCTATACTGCTTTTTTACTATAAATAGCAAAAAGACTGCACTTTCAACATATTACCTAGAAAATCTCCTTGTTAAATCATACAATACATTGAGTACACTTTCTCTTTTCTATGTTACCATGGGCATAATGTTGCTAAATGTTGTTACTACATAACAAGAACCCCCTTTCCTCTAATTTTCAAGTACATTTTTTTCTCTTTTAAGCCCTCCTTAGCAGCGTCCTGAAAGGCTAGGAACAGTCTCTTCCATGCTCGTTAGGCTTTCACGCATCATCTCCTAAGAGTCCTTCCAGCTCCTGCCCACTGTCTAATTCCTAGTGACTCCCACATTTTTAGGTTTTCTCTTATGGTAGCATCCCATGCCTTGTAACAAAAATGTGTATAAATTACCAATTGCGGCATAACAAATTACCCTGAAATTTAGTGACTTAAAAGTATAATAAACATTTATTGTGTCATAGTTTCTGTGGGTCAGGAATTTAGACTTAGCTGGGTGTTTCTTGCTCAGGGTCCCTCATCGGATTACAGTCAAGATGTTGGCAGGAGTACAGTCATTTGAAGGCTTGACTGAGGCTGATAGGTATGCTTACAAGATGGCTTATTTACATGGCCACTAAGTTGGTGCTGGCTGAGCAGGAGCCTCAGTTTCTCGTCGCATGGACCTTTCCAGAGGGCTGCTTGAGTGTCCTCATGACATGGCACCTAGCTTTTCCTAAAGTGAGTGACCTTTGCCCAGAGTAGTAAGAGAGAGCAAGGTGAAAGCTGCAGTATTTTTTGTGACCTGGCCTCAGATATCACATGGTATGTGTGTGTGTGTGTCCGTCCCTGTCCCCCCAGTTAGATGCCTGTTTTTCTAAACTATATTTTGGTGGTAAAATATATATAAAGTATCATTTACTATTTTAACCACTTTAAAGGCATACCATCATTTTTGCAATATTCTAATGGATACATAGGGCAGTCTGTTCAGTGTGGGTGGATACTGCCTAGGGACAAAGATCATTGGGGACTGTCTTGGAGCATGGCTACCACACCCTGAGAATTACTCAAATGTCCTGATTCTTACAAATTTTCACCCACAAGTTTTAGCATCCATTGATGATGCCACAAGTGTTTGACAAAAGGTGATTTTCTAATCCCATCATTCATTCTACATCCATTAGTTGGTATTCTGTTGTAAATGTCTCTCCCTCCCTTTCTTACTTCAGCAGTAATGGGGAAAGGAGAAGTCTGTGGCGGAAATGAAGAGGTGGTATATAGGTATAGGAGGAAAAGTAGGAGAGACTGGTATTTTGGAATCTAGGGAAGTGAATATTTCAAGAAGGAGGGTCATTGCATATGAAAGATCAAGTAGTATAATAATAATAAGTATACTGTTGGCCCTCCGTATCCATGGGTTACATATCTGCAGATCCAGCCAACTGTGGAAGAAATTCCAGAAAGTTCCAATAGGAAAAATTTGAATGTGCCAGGCTCAGGCAGCTGTTTATGTAGCATTTACATTGTATTAGGTATTATAAATAATCAAGACATGATTTAAAATATATGAGAGGATGTGTAGGCCATATGCAAACACTATGCCTTTTTTTAAAAAAAATTATTTATTCATTTGTTTATTTATTTATTTATGGCTGTGTTGGGTCTTCGTTTCTGTGCGAGGGCTTTCTCCAGTTGCGGCAAGTGGGGGCCACTCTTCATCGCGGTGCGCGGGCCTCTCACTACCGCGGACTCTCTTGTTGCGGAGCACAGGCTCCAGATGCGCAGGCTCAGTAATTGTGGCTCACGGGCCTAGTTGCTACGCGGCATGTGGGATCTTCCCAGACCAGGGCTCGAACCCGTGTCCCCTGCATTGGCAGGCAGATTCTTAACCACTGCGCCACCAGGGAAGTCTTGAATTATTGTTTCTTGACTGCATTTCTGTTACCGAGTCCAAGCTCGCTCTGCTTGCATCAAGACAGGCCAGTGAATCGCAGACGAGGTGTTGAGGCAAGGAATACAACTTTATTCGGAAAGTTGGCAGACAGAGAAGGTGGCAGACTGGTGTCTCCGAAAAACCATATTATCGGGGTTTGAGTGCCAGTTTCTTTTATAGCACAGAGAGGGGTAGATGAGGAAGTAAAGTAAAAAGGCCGTAAGTTTTGCACATATCCCCTGGAATGGCCAGCCTCTGTGAGGGAGTGTGTTAATTTCTTCTTTCTTGCAGCTATCCACAGGTGGACAGGGTCAGATTGTCTCCCGGTGAGCTGAACAGAGGCACTTTAGTTTAACATTCAGGCAGAGGGGCAGGGTTCCCTGAGGCAGGCCATTATGTATGATTAAAATAACAAAAGCAACAAAAAGCAAAGGTTAATGAAATCAAACAGATCGAATATGCAGTCTGATTTAGCTCTTCCCTGTTAATTTTCCTTTGTTCCTGCATTTCCTGCATTTCCTGTAAGATCAATAATTATGGAGACCTGTTCAAGGGCAAGCCTTGCGGCCAGGCTTAGATCACAAAATGGCTTAGGCCAGAAATGGCTTCTCTTATGTCAAGAAAGCCATGCCATGCCTGGTTCTCTTTCTCCGAGACTCCCCTACCCGATTTGCTTACAACTTCGTCACCTGGATAATGGAACAGAGAAGGTAGACGAGGGCAGAATCCTAGGGGAGATATTGCTAAGCAGGTTGGGTATTAGGATAAGGAGACAAGTTATTTTCAAAAGTGTTTAAAGTGAAACTAGGGAATGGGGGCATATAGATTTGGAGGAAGTGTTGGAGCAAGGGCCTGGAAGAACTCAGTGAGGTCCCAAGAACAAGTAAGAGAGTGAGTTAACTGCAAGGTTGTGAAGAAAGAATAGATCATAGTGGTTGAATATTTCATTGGTCTGTTTTGGCATCAGTTGTTGGGAGACAGTTCTCCATGGGACTCTGACATTTGTACACGTCTTGTGAGCAGTGGCCTCAACTGCCTTTGTTTATCTTTTCAAAGTTTTTATATAATGAATACCCTTGGAAAATGGAGGCACCATCCAGAGCAAAGGCAGAGTTGCATATAGTCTTGGGAGGTACAGAGATAATACCTCTTTCTGGGGTAATTGGCAAGCATGCTTACTGTTCAGAATTGGGTTCCCTAAGCCCAAGATTGCTCTCCTTAAATGCAACCCACTCTGTGTGCAAGTGTCATCTGGCCTCCTTCGGGTTATCCTGTCAGAATTAGGGGTTGGGGAACGATGCAAATGCTGACACTCTGGCTACTGCTATTGCTATGAGTAATAGAGCCCTCCGTGTCCAACCCAGGAGTCTTGTGTCTTCTTCCAGCACTCATGAAACTGGTGGGCTAATTGTTAGCTTGCAAGTACGGTAAGATCTTAGACCCTTCAAGTTTTGGGGCACAAGATGTGATTATAGGCATACCAAAGGAGAATCTAAGTGAAAGCCATTGGAACTGAGAATGTTTGGGGACCCTGAGGGTTGTCCACATAGGATTGGCCTTGTCTGTTTAACACACCCACTCTTGTGGTCCGGAGTATTGGGTTACTGTGGTTGAAGGTCTTAGCAAGGTCACAAGGAGTAGGGAAGAGTTACCTAAAGAAAAATAATGGGCAGACAAAAACAGGAGATATCTATTAATAAATGATGGAACAAGGATTTAAGACCAAGCATGCCTGACTCCAAAGTCTGTGAATCTTTTTTCTTTTTAAAAAAAATTTATTTATTTATTTTTGGCTGCGTTGGCTCTTCATTGCTGCGCGCAGGCTCTCTCCAGTTGCGGCGAGCGGGGACCACTCCCCGCCGCAGTGCACGAGTTTCTCACTGTGGTGGCCTCCCTTTGCTGCTGAGCACGGGGTCTAGGTGCGTGGGCCCCGGCAGCTGTGGCCCATGGGCTCTAGAGCGCAGGCTCAGTAGTTGTGGCGCATGGGGTTAGTTGCTCCGCGGCATGTGGGATCCTCCCGGACCAGGGCTCAAACCCATGTCCCCTGCATTGGCAGGCGGACTCCCAGCCACTGCGCCACCAGGGAAGCCCCTGTGGATCTTTTTTTCACAAGTCTTTCTGCCTTTTACTTGGAGGTTTAATAATCACATTTCTTTAAAAGTTAGATAAATCAGATGTATTACAAATTGAACTTTTTTTGGTCTTAGTACAAATGGTGCAGTTTTCATGTGTTCTAAAAAGAATGCTGATACAAAGAATCTCTCGTGAATCCTCTGCTTTGTTCCAGGAAGTTCTTACTTAGACTAGTGTTTGGGAGAAGAGACTTATAAAGAGCTTGTAACTTAGGAGGGAAAGATTCCTTATCAAAAGAGGATAAACAGACAAGTTTCAAGTAGATGTGAATGCCTTTTTGAAATTTTGCTTGAATTTAGATATTAAAGATAAACATTAATACAGTTTGCATCAATTAAATACCATGCCCATGAAATGGAATTTTATGAATAATTGAATTGGCTGAGGGACTAATTTCTTTATTCAGTAGAGTTACTATCTTTTATAAGGTTGAGATTACACATAATGTGAAGACTTAAGTTCATTTAGGTGTTTAGAGTTGAATTCCAACTGTCTAAAATCTTAGAATTATGGTGACTGTAACAAATTTTTCCATTAATAGTAAAAATTTGTTAATATACTTATTTCCTATGTTACACTATCTAGTTTAATTTCCTTTTCCATGGATGAAGAATAGGGACATTAATGTTTAATTGAATTTAATAAATGTTTATGTAGCATCTACTTTATATAGTCCATATCCAAATATTTCCTGTTGTCCCAATAATGTTCTTTATAGCTGACTTAAAAGAAATTGATCCAGGATTCAGTTAAGTATCAAGCATTGCATTTAGTTACATCTCTTTAGTCCTCAGGCTTTTCTACCTTTGGCAATGTTGACATTTTTGAAGGTTCTGTACTAGTTGTTTTGCAGCATGTCCCTCAACTGGGATTTGTCTTTTTCATTTCCTTTTGATTAGATTTATGTTAAGCATACTTGATAGAAATACCACATAAGTGGTGCATTGTTCACAGTGCATCAAAACCTTTTTTTTTTTTTTTTTTTTTTGCTATCATTGTATCATATTCTTTCAGTGGGGATCGTATTTAGAAACCATTTTTCTTTGGAGTAAGTCCGTGTCCTAGAATGGGCCCTTGCCTGGAAGGTTAACTTGAGACCCCACTTCAGCCCTTCTTACTGGAGGCTGCTTGCATTTATCTGGTGTTGGCCATTGCAAAACCCTTTCTCGTTTCAGCTGCTGTCCTCAAATTAGCCCTTAGTGCTTTGCAGTGGATACCACCGTTGGTAATTTTGTGGTTTTCTTGTGGCTTCCTTCTCCCCTCACAAATGCTGTTACCATGCAGATCTTGTAGTTCTTTGTTCCACTCTGTTTGTATTTTGGGGTTGATGGAAGTACTTTGACACTTGGTTTTGTTGTAAAATGTTATTCCATGGATTTTTGGATTCCCTAAATTGTCTGTTTTTATATGGGGATTCAGAGAGATTGAGAAACTACTCTGTTGCCACCATCTTCCATTTGTTAATTTCTTTCTTGTTATTTTAAAAGGGGTTTCACTATTATTGTATCTTCTTTTATTATCTGTTTATAAAGACTGTTGACTTTTATATGTTAATCTTATATCAGTTACCTTATTGTTTGAGGTAGTAGTAGTACAAAGTACTTTTACAGTACTGTTTTACCGAATACTTTGTGACATAACAGTTGTATTTTATTTTTATTTATTTTTTAAATTTTATTTATTTATTTATTTATGGCTGTGTTGGGTCTTCGTTTCTGTGCGAGGGCTTTCTCTAGTTGTGGCAAGTGGGGGCCACTCTTCATCGCAGTGCGCGGGCCTCTCACTATTGCGGCCTCTCTTGTTGCGGAGCACAGGCTCCAGATGCGCAGGCTCAGTAATTGTGGCTCACGGGCCCAGCTGCTCTGCGGCATGTGGGATCTTCCCAGACCAGGGCTCGAACCCATGTCCCCTGCATTGGCAGGCAGATTCTTAACTACTGCGCCACCAGGGAAGCCCCAACAGTTGTATTTTAAAAGCAAGTGATTTTGTCTTGTTTGGTTTGTTTCTGGTATTCCCTATTTTTTTTTAAATAAATTTATTCATTTTATTTATTTATTTTTGGCTGCGTTGGGTCTTTGTTGCTGTGCGCAGGCTTTCTCTAGTTGTGGCGAGCGGGGGCTACTCTCCCTTGCATGGGCTTCTCATTGCGGTGGCTTCTCTTATTGCGGAGCACGGGGTCTAGGCGTGTAGGCTTCAGTAGTTGTGGCATGCGGGCTCAGTTGTGGCACACGGGCTTAGTTGCTCCGCGGCATGTGGGATCTTCCCGGACCAGGGCTCAAACCCGTGTCTCCTGCATTGGCAGGCGGATTCTTAACCACTGCGCCACCAGGGAAGCCCCTGCTATTCCCTATTTTTAAGCTGAAAAAACCACCTCAGTCTTAGTTGTAGCATTTCAATTAAGTGGGGGAATGGATGAAGAAAAAGTAAACAGTGCATAGACAGAATGTATTATATAAGCAGTTTGGGGCAGCTCTCCAACTACTTAAACTTCTCTGTGTGAGCTTGTTTCAATTCTTTTATGATAGTGGTAATGACAAGGGCCCTAGGTTTCTCTCTCTCTGTAGTAGTTATCACCCCTAATTTTTAAAGTGGTAGAACATACATAAGATTTACTGTTTAAACCGTTATAAAATGTGCAGTTCAGTGGCATTAAATACATTTATATTGCTGTGCACCCATCACCACCATCTATCTGCAGAACTCTTTTCATCTTGCAGAACGGAAACTCTGCAACCAGTAAGCAGTAACTTCCCCCCCAACCCCCACCCCAAGCCCCTGGCAGCCACTATTCTACTTTGTGTTTTTAGGAATTTGACTACTCTAGATTCCTCTTATAAGTGGAATATTCTGTTATATGTACGTGCCACATTTTGCTTATTCATTTATTTGTTGATGGAGACTTGGGTTGCTTCCACATTCTAGCTGTTGCGAATGAATAATGCTGCTGTGAACATGGGTGGGTATACAATATCTCTTCAAGCCTCTGCTTTCAGCTCTTTTGGGTATATACCCAGAAGTGGAATTGCTGGATCACATGGTGATTCTGTGTTTAATTTTTTGAGGAGCCGCTATACTATTTTCCATAGCAGCTGTACCATTTTACATTTCTACCAACAGGGTTTCCAGTTTCTCCACATCCTTGCCAACACTTATTTTTTGTTTTTGCTTTTTTCAGTAGTAGTTTTGTTCCTTCATGATGGTAAGTTATTTGGTCTTCAGCTCTTTGTTTATTTTCTTGGGGCTGATTATTGTTAAATAAACTTTGTCTCATAGCTACATTAGAGGAAAAGTGAGAGGAGTACATTCAAATGTAAATTTTTATTGATTTATTGTGAAGTTCTAGACTAGACCACAGTTAAATAAGTTAAATAGCCATGTGTGGCAGGTAGATACCATATGGAAAGCACGGCTTTAGAAAATAATGAGAGCTTGGTTGTTCATGTTTACGGTTTCTGGACAAATATTAGTGTTACTTTGTTTAAATTATGAAGTGTTTTTATTCAGTTTCTTGTTTACTTCATCATGAAGTAAATATGGGAATCACATGGGCACTAAAAAGTTTTAGGTTCAACCACTAATAGGTAAGGAATTACTTTGTACTAAGTCTTCCAGGTAACCAGTAGACTGGAAAGTTTTTGTGATAAAAAAATTATGGGGATAATAGTAATTTATTCTTTTTTAAAATATTTATTTATTTAGCTGTGTTGGGTTTTAGTTGCGGCACGCGGGCTCTAGAGGGCACGGGCTCAGTAGTTGCATCGCCTGGGCTTAGCTGCCCTGTAGCATGTGGGATCTTAGTTCCCCGACCAGGGATCCACCCTGCATCCTCTGCATTGGGAGGCGGATTCTTAACCACTGGACCACCAAGGAAGTCCCCAATAATAATTTATTCTTAATTGATGAATTATTAGGTGACTCTGCTTAGAGGATAGTTACCTATTATGATTCTGTGTGGTAAAATCACTCACTCAATTGACGTTTTTACTGAATAAATTGTTGTGTAGACCTATTTTTTTTCAAACCTTGTCCTATATAACCACAGCTGATTTTTTAAAATTTTATTTACTTATTTATTTATTTATTTTTGGCTGTGTTGGGTCTTCGTTTCTGTGCGAGGGCTTTCTCTAGTTGCAGCAAGCGGGGGCCACTCTTCATCGCGATGCGCGGGCCTCTCACTATCGCGGCCTCTCTTGTTGCGGAGCACAGGCTCCAGATGCGCAGGCTCAGCAATTGTGGCTCACGGGCCTAGTTGCACCGCGGCATGTGGGATCTTCCCAGACCAGGGTTCGAACCCGTGTCCCCTGCATTGGCAGGCAGATTCTCAACCACTGTGCCACCAGGGAAGCCCCCACAGCTGAATTTTTTTAAAATAGCTTAGGTTAGGCTTAATGGTTAAAATAAATATACACGTGAGTCAGAGTGAGATTGGTCCAGTGAGAAGAAAATAAAGTTCTTGCGGAAATTTGGCAGAAGTTTCCTGTGAGGCAGTAGGAAATGCTAAGTGAAAGTAGTGTTATTTTAGAAACGTTTTGAATGTTGTCATTGATTTTTCCTAAGGAGATAGGAGAGGACAGTGCTCTCAATTGCATGAACAATATCTTCAGAGTACAAAAGCTAGAAGCTTCACAATATTTTGAACATGGAGAAGGTTCAGTTTGTTGAAAACATGGGGTAGGGGAATAAGAATGATAAGCATGAAAATATAGGTAGGGGCCATTTATGGCAATCTCAGTAAGAGGAGTTTGCATTTAATAGTGGTACAAGGAAGATTATTCACCCAGTTTTGTATGAGGGGACAGAATTTGTGAACTACTATGATGACTGATCGTT
Organism: Balaenoptera physalus; assembly: GCF_965194825.1. Lineage (NCBI taxonomy): Eukaryota > Metazoa > Chordata > Mammalia > Artiodactyla > Balaenopteridae > Balaenoptera > Balaenoptera physalus. The sequence goes on from NC_138883.1 coordinate 166,312,717, forward strand.
CTCTTTATAACATGTATCTAAGTTTTGTGTATTTGTCTTCCCCATTGAAACAGTGGAATTTCTCCATAAATTTTTGTCCTATTTACGTTTGTATTATCAGCATTTGTGTACTGAGTAAATAAATAATTTTACTTAATAAGTAATTGAAATAAGGAGACCAGTTTGTAGAATGATGATGATGACAACCACAATGACAGCCACGCAGCAATAACTAACATTTACTGTATGTTAGACATTGTTCTAGGTACTTTACGTGTATCATTAACTCATAGAATCCCCAGCAACAAACTTGTGCGATAAGTACAATTATTATTATTGTTTACAGATATGAAAACTATGCCATAGAAGTTTAACAGTGTGCACAAGCTAATAGTGAATAAGATAGAGCCAAATGTGAACCCACATAGTCTGGCTCCTGAGTCCATGCTCTTTAACCACTATATTATGTTGCTTAAGCACGTTAGCCTGAATCAGATTAAAAGTAATGAAGTCTAAACTGAGTTTAATAGGTATATGAATGGAAAGATATGGGAAATGATATTCAAGGCACTGAAGCAATAAAATCTATAAGGCCCGGGATCTGATTGGTAGCAGTAGGGCAAGGGGAAGAGTGCATTGTAAGTGATGGATGGTTACAGGCTGTCTTCACTAGGGGACACGCTACCACCATAAGTACAAGTAGGGCCTTGAGGAAAAAGTAAACATTATAATGAGTAAACATTATAAAAAGGAGGAACTGATAATTCTGATTTTAGTCACATTAGGTGTGGTGGAATGGGAAACATTTTAAAGGCAGTTAGAAGTGTGAAACTGGAGTTTGAGATGGGTTAGGCTAGATGTATATTTGATTCAAATAAGTGAAATTATTACTATTTTAAGAGTTGTAAATTATAATTAATATTGTAAAATAAGGAGATTGATTTGATAGTAAAAACGAAGAGTTGTCAGAAAGACTTAAGTGATGAGGCTTTGCTTGGACTGAGGTATTGGCACATTACATGTAACAGAAGGGAAAAACAATTTGTTTGAATCATATTGTACCCATTGCCTCCAAATAAGCTTTGGGTTTTTTTTTTTTAAACATTATTCTGTGTGCTCCAATTATTCTTTTTTTGTCAAATAATGATGCTCTTCAGTTTTCATTTTCCTCTTTTCTTTCTTCCATCGCAGTTCAAGTCCAACACTTAGTTCTGGCTTTCTCATGAAGCTAGACTTTGTCTTGTGTGACTCATGCTGTATCTCTTGCCTTGGATATCTTTTACACAATTTTCTTATTTTTTCATTTCACTTTTTTACTACTAGTTGTCATTAGTATATGTCTAACTGCCGGGCTATATTGTGTTTTGTTTTGTTTTTTGTTTTTGGCCGTGCTGTGTGGCATTCGGGATCATAGTTCCCTGACCAGGGATCAAGCCCATTCCCCTTGCAGTGGAAGCTCGGAGTCCTAACCACTGGACCACCAGGGAATTCCCTACATTGTGTTTCAAAACTGATCCGTATCTTTTGTACTTTACTGTTTTTTCCACAGTGCCTAATATGGTTTCTTGAACACAGTGAAACCATGTGAAATGCTTGCTTTTTAAACAAACCCAGAATTTTAAGTATGAGGGTAATGAAATAAAGGTAGTATTATTGACAACTTTTGAGTAATTAAGAACTGATTTAGGAGGATTTATAGTTTTAGTTGCATTGACTATAATGTAGTAGTTACATATACATTTATAGGAATATGAAACTGTAGCACAGGATGTTAATGGAGTAGGAGGGGTCTGCTGAGGTCATGAAAAGGGATAATCTCTGATGAGACGTTGAGACGGGATGGACTTTTATCCATGGAAGAAGAAAACGATTTAGTATTAAATGTTGTAAAATGGATATACTTGTTAAGCAGGCAGAGAGAAGTTAAAGTGATCATTAAATCATTTATTATTCATTCCTTTGTGTGTTTACATAGTTTGTTTCCTTAACTTTTTCAGCCACTAGGGTATGCCCACATCCCTTGCTTCATGGCCCATTTCGTCTGTTTAAAGCCAGCAACGTTGCAGCTCTCTGATCAGTCTTCTGTAGTCATATCTTCCATTGACTCTTCTTTTGCCTCCTTTTTTCTTTTCTTTTTCTTTTTTTTTTTTAAGGATCATTTCAGTAGCCAAGTTTTTTTGTTTGTTTTTGTTTTTTTTTTTAACACCTGATCCTTGGGGTCATTTGCATTCTTAATTAATTAATTAATTTTGGCTGTGTTGGGTCTTCGTTTCTGTGCGAGGGCTTTCTCTAGTTGCGGCAAGCGGGGGCCACTCTTCATCGCGGTGCGCGGGCCTCTCACTATCGCGGCCTCTCTTGTTGCGGAGCACAGGCTGCAGACGCGCAGGCTCAGCAGTTGTGGCTCACGGGCCCAGTTGCTCCGCGGCATGTGGGATCTTCCCAGACCAGGGCTCGAACCCGCATCCCCTGCATCGGCAGGCGGATTCTCAACCACTGCGCCACCAGGGAAGCCCTCCTTTTTTCACTTTAAGGATCCCTGTGATTGCATTGGGCCTGCTGGATACTCCAGGATAAGTAAATATACTTATATTTGCAAAGTGCCTTTTGCCATGTAAGGTAACATATTTACAGATTCTGAGGGTTAGGGTTTAGACATCTTTCAGTACCATTATTTTACCTTCCACAGAAGTATTGTCTGGTGCTGTGAGAATGGCTTGAATTCTGCCTCCTAGTGTAGTGATGGCCTGTAATTTTGGATCAGTTTAGCAAGTACTGAGGCTGAATAGCTGCTGCAGCCCAGTGCATACCACATACCATTTGGTTTCAGTTTAGTTGAACCAGTCAGTGAACCAAGCTCATTGTTGGAGGGAAGCTCTATGAATTGAGGTCCACATTAAGCCAACAGCTTTGCATCAGGCGACAGAACAGAGGTAGCTGTCACATTTTAAATACAAAGCTGAGATGCTGATGGGACCAGGGCAGTTGTGTTCTTGAATATACCATTTCCATTTGACAAGTGAGGAATTTTGGTCCCTTGCCACATTGTTAGTCATTAAGTCTGACTTAATATTAGACATCATAGGCTGGAGAGTCACATTGTTCCGTGGGTCTAGTTTTGACAAGGGCCCACTGGCAAGCTAATAGCTACTTTTCAAAAAGGGGTGCCCCTGATAGCTGTGTCAGGGAGGCAGCAAATCTAGAACCCCAATGGGAGCCTCTGGGTAGAGGCTTTTTGCCAGAGTCTCAAATGAGCAAAATCATCAGTCACAAAACTTGTAGCTCAAGTGCATAATGAGGATTGTGGGGCGCTGAAGGTAGAGAGTATTAGCTTCCTTCTTCCCACTGTGAATCTTTCCACTGATGCTGGTGCCTTTTTCTTCCATAGGTCCCGGTAAGATAGTAATCTGGGTAACCCTGTGTGACAGGACCATAAAAATTTGTGTCTCTGCTGTCTCCAAATTCTCCAGCATACTTGGATGGGCGCCTATGGCCATTAGTTGATTTCTCTTTGGGGACTGGGAAACCTTATCCTCATCTCTAATCATTTTTCTTCTTAAAGCAACTGTGATCACCTTAAAGTCTGAGGAGGTTGAGGAAGAGTGAGAGACTGCGGGGGTAGAGATGGCTCCACACTGTTAAATTCACCTTTGGGTTTATTTTCAATTTCCAAGGGCATGACGGCTGCTGGTGGGTTAACCAAACAAATTTCCCGTGTTTTCAGCATTCACAGTGCTCTATATTTTGACGTCCTCATGGGTGACACCATTTATTTCAGCCCAGGGGGCCCCATGATTCAGCAGCCAGTTTGCACTCTCTGGTCAACTTGATTTTGGCTCACACCAAACCCGTTTTGGAGAGCTCTCCTCAGTCTGGGGTATCTGCTACCCAATACAAAGTTAAACTCTCAGGTTTTCACCTAGTTTCAGTAAGGTGCTAGTTTCATAAAGACTGGGAGAGTTTTTCAGGGTGGCAGTGGTGATTGGAAAAATTTATCTAGATTTCTCATTCTCCAGTGGGTCATCTTTATTATACTGTAAATGCTTTATTAATATTGTAAATCCAACCTGGGGCATCAAGAGCCTGAATACTACTCTAAGTCTCAACTGTAATTTCTCATGGGTGTTGGTCTGTCTCTGGGAAATCTCCCTGAGATTTCCTGACCAAAGCTGCCTTACAGCAACCAGGATCCATGGCAAAAATATCTGAAGTCTTTTATTGTCATCTCTAATTGAATTTAAAATTGGCTCGATAGATCGCAGGTGGTATTGAGCTGTGAGGCAACCCAGCTATTGCCATTCTTCCTTAACATACATTAAGGCCCATCTACCTGCATTTTTCAAGCGAACCAGGGTTCCTATGATTCACCTTGTTTCTGCCCATAGTGATTGCTTGCCAGTTTCCCTCCTTTCATGCCCAGTATAGGTGAGTGGCTCTGTAACTGTTACCTGAAAAGGGTTAGAACCTTCTGTTCACTAGTTATTATTATGGTAGGATGGAACTGAAGCCAACTGCCAGATTGGTGAGGAAATCATCCTACCTGAAGGTTTTTTGTTTTTTGTTTTAATTGAAGTATAGTTGATGTACAAAATTATATATGTTGCAGGTGTACATATAGTGATTTACAGTTTTTAAACTTTATACTCTATTTATAGTTATAAAATCTTGGCTGTATTCCCTGTGTTGTACAGTATATCCTTGTAACCTGGAGGAGGTTTCAACAGCCACCTCCTCAGTTCTTCCGCATTGTCAGGCAGTAAAATGAAGGACCGTTTACTACTTGATTGACCGACCATACGATTTGCTCAATATGTTTGTTAGTCGTTCCCACAGACTTCCCTCAAATCCCATTAACTGGCCCTTGAGGCCCTTATTCTTCCTCTTCCAGAAAGCCATGTCTCTAACAGCATCACATTCCTATTACCAAACTGTCAAGAACTTTGAAAGAGGTCTGTGATTTTACTCTACTTATAAGGTAACTAGTTAGGAGACAAGAGAATTCTGGGTCAGAGATGAAGTATAGTTTATTACTTAAAGCAGTAGAAGTAGCCAGAGTATCAGTGTTTTTGCACTGCTCCCCCAAGATCCAGTTTCCGTAGGGCAATGCAAAGAGGACCAGATGACATCTGCTCATGCAGTATTTTGCATTGCAGTAGAGGAACTCTGATCTTAGGGCACCTGAATCTTTTGTAATAGACAGTAAGTGTGGCTGCCCTTTGCTCCTAAGGTACACATTCTGTCTTCTAAGTCTGATCATTATACGAACAACCTTGAAAAGATAGTTCAGAATGATGGGCAAGTCATTGTCTCATTCTCAAGACATACAGAAACAGTAGAGACTCATGTAAGAACTTTCTCCTAACACATGACAATCTTCAGATTATGAGGATTAATACAATGTTTATTTTTCATTCACAGCTAAGTCCAGAATGGGTGTTGCAGACAGCTTTCTTTCTTATAAGGCATGAATCAGGAATTTAAGTTCCTTCCACCTCGTGACTCGGCCTTCTTTTCATTGTTCCTTCGTGGCTGCCATGTTCACTTGCATTAATCTCTGGAAGAGGAAGGAGCATGGACACTCAATACTTGGGGCTATGAAGGACCAGGCCTAGAGGCAGCACATGTCGTTTTTCATTCAGATTGCGTTTGACTTCAACCCAGTTAAATGCCACATTGAACTGCAAAAGGAAACTGGGAAATGTCTAGTTATACTCTGAATAAGAAAAGGAAATGGGTTTGGTGAATAGCTAGCTGTCTCTACCTCATTTTAGCCCATTCTTTTTGTTAAGCCATATGTAATTATTAAAAAAAATTCAAACAAGGCAAAGCATTTTAAAAAATGCAAGTTAATTAAAAAAAAAAAAAGACCCACTCCAGAATCCACCATCCAGAAATAGCCATTATTACTACTAAGTAAATTTTTATATATAGATAGCTATATAATCCAGATTTTTATATATAGATGGAAAATAGATTTAAAAAAGGATAGAGCAATAAAAAATATTAAAATGATATAATACATTAATTTTTTTAATATTAAAGTTAGATTTACTTGGCTATATAGAAGAAAAAGAAAGTGAAGCAAAATAGATAACATTGAACTTCATATAAAATTTCCTTACCACAAGAGATATTATTTCCTTAAATTTATACCTTGAAGCTTAATAATAGAGATTACAAAAACAAACAGAAAACATTGAGAGGTAAGATTGTCTTTCCAGTTCAGATGCTTTTAGCTGTAACAGAATATTGCTAAAGCAGTAGGAAATTTATTGTTTTGCATAAGATGTTCAGAGGCTTTTCTAAGATTGGTTAATTTAACAATAGCCAGTTCAAGGGTGGCAGGGCATTGTTGTCTTTCTTGTGGTTCTCTTGGCTTTTCTAGGCATAGTTGTCAGGTCATTACAGTTGTTCCAAGGGTCATGGCCTAACACTTGAGCATCTGAAGGCAGGAAGGGAGTACGTTTTTAAGAGAGTGAACATTCCCAGCCATCTCACAGAAAATTTACCCTTCTGTTTTATTATCCTGACCTAAATCTATCCCAGACCTAAGGCAGTCAGTGGGTAGGGAGGGTAGATTTATCTAAATTGACTTAGATATACCATGTTCACCTCTGGGCTGGAGTTTGAGGATGTGAGAGGGTGATTAGCCAAAGAAAACCAGACTTTGTCTACAAGAAGGGGATTTATGTATAATTACTATTTGGTGGCAGGCTATTTTGTTTTAACTACATGCTTCAAAATCTATATTGAGCTCCTGCCTTGAAAGGCTAACAGCATCCCCATGCTCTTCTCATTTCCTGTGCCCTCCAGTTTGTTTGTTTTTTCAAAGATCTTTATGTTATATTTTTCAGGTCTGGGACATTCTCTTCTGTAAACGCAATCCTCAGAGTTGTTTTAGGGATTTGTTCTGTATTTTTAAAAAATATTTATTTATTTATTTGGCTGTGGCGGGTCTTTTTTTTTTCCTGCGTTGGGTCTTAGTTGCGGCGCGCAGGGTCATTAGTTGTGGCATGCGGGCTCAGTATTTGCAGTGTGCGGGCTTAGTTGCCCCACGGCATGTGGGATCTTAGTTCCCCGACCAGGGATTGAACCGGTGTACCCCGCATTGCAAGATGGATTCTTAACCGCTGGACCACCAGGGAAGTCCCGCTCTGGCGGGTCTTAGTTGCGGCACACGGACTTCTTAGTTGTGGCGCATGGGATCTTTTTTTTTTAGTTGTGGCATGTGGGCTCTTAGTTGTGGCATACAGACTCTTAGTTGCGGCATGCAAACTCTTAGTTGCGCATGTGTGTGGGATTTAGTTCCCCAACCAGGGATGGAACCCGGGCCCCTGCATTGGGATCATGGAGTCTTACCCACTGGACCACCAGAGAAGTCCCATTTGTTCTGTATTTAATTTAAATTTGTAGGATGGTCACTACCAGTCCTTTCACCACAGCTTCTCCAGTGAGTTCTTTATATCATGTCTTAAATGGCAGAACTTAATTGTTCAGTATCTTTTTTCAAGAATAAGTTCTGCAGACCTGTATTCTCTGAGTTTGTTCATAATGGAAAGTATTTCCTTCTTGTCCTGATTTTTGAATGGTATCTTGGCTGTATATAATATCATTAGGTCACACTTTCTTTCCTTTTAAGAATTCAAGCAGTGGACCTGGAGAGTATTGCTGTGGGGAGGACCAGGGACAGTCCCACCCCCCTGACCCCCTTGCAGTCTACTGAGTTTAACTACAGTAAGTCTTGCCGTTGAACATTCTGTAACTGAATTTTTCAGAATGCGTTTTTTCCAATTTTTATTTTGTGTGCTTTTATGTTTAAATACATCTTCTGTTCTCCATTCATTGGATTTTCTACTTTAGGGACACAGGTTATACTTAATGTTTGATTATCTTGTTTTATGTAGCTGTTAGTTCCTCTCTAACCCCCCGCCCCCTTTTTTTTCTTGGCCACACTGTGCGGCTTGTGGGATCTTAGTTCCCTGACCAGGGATCGAACCCGGGCCACAGCAGTGAAAGTGCCCAGTCCTAACCATTGGACTGTCAGAGAATTCCCTCTAACCACTTTCTTTTTTTTTTTAATTTTTATTGGAGTGTGGCTGCTTTACAATGTTGTGTTAGTCTCCACTACACAACAAAATGAATCAGCCATCCACATATAGATATCCCCTCCCTTTTGGACATAACCACTTTAATATCTGCTGATTTTTCATTTGCATTACTAGGATTGTTTCATGCCCCTTTTTAAGCAGTATTTTTATTCTCAAGAATGTATATTTTTTTCCTTGCTGATTCTATTTTATTTACTAATTCTGTTTTAGTTTTTAAATTACTTTGGTTCTATAATCCCTTTTTTTTAACCTTTTTTTGTTTCATTATCTCATTCTTGTGCTTTGTTTGAAGTTTTATTTAGCATGAAACAGTTTTGAGAAACATCTTCAAATTGCATTTTTAAAAAAAAATTATTTATTTATTTATGGCTGCGTTGGGTCTTCATTGCTGAGCGTGGGCTTCCTCTAGTTGTGGCGAGCTGGGGCTACTCTTCGTTGCAGTGCATGGGCTTCTCATTGTGGTGCCTTCTCTTGTTGCGGAGCACGGGCTCTAGGCGCGCGGGCTTCAGTAGTTGCAGCTTGTGAGCTCTAGAGCATAGGCTCAGTAGTTGTGGCGCACGGGCTTAGTTGCTCCGCAGCATATGGGATCTTCCCGGACCAAGGCTCGAACCCGTGTCCCCTGCATTGGCAGGCGGATTCTTAACCACTGTGCCACCAGGGAATTCTGAGAAATATCTTTATGCTGAGTTATATTTATTTGTAGGGTAAGAGTTTTGGTTCTCTTATGCACGTTGTGCTCTTTATATTGTTTCTTTTTTGGCTGTGCTTTCTTTGCCATGCAGCTTTTTTCCCTCTCGCTCATGTTTGTGAGGCTCTGTGTAGATACTTGCTCCACTGTAGTTTAGGTAATTTCTTGAATCTCTTCTCACCATTTTTGAGACTAGGGTTTGAGGGCTAAGTATTTTGCCTTTTTCTGACGCCAGAGGGAATGGCAAGGATGCAGTGTAAAAGCTCAGCTGGGGCAGTATGCAGTTTTTGGTAAAACCTCAGGCTCAACTCTCTTTTCTAATTTTTGATTAAATGTCTTATACTAGGTTTTAATCTCTTAACTGTGTGGGGGTATCTCATACAGTTAAGAATACCCTCTGATTTTATATAATTCACTCCTAGCCTAGATCCTTTACTTCCAAAGAGTCAGTACTCTCCCTTCCTCTAGTTTTTCCTGTTTCTGCCCTGAAGCTTGCACTACTCTTTAGGCAGAGAAAGAACAAATTAAGTAGGCAGGAAAACAAAAAGAAAAGATTGCTTCTCTGCAGATTGAGGGTTTTTTGTGATATTCTCAGAATTTTAGCTAATTTTGGAAGCAGGATTATTAATAGCTGAATTCTATAGTACAGTCCAGGGCATTTTCTCCTCTATTTCTGAAGTCTTCTGTTTCACTGCTTGCTTGCCAGTTTTCGTTTAATGCATTATTATCTGCCTCTGCCTCTCCCCCAGTTCTGGTTGCTATTTGGTTTGTTGTTTTCACTGGTTTTTGTTTGTTTGATTTTGAATCGTTAACATTGGAAAAATTTGATGTGATTTCAAATCACCATTTTTTAAGTGTTAGGAGTTCTTGAATCTAGACACACTCTCCTTACTAGAAATTTAATTTCTCATATTGGGCTTCCTGATGAACTCTTCTTTGCACTTAGTGATGATGAAATTCTTTCCTACAGATGAGCAAATCTTTGTTGATAACTTAGAATTTTTCTGGGGAAGTAATAACCTCAAGCCCAATATTGCATTCCTTTTAGAATTCACTTTCTAATTTACCCCCAATATTTCTACCAGTTGTTCATCGATTGCATGTGTACTTTTCAAACTCTGAGATTATCTGATTTCTCTGTGTCTGAAGACATGAACTTATTTCAAGTGTTATCTCTACTGTATTGTACTTTAGTTTTCCTTTAGCAGTTAATTTCTTTACCCATTCCAGTTTGAACACTGGAAACATTGGATGTCTTTTAGTTGTTTATCTTGCTCTAAACTTAGGTTAAAAATTCCTGTATTGTCCCTAGCTTCTACGTAGAAAATAGTTCATTCTGGAGCCAAAGCTACTTTAAAATGGAAACATTTTCTCTCCCTTCTTTTATATCTTTCTTCTTTCCCCATCTTTTTCAAATTTCCTTTTTTGTTGTTTTTTGTTTTTTGTTTTTTGGCTGCGTTGGGTCTTCGTTGCGGTGCGTGGGCTTCTCATTGTGATGGCTTCTCTTGTTGCGGAACACGGGCTCTAGGTGTGTGGGCTTCAGTAGTTGTGGCGTGTGGGCTCGGTAGTTGCTGCCCGTGGGCTCTAGAGCGCAGACTCGGTAGTTGTGGCGCATGGGCTTAGTTGCTCCGCAGCATGTGGGATCTTCCCAGACCAGGGATTGAACCCGTGTCCCCTGCATTGGCAGGTGGATTCTTGATCCCTGCGCCACCAGGGAAGTCCAAATTTCCATTTTATAATTCGTCATCATGGGTAGCTTAACTATATTTTTCTTTAAATTAAAAAAAAAAAAATCTTTTTTTTTTTTTTTTTAGAGGTTTCAGTTAACTTTCTTGGGAGGTGTAGGTTAAAGTCTATTTTGTGCTTGTTTAAGCCATTCCTTTGTGATCTGTAAAAATAGATCCTTACAGGGCTGTTTTAAGGATTAAATGAGATAATATATGTATTTGTAAATTACAAATTGCTACAATTCTGATTATTTTTATTGTTAATTATACACACTAATATATTTAGGAGTGACGCTGGTTGTCCTTACCTATGGTTTTACATAAAAATATTCAGTATTTGTTTATTTCCTTCTGGTTGGTACTCTCTTTTTGCATAAAATTTTATTCACTTATTTATTAAATTTATTTTTTATGGAAATAATATAGTTGATGTACAGTACTACATTAGTTTTAGGTGTACTATGTAGTGATTTGATATTTACATACATTATGAAATGATCGCCATAATAAGTCTAGTAACCATCTGTCCCTGTACAAAGTTCTTAACAATGTTATTGACCATATTCTTTATGGTGTGTATTATAGCCCCTTTGCTCACTTATTTTATAGCTGGAAGTTTTCTCCCCCACCCCGCTCAGTTTGTTCTCTGCATCTGAGTCTGTTTTCATTCGGTTTGTTTGTTTTGTTTTTTAGATTCCACATAAAAGTAAGGTCATGTGGTATTTGTCTTTCTTAGTCTGACTTATTTAACTTAGTGTAATACTGTCTAAATCCATTCATGTAAAATGGCAAGATTTTATTTTTTTAATGGCTGAGTAATATGACACACACACACTGTCTTCTTTATCCATTTATCTACTGATGGCCACTTAGGTTGCTTCCATATCTTGGCTATTGCAAATAATGCTGCAATGAACATTGTGCATATGTCTTTTTGAATTAGTGTTTTTGTTTTCTTTGGGTAAATACCCAGAAATGAAATTGCTGGATCATATGGCAATTCTATTTTTAATTTTTTGAGGAATCTTCACATTGTTTTCCATAGTGGCTGCACTAATTTCCAATCCCACCGACAGTTCACAAGGGTTCTCTTTTCTCTGCATCCTTGCCAACTTATTATTTGTTGTCTTTTTTTAAAAAATTTATTTATTTTTGTTTATTTATGGCTGTGTTGGGTCTTCGTTTCTGTGCGAGGGCTTTCTCTAGTTGTGGCAAGCGGGGGCCACTCTTCATCGCGGTGCGCGGGCCTCTCACTATTGCGGCCTCTCTTGTTGCGGAGCACAGGCTCCAGATGCGCAGCCTCAGTAATTGTGGCTCACGGGCCCAGTTGCTCTGCGGCATGTGGGATCTTCCCAGACCAAGGCTCGAACCCGTGTCCCCTGCATTGGCAGGCAGATTCTCAACCACTGCGCCACCAGGGAAGCCCAAGCCCCTGTTGTCTTTTTGATGATAGCCATTGTGACAGGTGTGAGGTGGTATCTCATTGTGGTTTTGATTTGCATTTCCCTGACGATTAGTGATGTTGAGCATCTTCTCATGTGTCTGTTGGCCATCTGTATGTCTTCTTTGGAAAAATGTCTATTCAGGTCCTCTGCTTATTTTTTTATTGGGTTGTTGGTTTTTGGATGTTGATTTGTATGAGTTCTTTGTGTATTTTGGATATTAATCCCTTATCAGATATGTTGTTTGCAAGTATCTTGTCCCATTCAGTAGGTGGCCTTTTCATTTTGTTGCTGGTTTCCTTCACTGTGCAAAAGCTTTTCATTCTCAATTTGATGTAGTCCCTTTTGTTTATTTTTGCTTTTGCTTCCCTTGCCTCAGGAGACATATCTGGAAAGATTCTGCTAAGACCAGTTTCAGAAACCATGCTGCCCATGTTTTCTTCTGGTTTTATGGTTTCAGGTCTTCTTTTTAAGTCATTTTGAGTTTATTTTTGTATATGGGGTAAGAAAGTAGTCTAGTTTGACTCTTTTGCATGTAGCTGTCCAGTTTTCACAACATCATTTATTGAGGAGGCTGTCTTTTCCTCACTGCATATTCTTGCCTCCTTTGTTATAGATTAACTGACCATGTAAGCATGGGTTTATTTCTGGACTCTCTGTTCCTTCCCATTGATCTGTGTGTCTGTTTTTGTGCTAGTACCATAGTATTTTGATTACCATAGTTTTGCAGTATAGTTTGAAATCAGGGCCTGTGATGCCTCCAGATTTGTTCTTCTTTCTCATATTTCTTTGGCTCCTTGCATAAAATTTTAAAGCAAAATTCATATCATATTAACCATTTTCCCAAATCTTTAAATATTCCTTCAGAACATGCTTTTTAAGTGGCCATTACATGGTTATATAATAATTTTTTCAACCACATCTGTGTCGTTGGACATTCAGATTGTTTTCAGGTTTTTTCTCATCACAAATAGTAGCATAATAAACTATTTAAACCTTTGTTCACTTCCTAAAGGTGAAGTTACTAGATCAGATAATGTATTCATGGTTTCTAACTCTTACCTTTAAAATGGTCCTTTGCATTTTTACATTCTCTCAAGTAATGTATGCAAGTACTCATTTCATTGTAACTTGGGCGACATTGGGTCTTATTATAAACAAAACCCCAACAATTTTGATCACTAGGTAATAGAAAAATATTACCATTAAGTTCTCTAGTAGTTGGGTTGCACATTCTTTGTTATTGTTGCTTTAGTGACTCTGTTTCTTTTATAAATTGCCCTTTGTACATTGCTTTATGGCATATATATTTTTTCTTACTGATTTATAAAAAATTTAAACAGCACTGAAATACGGAACATACTAACTCACTTCTCAGTTTGTTTTTAGCTTTTTAATGGTTTTTAAATTGATGTAGAAGTATTTTGAATTTGAATAGCTAAAACTGCCTTTTCCATTTCTGATTTTCTTTTTAATCTTATTGGAGTATAGTTGCTTTACAATGTTGTGTTAGTTTCTGCTGTCCAACAAAGTGAATCAAAGTGAACCATATCCCCTCCCTCTTGAGCCTCCCTCCCACCCTCTTTATCCCACCCCTCTAGGTGGTCACAAAGCACTGAGCTGATCTCCCTGTGCTATGCCGCAGCTTCCCACTAGCTATCTATTTTACATTTGGTAGTGTATATATATCAATGCTACTCTCGCACTTCGTCCCAGCTTCCCCTTCCCCCGCTGTGTCCTCAAGTCCGTTCTCTATGTCTGTGTCTTTATTTCTGACCCACCACTAGGTTCATCAGTACCGTGTTTTTAGATTCCATATATGTGAGTTAGCATACGGTATCCATTTCTGATTTTTTAGTGAGTTTTTTACTCTTAGAAAAAGTCTTTCTTTAAAGTTTTAAAAAATATTTTCTTTAACCTCTTAGATTATTTTAATTTTTATTTAACTCTTTAAAGTAATCCATTTGGATTTTGTCTTACTTTGTATAAGATACTTTCCCCTAAATTATTAACCAGTTATTGTAGTTAAATAATTTCAGTCTTTGCTTGCTGATTTGGTATCCTGTCTTTGTCATATGCTAAATATTTATATTAATTGAATATTTTCCTGGAATTTCCTTTTGTCCTATTAAAATCAGCCTATCTTTTTAGTGTGAAAGTCATTAGACTGCGTTGATTCATATTTTACCAGCCAATATTATGAATATAATCTGTTCATAGTCTCTTCCACTGAGCATTTGCAATCCTCGTCTCAGGATGTATTTCTTGGCGTATTACAGAGGACCAAAGTTCTGTGTTATTTCATGATGACTTCCATACATTCACATTTTCATAGATTTACACATGCATACTTTACTTATTGCTCTCGTGTGCTTTCCAAGGTTGTAGAGATTGTTTATCTTGTTCTTATTCAGACTCTTTACATGATGACTGGGACCTAAGGGGGCAAAGGTGAAAGACATAGAAGACTTCTCAAGGCTCTTCTTGGCTCCAGAACTTGTACATGACATCCTATTACAAAGAATTGGAGGCATGAGTCCTTACGATCTTATGATCTGTCACAGTTAAAATATCTTCATAGTAAGAAAACTTCCTAAAAAATCTGAATAAAAACTATTATTGTGTTATTTTACATTTTCTTTTACTAAAGTATTAACATTGCAGTCAAGAGGTATCTAATGTACTTATTAAATCAGGAGTTAAAAGCAAAGAGTGGCAGTACTCTTGGGTATTATAGTCAAACATCTATCCTTAATTTTTATGCTTTTTGTTTTGCTGGTATGTAATCTGTTTTAGGGCAGGGCCAGTGATATTATTCTTTCATGCCTTGAATAGATTAAGTGCTCCGAATGTTTAAATTTATGAACTATGACAAATAAGTTGAATTAACGAAATAGTAGTAAACTTCACATCAAATACTGACTCTTACCTACTGATTCAAACATCTGAGAATGATTTGGTTAAAAGTTTTTGATGTTAAATAAGGTTGGGCTCCTAATATGTAATTAATTTCTTATTAATTGAATTCCTTTGTTATATTTCAATTCATCAGTTTTAGCAGAGATAACTAATTCATCTATTTTCGGAGTAAACCTCAGAAAGAATTTTTTGCCTGAGTTTCTATGCCCTGTTTTGTAGTTTGTGGGCCATAGAATTTAAAGCATGGTGATGGAGAATCCGACATCATTATGATGTGATAGTGCATGTCAAAGGGCTATGTAAATTTTAAAGTGCTATTTATGAAATGTATGCAACAGTATTTGGTGTTTTTAACAGAAGAAAAAGTTTGTCAGATATAAAAGTAGCAAATAATTGTAGACTTCAGTTGTTTATATATTGTTCTACATTGGTCAAGGATAAGGGAACTGAAGTCACCTTAAAATAAGTTATACTAGTATTACTATATATTTTAATATGTAGTAATATATATAGTAATACCATAAGTATATTACTAGTATTGTTTATATTTAATATGATCATGGTTAGAAGTGATTTTGTTATTTTTGACAAATATTTGTTAACACTGTAAATTACTTAAACACAATTATATAGAAATCTCATCTTTATTGTATATATGTGGATTATGATTTAAATTTAAATTGGATTTTACTTCTATTCACTTTTAGAAATATAAAGAAAAGGACAAACACAAACAAAAACACAAGAAGCAACCAGAACCATCACCTGCATTGGTTCCTTCCTTGACTGTTACTACAGAAAAAGTAAGTTTTAAGTGTCATATTTTGTTCTACATAATAACTAGTTATGTGCTGACTTTTACTGTTTAACTAGTTATGTGCTGAATTTTGAAAATACTTGAGGAAGTGTCCTGGTTTCTTCTAAGCATTTCCACCTCTCTAACCCTACATCAAGTGCTTTAGGTTTTCCATTCTTAGTCCTTTATTCTATCTTCTGTTTATTCTGTGCTTATTTCTGAAGAATGTTAAGTGAGGATAACAAGCGGGGGGCATCATTGAGATGTAAACTTTGGGCTGTGCAGTGGGCTTTGTCCACCTGTGATTTTGAATTTTGGCTTCACCACTTACAGACCAAGCTCTTAGGTTAATTAACCTCTTTGTAACTCAATTTCATCATTCGTTAAAGTGGGGGAGATAATTGTTGGAATTGAATGAGGTAATGCGTATAAAGCAGTTAGAACAATGTCTGGTTCATAGTAAATATTACTTAGTAAATGTTAAATATTATTAAGATTATAATCATGTGGTTAACAAGAAAGCAAGTGGGGATGGTGTTGGGCAGCTGGGACAGTGAGAAAGGGAGGTGGGAGGGGTGCAGTAGGAGAAGAGGCCAGGATGAGAGGCTAGTCACATAGGGCTGTATAAGCCAGTGGAAGGACGTAGTTTTTAGTCTGAGTGAGAAGATAGCCGTTAGAGCAGCGGTCCCCAACCTTTTTGGCACCAGGGACTGGTATGTATGTATGTATGTATGTATTTATTTATTTATATTTTTATTTTTGGCTGTGTAGGGTCTTCATTTCTGTGGGAGGGCTTTCTCTAGTTGCGGCGAGCGGGGACCACTCTTCATCGTGGTGCGCGGGCCTCTCACTGTCGCAGCCTCTCTTGTTGCGGAGCACAGGCTCCAGACGCGCAGGCTCAGTAGTTGTGGCTCACGGGCCTAGTTGCTCCGCGGCATGTGGTGTCTTCCCAGACCAGGGCACGAACCCGTATCCCCTGCATTGGCAGGCAGATTCTCAACCACTGCGCCACCAGGGAAGCCCCAGGGACTGGTTTTGTGGAAGATAATTTTTCCACAGATGGGGGGTGGTGGGGGTGGTTTCGGCATGATTCAGGTGCATTAAGTTTATTGTGTACTTTATTACTATTATTATTACATTGTAATATATAGTGAAGTAATTATACAACTCACCATAATGCAGAATCAGTGCGAGCCCTGAGCTAGTTTTCACTTGCCACTAACTGATAGGGTTTTGATATGAGTCTGCAAGCGATTGATTTATTATGGTCTCTGCAGTCAAACCTCTCTGCTAATGATAATCTGTATATGCAGCCGCTCCCCAGTGCTAGCATCACCGCCTCATCTCCCCCTCAGATCATCAGGCATTAGATTCTCATAAGGAGCACGCGACCTAGATCCCTCACATGCACAGTTCACAGTAGGGTTCTTCCCCCTTGAGAATCTAATGCCGCTGCTGATCTGACAGGAGGCGGAGCTCAGACAGTAATGCGAGCAGTGGGGAGTGGCTGTAAATATAGATGAAGCATCGCTTGCTCGCCTGCCACTCACCTCCTGCTGTGCAGCCCGGTTCCTAACAGGCCACGGACTGGTACCAGCCTGGGGGTTGGGAACCCCTCCATTAAAGAGTTCTGATCTGAGATGTAACATGGTGTTACTTAGGTTTTGTAAGAACCTGTGGCTGCTTTGTTGTAAATGGACTATAGAGAGTCAAGAATGAAAGGAGGGAGGCCATTAGGAGGTTATTGCAATAATCCAGAAAGGGATGGTGGTGACACTGGAGGGTGGTGAAAGGTGATCAGGTTATGAATACATTCAAAAGTAGAACCCATGTAACTTTCTTATAGATAAGAGGTGTAAGAGAAAGAGGATCCAAAGATGGTTCCAAAGATGTTAGCCCACATAACTAGAAGGAATGGAACTGCTGTTGACAAAGATGTGAAAGACTGTGGGTGTGGTAGGTTTAGGGGAAGAAGAGGAATTCAGTTTTGGGTATGGTACTTGTGTTCTTTTTTAAATTTTTTTAAATTGAAGTATAGTTGATTTACAGTGTTGTGTTAATTTTTTCTGTATGGCAAAGTGACACAGCCATACATATATACATATTCTTTTTCATATTCTTTTCCATTATGGCTTATCACAAGATACTGAATATAGTTCCTTGTGCTGTACAGTAGGACCTTGTTATTTATCCATCCTATATATAATGGGTTGCATCTACTAATCGCCAAACTTCCAGTTCTTTCCTCCTCCACATCCCTCCCTCATGGCAACCACAAGTCTGTTCTCTATGTCTGTGAGTCTGTTTCTGTTTCATAGATATGTTCATTTGTGTCGTATTTTAGATTCCACATATAAGTGATATCATCTGATATTTGTCTTTCTCTTTCTGACTTACTTTGCTTAGTATGATAATCTCTAGGTCCATCCATGCTGCTGCAAATGGCATTATTTCATTCTTTTTAATGGCTGGGCAATATTCCAGTGTGTGTGTGTGTGTGTGTGTGTATGTGTTTGTGTGTGTTTAGGGTTGTCCAAAAAGTTCATTTGGGTTTTCCTGTAAAATCTTATGGAAAAACCGGAACAAACTTTTTGGCCAACCCAGTGTATGCCACATGTTTTTTATTCATTTGTCTGTTGATGGACATTTAGGTTCCACGTCTTGGCTATTGTAAATAGTGCTGCTGTGAACATAAGGGTGCCATGTAGCTTTTCGAATTATAGTTTTGTCTGGGTATATGCCCAGGAGTGGGATTGCTGGATCATGTGGCAACTCTAGTTTTTGAGGAACCTCCGTACTGTTTTCCATAGTGGCTGCACCAATTTACATTCCCACCAGCAGTATAAGAGTGTTCCCTTTTCTCCACAGCCTCTCCAGCATTTGTTATTTGTAGACTTTTTAATGATGGCTACTCTGACTGGTGTGAAGTGGTACCTCATTGTGGTTTTGATTTGCATTTCTCTAATAATTAGTGATGATGAGCATCTTGCAGAAGTGGTTCTAGAGGGAACATATCTCAACATAATAAAAGCTATTTACAACAGACCCACAGCGAATGTAATACTCAACGTTGAAAAGCTGAAAGCATTCCTGCTCAAATCTGGAACAAGACGAGGATGCCCACTCTCACCACTTCTCTTCAGCATAGTATTGGAAGTTTTAGCCACAGCAATCAGACAAAAAAAGAAATAAAGGTATTCAAACTGGTAGGGCAGAGGTAAAGCTGTCATTATACACAAATGATATGATACTATATGTAGAAAACCCTGAAGACTCCACACAAAAACTGATAAACGAATTTAGCAAGGTAACAGTATACAAGATTAACATACAGGAATCAGTTGCATTCCTTTACAGTAACAATGAAATAACAGAACGAGAATGCAAACAATCCCTTTTAAAATTGCTTCAAAAAAGAAAAAGAAACTTAGGAGTGAACCTCACCAAGGAGGTAAAAGACTTATATGCTGAGAACTACAAAACCTTAATAAAGGAAACTGAAGATGATTCAAAGTAATGGAAAGATATCCCCTGCTCTTGGATTGGAAGAATTAATATTGTTAAAATGGCTATACTACCCAAAGCAATCTATAGATTTAATGTGATCCCTATCAAATTACCCATGACATTTTTCACAGAACTAGAACAAATAATTATAAAATTTATATGGAAACTTTATAAAAAACCCAGAATCGCCAAAGCAATCCTGAGGAAAAAGGACAAGGCAGGAGTTATGACCCTCCCAGACTTCAGACAATACTACAAAGCTACAGTAATCAAAACAGTGTGGTAGTGGCACAAAAACAGACATACAGGTCAGTGGAACAGAATAAAGAGCCCAGAAATAAACCCACACACCTATGGACAGTCTTTGACAAAGGACGCAAGAATATACAATGGTAAAAGACAGTCCCTTCAGCAAGTGTGTTGGGAAAGTTGGACAGCTGCATGTCAGTGAAGTTAGAGCACACCCTCACACCATACACAAAAATAAACTCAAAATGCTTAAAGACTTAAATATAAGACAGGATACCATAAAACTCCTAGAAGAGGACACAGGCAAAACATTCTCTGAAATAAATTGTACCAGTGTTTTTTTAGGTCAGTCTCCCAAGGCAATAGAAATAAAAGCAAAAATAAACAAATGGGACCTAATCAAACTTACAAGCTTTTGCACAGCAAAGGAGACCATAAACAAAACAAAAAGACAACCTTCGGACTTGGAGAATATATTTGCAAATGATGCGACCAACAAGGGCTTAATTTCCAAAATATACAAACAGCTCATACAATTCAACAACAACAAAAAAAGGCTGGGACTTCCCTGGTGGTCCAGTGGTTAACACACCATGCTGCCAATACAGGGGCCCTGGCTTTGATCCCTGGTCAGGCAACTGTACCCCACATGCTGCAACTAAAGATCCCACACACTGCAATGAAGATTCCGCACTCGGCAACAAAGATCCCATGTGCCTTAAATAAGACCCAAAATACAACTAAACTTGTACTTTTCCAAATTCTGCTCTAAGGGATTGATAATAACTGTAACAGTGAGACCTAGTGAGTGATAAGGTCTGATGTTTTGAGGTTTTATACCTGGAGGGCTTCAGAGAGAGGGGTTTATTTTTATTTTTATTTTTTTTTTAATTTAATTTATTTATTTTTGGCTGTGTTGGGTCTTCATTTCTGTGCAGGGCTTTCTCTAGTTGCGGCAAGCGGGGGCCGCTCTTCATCACGGTGCGCGGGCCTCTCACTGTCACAGCTTCTCTTGTTGTGGAGCACAGGCTCCAGACGCGCAGGCTCAGTAGTTGTGGCTCACGGGCCCAGTTGCTCCGCGGCATGTGGGATCTTCCCAGACCAGGGCTCGAACCCGTGTCCCCTGCATTGGCAGGCGGATTCTCAACCACTGCACCACCAGGGAAGCCTGAGAGAGGGGTTTAGAATCAGCATTGAAGAGCAAGAGAACCCAGCCCACCTGCATAGCCAGTGAAACCAGAGTAGAGTAGCTGGAGTAGAGTATCCATTACTTGAAGTAACTGTGAGGTAAACAGGATGTTCAGGGCGACCCCTGGTTTTGTTAGAGCAAGAATCTGCAGGGAATATTCTGAGAAAAGGTTGAGCTTATTTATTTTTTAATATTTATTTATTTATTTGGCTGTGCCATGTCTTAGTTGCAGCATGTGGGAATCTAGTTCCCTGACCAGGGATCGAACCTGGGCCCCCGGCATTGGAAGTGTGGAGTCTTAACCACTGGACCACCATGGCAGTCCCAAGGTTGAGTTTAATATAGCAGCTTTTCCTGATCATTCTGAGTTCCAGAGAGAACAGTGGAAGGGTTTCAGCTGTTGAGGAGGGAGCGGCGGGGGTGTGTGGACAACATATTCATGGCTGAGTGAGAAAGACTCAGGTGAGGATTAAACTGGATTCTGGGCTTTCTGTTAGTGAGTGGCAAAGAGGCAGGTGAGGACTGACCTGGAGTCTGTCTTTTGGTAAAGTCATAATCAGATTAACCCTTGGAGATTTAAGGCAGATAATCTGGTGAGGCCTTGAGTATTTTTTTATAAATTTTTAAATTTATTTATTTATTTTTGGCTGTGTTGGGTCTTCATTGTGGTGTGCGGGCTTCTCATTGCGGTGGCTTCTCTTGTTGCGGAGCATGGGCTCTAGGCACATGGGCTTCAGTAGTTGCAGCACATGGGCTCAGTAGTTGTGGCTCATGGGCTTAGTTGCCCCACGGCATGTGGGATCTTCCCGGACCAGGGATCGAACCCGTGTCCCCTGCATTGGCAGGTGGATTCTTAACCACCGCGCCACCAGGGAAGCCCAGGCCTTGAGTATTTGAAAGGGGTAGGTAGTGTGGGCTCCTTTTTTAAAAATTTTTATTTATTTATTTATTTATTTTTGGCTGTGTTGTGTCTTCATTTCTGTGCGAGGGCTTTCTCTAGTTGCGGCGAGCGGGGGCGGCTCTTCATCACGGTGCGCGGGCCTCTCACTGTCGCGGCCTCTCTTGTTGCGGAGCACAAGCTCCAGACGCACAGGCTCAGTAGTTGTGGCTCACGGGCCTAGTTGCTCCACGGCATGTGGGATCTTCCCAGACCAGGGCTCGAACCCGTGTCCCCTGCATTGGCAGGCAGATTCTCAACCACTGTGCCACCAGGGAAGCCCTGGGCTCCTTCTTGACCCAGTGGATGGATGGTAGAGGATTTGAGCCATAGATTCCTTTTAGGAGGGCAGTGTTCCTTTACTGTTGGTTCACCACACTTTTTATTACCTTCTGTTGATGGAAACATAGGGCTACGTCAAGGAATGTATGGCTGAGTTATATTCTGATCTTCAAGGCTCCTTTTAGACCCCATGGTTAAAATTTGTAGAGCACATTTAAATTGAGTCACTGGGAAGTTTAATTTACTATTGCAGTTTTTAAATCCCTGTACTCTATAGCCAGTTTCGATTGTACATTTTTGAACCTTGCATTTGTCATTTCTTACACCTTAAGGCAAAATTCCATTTTATTTCTTTATTAACTTAGAATCGACTCTGCCGGTCTTAAAATTTTTAATTGTACTTTATGTCTACTTTTTAACCCTTTTTTGACTCTAAACATTTTTCAGGCTAGAAATTAGCAGCAAGTAAATGCCTCGATGTCACCACCATGTCAATGTGGTGTCACTGTAATCCTTTAAATATTGCAACTTTAATTTATCAATATAATATTTTCACATAAATCCTTGATAACCGTGGTAGTGTACTGCTGGTGATACATAGATATATAAAAGTCACTAGGAACAGAGTAGGATTTTCATATTAATCATTAAGATTGTATATGTAAGTGTCCTTCCTGGAAAACACAGCTTGTTGTTTTTGTCATTGGGAGGTTTAGGTTTTTAGATATAAGAGGATTAGATGGAACAGATGGGATTCGATTCTGCAGAGACTTGAATTAAGGGAATCCTTTAATATAATACATCAAGTTGAGAAAGCAGAAAAGGAGGCTCACCTTGTGTTTGTAGGACAGTGTGGTCGCTTCCCCTGATTTCCTCAGTTTGGTCTTTCTGAGTACTTCAAATCTGTTTCCTTCTTTCCATAGTGTTAGTAGAAGGGTATATTGCCAAGGAAGGATAAGAGAAGAAATTCTTAGCTCTTTACCTTGTGCCGATTTGTTTGGTGTCAGTGTTATTTTTCTGAAAAAAACCTTTGAATGAGGGAAAGCCATAGTTAAGTTCTGTTTTCTTGTATCTCTTGGCCTTTCAGTAAGTATAACTTTTAAATAACTGTTAAAGTTTATACTGTTTTTCTAAGATTTTTTGATAGTAGAACAAACATTTTTCTGTAAAATAGGTTAATTGATTTCTTAATGTTTAAAAACTTCTAATATGCTTCTTTAAAGATTAACTTTTAAAGAAATCTGTAGAACTTTTAAGTTACTAAGAAATCCAGGTGTAGATTTATCCACTATGTTTTTAGTATATGTCAGTCTCTTTGTTCTTTTCTTGTGTTATTCAGCAACACAACACCCTTGAATGCTAATCATCCTTCAACAAATTTTTTTTGGAGACTTAATTTTTAAGGAAATACACACACATACACAATAATCTTATGATAAAAAAAGTATTCAAAATTTTAGTGTATCAAATACATTGGACCTTTTGTTAGCTTTCTTGAAGTAAAATTGACATACAATAAATTGCACATATTTGAAGTGGGAAATTTGTGAATTGATTTGCTAAATGATTAGCAAAAGTTTCCTTGTGACTTAGTGTAATCCCCTTCTTGCCTTCACACGACTACCCTTGCCCTGGCAACTATTGTTGTTTTTTCTGTCACTGTAAATTAGTTTGAATTTTCTAGAATGTTAAAAATGGAAACATATAGTACGTACACTTCTTTATCTGACTTCTTTCACTCAGCATAATTATTTTGAGACTCATCCATATTGTGTGTATGAAGAGTTCATTCCCTTTTATTCCTGACTAGTATTCTGTTGTATGGACATACCATAATTTGTTAATCCATTTAATAATTGATAGACATTCAGGTTGTTTCCAGTTTTGGGCTATTAAAAATAAAGCTGCTAGGAACATTGTACAGTATTTGTATGGGCATGCACTTTAGTTTTTCTTGCATAAATACCAAGGAGTAGAATAGCTGGGTCACATGGTAGGTATGCCCTTAATTATTTAAGACAGTGTCAAACTATCTTCCAAAGTGGTTATACCATTTAACAATTCTACCATCAGTGTACGAGAGTTCTTGTTCCTCTACATTCTCTGCAACACTTGGTATAATCAGTCGTTTTAATTTTAGCCATTCTAGCGGGTATGTATCAGTTTCTCATTGTGGTTTTGATTTGCATTTCCTTAATGGCCTAAATTATGTTAAACATCTTTTCATGTGAATATTTGCCATTTATTTATTTTTTCCTTTTTATTGGTTTGTTTTCTTATTACTGAGTTTTGTGAGACATTATATGTTCTGATGCAAATCCTTTATCAGATATGTTATATGTTTTCTTTTAGAAGTTTTATGTTTTTATGTTTTACATTTAGGTCGATGATCCTTTTTGAGTTAATTTGCATATGATGTGAGTTACACATCAAAGTCCACTTATTTGAATACTGATATTCAGTTTTTCCTGAGCCATTTGTGGAACAGACTGTCCTTTCTCCACTGAATTACCTTTACTCCCATTTGTATAAAACCAGTTGACCATATATGTATGGGTCTCTTTCTGGACTCTGTTCTGTTCCATACCACACAATCTTGATTACTGTGGCTTTATAATGACCCTTGAGGTCAGATAGGGTCCACTTCCAACTTTGTTCTCTTTCAGTTGTTTGATCTATTCTAGGTTCTCTGCATTTTTATATGAATTTTAGAATTGTCAATTTGTAGAAATAAAACTGCTGGTATTTTGACTTGAACTGTAATGAATCTTCAAATCGTTTTGGGGGAGAATTGATACCTCAGGAATATTGAGTCTTCTAATCTGTGAACGTGTGTGTGTGTGTGTGTGTGTGTACACAACATCTTCTTTATCCATTCATCTGCCAGTGCACATTTAGGTTGTTTCCATGTCTTGGCTATTGTAAACAGTGCTGCAGTGAACATTGGTGTGCATGTATACTTTTGAACCAAGTTTTTCTCCAGATATATGCCCTGAAGTGGGATTGCTGGATCATATGGTAGTTCTATTTTTAGTTTTTTAAGGAACCTCCGTACTGTTTTCCGTAGTGGTTGCACCAAGTTACATTCCCACTGACAGTGTAGGAGGGTTCCCTTTTCTGCACACCCTCTCCAGCATTTATTATTTGTAGACTCTTTAATAGCCATTCTCACTGGTGTGAGGTGATACTTTGTTGTGGTTTTGATTTGCATTTCTCTAATAATTGGCAGTGTTGAGCATCTTTTCATGTGCCTTTTGGCCATCTGTATGTCTTCTTTGGAGCAGTCTGTTTAGGTCTTCTGCCCATTTTTTGATTATGTTGTTTGTTTTTCTGACATTGAGTTGTATGAACTGTTTGTATATTTTGGAAATTAAGCCCTTGTTGGTTGCATCGTCTGCAAACATTTTCTCCCAGTCTGTAGGTTCTTTCTGGTTTTGTTGATGGTTTCCTTCACTGTGCAAAAGCTTTTAAGTTTGATTAGGCCCCATTTGTTTATTTTTGCTTTTTATTTCTTTTGCCTTGGGAGACTGATCTAAGAAAATATTGTTATGATTTATGTCACAGAATGTTTTGCCTATGTTCTTCTCTTCTAGGAGTTTTATAGTGTCATGTCTTACATTTAGGTCTTAAAGCCATTTTGAGTTCATTTTTGTATATGGTGTCAGTGTTCTGATTTCATTGATTGACATGAGGGTTTCCCAGCACCTCTTGCTGAAGAGACTGTTTATATATTTTTAATAGATATATTGATTAATTTTTTTCCTTTTTTAATCTGTTAATATGATGAAGTATGTTGATTTTTCAAAGGTTGATTTTTCCAGTGTTGAAAAAACCTTGCATTCCTGGGGAAATCCCACTTGGTCTTGATGTATTACCATTTTTATATACTGTTTGATTCTACTTTTAGCAATTGTACAGGAATTTTTGCCTCTGTATTCATGAGGGATATTGACCCATATTTTCTTACAGTGTCTTTGGTTTTGGTTTCAAAAGGAATGCTGGCCTTATAGAATGCATTGCACGTATTCACTCTTGTTTTCTGGAAGAGTTTATGTAAATTTGGTAATATTTCTCAATGTTTGATAGTATTCACTTTTTTTTCTTTTTTCTTTTTGCTGCACTGCACAGCTTGTGGGATCTTAGTTCCCTGACAAGGGATTGAACCTGGGTCCTTGGCAGTAAGAGTGCGGAGTCCTGACCACTGGACTGCCAGGGAACTCCCACTAGTATTCACTTTTAAGGCCATCTGGGCCTAGAGTTTTCTTTAGAGGAACGTTTTCAACTGTAATTTCATTAAAAAAAAATAGATATAGGGCTATATTCAGGTTATCTATTTCTTCTTGAGTGAGCTTTGACAGTCTTTTCTCTTTTTTCTAACCAGGCTGGCTATGAATTTTTATGATCTTAAATTATTAGCTTTTGGTTCCAGTGATTTTTCTCTGTTGTTTTTATGTTTTATATTTTAGTGATTTCTCTTCTAATTTTATTTTTTCCTTTTTACTGCTTGCTTTGGGTTTCTTTTACTCTTCATTTTCTAATTTATTAAGGTTGATATGAATTTATTCAAGACCTTTCTTTTCTCTAAAATAGGCAGCTTAAAAAAAACTTTATTTTTTAGAGTGGTTTTAGATTCAGAGAAAAATTGACCGGAAGGTATAGAGATTTCCTATATAACTCCTGACACTTTCCCCCACTGTCAGCATCCCACACCAGAGTGGTACATTTGTTACAATCTGTGAACTTCCACTGACACATCATTAAGGCTTAAAATCCACAGTTGGCATATTAGGGTTCAGTTTTGATGTTGTACATTCTATTCTGTGGTTTTTAACAAATGTATAATAACGTGTATCTGCCATTATAGTATCCTGCAGAAGAGTTTCACTACCCTGGAAATCCTGTCTTCTACCTATTGATTCCTCCTTCTTCCCAAGTCCTGACAACCACAAAAATTTTTACTGTCTTCATAATTTTGCCTGTTTCAGAATGTCATATAGTTGGAATCATATAATATGTAGCCTTTTCAGACTAGATTTTTTCACTTAGTAATATCCATTCAAGATTCATCTGTCTTGGGCTTCCCTGGAGCTGCAGAGGTTAAGAATCCGCCTGCCAATGCAGGGGACACAGGTTCTAGCCCTGGGCCAGGAAGATTCCACATGCTGCGGAGCACCTAAGCCTGTGCACCAGAACTACCGAGCCTGTGCTGTAGAGCCTGTGAGCCACAACTACTGAAGCCCGTGCGCCTAGAGCCCGTGCTCCGCCACAAAGAGGAGCCGCCGCAGTGAGAAACCTGCACGCCACAACAAAGAGTAGCCCCCGCTTGCCACAACTAGAGAAAGCCCACACATAGCAAAAAAGACCCAACACAGCCAAAAATAATAAATAAATAAATTTAAAAATAAATCAGAAAAAAATTCGTCTGTCTTTTCAAGGCTTGATAGCTGATTTTTTCCTACAACTGAATAATATTCCATTGTCTGGATGTACCACAGTTTATTTATCCATTCATCTACATATAAAAGGACATCTTGGTTGCTTCCAAGTTTTGGCAGTTATGAATAAAGCTGCCATGAACATCCACATGTAGATTTTTGTGTGGACACAATTTTTCACCTCCTTTGGTTAAAAATCAAGGAGTGTAATTGCTGGATCATAGGTTTAGTTTTGTTTTTTTGTTTGTTTGGTTTTTGGTTTTTTTTTGGCTGCACCACACTGCTTGTGGGATGTTAGTTCCCTGACCTAACCACTGGACCGCCAGGGAATTCCCTGATATGTTTAGTTTTATAAGAGACTGCCGAACTGTTTTCCAAACAGTTGAATCATTTTGCATCCCTGCCAGCAATGAATAGAGTTTATTTTTCTCTACATCCTTACCAGTTATTAGTGTTGTTAACATTGTTTAAATTTGCGTTTTTTGGACTTCCCTCGTGGCACAGTGGTTAAGAATCCACCTGCCAATGCAGGGGACACAGGTTCGATCCCTGGTCTGGGAAGATCCCACATGCCGTGGAGCACCTAAGCCTGTGTGCCACAACTACTGCGCTTGCGCTCTAGAGCCTGCAAGCCACAACTACTGAGCCTGCATGCCACAACTACTGAAGCCCGTACAGCTAGAGTCGTGCTCCGCAACAAGAGAAGCCACCGCAGTGAGAAGCCCATGCACCACAACAAAGAGTAACCACTGCTCGCCAAAACTAGGGAAAGCCTGCACACAGCTATGAAGACCCAACGCAGCCAAAAATAAATAATTTATTTTAAAAATTTGCATTTCTCTGCTGACATAGGATGTGTAGCATCTTTTCTTATGCTTATTTGTCATCTGTGTATCTTCTTTGGTGAGGTGTCTATCAAGGTTTTTGGCCCTTTTAAAAATCAGATTGGTTGTTTTCTTACTGTTGACTTTTAAGAGTTCTTTATGTATTTTGGATAATGGTCTTTTTTTAAAATAAATTTATTTATTTTTGGCAGCGTTGGGTCTTCGTTGCTGTGCATGGGGTTTCTCTAGTTGCAGCGAGCGGGGTCTACTCTTCTTTGTGGTGTGCGGGCTTCTCACTGTGGTGGCTTCTCTTGTTGCGGAGCATGGGCTCTAGGTACGCGGGCTTCAGTAGTTGTGCCTCACGGGCTCTAGAGCGCAGGCTCAGTAGTTGTGGCTTGTGGGCTCTAGAGCACAGGCTCAGTAGTCGTGGCGCATGGGCTTAATTGCTCCGTGGCATGTGGGATCTTCCCAGACCAGGGCTCGAACTCGTGTCCGCTGCATTGGCAGGTAGATTCTTAACCACTGAACCACCAGGGAAGCCTGATAACGGTCTTTTTTATCTGCTATGTCTTTTGCAAATGTTTTTATTAGTCTGTGGCTTATCTTTTCATTTTCTTGACAGTGACTTTTGCAGAGTAGAAGTTTTCCATTTTAATGAAATCCAGCTTACCAGTTCTTTGTTTCATGGATCGTGCCTTTGGTGTTGTAGCTAAAAAGCTATCACCAAACCCAGGGTTATCCTGTTTTCTCTTATGTTATTTTTTAGGACTTTTATAGTTTTCTGTTGTACATTTAGGTTTGTGATCCATTTTGAGTTCATTTTTGTGAGGGGCTATAAGTTCTGTGTCTAGATTCATTTTTGTTGCATGTGGATGTCTAATGTTCTAGCACCATTTGTTGAAAAGCCTGTTTTGCTTCACTGTATTGCTTTTGCACTTTTGTCAAAGATCAGTTGACAGTATTCATGTGGGTCTGTTTCTGGGCTCTGTGTCTGTTCCATGATCTAGTTGTCTGTTCTTCCATCAATACTATGATGTCTTAATTACTGTAGCTTTATAGTGAGTCTGAAATTGAGTAATGTCAGTACTCCAAATTGTCTTTCAATATTGTGTTGGCTATTTGGGTCTTCTGCTTCTTCATGTATAGTATCATTGTGTCAATATCCATGCACCAAAAAAAAATTGCTGGAATTTTGATTGAGATTGTATTGAATCTGTAGATGAAGTTGCGAGGAACTGACATTTTGATGATGATATTGGCAGCTTATCTATGAAGTTGGAATAACTCTCCATTTATTTAGTTCTTCTTTAATTTTTTTCATCAAAGTTTTGTTGTGTCCTCATATAGGCCTTATACATATTCTGTTAGATTTAACCTAAGTATTTAATTTACCTATTATATATGGTATTGTATTTTTAATTTCAAATTCAATTTGTTCCTTGCTGGTATATAGGAAACCAATTTTCTTTTTTATATTAACTTTGTATTCTGCAACCTTGCTATAATCACTTTTTTTTTTTCAAGGCTTGATGCTTTCATTTTATTTTACATTAAGTAAAATTATACATCAAAGTTAAAAAAATGGGTTATGGTTGAACAGGTAGCATTTTTCCTTCCTCGGTGTCTCATGACATAATGATACATCATGTAATTAATGCTTCTTAGATTTCATTAAATACAGTATTATCTTTTTTTCCCCATTCTTTTTCAAGTTCTTTTCCCTTTTAGGTTATTACAGAATATTGAGCGGAGTTCCCTGTACTATACAGTAGGTCCTTGTTGGTTATCTGTTTTTTTAAAATAAATTTATTTATTTTTATTTTTGGCTGTGTTGTGTCTTCGTTGCTGTGCAGGGGCTACTCTTCGTTGCCGTGTGCAGGCTTCTCATTGCAGTGGCTTCTTTTGTTGCAGAGCACGGGCTCTAGGTGCGAGGGCTCAGTAGTTGTGGTTCACCAGCTCAGTAGTTGTGGCTCACGGGCTCTAGAGTGCAGGCTTGGTAGTTGTGGCGCACAGGCTTAGTTGCTCCACGGCATGTGGGATTTTCCTGGCCCAGGGCTCGAACCCGTGTCCCCCTTGCATTGGCAGGAAGATTCTTAACCACTGTACCATCAGGGAAGCCCCTGGTTATCCGTTTTAAATACAGCAGTGTGTATATGTCAGTCCCAAACTCCCATATCGTTAATTGTTCCTTGCGGGGGGGACTGCTAGCAAGTGAGAGGATCTCGTTGGATGCCGTATCTTAAAATGCGTCTCTGTGGTAACAGGGGTTAGAGGAATGAGGCTGACCTGTGGGGAAACAGGCGAGAATACATGCTCCTGGAACGGTATGGAGGTTCCTTAAAAAACTAAAAATAGAGCTACCATATGACCCAGCAATCCCACTCCTGGGCATATATCCGGAGGAAAACTTGGTTTGAAAGTATATATGCACCCCAGTGTTTATTGCAGCACTGTTTACAATAGTCAAGACATGGAAACAACCTAAACGTTCATCAACAAATGAATGGATAAGGAAGATGGGGTACATTAATCACTTATTAGTTCCAGGAATATTTTTGGTCAATAATTTTGGATTTTCTGCATAGACAATTATGTTATCTTTGAAAAAAAAGGTAGTTTAATTTCATTCTTCCTAATCAGTATACATTTTACTTTCTTTTCTTGTCTTATTACATAAACTAGGACTTCCAGTATGATGTTGAAATAGAGTAGTGAGAGGTAGAATCCTTGAATTATGGTTTTCTCAGGGTATATGCCCAGTAGTGGGATTGCTGGGTCGTATGGTAGTTCTAATTTTAGTTTTTTAAGGAACCTCCATACTGTTCTCCATAGTGGCTGTATCAATTTACATTCCCGCCAACAGTGCAAGAGGGTTCCCTTTTCTCCACACCCTCTCCAGCATTTATTGTTTGTAGATGTTTTGATGATGGCCATTCTGACCGGTGTGAGGTCATATCGCATTGTAGTTTTGGTTTGCATTTCTCTAATGATTAATGATGTTGAGCATTCTTTCATGTGTTTGTTGGCAATCTGTATATCTTCTTTGGAGAAATGTCTGTTTAGGTCTTCTGCCCATTTTTGGATTGGGTTGTTTTTTTTGATATTGAGCTGCATGAGCTGCTTGTAAATTTTGCAGATTAATCCTTTGTCAGTTGCTCTATTTGCAAATATTTTCTCCCATTCTGAGGGTTGTCTTTTCATCTTGTTTATGGTTTCCTTTGCTGTGCAAAAGCTTTTAAGTTTCATTAGGTCCCATTTGTTTATTTGTGTTTTTATTTCCATTTCTCTAGGAGCTGGGTCAAAAAGGATCTTGCTGTGATTTATGTCATAGAGTGTTCTGCCTGTGTTTTCCTCTAAGAGTTTGATAGTGTCTGGCCTTACACTTAGGTCTTTAATCCATTTTGAGTTTATTTTTGTGTATGGTGTCAGGGAGTGTTCTAATTTCATACTTTTACATGTACCTGTCCAATTTTCCCAGCACCACTTATTGAAGAGGCTGTCTTTTCTCCACTGTATATGCTTGCCTCCTTTATCAAAGATAAGGTGACCATATGTGCATGGGTTTATCTCTGGGCTTTCTATCCTGTTCCATTGATCTATAGTTCTGTTTTTGTGCCAGTACCATACTGTCTTGATTACTGTAGCTTATAGTCTGAAGTCCAGGAGCCTGATTCCTCCAGCTCTGTTTTTCTTTCTCAAGATTGCTTTGGCTATTTGGGGTCTTTTGTGTCTCCATACAAATTGTGCAATTTTTTGTTCTAGTTCTGTGAAAAATGCCATTGGTAGTTTGATAGGGATTGCATTGAATCTGTAGATTGCTTTGGGCAGTATAGTCATTTTCACAATGTTGATTCTGCCAATCCAGGAACATGGTATATCTCTCCATCTTTTGTATCATCTTTAATTTCTTTCATCAGTGTCATAGTTTTCTGCATACAGGTCTTTTGTCTCCATCAGTAGGTTTATTCCTAGGTATTTTATTCTTTTTTGTTGCAGTGGTAAATGAGAGTGTTTCCTTAATTTTTCTTTCAGATTTTTCATCAGTAGTGTATAGGAATGCAAGAGATTTCTGTGCATTAATTTTGTATCTAGCTACTTTACCAAATTCATTGATTAGCTCTGGTAGTTTTCTGGTAGCACCTTTAGGATTCTGTATGTATAGTATTGTGTCATCTGCAAGCAGTGATAGCTTTACTTCTTTTCCGATTTGGATTTCTTTTATTTCTTTTTCTTCTCTGATTGCTGTGGCTAAAACTTCCAAAACTATGTTGAATAATGGTGAGAGTGGACAACCTTGTCTTGTTCCTGATCGTAGAGAAAATGGTTTCAGTTTTTCACCATTGAGAATGATGTTGGCTGTGGGTTTGTCATATATGGCCTTTATTATGTTGAGGTAAGTTCCCTCCATGCCTTCTTTCTGGAGGGTTTTTTATCATAAATGGGTTTTGAATTTTGTCAGAAGCTTTTTCTGCATCTGTTGAGATCATCATATGCTTTTTCTCCTTCAGTTTGTTAATATGGTGTATCACATTGATTGATTTGCGTATATTAAAGAATCCTTGCATTGCTGGGATAAACCGACTTGTTCATGGTGTATGATCCTTTTCATGTGCTGTTGGATTCTGTTTGCTAGTATTTTGTTGAGGATTGTTTCATCTGTGTTCATCAGTGATATTGACCTGTAGTTTTCCTTCTTTGTGACATATTTGTCTGCTTTTGGTATCAGGGTGATGGTGGCCTCGTAGAACGAGTTTGGGAGTGTTCCTCCCTCTGCTATATTTTGGAAGAGTTTGAGAAGGATAGGTGTTAGCTCTTCTCTAAATGTCTGATAGAATTCTCCTGTGAAGCCATCTGGTCCTGGCCTTTGTTTCCTGGAATATTTTTAATCACAGTTTCAATTTCATTGCTTGTGATTGGTCTATTTTCTATTTCTTCCTTGTTCAGTCTTAGAAGATTGTGCTTTTCTAAGAATTTGTCCATTCCTTCCAGGTTGTCCATTTTATTGGTATATAGTTGCTTGTAGTAATCTCTCTTGATCGTTTTTATTTCTGCAGAGTCAGTTGTTACTTCTCCTTTTTCATTTCTAATTCTATTGATTTGAGTCTTTTCCTTTTTTTTCTTGATGAGTTTGGCTAATGGTTTATCAATTTTGTTTATCTTCTCAAAGAACCAGCTTTTAGTTTTATTCATCTTTGCTATCATTTCCTTCATTTCTTTTTCATTTATTTCTGATCTAATCTTTGATTTCTTTCCATCTACTAACTTTTGGGTTTTTTTGTTCTTCTTTCTCTAGTTGCTTTAGGTGTAAGGGTAGGTTGTTTATTTGAGATGTTTCTTGTTTCCCGAGGTGTAGGATTTTATTGCTATAAACTTCTCTCTTAAAACTGCTTTTGCTGCATCCCATAGGTTTTGGGTCATCGTGTTTTCATTGTCATTTGTTTCTAAGTATTTTTTGAGTTACTCTTTGATTTCTTCAGTGATCTCTTGGTTATTTAGTAGTATATTGTTTAGCCTCCATGTGTTTGTATTTTTTACAGATTTTTTTCTTGTAGTTAATATCTAGTCTCATAGCATTGTGGTTGGAATAGATACTTGATACGATTTCAGTTTTCTTAAATTTACCAAGTCTTGATTTGTGACCCAAGATATGATCTAGCCTGCAGAATGTTCCATGAGCTCTTGAGAAGAAAGTGTATTCTGTTGTTTTTAGATGGAATGTCCTATAAATATCAGTTAAGTCCATCTTGTGTAACGTATCATTTAAAGCTTGTGTTTCCTTATTTATTTTCATTTTGGATGATCTGTTCATTGGTGAAAGTGGGGTGTTAAATTCCCCTCTTATTATCCTGTTACTGTCAATTTCCCCTTTTATGACTGTTAGCATTTGCCTTATGTATTGAGGTGCTCCTATGTTGGGTGCATAAATATTTACAATTGTTATATTTTCTTCTTGGATTGATCCCTTGATCATTATGTAGTGTCCTTCTTTGTCGCTTGTAATAGTCTTTGTTTTAGTCTATTTTGTCTGATACGAGAATTGCTACTCCAGCTTTCTTTTGATTTCCATTTGCACGGAATATCTTTTTCCATCCCCTCACTTTCAGTCTGTATGTGTCCCTAGGTCTGAAGTGGGTCTCATGTAGACAGCATATATACAGGTCTTGTTTTTGGATCCATTCAGCCAGTCTGTGTCTTTTTGTTGGAGCATTTGATCCATTTACATTTAAGGTAGTTATGGGTATGTATGTTCCTATGACCATTTTCTTAATTGTTTTGGGTTTGTTTTTGTAGGTCTTTTCCTTCTCTTGTTTCCTGTCTAGAGAAGTTCCTTTTGCATTTGTTGTAAAGCTGGTTTGGTGGTGCTGAATTCTCTTAGCTTTTGCTTGTCTGTAAAGGTTTTAATTTCTCCATCAAATCTGAACGAGATCTTTGCTGGGTAGAGTAATCTTGGTTGTAGGTTTTTCCCTTTCATCACTTTCAGTATGTCCTGCCACTCCCTTCTGGCTTGCAGAGTTTCTGCTGAAAGATCAGCTGTTAACCTTATGGGGCATTCCCTTGTATGTTATTTGTTTTTTTCCCTTGCTGCTTTTAATGTTTTTTCTTTGTATTTATTTTTGATAGTTTGATTAATATGTGTCTTGGCATGTTTTTCCTTGGATTTATCCTGTATAGGACTCTCTGTGCTATGTGGACTTGATTGGCTATTACCTTTCCCATATTAGGGAAGTTTTCGACTATAATCTCTTCAAATATTTTCTCAGTCCCTTTCTTTTTCTCTTCTTCTTCTGGGACCCCTATAATTCCAATGTTGGTGTGTTTAATGTTGTCCCAGAGGTCTCTCAGACCGTCCTCAATTCTTTTCATTCTTTTTTCTTTATTCTGCTCTTCAGTAGTTATTTCCACTATTTCATCTTCCAGGTTACTTATCCGTTCTTCTGCCTCAGTTATTCTGCTATTGATTCCTTCTAGAGAATTTTTAATTTCATTTATGGTGTTGTTCATCATTGTTTGTTTGCTCTTTTGTTCTTCTAGGTCCTTGTTAAACGTTTCTTGTATTTTCTCCATTCTGTTTCCAAGATTTTGGATCATCTTTACTTTCATTACTCTGAATTCTTTTTCAGGTAGACTGCCTATTTCCTCTTCATTTCTTTGGTCTGGTGGGTTTTACCTTGCTCCTTCATCTGCTGTGTGTTTCTCTGTCTTCTCATTTTGCTTAACCTACTGTGTTTGGAGTCTCCTTTTCGCAGGCTGCAGGTTCGTAATTCCTGTTGTTTTTGGTATCTGCCCCCAGTGGCTAAGGTTGGTTCAGTGGGTTGTATAGGCTTCCTGGTGGAGGGGACTGGTGCCTGTGTTATGCTGGATATGGCTGGATCTTGTCTTTCTGGTGGGCAGGACCGCATCAGGTGGTGTGTTTTGGGTTGTCTGTGACCTTATTATGATTTTAGGCAGCCTCTCTGCTAATGGATGGGGCTGTGTTCCTGTCTTGCTAGTTGTTTGGCATAGGGTGTAGCTGTAGCTTGCTGGTCGTTGAGTGGAGCTGGGTCTTAGTGTTGAGATGGAGATCTCTGGGAGAGTTTTCGCCATTTGATATTATGTGGAGCCAGGAGGTCTTTGGTGGACCAGTGTCCTGAACTTGGCTCTCCCACCTCAGAGGCATCAGCCTGACACCTGGCCGGAGCACTAAGACCCTTTCAGCCACATGCTCAGAAGAAAAGGGAGGAAAAGAAAGAAAGAAAAAAATAATAAAATAAAGTAAAGTTATTAAAATAAAAAAATTATTAAAAATTAAAAAATCATAAAAATAAGAGAGCAGCCAAACCAATAAATAAATCCACCAATGATAACAAGCGCTAAAAACTATACTTAAAGAAAAAAAAAGAAAAACAGACGGAACCCTAGGACAAATGGTAAAAGCAAAGCTATACAGACAGGATCACACAAAGAAGCATACACCTACACACTCACTAAAAGAGAAGAAGGAAAAAAATATATATCTCTATATTAAAAAAAAAAAAAGGAAGAGAGCAACCAAGTCAATAAACAAATCTACCAGTGATAATAAAGTCTAAATATTAAACTAAGATAAACATAAAATCATAAAGAAATTAGATGCAGAGAGCAAACTCCAAGTCTACAGTTGCTCCCAAAGTCCACCACATCAATTTGGGATGATTTGTTGTCTATTCAGGTACTCCACAGATGCAGGTTCATTAAGTTGATTGTGGAGATTTAATCCGCTGCTCCTGAGGCTGCTGGGAGAGATTTCCCTTGCTCTTCTTCATTCGCACAGCTCCCGGGGTTCAGCTTTGGATTTTTTTGACCTACATCCTGCCTCTGCGTGTAGGTCACCTGAGGGCATCTGTTTCCCATCCAGACAGGACAGGGTTAATGGAGCAGCTGATTAGGGGGCTCTGGCTCACTCAGGCCGGGAGGTGGGAGGGGTACGGAATGCGGGGCAAGCCTGTGGCGGCAGAGGCCAGCGTGGCATTGCACCAGCCTGAGGCGCGCTGTGTGTTCTCCCAGGGAAGTTGTCCCTGGATCATGGGACCCTGGCAGTGGTGGGCTGCACAGGCTCCCGGGAGGGGAGGTGTGGGTAGTGAGTGATCTGTGCTTGCACACAGGCTTCTTGGTGGCTGCACCAGCAGCCTTAGTGTCTCATGCCCATCTCTGGTGTCTGCGCTGATAGCCGCGGCTTGCGCCCATCTCTGGAGCTCGTTTAGGCGGTGCTCTGAATCCCCTGTCCTCGTGCACCCCATAACAATGGTCTCTTGCCTCTTAGGCAGGTCCAGAATTTTTCCTGAACTCCCTCCCGGCTAGCCGTGGCGCACTAGCCCCCTTCAGGCTGTGTTCACGCAGCCAACCCCAGTCGTCTCCCTGGAATCTGAACTCCGAAGCCCGAGCCTCAGCTTCCAGCGCCATCCGCCCCGGCGGGTGAGCAGACAAGCCTCTCGGGCTGGTGAGTGCTGGTAGGCACCGATCCTCTGTGTGGCAGCCTCTCCACTTTGCCCTCTGCACCCCTTTTGCTGCACTCTCATCTTTGGCTCTTAAGCTTCCCCCACAGCAGCCCCCGTCTCCAACAGTGAAGGGGCTTCCTAGTGTGTGGAAACTTTTCCTCCTTCACAGCTCCCTCCCAGTGGTGCAGGTCCAGTCCCTATTCTTTTGTCTCTGTTTTTTGTTTTTTCTTTTCCCTACCCAGGTACGTGGGGAGTTTCTCGCCTTTTGCGAGGTCTGAGGTCTTCTGCCAGCATTCAGTAGGTGTTCTGTAGGAGTTGTTCCACATGTAGATGTATTTCTGATGTATTTGTGGGGAGGAAGGTGATCTCCATATCTTACTCCTCTGCCATCTTGAAGGTCTCTATAATTCTTTTTATACATTGTTGGGTTTGATTTGCTAATACTTTGTAGAGAATTTTTGCATCTATTTCATGAGTGATATTATTCTGTTTTCTTTCTTCTAATGTCTTTGTCTGTTTTGATATAGTATTGCTGTCCTCATAGAGTGAGTTAGGAATTATTTCTTCTGCTTCTGTTTTCTGGAAGAGGTTGTAGAGAACTGGTATAATTTTTTTCCTTAAGAATTTGGTAGAATTTACCAGTGAACCCATCTGGTCTTGGTGCTTTGTGTGTTTTGGTGGGGATGCTTAATTATTAATTAAATTTCTTTAATAGATACAGACCTGTTCAGATTGTCTGTTTCTTTTTGTGTGTAAAATTCCTTGATTATCCCTTAATGTCCATGAGATCTGTAGTTAATGTTCCGTCTTTCATTTCTGAACTACTGTGCCACCAGGGAAGTCCCTGCCTCATGTATTTAATGTTTTGTTTTTAGGCACATACA
This sequence comes from Balaenoptera physalus, assembly GCF_965194825.1. Classification (NCBI taxonomy): domain Eukaryota; kingdom Metazoa; phylum Chordata; class Mammalia; order Artiodactyla; family Balaenopteridae; genus Balaenoptera; species Balaenoptera physalus. The sequence goes on from NC_138883.1 coordinate 166,350,634, forward strand.
CATGAAGGATTGTTGTGTCATCTTTCAGTCTTCATACCTTTGTTGTTATATAATGTCACTGTTTATCCCTGTTAACTTTCCTTGCTGTGAAGTCTACTGTGTCTGAAATACAGCTATTCTTGCCTTGTTTAGATTAGTGATAGCATGTTATACCTTTTTCCATCCATTGATTTTTTTTTTTTTAAATCACAATGTGTCTCTATATTTACTGTACCTGAGTCTTGTTTTTTGATCCACTCTGACAATTTCTGTCTTTTAATTGGCATATTTAGACCATTTATGTTTAGGATGATTGTTGATACAGTTAGGTTAGTATCTACAAAACTTGTTACTGTTTTTTATTTGTTGTTCTTGGTCTTTGTTCCTGTTTTTGTCTTCCACATATTTTCTACCTTTTGTGGTTTTAACTGAGCATTTTATACGATTCCATTTTCTTTTCATTTCTTAATATATCAATTATACTTGTTTTCCTTCATGGTTGCCCTCATGCTTGCAATATATCTTTACAGCGTATCTACGGCGTCTTTCAGTAACACTATACTGCTTCATGGTAGCACAAGTACCTTATAATAAGAAAATATTCCTAATTTCTCCTTCCCATCTTTTCTGTCAATGCTGTCATTCATTTCACTTATACATGAACATACATAAGCATATGAATGCATAAAACTATATAATCAGATACAACCATTGAGCACGCTATCTGTTAAGGTCAATTAAGAACTTAAAAAATCAAAGTTTAATTTTACCTTCACTGATTCATTCTCTGATGCTCTTTTTAATGTAAATCCATGTTTCTGACCTGTTTCATTTTCCTTCTCTCTGAAGAACTTTTCACATTTCTTGCAAGGCAGTCCTACTGGCAACAAATTCCCTCAATTTTTGTTTGTCTGAGAAAGTCTTTGTCTTTCACTCTTACAGGATAATTTTGCAGTGTGCAGAATTCTAGGTTGTTTTTTTTCTCGCAACACTTTAAATGTTTCACATCACTCCCTTGTTTGCATTGTTTCTGAAGAGAAGTCAGATGTAATTCTTATCTTTGCTCCTTTGTAGTTAAGGCTTTCCCCCCTTCTGGCTTCTTTGAGTGTTTTTTCTTTTATCTTTGATTTTCTGCATTTTGAATATGATACGCCTAGGTGTTGTTTTTGTTTTCTTGCTTGCTTTTTGGCATTTATCTTGGTATTCTCAGAGCTTCCTAGATCTGTCATTTGGTTTCTGACATTAATTTGGTTAAATTCTTAGTCATTATTGCTTCAAATATTGCATCTGTTCCTTTCTTTTCCTTCTGGTATTCCCATTACACCTATGTTACACCTTTTGTAGTTGTCCTGTGGTTCTTGGATATTGTTCTCTGTTTCATAGTTTCTTTTTCTCTTTGCTTTTCATTTTTGGAAGTTTTTATTTTCATATCCTCACACTCTGAGATGCTTTCCATAGCCATGCCCGGTCTACTAATGAGCGCATCAAAGGAATTCTTCATTTTTGTTATGGGTTTTTTTATCTCAAAGAGTCCTTTTTAATTTTTTCTTAGAATTTCTTTCTGCTTACAATATCCATCTGTTGTTGCGTGCTGTCTATTTTTTACGTTAAAACCCTTAGCATACTAATCATAGTTTAAAAAATTTCTGGGTTGGTAATTCCCACAGTCCTGCCATCTCTGTCTTTGTTTCTGATGTTTGTTCGTTCTCTTCACACGGTGTATTTGCCTTTTAGTGTGCCTTGTAGTTTTTTGTTAAAAGATGTATATGATTTACTGGATAAAAGGAACTGTGGTAAATAGGCCTTTAATAATGTGATGGTAAGAGGGACAGGAAGCATTCTATAGTCCTGTGGTTAGTTCTCAGTCTTTTGGTGAGCCTGTGCCCCTGGACTGTGAACCTCACAAGTGATTCTCACCCCCTACCCTGCTTTGCTGGGACAGGATACTGGTGGGAATTGTAGTTGGGTATTTCCCTTCCTTCACGTACTTGAGGCTCTGATACAACCCCAGCAGATTATGCTCTGGTAAAATAGATTCTCCTGATAATAGGCCTTATTAAGAAGAACAGAATACCTTGACATACTAGAATAGTTCCTTTCTGCCTCCCCTGCTGGAAGCATGAGTGTATGTTTTTCTTCTGGTAGTCACTGTCAAGACTTGGTAGAGCTCCTGGAGGTAAAACTTGAAAAGTGTGAGGGTCCTCCTGGAGTTGTTTTTTTTTTTTTTGGTTTTTTTTTTTTTTTAAATGAGATCTATCTCTGCCTTACCTTTATCTTTTTTAAAAAATAAATTTATGTATTTTATTTATTTATTTTTGGCTGTGTTGGGTCTGTTGCTGTGCGCATGTTTTTTCTAGTTGCGGTGAACGAGAGCTACTCTTCATTGCGGTGTGTGGGTGTCTCATTGCAGTGGCTTCTCTTGTTGCGGAGCATGGGCTCTAGGCATGCGGGCTTCAGTAGTTGTGGCACACGGGCTCAGTAGTTGTGGCTCCCAGGCTCTAGAGCTCGGGCTCAGTAGTTGTGGCGCACAGGCTTAGTTGCTCCGCAGCATGTGGGATCTTCCCTGATCAGGGCTCAAACCCATGTCCCTTGCATTGGCAGGCAGATTCTTAACCTCTGCACCACCAGGGAAGCCCTTCCTGGAGTTTTTAATCTCTCAGACTTGTCCACACTGAGCCTTCAACAATTTGTCAATTACACTTGAGGTTTTCCTACCCTGATACTGGTTGCCATGGAGATTTCTGTCTGGGTACGCTCTGATTCCCTTTATCTGTCTGTCTTTCTCTCTAATTTTGGTGGCAGTGGTTTGCCCTGTGACCTTGCTTCTCTGATGGATCTAAGAAGAGTTATTGACTTTTCAGTTTGTTAGGCTTTTTACTTGTTAGGATGGAATGAAGACTTCAAAGTTCCTTATTACATGCTGACCAGAAAGTGCTAATATGGACATTTAATGCGAAAAACTTTGTTCTAAGCCCCACTTACAAGTTATGATATGTTGTATTTTCATTTTTACTTAGTTGAACAAATACCTTATGGTTTCTTTTTGATTTCTTCTTTGACCATAGGTTACTTAGAAGCATTTTATTTACTTTTGAAATATTTAGGGGTTTTTCACGTATCTTACTGTTGATTTCTCATTTAATATCTTTGTGTTATAATTTCTTTTAAATTTTTTTGAGGTTTTCTTAACGACACAGAACATGGATTATTTTGTTTTTCTGTGTGCTTTCAAAAGGATGTGTATTCATTCTGCTCTTATTGTATGAAGTTTTTCTATAAATATCAGTTAGGTCAAGTTGACTTATATTGTTTAAGTTCTTTATATCCTCATTTTTTGGCGTCTGTTTGTTCAGTCAATTATTGAAAAAAAGATATGAACCTCTCTTACTATAAGTATACATTTTGCTGTTTCTTTGTTTATTCAGTTTTTGCTTCATTTATTTTGAAGGTCTCTTATAATTTGCAGAAACATTTAGGATTTTTATATCCTCTTGATGAATAGACCTCTTTATCCTGGTAATAATTCTTGTTCTGAAGTGTACTTTGTCTGATATTAATGTTGTGAATTCAGCTTTCTTTGGATTAGTGTTAGATTGATATGTCTTCCCCATACTTTTAATATCTTTCTGTATTTATGTTTTAAATGGGTGTCTTGTAGACAACATAAAGTCTTGAGTTTCTTTTTTCACTGTTACAATCTCTGTCTTTCAATGGGGATGTTTAGGTACTTTACATATAATGTGATTATTGATATGGTTGTATTTAAATCTATCCTTTGTTAGTCCTTTTTAATTTGCCCATTATTTCTCATCTTCCTATTTTCTTTTTTTTCTCATTGAATATTTTGTATGATTGCATTTTGGCTGATTAGTAATAATTGTATTATTATTATTATTTTTTTAATTGTATTATTTTATTAGTTGCTTTAGGGTTTCTATATCTTTAGCTTGTCACAGTCTGCCTTCAAGTGATATTATACCATTTCATGTATTATATAAGAACCTTACAACTATATACTTCCATTGCTACCCTTTTGGCTTTGGGCCTGTTTTTGTCTTGTTTTAAAATTTTTACATATTTTATAAACCTCACAATTCATTCTTATTATTTTTGCTCTAGATCATCAATTACCTTATAAAGAGACTTAAATAATTAAAAAGTCTTCTATATTTATCCATGTAATTACTGTTTCTAGTGCTCTTAATTACTTTGTGTACATCCACATTTCCTTTGTTGTTTTCCTCCTGCCTGAAAGACAACCTTTAGCATTTACTATAGTGTTAACCGCTGGTGATTAGTTCTTTCAGCTTTTTTATCTGAAAAACAATTATTTTGCCTGTGTTTTTGAAAGGTATTTTAGCTTGGTATAGAATTCTAGGTTAATGATAGTTTGTTTCTTTTAGTACATTGAAGATTTTACTCTTTTCTAGCTTGCATCTTTTTCATGAGAAATCTGTTTTCATCCTTATCCTTGTTTCTTAGCACATAGGCGTATTTAACCGCCCCCCCAGCTGCTTTTATCATTTTCTGTTTATTGTTGGTTTGTAGTGAGAAGCCATATGATTATGATGTGCATTCATGGCATTTTCTTTATGTTTCTTATACGTGGGGTTAGTTGATCTGTAGATTTATAGTTTTCATCAAATTTCATAGTTTTTCTATTATTTCTTTATTTTTTCTTTTTTCCCCCTGCTATTGTTATTTTTAAGTCCCTCCCCCTCCCTCCCCCCTGCTCTTTTTTGGGTACTGCAGTAGCATGTACATTAGGCTTCTTAATGTTGTCCCATAGCTTACTGGCACCCCTCCCCCCCTTAAAAAGTCTTCATTCATTTTGTGCTTCATGTTTGATAGTTTCTGTGCTGTATCCTAAGAATTGGGCTAGTGAAAAATGTGTGACTTTTATGAGACTTGAATAGTATATAATTTTATTTATTTATTTATTTATGGCTGTGTTGGGTCTTCATTTCGTGTGAGGGCTTTCTCTAGTTGCGGCAAGCAGAGGCCACCCTTCATTGCGGTGCACGGGCCTTTTCACTGTCGTGCCTCTCGTTGCGGGGCACAGGCTCCAGACGTGCAGGCTCAGTAGTTGTGGCTCACGGACCTAGTTGCTCCGCGGCATGTGGGATCTTCCCAGACCAGGGCTCGAACCCGTGTCCCCTGCATTAGCAGGCAGATTCTCAACCGCTGCGCCACCAGGGAAGCCCGAATAGTATATAATTTAAAAAAAATTTTTAACAAGCATTATTCTGTTTCACCATGTTGGTGAAAGGCACAGCTACTGCTTGTTTTCCTTCCCTCTGCCTCCTTCTTCCAAACATGGATTACAGAGCCTTGTAGAGTAAAACCTAAGGCAAGCATACCTTTAAAATATAATAACTGCTATTTCTGTGGTTACCTCTGATAGCCTTTGATTAATTATGAGTCTAAAAATTTCTGTTTGAAGTTAGAAATATTTTTTGTTCCTAACTAATGCTATTTAGTAGGTATATTGGCTTTGCATCTCATCTGAGGACTAATAATTGTAGTTGGCCATGAAACAAAAATCAAACACATTGTAGATGTCTATTTTAAAAGATTCATTAAGTTGCCTGTAAATCACAAAGTGTTTATGCACTTCTCTAAAGACTGTCAATATAGCCAGATATCCAGTTTTCTCTCTAGTGGAAAAGAAGAAAAAGGAAGGCTATATTTTACTTAGTTGAGTACCAATTGATGTAGTTAGTTTGCATTTTATGGTCAATTTACATGAATATGTATTTTTAAGCACTATAGTGGCTCTCAGAACAATGAGATACTAATGTTGTGAGAGTTACTTAGGTTGTGAAACTGACTGAGGAAACAGGTTTGTGATGTTGGGGGCATGTATAAAAGTTTTATTTATTTATTTATTTATTTATTATTTATTATTTATTTATTTATTTATTATTATTTATTATTTATTTATTATTTATTTATTTATTTATTATTTATTATTTATTTATTTATTTATTTATTATTTATTTATTTATTATTTATTATTTATTAATTAATTTATTTATTATTTATTTATTTTTATTTATTTATTATTTATTTATTTATTTATTATTTATTTATTATTTATTTATTTATTTATTTATTTATTTATTTATTTATTTATTTATGGCTGTGTTGGGTCTTCGTTTCTGTGCGAGGGCTTTCTCCAGTTGCGGCAAGTGGGGTCCACTCTTCATCGCGGTGCGCGGGCCTCTCACTATCGCGGCCTGTTTTGTTGCGGAGCACAGGCTCCAGACGCGCAGGCTCAGTAATCGTGGCTCATGGGCCCAGTTGCTCCGCGGCATGTGGGATCTTCCCAGACCAGGACTCGAACCCGTGTCCCCTGCATTGGCAGGCAGATTCTCAACCACCGTGCCACCGGGGAAGCCCCAAAAGTTTTTTTAACTGTTAGAATCTTCAGCTAAAGTTTTTTTTTGTTATGTTTTTTTTTCTTACTAAGAAACCTGTGGTATCTTTTTAAAAAAATTTATGTATATTTTATTTATTTATTTATGGCTGCATTGGGTCTTTGTTGCTGCAGGCAGGCTTTCTCTAGTTGCAGTGAGTGAGGGCTACTCTTCGTTGTGGTGTGTGGGATTCTCATTGCGGTGGCTTCTCTTGTTGTGGAGCATGAGCTCTAGGCACGCGAGCTTTAGTAGTTGTGGCGTGTGGGCTCTAGAGAGCAGGCTCAGTAGTTGTGGTGCACGGGCTTAGTTGCTCCGCGGAATGTGGGATCTTCGGGACCAGGGCTTGAACCCGTGTCCCCTGCATTGGTAGACGGATTCTTAACCACTGTGCCACCAGGGAAGTCCCTGTAGTTTTTGTTTTTTGTTTTTTTTTTTAAACTTACAAGGTGTTGAGGTTTGTAAAAAATAAAATGTTATGGTTTTATTTAATATGACTTTGGTCACTGAAATTTGTTTAATTTTCATTAAATGCTTTCTTTGTAATACCTTCTCTTCCAAGTATCATGTTTTCATTGGATTTATGGACATATTTATACTTCAGGGGTAAGCAAGTATATTCTATTAAATGACTGGGAAAATTGACCAACCCTAATTTACATTATGTGGAAACAGCATATTTCTGTTGTTGGTATTCTACCCAGTTTTATCTCCTTTTCCTTATTTGACACATAGAGTACTTGAATGAAGAACCTCATTGTGTTTTCTTTAGATGACTTTTAAACTTCACTAGGGTCAAATGAGTGGGTTGGAAAATTTCAGGATCAACTTGAATTATTGGAAAAAAATATTGGAAAAGTGAAGTGTCAGGTGATTTTGAAAGTGACCTGTCTGGATGGGAAAGGTAGTCATCCATGAAATTTAATCAGCTTAAATATGATTGTTTTGTTAAATGGGAGTGTGTTTTCTCCTGAAATTTAGTTGGAAAACTTTTTTCTTATTTGTGGATTATAGTTTATTACAGTAGTGATTAGTTTTTTATGAGATCATAATGTCTGTTGTACTTGATGGTGAAAATCTGTTCTTGGCAGTGAGATGCTGTGGGGTGCAGCAGCAACACGGGGCAAGTAGCAGAAAAGTAGTAGTAAAGATTTGGTTTTCAAAACAGTTGAAGTTTCCTCTTACTCCTTTTTTCTGAACACTGATTTGCTAAAAATGATTTGCTAACAAACCTAATTTTTATCGTCACTTTCTCGTTTTTAAAATTTATCTGATGTTTTGTACTGAGTGGTTGTTAATATGTGAAAGATTTCAGTTTTGCATATTTTCAGATTTTTCACTTGTGTTACATTGGAGATTTCAGATAGAAGTATTAGAAAATTATTTATTTATTCAACAGAAATTTAAGGCTAGTTATAGTTCAGGCACCAATTTAACAATGGCAACAAAAATCCGTGACCCTTTGGACCATATAAATCTTTAATTTCAAAGCATGTTGATTAATTTACATCTGGCATCACACTTTCATAGTCATTTAATTTGTCATTATTTGCATGTATCTTATATTAAAATGATTATTAAAAATGGAAACTGTTTAAATTTGTCTTTATCTTGCTTTGTTTCCCTACCATAACTAATTATAGGGGGTGATTGTGAATCAATTTTATGGTATAATTGTACTTTTAATTTTTTTAGAAATCTTAACTGCAAAATGTAACTGTTTCCTCAACTTAATACTGGGAAGAAATCTTTTCTGTTTCAAGGTTTTAAATATTTCTCTTTTGAAAAGCAGCCTTCACCTGAATTTTAAAAATTCTTGCTCTGACCTGTGCTAGATCTGTATAATATAATGGATATAGTCAGGTAGTGAAATTGTAGTACCTTACTTCTCTCTAGCTGTTGCCTTTCAGTGATGAACACTAAAGCTGATTTTAATTTCATGTCTAAGAAGTAGATTGTTCTTGTTGAAAATTATGTTGCTTGAGAAACAAGTATCTTCTGTATTGCTTACTGTGTGTCACTTAATAAATACAACTAATATGTACTTTTACTAATTGCTGCAATTTGATGCTCAGTCATATTATAAATTACCTACATTTTTAAAAGAAATATTTGTACCAGACTCTAAAATAAATTGTTTTTACATGATTTTCTTAGGCAGACTGACTTGTTTTTATAACTGAAACTTTCATATGTTTATCTTTCAAGTCCAATAATTATTTATTATTAATGTGCCATCTTTTTTTCCCCCTGTAGCCAAATTTTAATCAGTTCTTTTTCCTTTTACTTCCTTTCTCAATCAAAATGTTAGACTTATACAAGCACTAGCAGCAACTCTATATCTGGATCATTGAAGCGCTTGGAAGATACTGCAGCACGATTTACAAATGCAAATTTCCAGGAAGTCTCTGCGCACACTACTAGTGCAAAAGATGTTTCAGAGGCTAGAGGGTCAGAGGGCAAAGGGAAGAAATCTTCAGCTCACAGCTCAGGTCAAAGGGGAAGAAAGCCTGGTGGAAGAAATCCAGGAACGACTGTATCAGCAGCTAGTCCTTTCCAGCAAGGTATTAATTATGATATTTTAGTTGAAATACTTGTTCTTGTGATGATCAATAGTAGTTAAGTTTTATAAAAGAATTTACCTTTTATTTATAACTATTGGATAATTAGAGATTATTTTATGATTAGATGCTATAGTAAGATTACTTCAAAGACTAGTATTCCTTCTTCAAATGTTTCTGGGAACTTTGCTTTCTTTTTGTGTTATGACCTGTGCTTCTAAAGTTGAACTGTAATTTTTTAAATGTTTAAATAGATGTGGAATAAAGTTTAAGTCTGAGGAGAAAAACAATAAAAGCTGGAGTTTTCCTTTCCTTTCTGCTCAACAGAAAAGTCATTCTAATTTATAAATTGTTTTTATTTGTCTTTCCCAGTTGAACACTAAAACTGTTAAGGTATATACATTTTCAGTAAGTGAATAAGTACTGAGTAATTTTTAGGGGAGCTAAGTAGTTCTCGGTAAATAATACTTGCTGATTATTAATGTATTTATTATAAAGCTTGAAGATGAAAGTAGAATTTTGCTCAGCCTACATATCTTTTGGTAATTATGGCTGCTGTATGTACAGGATGCCCAGTTAGTTTTGAGTTTTAGTTAAACAACAAATTATATTTTTCAGTGTGTGTCCCATGCATTTATTTGGGACATACTTATACTGAAAAATAATTTGTTGTTTAACTGATATTCAGAATTAACTAGGCATTCTGTGTTTTATATGACAAGTCTGTTTTATGGAGAACAAAATAACTCAGCTAAACCTTAGATTCTAGGTTTTTATTTTGAAATAAATATGTTGAGAAATGTAAGTGCTGAAACTGTTTGAGACAAATATATTTAGTAAAATAAAGGCCTCCTCTCCCTCGCCCCCACCCCCGCCCTTTGTCCCTTAGGAGTAAATGAGGGAAAAAGTTGTCCTTTTCTTTACCCTGTTAAAGCTTTTGCTGACAATAAAAATTATACCCGGAATCTACCAGAACATAATTTGAATATGTAGAGAGATGCTTAGCCTCCTGACCTCTTCATTAAAAAGTATATTCATATATTTTTAAACTAAGTTATTTTGCGCTTCAAGATTTTCAAGTCCTAGACTTTTTTTTCTTTTTCCTTTTTGCCTCCTATAACAAAAAATTAGACAAGTAGAAAAGAAATGAAATGCTAAATTTGCTGTTTTATGTTTAATAAATTTACTGTATATTATTTTTATGATACTTTGGAAAACAAATAGTAAAACTGTAGTTTTTGGTTTTTTTGTTTGTTTGTTTGTTTTTGTCACATGGCTTTCGGGATCTTAGTTCCCTGACCAGGGATCAAACCTGGGCCACGGCGGTGAAAGTGCCGAGTCCTAACCACTGGACCACCAGGGAATTCCTGTAAAACTAATTTTTATGTAACTTCATTCACGTTTTGAATGTGATTAGCAGAATTCAATCATCTCTTCTCTATAATTAAGACCTTATTTTGTACTTCTAAAATTGCATTTTTGAGTTTTTAATGTTATCTTTGAAGTACTAATTCATTTAGAAAAGAGAGCTCTCATTTTCTTAAACTTAAAAGTTGAAATTTAAAGGTAGGGCATTTAAGGTAATTGGTTGGCTTTTTTTTTTTTTTAATTGCAGGTAGTATGTGAATTTTAGAAAATACACATTTAAAATATTGTGTATACTAAGTGTTTTAAAGTATTTGCTATGCTGTCGTGAGCTTTTAACACCAGCTGTAAAAACAAAAATGTGCAGAAAAAAAACAGATGGTGACAGATCCGAATGGATAATAAAGAACTCCTTTATAGCTGCTAATTAAGTGGCAAATTGCAGTTATCCTTAAATGATTGATGTAATGTAAATGGCTTCTTAATATGTACATAATTTTTTTGCACAGGAATGGCCTGAAAATGGTCACATAGGTACAAGTAATTTTGTAAATTAATAAGGCAGATATTCTCTTGAAGGAGTTAAATTTTAGAACTATTAATTGTTTTTAATGAGCCATTTTAGAACTTAAAATTTAAAAACCAAAACCTTGAGACTTTAGTTAAAAAGAAATTATTTCTTACGTGTAGGGAAAAATATCTTTGTAAATATTTAGGTGGATTTATGTGTGATTACTTACGAATGTGCTCTGCAGTACAATTTAACACTTAACTTGGAATTTCCTTTCCACTGCCAACAGAACACGTTATTTTGAGCTTTCGTTTCTTAAAGACATTAGTTAAAACATGACATAGTTTAGTTTTATGAAACACAATAGATGTTGGTCAAAACTGAGTCTAAATACTTGTTACTTCATTTGGCAAGCGTGGCGAGAGTGTTTGATGAAGTGGGATGGTGGATCGAATTTGTTTCATCCCAGCCATTAGTTTTAACCTGGTAAATAAAAACCTTGAGGTTTTTATATCTCATAATGACACGGTGGGCTTACTAATATTCTTTAACTAAAGAGTGGGGAAAAAATAAGCAGTTGTGAGAGATTCATGAGAGGTGCCCCTCCTATGATTTTACTTTCATAAAAGCAATAACAGAATATAAGTGGCTGGTTTCTTTTCTTTATGCATCTCCATGGGAGGTGGACTGGGAGAATGTGAGTTATATAGATTAGGTTCCATATGATCATTATTAGATCAAATCCATGTTTTGGTGGGGTAGATATAACTGAATGATAACATTCACCAACATTATCTTGAAGTTAAAACTCAGAACTTACGACCTGAGCAACATCTTTTGGATCTTATTGTATGTTGGGAACATTTATAATCATACCTTCAATAATTGCAAGAAAGGAAGTTCCCAAAGCCATTCAGAGTTCAATCATAGTCATTTCAGAGTCTCCTTGAGACTTTGCTTTTCTTTGGTCCTTGCTCAAGCATACACAAGGCATTTGGGGGAGAGTAGAGGAATGCTGCCATGGTAAAAGGTAGGTTAAATAAAGCACATCTTATATCTTGGTAATTGTACAAGTAATAGCTTATAATTCAAGAGTTAATATTCAATTTAATAACTATAAAATAAGTATTTTTAGAACATAATTTTATAGATAAACTTGATTTCAGTAATAATCCTTAAAAAAAATCTAGCTTTGTTACATACTGATGTCCTAATAAGTTTTATAGTTTTTTTCATCCTCTCTTTTTGATGATTGTGTCATTTCTACTGCTCATGGGAACTTTTGCATCCAATTTTTTCTTTTCCTACCCCATTTTTTTTTTTCCCCCACTACAGGCAGTTTTTCAGGAACTCCAGGCAGTGTAAAATCATCTTCGGGAAGTTCAGTACAGTCTCCCCAGGATTTCTTGAGCTTTACAGACTCAGATCTGCGTAATGACAGTTACACTCACCCCCAACAGTCATCATCAACCAAAGATGTACATAAAGGAGAGTCTGGAAGCCAGGAAGGGGGGGTAAATAGTTTTAGTTCCATAATTGGTCTCCCTTCAACCTCAGCTGTTATTCCGCAGCCTAAAAGCTTTGAAAATTCACCTGGAGATTTGGGTAATTCCAGCCTTCCTACAGCAGGATATAAGCGGGCTCAAACTTCTGGCATAGAAGAAGAAACTGTAAAGGAAAAGAAAAGAAAAGGAAATAAGCAAAGTAAGCATGGGCCTGGTAGACCCAAAGGCAACAAAGGTCAAGAGAATGTTTCTCATCTCTCAGTTTCTTCTGCTTCACCAACGTCATCTGTAGCGTCAGCTGCAGGAAGTGTAACCAGCTCTAGTCTCCAGAAATCCCCCACACCGCTCAGGAATGGGAGTGTGCAGAGTCTTAGTGTGGGCTCCTCTCCACTTGGTTCAGGTAGGCTTGGCCACTTGTTTTCTCCCTCCCTCCCTCCCTCCCACTCTCGCTCCCTCCCTCCCACCCACCCACCCACCCACCGCCACCGCCACTGCCACTGCCACCACCACCAAGCAAAATTTATTTTATTTAAAAAAATTTTTTATTTATTTATTTATTTTTGGCTGCATTGGGTCTTCGTTGCTGCGCACAGGCTTTCTCTAGTTGTGGCGAGCAGGGGCTACTCTTCGTTGCAGTGTGTGGGCTTCTCATTGCGGTGGCTTCTCTTGTTGTGGAGCACGGGCTCTAGGCGCGTGGGCTTCAGTAGTTGTGGCACACGGGCTTAGTTGCTCCACGGCATGTGGGATCTTCCTGGACCAGGGCTCGAACCTGTGTCCCCTGCATTGGCAGGTGGATTCCTAACCACTGTGCCACCAGGGAAGTCCCCGCAAATTCATTTTAAACTATCATTATGATAATACTGTGAGTTGCTAAGTGACATTTAATTATCTTAATGAAAAGGGTTATGATCTTAGGAGGACAGTTTGGTCTTTGGAAAAGACATTTGGCACTAATCCAGTTTTACTTAATATAGGCTAAATAGTTGTTGGTTATTCATTTCTTTTTTTTAAGGAATATTTATTTATTTTTAAAAATTAAGGCTGTGCTGGGTCTTCATTGCAGCTCGTGGGCTTCTCTAGTTGTGGCACTTGGGCTCTAGAGCGCACGGACTTAGTAGTTGCGGCACATAGGCTTAGTTGTAGTATGTGGGATCTTAGTTCCTCGACCAGGGATTGAACTCCAGCCGCCTGCATTGGGAGCTCGGAGTCTTACCCCCTGGACCAGGAGGGAAGCCCCGGTCATTCATTTCTTACGAAACACCTAGAATTAATTTCCCATTTTTGTTTTTGCTTCACTTGCATAGTATTTTAAAAATCAACTCAGAATTCACATTTAAGATGTGAGAGTTTTTGCACTGTTTTTGATTGGTATTTGTTTTGGGGCTTCCTTTCCCTACACTTCAGTTAGTCTTCATTTTCTCAACAATTCCTCACACAAATTCTACTTGAATTAACTCCATCTGGAGTATTTTTTAATCAGTGATAAATGATTTACATTTATGGACTTTAAAAATCACATTTTATTTCAGGAGATATCTGAAATGACTTATATCATTTTTGTTTTCAACTGTGTTTACCAGTATTTTACCATTATCTTTACTGTAGTATGAATGAATTTATATATGTTCTTATTCACCACATTGGGATGCTTTTTTAACCTATAGTTTGTAATGTGAATATTATTTTCAATTTAAAAAAATTTTAAGATTTGTGTTTTTAGGAACTTAACAGTGTGTATATTAGCTAAATGTCAACATTTATCTTTTAAATTGCATCTTCAATTTGAGATAAATGATTTTAAATAAGTGTTGATTATAAATCTTAGCCATGTTTTGATTTTAGATTTCTGATTGTAGAAATGATGAAATGTTGGCTTAAAAAAAACCATTATGGGTTTTATCAGTTCTGTTAGTTGATGGAGAGGATAGGTAGAAAATGGCATGGAAAAATAATAAATAGAATTTAAATGAAGGTTGTTCACGTATATTATATAAATATAGAATTTTGGATTGTTTTTATAATTGTACAGACATTAATTTCAGTAAGTAAACATAAGAAAAACCATTGTAAGGGAGAAAAGAGCACATGTAAAGGTCAGATATGAAAAGTAGTAACTATTAACTACCATTTGTTTTGTGCCAGCATCTGTTAAGTGCTTTACACTTATTAACTTGTTTAATCTTCAGAGCAGTTTTATGAAGTAAGGGCTATTAATACCCCTGTTTCACAGCTGATAAAACTGAGGCTTAGACAGACAAAATAAGTTGCCCAAGATCACGCAGCCAGAGATTTCTTTCTCTTTTTATTTCTCATAGCTAGCTTCTGTGCCTGTGGTGGACCTGTTTGACAAATTTTTTGGAGAAATGAGTGGAAACTATGGAAGGATTGTTTCATTAGTAGCGTTAAAGATGGTTGAGAGCAAGATTCCCCAGTCTTAGCACTATTGACATTCTGGTTGGGATAATTCTCTGTTGTGCATTGCTGTCCTGTGCCTTGTAGGATGTTTATCAGGATTCCAAAACCTTACCCACTAAATGCCAATAGCACCCAAGACTCCCCCGCCCATAGTGACAGTCAAAAAATGTTCAGGTTGGGGAGGGGGGGTATTGCCCTTGGTTGAGAACCACTGTTTTAGAGGGGAAAAATAATAAATTGCAGTGAGAAATAAGTTCATTGAAAAGATTTTAATATGTTGCACACTTAAATATACGTTTTATTTATATAGTATGTTTCCTTTGAGATCAGAAGAGCTTAGCAGTTAGCCATAGCCCCTAGTCACAAGAAATAAATTTAGACATTTCCTCAGAAAAGATTTTAGTTCATATTTATTTTTAGCAAGAGGCACAGAAATCAGGTGAGTAACATATTGAGAAAATTAGGCCTAAATTTGCTCTAATGAAAAGAGATCCTTACCAATATACTGTCCATAGGGGCATAGTCTGAAAATTACTGAATTTCAGAAATTGCATTTGATGCCATTCGAAACACACATCCTCAATTTAATGGACTTAAGCTATTGATTTACATTCTTAAAAGATTTTCCTAGCTGTTATTGATTTAGGGAAATTTTAGGTGTGGGAAATCATGTTTTTTACACACTGATTACTTTGTGAGGGCAGTGTTTGTGGTACATCTGTGGCAGAAAAATAAGAATTTGTATCCCTTTTACCTCACCAGTAGGTAGACAGAAATGTAGGGAGAAATTCCCATAAATGTTATTTCACCAAAATAAATGACTTAAATTTAGACTTGTCAGGATTTTTTTTTTCTTAAACTTGAGTTTTAAAATCACTCTGAAGAGTGTATATATCTTGTTAAAGCCATAATTAGGGAATAAGATTAGTTGTTGAAAACTATTTGAG
This sequence comes from Balaenoptera physalus, assembly GCF_965194825.1. Taxonomy (NCBI): domain Eukaryota; kingdom Metazoa; phylum Chordata; class Mammalia; order Artiodactyla; family Balaenopteridae; genus Balaenoptera; species Balaenoptera physalus. The sequence continues at coordinate 166,366,333 of NC_138883.1, forward strand.
GTAATATATTATTTAATCTTACACATTTTACTAAAAGTTTTATGACTAGATCAGAGCACTCTCTCACTGATAAGCGTAGTACTAAAAAGTCTATTCTTATCTAGAAGCTGGCTAAATGCCATGAGTATTTAGGAATTACGCCTTCTTACCATAAGTTAAGAATTGCTAACTGCTGTTGAAACTTAGCATGTGCTGCACACTGTCTTAAGCACTTGACAGGCATCAAGTATTATCGCTCATTATATAGAAGAGGAAACAGAGACAGAATTCTCACAGCTCTAAGTGGTGGAGCTATGCATTTTCCTTGATTCCAGAGACACTTAATTATAAAATTCAAGGGATGTTTGCTGATGAGGGTGTAAAACCTTGCTAGTATACTGTCAGTCATGCTTTAAGCAATGGGATCAACAAGAGAGTTTGAGCCAATAATTTAACTTGCAACAATAGTACCTCCTACTAGTATCAAAATGTTAATTTTTCCTTTGGACTAATTTTAGATTGAGAAAGCACTTAGTAATAGTAAAAGCAGAGAACTCGCTCCTGTATAAATAAGTCAGAAGGAGAAAATGTGTACTGTGTTATCAAGAATTGTTTTTCATGATGCCCTTTTAAAGATTCATGTGCAAGTAACAATGCAGGTGACCTTGTAAACACCTGCTAGTTATAAGGTTAGACTATAACAAGCACTATAATCCTAGCTGCAGGAGGTTAGGGGCTGTGTTTGTCATGTTCATTACTGTCTCCTCACTGCCAGCACAGTGCTTTGACCATAATAAATGCTAAACATTAAAAAACAAAAAAAAGAATGAATACTATTAGTAATCACTGAGAATGTTATCATGTGTTTAGTAGTATCCTGTGTGATTTTGTACTTGTCTTTCAAGTGTTTTTGCCAGATTGCAAGTGAAATTATTTATTGTAAAGCTTTTCACGTATCAATAGTATTACAGACCAGTTTTAGGATATATAATTAGTTGGAAAAGACCATGGACAAGATGAAATTTGAATTGTACTTTGGAGTAGGCAGAAAACGAAGGCCAACATTATTATCAGAAAAGATAGTAAAGGTATATTTGAAGGGTAAACTTCACAGAAACAAGAAGCTTGTGTTTGTGGGATAGTTAGAAGTAATGTTGATTAACTAGAGCAGGATGAGTTTATGGAGAGTTGAATGCCAGGCTGAAGAAATCAGACTTTGAGGCTAGTGGTCTTTCTCCTAGAATTAGCATTCTGGACTTAATTCTGGCAACTTACTATTAAAAGAATTTTAGAGTAATCAAAATTCTCTCATGACATGTTCAAATTATAGTAGAGCATATATAGCAAGATATTTATTCTAGGAGGCCTAGATCTAGTCAGAATAGAAACCCAGAAAACACCTCTAAACTTGTCTGATCAAGGGTTTGTATTGTAATATTTTTATTAAATCGCAGTACATCCTGATAAATGACCTACTGTTTTATACTGACTCGTACAAAATGTTTTAAGCGGCTACTGAAGGTTGTAAGTTTTGGCTTACAGATTATATTAAACTTTTGATTGAATTCTTTCCTACATATGTTCTTTTGAGCTCTTAACGGGCACCTGGTCTTTTCAAACATTGAAAATTAAGATGTTGAAAACATTGAATATTTTGGAAGAGCTGACGTGCTGTATTTGTCCTGTTCTGTTTTCCTTTTATTTCTTAATTTATTTGTTTATTTTTGCCTGCGTTGGGTCTTCGTTGCTACGCGTGGGCTTTCTCTAGTTGCTGCAAGCGGGGGCTACTCTTTGTTGTGGTGTGCGGGCTCTAGGTGCACAGGCTTCTGTAGTTGTGGCTCTCTGTCTCTAGAGTGTAGGCTCAGTAGTCGTGGCGCATGGGCTTAGTTGCTCCGCGACATGTGGAATCTTCCCGGACCAGGGCTCAAACCCGTGTCCCCTGCATTGGCAGGCGGATTCTTAACCACTGAACCACCAGGGAAGTTCCCGTTTTCCTTTTTATCTCAACCACATTAGGAGAGTTTATGATTTAGTAAAGTGAAAGTTAGCATTTTTTCTTCACAAAAATCAACATCTTATTTTCTCTGAGAAAAGTTTGTATTTTTTAAATGATGGTGGTTTAACATTAATTTCTTTTCTTTGGGCATGCTCTGTCCTTTCAAAGTATACGGTTCCCTGCTTTTTGTTTTTTTTTTTTTAAACTCAGTCTCTAATTCTTTAATAGAATGCTGCTATACCTTTCTCAGTTAAGATACCTGAAATCTATTTCAGTGATGGAATTCTTTAGTGGTGATACATGCTATAAAAGGAGATTCTGGAAAGGCAGTCCTTTGGTTGTGAGACTATGTACTTAATCTTAAATTGTTGCTGATTTCACAAAGACAAGTTATTACTATGAGTATATCGCCTCAATAGAAGTTTCTTCTGGCTTCTACTGAAATATGAAGGTTATGAAAGTTTAACTTTGAGCCTGTGTAACTATGAAAGGGAACTTGTTAAATGTATCCCTGTTTATGTCATATCTACTTAGTTGATAAAGTGAAACTGAGAAGTCTTTTTTTGATAAAATATTTTAATTAGAAATAGACTGATTCTGTAAACAGGTAAGGGAATCATATAGATAAAATATTAATCTAATAAACTCATGAGAGTAGAGTTACTAATACAGTACTGTAGATGAAGGAGTAGTTACAGTTAGTGAACATAATTCACATCTAAATGACTCAGGTTCATGATCTTACATACATTGATTATATTGGATTATAAATGAAAATCATAAAGGATATTGGATGCTGCTAAGACCAGGATATGCCTTGGAATTTGCTTTCTTAGAAAATCCCCTGATTTTGTTTTGGCCTTTGATGATCTGAAAATTTGCTGGCCCTATGTCATGGCTGTCTTTCTATAAAAGTACTAGATCAAAGGCCAGAATAGCCATATTCCAGTTTTTTTGTCCCCACTGAGAAAATCCTTCTCATGAGTGTCCTTTGATTATTTTTTTAGCACCATTCCAAACAACTACCATTTCTCTATAATGTAACATGTCTATCTCTTTAATAGCCTTTTAAAATCTCACTTGTATTGCATTTGTTAATGAAGCATTAAGGTGGCAAATTCTCCCACCATGGCTCATTTTCGAGGGTCATCTGGAAAGGACTTACACTAAACTGGCCTAAGTGTTTGATTTTTTAACAGTATCTAATGTCAAGTTCTTTTAACATTACAGTGATTGAAAGTGAGTGCTGGCTTCCTCTACCTTGCTTTGTCTTTCTTCTTAATTTCAAGTTACTCAGAGTGGGCCCATGATTAGACTTGAGTTCTGAGGTAGATGTGTGAGTGATGGTTGCCTGGAAGGCTCTGCTGTACACATGGTTCCTAGAGGTCATGTTTTTGGTTAAGTAATAGCCAGAGAATTCCTGTGGTGGCTTACGGGATCTTAGTTCCCCAACCAGGGATCGAACTCTTGCCTCCTGCAGTGGAAGTGCAGTCTTAACCACTGGACTGCCAGGGAGTTCCCAGGCCAGGACTTTTGAGTCACAGCCTTAGCACTGGTTTTATCGATTACTTTTCGTTTGGAGTGTCATATGGAAATGAATTTCCCATTTCTGAGCAGATTTTGCTTTTAGCAGTGTTTTATTGCTTCATGTCACCCTCTGCTCATTCTCCTCATTTGGGTGGAGTAAAAGAATAAGAGTAATGGCTTTTCATTCATTACCATCATCAAAAATGAAAGGTACAAGAAAGTAAGCAGAGTGTAGTTTAATGAGTTTTATATTGTTATGTAAGTCATAATGGATTTCTGCTCAGATATAAACTAAATAATTTTCATACTTAAATTGTAATTTCTAATTGAACATAGGATTCAAATGTGTTTGATACACTGTTCTCATCTAATGAATTATATAAAGCACGTTAGTTTATCTCATTGCCTAACTGTACTTCCTCATAGAAGTGAATCCATTTTTTCTTAAATGCTTGTTATACAGATTCATTTGTAAGCTCTTCTGTCTTTTCCTCATTCGTTGCACACATATACATGCACACACATTTCTACACTGTCCTGTTAAGCTTTGTGAGAATGCCATCATGTTTGGTTGGTCCTCCTACCCATTATGTCCCAATTACTGGCTCATAATTTCTGTTCTTGCATTTGTTTGCCCTGCTCAGCTAGACTTTTAGGTGAATGTTTTCCTGTTTTTCTGGCCTGTTTCTTTTCTGCCCTTAACTCACTGGCAACTTCTTTGCTGATTTCCTTTCTCCTCCCTCCCAACAGAAATTTCCATGCAGTATCGGCATGATGGAGCTTGTCCAACAACTAGTAAGTTGTCTAACTGGGTTGGTAACCCAGACTTTTTGACTCCTACTCTAGTGCTTTTTCTAGTATATTATGCCACTTCTGAACCTTTAAATTTTAATTTTCTAAAATGCAGTTGGTTCTTAATTGAATAGATTTCTTTCTCCTACAAAGGTAGCTTAACTTGCTGCTTTGTCCTGTGTTCAGGATCCATATTATAGTCAAATTGTGACCAAATTTTGTTGATTGCTGGCCTTTTAATATGGTGCTTCCATTGTAGAATTGTGACTTCTGTTCCCCAATGAAGTAATATTTTCAGTTTTTTGGTTTTCACTAATCTTAATGTTAATAATTGTATATTGGCATTAGATACCCTTTTTGCTTAGGCCTCTGCATATCTTGAGCCTATTATACTAAAGTCTAGGAATTGAGAATGTTTGATCAGGTTAGATGATAAAATGAGGTTTTTCGTTATAATAAATACTATTAAGTGTGACCAAAGGTGGATTTACCTATATAGAATTGCATCTTATAGATACTGACTTTCAGCCAGAAAGACATTACATAGTTAGACTACTAAACGTCTTTTTAAAAGTAGCTTTATTTATTACTAAGGAGATTTGTCATCATTATGACAGTATATCTGACATATTATTTAAATTTAGTAGGTAATATATTGGCAAGTGAAATGCGATATCTAGAAATTTATACCATGTGAAGACTGAGCCAAGCTTGTAGTTTTAATGATTTAAGCAATGATCCAAGGTAGACTTACTGAGATTTTATTATACTGATGCAGCCTATGCCTATGTATTTCTTTTGTGTGTTTGAGAATGATCTTAACCTGAAGTCCTTTTTTCCTTACTTAAAAGCTTTCTCAGAGTTGCTGAATGCAATACACAATGGTAAGTTTTATTAGAATCTTCTCTGGTGGTTCATTTATTACAAAGGTTGCCTTTTGTAGAGAATCCCAATTGAAAGCTTGCATGTTCTATTGATGAAATGAAACCTAGCTCTGAATCAATTGTTCAGCACCTTAGTGAAAACTTTTTGTGGATTGCCTACAGGAGGATAATAGGTCAACTTAGTTCATCAGTTTGGCTTTTATTGTCTCTTTGTAAGGCAAAATGGTGATAGTGTTGTTCTACCTTTATGAAGGTCATTTTTCTATTTTTGCAGATAGTTTTTTCTAGTTCTTTTGAGCTCTGGCTTGCCAGTGCAGTTGGTGATTGGTACCTACATCAGGAATTTGCTGCTTCTTCCACAACTGGGAATGTGAATTTTATTTTTAGGATTAAAATAATAATAATAGTTTTATTATTCTATCTCTCTATTCCATTTAGTGAATAAACATAAGATAGCCTTTTAGATTATGTCTAATTTGAGGCCAGGTTTTTACAGGGGACTTGCATCTTTTGCAGGATTGGGTTCTGAAATCAGAATATAAGGCAAATGCTACCATTTTTTTAACTGTTAGGATATAATTATAATGGAGTTTATTTTTGCAAAAGTGATAGTTTCTTCAGTTCCAAGAACCTTCCTTAATTCTTTGCTGTTCAAAGAAAATTCTTGAATCTAGTATCATCTTTGTTGATTATCTTTTTTAGTCATTAGCTGACATACCTCTTATTTGTTCAAGACTGTTTAAATGATTCCAAGCAGTTTTCCCAACACATTTTCATTAACTTTCTGAAATCTTGCGTATTTTGCTAATGTAGTTTAATTTGCAGTCGTTTTGCATTGCACTTGGATTAAATTGTCAGGTGTTTACAAACCTATAGCCAGCAAGAGACTAATGGCATGATGAACAAGCATAGACACTGTGTTGATTTGAGGGCTAGTGTGGTTGGGATGGGAAACCCCTAATGAGCATTTTATTAATGGGTACATTTTAAAAATAACTTTTGCTTCCCTGTGTAACCTGGAACTGCAGACTCTTAGAATAAATACTCCAGATAAAAAGGAACTCTTGAATATTAGGTATAGAGATTATAGAGGAAAAGAGATTAGAAGCATTCTTAAAAATAAACCAAATATGTTACCATTCTTTGATAGGAAAGTATAAAACATTTTCAGTTTGCATAGGTAAATTTAGACTTGCTCTTTAATTTTGGAATATTAGAATTTGGAGGCATGCTGAAAGTTTGAAAAGAGTATATTTGGGGTAAAAAAGAAAGTAGATACTATTGGGAGCCACCGAAATCCTTTGCCATTATTAACTGACATAGTACTGGGTTGTATTAATTTAACAGGCCAATTGTCATGTTTCTTTGCATGGGTGAATGAAGTTAATGTCATGGGATTAATATAATGAACACAGGTTTTCTTTAAAATCTTGGGTTATTTTGTAACTGGAAATTTGACCCCCATCACCCATTCCATCCCATCCATTGACGGACATTTAGGTTGTTTCCATGTTTTGGCTCTTGTAAATAATGCTGTAGCGAACATGGGGGTGCATATATCTTTTTGAATTAGTGTTGTCTTCTTCAAATAAATATGCAGAAGTGGATCCATGTGGTAGGACTTTTTTTGTTTTTTAAAGGAACCTCCAAACAGTTTCCCAATAGTGGCTGCACCAATTTACATTCTCACCAACAAGGGTTCCCTTTTCTCCACATTCTCACCGATACTTATTTCTTGTATTTTTGATAATAGCCATTCTAACAGATGTGAGGCGATATCTCGTGACTCTGATTTGCATTTCCCTGATGATTAGCGATGTTAAGCATCTTTTCATATGTCTGTTGGCCATCTGTGTATTTTCTTTGAAAAAATGTCTCTTCAGATCCTCTGCTCAGTTTTTAATCGGATTTTTTTCCCTCTTGAATTATAGGAGTTCTTTATATATTTTGGATATCAACTTCTTATCAGATACAATTGACTCTTCAACAGTTGAAGCAACTAGGGGTTAGGGGTGCTGACCCCTGAGCAGTTGAAAATCAAGTACTGCTATCTCTGCCTTAGAAACAAAGGAAATGACAAATGACTCACCCAAAGCAAGAAGCAGAAACAGTTTAGATAGAACCAAAACTTAAACCCTGGTTCATTTGATTCCACGTATTATGATTTTGAAGCGAACACAAACTTTCCCCCACACTTAAAGATTTGTAAAATGAAAATACAGGTACTATGTTTATTGAAAAAAAAAACATTAAGTGTACTTGCGCAGTTCAAACCCATATTCAAGGGTCAGCTGTGTATGATTTGCAGATATTTTCTCCCTTTTGGTAGGTTGCCTTTTCATTTTGTTGATGGTTTCCTTGGCTTTGTGGTAGCTTTTTACCACTTGTTTATTTTTGATGTATTACCACTTGTTTATTTTTGGTTTTGGTATCAAATCCAAAAAATCATCACCAAGAGCAATGTCAAGGAGCTTACTGCCTATGTTTTCTTATAGGAGTTTTATGGTTTCAGGTCTTACATTCAAGTCTTTAATCCATTTTGAATTGATCTTTGTGTATAGTATAAGTCAGTGGTCCAGTGTCATCCTTTTGCATATGGCTGTCCAGCTTTCCCAGCACAATTTATTGCAGCGACTGTCCTGTCCCCATTGTATATTCTTGTCTCTTTTGCCGCAAATTGACTGTATATGCTTGGGTGTATTTCTGGGCTCCCTATTCTGTTCCATTGATCTATGTGTCTGCTTTTATGCCAATACCATACTGTTTTGACTACTGTAACTTTGTAATATAGTTGAAATTAGGGAGCATGATGCCTCCAGGTTTGTTGTTCTTTCTCACGATTGCTTTGGCTATTTGGGGCCTTTTGTGGTTCCATACAAATTTTAGGATTGTTTTTTCTATTTCTCGGAAAAGTGCTGTTGGAATCTTCATATGGATTACACTGAATCTGTGGCTTCCTTTGGGTAGTGTGGACATTTTAACAGTATTAATTCTTCCAGCCCGTGACTAAGGAATATCTTTCCATTATTTGTGCCTTCAATTTCTTTCATTAATGTCATTTAGTTTTCAGTGTAGAGATCTTTCACCTCCTTGGTTAAATTAATTCCTATGTATTATTCTTTATGATGCAGTTGTTAATGGGATTGTTTTATTAATTTCTCTTTCTGATAGTTTGTTATTAGTGTATAGAAATGCAGCTGATTTTGTATATTGATTTTATATTCTGCAACTTTACTGAATTTGTTTATTTGTTTAACATTTCCTTTTGTGGAGTCTGTAGGGTTTTCTATATATAGTATCATGTCATCTGCAAATAGTGACGGTTTTACTTCTTCCCTTCCAATTCGATGTCTTTTATTTTGTTTTCTCGCCTAATTGCTCTGGACTTATATTTTCAATTACGAAGACAAGTGTAGAATTGGCACCTAGTGAAGTAATATTTAGCCTGTGGAGGATTGAAGGAGAGTTGCTTGGACTTAGTTGGAAAAATCCATATGTTTGTGTTTTCTCTTTTTTCAAGTGTATTCCATTTTTTTGTTTTAATTGTGGTAAAATACACATAATATAAAATTTGCCATTTTAACCATTTTTAAGTGCACAGTTAAGTAGTGTTAAATATATTCACATTGTTGTACACCCAATCTCCAGAATTTTTTAATCTTACAAAAACTGAAACTATAGTCATTAAACAACAGCTCCTAGATACCTCATGTGAGTTAGAATCATGTGGTATTTGTCTTTTTGTGACTGACTTACTTCACTCAGCATAATGTCCTCAAGGTGCATCCATGTTATAGCATGTGTCAGAATTTCCTTCCTTTTTAATGCTGAATAATATTAATACTGCATTGTATCATATACCACATCTTACCATTTATCTGTTAAGGGACACTTGGGTTGCATTCACCTTTTGGCTATTGTAAATAAGCTGCTTTGAACATGGATGTTCAGATATCTTTTCGAATCTCCATTTTACCCAGAAGTGCAATTGCTGGATCATATGGTAGTTATATTTAAAATTTTTTTAAATTGAGGTATAGTTGATTTACAATATTATATTAGTTTCAGGTGTACAACATAGTGATTCAAAATGTTTATAGATTATACTCCATTTGAAGTTATTATACATTATTGGCTATTATACATCCCTGTGCTGTACAGTAGATCTTTGTAGCTTATTTATTTTATACAGTTATATTTTTAATTTTTGAGGAAGTATTATACTCTTTTCCATGGTGGCTGCACCATTTTATATTCCCACCAACAGTGTACAAGGATTCCAATTTTTCAGTATCCTTGCCAACACTTAATTTTTTTTTTTTTTGATAGTAACCATCCTAATGGGTGTGAGGTGTCAAATGTTAGCTTAAAATTTTTTTTCTTCTTCATTATATTGAGCATCAAGCAATAAAAACCTTGAGACTTGTCTCTGGGGGAGGAAAGATAAAGAAGAATTTACATTCCATCTTATTCTTCTGTATTTGTTTTTTATGGTTGCTCTAACAAATTATCACAAACTTAAAGCAATACAAATTTATTACAGTTCTGTAAAAGTCTGACATGGACCTCACTGGGTTAAAATTAAGGTGTTGGCAGGCTTTGAACCTTTTCAAAATCTCTAGAGGAAGATCTCTTTCCTTATATTTTCCAGCTTTGGGAGGCTGCCTGCTCTGCTTGCCTTGTGGCCCCCATCCTCCATCTTCAGAGCCATCAATTATGGGGAAGTCCCTCTAATTCTTCAGTCTGTCTGGTTTTCAAATACACTTTATGAGAACTCTTATGATCAGATTGGGCCCACTCAGACAATTCAGGATAAGCTCTGCATCTCTGGGTCCTTAACTTAGATAAATTTGTGTAGTCCCTTTTGCTATTTAAGGTAACGTATCCATGGGTTCTGGACATTAAGGCATGGACACCTTGGGGACAGGTGGGGGGGCATTATTCTGCATACCATGTCTGCTCACAATTATTCTAACTGCCATACTTTAAGATGTTACTTACATCATTTCCAGGGTTAGGTTTTATTAGTACATGTATTTATTGAATAGTTTTGGTTTTAGCACCTTTTTTGTTAGCTTTTTTCCCATAAATTACTAGTGACCAGTTCTGGTTGCCAATTCCAGGAGGCAGGTTTTTATCTTACTTGATTTCATTTCAGAGAAATTGTTGGCCATTCTCTTTTGAAGCTTTCTGTATTCCATTATAGCATTCTCCTCTATCTTTTTTATAAATTATAAAATACTTCAAAGTTATAGAAAAGTACAGAGATTATGAATTTATTACAGATATAACACCGTTAATATTTTGACATATTTTCATAAATCCTTTTTCAACTTTTATTCTGAAATATTTGATACATTGAAAGCAATATGTATAAGTTATGTGGCCACACTAATAAAATGAGCACTCAGGAATCTACTACTGATTTAAGAAATAGAATGTTACCAGCACTGTTGAATATAGTGCATGCTTTTCACCATTGCATTCCCCAAGGTTAATGACTATCCTGAATTTTGTTTATCATTCCTTTGCTTTAATTAATTGTTTTGCATGTATGTATAAAATTACACCCCTTATTTCTTTTTCATACTTCTCTCATCCTTTTTCAGAGTAAAGTGTTCTTGTTCTACTTCTCCAGTATCTTATCTTTTCCCCCCAAAGTTTTTTTTTTTTTTAAAGGTTTTTTAAAATTAATTTATTTTTATTTTTATTTCTGGCTGTGTTGGGTCTTCGTTTCTGTGCAAGGGCTTTCTCTAGTTGTGGCAAGCGGGAGCCACTCTTCATTGCGGTGCGTGGGCCTCTCACTTTCGTGGCCTCTCTTGTTGCAGAGCACAGGCTCCAGATGTGCAGGCTCAGTAGTTGTGGCTCACGGGCCTAGTTGCTCCACGGCATGTGGGATCCTCCCAGACCAGGGCTCGAACCCGTTTCCCCTGCATTGGCAGGCAGATTCTCAACCACTGTGCCACCAGGGAAGTCCCCACCCAAAGTTTTTAATGAAGTAAAATTTATGTAATATAAAAGTTACAATTTTAACCATTTTAAAAGTATATAATTCAAAGGTTTTTGGTATACAGTTGGCCCTTGAATAACTCAGGGGTTAGGGGCCCTGACGCTCCTCACATGTAAAAAAATTTGCATAAAATTTATAGTTGGCCCTTCGTATACAGCTTTCATCCCTATTGTCAGTTTTGCATCCATGGATTCAACCAACCGAGGATCATGTAGTAATGCAGTACTTACTGTTGAAAAGAATTCACGTGTGAGTGGACTCGTGCAGTTCAAATCCATATTGGTAAAGGGTCAGCTGTATTCATAATGTGGTGCAAGTGTGACCACTATCTAATGCCAGAACATTTTTTTAAAAACTTATTTTATTTTATTCATTTATTTAATTTTTGGCTGCATTGGGTCATCGCTCCCGCACAGGGCCTTTCTCTAGTTGCTGAGAGCGGGGCTACTCTTTGTTGCAGTGTGTGGGCTTCTCGTTGCTGTGGCTTCTCTTGTTGTGGAGCACGGGCTTCAGTAGTTGTGGCACACGGGCTTCAGTAGTTGTGGCTCGCGGGCTCTAGAGCGCAGGCTCAGTAGTTGTGGCACGTGGGCTTAGTTGCTCCGTGGCATGTGGGATCTTCCCGGACCAGGGCTCGAACCCGTGTCCCCTGCATTGGTGGGTGGATTCTTAACCACTGTGCCACCAGGGAAGCCTAATGCCAGAACATTTTTATCAATCCGGAAATAAATCACATACATCCCAATATATTCCCCTCCCCCTCCATACCCTGGCAATCAGTAATATACTTTCTGTCTCTATGGATTTGCCTTTTGTTGACACTACATGTAGAGGGAATTCGTGTCTGGTTCCTTTTACTTGGCATAATGTTTTCCATATTTAAGCATAAGTTTTGTCTATGTTGTAGCACATATCAGCACTTCATTCTTTTTTCTGTGGCTTGATGATACACATTATATGGATATATACCACATTTGGTTTATCCAGTCATCAGTTGATGGACATTTGGGTTGTTTCCACTTCTTGACTGGTATGAATGATACTGCTGTGAACTTTCACACAAGTTTTTGTGTGAACATATTTTTTAAATTTGTCTTGTGTATATACTTAGGATAGAACTGCTGGGTCATTATGGTAACTCCTGTTTAACTTTTTGAGGAACTGCCAAACTGTTTCCCACAGCAGCTGTACTACTTTACATTTCCATTAGTAGTATATGAGGGTTCTAACTTCACCACATCCTCACCAAGACTTGTTATTTTCTATTTTTTTTTCCTAGCCATCCAAGTGAGTGTGAAATGGTATCTCATTGTGGTTTCAATTTGCATTTACCTTATGACTAATGAATTAGCATCTTTTCATATTCTTTTTGGCCATTTGTATATTTTCTTTTGAGAAAAATCTATATCTTCTTGTATCAATTTTTGTAGTTTGGATGTTTCTAGGAATTTGCCCATTTCATCTAGATTTTTAAATTTGTTGGCATACAGTTATAGTATTCTCTTCATAATCCTTTAAAAAATTTTTTTTGGTAATGTGGGTAGTAATATCCCCTTTTATTCCTGATTATAGTATATTTGAGTCCTTTTTCCTTTTTCCTTTGTCAGTTTAGCTGAAGTTTAGCAATTTTGTTCTTTTCTTTTAACTGGAGTATAATTGCTTTATATGCCATTTTGTTCTTTTAAACCAACTTGTGATTTCATTCTTTTTTTAAAAATCGTTTTCCTGTTCTTTATTGTATTTCTGCTATTTATTTTTTTTCTTCCTTCTGCTTGCTTTGAGTTTCATTTGCTCTTCTTTTTCTGATTCCTTAAGATAGGAGGTTAGATTATTTATTTCAGATCTTTTTTTTTGAAAGTAGGTCTTTATAGCAATGTCTTCCTGAGAGTATTGACAGTATCTTTTACGATTTGTTTGTGTACCTCTTGTTTTATTCCTAGTATCCTCTCCTCTACTTATTCACTTCTCATTCTATGCCTATTCCGTTGGAAGATATCTTATTCATACCTACAGATTGAGCAGTCATCTATATTCGTTAGATTGCCAAATCTCTGCCTCCAGTGTAGAATTTTATCTTGATTTTCAGACTCATTCCCAACAGCGTAATAAACCTCAGTTCTTCTTACATTCCCACTCTAAGCCTGCTTCTTCTCTGGTGTTCCTTATCTCTATATGATAGATTAAAAGAATTAAAAGTTCTAAACCAGAGTTATGCTAGGGACTTAAAGAAATGAGAGGGAAGCGTTTAGTTTGTCACCATTTGTTTTTTTAAAGGTTTTTCCTGTTATTCATCACTTTAACTTGTCTTTTCCTTTATGTTTCCACTGCTCCTGCTTTGGCAATTCTACGTAATTTGTCATATGAACTCTTTCAGCAACCTCTTAACCTTCATTCTGTTCTCTAGCTCCTTCTCTAGGTGTTACCAGAATCTATTAGGGTCTATGTAAAGATGCAGATCAGGGACTTCCCTGGTGGTCCAGTGGGTAAGACTCCAGGCTCCCAAAGCAGGGGGCCCGGGTTCCATCCCTGGTCGGGGAACTAGATCCCACGTGCATGCCACAACTAAGAGGTCCGCGTGCCACAACTAAAGATCCCACATGCCGCAACTAAGACCTGGTGCAGCCAAAATAAATGAATGAATGAATAAATAAATATTAAAAAATTTTTTTTAATAAATAAAGATGCAGATCAGACCGTGTCACTGTCTTACTTAAATCCTTTAAGGATTTTCTGGTATTAATGGGATAAATTCATATTGTTTAGCAAGGCATAAGGAGTTTTTCTGGCACTGACCTACCTCTCCAGTCTCATTTCTTCTCTCCCACTTCTTGCTGCATCAGTATAATCTACTCATAGTTTCCCGATAGACTGTTCTCTGCAAAATCTATGATATAGACTTTGGTTGTGTCTGCTGCTGGTATGGCCTTCCTCCTTTCCTTACTAATGAAAGTAGAATTTAAAACTAAGCATAGATTTATCTCCTACAGAGTTTTTTCCAAAGTCTTTTGATAGAATTATTAACTAAAAAACAAAAACAAAAAAAACACTTCTGGGTTCTTGTACATAGTGATCTAATATTTTCTTCATTCTATTTCTGCTGCTCCTCCAGACAATTGTTTTTGTTTCTGTGATCTATATCTTAGTCATACTTGTCTCACATTTGTGAAACTTAAAAAACGAAAAAGACAAACCCATAAACTCTTCCGTTAGAAAGTTGAAATTCTGAAAAGTTGAAGACTGGATTACTTTCATTATTTACTCTCTAGTATCTGATACATCTCAAAATGTTTTATTATATAGAACTTTATAAAATTAAAATTTACTATTTCACTGAGACTTGTTTTGAAAACTATAAGAACCAAGGAAATATTGTATGTTTAATAGTCATAGACGTTGAATTTTAAGCATATATCTTGACTTGGTGTTTCTCATAGAGGATCTTAGGACTTAATGGTGGCGGTTTTTTTGAATGTGTGTAAAATATTCCATAAACTTTTTTTTATGCATATAAATTTTTCCCTTTATTGTGTGTATTTTTTTTTTTATTGGAGTATAGTTGCTTTACAATGTTGTGTTAGTTTCTGTTGTACAGCAGCATGAATCAGCTGTACGTTGAAATTGGTGTTTCTCAATAAGGAAATAAGAATATCATCAATACAAAGAAAAATACTTTCAGGAAAACACTTCACCAATATATTTGTAAAAAATAGGCCCAGTGAGATGAATTTTATGTGATCAGAGAAATTTAGGAAACTTAAGAGTTGAAGAAATAAAATTATTGTACTAACAGAGGAGAAAGAAAACTGAACAGATAGGAGAAAGATATAATGTAAAAATCTTTTAGTAAATTTTTGAAACTTTTAAGGCAATTTGGAAAGGCAAAATAGTCATTTGACTATTTTAGAAAACAATGTATGGGGGCGGTAAACTTTGAATAGATGTCCATGAAGTGAAGTGCCTTGTATTTCATAACATTTTGTTTTATGGTGGTACCTTTGAACTAGCCAGCTTGAGTAAGAGAATTTAGATTTCATGATATTACTAAACTCTAAGTTTAACTTCTGTTTCATTTGGTAGGTGTATTTAAAATGCTTATAATGATGAAACAAGTACTATGTATATAGGGATTACAGTTTAGTTTTATAGTCCAGTTAAAAACTAGCACGTCATCAGCCTGGTTTTCATCATCCTATTTCAGGTATGATTTTGCTCTAGTGCTTTCTAGGTGGTTTAATAATTTATTTATTTGTTCATAGTTTTTCTTCCTCACTAGAGTATAAAGCTGTTTAGCATAGGAATTGGGTTTTTTCTTTATTTCATTGGTATTTAGTTCATCATCTAATAGACTCTTCATTAATGTTAAATGAATAAATTGTCGTCGGTTACTACACAGCCCTTGAATAGGTTTTATATATTCTTTGTAATGTGTTCGTTTTCTTCGGGAATTAAACTTTGCATTAGGCAGTCTTGTTTCTATCAGAGTAGGAACTTGGTCCTTTGCTGCAGTAATGGAGTTCCTTCATTTGTTTGTCTTGGCAGTTCTCACTTTTAATATAACTTTGAAATAGAAGATTAAAGTAGCTAGAGAACTTGGATCTGTTTTCACCACAGTAACATTGCTAATTGATTTCTGTGCCCGTTTCCTACGCTGTTGAATCCCCTTTAATTATGGTGCCCAGAATTTGTCACAGCCACGCTCATCAAGCACATCTCACTTGATGGAGGCGGCAAAGTAATGCCAACCATTATTCGTAGATATTTCCTGTAGGATTGAGAGTAATAGGGATGCTAATTGATTTTGGGGGTGAACATTCTCCCTCAAATATGGGATCCTATCCAGGTTTTTTCAGAATAGTTTGTAGGAAACTAGATTTTTATTCTTCATATGTGTCCCCTTTTCATTTCAGGGAAGCATTGAGGTGTAGGGATTTAAGAAAAAAGATGAGTAGTTCTCAGACAGAACAGTTCCGTAGTACATCTGTGAATCATTTGAGAGTCACTGTATGGGGGCTTCCCCGGCGGTCCAGTGGTTAGGACTCCACGCTTCCAGTGCTGGGGACGCGGGTTCCATCCCTGGTTGGGGAACTAGGATCCCACATGCCGCACGGCGCCGCCAAAAAAAAAAGATTCACTATATGTAATGAGGCATTACTGATGGGAGAAGCTGTCTCTTTGAACAGTGTGGAGATTGAGAACAGTGGATCTAGATTATTCTAGATCTAATTTCTTTTTAATCACAATAGACTTGTTTTTCCTTCTTACCCAATTAGTTGGTGTGTTACTTTTATACAATAAATTGTTAACATCCCAGGATACAGCAAATGCTGCTGTTTGTTTCAGTGTTTGTTCCTGTATAGGAAGGAATTTGATTGATTACTATATAGCCTTGCTAAGTAGTATAAGACATATACTATAGACAAGACAGTAAGACTTTTTCCATTTCAAAGCATCCAAGCTACTTTGTCTCTTGGATCTCTTTAAGTTCCTGAAAGGTAGCCTTCAGAGACTCTTAAGTGATAAACAGAGAAGGATATTAACATTTGGATGGTGAATCAGCCACTGGGCAGATAAAGTCACTTTCAGTATGCATGTTAACTACTTATAAAGTGAAATGAATTTTTAAGCATCTCATTGAAACTACAAGAGAAGAAGAACCTGAAAAGTTCTTATTGAGTGAAGGAATTAGTGTAAATGGAAATGAATTTATAAGAATTACTTTAAAATTAATTAAATGGTACTGCCATTGATAATATATTTAGGGTGCTACCTTTTTATTTTAGTGAAAAATAAATTTATAATGACTGAAAATTCCCCTTCCCCCCTTTTTGACTTTAACCCTACTGATTTTTCCTCCTCATAATGTCTTAAGTTCCTCAACTTGTC
The DNA here is from genome assembly GCF_965194825.1 of Balaenoptera physalus. Taxonomy (NCBI): domain Eukaryota; kingdom Metazoa; phylum Chordata; class Mammalia; order Artiodactyla; family Balaenopteridae; genus Balaenoptera; species Balaenoptera physalus. The sequence continues at coordinate 166,383,401 of NC_138883.1, forward strand.
TATCATGGTAGTTTTTAGGAACTGGTTATTAAAAATTCAGAATTAAAGTGTGTCCTTTCTTTAGACAGAGTTGACAGTTCTACACTAACAAAGCAGGAACTTAAATTCATAGGTATGTAGCAAACTCAAGCGTGGTTCTAAAGGTAATAGTGTTAAATTAATCCTAATGTACCTTGGAAGCCTTCACATATAAAGCAGTATTAGAGATCTGTAGTCACAGAAATGATAGCTGAAAGGAATTCTCCATAATTTTAGATGGTTGGTGGGATGAAGAATTTTATCATGTTCTTATTGTTGTACTTGTTTGGATTTGTTATATTAAGACATGGTACTGTGGGTTTTAGGATTCCTTAAACTATTTACCTGTCAGGGTCTGGACGCCTTAAGTCTTGGATTTTTTAAGAACATCTGTGACCCTTCTCTCTCACTGAGAGAAAGAAGAATGTGAACCATATTCTGTGATTTATAATAATTCTTTAATTCTGTAATGTGTCTCTCTAATACTTCTGGAATAGTTTGAGAGTGAGCATGTGTATTCTGAATCCACTACTCTTAACCAATTAATGTACGCATCTACTCCACCCCTTTCTCTCTCCTTAAACCCTTAGTTTCGCATATTAATAAAAGGAATCTTGCAGGCTGTGAGTATCTGCAATATGAAACATTCCTTCTCAAGAGTGTTGAAACTATTTTTCATTTGACAAGTATATATTAAGTTCTTTCTGTCTCTAAGATCCTGGTTAGTTGCTTTGGCAGAAATAAGTATATACTGTAAATGGATCCTGCCTTTAGGAAACATAACATCTAAAAGGAAAAGAAATGTGTTTATAAATAATTTCAAGATATGTAGTTTTAACTTCTTTAATGATCTACAGTATAATAAGAGTTCAGGGTCAGAGGAAATTACTTTCAACTGAGGGAAGGAGATGTCCCGAGAATGTAACATTTTACCTGATGCTTAAAGAGCATGTAGAATTTAGCTATATGGAGAATAGGGATCGGGGCTAGACTCCTAATCCCAGGAATACAAAACAGCACAAGCAGTGGCACATAAATGAGAATACACAGGCTGTGTAAAGTGATGGTGATACTGCTATTTGATGTGAATTAAGAAAAATAACACCCTTAGATACTAGGCCAAAGGGTTGAGAGTAGTTAGTGTTTGAGCTGGGAATAAGAAGATAAAACCTGTTGTTTAGGAAGGTTCATCTGGCTGTAGCATATAAGAAGATTAAAAGGAGCTAATGCTGGAACAGAGAAACCAATTGGATTTTTAATATAACATAGCCAAATGTATTGAGTGCCTGAATGAGAATAATGAAGTCAGACTGATGGGACATATATTACCCAGGAAGGAACTGGTAGTAATTGTCAGTGAACTGAATGGCAGGAGCTTGGGAAGGATGGGTATTCATTTACTAACAAGGTATTTAGGTAGAGACGTTTAGCATGCAAGTGGATAGATGAGATTGGAGTTTGGGCATGAAGGAGTATTGATAGTAGTCCTCCACATAGGGGTAAATAACTAAAACTCCAAGATTGGTCATGGCTGAGAAATATTGATAGAGAAGAAGAAGAAAGGTTGGATCAGGTTTATTTTAAGATAGGAAAGTCAGGGTGGAAAGGAAGACTCTAGAAAGATCAAGGATCAAGACATAAGAGAAGAATATTTGATGGACCAAAGAATGTGGACAGATGGGAAGAGATCAAGTGAGCAAGTAGAAAACAAGTAGAAACATTCAATGTAAAAAACCCCACAGTATTCATAATTTTTGGATTAATGCATGTTTAAATTATTAGAAATTTTGAAAGTAGCCTTTTCCCTCCAAAAGAAATGATTGTTACTTTCAGGTATGTGTAGTAACTTGAATGTGTTTACTACAAAAGTGGTATCCTTTTAGTGTACTTCAGAATAATGTTTTAATGATTATATGAGTAATAAATAATGATAACTATATATGTAAAGATTATGGTTCTGAGCTACAGTATTTTCTTTTGTAATACTCAGTGTCTCCTGAAAGTTACCTCCTCTCCTTTTGTCAAGAATTTGTCTGTCTCTCATTGTATTCTCTGCCTTCGCCTAACTGAATCAGTCACCAAGTGGTACCCTTCTAAATATTTTTTCTAATTAATTAATTTGAAACTTCCTAGATATGACTTTCATATCTGATTTCTTTATTATTTTCAGACTCCATCTTCTTCCTCATGGCTATGGGTTGGTTCAGATCCTTACTTACCTCTTTCACAGATTATTGTAATATACTAGACTCCTTTTGGTTTTGTCAGTATACCTAGAGTTGGTCAGGTGGGCTGACCCAAGACAGTATCTCAGACATGAAGGTAGGAAAGAATGTCATTTAATCATTAATGATAAAAACATAAACTGTCAAGAATGCCAAATGTTGCTTGTCTTATTCTTCCTTAAAATAATCTTGGGGAACACATCATAATTGGGAAGTTACTTGCTTAGTGAATCTGCTACCAGAATAAGGAGTTAGATTATGTTTAAAGACTGTCACCATCTTGATAACATTCTTTTTTCTCTCTTTATAATGCAGTTCATTGCTTTGCAGCTTCCTTTTACATTAATGTCAGGTCATGTGTTTCTGAAAATCTGTCCCAATCACCTTGATTAAACCTGGAGTTATAGACCATGTCTTATGGTGAGCTGTTTCTATAGATGGCCGATATTACTTGTTTCACATTCATAGGGTCATTTTATTTCAGGATATCTGGATTTATGTATGTACCTATTTCTGACAGAATAGTATATTTATATAATAACAACTAAGTATTTGGAATTATGTTTCTCAGATTTTTCTCCAGGATGCTTGTAATATTAGGAGCAACTAATACTTTTATTCAAAAGTGTATTAGGAAACTTATATTGAAAGTTGTTTCTGGGTGTGTCAAGATTTAGGAGACTAAAAATCTGATCTTCTACCCAGATCAGTCCTTAAAGCAACATTGGAGAGGAAACAAATCAGTGTAATAAACATATAAAGACATAAGGGAAAATAATTTGAAACAAAGAAAATATTATAAAAAGAAAGAAGTAGAAATTTTAGGTATGGAAGGCTATTTTAATGGTTGAAGTAAAGAATGCAATATATGGGATAAATATAGCCAAGGAAGAAAATAATTAATGGAAAGTTCAGATTAAGGAAATCCCTAGAAAGGCAGAGAGGATCTATATATAAAAAATAAAAACTATATCATATGGAGAATAGAAGTAGAATCCAGATAACAGGAGCCCCAGAAAGGTGGAGAGAGAAAGATGGAGAAGAGGAAATAACCTGAAGAAATAATGGAGGTAAACTTCCTTTAAAAAAAAAAAAAAATGAAGTCTTAGATTGAAACAGCCCATGAAGTGTCAAAGAAAAGAGTGAAGGAGGGCTTCCCTGGTGGGCACAGTGGTTAAGAAACCGCCTGCCAATGCAGGGGACACAGGTTCGAGCCCTGGTCCGGGAAGATCCCACATGCCACGGAGCAACTAAGCCCAGTGTGCCACAATTACCGAGCCTGCGCTCTAGAGCCCACGAGCCACAACTACTGAGCCAGTGTGCCACAACTACTGAGCCTGCGCTCCTAGAGCCTGTGCTCCGCAACAAGAGAAGCCACCTCAATGAGAAGCCCGCACACCGCAACTAGAGAAAGCCTGTGCACAGCAACGAAGACCCAATGCAGCCATAAATAAACAAACAGTCATCATCTGGACACATTATTGGGAAATTTAGACATATCAAAGAAATACATTGGACTATTATTATGAAGTGCTTCTTGGGGAGATTTAAAAGGACTAAATAGAAGTGATTACTATTCTAAGGAAATGGTACAACATATGAAAAAGCTAGACTTACAGATAGATTTATCATAACAAAAAAGTGGAAGTACTGGGAATGTGAAAATTATACTTCTATTTCTTGTAGTATCTCCTGGATTTGATTATCAAGTTTTATTTAGGAAGTTTACCTAAGTAACTTGAAAATATATCCAGGATATATTTTCCCAGACACCAAACCCAGAACAACAAATTGTATATTATTATGCATAAATAATAACTATATGGTAAAGGACTGTCGATTCCTTATAATATGATTCTTGTTTTCTTGGTGCTCAGATTCTAGTTGGAAGAGTCAGAAATGTAAGTGAGTAATTACAGAATAAAATGTTAGACAAAATTATCATAGTGGATATGTTAAAGATTTATGTTATAGATTTGAGAGTAGTTTTTTCCTTGTTTTCATTTTCTAAAATTGAATGTGGTCATTACATTCATTCATTCCATGCTGGGTTGTAGTTGCTGCATGCGGGGTCTTCGTTGCAGCATGTGGACTTCTTAGTTGCGGTGTGGACCTTAGTTGCAGCATGCGAACTCTTTAGTTGTGGTATGCATGTGGAATCTAGTTCCCGGACCAGGGATAGAATCCGGGCCCCCTGAATTGAGAGCACAGAGTCTTACCCATTGGACCACCAGGGAAGTCCCTATGTTTTCAATTAAATCACAAAAAATTTTAATGAAGAATGGCAAATTGTTTTAATAGCTGCCACATCTAATAAGGTTATGTTTTTCATTTAATTGGCAATTTTTCTTTTCCTATTAAACCTTCCTTTTAATTTCCTTAAGCTAAAGAAACAGAACAAAAAAATCACTGTGTAATGAACTTCATGTTTCTCATCTAGGTTTATGATTGATACTAATATATGTGTGTCTTATCTCTTCTTAGTGAAGTACTCTCCATTAAACTGACCACCTATATATATATATTTTTTTTTTAAATGGATGACCACAACAAAAGCAATAATGATTACAATTACCAAACACGAAACACACTCATACTATGTCATAATATTGACATTCAGTCCAGTAATCCTCCACTGTAACGGCTCCTTTACTTTGCAGTGAAAATTGATTTGTACATTTTTTACCTCTGAGTCCTTGTGGGATTTTTTTTTTTAATTCAAACAGAAAGTCACAAAAATTATAATCATCCTCATCAGTTCACTCAGTCCCATGTAATTAATTTTTTTTTCATCTTGATCTTTTGTTAGCACTTTTATGAATTCATCAGTTTTCCATTAGAGTTCTGAAAATGCTTATTCATTCAGTTTAGCAGTATAGTCAGTTACCAGAAACCTGTACTTGTCAGAGTCTTTTCCATGAATTCCTTGAAGATGAAACCCTTTTATAGGAACATATTTGCAAAAGCATCAGAGTACACCCAGAACTGTCTGTAAATGACAAAAGACTTAAAAATGACCACAGTTAAAGATTTGATGAAAATTCATAATAATGCAATTGACAAGGAAAATTAGTTATTTCTCAGATATACATTTTAAAGTAATAACTAGAATTCTGACTTATAACATTATACCAGAACATATAAGATTTTTAGAAATTTCATGTAATGTCTGAAACATTTATATTAACATATTTCCATACAAATACCCAAAAGAAAATTTAGTATTAGTTGTTTTTTTTGTTTGTTTTTATATACTGCAGGTTCCTATTAGTCATCAATTTTATTCACGTCAGTGTATACATGTCAATCCCAATCTCCCAATTCAGCACACCACCATCCCCACCCCACCGTGGTTTTCCCCCCTTGGTGTCCATACGTTTGTTCTCTACATCTTTGTCTCAACTTCTGTCCTGCAAACCGGTTCATCTGTACCGTTTTTCTAGGTTCCACATACATGGGTTAATATACGATATTTGTTTTTCTCTTTCTGACTTCATTCTGTATGACAGTCTCTAGATCCATCCATGTCTCAACAAATGACTCAATTTCGTTCCTTTTTATAGCTGAGTAATATTCCATTGTATATATGTACCACAACTTCTTTATCCATTCGTCTGTCGATGAGCATTTAGGTTGCTTCCATGACCTGGCTATTGTAAATAGTGCTGCAGTGAACACTGGGGTGCATGTGTCTTTTTGAATTATGGTTTTCTCTGGGTATATGCCCAGTAGTGGGATTGCTGGATCGTATGGTAATTCTATTTTCAGTTTTTTAAGGAACCTCCATACTGTTCTCCATAGTGGCTGTATCAATTTACATTCCCACCAGCAGTGCAAGAGGGTTCCCTTTTCTCCACACCCTCTCCAGCATTTGTTGTTGGTAGATTTTCTGATGATGCCCATTCTGACAGGTGTGAGGTGATACCTCATTGTAGTTTTGATTTGCATTTCTCTAATAATTAGTGATGTTGAGCAGCTTTTCATGTGCCTCTTGGCCATCTGTATGTCTTCTTTGGAGAAATGTCTATTTAGGTCTTCTGCCCATTTTTGGATTGGGTTGTTTGTTTCTTTAATATTGAGCTGCATGAGCTGTTTATATATTTTGGAGATTAATCCTTTGTCCGTTGATTCGTTTGCAAATATTTTCTCCCATTCTGAGGGTTGTCTTTTCGTTTTGTTTATGGTTTCCTTTGCTGTGCAAAAGCTTTTAAGTTTCATTAGGTCCCATTTGTTTATTTTTGTTTTTATTTCCATTACTCTAGGAGGTGGATCAAAAAAGATCTTGCTGTGATTTATGTCAAAGAGTGTTCTTCCTATGTTTTCCTCTAAGAGTTTTATATTGTCCAGTCTTACATTTAGGTTTCTAATCCATTTTGAGTTTATTTTTGTGTATGATGTTAGGGAGTGTTCTAATTTCATTCTTTTACATGTAGCTGTCTAGTTTTCCCAGCACCACTTATTGAAGAGACTGTCTTTTCTCCATTGTATATCTTTGCCTCCTTTGTCATAGATTAGTTGACCATAGGTGCGTAGGTTTATCTCTGGGCTTTCTATCTTGTTCCATTGATCTATGTTTCTGTTTTTGTGCCAGTACCATGTTGTCTTGATTACTGTAGCTTTGTCGTATAGTCTGAAGTCAGGGAGTCTGATTCCTCCAGTTCCGTTTTTTACCCTCAAGACTGCTTTGGCTATTCGGGGTCTTTTGTGTCTCCATACAAATTTTAAGATGATTTGTTCTAGTTCTGTAAAAAATGCCATTGGTAATTTGATAGGGATTGCATTGAATCTGTAGATTGCTTTGGGTACGATAGTCATTTTCACAATATTGTTTCTTCCAATCCAAGAACATGGTATATCTCTCCATCTGTTGGTCTCATCTTTAATTTCTTTCATCAGTGTCTTATAGTTTTCTGCATACAGGTCTTTTGTCTCCCTAGGTAGGTTTATTCCTAGGTATTTTATTCTTTTTGTTGCAGTGGTAAATGGGAGTGTTTCCTTAATTTCTCTTCCAGATTTTTCATCATTAGTGTATAGGAATGCAAGAGATTTCTGTGCATTAATTTTGTATCCTGCAACTTTACCAAATGGATTGATTAATCAGCTCTAGTAGTTTTCTGGTGGCAGTTTTAGGATTCTCTATGTATAGTATCATGTCATCTGCAAACAGTGACAGTTTTACTTCTTCTTTTCCAATTTGTATTCCTTTTATTTCTTTTTCTTCTCTGATTGCCGTGGCTAGGACTTCCAAAACTATGTTGAATAATAGTGGTGAGAGTGGACATCCTTGTCTCATTCCTGATCTTAGAGGAAATGCTTTCAGTTTTTCACCATTGAGAATGATGTTTGCTGTGGGTTTGTCGTATATGGCCTTTATTATGTTGAGGTAGGTTCCCTCTATGCCCACTTTCTGGGGAGTTTTTATCATAAATGGGTGTTGAATTTTGTCAAAAGCTTTTTCTGCATCTATTGAGATGATCATATGGTTTTTATCCTTCCATTTGTTAATATGGTGTATCACATTGATTGATTGATTTATATTGAAGAATCCTTGCATCCCTGGGATGAATCCCACTTGATCATGGTATATGATCCTTTTAATGTGTTGTTGGATTCTGTTTGCTAGTATTTTGTTGAAGATTTTTGCATCTATATTCATCAGTGATATTGGTCTGTAATTTTATTTTTTTGTAGTATCTTTGGTTTTGGTATCAGGGTGATGGTGGCCTCATAGAATGAGTTTGGGAATGTTCCTTCCTCTGCAGTTTTTTGGAAGAGTTTGAGAAGGAGGGGTGTTAGCTCTTCTCTAAATGTTTGATAGAATTCACATCTGAAGCCATCTGGTCCTGGACTTTTGTTTGTTGGAAGATTTTTAATCACAGTTTCAATTTCATTACTTGTGATTGGTCTGTTCATATTTTCTGTTTCTTCCTGGTTCAGACTTGGAAGGTTATACCTTTTTAAGAATTTGTCCATTTCTTCCAGGTTGTCCATTTTATCGGCATAGAGTTGCTTGTAGTAGTCTCTTAGGATGCTTTGTATTTCTGCGGTGTCTGTTGTAACTTCTCCTTTTTCATTTCTAATTTTATTGATTTGAGTCCTCTCCCTCTTTTTCTTGGTGAGTCTGGCTAATGGTTTATCAATTTTGTTTATCTTCTCAAAGAACCAGCTTTTAGTTTTATTGATCTTTGCTATTGTTTTCTTTGTTTCTGTTTTATTTATTTCTGCTCTGATCTTTATGATTTCTTTCCTTCTGCTAACTTTGGGTTTTGTTTGTTCTTCTTTCTCTAGTTCCTTTAGGTATAAGGTTAGACTGTTTACTTGAGATTTTTCTTGTTTCTTGAGGTAGGCTTGTATAGCTATAAACTTCCCTCTTAGAACTGCTTTTGCTGCGTCTCATAGGTTTTGGATCGTCGTGTTTTCATTGTCATTTGTCTCTAGGTATTTTTTGATTTCCTCTTTGATTTCTTCAGTGATCTCTTGGTTATTTAGTAACGTATTGTTTAGCCTCCATGTGTTTGTGTTTTTTACGTTTTTTTCCCTGTAATTCATTTCTAATCTCATAGCGTTGTGGTCAGAAAAGATGCTTGATATGATTTCAGTTTTCTTAAATTTACTAAGGCTTGATTTGTGACCCAAGTTGTGACCTATCCTGGAGAATGTTCCATGTGCACTTGAGAAGAAAGTGCAATCTGCTGTGTTTGGATGGAATGTCCTATAAATATCAATTAAATCTATCTGGTCTGTTGTATCATTTAAAGCTTCTGTTTCCTTATTTGTTTTCATTTTGGATGATCTGTCCATTGGTGTAAGTGAGGTGTTAAAGTCCCCCACTATTATTGTGTTACTGTCGATTTACTCTTTTATAGCTTTTAGCAGTTGCCTTATGTATTGAGGTGCTCCTATGTTGGGTGCATATATATTTATAATTGCTGTATCTTCTTCTTGGATTGATCCCTTGATCATTATGTAGTGTCCTTCCTTGTCTCTTGTAACATTCTTTATTTTAAAGTCTATTTTATCTGATATGAGTATAGCTACTGCAGCTTTCTTTTGATTTCCATTTGCATGGAATATCTTTTTCCATCCCCTCACTTTCAGTCTGTATGTGTCCCTAGGTCTGAAGTGGGTCTCTTGTAGACAGCATATAGGTGGGTCTTGTGTTTGTATCCATTCACCAAGCCTGTGTCTTTTGGTTGGAGCATTTAATCCATTCACGTTTAAGGTAATTATCAATATGTATGTTCCTATGACCATTTTCTTAATCGTTTTGGGTTTGTTTTTGTAGGTCGTTTTCTTCTCTTGTGTTTCCCACTTAGAGAAGTTCCTTTAGCATTTGTCGTAGAGCTGGTTCGGTGGTGTTGAATTCTCTTAGCTTTTGTTTGTCTGTAAAGCCTTTGATTTCTCCATCGAATCTGAATGAGATCCTTGCCGGGTAGAGTAATCTTGGTTGTAGGTTCTTCCCTTTCATCACTTTAAGAATATTATGCCACTCCCTTCTGGCTTGTAGAGTTTCTGCTGAGAAATCAGCTGTTAACCTTATGGGAGTTCCCTTGTATATGATTTGTTGTTTTTCCCTTGCTGCTTTTCAATAATTTTTCTTTAATTTTTGCGAATTTGATTACTATGTGTCTCGTCGTGTTTCTCCTTGGGTTTATCCTGTATGGGACTCGCTGCGCTTCCTGGACTTTGGTGGCTAGTTCCTTTCCCATGTTAGGGAAGTTTTTGACTTTAATCTCTTCAAATATTTTCTCTGGCCCTTTCTCTCTCTCTTCTCCTTCTGGGACCCCTATAATGCGAATGTTGTTGTGTTTAATGTTGTCCCAGAGGTCTCTTAGGCTGTCTTCATTTCTTTTCATTCTTTTCTCTTTATTCTGTTCCGCAGCAGTGAATTCCACCATTCCGTCTTCCAGGTCACTTATCCGTTCTTCTGCCTCAGTTATTCTGCTATTGATTCCTTCTAGTGTAGTTTTCATTTCAGTTATTGTATTGTTCATTTCCGTTTGTTTGTTGTTTAATTCTTCTAGGTCTTTGTTAAACATTTCTTGCATCTTCTCAATCTTTGCCTCCATTCTTTTTTGAGGTCCTGGATCATCTTCACTATCATTATTCTGAATTCTTTTTCTGGAACGTTTCGTATCTCCACTTCATTTAATTGTTTTTCTGGGGTTTTATCTTGTTCCTTCATCTGGTATATAGCTGTCTGCCTTTTCATCTTGTCTGTCTTTCTGTGAATGTTGTTTTTGTTCCACAGGCTGCAGGATTGTAGTTCTTGTTGCTTCTGCTGTCTGCCCTCTGGTGGATGAGGCTATCTAAGAGGCTTGTGCAAGTTTCCTGATGGGAGGGACTGGTGGTGGGTAGAGCTGACTGTTGCTCTGGTGGGCAGAGCTCAGTAAAACTTTAATCCACTTGACTGTTGATGGGTGGGGCTGGGTTCCCTCCCTGTTGGTTGTTTGGCCTGAGGCGACCCAACACTGGAGCCTGCCTGGGCTCTTTGGTGGGGCTAATGACAGACTCTGGGAGGGCTCACACCAAGGAGTACTTCCCAGAAATTGTGCTGTCAGTGTCCTTGTCCCCATGGTGAGCCACACACCCCCCCGCCCTCTGCAGGAGACCCTCCAACACTAGCAGGTAGATCTGGTTCAGTCTCCCCTGGGGTCACTGCTCCTTCCCCTGGGTCCCGATGCGCACACTACTTCGTGTGTGCCCTCCAAGAGTGGAGTCTCTATTTCCCCCAGTCCTGCCAAAGTCCTGCAATCAATTCCCACTAGGCTTCAAAATCTGATTCTCTAGGAATTCCTCCTCCCGTTGCCGAACCCCCAGGTTGGGAAGCCTGACGTGGGGCTCAGAACCTTCACTCCAGTGAGTGGACTTCTGTGGTATAAGTGTTCGCCAGTTTGTGAGTCACCCACCCACCAGTTACGGGATTTGATTTTACTGTGATTGTGCCCCTCCTACCGCCTCATTGTGGCTTCTCCTTTGTCTTTGGATGTGGCGTATCTTTTTTGGTGAGTTCCAGTGTCTTCCTGTCAATGATTGTCCAGCAGCTAGTTGTGATTCTGGTGTTCTCGCAAGAGGGAGTGAGAGCATGTCCTTCTACTCCGCCATCTTGGTTCCTCCTCCCACCTATATTTTTATACTTCATCTTAGCTAAGTGTTTCTATAGACAAAATCACACCATGTACATATTCCTGCCATTGTAGATTCATGATATTAGCCTTGAGTGATATTTAAATTGCTTCGCAATGCTAGTACACATCTCTAGGAAGCTCTTAATTTTTGCCATGGTTGTTCATTTTTTAACTCTTCCTCCCCTTTCCCCATCCCCAGTATATTAGATGTCTTTGCCTCTTACTCCCAGAAAAACCTTGATCTTCTCATAACTCAGTTCTGCAACCTACTTGATCTGTGTCCATCTTCTTTTCCTTCTCTCTAGTCCTGCCTACAATCAAAGGCTAATCCTTACTTGTGGTCTGGATCTCATCTATCCTTTTTTGTCCTCTCAGAGACCTTGCCATTTTAGTTTCCTTACCGTCTCTTTCACTATCACTTATCTTTGCCCATCTACATCTAAACATGCTCTAGTCTTTTCCTCTTGAAAAAAACACCAAAAAACCCAAACTCTTTAATCCCACATTCCTATTTGTGTGCCTAAACCTCGGACTGTTTTCCCCACACTCCCTTGTTTAAGATCTTCTCGTACTTCCTCATTGAGAGAATTCATGTCTGCTATCAATTCTGAACACAATTGTAGCCGTTAGATCTAATTATTACTCTTCTTATTCTTTCTATTCTTGAGGAATTTTTTTAAGATTTTCATCTGTCTTTCATGTCCCTTACCCTCTCTTTTATAATTTCCACTTCTTAATCTCTCTGTGCTATATCTGTGTAATTTCTTTAGCTCTTTTTTGTTCACTCATCATTTCTTTAGCTCTATTAATTAATTGTTTCTATTTAGTGAATGTGTTTTTAAATTTTAGGAATTCTTTGTTGTTTTTTTTTAATGGACCTGGTCTGGTTTTGTTTTTCTTTCTTGTTTTTTAAGAGTGTTCAGCACTTTCCTCACATCTAAAAATATTTTTTTATTTTGAAACAGTGTCAAACTTATAGAAAAATTGCAGATATAGAGAACTTTATTTTCCTCAACCATTTGCGAGTAAGTTACAGTCATAGTGCCCCATCAGCCCTGAATACCTAAGTATTTCTTACAAACAAGGATATTCTCCTACAAAATCATTGTACAGCTATCAAGAACAGGAAATTAATATCACCATATTACTAGCATCTAGTCTTTAGACACCGTCTGAGTTTTGACGGCTGCCTTAATTTTTGAGGATTATAAGCCAGTTATTTTGGATTTGTTTTTTTTTAAGTTGCTAGGTTCAGGCTATTTGTTTTATTTAATTTATTTATTTATTTTGTTGGCCGCACCACGTGGCACGCAGGGATCTTAGTTCCCGACCAGGGATCCAACCCGTGCCCCCTGCGGTGGAAGCGTGGATTCTTAACCACTGGACCACCAGGGAAGACCCAGGGTTATATATTTTAGAAGTGATCTTTCCATTGCATTTTGTCACATTGCATGTAATGAGACTTTTCCAATGAAAAGGTTTTCTTTCCCCCTTATAATTAGTATTTTGTGGAATAAACTGTGAGACTATGTAAGTATTCCATTCCTCATCAAACTTTCAGTTTATTTCAGTATGAACTTATGGATTTGTATGGGTTATAATCGATTTGTTGTGATGCTCAGATTGTTCACAATTAGCCATTGGGAGCCCTTTAAGCTGACTCCATGTCCTTTTGATGTGTCCCCACTATTCTTTTAATGCTTCCTTACTTTCTGACACTGCAGGTATATTAGTTTTCTCTTGCTGCTGTACCAAATTACCACAAATATTAGTAGCTTAAAAACAGACAAATTTCTTAGTGCACAGTCAGAAGTCTGGGTTGGGTAAGTTGGTTTCTCTGCTTAGATTCTCACAAGGCTGAAATCACGGTGCTGGCCAACTCTTACTGTCAGGAGACTCTGGGAACAACCCGCTTCCAGGCTCATTCAGGTTGTTGGTGGAATCCAGTTCTTTCCTTGGAGTGGTAGAACCAAGGTCACCATTTCTGGTCAGTTAAGGGCCTCCCTTAGCTCCTAGAGGCTTCTCTCCCATCCTTGCACATGTGTCCCTATATCTTAGAGCCAGAAAAGGTGATGATTTGAATCCTTTTCACACCTAGAATCTCTCTTGATGTCCCCTTCTGCCTCATTTCTCTTGCTTTCTCTTCTGCATCTCCCACTGACTCTTCTGCCCTTCTTTGGTTTTTAAGGGCTCATTCAGTTACACTGGGCCCACCCTCATATTCAGAATAATCCATCTATTTTAAGGTCAGCTGATTAGTACCTTAATTCAATCTGCCAAGTGCCTTCAGAGCAGTACCTAGATTAGTGTTTGATTGAATAACCAGGAGATGGGAAACATGGGAAATTCTGCTTACCAGAGAAGGATATCCCAGGTTCTTCTTTTTTATATAGAATGTTGTTCCTTTCTCATATTTTTGATTTCTTCTCTTAGGTTCTTAATCATTTAAAATCTTTATCTCATAATCTTTATTTGCTGTTTCTATTTTCTAAGGTTCTTAGAAGATAGTCAAATCTTAATGTCCGCTAACTTGTGATCAAGGGGATTGTTCTTTCCATGTTTTCTAATTTTGGATTGCAAACTCATTTTCTAGCCTGGGTTGAGGATATATCCCTTCAAAGAGGTTTTGCGTTTGCTTCTGCTATATATTCAAGTGACGGTACTGCCTGACCCCTTCTTATGTTGATTCAGTACTTGGGATTTACCAGACCAGGCAGATGGTGTAAGTTCAGACCCAAAACCTATTTGAAGGCAAGGCTGTGGCTGTAAATTGTCAAGGCAGATCTTCCATCCTCTATCCAAAGCTCAGATCAAATTGGACAAACTTCCTTATTTTATTTTCTCCCTGTGTATGCTATGATTTTGGGGTTTTGTGTTTCGTGGGGGTCTTTGGGGGTGGAGTGGAGAAGGGATGGGTTAGTTTTCCCCTAAAAGTGTAGCCATGGGAAAGTCTAAACTATATAAACAAGGTCTTATCAATTTCAGCTTTCCCTCCATTGGAGACCCAAGGTTTTATCTCTTTTCCTTGTGGTGGGCATTAAAGCCAAAGCTCCTAGGTTCCTGACATAGGCTGGCTGCTTTAGGGCAGCTGTTAAAGCCTTTCCTCTTTATTTGGACCCCTAATTTTTTTTTGTGTGGGTTTAGCTATTCACATTTAGGTACTTTTAATTAGGAAGGTTTTTAGGTTGTCGAGTCTGCCTTGTTGCCAGAAACAGAAATTCCCCCATTGATTGATTGATTGATTTTTTAAAACCACTTCATATTGGCTTCTGCAACTACTACTCCGCTCAGGTCAGGAATAGCTTTCACATTGTCAAGTCCAGTGAGTATTTTTCAGTTTTCTTCTTATGTGACCATCTTACATCACTTCCCCTTCTCTTCTTTTTCCACTTCCCCTAACTTGTTTGTCCTACTGTTTTGACCATTTCTTTTTAGTTTTTTGTGACTTCTCCTTTATCCTGATTTGGTGTTGAAATTCCTTGGGGCTCACTCCTGAGCCTCTGCTTTGCTCACTCCATAATTCTTACCAAATTTAAGTTACTTAAAATCTTTTGTGTAAAGTATTACAATAACTACCTAACTTATCTCCCTGATTCTACTCTTCTGTTGTCTTTTAAGGCATTGTTCACTTTGTATTCAAAGTGATCTCTTAAAAATATTATTCTGATCATGTCACT
The DNA here is from genome assembly GCF_965194825.1 of Balaenoptera physalus. Lineage (NCBI taxonomy): Eukaryota > Metazoa > Chordata > Mammalia > Artiodactyla > Balaenopteridae > Balaenoptera > Balaenoptera physalus. The sequence continues at coordinate 166,398,449 of NC_138883.1, forward strand.
CTCTTGGTTAAGACGCTTTAATAGCTTTCCATTACTACAAAATTGGAAAGTCCTTTATGGCCTGCAAGGTTTTACCTGAGCTGACTCTTGGGCTGGATTCTAGCTTCTTTTTTTTTTTAGTTCCCCAACCAGGGATCAAACCGGCACCTCCTGCAGTGGAAGCTTGGAGTGGGTCCTAATCCCCCTACAGCGGTCCTAACCACTGGACCACCGGGGGAAGTCCCTAGCTTCATTATGAGCATCTTGTTTCTTTGTTTATTATACCACAGTGGCTGTGTCCATTAGGGTCCATTGTACGTAAGCCACAGAAGTAGGTTCTGTCGAATGTAAGCAAAAAGTAATTTATTGGATATATACAGTTATTTTAGAGAATTAATAGAAAAACCTTATTCTAAAACTTTTGGAGGAGAGAAATAAGGGTAGTTTAAAGGGCGAGGTGAACAAGAACTAATAGACTCCTAATATTATTACCATTAGACTAACTTAGGTCTGATCATTCTCGGCCCTTATGAGCATGCATTCAAGGTGTAATTTCCCAGCAGAGACGGTTCGCCTCAGATTGGGTTACATGTTCATCCCTGGGCCAGGAGTGCATGAAGTGGAGGAGGGGTACTTCCCTAATAGAAAATAGGGTGCTATTTGGAAAAGAAATGGGAAAGAGGTCTAGGCAAGTAAAATTAGAACTTCCCCTAAGGACTTCCTTTTAGTTTATGTGTCACTTTACAAAGGCCTACCCTTTACTGCAAATTTTTCTTTTCTTTTTCTTTCTTTTTTTTTTTTTTTGGTACTGCTAATCTTAAGTTACCCCTCGTATTCTGTCATAGCACATTCTGCTTTTTCATCATAGCACTAATATTTGTGTGATTATTTAACGTGTGACTCCTTCACTTTAAGCTCCACGAGTGCAAGGATGGTATCTGTTTTCTTCTTTGTAGCATCTTTAGCAGCAAGTATTGTATCTGGGCATATTAGGTGCATAAATATTTGTAGAATATTGTAAAATCAGGTCAACTGTGCAGTATTCAATTGATATCAAAATGATATTCAAAACATTTAAAAATATTTTAAAATGAAATCAAAATATGTATGGTAAGTGTAAGAGTATTAAAAATTCTTTGTCCAGTATATAGGCAACTGTGTAGAGCAAAACCATAAACTCTGCACCAAAAAGTTTGAAAATATATAAAAATATTAACAGTCTTTGTGGTTGATTTTTTTTCCTACTTTCCCATCTACTTAAAATTCTTAATAATGAGTATGTGTTGTTTTTACGGGTAAATTCAAAAGAAACAACATGTAATGAACAAAATTGGGATTGATGCAAAATACTTTACTCTGTCTACCAAATATAGCTTATCAAGTTTAGGTGATTCTAACTTCTAGATGCACTTCAGACACATCTTTCTTCATGGTCAGTTCTACTACTATTTTCAGAGGATCATAATCTTTCATCTAGTTTATGGACTAGCTATTCCTCTTAAATGATCTTTCTGTTTCCACTCTTCCTCCTTTCTATTCATTTGCTACATAGCAGTTAGAGGGATGATATTTTAAAAATCCAGTTCTCACTATTCGTCTTTATTGTCTTCCCATTGATCTTTTTAAAAAATATTTATTTATTTATTTTTGGCTGCGTTGGGTCTTTGTTGCTGTGCACGGGCTTTTCGCTAGTTGCAGAGAGCGGGGGCTACTCTTTGTTGCGGTGCGCGGGCTTCTCATTGTGGTGGCTTCTCCTGTTGCAGAGCATGGGCTGTAGGCACGCAGGCTTCAGTAGTTGTGGCGTGTGGGCTCTAGAGTGCAGGCTCAATAGTTGTGGCACACGGGCTTAGTTGCTCTGCGGCATGTGGGATCTTCCCGAACCAGGGCTCGAACCCGTGTCCCCTGCATTGGCAGGCGGATTCTTAACCACTGCGCCACCAGGGAAGTCCCCTTCCTATGATCTTACATAAATTCTAAACACCTCTACCTGGCTTACAAGGTCCTGTGAGATCTACTCCTTCCCCTCTCTAACCTTGTCTTCTACCACTCTCTCCACTATACTTTAGCCATATTACCTTTTTTTTTAACTTGTCTTTTGAACGAGCTTTTCTGCTTCATTCTTTGTTCAGTTAACAACTACATACCTAACCTTTAGGTCTTGTTATATCATTTTTCAGACAGATCTTTTCTGCTTCTTAATTTTTCACTCTCATTATACCCTTTCTCTTCCATCATATAGCATCTGCCACAATTTATAGTTGTGTTTGTTTTTTTAAAAAATATTTTATTTATTTATTTACTTATTTATTTGGTTGCTCTGGGTCTTAGTTGCTGCCGGCAGGCTCCCTAGTTGCAGCTCGTGGGCTCTTTAGTTGCGGCCTTCATGTGGGATCTAGTTCCCTGACCAGGGATCAAACCCGGGTCCCCTGCATTGGGAGCACGGAGTCTTGACCAGGGAAGTCCCATGTGTTTGTTTTGATGTTTGCCTCCCTAATTGTATATTCTTGGAGAACAGAGATCTTTTCTGTCTTGTTCCCTACTTTATTGCCTGCTCCTAGCACAGTGCCTGTCTTTTAGTACATATGAAATAAATATTTCTTGGGTGGATGGATAAATGAATCAGTTTGTTACTGCCATTCTCTGTATCATTCTGCATCTTTGTTTCTTTTGTTTGTTTGTTTGTTTTTCATTTCATTCTTTTTTTAAATTTTTTTATTGAAATATAGTTGATTTACAGTGTCTTTATTATAAAACATCCCATTGTCGTGAGTAAAAAATGGGGACTGTTTGTGCTGAGACTCCAGTTCTTAAAAGTACCTGTGAAGGTGGCCTAGTTCGTTCACAGCATGATAAATTTGCTAGAGTGCACACGTGTGCACACACATTTGCACACACATGCACACTTGCCTCAAATGAGCAGCCTAGAAACAGAAAAGACAAACCAAGACTGCTAGTCTGCACAGCTTACGAAACAATTAACAGTAGCCTCTAAGTGTCTAGTGTGTGCCAGGCATTTAATCCTTACAAGCCAATCAAGGACAAGGTGTTCTCATGAACCCCACTTCACCTCTTTTTTTGTTTTTTAAAACAGATTCATGTATGTATGTACGTATGTGTGTATGGCTGCATTGGGTCTTCGCTGCTGCATGTGGGCTTTCTCTACCGGCAGCAAGCAGGGGCTACTCTTCGCTGTGCTGCGTGGGCCTCTCATTGCTGTGGCTTCTCTTGTTGCGGATCACGGGCTCTAGGCATGCGGGCTTCAGTAGTTGTGGCATGCAGTCTTAAATAGTTGTGGCACACAGGCTTCAGTAATTGTGGCTCGCGGACTCTAGAGCACAGACTCAACAGTTGTGGTTCACGGGCCTAGTTGCTCCCTGGCATGTGGGATCCTCCCAGACCAGGGCTCGAATCCGTGTCCCCTGCATTGGCAGGTGGATTCTTAACCGCTGTGCCACCAGGGAAGCCCCCACTTTACCTTTAAGGAAAGAAGCTTAGGGAAGTTAAGTTGCTTGACCAAAGTCACGCAGCTGATCTCAGGTCCAAATGAGCCCAACCCTGCAAGTTTAATTACTAAGCTATACTGCCTTGCCAAATAGAATTTCACTCACTGAATACTGAATGATAATAATAAATATGTATTGCAAATCTAGTATGCCTGGCACTGCTCTAAGTACAATACTGGGAATAAGGCAGTGAACAAAGCGGACTCCCATCCTCATGGAGAGTACATTGCAGAGGGACATGGGAAAGACAGTGAACAAAAGGAATAAGGAAAACATGCAGGATGATAAATGTGATAATGAGTATGGAGAAAAATAAAGCAGGGGAGTACATGGGGGCAGTGAGGGGGTTGCAGTACTCAATAGGGTGGTCAAGGAAGGCCTCTCTGAGAAGGTGCCATTTGAGCCGAGACCTGAAGGGTACAAAGGCATCTGTGAGGAACCCAAGGAAACTTCGGACAGAGGAGGAGACGCAAGCACGGTCTGTCTGGCATACCCTGATGTTAAGAATCCCAGAAGGGGAGCCTTTTTCAGGACAGCTGCGCATTATACCTGCGCTGCTTCTCTCCCTCGGGCGCCTGTGGGTGGGTGAGCAGGTCTCCGGCCTCACCGTCACCACACGTGACGGCTGACCCTGGCTGGTCCTAAGCCGGGGCCTCCTCTTTCTCCAGTTCCATTTGCCAGAATTCATTCCACACGAGGAGCGCTCCTCCTGACACTGCTCATTCCACACGTCCTCCCACGCTTGGTCACACACAGGTAACAATGTGGTCATGCACCTTTGTTTGCCCGTTGGATTATCAAAGATCTAAAGACTAGATAAAATCTAGTATGAGGTAGAAAACAGGCACTTGGTCTCTGCTGGTGGAGAGTGTAAACTGGTACAACTACCGTGAACGGCAGGTGCACAATACTGTATCCTGAACAGGTGAATTTGAGGGTATTTTCCTTGAGCTTGTGCATTGCAGGATTCAGTTCTGTTTAATTAGATGAATGTCACCTGATTTAGATTAAAATAGCATATAACTTGTAAAAGATGAAAATAGCGTGAAGTTAAATAGAAAGCAGGTACAGAACAATCTAAGGAGGATTATTTGCCTTGTGAAAAAGGATCTAGAGGTCTTAGTGAACGGTTAATGCTGTACCATCATACCTGAGGTATGAGGGAGTTGAGGTGAGCCAGTGATCCTCATTTGCAGAAAAAGATTTAGAATTCCATGCTTTCCTGACTTGATAGGAAAGGAAAATTTTGATTTGTTCTATTTTATTACAGTAACCTGAGTACCAGTTTCAGAGTGTGATTGCTGCGTTTTTAGCTGTGCAGTTTCCCATTTAAGATCAAGCTAATGCAGTATAAAAACAGACTTAAGTTTAGAGATTGAAGATCCTCAAACACACCACAGTTTTGCTTCTCAGTATTATACTTTCATGATATATTATTGCATGTGGTAATGGTATTTGCAGTTTTCAAAGTGTAGTACGGACATTAGAGGACCTGACAATTAAAATACTGTACTTCCCTGACTTAAAGATAAATTTTTAACTAGAGCACTAACTCTAAAATAGCTATAGCTACCACTTATGGCAACTTACTGTGTATTAGGCACTGTTAGAGCCTTTACATGGGTATTCTCAAAAACCTTTAAGGTAGCTATTATCTTGGTTTTTAGAAAAGAACAGTATGGAGGCTCACAAAGTTTAAGATCGCAAGGTTGGGAGAGCCAGGACGTTTGTCTCAGTCAAAAACTTGTCCTGTTGTGATGTCCTCTTGTGATTTCAGCCTACTGCCTCCAGCTCACTTTTGTCTTTTAGTTTTGGGAATTGGAGATTCCACATATAGTATGCTTTTCGACATTAAAAAAAATCAGCACTCTACCTTTTAAGGTACTTTGAAAAAGCTGAGTTCAAGTACTTCTCTCTGGAACTCTTCCACCCCAGTCTCTTCCTCTGAACTTAAGTCTTTTTTTGTATCATTATGTCCTTCTTATGGTATTTAGCATTTCCCTCCTGTATCATAGTAGCTTGGGAGTACTTATTAGCTCTGCTGTGAGACTATAAGTTCTTTGAAGGATGAATTCCTTTCTGTTCTTTGCTATCTTCATTGCCTTTTTAAAAATTACTATTAGAACCTCAGTAAGTATTTGTTGAAAGAACTATGGGGTAAACAACTTAAAACAATTTTTTTTTCTCACCTACATGCCTGTCCTTTGGAATGTAGGTTTATAAATATTCACTGCATTTATGTGCTCTTTTCTGTCCTCCACAGCCAAACTTCTTAAAAGAGTTATCTTGCCAAAATTTCTTGTTACTTTTCATGACTCCTTTTTCTGGCTTTACCTTAAATGACCAATAGAATCATTTGACCTTTTCCTTTGAAATTCTCTTAGGTGGTTTCTAAGATTCTCTCTGTTTCCTTATTTTGTTCTTTGTGGTCCGTCTTTCTTTGTCCACCCTTTAAATGGTAATGTTCCCTAGGTCCTGTCTTTAGTCCTCTTCTCTTGAGCACACCGAGAACTTCCCTGGTTGATCTCAATTTTCCTTGCCTTGCCTTTGACCAGCTTCCATATCACAGGTTTTTAATCAAATACTTACAGGAGCTAGGTAGGTAACATAAATGAGTGACAAAGAGGTGAAGCATAAGGAATGGTGGGACTCTGGTGGATTAAAGAATCAATGCCCTGTCCAGGGCTCCAGCGGATTGTTGCTATTTCAGAATATAGTATCCAGTGTTGACAGAGCTTCAGGTTTTTCAGGAGAAATTAGAAATCTAGACTTTTTAATATGAAATTTCCATGTTTCAAAATATGAACTAGTTAGCAAGCCAACAATAAGCCTTTTTGAGTTTTCACATTTACTTATTCTATCTTTGTCATCCTTCTGACTCCTGATTTGTATCTCTAGACCTGATTTTTCTGCTGAGCTTCAGGCTCATCCCATTCTGTTTTAGATGATCTAGGAGTTTTGTGTCCCACAGGCATCTCAAAGACTGTGATGATCAACCTCAACCTCAAACATGTAATTAGGAAGTGGTTTCGGTTGTAAAGTCACATGGCTATGAGTTTGACTCTTGGTTCTACCATCTACTAGGTCACTAAAGAAATTAGTTTATTTCTTCAAACTTCTGTTTTCTCTTATGTAAAATGGGAGTAATATTTACTTCATTGGTCTGTTGTCCTAGCACAGTGACCTACACATAGTAACAAGTGCTGGATACTCTCAGTTGCTGTTTCTACTTCAGTGAATGTTACCACTCTCACAATCACTTACTGGTGTTTAAGAGTCATTTTTGACTCTTCCCTCTTTTTTATTCTTCAGATCTAGTTAGTTACCAGTCCTATGAATGTTATCTTTCTAATGTCTCATTACTGCAGTTACCTTAGGTTTGTTTTTTTAAAATATTATTTTTGCTCATCAGTATCATTGTAGCAGCCCTTAACAGCTTTCTCAGTCTCTGTTTAAATCCCCTCCCCAATCTGTTCTCAGCCTTGTGCCAGTGATTTATTTATGTTTTGCTGAAACACCAATCTGATTACACCAAACTTCTGCTTATAATACTTTGGTGGCTTCCTATTGTCTCTAAGTTTTTAACTTTTAACATTTTAACTTTTAATGTTCTGCTTGATTTGATTCCTGCTTATTTTTTAACCTCATTTCTTGCTTAAGCTACACAGATGGCACTTATAAGTTCTTAGAATCTACCTGGCTCTGTGGCACATGTTTCTTCCTCAGAATGCCCTTCACCTCTGTCCTGCAGCTCCTTTAGAAATTAGCTTTAAAGGCACCCATCTCTCCCAGTTCACTTTTTGACCCCATCCTCTCTCACTCCAGGTCTGGGTTAGATACCCCTCTTTATGCACTCATAGCCTCCCCAGGATATCTCTATCATAGTACTCTTCACGGTCTTTTGTAATTGTCTCTTTTTTCCACTAAGCTTCTTGAAGGCGGAGACCACATATCTTGAATGGCTTTGTATCTCTAGGGCTTAGAATAATGTCTGGCAAACAGTGAGCTCTCAGATGTTTGTGGAATGAATGTATTTGTTAAGTGGATAAATTATCTTTATTCTGGAGAAATTGTAGATATAAAAAGGATCTTAGGAGCCTCAATTATAGTTGTAAGGCCTTTAAAAATGTCCCAATTTTTGTATTCCCCTTGTTTGAAGATTATAGGTACTTTTATTTATTATGAATCAGTAATATTTATATTCTTTAGAACAAAGTAAATTTTACTGTTGATATAAATAACTAATTATTGTTGCCTTCAAGCACTGTGTGTTCTCAAAAAATTTTTTTTTGACTGTAGCCTACTTAGGTTCTTCTTTCCTGCTTTCCTCTTGTTTATAGTGTCAAGTTCTTAAGATCTTATTCGCTCCCACCCCCCGCAGAGCCCTGGTTTGTTGTAAGATTTCTCAGCTTGCATCGCTGTTGACTCTGTGGGCCAGATACTTCTTAGTCGTGAGGAGCTGCCCTGTGCGCTGTGCGGTGTTGAGCGGCATCCCTGCCATCACCTACTAGATGCCAGTAGCACCTCCTAGTTTTGACAATCAAAAATGTGTCCAGACATTGTCAGATGTCTCCTGTGAAGCAGGATCACCCCTGGTTCAGAACCCCACTGGTTTATAGAGATGCCTGTCTTTTAACCTTGATCCTCAAAGAGCCTTTCCTTCTCTGTGGACTCTTTGTTATCAGCATAAGAGCATGATCTCCCATCTTGGAAAAAAAAAAAAAACCCACCAAACACTTTTTAAAGTAACTCCTTGTTTCTTCTTAACTTTCGCTCATTTTCTCTTTCTGTCCTCTGTCCATCCACTTTTCTAGAGTGAATTGCTTCTACTCTTTCTTTCTGGCTTTTTACCCCTGTGGTGCTACTGAAAATGCTTTCAAATCTCTTTCCTCTTTCCCTGTGTTCTCTGAAGTGAATGCTACCACCACCTAGCTTTCCACGTCACCATCATCTCTTAATCCTCTGTTCCCTGGCCACCCCGACTGCTACTTAGATGCCCCATTCGGTCAGTCATAAAGCCCTGTTTATTCTGCCTCCTGAGTATCTATAGAACCCACCTGTATTCTCTATTCTCACTGCTGTGTCCCGCCAGTGGCGTCAGGCTCTTTGTTGTTCTCGGAGTATCAAGTCTAGTCCTGTTCCATTTTATTTTCTACTCTGTAACGTGGATGACCTTTCTAAAACAAAGTCTCTTCCCATTTCAGACCTTTTCAATCATGAGTGCTGGGGCTCTAGTATCTGCATTTTTGAAAGGCTTACCAAGTGATTTTTATACAACTCTAATTTCTTCATTCTCCTATTTCAGAAACATGTCACTGCTCTTAGGAATTCCTAAAACCCTTATTATTATTTTTACAAAGCACTTCCTGATGTGATCTCTGTCTCTTAACAAATCATCTTTGACGTATAAAAAATGTGTTAGTTTCTTTAAGACAAGTGCTTTATGAAAAGTCAGTATTTATACATTTAGTTACTGTTTTTTTTGACATCAATAAAATTTATCATTGTGGGAGGGATCAGGAGGAAATGTGGGTATTCTAACTTATCGATTAATGTTGTGTGTCTGTGACAAATTTGACTGCTAAATTATAAAATATTTAAATAAGGTTTTTTTCTTGTAGGTATTTATAGCAGCAGTGATGTAGCAGTATCATTTCCAAATGTAGCATCTGGCTCAGGATCGAGTACTCCTGTCTCCAGTTCTCATTTACCTCAGCAACCTTCTGGGCATTTACAGCAAGTGGGAGCGCTCTCCCCGTCTGCTGGGTCGTCTGCACCCTCTGCTGTTGCTACAACTCAGGTAAATTATTACAGTGTTACAAAGTAACATGTACATCCGTTTGTCTTTTTTTTTTTTAAACATCTTTATTGGAGTATAATTGCTTTACAATGGTGTGTTAGTTTCTGCTGTATAACAAAGTGAATCAGCTATACATATTCATGTATCCCCATACCTCCTCCCTCTTGCGTCTCCCTCCCACCCTCCCTATCCCACCCCTCTAGGTAGTCAGCAAAGCACCGAGCTGATCTCCCTGTGCTATGCGGCTGCTTCCCACTAGCTATCTATTTACATTTGGTAGTGTATATATGTCCATGCCACTCTCTCACTTTGTCCCAGTTTACCCTCCCCCCCCCCCCCCCCCCCGTGTCCTCAAGTCCATTCTCTACGTCTGCGTCTTTATTCCTGTCCTGCCCCTAGGTTCTTCAGAACCATTTTTTTTTTTTTTTTTTTTTAGATTCCATATATACGTGTTAGCATACAGCATTTGTTTTTCTCTTTCTGACTTACTTCACTCTGTATGACAGACTCTAGGTCCATCCACCTCACTGCAAATAGCTCAATTTTGTTTCTTTTTATGGCTGAGTAATATTCCATTGTATATATGTGCCACATCTTCTTTATCCATTCATCTGTCGATGGACACTTAGGTAGCTTCCATGTCCTGGCTATTGTAAATAGAGCTGTGATGAACATTGTGGTACATGTCTCTTTGAATTATGGTCTTCTCAGGGTATATGCCCAGTAGTGGGATTGCTGGGTCGTATGGTAGTTCTATTTTTAGTTTTTTAAGGAACCTCTATACTGTTCTCCATAGTGGCTATATCAATTTACATTCCCACCAACAGTGTAAGAGGGTTCCCTTTTCTCCACACCCTCTCCAGCATTTATTGTTTGTAGATTTTTTGATGATGGTCATTCTGACCGGTGTGAGGCGATACCTCATTATAGTTTTGATTTGCATTTCTCTGATGATTAGTGATGTTGAGCATCTTTTCATGTGTTTGTTAGCAATCTGTATATCTTCTTTGGGGAAATGTCTATATAGGTCTTCTGCCCATTTTTGGATTGGGTTGTTTGTTTTCTTGATACTGAGCTGCATGAGCTGCTTGTATATTTTGGAGATTAATCCTTTGTCAGTTGCTTCGTTTGCAAATGAAAGTAAGTTAGATTATAGGGGAGATAAATGAAATAGGGCTTCCTATAGGAATTTATAAAATATCTCAACCTGTATTGACACGAGTGGAAATAATACACATTTTTACGTGATATTCATGGGAGAGCACAAAAGAATATGTTGACACCAACTGATTCTTTTCAATTTCTGAGTTTCTGATTTTGTCCTAATGATGTAAAATAGTAATTTGGGGGGAGGTTTTATTCCCTCTTTTAAAAGTAGGACTTAAAAAGTATGAACCACTTTTGGACTTCTGTGGTTTAAAAAATTCCTTTCATAATTTTAAAATCACAGAAATAATATATGAATATCTGCAGTGTAAATTTTTAAAAACCAGTGAAGGAGAATATAGGATTAAGAGTGAATGATTCCTTTAAATACTTATATGGTGCTCTTTCTTATGAGAAAGAAGGAATATTTATAGTATTATAAATAATGGTGACTATGTTGGTGGTTTTGCATTTATTTATCCTTTTCCTTCATTTTAGATCTGGAACTTGATAGGTGACCTAGTCTACAGGAATGCTCTAAGAGCCAGAGTCAAACCAGAGAAATCATAATTATATAAATAGGATAGTAAATGGGCACAGCTGTGCACGCACACACGCATGCACACACACGCGCACACATGTGCACACACGCACAGACACACACGCAAACATGCACACATGCGCACACACACGCAAACATGCACACACACGCACACACGTGCACACACGCACAGACACACACACACACACAAGCACACACCCTCACTCCCCATCCGCAACCCCCACGTTTCCTCAAAGGTAATAATTTAAAATTCCTAAAGTATATATATTTTTTCTTTATTTGGAATTCTTTATAATTTTATTGTTTTCATTTTACCCAATGCCTCTAATAGTCTCAGAGTTTTAAGAAAATTATGACAAAGACAAATGTCTAATTATAAACAACTAGTTAAGTAGTTGTTTGTAAGTTGCTGTAAACTTATGCTTTATGTATGTGTTCATAATTTCTATTGTACGGGCCTTAGAATATATGTACACTTTCCCAGCATTTTCTGTAAGTTGTACATTCAAAGCACAGCATTAAGTTATTTTTAAAGTATGTAATGGTGTAGTGCAAATGATCACCATTATAATTAGATCAAGAATTAGAATAAACAACAGTTCAGCACAGAAAAACAATGGCATGGTTAGTGGTATTGTCTTTGAAAATGAAAGTTAACAATTTGGTGAACTTCTCAGTCTGAAGAAGGGGAGTTTGACTAGTTTAGGAGAGTTCTTCTCTAGCTCATTTCACTGGCCTTGGTGAGGTATAGGCATAATGATAGGGGTTTGGGGTTAGAGAGGGTGAAAGGATAAATGAGAAAATGGCTCTTATTAATAGTTTTATCTCTTTTAATTAAGTGTAACCATATGCTGTCGATAGCTTTATATCCTTGGAAAGAGTCTCACATGAACATTTTCAGTGTGTATTTTTCTTTCCTTTCTTTCTAAAAGTCTGTTTTAATTACCCTCTGGTTAATTCCAGGCTGAATTAAGCAAAAGTCTCATTTCTTCCCATTCATTATGTTTGTGGTTTTGGGGGTTGGCTTTAGGGAGGTGGGTGGGGGAAGTGGTAGTGAAAAGAAATTTATAGTTAGAGGGAAGATTCCACTTAACGTATGACTCAGCTGAAGAACAAAGAAATCATAGTTGCAAGTAATCCAGGATTCAGCCCAATTAAAATCTTCACTGTTTATCCTCTTCCCTGTTTCAGTAAGATGGGTCTCTTATAAATATGATCATCCAGTGAGACTCACATGCTGCACGCCGAGACAGCTGCATCTGTGTTTCTGTCCAGCAGTAAACACTTTCTGCCTTCAAGCCGGAGCTTATTTAGCCTGGCTTATCTGGTGCTGCTGTAGCAACCATCAGTCTCCAGGCAACTGAGGCAGGTTGACCTCTGAGTTGAACTGAGTGCAGAACTACTTCAGTTTAGCTGCCTTAGACAATAGTATTGGTGTTGAATGTGCAAAGTGTGAATTTTCTAGGCAATGTGCAAAGGAAAGGATACAGAGATATTTAGAATAAATCGAATGTTTAGATAGAACTCCTAAAATTGTGATGCACTTGGTAATTTAATCTTCTTTCCAAAATGACAAAAGTTTATTTGTTTAACTTTCGTATAGGCCTTGTATGTTTTCAGATCATGCAATTCAGTGTGTTTAGATAATCACATCCTGGCCTTTTATTTAGAGTTTCTTTATAGGTAGTTTATTTAAAAATGAAGAGAGTAGTGCTATAAGTGTGTAAATTAAAACTATCAATATTTAAAATATAATTATAGAAGCCTTGTTACAATTATTGAGAAAACCATCACACCAGCAAGCAAATGTTTTAAAAAATATAAATCAGAGAATAGAAGTGTTAAATTTGAACGATGTGTTGACTTTCCTACTTTCCCTCCCAAAAACTTAATGAAAGTAGTAATTTTTAGTGATGGGCTTGGTGTCAGCAGGATAAAAATCCGTAGGTCATTCTTGATCTTTCTGGCCTTGGTTTTAAGTAAGATAGACAGGCCTCTTCTTTGGTTTATTTGCTGTCTTAAGGATTGTTCCCAGGCAAGTGGTCAGGGAAGTAAGATCAGGAAGAGCTAATAGAAATTAAAAACTGAAACTAGATTTGTGCCTTTAATGGGGCAAAAAGGAGACACTTTTAAAAATGTGGGGAGACAAAGTCTGATGCTTAGCAGCCCTAATTTGAAAAAAACCTTTAAAAATGTTTGATAACCTAGTTTTATATTGTTTGATGTCAAACCCTTTTGCTTTATTTGATAAAATTGTTTTTAGGCTAATTATTCCTTCACAGATATCAGCAATATAGTTACAGTTATGGTTCCTTAACATTCCTGAGAGAGAGGACTGCTGTCCTTGTGATGTTTTAATGGTGGGTGCTCTGCTCTTGTGTCATGGGTAGAGGATAAATTAGTTTCTGTGGGTGTGCCATTAATTTTTCATTTTGCCTTTCAAATTCCACTGTTTCTTAGTTCTGCATTCGTTCTGTTTTGTCTTTGGAGGAATTCTGGTGCTTTTGTTTGAAGGATGGTTGCTTTAATAGAGTTTAAGACAGAATGTAATGAAAATAATTGTATTCTAATATGTCTTGCATTCTGAGTTTTGCTTTTGGATACAGTCTTCATGTAGATAATCATGGTTCCTTGTTTACTCTGTGTTACTATTATAAAAATGATATAGGTTTAAAAGTAATTTAATTGAAGGAACTTCTAAGGTTTATTTATGTGATATTTAGTAAATGCAGATAAATTTAATTATTTTAAAGGTATAATTTAGTGACTAATGTTTTGCAGATTTCTGTGAGACTTTTACTTCAAGTATCTTAACTTTGGTGTGTGTGTTGGGGAGTTGTCTTAGATATAATCCTGATTTCCTTTCAGATGATGTCTGATAGGGCACTATGATTCTGTTTGGGAAAATGGTTCAGTTTCCCAGGCCGATTCACCTGTCTTTGGAGGAGCTCTGACTTGATTGGTCAGAACGAAAGTTTCATCTATTTTATTTTATTTTACTTTACTTTATTTTATTGTTGTATCCTGCTTTTTTATTTATTTATTTGTTTGTTTGTTTATTTATTTATTTATTTTTAGGGCTGCATCGGGTCTTGCTGCACGCAGGCTTTCTCTAGTTGCGGCGAGCGGGGGCTACTCTTCGTTGCGGTGCGCGGGCTTCTCATTGTGGTGGCTTCTCTTGTTGCGGAGCACGGGCTCTAGGCACGTGGGCTTCAATAGTTGCGGTACGCGGGCTCAGTAGTTGTGGCTTGCGGGCTCTAGAGCGCAGGATCAGTAGTTGTGGCACACGGGCTTAGTTGCTCCGCAGCGTGTGAGATCTTCCCAGACCAGGGCTCGAACCCGTGTCCTCTGCATTGGCAGACGGATTCTTAACCGCTGCACCACCAGGGAAGTTCCTGTTTTAAATAATTACATAATGACTTGTAATTTTAAGGAAGTTCACATTCTGAGCAGAATAAGTTTTTATAAGTGCTTTCTAACATTACTTTTGGGTGATGAAGAGGTTAAGTGACATAGATCATGAGTTGTGTTGAGGGGTATCTCTTTGAAAAAACATTCTTAGGAATTTTACTGTGTCTGTTTGTGTGGCACAATGCAAAATAGCAGAAATTTGGGTCCGAAATCCTAGATTCCTGGAGCATTGCTGCTCACTAGTGTGTCTGTAGGTAGGTCTTTTATATTTGTGGATGTTGATTTTTTTTTCATATGTGAAATGGAATACTTTAAATACCTGTCTACCTGCAGTACAGGTATATTCTGAAGTTCAAGCGAGAATAAGTACTTTGCAGACCATGAAGTACTTTGGAATTAATGGTTATTACACCCATTTAGTCATTTCACATACAGCTGTTGACTAAGGTCTTTTCCATTCTTAAATTATTTCAATAGCCTCTTTAGTCCTAGGGACTTAATTTCCACCCCAAAAGGTAGGTGATATATTGATTAGGTATTGACCAATTAAGAAACCTGCTTAGAATTGGTGGTTATTCTGCACAGTCCTGTTGTTCAATCGTGAGTGTTCATTGATGGTTTAACTACAATTTAATCCCTCCCACTACTTTATAAACTCAATTGTGGGGCATTTCAGCATTAGCCTAAACAATGGTTTTGAATACGTTAAGCTCCTAACAATTAGGGAGCAGTTTGGGGCATTGAATAAAGTGGAATGATGCAATTGAACCTGACAGCTTTAACAGTCAGCCTACTCATGGGACCTGAAAGTTGTTCACACATGGTTTCTTCTCTCATCACACGCTGAGTATTAAAGCCCGATGGTGGTAGCTGACACAGAAATGGGTCTGTTATCAGGATATATTTTAGAGTACAAAGTTCGGATTGAGTTGGAGAATATATGAAACTTTCTATTGTTCTCCAGTTTTTCCTGGAAACTTTTCTAGTCAAACAAATTGTGTATAAATTGTCATTAAAATATTTGAATCCTTACATTATATTTGCTGTATTGCTATGTTATTATAGAATATATAGATTAAAATATCATTGCATAATGAGACAATACTGTCCAATTTTTCTTAGGGAAATGTTTTACTCTGAAATATAGCCATGTTAATATCAGAATATAATTGGCAAATTATGTTCTCTAATGAAGTTAATCGAAAAGATGGAAACCATAATAGCTTATGAAAAAAGTTTTAAATAACGAGGTAAAGTTTGAGTGCTTGCCATCTGCCACGCATTCTTCTCAGCCCTTACGTGCAGTAACTCAAGTCTCACGGTATTCTTATGAGGAAGGCACTATTTCTGTCTCCATTTTTACAGATGGAAATTGAAGACAGAGAGCTTTAGTGCCTCACCCAAGGTGAGATAGTTTGTCTTATGGCCGATATAGTGATAACAAAAAGTTTTTTCTTGTAAGAGTATGGATGAAGTAGGAATTTTTAAAAATAATACTCTTTAGTGAGCTGACAGTATTTCAGAAGAATGCATTTTTAAATCATGTGTCAGGGTTGGAAAGTTTGAAGAAGAAGCTACTGTGTTTTAGAGCTTGTTTGAATCATTTGACTTTAATGTTTATTGACAGGTTAATTGTGCATTTAAAAAATGCTTGCTATGACCTCTTCCTGTATGATTGAAGCATGATGTTTCATACTCACCTCTAAATGATGCATTGCAATGATACTTTCCAAAGGTGAAATTTTGATAGGTACTGTTCTTTCAAACCTAATTTTTCTTCTTTATACTTTATTTTTCTTCCTTTACCAACATTAGGGAGGGAAAAAAATATTACCAAAACAATACCCACTTTTAAGTCTGATACTCAGATAATTGAGTAGATTTAGCCTGATTGTTTTCCTCTCTACTACTAACTCCTTTAGAATGAGCCAAGTGCCTAGGAATTTGGTAGACTTACTTCACTCTACTACTAGAACTCTTTCAAAACTTCTCTGTGGTCATAAGGAGACATTTGAAATGTAAAAGGTGAACTATTAATGGGAAAATTCAAGCTGAACTCTAATTTTAATCTTGTTAATATTTTAATAGGGTATGTCAGTCTACTTAGGAAACACTAAATTTCTCTGATTTATTTTGAGTTTCACTACTCCCTTGGTGTAGGGACTTGCATATCTTTCTAGATGCTTAACATAGTAAGTTATTCTAAATTTGCTAAGGGTATTCTTTGACTCAGGTACTAAGCATATTTTGCTTCACCGTGACTTAGATTTACCTCAGTAATTATTCAGTTTATTTTTACTTTACTTGGCTTTGGGTCCATCTTGTAAAATAATTATTACACTTAATGAGACTTTTACTAGGGTATTAGAATAGATATAACATCTTGCGTGGAAGTGGTTCCTTCAATTATTAGTCTTAGGGAGGGAAAAAAAAACCTGTCTAAGGTATCATATATTTGGAAGTGAAAGCAGAAGTTTATTAAGGCAATATGAACTTATAATTTCATAAAATATTTTTATCTTGATCTAAAACCTGTTTTTACATTTTGAGTAGATGACTTCATTTCATCAGGACACTATAAAGCCCAGTAACCAGTTTTTTGGCAGTCATATTCTTTTTTTTTTTTTTTAAACATCTTTATTGGAGTATAATTGCTTTACAGTGGTGTGTTAGTTTCTGCTGTATAACAAAGTGAATTAGCTATATGCATACATATACCCCTATATCCCCTCCCTCTTGTGCCTCCCTCCCACCCTCCCTACCCCACCCCTCTAGGTGGTCACAAAGCACTGAGCTGATCTCCCTGTGCCATGCAGCTGCTTCCCACTAGCTATCTATTTTTACATTTGGTAGTGTATATATGTCAATGCTACTCTTACTTCGTCCCAGCTTACCCTTCCCCCTCCCCGTGTCCTCAAGTCCATTCTCTACGTCTGTGTCTTTATACCTGTCCTATTATAAGGTATAATAGTACCTTATACCTGTCGTAGGTTCATCAGAACCATTTTTTTTTTAGATTCACATATATGTGTTAGCAGACGGTATTTGTTTTTCTCCTTCTGATCCACTTCACTCTGTATGACAGACTCTAGGTCCATCCACCTCACTACAAATAATTTCATTTCTTTTTATGGCTGAGTAATCTTCCACTGCATATCTGTGCCACATCTTCTTTATCCATTCATCTGTTGATGGACACTTACATATCCTTTTTTGTTTTAGCTTCTTACTTTGAAATAATTTTTGGGTGTATAGAGAAGTTGCAAAACCAGTACAGAGTTTCTGTGTATTGCGGATGCCTTCACTCAGCCTCCCCAGTGTTTAACAACTCATACTCTTTGTAGTGCCAATAGGCCTGAGAACATATTTGCCCATAGTAGACATTCTCTTTCCCAGGGAAGATAGAATTGAAATAAGGTATGTACTTCCTTCCAAACACAATTGCCAGTTTTTTTGTTTTTTTTTTTAATTGAAATCTAGTTGATTTACAATGTTGTGTTAATTTCAGGTATACAGCAAAGTGATTCAGTTATACATACATATATTTCTTTTTTTTTTTTTTTTCAGATTCTTTTCCCTTATAGTTTATTACAAAATACTGAGTATAGTTCCCTGTGCCATACAGTATGTCCTTGTTGGTTATCTATTTTATATATAGTTGTGTGTATATGTTAATCCCAAACTCCTAAGTTATCCCTCTGCCCCTTCCCCTTTCCTCTTTGGTAACCATAAGCTTGTTTTCCATGTCTGTGGGTATATTTCTGTTTTGTATATAAGTTCATCTGTATATCTCTCTTTTTTTTTTTTTTAATTCCACATGTGAGCTATATGATATGATTTTTTCTTTGGCTTACTTCACTTAGTATGATAATCTCTAGGTGCATCCATGTTGCTGCAAATGGCATTGTTTCACTCTTTTTTATGGCTTAGGTAGTAGTCCATTGTATATATGTACCACAAAGCCTTTATCCATTCATCTGTCAATGGATGTTTAGGTTGTTTCCATGTCTTGGCTATCGTGAATAGTGCTGCTATGAACATTGTGGTGCATGTATCTTTTCGAATTATGGTTTTCTCTGGATATATGCTCAGGAGTGGGATTGCTGGATCATATGGTAGCTCTGTTTTTAGTTTTTTAAGGAACCTCCATACTGTTCTCCGTAGTGGCTGCCCCAATTTACATTCCCACCAGCAGTGTAGGGGAGGGTTCCTTTTTCTCCACACCATCTCCAAAAACAACAACTGCCAGGTTTTTTTGTTTTGTTTTGTTTTTTTAAAGATAGTAGTCATCTTTTCTTTTTCAAATTTATTTATTTATTTTTGGCTGTGTTGGGTCTTCGTTTCTGTGCGAGGGCTTTCTCTAGCTGCGGCGAGCGGGGGCCCCTCTTCATCGCGGTGCGCAGGCAGGCCTCTCACTATCGTGGCCTCTCTTGTTGCGGAGCACCGGCTCCAGACGCGCAGGCTCAGTAGTTGTGGCTCATGGGCCCAGTTGCTCCGCAGCATGTGGGATCTTCCCAGACCAAGGCTCGAATCCGTGTCCCCTGCGTTGGCAGGCGGATTCTCAACCACTGCACCACCAGGGAAGCCCCCAGCTGCCAGTTTTTATACCAGGTCTTCTGAAGCAGACCTATGATACATTAGTAATTTGCTCTCAGTGCACTTTAAAAATCCATGTCCAAAGTGTGCTTTGGAGAACTGTGTATATATTGTTTCCTTTATTCCTTGTTCCAGATTCCTTTTATATAAAAGCTTTCAGTGCCCTTTGTGCTTCATAACTAGCTTCTTTAGGTTCTCATGGACTTCCATGAATCTTAGTGCTTTCACTTATTAATAACGAAGGTTTTTGAGTCTACAAAATGCCAGTCATTATGTGTGTACTCTCCTCATAAGTTGTGTGTCTCTTCTCTGCTCTCTCACTTATCCTTCTTTATTGCTACTAAGCTGAAGAATCTTTTTTTTTTTTTTTTTGAAGAATCTTTTCACTAAAATATTGGGAGTTTCTTGGCCGTAAGGTGCCTACAGAGTTATCAAGAGTTTCCAGCAGTAACCATTGTAAATATCATTTCAGAAGTGTTGGCCAAGCAGTGTCAGACATTTTTGGAATCTTTGGTAGCTCATGTTACCTGCTTAAAATGATGGTAATGACTTGAATTTTATTTTATTTTATTTTATTTTATTTTTTAAAAATTTATTTATTTATCTATTTTTAGCTGTGTTGGGTCTTCGTTTCTGTGCGAGGGCTTTCCCTAGTTGCGGCGAGCGGGGGCCATTCTTCATCGCGGTGCGCGGGCCTCTCACTATCGCGGCCTCTCTTGTTGCGGAGCACAGGCTCCAGACACGCAGGCTCAGTAGTTGTGGCTCACGGGCTTAGTTGCTCCGCGGCATGTGGGATCTTCCCAGACCAGGGCTCGAACCCGTGTCCACTGCATTGGCAGGCAGATTCTCAACCACTGCGCCACCAGGGAAGCCCAGTGACTTGAATTTTAACGTGGAGTGGTTTAGATGTTTTCATATACCACAAAACCCTACATGGTAAAATTAGTAATTTATTTTCAGTCTCTTGAAAATTTCTTGTTTAGATAAATACAATAATTTTTAAAAGACAAAACTACCAGATAATTTTTAAACATTCAGAAAATTTGGGGAATTTATCATTCAGGATAATGAAGAATATATTTCTAATTTATTATTTTATTATTAATTTTACCTTTTCCTGCCATCTTTATAAAATACATCTTTCCTGCTTTGGAATTATGCTAACGATGATTGATTCTCTTCCTGTTGATAGTCATTATGGAAATCAGTTATGCTGTGCTGCTTTGCATTTTGATCCGTTAGTGTAGTGGGCGTAGTGTGTGATTCGGAAAGTAAGATGATTTGGAGACTACATCAAGAAATTTGAAGCTAACAAGGATAAATATAAAGCTCTTGACAGAAGGAACCCTTCCTGAAAGAGAATAGGATCTTTGATTCTTGTCAAGAGACTAAGGCAGCTCATAAAACTGATAATTGGAACTAGAAAAGCAGTTCAACTGGTATGATAATGTTTTTGATTCAGCCAGTGGATGAGTGCACAAACACGAGAGTCAAAGGATAGGGTGCAGGTGCAGAGGCCCCTCCTGTCCATGTACTCAGAGCACAGCCCCACCAGCAGTCGGGAATGCACTCATTCTTGCTCGTATTTTTCTCTCTCCTCTCTTGCTGTCAGCTGTTACTTCTTGCTGCCAACAAAATGTCTCAAGATATTACTTTTTCTTCCTCTTTCTAATTAATTTTCCACTTCTAATCTGTTATATGCTTAGTTGATCTTTTTAGAATTGTGTCTAGAGTAAGTAAATTGGCTCTGCAAAGAGCATTTTTAAGTGTGAGGTGCCCAAGATTTTAAACTGGGTTACTGGTAACATCTGATCTTTCTGTGTGTCTCTTTGGATTTTTCTTGTTCTAAGTTATTTTATGAGTATCCAAGATTCCCAAGTAGTTAACTTCTGGAGAGGTTAAAAAAAAAGTCTTCCTATATTTCCATTTTTGACTCATATTTTATGTATTCTATACATGGTAAATGTCTAGTGGGATCTTTAGGTTAAAGTGCTGACTTAGCTTTTGCTGAGGGCTAATTGACTGTTAAACAGTACTATGTAATCCAAGCTACTGACTTTGTATACATATCTTTAATAAGAGGAAAAATGAAGCCCAGAAATTGACCAGTTGAACTTAGACATTACAGTATGAACTATGAAATACACCCTTTGAAACAATGGAAAGCAAGGACAGGATTCTACATCACGGGGACTGTTGCTGTGAGTTGTAAAGTCCAACTTTTATGCTTAGTAAGTTGGCTAGAGGCCGAATATTAATATCAGGGTCTGAGTCTTTCCAGAAACACAGTTTATTCTCTTGTTTATATTTTGCTTGTTGTCATTATTATGTCGTCTTGGTCTCTTTTGTGCAGTTAAACATGTCAAAATGTCCCACATCTTTTGTTGTGCTGTTATTCAGCTGCTTTATATTAAAAACGCCTCAGTTCTTTTAAATTGTTTTCCCGAATTTTGTTTTTATGAAAGGTTAAGTTTGATTTCATTCATAAAAAGAAAAAGAAATCTACTTTGAAATTCGTGGTTCTGTTAAGTCTGAAAAGTATTTCAGGCTAGTAATAGCCTTCTGTGAGTTAACAGTGTTTTGTGTACAAGAGATTTGCTTCTAAAATGCCACATTTTTAAGGTTATAATATTCTTGGAAAGTGGGAGAAAGTATTCACATCAAAGAAGGCATTTTTATTACTTTGGATTACGCAAGACTTTGGCCAGCCTCCTTAGCTTCATCTGTTTAAGGGTTCATTTTCGCTTGTTTGGCACAAGTCCCAGTGGAGGCCTTCAGAATTGTGGTTAGCAACATGAATGAATCACAAACTGTGGGCCAGCTCTTCAGTTCGTAGAGCTGGCTTACTGCCAAAAAGACAGTGCCTTATATGGGGTCAGGGCGAAGCTGTGATTCGTTGAGCCCTGCATTGTATAGAAAACATACTTGTGATGCCTGTTTGCTTTCTTTTAAAGTAAAAACAAAACAAAACAGAAAAAGCAGCAGGCTTCCAAGTCTATCAGAATAGGAAGTAACAAAATAGTGTGCAGGTTTTACTAATGACAGAGTTAAGCAATAGAAATATGGCTCTGTGTAGTTAAAATACTAAAGGTAGGAGTTGGACCTTTTGACCTCCTCAGCCAGCCTGTGAGGTAAGAGATTGAAACATTTGTTAGACATCTGTTGTCTCCCTGCCCTTATTTTGTAAATGGTTTAATAAGATTAAATAACTAGTCATATGTTCACATGGTTACCATGCCACTGGTTTTGGTATCGAGTAGGTACTTTGAAATTAAAGCATGAATAGTTAACTTTGTGCCAATTCTTTTTCTTTCTCTCTCTCACTTTTTTTTTTTTTTTTTTAAATTTAGAGTTATGTAACTTTTCAGAAACTGGAGTATTGGAATGGTAAAACAAGAATGAAATTTGCTCTTCAGAAAGTCAGGAATTTTTGCTTATATTCTTAGGTTGGAGAAAATAGTTGTTACTAGGTCTATTAGGAGGAAAAGTATTAAGATATTTTTAAGTATAATTCATTTGTCTTTGTAATTCTTTTCATTTAGGCAAATACTCTAGCTGGATCTTCTCTTAGTCAGGCATCATCTCATATATATGGCAATAGATTAAATCCAAATTCATCAATGGCAGCTCTTATAGCTCAGTCTGAAAATAATCAAACAGGTAAGATTTCAAGAATTTTTAAACTCTGAAATTCTGTTGCCTTCCCCCAATGTAATTTTTACCCCCTTCAGGTCATTTCATTTGAAAGATCTAAAGGTGTGGTTAATAAGTAAAATCTAAAGGGTGGGGGGGGGATTGTGCCCCTCCCTTTTTAAATCAAAAGAATCACAGTTGGAAGTAAATAGTATGCTGTGCTGCAAAATAGTGATGTGCTTTTTTACTGTCTGAAATGTAAATGTTTAAGCAGAGCCATCAGCAGGCAGGAATGCTAGTGTCTCCTGTGACTTTTGTGATTGATGTGTTCAGTGCTCAGTTCTGTGCAATGAAAGTAACATAACACTGGGCTTTTCTGTGAATAGCCTCAGTCTTTATTTGCATAATTCATGAAATTGCATTACACAAACTTGGTAAAAAAATCCTGTTAGAGAATTTCTACAGTGTTTAGTAATCCTGTGAATTTTTACCAGTTGACATTTTGTAGCATTTGCCTCTTGTACTGTTTTAATGAGCCACTGGATTTGCTTTGTCTCATTCCATCCTTAAGGATTTGTTGACATGTCCAAGTAGTCATGCCTGTTTGGGGGAAGGGAATGGGTTTAGCAGTTCACCAAGAATGGATCAGTCATGTCTTTACCCTTTAAGGGTCAGAGGTTACCTGACTCAGAGTGAGGGGAGGACAACCTTAAAGAGGCCGGATGGGATGATTTTATAAGGAACTAACTGTAGAGGAAATGCAAGTTATTTTTCAAGCAGAGACATTCGCTGTTACCTAAGGAATATTCTGAAGAAATGAACTTCTTTTTCCTTCTAAATACAGAATTCTGCGTTCCTACTTGTTACTGTCCATTTGGGTATTTAGTGTTGTGTGAAATGATCCATGTAATAGATGCACTTCTAGTTTTGGTGTGTAGCTCTGTGTAATACATATGTATTTTATGACTTGTCTTGGAATGCAAAGTGTTAAAATATACAAAGCATAAGGATTTGCTGTGATAAGCATACAGATTAGCTGTCCACAGCTGTGATTCATTACTTTAACCGTAGAAATTAAAAGTGGCTGAGGGGAGGGTACTGCAAATGGAAACCACGCTTCTGTGCTGTAAAATTGAAAGGAATGAAAGAACGAACATAATCCATGGCCTTCTCCACCCACAAAAAACGTGTAGGGACAACGCCTTACATGCCACAGTTCAGCAGTTCTAAACTAGCAACATACTAGATCTTCTACTTTCATAGTAACTGCAAAGATAGTGGTAAAGGTTTTATGTATGCTTTAGAAAAAATCAGGGCCAGAGCTTAAAACCTGTTATCTAGTGAGAGTCACTTTATCAGCTGTGAAATATTTACACTGCAGATCAAGAACTCGGAGACAATAGCCGCAGCCTTGGTGGCAGAGGAAGCTCACCCAGAGGGAGTCTCTCACCAAGGTAAGCCTTATTTGCACTGCAAAGTATCGGCAAAGGAAACATTTCGCGATTTGGAAACTTCTTTAACTCATATCAGCAGAGCATACATTTGTGAGGCTATAAAAGCATTCTGTAGATAAGCATGTCTGGACAGTCAAGAAAAATGATTCTAAATTGACTTGAATATTAATTTAAACACATGGTTAGATTTGTAAGCTTTGTAGAAGATATACCTTTTCTTGGATTTCTAATCAATTTCAGCTCTCTTGTATATTTAGCTCCTGGTACTATTAATGTATTAATTTGGGTAATTCTTTTCGGCTATAAAATAGTCTTAAAAGTCTCTTAGGGCTTCCCTGGTGGCGCAGTGCTTAAGAATCTGCCTGCCAATGCAGGGGGGACACGGGTTTGATCCCTGGCCTGGGAAGATCCCACATGCCGCGGAGCAACTGAGCCCGTGTGCCACAACTACTGAAACCCCTGCGCCTAGAGCCCGTGCTCCACAACAAGAGAAGCCACGACAATGAGCAAGCAGCCCGTGCACCGCAAAGAGTAGCCCCCGCTCGCTGCAACTAGAGAAAGCCCACACGCAGCAACAAAGACCCAACACAGCCAAAAATAAAAACAAAACAAACAAAAACAGACAAACAAAGTCTCTTAAAGCTGCAGACTCCAGGCTTTCAACTTCGGGTTCCAGTTTTAGCTCTGTTGTGGGCAATGCACTTAACCCTTTAGTCTCTCGTTCCTAATTCAGTAAATGAAGTTCTTGTGGCTCATCTCTAAAATCCCTCTAGTTCTTAAAATTGTCTGAAGCAAAGCATAGCAAATATGTTACATTGTTCTGTGAAATTATCTTAGATATTATATGAAAGAGTTCAGGTACCATTTATTAATATATAATATATAAGGTTATTCCTGCTAGTAGCACATTAGGCTATCTTTTTATTAACTTTATTCCACTCTCAACTCCTATAACTGTTTCTAGTTTGTTTTCTCTCTGTTCTCTACTTTTGTAAACTGCCTCAAGCATAGTATTAGATTGGGTGAGAATGGAGCAGAAGGAGGAAGAAGCCCATTCAAGAATCTTTTTCAACTGTGGAAATTTTAAAATTCTATTAAAAATAAATTTTTTTCTGCCATGGCTACCGTGACTATCACTGTTGTTGTGTTGCTAATATATATGGGAATGTCTGTTAAGGAGCATCTTTAACGTGAGAGAGATTAGTCCAATAACCTCTTAATTTTGCTGTTTTCTAGTGCTGCATCAGTAGTGCCTTTTTTCTAATCCCTGAGTGAACTAAAGGTAGTATTGTTTTTCCCAATTGAACTCTGCAGAAAATTAAATATTCTTCTTTTGAAACTAGGAATCTGAAGTACAATTATAACATCATCTGACCAATCTGTAATTTATGCTGTGTTACTTCTGTACTGTTTTATTCTTTTTTTTCAAAGAAGAAAGTTAATGGATTTTTTTGCTCATATGTTTAGTGGAGGAAGCATCTCTGTGTTCTCCTTTTTTTTTTTTTTAATTAATTTATTTTTGGCTGCGTTGGGTCTTCGTTGCTGTGCGTGGGCTTTCTCTCGTTGTGGTGAGCGGGGACTACTCTTCTTTGCAGTGCATGGGCTTCTCATTGTGGTGGCTTCTGTTGTTGCGGAGCACGGGCTCTAGGCGGGCGGGCTTCAGTAGTTGCAGCGCATGGGCTCAGTTGCTCCGTGGTATGTGGGATCTTCCCGGACCAGGGCTCAAACCCGTGTCCCCTGCATTTGGCAGGTGAATTCTTAACCACTGCGCCACCAGAGAAGTCCCTGTGTTCTCCTTTTAAACTTAAAATATCATGCAAGCTACCTAGAAATTATTCAGGATTCCTTACTGCAATTTTGCATTGTGCAGTTCTTCGTGTTTCATTAGCTAAATGGTATTTAACACAAAAAAATGGCACTAAATTACTTTAGCACATACTTCCAACTGCATATTATTCTTTAAAAATCAGCCTGAAATATAATGGCCTAAATTATCCTGGCAATAATATACTATTTGGAAAGGGATGGGCAGCTGTATGTAGCATGTGATGTTTACATGTGCAATAAAAAGCCTCATTTGTTTAACTTCTAATTTAAAGAGATTTTTGTAGAGATGCATATCAGGGATGCGGCAGAGCACTCTCGGGCTGTTGGAAGACCTGAGCTGTAGCCCAGCTCTGTCACTTACTAGCAGCGTGTCTCTGGACAAGTCACTAAAGCCCCATCTTGTTTCCTCAGATAGAAATGGAGCCAGTAATGCAGGTTTTGACTTCTCACTAGGTTGTTGTGAAGTTAACTAGGTGGAAACACTTCAGAAACTCTAAAGCCCTTTACTAATTTATTATATTTTTATGGAGGCTGGAGACCAGAAATGGCCACATTTACTTATTTAGAACAAAAAGTGGATGAAAGAACATAACATGTTCATCTTAATATAAGTGATACTTGTTTTGGAAGAGGTGATTAAGTTGTTATCATTTGAAGTACAGATCTAAGACATTTTAGAAAAAACTTGTATAAAGGGCTCAAATAAAAATTGCTTTGGTCTTGATAATGTTCCCTAATTCTGAAAATACTTGAAACTAAGTATTTTTGAATTTATAACAAAATACTCCTTCAAAATTGTTTAAAAATTCTTTTTACTGATATTTGAGATTTTGTGGTTATGAATTAAAATGCTCTCTACTTTATTATAATTGTACAGTGTAAGTCTTTCTAGTCCTGTCTTTCTCCCTCTTGTCTTATAAAGTTGCATCAAGTTCTTTTACAGCCTATTTCAGAGATTATTAGTGGTGTGTTTATATTTTCTAGTGGTTTTTAATTATCGAGCATGGCCAGCTGTTCCCTTCATTTTTACCATTTGGGGAGGAAGGATGGTAATTACTAACTTTTAGGGTAGATTATGGTTTTATCGTTCTAACATAGGCAGCCCGGTGTTAGAAAACTTGTACAGGAGAAGGCTCCGCGTAAGGTGAGAAATGTGAATGTGCTTCCTTCAAAGGGTCCTTCTTCTGTTTAACCTGAGGATTAATGTTTCCAACAGGTCCCCTGTAAGTAGCTTACAGATCCGCTATGATCAACCAGGCAACAGCAGTTTGGAAAACCTGCCCCCAGTAGCAGCCAGCATAGAGCAGCTTCTGGAGAGGCAGTGGAGTGAAGGACAGCAGTTTTTATTAGAACAGGGCACTCCTAGTGACAGTAAGTATTCTCTTCTTGTCTTTAAAGAAAGGTCAATAGATGGACGGATGGATGGATGAACAGATAGGTGGATAGATGTTGAAGTCACACTTCATCAAGAATAGCATTGAAATTATGATATGTCTTACATAATATGGTGAGAAAGTGTGATGTAGTGGCTCAATAGAACAAATGCTACAGGTTTACTGCTTGGACTTGAATTTTGTTTTTACCTGTTATTAACAGCGTGATCTTAGGCAAGTTTCTTAATGTCATTGTGCTTTTAGATTTCCATTTGTAGAATGGGAATAATAAGGTACCTATATCATAGTATTGTTTTGAGGGTTAAATGACATAGAATATATAAAGAACGTTGCCTGGCTCATAGAATTCACTGGTTTTTGTTACTTTTTATAATTATTAAAATATTGGTACATTGTTTCTCCATTGTACTTTGTTCTAATCAATTTTTAAGTTTTACTAAAATATGAGTTATAGCTTCTTTTAGCTTAGTTGTTTGAATCAAACTTGCTCACCTTTGGAGAATTTATTTTAAAAAATGTGTATAGTCAAGTATGGCCAACTCTCTTGATTTTACAATTTGGGTCAGAAAGGAGAATAATTACTAAATTATATATATAACTTATATATATTATCTATATCATTTACTTGCTAAATTATGTAATACATATTACATATACATATTTAGTATCTTAACAATTTTAAGTATTAAGGAGAGCCATGGGTGAAAAATGCCAAAAACAAAAACTGTTACTACACATACTGTTAGCTAGAGAAGTGGCCTAATGTTAAGGATATATATATATATCTGGGGGAAATAATAGGTGTTTTGTTTTGCTTTGGTTTTTAATCATTTTGGGGGTGGGAGGTATAAGCTTTTGCTGCTTTATTTTTTTAAAACAAAACAAAATATTTTGCTTATTGTTACACAGGTGCCATAAATTGGTATTTTTATGAATGGTGCTCTGACAAAAAATGCTAATTGTGAGGAAATTCATGCCGGGATAATCCTTTGAACATGATAGCTGGAGGACAGGTTTAGCTTAGTCTTACTGCATCTCATTTGGGTATACTAAGGGTTTATTCGTGGGATCTTGAAGAGGAGGGATAAAAGTTAAATCCTTGGGAAATGACCGTATGTGTCTGTACCAGTAGAATTGTGTGTTTTCAAGGCCCTGAGGGCATGTTAAACAAATACAACTTTTTAATACATAGAACTTTTAAAGTGTCCATCACCGCAGCATCACACAGCCCTCTCTCTCTGCTGTGTCGAGAGGTCTGAGAGCTGTGGCAGGAACGGAAACGGCACTTGAGGTGGTGAGGCAGGACAGAAGCTGAGCCTGTGTGCAGATGACGTGCCTTCCCTCGGAGCCGGGAGCGGGGCTGCGGTGCACACACACTGCTCTCTGCTGGGCGAGTGTGGATCCACAGGCCTAGCAGCTGGGCTTCCTAGTCCTGTGTCAGGTGGCTTGCTTAACTCAACCAAGCAGCAAACAAATACTTGTGCTCTTTATTTGTGGCGAAGGATATTGGTGTGATTCTTTGCCCTTTGAAATATGATTTTAATGAAAACTCACGGTGAGCACTTTGAATTTTTAATTAGGTTTTTATTTTGATGAAAATAAAGTGGTCTCATGATTTTTCTTTGAGAATGGAAATTACCTGAACTAGGTGGGGTTTTTTTGGTATGTGGCGACCAAGTTTCCACATGGTATATCTAAGAACAGTATCCCTTTATGCTTATGTAGGTACAAATATATTATGGTATATTTATATCTACATATAAATTTAGGAGTAGAACCTAGTCACTTAGAAATGCTTTATAGAATTTCTACTTTTCTATTTTAATTTATTTCTAAAGTTATTGACACTTAAGTCCATAAAATACCTAGTCCTGTGTATGAAATTCTTTATTAAAAACCATTCAAATGTCTGCTAGTTTTAGGAATGCTGAAGTCATTACACCAACTTCAAGTAGAAAATCGAAGATTAGAGGAACAGATTAAAAACTTGACTGCCAAAAAGGAACGCCTTCAATTATTGAATGCACAGCTCTCAGTGCCTTTTCCAACAATAACAACAAATCCCAGCCCATCTCATCAAATGCATGCATTTTCAGCACAGAATGGTAAGTATGAATTTATTGTGGATCTAAGGAAAGTAGGATGGACTTCCATTATCTTTTTCATAATAACTGAATAATAACTGGTCACCAGTTATATGCAGTTGTAGAAAAGGAATGATAAATTATTTTCTAGGAGCGTAAAGAATCCTGTTCATGTAGAGAACAAGCGTATGGACACCAAGGGGGGGAAAGTGGTGGGGGGCTGGCGGTGGTGGTCGGATGAATTGGGAGATTGGGATTGACGTATATACACTAATATGTATAAAATAGATAACTAATAAGAAGCTGCTGTATAAAAAAATAAAAAATAAAATTCAAAAATTAAAAAAAAAAAAGAATCCTGTTCAGTGTTCAATTTGAATTTGCTCTAACATCTTTAGTACAGAATTTAATGGTAAAATTTAAATATGTAATGATCTCTTTATTGATTTAAAGCCATGATATTCAGTAGAGATAAAGATTTTTTTCATTCAAATTGGTCTTAAGAATAACAAGGCTTAATATTTAAGTGTTTTTAATGTGGGCTTCAGGGTAAGCTTTTTTAGACAAGCCTTTAATCTTACACATAATGTAATTTAACAGGTAAATAGGTTTTTTTTTTCTTTGTCTTTTTTAATCTAGCTCCTACTACTGATTCCTTGAACAGCAGTAAGAGCCCTCATCTAGGAAACAGCTTTCTACCTGATAATTCTCTTCCTGTATTAAATCAGGTAAATTGGGTGTGGTTAGTTTCATTTGTGTGTTTCACTTGTGAACAGTAGTATATCACATTGAATGGTTTACACTTACTTCAAACAGTTTTCCTGTGTTGTTTACAACTTAGCTTCTACCCTTTCTCGCGTTAGGACTTGACCTCCAGTGGACGGAGCACCAGCAGCTCCTCGGCTCTTTCTACTCCCCCTCCTGCGGGGCAGAGTCCCGCCCAGCAGGGCTCAGGCCTTAGTGGAGTTCAGCAGGTCAACGGTGTGACAGTGGGGGCACTGGCCAGTGGAATGCAGACTGTGACATCCACCATTCCTGCCGTGCCTGGAGTGGGTGGAATAATTGGAGCTTTGCCAGGTAACCAACTGGCAATTAATGGCATTGTAGGAGCTTTAAATGGGGTTATTCAGACCCCTGTCACAATATCCCAGAACCCTACCCCCCTCACCCACACAACTGTACCACCTAATGCAGCACATCCAATGCCAACTACACTGACTAACAGGTAAGAAACTTACTTTAAATACCTTTTGGGTTTTTTAGTGCAACATGGTACCAGTGCTGTCCATACTTTAGATTGGGATTTGAAATGTGTTCCTTGTTAGATGTACTCTAAGAAATTAAAAACCACCAAACTTAATATATTATACCAAGAGCCATTTATTTTTGACACTTACGTAATTCAGGTTAAAACAAAATTAAATCACCTTTCGTAACAAAGCATTAGGTTTGTTCTATACTGAAAATTCCAGTTTTGATCTGTGATGTGTGTTTTAAATGCTAGTTTTTCTTATCCCCATGTATATTGCCTTCATGTGTCATAAATCCTGAAGAAAAGTAATATTATAATGAAGATCACATATGAATGTTGGTTTCTTAAAATTCAGCTATGTAATTTTGTTAGCTTTGTAGTCAAAGATTTTGATACAAGATGAAGGTCAAATATTTATCTTGAATTTCCTTGAAGTGAGACTCGCTGTTTCATTGTAGTGGAATTTCATTTGAATGGCAAAGCCATGTTGTTATTGCACATACTTTTGAGGAATAAATCATTTTAAATGGATTTGCAATGGATAGTAGTAAACTATTTCTTCTGGCTCTCTTTTCATTGGTGCTTAATTTTACCGACCATTGGGACTGTAAAAAGTTTAGGTCAAATCAATTAGTAGTATGTTTGGATTCTTTCTTTGTTTTAAATATGTGTCACTCAGTGTGGGTTAAATTATCCTTGAATGATTAAAAATAAAGTATTACATGTGCATGTTATAAACACATGTAAATTTTTATTCCATAAAACAACTGAGTGCCTGCTTGGATTACAATATAAAGGGAAACAAAACATTTACTGACAATGTGAATTCTTGTTTACCTGTTGTATATGTGCAGAGAGAGAGAGAGAGAGAAAAGAAACTTGTACATCATTGTTTTCAAAAAGTGTTATGGTTAGAAACTTGTTAAGTTATTAAACATCAAATTGAAACAGTTGTTCATTTTACATTAAAAAAAAACGTTAAAAGGTGTACAGTAGAAAGTAAGAATTTTCATCGTTTTTCAGTGCCTCAGGACTAGGATTACTTTCTGACCAGCAAAGACAAATATTTCTTCATCAACAGCAATTCCAGCAGTTGTTAAATTCGCAGCAGCTCACACCAGTAAGTTCTTCCTTTTGATAATACTTGATCTTTATTAGGAGCAAGTGATCCAAGCTATAATAACTATTCAGCATAGGTATAGATTGCCCACTTTGTGAAATGACATTGTGGTGTAGTCTGTGATACCTGCAGTGACATTATATTGATTCATCGACAAATACTAGAACGTGGTCTATGCAGCTCTGGTAGACTCTGTATTTTCATGGAGACTTGTATTTTCATGGAGCTTCATTCTGGTAGGGGTGATGGACGATAAATATATACACACTTTTTGGTAGTGATGAGTACTGGGAAGGAAAATGAAGCAGGATAAAGGGATAGATAACAGTCGGATGGGAGCCATCTTAGATAGGATGGTCCAGCCTCTGAGTAGGTGACTTTTGAGCACACACCTGAATAAAAGTTGAAGGAGCATGACTTTCTGACATGGGGGGGGCGGTGGTGGAAGAGAACATGCACTCAAGGTGGAGGGACCAGGGCCTGTGTGCTGTGTCACTGGGCTGGTGTGGAGGAGAGCAGTCAGACGGGTGGGCGTGGGCTGCAAGGTTGTGGGCTGCCTTGTTTGGCTCTCCATGGCATGGAATTTAGATTTACCTTAAGTGTGATGGAAAGCCATTGGTGATTTTTTTAAAAAAAACCTTTCTTTGTGGAAATAAACATTCGAGTGTACCAGAAGTAGAGAGTATGGTATACCGATTGCCTAGCTTTAATAATTATCCCAGTTAAAAAACTCTTTTTTCGTATATCCTCATTTTTCCTTTCAGAATTTTAAAGAATTAATGGTAGGGTTTTTGTTTGTTTGTTTGTTATTTGTTTTGGCCGCATAGCATGGCATGCAGGATCTTAGTTCCCTGACCAGGGATCGAACCCGCGCCCCCTGCAGTGGAAGCTCGAAGTCTTAACCACTGGACTGCCAAGGAAGTCCTGTAATTGTAGGGCTTTGAACACGACAGTGACATGACATACAGTGATGTTTAGATTTACGGGATTCTCTGAAGTCAGTAGGGAATGAAATCTAATGTCTCAGGACTGAGCCCTGGGCACCCTGGAGGAGGAGAGGAATCTAGCCAAGGGTCTAGGGAAAAAGTAGCCAGTGAGTTAGCACAGAGAGAGGTGGCCTAGTTCCATGTGAAGAAACATTTCAAGAAAGGGAGGACTCAGCTGCATAGAATGCTTCTGGTGAGACAGGTGAGAACAGCCCGTTGGATTTGGGTGTCTAGAGCTTTCTGAGAACGTGGTTTTGGTGAGAAGTGAAAAGCTTCACTGAGTGGTTGGAAAGAAAATAGGAGAGGAAGCGAAGACGGGGTGCAGGCAACTCAAGATGTTTTACTGTAAAGAGCAGAGAAATGAATCGGCAGCTAGCATTAGAAGGACGTGGTCTAAGGGGGGTAGTTTCTAATCATTTTGAAAATGACAGCATATGTGTATGTTGATTGGGAATTTTCTGGTGCAGAGAGAGGAAGGATAACGCCAGGGCAGCAGAGCTGTTCAGGAGGGAGCAACTTCCCCTGTGATAAGAGGGAGGCAGAGAGGCTGTCGGTGGGTTTTATGACAGGAGGTTGAGGAAACCCACTTCTAATGTTTTTAGTTTTTAAATGGGAGTTATAAGTAAAGTCATCAGCTGAGGGAGATAGGGATATTGTGGTTAGAGGAGAGAAAGAAGGTGTGGAACAGATATCTTGGAGGAGGGGAGAGAGCTAAGGCAGATGTGGGAGGGTGTGTCTAGCACACCTCACTGCTAGGAGAACACCCATTTAATTAACTTCGGGGTTTCAGCCTTTGTTTGTAACTTCTTTCTAAAATACATCTGCCTACTCTCTTGCTTTAGTCAAAAATGTATTGAAAATGTCTGTTTTACAATTCTGGATCACTGTCACTGTCACTGTTCTTACAGTGGTATAAGGACAGAGTCTACATAAATTCTTACATGCTTACACTAAAATGTAATCTTGTTTTCTTATCTCTTGCCTCATCTTAATATGAAGTTCTGGAATTCAGTTTATTTGGGGTTCTTCCTGTTAATCAAGATTTTACTCTAATAACAGCACATATAGGTGCCTCGTTTCTGGAACGTGGTCGATCAAGGAATTTTTAGCACAAATTATTACCCAGAGACCGTGAAGACTGAGTGGATTAGACTTGACGTTTCCTTTGCAGCCAAGGTTGTGGCGTGAGGTTTGTTTATTTACAAGCATCAAACTTCACGTAGTCAGGAATGGTACTGTGAGGCACCTCCCTCCTGCCACCTTAAGAAAAACTCTTGCTCGACCCTCCTCCTGACCCTTCTCCCGACCAGCTGCTGCCCCATGCGCAGCCCTGTCCGTTTCTGCCTGGCATCTCCCCTGACCTGGTGACGGCTTCTGCCCACTGGAAACACGTTCTTCCCTTAGCTCCCAGGACACCACATTATCTTGGTTTGCTTCCTACCTAACTGGTTCTTCCTTTTTAGCTTCCTTTTCTGGGTCCTCTTCTCCTCAGCCCCACTCATTTCAGAGCATCCTAGAATTCAGGATCTCCTCCAGCCGCAAAGCTTTAAATACTGTCTGTGCTGATACCGACGTCTCCAGCCCGGGCCTCTCTCTGGAATTTCAAACTCCCATATCCACTGCTTACTTAGTTGCCACCACTTGGCTTTCTTTATAGATGGTGCAGGCATAATGTGTCCAAACTGAACTGCTGACCCTCCACATGGCTGCCCCACCTCAGCTGATGCACCTCCATCCCTCCAGCTGCTCAAGCAGTTATTCCTTCACCCCTCTCTTTTTCTGACACCTCACATTGAATCCATCAAGAATCCTAGGTCAGGTTGTGTCACTCCTCTGTTCAAAACCTTGCTTTGCCTTCCTGCATTACTTTGAGAAAAACCAGAGCTCTCGGCCGACACTACAGGCCCTCATCCTTCTCTGGCCTCCTTCCTGCTCACTGCACTCCGGCCCCGGTCTCCTTGCTTGTCCTGGGTCATGCTGGGTGTGCCACGGGGCCCCTCAGCACTGGCTAGCATTCTCTCTGCCTGGAACCCCCCCCCCCGCCCCCCCATATCCATATATAGAGAATTCCCTCGTCTCCTCGTGTCTGTGTCCAAGTGAGAACCGCCCTGACCCCTACCCCGCCCCCGCTGTCCTCTCTCTCACATTCCTGTTCCCCCGACCCTGGGCAGTAATCATTTCCTAACATTTCTTCACCCCAGAACAGTGCCTGCCACATCATAGTAAGCGCTGAGGAGTGCTCGCTGGAAGGCATGGTCTCATAACCGCATCAAGAAAGCACTCTTTCTGTTGGCATGAATGAGAACTTTAAAAGTTATTTTAAGTTCCCAGAATTATGGGAGGGATTTCACCATGCAGTGCATTCTAAAGCCAAACGCAGGTCACGTGGCTGCTCTAAGTTGCCGTTCTCCTTGATTATCATGGACAACCTCATATGAATAGGGGTCTCCTACGTTTGTTTGCCCCATTTTGAAAATAAAGCCATTCCCTGATGATATTGACATTTTACAGTAGATGGTTATTATCTCGTGCAGTGTGTTCTTCCAGATGAGACTCTTGTTGTCTTTCTTAGTAGTATGACTTTGCTGTCACTTAAATACCTAATATCAGAGCAAAGAAGAGAGAAAGCAGGCTGTCCTGACTGCCGGGTCTGCACTGGGACTCACCCTCTCCTGCATGTTCTTACCTAAGGAGCAGCACCAGGCCCTTCTGTATCAGCTGGTGCAGCAGCACCACCAGCCTGATCTCCAGCAGCTGCAGATCCCGGCACCCACGCAGATGCCCATCAACAACCTGCTCGCAGGCACGCAGGCGCCTCCGCTTCATCCAGCCACCACCAACCCGTTCCTCACCATCCATGGCGATAATGCAAGTCAGAAGGTAACAGTAAGTGTCTGTGCTTTGTTACAGCTAGTGAAATACCAAAACGAATTTTATTGATTAATCAGAGATGACTGTCCAGCCCCTCTCTTCCTCCCCACCCCCCTTAAAATATATTATCCCCCTGATAATTTCTTCTTAAAACCAGTTGTTTCAGCACCTGGATATTGTAAACACAAAGGACCTAAGCCAATTTATATATCCTCTAAGTATATCAGTTTGAATTTGCACGTAAGGTTGGAAGACTGTTTTATAATACAGCAATTTTTCAAAATGAAAATGTGTTTTAGTA
Source organism: Balaenoptera physalus (assembly GCF_965194825.1). Taxonomy (NCBI): domain Eukaryota; kingdom Metazoa; phylum Chordata; class Mammalia; order Artiodactyla; family Balaenopteridae; genus Balaenoptera; species Balaenoptera physalus. Next base: position 166,434,368 of record NC_138883.1, read on the forward strand.
TGGTAAGTGGTATTGGACAGTCCAATCAGAAGATAGTAGTTGGTGTTTTGAGAATCTTTGTTTAACTAATTTGTTTAATTATAGAAATAGTCTAGATAATTTAAGAATATTTTTATTATTTTGCTCAGACATGCTAAAATTGAATTATATTTATAATAAAATTAATGCATAAACTTTAGGGCAATCCAGTTATTCTACCTGATAGAAAATAAATCATAATCACATTTGTAATGAAATTTAAATTATTAATCTCATGTAAGTGATAGCATCTTACCCTTTCAATGTACAAGTTAAGATAAATAAAAATGGGTGCAGGAACAGTATACTATACATATAGTAGCACACATTTTAAGGCTGTTTCTTTCTATTAATTCTCCCCTTCAATCAGGTCTACTTTACTGGAGTATAAATGTTTCCCCTAAATTCCAGTTCAGGGCAGAACCCTGTTAGAGGAAGGATATTGGGATATAGAATGGAGACTGGACATCAGGAAAAGGAAGAAGGGAAAGAATGAGGTGGGAGACTTGGCAAAAAATGGTGTTAAAAGTCACAATGTTTGCTCTTTCCCATTACTTTGAAAGTTTGCTCTTTACTGTGCTTTTAGTTTTCAGAAACTTTAGTTTGTATTTAGTAACAAGAATTGGTTCAAAATATAGAATTATTGGTTTTCATTAACTCTTCAATGCTTTTTGTTTGCCCCACTGTTCCTCTGACTTCCTGACTGTGAATACTGTCATTATCACAAACCTAGTTTTGCAGATGTGGAAAATTTCATTGATTCTGTATTAATTTAGAATTTTTTTTAACCGTTTTTTCCTAAGTTTTTTCTTGTGTTAAAAAAAGTTATACAGTATGAAATGTATTTTTAATGGAAAATCACAATAGTAAACACTATAAAATAAACAATATTATCTAATGTAGAAAAGCAAGGCTGGGAAATAATATTTATGAGTATCCTGCTATGTGGCAGGCATCTTTGTTAGATACAATAGTATACGTGGTTCCAATCTTTAAAATATTAATAGGCTGTAACCCCATTTTTTAAATAGGGAGATTCAAAGAGGTTAAAGCTCAAAAGACACATAGCACATGTGGGATCAGAACCCATGACTTTCTTAGTTCACTTTCCACACTACTGTGTTACTACTGCTGTGGAAAAGTCAATCTGAGGGGATGGTTTCTACATTCATTCCTTATGAATCCTCCCTCAGAGGGGCACTTCTGTCTTTGTATACTGCTGAATTTAATATAAAGCAACTGAATGTTTACCAGTAAATTCATGTCTTTATATTATGCTGAAAAGTAGCCATGCTGACTTGTAGAAAAAAAGGAATAACCGTATACATGACCTTTTATCTCAGTTATAATTTCAAGTAAGAGGATATTATCTCAAGTGGGGGCCAAAAATTCATTTAGCTAATGCATCTTATTTTGTTTGTTTTAACTGCAGAGACTTAGTGATAAAACTGGGCCTGTTGCTCAAGAAAAAAGTTGACACTTGAGAAACATCTAGAAATGGACTATCCTGCTGCTCTAGCACTTCATCTGGCTGCTGTTGCAGTCCCCTTACTACAGCTATGAAGAAATGCAACAAGAAACCAGCTGCACGACAAAGGATTAATTGCCCCAAGAGCATTCTTGTAAGGCTTTGATTGATTTTCTTGTTGCTTTGTTGCACTGAAATGGAATTCCCATATCCCCCACCCCTCACCCACATTTTTTGAATTTTGAAAGAAAATTTAATAGCTAACTTTTGTCATTGAAATAATTTACATGCAATGAGTTTATCAGCCTAAGAGAAATTTAATATAGTTGGTGTACAACTAATTTTGTTACAAATTGGAGAGATGAATAGCAAAACTAAAGACTTGTTCTATTTTTAAACCATTTGATTTTAATGTAAAAGTTGGAACATGAAATATGATCTTTTGTTTGGGTTACAGTATGCTTGCTCTGTGAGTCAAAACAAATTTCAAGGAACTGTCTAATTTCTTCTACTGGAGTTTTATTGGTTAAATATTACAAATAAATAGGTCATCCACTTGGACTTGGCAATCTTTATTATAAAAATTTCCTTTCTAATGGGATTTGGCCAATTTTGGTAATCAAGTTAAGATGGTAAATGTCTGCTTCTGCTAAAGGTAATTTTCTTTTGCTAAATGCTTTTTCTTTAGTGTTAAGACCTACTCATATTTTAAAGAAAGCTTGAGTTCAGTGATTTCTAAGGCTGCTGAGGGAACCAGCTCAATTCAAAGTGAAAGAGGGGCCGCTCTGAAACTGCTGGTAGGGTTTGGCCTGAATCAAGTGCCTGTTAGTACCTGCCTTGTGCTGAAGTGGCTCTGGACAGCTGAGCCTGCGCTCTCAGTCCTTGGGAGTAGTAGGGACAGTCGGCGTTGCACCAGCAGCCTTCCCCATGGTTCTGCCTTTATTAGGAACTTTCTATGCCGCTGTAGCTAGCTCAGGCAAAACTATTACCTGGGTATTTATCCACTAATGAGTCACAAGAAAAGTGAGTGGATTTGGTAAGAATTTTCTTTTTTTCTTAAGTTAGACAACTTCCCATTATTGACAATGATTTGAAACAAACAAAACAAGACAAAAAACCCACCACTGCAGTTCCTGAAACAGGTGAAATCTGTATTACAGCCCTTCCACGTTGGGTAGCCCCACTCCTGGTGTGACAGTATAGCAGAGTATAAATTAAACAATTGGGGATGTAATCATTGAACTATTCTTAAATGTGTGAATTATTAGTGGAAAAGACCCAGCTGTAATTAGACCTCCACTGTGTACTTAGCTGGAAGAACATGTTAATTCTGCAATATGTCTCTTGGTTAAACATTGCACAGTTCTTACCTCATTTCTGTAAATAAGGTTTTGTGAATCTGTTTTGTATTGTGAAAAATTCATAAGATAACATTGATATTTTGATTTGTAATATTTCTAATTGGTAGATTTAATTGAAAAGTAAAATTAATTTATTTTTATATGTTCAGGGGAATTTTAAAGAAAGTCAAATCTTTTGTAGATAATTTAAAAAAATCGGTGTGGTTTATTTTACTTATTGAACCCACTGGTTGTTATTCTGTAACAATTTGTATAAATGGTAAATTTTGAATGTGTTGTTATTTTACTTAGATGTAAAATTCTACATGTATTAAAATGTACAAAGTTTTTGTTAATAAAATTTAATAATGTTTATAACTCTGCCTTTTTTTCCAGTTTTATTAAGATACACTTGACATACAGCACAGTAGGAGTTTAAGGTGGACAGCGTAATAATTTGACTTACATATAGTGTGAAATGATGACCACAGTAAGCGTAGTTAACATCCATCATCTCATACAGATACTAAAAAAAGAGAATGACAAAAAGAGTGTTTTCCTTGTGATGAGAACTCTTAGAATTTACTCTCTTTAACCACTTTCCTGTATATCATGTACAGCAGACTTAACAACAGTCATCATGTTGTACTTTTACAGTCCTAGTACTTATTTATCTTATAACTGGAAATCTGAACTGTTTGACCACCTTTGTCCAGTTCCCGCTCCCTCAACCCCCACCTCTTTTCTATGAGTTAAATTTTGTTCTTTTAATAAGATTCCACATATGAGATCATACAGTATTTGTCTTTCTCTGTTTGACTTAATTCACTTAGCACAGTGCCTTCAAGGTCATCCATGCTGTCACAATAGCAGGGTTTCCTTCCTTTTTTATGGCTGAATAATATTCCATCATACATTGTATGTATGTATATGTGTGTGTATAGACACATACATATATACACACACAAATACATACAGACTCATATACCACAACTTCATCCATCAGTGGACATTTAGGTTATTTCCATATCTTGGCTATTGTGAGTAATGCTGCTATGAACATATAGGGGTATAGATATCTCTTTAACATAAGTGGTTTTGTTTCCTTTGGATATGTTCCCAGAAGTGAGGTTGCTGGATCAGATGGTAGTTTGATAATAGCCATTCTAACAGGCATGAGGTGATATCTCATTGTGGTTTTGATATGCATTTCCCTGATGATTAGTAATGTTGAGGAACTTTTCAAGTGACTTTTCATGTATCTGTTGGCCATCTTGTATGTCTTCTTTGGAAAATGTCTGTTGAGGTCCTTTGCCCATTTTAAGATTGGATTATTTGGTTTATTTTTGTTTTTTTCTGTTGAGTTGTCTGAGTTCTTTATGTATTTTGGATATTAATCCCTTAATCAGATACATGATTTGCAAATATTTTTTCCCATTCTGTAGGTTGTCTTTTTCAGTTTGTTGTTATATCTTCTTGATGGATTGACTCCTTTATCATTATATAATGACCTTCTTTGTCTCTTTTTATCATTTTTAGTTTAAAATCTGTTTTGTCTGATATATGTGAGTACAGCTACCTCTCCCTGCTTCTTTTTGGTTAGTTTTGCTTGAGATGTCTTTTTCCATCACTTCACTCTCAGTTAATTGTCTTAAAGGCTAAAGCAAGTCTCTTGTAGGCAGCAGCATGTTGTTGGATCTTGTGTTTTTATCCATTCAGCCATTCTTTTTATTTTTATTGGAGAATTTAATCTATTTTTGTTTAAAGTAATTATTGACAGGTACGGACTTGCTGTTGCCATTTTGTTCATTGTTTTCTGGCTGTTTTGTAGACCCATTGTTCCTTGTTCCTTATCCTGCTGTCTTTCTGTGTTTTGATGTCTTCGGGTATCAGTATGCTTTGACTTCTCTATCATGTTCTTTTTGTATAATTACTACAGATTTTTCCCATGTGGTTTCATGAGTCTTACATAAAATATCTTAAAATTATAATACACCCTATTTTAAAATGACAACAACTTAGATAGCTGTCCTAAGCTTCACACTTTTACTTCTCCTCCCCTCACATTTTATGTTACTGATATTACAGTTTACATATTTTTCATATTGTGTATCCAATAACAGATTTTTATAGTTATGATTCTTTTTACTGTTTGTTTTTTAACTTTTAGAGTTGTAAGTGAATTATGCACCACCATTACCATATTACAGAATCTGATTTTGAATGTATATTTACCATGATCATTGAATTTTATGGTACCTTCTTATATTTTATAATGTTAATCAGCATCCTTTTACTTCCACTCAACTCCCTTTAGGATTTCTTATAAAGCAGGTCTCCTGGTGATGAGCTCCCTCAGCTTCTGCTTGTTCAGGAAAATCTTTACCCCTTCTTCATTTCTGAAGAACAGTTTTGCCTGATACAGGCTTCTTGGTTGACAGTTTTTTACTTTCAGTATTTCGAATGTATCATCCCATCTCTCCTGGCCTGAAGTTTCTTTTGAGAAATTTGCTGATAGTCTTATGGGGTTTCCCTTGTATGTAATTTCTCTCTTGTCTCTTGTTGCTTTCAAAATTATTTGTCTTTGACTTTTGATATTTTTAATGTGTTTCAGTGTAGCCCTATTTAGGCTCAACCTGTTTGGGGTCTATTGGGCCTCATGGATCTGTTAATTTCTCTCCCCAGGTTTGGGAAGCTTTTTCACATTATTGCTTTGAACATACTTTCTGTCCCTTTCGCTTTTCTCTTCTCCTGAAATTCCCGTAATGCAGATATTGGTTCTTTTGATTGTGCCCCATAAGGCTTTCTTCACTCTTTTTCTTTTTTTTTCCCTTTTGCTCCTCTGACTGGGTAATTTCAAATGTCCTGTCTTCTAGGTCATTGATTGTTTCTCCTGCATGGTCGTCTGATTTTGAAGCTCTCTGTTGAATGCTTCAGTTCAGTCATTGTATTTTTCAGCTCTAGGATTTTTGTTTGCTTTTAATGGTTTCTATTTCTTTGTTGAACTTCTCATTTTGTTCACATATTGTTTTCCTAATTTCGTTTAGCTGTGTGTCCTTGTAGTTCACTAAAGTTCAAGGGGATTATTCTGAATTCTTTGTCTGATAGTTCATAGATCTCCATTTCTTTAGCATCAGTTACTAGTCTACTTTGGTGGTCTCACGCTTACCTGAATTTTTGTCATCCTTGATTCCTTATGTTGGTATCTGAGCATTTGAGTAAGTGGGCTCCTCTTCCAGATTTTACAGGTTCATTTTGGCAGAGACAGTTTTTCACCAGTCAGCCCTGTTGGGGTTTCTGGATGTGTCTGCTGGTAATGTTTGCGGGCAGGGGGGCGGCCTGCTTTATCAGAGTCTACTTTGGGGCAAGGCCACTGCCCAGAACCCTGAGGTGGGGGGCAGGGGTGGTGGTGCTGCTGAGGGCACTTGGATAGGAAAGCTGGCTTGTTCCCCTGCCCTAGTAAGGCTGTAGGATGGGCTTTGCTGTTGCCTGGGGTCTCTGGTCAGGCCCATCAGACTGTCGGGACGGGGTACTATACCCAGTATTAAGCGGGGCTCTGAGTTAGCTGCCCTCCCTGGAGGGGCAGCATTGTTTGGGGGCCCTAATTAGGCCAAACTGTGTGCTGAATTCCCTGGTCAGACAGGGCCGCCGGTGTTGCTCTGCAGACAGGGAAGCACAGGCTGTGCACTGTTTAAGTGCCACTGTAAGCACGGCTCTCGGATGGGCTACACAGCTTGCTGTGTGCTCTGATCAGGCTTCCTGGGCGAGAGGGCGGGCAGCTGTATTCAGCAGTGGGTGGGGCTACAAATTAGTTCCCCTGCCCAGGTGGAGTGGGAGAACTGGCTCCAAGACAGGTAAGGCGCTTCGTGGTCTCGACTCTAGCCGACCGGTGTCTCAAGTTTCCTGGCTGAACAGGGCCGCTGGATCTGCTCGGCAGAGCTCTGCCCCTGCTGGACTCGGCTCCAGGGCTCCAGCAGGGCTGGGCGGTGCGGCTCTGCCGGCGTTGCGGCCGCCTTCCTGGGCAGGGGGCCGCGGAACTCCACTCGCCGGCGGGCGGGGCTGTGAGAGAGCTTCCGCGCGGCGCCCACGTGCCCGCGTCCCAGCTGCCTCTCCGGTGGGCGGGGCTCCGAGTGAACTGCGGCCCGCGCGGGGGCAACAGCCGGCTCCGCGCCCCCAGGCCCGCACCCTGCGCCCTGCCGGGTTCCCTGGTCGGACGTGCTGCCGCAGGCGGGCAGAGCCGCTGGCAGGGACCGCCGCCTGGGCTCAGCAGGTAGGTGCTCGGTCGGCCGCGTGCCGGTTGTCGGAAGCCCCACCGTCTTCTCCACCACAGATGCCCAGGGGTCGAGCCCCGCAGCTCCCCCGGTGACGCGGCGGGGTGGAACTGGAGTAGGGGCTCCCGTGAAGCAGCCCACGGTGCTGGGGCACCGCCGGAGGAGCGGTGGGCTCAGGGGCCCTGCTGGGCGGTGCTGTGCGGGCCTGGGGCGGCTCCTCTGACTCTGCCAGGTGAGGCGCGTCGTGGTCTCTGTGGTGCCGGCGGTGCTTCAGCCTCACGCCCGTGGTCTAGGATTTTCTTAGGGGTGTCTTGTCCATGAACAGTTGTTCGTTGTTCTTGTGAGGGCAGTGAGGTCAGGAAGGACCTGTGTCGCCAGCTTGGTGACATCCGTTCTTGTCTGGAGAAGATGACGCTCCTGAGGCCGTTGGTGCCTCGCGTCGATTCGCTCCAGGAGCCTCTGGGCGCTTTGTGCTTCGGCAGCAGGGTGGTTCCATCTTGAGGTTATTTAAGCTCGCTCGGGAGTAGACGCTGCGCAGCGGCCGAGCCCACCGTGTCCTTGTGTCCGACTCTTAGACACCATTAGGTGAGACAGAGAGAGCCCTGCAAACTGCCGCAGCAGAAAGAGGAAGGAAATAATCACAGTGAAGATGAAAGGAAGATAAATTCCAGATGAGAATTACAGCACATCAATAAAGCTGTATTCATACTTGGGAAAGAGTAAATTCTTGTTTACACAGTTAGCTTTAACCAGAGGCATTTAAATAAAAGAGAAACCCAAGTGGTTCCCGGCTCTCAGTGTGCATCAGGATCACCTGTGGGCCTTGCAAAGGTTCAGACTTAATTGAACCAGAATATGCCTGATCTGTGTAACTGGGTCCTCGTAATTAAGAGTTGAATAAACAGGGAAAACTGGTTTAGGCTTTTAACTTTATTGAGGAGCGCATTTTAGGTTCTTGGGAAGACTTCCTTTTTGATACACGAATGGGAAAATGATGATCTGATTCTGCAAAGTCTTGTCTCCCCCAGGGCTGAGGACCAGCCTTCCTCCAGAAGGCCGGTGACTCATCATCATTAGCCGCCTCCTCGGCTTTCACTCTCCCAGTCCTCGACAGAACATTACCCGGCGGTGCACCTTTTCAGTTCTCAAACCTGTGTCACTTGTCTGGGCTGTGGGCTTGTGCCTGTGTCTTGGTGTGGCTCCACATGCCTAAGCTGCTTTGGGAACTGGCCTGAGGTGCTGGGCGGCCTCATCCCCCTGCCGCAGGAAACGCACCTGGGCTGCTGGCTCCCTGCTTCCCTGCTGAGTTTTGCTCTGGGAAGTTTCTGAGCAGCTGCTGCTCGTTGCCCAGCACAGACCCTCGGGCAGGGGTGCTCTGCATGCCGCTCGGGATGCCACGGGCCGGTTCCCGTCTGGACTGCTTTGCAGAAGTGCTGTGGGAGTGTGCTGGGTCGTGGGGTCAAGAGCACGCGATGGGCGGGAGTGCTGAGAACGCAGGTCGCCAGGTGGCTTTCTTAAGCGCTCCGTCAACCAAGCAGAGGACAGGATGACCACTGCCCCTGGACACTCCCCAAGACAGACAGCAGAGGCCCTGGCATTGTAGGCAAGAGGTGCCTCACGACGGAATGTAACTTTGCTTTTAAAAGTAGGGGATGGACTTTTGTTTCGAATTTGACAACTCTCAGTGAGACACGTACCATTAACCTTAACTTCACTTACTGGAAACAAAACACACATTGATGAAAACCACTTTTGGTATACATCACACTAGGCCTTTCCAAATGAAATAGTTGTGAACTTCTGTAAACATCGGGAAGCCGTTAGATTTTTTCAGATAATTTTACCTTGTTAAGAATTCACGCCAACCGTTGTTCCACTTACAGTCCCACCCCTCACCTTGGTATTGGCAACAAAGGAAATGTCTCTTTCATACCGTTAACTGAATGTTTACAATCCCGTAAATTCAGTAAAGACTTCCGTGAACTATGAGCTGCCTTTGGTCACAGTTCGGGCCTGGTGAGTCTGTCCTCAGGGGCAGAGCCCGGGTGGTGCTGTGACATCCTTGCAGCTGTGGCCACTCTCTGGCCCCCAGACCTCTGGCTGCTTTGGGCCCGGCGTCCCGCACAGATCCAGGACTGGGGAGCAGACAAACTGAACTGAACTGGTTTGAAGGTTCAGATGAGATCACATGGAGGGTGGGGAAGAAAGGCACGTTTGGGTCCCGTGGGGGAAGTGACCCCCGAGTAGGATCCAGAAACCGCAGGGGTGTTTCGACCAAGCGAAGGCTTTTAGGGGCAAGGAATGAACAGGCTCCATCGCTGGCTCTGGGCTGGAGATGCGTTGTCTTGCTTCTCGGTTCTGTGGGAGGGCTTCCAACCTCTGCTTCCCAGGGAGGGGACCCAGAGGGGCAGACTTCCCAGGCTGTGCTGCGGTGCTGGACGTGAGGGAGGCCCCAGGCTTCCTCCGCAGAGAGGACGATGGTTGGCTCGGGCATGGGGAGGCTGGTCCCCATCAGGCCAGTGCAGGCGGCACAGGCACCGGCTGCGAGGAGGGCGTGCTGGAGGCTGGCCCTCGGGGACCCTGAGGTTTAGAAGGCAGGTGGGAGATGAAGCGCCTGCACAGGGATCTGAGGACGGGCCGGGAGGGCTCCCTGTTTTCTTGAATTACACGCACTTCTTTCCCGAAAAACTTGAGGCTGCAGAAAAGTTGAAAGGTGACGCCGCCCCCTGCTCATCAGGACTGAAGATCCAACCTGAAAACGCCTCCTGGATCCAGTGCTTAGAAAGTGACGAGACCAGGAGCGGTTTGGGTGGCGTGAGCGCCAGGGGTCAGGTGACAGGGAGGGTGGGTCACACAGCCAGGCCAAGCGAGGAAAGGAGGCACCTCGCGATTGGCGGCTGTGAATGCACAGCGTTCTGGCTGTGCTGGTCCTTCTGAAGTTTGAAGCAAGACGTTCACTTTTTTGCTGATGGAGTTAATTTGGTTTCCCTCAAATTCTGATTGATGCATCTGCTGTTTTTCACTTGGCTCACTGAACAAGCAGACGGATTAATTAGGAGATTTTACATTTTTGGCATCGCCGCTGCTCCTGCCGCAGCGATCTCGCTGGTTCTCCCCCTCCTCCCGGAGCAAGTATGGACAGGTGTTTCCGCAGCTGAACCCTTCGTGTGCGGGCAGTCTGTGAACAAAATAACGTGCAGAGTTTCTTTGCAAACTCTTGGCCTGGCGCACTGGTTCTCCTCCCTCCAGCCGCCTGTGAAGGCGGAGTGTGGACTGGGGCCCCGCCCTGGGTGTCTGGGGGCTCCCGTGAGAAACTGCTGGGCCGTCAGGCTGCTCTCCCTGCCCTTCCCGGGCCCTCTGCCCCGCCTCACCCCTGACGCCCCCCTCCTTCCCAGGCTCTGGGCGAAGACTCGCAGCTGCCCATCGTGGGCCTTGCGGCTGTTTCAAGAACTGGCCTCTCCCAGCTGCGGATCAGGTGGCCTTGTTGTTCACCCCGATGTGAGCCTTTGACACTTCAACCGCAGGCGTCAGTGCTCGGTCTTGGGTTTTACTGGGGGCGGAGGGTAGCTCTCTGTGGCCTTCAGCATCGCAGTGGGCAGGCCCGTGACCTCGTAAACGTCGGCCCTCCCTGCCCGCAGCTCTCACAGCTTCGGGCTTCTCAGGTCCTTGGAAGCTTTTTTACTTTCTTCTGATTTATGACCCATGTTTAACTCCTCCCTCAGAACAGTCTTTCTCCATGACTGCAGCCCTTGTTCTGGTTTGGAGTTAATGTCCAAGCCAAGACCCGGAAGGAGGTACCAAGCGGCCCTGCCTCACCCCAGGCTTTGCTCCCGGAGGAAGTGGCCCCTCAGGCCGCTCAGCTGGCTGCAAACAGCTGCTTTCGCTGCTGCCAGGAGCTGGTGCTGAGCGGCGGGGCGGGGTGGGGGGTGGTATTTGGAGCCGACCTGTCCCAGGATTAAAGCAAGTTTGGGTTCGTCGTCACCCACCCCAGGCCAGAATCGTCCTCTCTCCTGTTATGGAAACACAGCCCCAAGCAAAAACGTCCGCATCCAATGCTTTGGTTCCAGTTTTAACATAACAGGATAGATCTCAGTTTAGCCAGAGGAGAGTTCCAAGGGGGTTTCCTATGCCAGGCCTCTTGAAACAGGAGACCAGCTTGGGTCAGACGTCTGGAGGCATCTAGTTGTCACTGCGGGAACATCGTCCTTTGTGAGACAGATTGGAACCAAGATAATTTGGGATAAACAATTTGATATTTTATCTTAAATTTTACAAAATATTTCTTTTTGAGTTACAACAGAAAAGAAAGCATGGCAGAGATTGTTCGTGTTCCTTTGTAACTTAGGACATACAAAATTTAAAAATGACTCAGTCTAGAAAACAAACTTCTGGTTACCAAAGGGGAAAGGGGGTGGGTGGGGAGGGATAAATTAGGAGTTTGGGATTAGCAGTTACGACTGTATATAAAGTAGATAACAAGGTCCTACTGTGTAGGATAGGAACTGTATTCAATATCCTGTAATAAACCATAATGGAAAAGAATATGAAAAAGAATATATATATGTATATGTATAACTGAACCACTTTGCTGTCCATCAGAAACTAACACAGCATTGTAAATCAGCTATACTTCATTAAAAAACACGACCCCCTCATTGCCACTCAAATCTTTGTCCATTTCATTTTGTGAAAGTAGGATTTCTTTTTAAACTCTACTAACCAAAGATGGGCTTAACTGAGTTTTGAACACCTGTAATAATCCAGGGCGTACCGACCCTCAGGCTCCTGGCTTATGACAGGTGGTGAAGGCAAGAGGTGAGCAGTCAACTTTCCCTGCAGAAGAATGTCCTTTTGTTCATTCCTGTAGCAGTTCCTGAAATGGGAGGACACGGAGGGCGTGAGGAAGGGAGCTGGACCCGCGGGTCCCTGCTGAGGCTGGAGGGTCTCAGAGCAGCCAGGCCAGGTGCTCAGTGGGGGGAGCGGGAGGAGGGGCTGCCCTGCTCCCCCACTTCCCACCAGGGGAGGCGACGGCCCCCGGACTGGCCCCTGGCTCTCTCTGGACACACTGGTAGCTTCCCCCTGGGGATCCGATTGCTAACGTGGTTTCCCTTTTTCTGTCCTACATGAAGCCATTCTTTTTCTCCCCAGACCAGAGGAGAAAATAATTGCAGCCGTTCAGTTTTACAGCGTGTTAATTTAGCTCTCCGGTGAATCAACTCGAAGGCTGAGGGCCAAGCAGTTTATTCAAACAGGAGGCTGGGACTCCTGCCAAGACAGTGGGGTGGCTTCCAGGCCGGCCCCGCCGTGATCCCAGCTACAGGTGGAGCTGCGGGGGCGACGGGGGCGGCGGGAGGGGAGGCCGTGCGGCAAAGCGCTAAAGGGGGCTGCGGCCCGGGCAGCCGCGGGAGCGCACGGGGAGCCTGCCTGACGCTGGCAGGAGCCCCCCGGTCGGGATGGGCCCGACTCAGGTGGGTCCCCGTGCCCCCGGGGGCACCAGGGCTCAGGGTCAGCACAGTCGCTCCGTCCTCGCGTTTTCTCGGCCACAGGAGAGCAAAACGAAGGCGGACCCCTCCGAGCCATCGGGGATGGGGGTGTGGTTCAGAGTCGTTCCCCCCCCCCGCCCCCCGCCAGGGACCTCTGGGACCAGCCATCCTCCAGCAGCCCCTCACAGACGGGTGACCATGTAACGTGCAGTCCAGACTGGGTGCACGGAGACAGGTATAAACTGAGACTGTCCTGGGCCACTTGGGACCTGTGGTCACCCTGTGTGTATAGAACATCACAACTTAAACTGTGCCGTTTAAGTGTGAGAAAAAAACCTAACAACTACCCTACAGGTGGAAGTAGGGCTGTGGTAGTTGGTATTTTAAAGGGGTGAGTTATCTACTTTCAAAAGGGGTGGGTGGACTTGGTGTGAGGGCAGGGCTGGCACATACCAAGAGGCAAGAGGCCTTTTTAAGGCGTCCGGAACATCGACTGGGGAAAGCTGCTTATGATTTATTCTAAAACTGAGATAGGAACCCAGGAGGAGACTCGGCCCATGGGGTCAATATTCCAGTCGAAACGGATCCCGTCTTGTGGGACGGGACGTTTGCCAGGCACACATGGGTCAGTCAAGGAGATAAGAGCGCAAGACTTCTAGGTGGTTCCTAAGCAAATGTCACGGAAGCACCAGGTTGTCCACTGGGAACCTCAGTTCTTAGTAACAAAGCATCGTGAGGCACAGTCAGGAAAGAACACAGGCCTGCCAGCCCCGCCGGGCCCTGGGCAGCGGGTGACAGCACTTGGCCTTGAAGCAGCGTTGGCTGCTGGCGGGAACCTGCTAGAACAGTCAGGGGCTTCGTGAGGACACAGGAGGGAATGTGTGAATGGGCTTGAAAACCGGTGCCGTCGGTGGTGTGAAGAACGGAGCTGTAAGCTTTTGCCCCAGTGGAGAAAGTAAATGTCAGTCACTACAGGACAAAGGGCCCGGTTCTCTGGGAAGATAAGGGCAGATACCCCAAGCTGTGCGGGGCCGGGGGGCGCAGGTGGGCGGCGCGTGCTGGGGCCAGGCCAGTGCTTTCCAAGCCCCGCACGAAGAGACACCTCCTGCTGTTCCCTCTGCTAGGGTCTGAGTGGGGTGGGGACTCTGAGGTCGAATTCTGGGCCTCTTTTTGTCAGAGGCCAAGTCTGAGGATTCTCCTTGTACCACGTGGGCCCCTGGTGGGCTGCAGTCAGAGTAAACACTTAAGCAGAGGCCTGAGTTAACCTTTTTGGGTAAGGAACCTTTGGGGCAACTGGTGAAAGATGTGTACCCTCTCTTCAGAAAACCACACGTCCAAAAGAATAAAGACTTTGCATACCTTTGGCAGGGTTCCCAGACCACCGGGGTCTATACAGTGCTCAGGACTCCCGGGGCCCAGGCTAGGGATTCCTGCCTGTGAGGGACCAAATGAGCGTGGCTGGTGGCCTGTCAGCCCTGCTACCTGCGTCTGCAGCCACTGAAAAGATGGTAACAGGAAGCCTGGATGGTCAGATAGAAAAAGAACATTTATTGTGTTCAACAAGCCAGATTATCATCGTAACAACCTATGCAGCAGCCGCCGTTATTCCCTATTTTTCCAGATAAGGAATCGAGACAAAGAGGTAAGACAAGGCACTGATGTCACACAGCTTGGAGGTGTGACTAGATAGATAAGGTCACAAGGCGGGGCTGAGGAGTGGGTTTAGGGAGCACTTCCCTGGGGCATCAGGAAGGAGAGGGGGGGGCTGTGCCTGGTCCCCATGTGACCTGTGTTGGGAACCCCTTTTGGAGGTGCCATTGCTTTCCCGACTGTGACCTCGCTCAGACCGAACCCCACGGGTCTCCTGTGTGCAGCTGAGCTCCTGAGCCCTGCCCCACCCAGCCCACTGGTCCTACTTCAACAAAACTCAGCAGCTCCAGGTCCCCCAAATAGGGGAGGCCACACAGAAAGGGGCTGGTGGCAGGGACAGTCATCAGTAGAAAACCATGCTAGAAGACTCCTCCTTAGTGAGTGTGCAAAAGACGAGGTTGGTAGGCAAATTAGGGCATTTCATCCTAAATTGTACCTCTTAAGGCATCTTGGGACCCCTGTGGGGCTCTCCCCACACTGGAAGCCCAGAAATCTGGTCATGGAATTTGGGGGTGCATGCAACAGAAACCCATTTCAAAGTACCATAAGTGAAAAGGGTGATTTCATGGAAGGATGCTCACAGAATGTCACAGGCTGGACAAGCAAGCTGTGTGACAAGCCTGACCCTGGACTCGGAGACAGGATGGACCCAAGACCTGGAAAGCAGCCAGAACAATCCCTTCCTGATTCCCTCCATGCACCAGCTTCTTCCTCTGAGACGTCCCACACCAATGGGGAGTGGGCCTTGGCCCGAAGCGAATGCACAGTAATAACCTCGTGGCCCCATTGGCTCCAGGAGAAAGTTCTGGGGCAGAAGCTGTTGGCTCTGGTGCCGCCCGTGACCGGCTCTTGTTTGTTCTTAGAAAGAGGCCTCCTGACATGCAGGCCAGGCAGCCTCTCCCTCCCCAGCTGCCTCCCCTTCCCGACCAGGATGAGGCTCAGGGGAGCTGCTGCCCGAGGACTCAGTTCATGAAAACAGTGACTTGGAGCAGTTTCTCCACTGCTCTTTTTGACGTCGCAGAGGTGGCAGGTCCTCCACAGCATCAGAGGCGGGCCTACCTGGAGCCACGTGTGTCCTGCTCAGGCTGAAAGGTTACAGAGCCAGTGTGGCCGCTGCCACCCAGACCTTCTCCGGGAATCTAACCTCATTTCACTCCTTAGAGAAAAACGATGTCTTTATAGCTATTTTATCAGATCACCTCCCTGAAATGTGTTCTGGTGATCTTTTTTTTAAATTTGTTTTTTATTTATTTATTTTTGGCTGCATTGGGTCTTCGTTGCTGCGTGCGGGCTTTCTCTAGTTGCGGCGAGCGGAGGCTACTCCATTGTGGTGCATGGGCTTCTCAGTGCAGTGGCTTCTCTTGTTGCGGAGCACGGGCTCTAGGTGCGCGGGCTTCAGTAGTTGTGGCTCGCGGGCTCTAGAGCGCAGGCTCAGTAGTTGTGGCTCATGGGCTTAGTCGCTCTGCGGCATCTGGGATCTTCCTGGACCAGGGCTCGAACCCGTGTCCCCTGCATTGGCAGGTGGATTCTCAACCACTGCGGCAGCAGGGAAGCACTGTTCTGCTGATCTTAATGGTTTTCAAGTTTAGGCAATTTGTACTTCAGCAAACTGCTTTCAGCCCTGAGCAAATGACAGATTTAAAAAGGAGCACTCAGCTGATGGTGATGGTTCAGTCAAAAGTAACAGCACAAAATAGTGGTTTTTAACTTAGGTATTGAAAAGTGGGACCCAGTGTCATCAGGTCCGAAAAACCTTGCCTATGTGTTGTCTGGAAATTCTATCTGTTGCGTATGCATTTCTACCAAACCATCCAAACTTAGAGTTTATTACTTATGTCCTTGTGCATTTAGACTTATTTTTTTCTACATACATATAACATATGCATATACATACAGTTAAGATAACCCCACACTACTCCCAGCCAGCTAGCTCAATGCAAAGCTGGTTTTTTCTCCCAAATACTGGCATCCTGCTACTCGTTAGCTGGTGTGATCTTTGGTCAAAGAAACACATTAAGTTTTCATTCTTACACATTAGTTCACTCATATGTTCCTTCAAAATCATACATTTGCCTGACTGTTAGAAAGCACTATTCAGTTTGTTCCCCAGGAAATTAAACTTTGCAGTGATGAGAGAGAAAATAATCTATAAAATACCCAAATCTGATTTTTTCTCCTTTAACACAGTATTTGTTTAAACAATGTAGCACAATATTTATTTTACATTTTTAATTTTTTTTTACTAAGGCACGTGACGTATAGAAATAGTGAGGTACAAAATGCAAATTTCTGCATAAGATTTTTAAAATAATCCTTTTGGAAAATAAGGTAAACATCATCTTCCAGAAGATTCAGCTTTTAGCTTGTTTCTTCTTTTGGACCAGTTCAACCAGCAGCTTGTATCTAGCGATACAGTCTTCCTGGAGAGAGAGAGAGAGAGACAGAGAGTTGACAGTTACAATCAGAGGGACCCTCGTGGGGTGAGCCTGCCGTGCCCAGCGCTGACCAAGGGCTGTCCTGTCCACCTGGAATTCCCTGGGTGCCCGGGCGGGAGGTGCGATGTGCACCCTGGGGGAGGGGCCGGTGGCTGCCGTCTGTGGGACGGAGACTTTGGTTACTGTGATGGTGACTTTCGACTCACCAGTGGCACTTAACATTTTAACATTTCACCGTTTCGTCACAACACATTACTTCAGAGAAACGAAAAACCTTGAGGCCCGGCCTCCACAACATCGTTCTCGTTATGGTTTGCCTCTCCCTGGGGCCCCTGGGACCTTCCTGCGGTAGGGCCACGTCGGCCCAGCCCCACGGGCTACCGCGGGGAGTGTGCCCCGCTCTTCCTCCGGCTCGTGCCAGCCCCGCCGAGGTCTTCCAGCCTTCCACGCAGGCTACAGAACTAGCAGCTTCAGACGCCAGCTGCCTGTCGCTGTCAGCCCTTGGGGTGAGGACCGCTGATGAAGCAGGGGAAGGGCCTCACTGCTCTCTTGTTTATCACAAGGTACTTTCCAGAATCCATTTCTGTTTCTGTTCAAAAACACCCCAAGGGCGCTGTTCGCCTTCACTAACTTAAGGTCGCACGAGAACTGGTTTGTGCTCCGCAGCAGACGACTTTATCAGCGGCCCTGGACAGAGAATGGGTGTTCGTTCTCTTCCTGGGGTTTTGGCTTAGTAGTGTTCTGAGAGAATCTTCTAATAAGTGCCTCTTCTGCGGCCCCCAGGGCCACCTGCCTAAAGTGTCACCCTTTCCCTAACAGCCGAGCCGCCCGGCCGGCCCAGCGCTCTGGGGTGGGGGGATGGGGGGACCCTGGGCTCTGAGCAGCAGGCCTGCCAGGGTGGGGGGCCCAGCCCAGCCCCGTGTGGGCCTCAGGCAGAGGCTCCTCCTTCAGGCCCAGGGCTCCCAGCGGCTTGCGGGCCACTTCCAGGGAGTCGCCCTGTAGCGGGCGAGCCAGCAGGCAACCTCCCCTGGACCTGGTTCTGACGTGGAGGCTTAAGGGGAACACCTGCAGGATAATAAACAGTGCTGCTCATTCCTCCCTGAACCAGGAAGGTTTCCAAACCCCACGGCAATGAGTTTCCGAGTGTGCTATCCGCAGGAACCCACGGTTCCAGCGCCTTCATTTTAAGCCAGTGTCAATTCATCACACATGTAAATGCCTGTGTCCCGACAGATGCTAAAGAAATTCAGGGAAAATAATTACTTCTGGCAAACCAGTTGGAGGGTCTGGGAGGATCTGTGTTTCTCAAATAGATCAACTGCTAATGGTTTATTTTTCTCCTCGGGAATTCTCAACTTCCTCATTTTAAAGTAGGTGATAGATAACTAGACCTGTACGCACAGGGACATCCATGGCCACGAGCTAGATTTTCCGACATCGAATTTCAATTAAAAAAAAATGTAAATGAACATCAGTGTACCCACAGGCTACTGAGTGATGGGCACAGAAGGCAAAGGAGACTGGTTCTTTTGATTTCTCGGTGTTCCTGGTGCCTCAGACGAAGGGTATGGCTACGAGGAAAGACGCCCAGGAGGCTGTCAGGAAAGGCTGGAGTTGAAAAGATCACACCGGAGGCTCTGCAGCTCCCAACTGTCGGAGCAGAAGACAGAGGCCGGACGGGGCCTGACTTCCCACAGGGGCTGCCCCTCTTCCCTCCTATCTGAGTTGGCATTTGGGAACTCTCTGCAGATGTGTTTAAATAGACACTGAAAGCTGTACACAGGGAGGAAAGGGCTACAGAGGACAAGCTGTATCCTGATCCCGAGGGCAACCTCTCCCTGACCCCGCCCCCAACACTGCTTCCAGCCTTTGGTCCACAGGTGCTACCGCTGAGTCCAGACAACTTACACGGCAGAACTGGTGACCATGGCGACGCCGGCCGCCACACGTGTTCCCCGGGTTAAAGAGCTGTGAAGCGCTGGAGGGGCTCGTGATTCTGTGGGAAACCTTCTCCTTGCTGGCCGAAGAGAGCCTCCGCCTGCGAGGGAGCCCTGGCCCTGCGCGGCCCTCACGGCGACAAGGACGCTACCCGGCTGTCCCTGCCCCGCCCCGCCCCGCCCCGCCCCCGCCGAGCGAACGCTCCAGAAGGTTGGCGGGATTGCTGTGGGGGAAGGTTATGATCTATGCGTGGGGTTTTCGCTGAGAAAACATAACTGGTCTGTATAACGATTCAACTTGGAATCTTGACCTCATTTACATTAAGCAGTCGAGTGCAGATTCCCAGGCTCTCGGGAGACATCTAGTGGAAGGTAACTGGCAGGTAAGAGATGAGGCGGATAGAAAGACACGTAGGAGGAGGGAAAGTCGGTGGACCCGCTGCGGCCGCGTCCGTGTGATCTAGACCCACTCGGAGGCCTTCCTTCCCGGCGTCACCCACCTTACTCTTGGACGGGACACACTTGGCTATTTTGTCCCAGCGGTCAGAGGATCCCTTTGGGTACTGCTGTAATGCTAGCTCCAGAAGTTTCTGTTGGTTCTGAGTCCAGGGCTCCTCCGCGGCTCGCGCTCGCTCTCTCTTCTGGCTCTCGTCGTCGCTGGACTCGTGCTGTTCCGACATGTCGAAGTCCTTCTGCCTCTTTCCCCGGACCTTCTCCTCCGGCTCGGGCGGCCGGGCTGGCCTCCGCCTCCGAGGCCGGCTCTCCTCCGCGGCCTCCGGCTCGGCCTCCTCCTCGCCGTCCTCCTCCTCCTCCTCCTCCTCCTCCTCCTCCTCCCGCTCCCCGGCCTGCTTGGCCTCCTCCCGCTGGGTGATGATGTCGTCCGGCAAGGTCGTGGCGGCCTTGGGGGGCCTGGAATTCTGGGCTGTGGATCTGAGTTCGGAGAGTCTGACCATCCCTGTGAGAAAGGACACACGGAGGGGAAGGGCAAGGTCAGTTCCGGTGACAAGAGTCAGGACAGCTGCCTTCACCACAGCAGACAGTGCGCTGGACATTTTGCATGTATTATATGCTTAATGTTCACACTATTCTATAAAGACAGCCATCGTGACCCCAACTGCACAGAGGAGGGAAGTCAGTCTCAGAAGCAGCAGAGGTGGGATCTGAACCCACTTCTGCCTGATTCCAAGCCTTTGTCCTTCCACCACTCTGAGGACTTCGGGGGCCTCCCAGGGCCGGGCTGCGATCAGAGAATGAGAAGGTCTCTTTGAGAGGGGATAAGCGGCTACTCTCGAGGTACGGAAAGATGTTCTTCAGAATCTAGGGTGGTTATTAATTCCACGAGCGCAAGTACAGTGAATCCGTCAGACCTCCCGCTGGGTTCACTGCCTGCACGGGGGACCCGCCCCCCCAGCCAAGCTGCTTCCTGTGCCACCGCGATGCCTCGCTTGACAGAAAAAGCACACGCCCCCTGCCACCCACAGGGGTGTTCAGCCACGCGTTTCCCGCCCTGCTCACACGCTCCCGACCCCTCCGGTGCTCCAGGAAGATCTGTCCGCGCCCGCCCCCACCCCCCACCGCCCCGCCTTTTCAGGAGCAGGTTTCTGGAGACTGTGTCGGAGGGGAGCGTCTTTCACAGAAGCACGTTGCGCGCTTGGGCCTCCACACGCAGACCAACAGCCGCGCTGGTAGGAGAGCAGTCTGGAAATGCCCTCCTCGCTGGAGCCCGCAGAACCGCACGTCCAGCCCTCTCCAGGGGAGACGTTTCGAGATCTCAGGGTTTGCTGGTCCCTAGTAGGTTACATCGAGTACAGGGACCTGTATTTACGTGGAGTTGGAAGGTTTAGGAGGCATTTTCTTCTTGGTTCCAAGCAAAAAGTATGGGGACTTGAACAAAATTCCACTTAGTCTTGGAGGAAACGGATTTTTTTTAAAAAAATAAATTTATTTTATTTTTGGCTGCGTTGGGACTTCGTTGCTGCACGCGGGCTTTCTCTAGTTGCGGAGAGCAGGGGCTACTCTTCGTTGTGGTGCGCGGGCTTCTCATCGCGGTGGCTTCTCTTGTTGTGGAGCACGGGCTTCAGTAGTTGGGGCACGTGGCCTCAGTAGTTGTGGTGCACGGGCTTAGTTGCTCCGTGGCACGTGGGATCTTCCCGGACCAGGGCTCGAACTCGTGTCCCCTGCATTGGCAAGCAGATTCTTAACTGCTGCACCACCAGGGAAGTCCCTGGAGGAAATGGATTTTGAGAAACATAGATTCTTGGAGAAGCTGCTTGGTCTGTCCTGAAGGATGCTTTGTGCGTGTGGTGGCAGTGGTGGACAGTGTGGGGAAATGGCGCAGACTGGCTTTCCCCTGCGTGCCCTCCTCCCCACCAATACTAGAGAAGAACAAGGTTTTTACAGTTCTTCAAACTTATTAAGTACATCTTAGCACCACTGTGTGTGCAGGGCTGCATTGGCTTGTGGGTGCTTGTAATTCGATCCCTTTCACAGAGATGACCAGTAGAGTCCATTGGGCAAAACAAGTTACTATAAAAAGGGATTTATTTTGAAGGCACGGCTTTAGATTAATGGGATGGAGTGGGTGCTGACTCACCTGGGGAGCAGGAAACTGAATCCTTCAGTTGCTTGGCTTTGGTTGTCACCTGTTTCAAAATATAAAAGCAGAGAAAAATCTGACTTTCCATATGTCTACTGTAGGTCAAGTGACCTCTTTCATAGAAGGTCCATGTGAAGGAACAGGGTTTACTGAATCTTAGGCCTGGATGGACCCTCGGTCATCAGTCCAGTCCATTTTTTTAACCAACGTGGAAATTGAAGCCCAGAGAGATTAAATGAATTACTCCAAAATATCCATCTAATCAAGTGGCAGACTCAGAACAAGAATTCAGATCACCTGATTACAGCCCCATTATACAAGGCTGTCTGTGAAGATGTACTAGTTTCCAGAATCACTATACAAACACGTCATGTTTTTTAGTTAGGATTTCCTGAAAGAGTATCTTTCTTCAATGGAGAATATGATACCAAGGGGTATTATGAACAATGGGGAAATTTACTCTTAAGCTAACGATGTTATAACATAAAAGTCTTTCTTTTCTTCGCATCCCAGAAAGAAACCCTAAGAGCACCAAGATTGACACTAGCGGAAGGACCTCTTGATGGAGTAGTAGATGGACCCAAGAACCATGAGACATTTACATACACAAGTGTGGATCCACAGAAATAATGTTTTCTTTCTTCTCTATAAATGGTATTATATTATACGTCTCACCCTTTAGCTTGCTTTTTTAAATTTAATGATGTCTTGGAGGTCTATAGATAGATTTCCCTTTTTAAAACTGAGATAAAATTTGCATAGAGTGGAATGTACAGAGTTTTAAATGTACATTTCAATGAGTTTTGACCAAAAAAACCCCCATGCAACCAACGTTCTAATCAAATTATAGAAAATTCCTGTTACCCTAGAAAGTTCCCTGTGCCCCTAAATCCATCTCTACCCTGCCATAGACAACCACTGTTCTGATTTCTATTATATATATTTTAAACAGGAGATCAAAATTAATTAACAAAAATTAAAGTTGGATAGTTAACTGCCCCAATGCACTTATTAAACAAGCCATCCCTTCTCCATTTATTTAAAAGGTTAACTTTATTAAAATTATGTTAAAATTACATTTCATTGTATACATGGAATACATACTTTGTATTCTATCCCCTTAATCCGTGTAAATTCTTGAACCAACATTTTGCTGCTTTAATGAAATTTGAAAGGAAAACCTCAGAAAGCATGCTCTAACATCCTTAGAGCTCGGAGTTAGAGCTCATATTCAGTTTTGGTTCCACCTCTGATTAGCTGGGTAACCTTGAGCTGTTTCCAATCCTCTCCCTCTCTCTCATGTATTACCCTCTGTAATATGTGGATAAAACTGCTAATACCTTTTGTCTGGTAGGGATGTTTTAAGTTTGAAATAAGCTCTTAGCATGATACCTAGCAAATGTTAAAGGCTTATATTTACCTATTATAATTGATGTGGATCATTTGTTTTCCATTCATGCAAAAGGGCAGAATTAGAGAAAATATTTAAAGCTGCTTAGAAACACTCTTCAATTTTATTCCCTCTCTGTGGATGACCTTGCTTCATATTTTATGGGAAAAAACTTGAAGTTATCCAACATGAGCTTCCCTGACTTGCAACTTTCCCAACTCAAATTTCTGATTGCACCACCATATATCTTTCCCACATTTTATATAACCTACACATATCCTCTTGTATATTTTGAATCATCTCTGCATTACTTACAATACCTGATACAATCTAAATGCTATGTAAATAGTTGCCACTGTGAAGCAAATTTGTGTTTCACTTTTTACAACTTTCTGGATCCCCCCCCCCCCCCGCCCCACCAAATACTTTCCATCTGAGGTTGATTGAATCTGTAGGTGTGGTGCCGACCATAGCGTGGGGCTTCCCTCTGTAACTGCCATTAAGTGTCTTATTTAGACGTCTCCTAGCTCCTGAAACTAAACAACTCCCAACCTAAACTCATCAACTTCTCTGCTTTCCCTTCCTTTTCCTAACAGTACTATCATCCCAGTCACGTAGGCGCAAAACCAAAGAGCCAATTTTTGGACTTTTTTCTCCCTCCCCAACCAGCTGCCGCGTTCTTCACAATACTGATCCCATGTGTTCCCGTCTCTCTCAGATCTCCACCACCTGCATTAGTCCTTCATTCTCTGACTGAATTAATATAACAGCCTTCTAACTGGTCTACAACTTATTTATTCGCAGTTCCCATGGAATAATATCCCTAAGGCAGAGTTCTGATCAAATACCTTTCATGGCTCATCAATGACCATACAACAAAGTGTTCAATTCTTAACCTGACGCACAAGGAAATCCACAATCTGATCTATTTTCTTTCCTGTGTGCATCCTTCCTTTCAGCGAACTAAACAATTAATGCTCCCCAGATGGTCAGAAATTCTCTACTCTGTACTCTTGGCCATTGTTAACATTTGCCTTAAATGATTTTCTTTTCTTCATCAAACCTCTCCTTAAATATCTATCCGTCCAGAGCCAAATCATCCTTCAAGATACTTGCAAGTGTGACTTTCTCCTTGAAGACTTCCCAGATGTCCACCACCAGGACTACCAAGTCTGGTGACAGTACCTCTCCTCTCTCAATTTCTACTGTATTTTTAAAGATTCTATATTTTTACATCATAATACAATAAAATTACCTTTTCCTCTTTTGTTGCACTATGAATTTTAACACGTTTATAGATTCATGTAACTATAGGATACACAACCTACATATAGGATATGGAATAATTCTTTTTTTTCTCCTGCATCTTGTTTTCTTATTTAACAAAATATTTTGGAGATTATTCCAGAATAGTACACAAAGACCTCCCTTGTTCTGTTTCTTAAAAAACAGCTTAACTGAGATATATAATTCACATACTATACAATTCATCCACTTAAAGTGTATAATTCAGTGGTTTTTACTAAATTCAGATATGTGCAGCCATCATCGTGGCCAACTTGAGAACATTTTCATCACTTTGAAAAGAACCCCCATATCCTTTAGCTATCATTCTCCATCCTCCTCATCCCACCCCATCCCTCATCAAGCAATAAGCAACTACAAATCTGTCTCTACAGATTTCTCTATTCTGGACTTCCATATGAATGGAATCATATAATATGTGGATTTTTGTGGCTGGCTTTTTTCACTTAGGGTAACGGTTTCCAGGTTCATCCAAGTTGTAGCATATATCAGTACTTTATTCCTTTTTATTGTGGAATAATATTCCATTGTATGGATATACACATTTTGTTTATCCATTTATCAGGTGATAAACATTTGTGTTGCTTCCATCTTTTGGCTATTATAAATAATGCTGCTATAGCTATAAACATTCGTGTATAAGTTTTTGTGTGGGCATATGTTTTCATTTCTCTTGGGTATATACCTAGGAGTGGAATTGTGGAGTTATATGGTAACTGTGTTTAACTTTTTGAGGAACTGTTGTACTGTTTTCCAATATGGCTGCACCATTTTACATTCACATCAGCAGTATATGAGTCTTCTGATTTCTTTACATCTTTCCTAAAACTTATTATCCAACTTTTTGTATTATCCCACATCCTAGTGGATGTGAAGTGGTATCTTGTGGTTTTAATTTGCATTTCCCAAATGACTAGTGATACTGTACATTTTTTTTTATTGTTTATTGGCTCTTTGTATATCTTCTTTGGATAAGTGTATATTCAGATCCTTTGCTCATTTTTTATTTGGGTGATTTGTCTTTATTATTGAGTTGTAAGGGCTCTTTATATATTCTGGATACAAGTCCTTCATCAAATAAATGATTTGCAAATATTTTCTCCCACTCTGTGGGTTGTCTTTTCCTGCTCTTAGTGGTGTCCTGTGAAGCACAAAAGTTTTAAATTTTGATGACATCCACATTTTTTTCTTTTTCTTTTTTTTTTTAGTTGCTTGGACTTTTGGTGTCCTATCTAAGAAAGCTTTTGCCAAATCCAAGGTCATGAAGATTTACCCTTCTGTTTTCTTCTAAGAGTTTTATAGTTTTAGCTCTTACATCTAGGGGAATATTGCAATCTTAACAATGTTAAATCCTCTGATCCATAAACAGGAGATATTTTTCCACTTATTTTGATCTTCTTCAATTTCTTTCAACAATGTTTTGTAGTTTTTAAAGTTTGTATTTTTTGTTAAATTTATTCCCAAGTATTTTATTCTTTTTGATGCTATTGTGAGTGCAGTTATTCTCTTTATTTCATTTTCAGGTTGTTCATTGTAGGTATATAAAAATAAAACATTTTTGTATATTTATGTTTACTGCAACCTTGATGAACTCATTTTATTAGTTCTAATAGTTTTTTAGTTAATTACTTAGTATTTTGTATACATAAAATCATGTCATTAGCAAATAGGGACAGTTTACTTCTTCCTTTTCTATCTTATTTCTTTTTCTCAGCTAACTGCCCTGGCTAGAACCTCATATAATGTTGAATAGAAGTGGTGAGAGCAGACATCCTTGTCTTGTTCTTTATCTTAGCAGGAAAACATCCCCTCTTTCACCAATAAGCATGATATTAACTATGGGTTTTTAGTAGATGTTCTTTATCAGGTTGAGGCACTTCCCTCTTATTCCTAATTTGTTGAGTGTTTTTATCATGCAAGGATGTTGAATTTGTTAAATGCTTCTATTGAGATGATCTTGTTTTTTAACTCTATTGATATGATTAATTTACATTAATTGATTTTCAGATATTGAATCAACTTTGCATTCTTGGGATAAATCCCACTTGATTAGGGTATATAATTATTTTTATAAGTTGCTGGATTTGGTTTGCTGTATTTTGTTGAGAATTTTTGCATCCATATTCATATGAACTATTAGTCTGTAGTTTTCTTCTCATGTCTTTGGTTTGCTATTAGAGTAATACTGGCTTCACAAAATGTGTTGGGAAGTATTCATCCTTTTCTATTTTGGGGAAGATTTGTGAAGTTTCGGTATTCATTCTTCTTTAAATGTTTGGTAGAGTTCAGCAGTGAAGCCATCTGAGCCTGGGCTTTTCTTTTTGAATAGTTTTTTTTTTTTTTATTACTAATTCAATCTCTTCACTTGTTATAGGCCTATTTTGATCATCTATTTCTTCTAAACTTGATTCAGTTTTATTTGTTAATGTCTTTCTAGGAATTTGTTCATTTCATTTATATCTATTAGAAAAACAGGTATCTAACTTCTTGGCATACATTTGGTCACAGTATTCCTTTACAGTCCTTTTTATTTCTGTAAGGTTGGTAGTGATGTCTCTTTTTTCATTTCTGACTGTATTGAGTCCTTTTTCTTTTTTTGTCAAACTAGTTAAATGTTTGTCAATTTTATTGATATTTTCAAAGAGTCAGCTTTTGGATTCACTGACTTTTCTCTATTTCTTTTCTAGTCTTATTTCATTAATTTCTGCTCTACTTTTTATTATTTCCTTTATTCTCCTTCAAGTTTAGGTTGTCATTTTCCCGTTGTCTTAATGTGGAAGATTGAATTATTGGTTTGAGACCTTCTTTCTTAATAAAGGCATTTACAGCTATAAATTTCCCTCTACGAATTACATTAGCTGCATTTCTTAAATTTTGGTGTGTTGTGTCTTCATTTTTCATTTATCTTTAAGAATTTTGATTCCCCTTGGAATTTCTTCTTTGATTCATTTGTTGTTTAGGAGTCTGCGGTTTAATTTAGACATATTTGTTGATTTTCCCAATTTCTTCCCTGCCACTGATTTCTAATCTCATTTCTGTGGGATCAGAGAATATACTTTGTATTATTTCTATCCTTTTAAACTTATTGAGGTTGTTTGATGGCCTAGCATATGGTCTATCTTGGAATATATTTCATGTTTACTTGAAGAATGTATATTCTGTTGTTGTTGGATGAGGTGTTATAGAGATGTCTGTTAGGTCTAGCTGGTTTATTATCATTCAATTTTTCCTTGTTAATCTTCTGTCTAGTTGTTTTATCCATTATTGAAAGTGGAGGCATTGAAGTTTCCAACTCTTATTGTTGAATCATCTATTTCTCTTTTCATCCATCTCAGTTTTTACTAAATGTATTTTGGTGCTCTGTTATTAGATGCACATGCTTTTAACTGTTATATTTTCCTGGACTGGCCTTTTAATAATTATAAAATGTTCCTCTTTATCTGTAGTAATTTTTTTGTTTTAAAGTCTACTTAATCTAATATTAGTATAGCCACTCCAGCTTTCTTACGATTGCTATTTGCATGATATCTTTTTAATATCCTTTTACTTTCATTTTATTTCTATCTGTGAATCTAAAGTGTGTCTCCCGTAGACCACATAGAGATGAATCATGATTTTTTTTATCGTGTTGGATAATCTCTCTTTTGATTGAATTGTTTAATCCATTCACATTTAGTGTTGTTGTTGATATAGTTGAATTTGATTTCTTTTAACTTTTAATGTCTTTTTTGTTCCTCTATTCCTCTATTATTGTTTTCTTTTGCATAAGTGAACATTTTCTAATGTAGCATTTTAATTAATGATTTTTTTTTTTTACTATACTTTGAGTTTTGTTTTTTTTAAGAGGTTGCTCTAGGGTTTACCATATACATCTTAAGACAGTCAGCTTCAGATTTATACTACCTTAATTCCAGTGATATACAGAAATATTACTTCAATATAGCTCTATCCCTCGGCCCCCCTCCCCCATTTTTTGGCCATGCTGCGTGTCTTGTGGGATCTTAGGTCCCTGACCAGGGATTGAACCCAGGCCCTCGGAAGTGAAAGCACGGAGTCCTAACCACTGGACTGCCAGGGAATTCCCTAGCTCTAATCCCTTTACCCCCATACTGTAGTATGGCCATTATACATATTGTATCTATTCATGTTACAAACCCAGTAATATTCTTATAATTACTACTTTACCATCTGTAATGGTTTACTCAGCCCCATACAGCTTTGCTCCCACCCACCTCCTTTGTGCTGTTATTGGCAAATATATTAGATAAATACTACCTTTCTATATGTTACAGGTCTGACAGTAACATATATCTATTATTTGATACAATTGCTTTCTAAATCAGTTAAGAAAAGAAGAAAACATTTATTAATACTGTCTTTCATAATTACCTTATTACCTTTACTGGTGTTCTTTTTCATGTGGATTCAAATTACAATCTGGGGTCACTTGCTTTCAGGTTGAAGAACTTCAGTTTTTGTTATCTTGAAAATTTTTTATTTTGCATTCATTTTGATAAATAGCTTTGCTGGATGTAGGATTTCTGGTTGGCAAGTTTTTCTTTGAGTACTCTGAATATGTTATTCCACTGTCCTGGCCTACGTGGTTTATGCTGAGAAGTAAGCTGTTAATCTTGTTGGTGTGTGTGTGGGGGGGTTCCCTTGTTAGTCACAAGTCATTTCTCTCTTGCTGCCTTCAAGGTTTTCTCATTTTTGACTTTCAGCATTTTTATTATGATGCATCCTTTGTGGATATCTTTGAGCTTATCCGACTCAGAATTCAGCAAGTTTCCTGATGTATATAGATTAGCTTTTTTCAATATATTTGGGAAATTTTCACCCACCATTCTTTGGACTTTTTTTCCCCTCCTTTCTCTCTCTCCTCTCCTTACTCCCATTATGCATATGTTGGTGTGCTTAATGGTGTCTCATTTTTCTCTGAGGCTCTGTTCACTTTGCTTCTTTTGTTTTTCTCTCTGTTCTTCAGCTTGAATACTCTCTGTGGAGCATCTCTAGTGAATTTATTTATTTATCTTTGGCTGTGTTGGGTCTTTGTTGCTGTGTGCAAGCTTTCTCTGGTTGTGGTGAGCAGGGGCTACTCTTCGTTGCGGTGTGCAGGCTTCTCATTGTGGTGGCTTCTCTCGTTGCAGAGCACGGGCTCTAGGCATGCGGGCTTCAGTAGTTGTGGCACTCAGGCTGTAGACCGCAGGCTCAGTAGTTGTGGCACTCAGGCTGTAGACCGCAGGCTCAGTAGTTGTGGCACACGGGCTTAGTTGCTCTGCGTCATGTGGGATCTTCCCGGACCAGGGCTCAAACCCGTGTCCCCTGCAATGGCAGGCAGATTCTTAACCACTGTGCCACCAGGGAAGTCCTCTAGTGAATTTTTAAAATTTCAATTATTGTACTTTTTAACTCCAGAATTTCCACTTGGTTCTTTTATTTCTTTTAAAATAATTTCTATCTCTTTATTGATATTATTTGTCTGATGCAACACTGTCATTATATCTTCTCTTGTTTCTTTCATCATTGTTTCCTTCAGTTCTGTGAACATATTCACAAGGGTTACTTTGAAGTCTTTTTCTGTGAAATCTGACATTTGGTCACTCTTATAGGGCAGCTTCTGTTGCCTTCTGTTTTTCTAACGTACGGGTCATATTTTCCTGTTTCTTTTCATGGCTCATTATTTATGTTCCAAACTGAACATTTAGATAATATATTGCAGCAATTCTGGTTAGTGATTTTTCTCTCGCCACACCCTTCCCCAAGTTAAGGTCTGTCGTTGTTATTTGCATGTTTATTTAATGGATGGCTGGATTTATCGAGGCCTACGCCCCTCTGCCCCCTACAGCATTAAGCCTCTGATGTCGCTCCTCAGGTACTGCAGGTATGGGTATCCCCAGTCATCTTGGGATGCTAGTGGTATTTGTAGGACTCTCTTCCTCTCTTTACCTGACCACACCCATTAATAAACTACATTAACTGCTGGCTTATGCTTTATTGTTTACAAAATGCCCCAGGGCATAAATTGCTCTACGATCAAATCAAATCAAATCAAATTGTGGCTCCTTTGAAGGAAGGGTTTCTGAAGGCAGTGTTTGATATTTATTCTGACTCCTGGAGGACTCCTCCTAGAGAAGGAGTTATTATCCATGAGTTGGTTTGAGAATACGTGGTTAGTTATTCCTTGTACTGACAGAGAATTCTGAATACACTACATGTCTTCCTTGGCTCATGATGGAGTTACAGCCCAATAAACTTTCAACAAGTTTCAATAAGTTGAAAATGCTTACAATACACCTAACCTACTGAACATCATAGCTTTTAGCCTAGCCTACCTTAAACATGCTCAGAACACTTACATTAGCCTAAAACTGGACAAAGTCATGTAACACAAAGCCTATTTTATAATAAAGTATTGAATATCTCATGTAACTTATTGAATACTGTACTGAAAGTGGAAAAAAGAATGGTTGTAAGTATATCAGTTGTTCACCCTCATAATCACTTGGCTGACCGGGAGCTGCAGCTGCTGCCACTGCCCAGCATTCTATTTCTTTCCTATAGATCTAGATAACTTCAATTACATGGGTGTCAGTTTGCTTTTTTTTTTTTAAAGGTATAATTGACAAATAAGATTGTAAGATATTTAAAGCGAACTACATGATGATTTGATATATGTATACATTTAAAAGGATTCCCCCTATTAAGTTAATTAACGTATCGATCACCTCATATATTCACTTTTGTTGTTGAGAACATTTCAGTTCTATTCTTTTAGCAAATTTCAATTCTATAATACAGTGTTATCAACTGTAGTCACTATATTATACATTAGATCCTCAAACCTTATTCAACTTACAACTGAAAGTTTGTACCTTTTTACCAACCTCTCCCTATTTCCCCCATCTCCT
This sequence comes from Balaenoptera physalus, assembly GCF_965194825.1. Classification (NCBI taxonomy): domain Eukaryota; kingdom Metazoa; phylum Chordata; class Mammalia; order Artiodactyla; family Balaenopteridae; genus Balaenoptera; species Balaenoptera physalus. Next base: position 166,465,169 of record NC_138883.1, read on the forward strand.
AGTCCTGGCAACTGCTTTTCTACAGTTTTTCTATGAAGCTTGACTTTTTTTTGGCTGAATAATACTCCATTTTGTGTGTGTGTGTGTGTGTGTGTGTGTGTGTGTATAAACACATTTTCTGTATACATTCATCAGTTGATGGACACTTAAGTTGTTTCCATACACTGGCTGGCTGTTGTGAATATTGTTGCTATGAAATTGGGAGTGCAGATATCTCTTTGAGATAATGATTTTGTTGCCTTTGGATATATACCCAGAAGTGGGATTACCGGATCATATAGTAGTACTATTTTTAATTTCTTGAGGAACCTTCATACTGTTTTCCATAGTGGCTGTACAAGTTTACATTCCCACCAAAAGTCTACAAGGGTTTTCTTTTCTCCACATCCTCACCAGCATGTTATCTCTTGTCTTTTTCATAATAGATATCCTAACAGGTTTGAGGTGATATCTCATTGTGGTTTTGATTTGCATTTCCTTGATGATTAGTGATGTTGCGCATCTTTTTATATACTTGGCCATTTATAGGTCTTCTTTGGAAAAAACGTCTATTTAGCTCTTTTGCCCATTTTAAAATTGAAATTTTTTTTTTTTTGGTATTGTGTTGTGTGAGATCCTTGTATATTTTGGATATTAAGCCCTTATTGGATATGTGGTTTGCAAGTGTTTTCTCCCATTCCATAGGTTTTCATTTTGTTGATGGTTCCCTCGCTGTGCAGAAGCTTTTTAGTTTGATGTAGTACCACTTGTTTTATTTTTGCTTTTGTTACCTTTGCTTTTGGTGTCAAATCCAAAATAATCAACACCAAGACTAATGTCAAGGGGCTTACTCCCTATATTTTCTGCTAGTTTTATGGTTTCAGGTCTCATGTTCAAGTCTTTAATCCATTTTGAGTTAGTTTTTGTGTACAGTATAAGATAGAAGCCTGGTTTTATTCTTTTACATGTGGCTGTCCAGTTTTCCCAACACCATTTATTGAAGAGACTATCCTTTTCTCATTGTATATTCTTGGCCTTGTCAAAAATTAGTTGCCTGTACTAGAAAAATAAACCAGTGGATTTATTTCTGGCCTCTCTATTCTGTTTTTCATGCCAGTACCATACTGTTTTGATTACTATCACTTTAAAAGTTGAAATCAGAAATGTGATCCCTCCAGGTTGTTCTTCCTTCTCAAGATTGCTTTGGCTATTTGGGATCTTTTGTGGTTCCATACAAATTTTTGGACTGTTTATTTCAGTGAAAAATGCCATTTGAATTTTGAGAGGGTTTACACTGGATCTGTAGATTGCTTTGGGTGGTATGGACATTTTAACAATATTAAATTCTTCCAGTCATGAACACAAAATACCTTTCCATTTATTTGTGTCTCATTCAGTTTCTTTCGTCAGTCTCTTAAGAGTTTTCAGTGTATAGATCATTCATCCTCTTGGTTAAATTTAAAACTAGCACTTTATTCTTTTTGATGCTATTGTAAATAGAATTAATTTCTCTTTTTGATAGTTTGTTGTTGGTGTACAGAGTTACAGATGATTTCTGTATACTGATTTTGTAGCTTATGATTTTACTGAAATAGTTTATTAATTCTAACAGTTTTGGTGGAGTCTTTAGGGTTCTCTATATGTAGTATCATGTCATCTGCAAATAGAGATGACATTGGAGGTGACACAGTCATCACCAAATTTACTTCTCTCTGATAGATATAGATGACTTGGATAATAACATGAGTGCCAATTTAGTCATGAATGTTTAGTATTACTTCTCTCACCTATTCTATAATGAATTTTTCAGTTACTCATTCTGCTTTTATATCATGTGCAATTGTAGACGGTATGGTCTCTGTCTGACTTAATGGAGATTTATGACTTTTTGCTAGCCTCCTTTTGGGAGAAGACCTATAGGTCCATACAGGCAAGACTTCTCTTCTTCCTCAGTATGTGAACAAATAATACTGTGGGCTACTGGCTTAGGTGGGCTTTTGGATAACACTACCCACATGTGTATTAACAGTTACATGGATTGTAGAATTGTAGGGAAATTTGTTTCATCATGTTCTGATTCCAAGCAGAAAATACTTTATAATCCTTCTTCTTAATGTAGTTATGCCTAAAGCTATCTTTAAAATTCTTATGAAACGGGGGCTCTATGATCAAATCTGGGATATATAGGTTAGGGTGGAGTGAATGAAGAAAACCTAAAATAGGTTTCTTTCCTTCCATTGAGAACACTGATGAAAGTAACAGAAAATTAATTAACAAAATGAAAACTATATTCCATAGGGTACAGTTAGGATCAGTGGATAGTTACATAGTGGCACATTTCTACTCAACATACAGAAGAGTTTTCCATTTTTCTGAGCTATATAAAGTGTATACTCATATTCCTGGCATCCTCAGATAACTCAGAAAATAAATGTTGGCTATTAGTGATAACCTCAAGTCATATTTTTCAAATTCTGGCTGACTTAATGATATTTTAAGTATTCTAATAATAAAAATTATGTAACTGTGAAGTTCATTACAGTTGGACCTCAAGTAACATAGGTTTGAACTGAGCAGATCCACTTACGTGTTTTTTTTTTTCAATAAATATGTACTAAACTACTACACGATCCACCGTTGGTTGGATCTGAGGAGGCAGAACTATGATACACAGGGCTGACTGTAAAGTTATATGTGGATTTTCAACTGTGCAGGGGACTGGTGCCCCTAATTGTCATGTTGTTCAGGGATCAACTGTATTTTCATTCAGCTGTATTAAATTTTGGCCAACTTTCTGCTGAATCTAGCACTCGTTATAACCAGGAGCTACTGTAGTTTTCAAATAAAAATGGCACTCTGTTACCTGAACATTAAATAAACCACCTGAAAAATGTTTCCAGCTGGTAGAGAGCAGTGCTGTTCATTCTTATTATTTCTCCAATGTCTTTAAATTTTTCTCTGGATCCTCTGTCTGGATAGAAAATACAAGAAATAATAATAGTGTACATCTTAATCATTGAAAAAGAGGGCCTTCCATTAACTTCCTGATCACCTCTATAAGTAATGTAGATGGCCATTACTGGGAGAAAATACTTATGCCAACAGACAGTAGTGTAGTTTTACAGATATTTTTAGTCTATCAGCAAGATATTGCAACAAGCCAACATACATTCACCCACTTTCCTCTTTTTTAAATGGGTTACCCAAATTTTTAGCACAAGGAAGCAATTCTACATTGCATTAACACATTAGCATCTGCTCAAGGGTCACCATCTATTGACTTGCTGCATCTCTAAGCTATACATAAGACAGAGTTAAGCAAATAATTCAGGGTAATAAAATAAATCTCACCATAAAGTACAATGCTATCCCCACACCATAGATTATACTGTGAGAAACCAGTTCCTTCATGAATAAAACATCCATGGTATTCAAAGTGAATATCATTGTAACTAGTAAATTAGATCTAGACTTTAAAGGGGATACTATCCTCTTGGTAAGATACAGGGTTCTGATGAGTGAGTACAAATTACAAACTCAATATATTAGTAATATAGGACACTAAATAAGATCCAGGAGAAAACATATAAAAATGGTAAATGGGAGATATATATAGAAAAATTTTCATGCAATCTGCAAGTATGCTTTGCTTGATTGAGTCACTGAGGAAGATGAACAAGTGTTCAGTTAGAGCTTAATGAGATGCTGAATATTTCTGTGGTTCAAATATTCAAAGGAAAGCAACTGTTTTTGGAGCTCTCTGGAGTTACAGCCCCATGGACTGGCCAGTGTCTTGGGGCATGAAATACCTTGCTCTCAAATTTATCCTCCTTTGGCCCAGAACCTCAGAAAACCAAGATATTTCACTTTGAAGATGATATTTGATCTAGGCATGGCTGACAAAGAATAGTGCTGTCCTACACACAGGGTTAGGGTGTAAAAATCAAGTCTTTGCTGAACTAAGAGGACAGTGTGGCTTAAATAAGAGTCAAACAACCTGGGTTCTAGTGCCAGGCTGCCATTAACTAGCTCTGTGGCCTTGAACTTTTGTCTCTTTCTAGAACTCACATCTGTAATAAGTGATTATTATAGTGATTTACAATTGTGTAATGGTTCATAATAACAAAGTATTTTCATGATGCTATCACATTTCACCCGCCAGCTACCCCGTGAAATTCATATCACAGGTGAAGAAACTGAAGCTCAGAGTGATATGGGGACCTACAAAATCACACAGCCCATAAATGGTAGCATAGGACACCAAAGCCACGTTTTCTTTTAAATTCTGTTCTCTTTCCACTTTACTTCTTTATCCATAAAACAAAAGATTGCATTAATGATTTCTTTTTAAATCAAATATTCTGTGATTCACTAGATGTGACATTATTTTAGTATTATTATTTTTTTGGCTGCACCACGTGGCATGTGGAATCTTATTTCCCCAACCAGGGATTGAACCTGGGCCCTCTGCAGTGAGAGCATGGAGTTCTAACCACTGGACCACCAGGGAATTCCCTAGATGTGATATTATTAATGAACTATCTTTCAATTTAGGTGAATTAAAAGATTTATTAAGTATAATATATATTAATACTTAATATATACATTAAGTATTGACTTAGCATATCACTATACTGAGAACAGTGGTGTATGTATAAGATCTAGTCTTATCTACCTCAAGGAGCTTCCAATGTGGTTATTCCTTTGCATACTCATTCAACAGATTTCCAACTAATTAGGACTGTGCTTATAAGAAAGAAAATCATTGTTTATTGCTTTAAAAGTTTTTTACTTCTAAATCAATGTTGGCTAAAGTAAGGAAAGAGCAATCCAAAACAGGCTTGTGTATTGACAGTTTGGGAGTCTGGCCTCACCTCTCATGAAGGCCAATTCTGTACTGCTTTACCTGAGTTACTGCCAATCACCAACTAGGTGAATTTAGTAAAGATTCAAGCCCTTTGTACTTTGATTTCCCCAGTGTGTGTCACAGAGATCTGTTGGTGATACCTGTCACCCTACTGATGTATAAACAGGCTGGGTGGATATCTTGTTCCTCTCTCTCCACTATTCTGTTTGCCCCTCCCTTAAGCTGTGTCCTCTGTGGAAGAAGACAACTGAACCAGATAAAAGGAGGACATTCTCTGGAAAGGGTCTGCAAGTAGTTGTTATTACTTTGCTAGAACATTCAAATTAGCCCTCAAGGCCCTATGATGGGGGAATATAGACAGACAAAAATATTAATAGATGGCTCTAGAATTCCACTAGTAAAGCTGTTTTCGGTGAGGGGATGGTCTGGCAAGTGTTTCAGTAGAGGCTGAATGTTCCTACTGCCCTCCCGGCCTAGGTGTCAGCTGTCAAGTACCTTACTGTTTTGATTACCATAGCTTTATAACATATTTTGAAAACAGGACATGTGATGCCTCCAAGCTTTGTTCTCTCTCAAGATTGTTCTGGCTATTTGGGGTCCGTTGTGGTTCCATACAAATTTTAGGATTTTTTTTCTATTTCTGTAAACCAATAAAGCTTTTATAATAAAAAAAAAAATTAAAAAGAATGAGGTAGGCTTATATATACTGACATGGAAAGATATAAAATATTTTTTCTTTACATTTTTAAAAGTAGTTTTAAAAACCAACGTAATACATGCACACAGCTTAAAAAAAAAAAATCAGTTTACAACAAGGGCTTCTGATGAAAAGCCATGTACCCTATACCCAGAAGCATGCATTTCTGTTCACAGTCTTTTTTTGAAATTTTAAAATATTTTTTCTGAGCATTGTTTTTTTAAACCATTTAAAAAAAATTGAAGTATAATAAATTTACAATGTTGTGTTGGTTTCGGGTGTACAGCAAAGTGACCTGGTTACACACACACACATTTTTTTCAGATTCTTTTCCATTATAGGTTATTACAGGATATTGAATATAGTTCTCTGTGCTATACAGTAGGTCCTTGTTGTTTATTTTATATATAGTAGTGTGTATATGTTAATCCCAAGCTCCTAATTTATCTCCCCCCTACCATTTCCTTTGGTAACCATGAGTTTGTTATCTATGTCTGTGAGTCTATTTCTGTTTTGTAAATAACTTCATTTATACAATTTTTTAAGATTCCACATATAGGTGACATACGATATATTTGTCTTTCTCTGACTTACTTCACTAGTATGATAATCTTTAGGTTCATCCATGTTGCTCCAAATGGCATTATTTCATTCTTTTTCATGGCTGGTAATATTCCATTGTGTTCATATACCACATCTTTATCTATTCATCTGTCAGTGGACACTTAGGTTGCTTCCATGTCTTGGCTATTGTGAACAGTGCTGCTATGAACACTGGGGTGCATGTATCTTTTCGAATTAGAGTTTTTGTCTGTTCTGGATATATGCCCAGGAGTGGGATTGCTGGATCGTATGGTAGCTCTATTTTTAGTTTTTTAAGGAAACTCCATACTGTTCTCCATAGTGGCTGCACCAATTTACATTCCCACCAGCAGTGTAGGAGGGTTCCCTTTTCTCCACACTCTCTCCAGCATTTATTATTTGTAGAGTTTTTAATGATGGCCATTCTGACCAGTGTGAGGTGATACCTCACTGTAGTTTTGATTTGCATTTCTCTAATAATTAGTGATACTGAGGTCTTTTCATGTGCCTGTTGGCCATCTGTATGTTCACGGTTCTTCTGATGCTTACAAGTACACATAATTAACTAACAGGCTTTTGGTATATTATATCCTGAATTCAGCCTCTTTTTCCCACCTCTACCAATAAGCCCTGGTCCAAACCACCGCTGTCTTTTGCAGGGACAACTGAAATAGCCTCTTACTTGGCCTGCTTCCTGCTCCCACACTTGCCCTGCCACAGCATCTTCTCCACAGAGAAGTCAGAATGACCTTTTTAGATCTTGCACTCCTTTGCTCAAAATCTTCTGGTGCTTTCCTGTCTCACTCAGAGTAAAATCCAAAATCTTTACCTTAACCAAGGAGGTCCTAGGTGGTCTGGTCCTCCACTATCTCTTGGCCTCATCTTCTCTAATCCCCCCTGCTCACTCCTGGTCAGTCATATTGACCTCTTTGCTGGACTCTGTGCACCCCAAGCAGGCTCTTGCCTCAAAGCCTTTGCAACTGCTGTTTCCTCCACCTGGAACGCTTTCTCAGACAACCTCGCTCCCTCAGTTGCTTTGTGTCTCTGCTCAAACGTTACCTCTTAGAGAGGACTTTCCTCAGAATCCCACTTGAAATTGCACTCCCTAGGTTAGGTCTCTAACCTCTTACTCTGCTTTATTTTTCTTCATGGAGCTTGTCACTGTTTACAATTTTTATTTTACTCCATATGTTCGTGTTCTTTCCATTGTGCTTCACTGCCATTCTTTAGGGCAATTGTCTTTGCCTGCATGGTCGCAGCTGAGCTGCAGGCAAACTGGTATTCCAGTTCAGTGGAAGGGAAAAGTGAGCAAGAGCTCCTAGGGACACACATTACTTCAATTATGTTCCTTTGAGAAGAAATTAGTAACCTAGCCATAGCAGAGCTTGGAGGGCTTGGAAGTGCAGTGTTTGTGGGCAAATATGTGCCTGCCTTCTCTATTACTAGAAGAGGGGATAACATATTTTGATGGACAACTTGCCATAGTCTTCCACAATTTGTTGATTTTAAAAATTGAAAAACCATCTGAAAGTATATAAAATGTTTAAAATATGAAAAGCCATTACGTAAGATCTTACATAACTGAGATGGTAAACATTACTCACTGTAGAGATAAGTACCGCACTGTGGTGTCACTTAAAGGAGAATGTTCTCAGTATCAAATTCCCTTGCTGTTTCTATCGTTCCACTTTTTACTGCACAGGCAGATTGTGGTTTCTGTAAGTTGAAGGTCTGTGGCAACTCTGTTGAGAAAGTCTGTGGGCACCATTCTCCCAGTAGCATCTGCTCGTTTTGTGTCTCTGCGTCACATTTTGGTAATTCTCACAAAATTTCAAACTTTTTCATTATTATTATATTTGTCATAGCGATCTGTGATCTTTGATGTTACTACTGCAAAAAGATTATGACTCACTGAAGGCTCAGATGATGGTTAGCATTTTTTTTAAGCAATAAACTATCTTTAATTAAGGTATGTATATTTTTTGGACATAATGCTATTGCACACTTAACAGACTACAATATAGTGTAAACATAACTTTTATATGCATTGGGAAACCAAAAAATTCATGTGGGTCACTTTATTGTGATATTTGCTTTATTTCGGTGGTCTGGAACTGAACCTGAGGTATGGCTGAACTTAAATTTGGACTATGCCTTTTTTGTATGGTTTTCCGTTGGTGGAGTTTCTAGTTGCCTTTTGTTCACGTGGTTGCTCTCTCACAGTCTTTTGTTCTCCTGCTCCAGCGTGGACTTTCTGCGCTCTTCGCCTGCTGTATCGCTGTGGGGTCTCAGGATTTCCACTCACTGGGCTCAGTCCACTATTCCGAGGACTCTGTGTCTTCCTCTTTGGTGCCTTATCCCTCATTTGCTGGAGTGCACTCTCGGGAAACCGTCTTAAGAATGAGTCCTCGCCCCACGTATTTACCATCATAGCTGGTTGGTCTGTTCTGGATTCAGAACCATTCCCCCTTGAACTGTGAGGCCAGTGTTCTCTTGTCTCCCGGAATCTAGTGCTGCTAAGCAATCTGCTGTCACTCTGACCTGCCTTACTTTGGAGGTTTCTTCTCCCTAGGAGCTTTAAAGATCTTCTATGTAGTCTCAGTGTTCATGCGTTGTTGGCCTCAGGTGTTTCTGCATCCTGGAACACTTCATTGTATCATTCATTCAAAAATGCTCTCGTGTCTGTTTTCTTTGTCTAACTGGAACTCCTTTTAATCAGATTTTGACCTTTTGGACTGATTCCCTGTATTTCTTGTCTTTTTGTTCTGCTCTCTAGGAGATTTTCCAGATGATAATTTTCAACCATTCTACTTCATTTATTTGGATACTTAGCTTTGTTCTGATTTTTTTCCATAGCACACTTTTTTCTTTGTTTTATGAATTCAGTATTTTCTTGATTCTCTAGATCAGGGGTCCCCAACCCCTGATTAGGAACCGGGCTGCACAGCAGGAGGTGAGCAGCGGGCGAGTGAGTGAAGCATCTCACTTCATCTGCCGCCCCCATCGCTCACATTACCGCCTGAACCATCCCCCCCCGCCCCACGTGTGGAAAAACTGTCTTCCACGAAACGGGTCCCTGGTGCCGAAAAGGTTGGGGACCGCTGCTCTAGATGTTAGAAGGCAGGTATAATGAACTAATTCTAGAAGGCTGGTATAACCCTACCTAAAGATATCCAATTAACAAAACACCAAGAATTCTAGAATATTTTTACTTTAAGATATATAAATGCAAGAATCCTAAATAAACAAATCAAATCCAGCTATTTATTGAAAGAATAATATTATATGACCAAGTAAACTTTATCTTAGAAATACAAAGGGGGACCTTGGTAATATATTCATCCTTATTAGGTCATATGATCATGTCAAGGGATGTTGAAGAAACCACTGTTAAAATTTCACATCTATTCCTGAACACAACTGTAATAAATTAGAACTGGAAAAATTAAAGTGAAGAAAATTTCCCTAGCATAATAATGGATTTCTCATATCAATGACTAATATTAAAATTAATGACCAAACATTAGGTTTTCTTATTAAAATGTTGAGCAAAAAGTCTACATGAATCACTATTACTGTAATATAACATTTCTCTGGAATTGTTAGCTAATACACTCAAATAAGATAACAAAAGATATAAAGAAAATGGCAAAGTATTATTTGCAGAAGGTAGGACTGTCGGACTTCCCTGGTGGCGCAGTGGTTAAGAATATGCTTGCCATTGCAGGGGACACAGGTTCGATCCCTGGTCCGGGAAGATCCCACATGCCACGGAGCAGCTAAGCCCATGCGCTGCAACTACTGAGCCCGTGCTCTAGAGCCTGTGAGTCACAACCACTGAAGCCTGTGCACCTAGAGCCCACGCTCTGCAACAAGAGAAGCCACCTCACGGAGAAGCCTGCGCACTGCAACAAAGACCCAACACAGCCAAAAGAACGACAACAAAAAACGGTAGGCCTGTCTATCCTCAAATTAACACAAACTCTATTCGAAATAAGACCAGTAAGTAAGGAGGCAAGTTATAAAAATCAGTGCCATACCACTTTTCACTTACTTGATGAGCAATGATGAAAAACAAACGTTCTGTGTTTATGAGACTATGAGGAAGTGTCCTCTCATTACCACCAGGGGCACTGTATAATATTATAACCTCTCTGGAGGCCAATTTTAGAGTCACCAAAGGTTCTAAAAACATCCATAGTCTTGAATCAAGCATCTCTACTCCTAGGCATACAAGCTAAGGAAACAGATATAAATGGAAAGATGAATGAAGAAAAAAAGGGAAGCAATTTAAGTGACAACCACTCGGGTGCTCCTTAATTATATCCAGACAACATGGAGTATTGTATAGGTGTTTAGAAAAATGATGTGGGTCTTTGCTGTCGCAGAAAGAAGCTCATAGCAAAGTGAAAAGGGCAGGATACAGATTAATACTGTTACAATTATGTAGTCATATGCCTACATAAGAAGACTAAAGTCTGGAAAGACATACAACAAAGTGTGTGCGCGTGAGAGAGAGATTTGATAACACATTAAATTATTATCATCTATTAATATCAGATTGAAAACTGATTATTAGATTTTAGTGACTCATCTAGCAAGAAGAATGGTATAAAGGACCCCTTCCTTTTTAAAATTTACATATCTTTGAAGGTCGTGGGGTTGAGTAGGTGAGGGAGCGAGAGGAGCAGCGATCAGGCTGGTCAAGAGAACTGCTATGGCAGGAAGCCTGACGCACCTTTACAGCCTGTGTAGGGCTAGTCTGACTCTAAAAGTCATAGCGATAAAATTCATTTGCCAAAATATATACGAGCTAAATTGCTAAATTCTACTCTGGATAAACACAAGGAATGTTATTAGCTTTGTTAAAAAATTAATGCAAAGTCTATTTTAACTGAGATATACCTAAACTGTAACACCTACTTTATTATAGATGAAGTATTTTAAATGTTAATATATGCCTTTCAGCATTATATATACTATATATTTAGTTCACTGACAAAAGTTTATTTTCTATTGAATAATCTGCTTACATTTTTTGAAACAACTGCCATAATAACATATAAATATTCCCCCAACAGGTATCTCCTCTATCTCCTCTCTAGTTGTGGCTATATAAAATAAAACTGGGAATTTTATTATTCTCCCTCCTTTTCACCTGCATATGAAATGCTTATCTAACTACACATCTCACAGTGGCACTAAGCTAATTACAAAAGTCTGTTTAAATCTATCCACCTATCTTTTGTTTTGCTACCTACCTGGGCCTTTTCCAAGCAGGCAGAACATCTCCAATCAGTCTGTTATCACAACTAGGATGCAGGGGATTAGTGACTATGGAGAGAGGCAGAATCAGTTTACATCCTTACAGGCAAGAGAATATTACTGCACAAGCAAGAAATGTGAGGCTCCCTGACCTTAATTTAGAAAACCTGCAGTTAATAATCACACTAAAGTTGGTTTTACATGCCAGTTTTTGTTTCCTGTTTTTACAATTTGAGTGTCCTCTGTGGTTACCAAAATTATTTGCTAAAAGGCATATATAAACATTTAAAATATTTCATCTATAATAAAGTAAGTCTTACAGTTTAGGTATATCTGAGTTAAAATATACTTTGCATTGATTTTTTTTTTTACAAAGCTAATAACATTCCTTGTATTTATCCAGAGTAGTATTTAGCAATGTAACTAGTGAATTACGACAATTAATACACTGAAAACTCCTTTCTTAATTGAGGAACAAAATGGGTTTTTCACTGTAATCTGTCAACCCAAATAAAGAACATATAGATTCCACCACAGCACACTCTTACCCCTCCCAAAAAGGTCAACTGTTTCTCGAAGTAAAGAGAACTCAGCCTGAAGCTACACATTTAGCAAGGAAAACGGGTCAAAGAACAGATGTGCAGAGCTGGGGAGAATTGGTACAGGTGATCCGGTCAGTATGCAGAGGTTCCAATAACAGCAAACTCAACTTGGTTTCTTTTTTCATAGTCGAACACTTAATGAAAACAAATCTAATTAACACCATAGCCAAAAAAGAAGTATAAGTGATCTTCTAAAGTGTGGTTAGCTTTCACTTAACATTCTACTAAAGGAACTGTATTAGCCAAACCCATCTCAGCTGCTTCAATGTAACTCACTGTGTGTTCGGTAAAATGAGTTTTGTCTTCAGACACTTGTTCTCTTTTAGAGAGAGAGTGCTTTACAGTTTGTGTTTGTGTGTGTGTTACTGAAATGAAATGTACAGTTTAGCTATGGAGATGATGCTCACAGGATGAAAATACAGTGTGAGTCTATATATGTGTATATACTGATACAGAAGAAAAGTTACAGGGGCACTTTTGGTGCCCAAAATTTTAGGTTTACTAAGTATTTCCATGGTACTTTTGGTATTATGAAAATAGAACTAATACTTGGAGGGGGAAAAAAAATCGCAACAAGTCATGTTTGCTACTTCCATGATAAAAGGAAAAAATATCTATTACATGGAATCAGTCTCCCTTGGGTAAGTCTAGAAGAAGAAGAAGAAGAAAAAGCTAAAGTGTGAAAAGATGCCTTTACCTACACCAAGGCTGCACTAAGACTGCTCTTGTAAGTTATGTCGATTTTCTAGATCTATGATACTAAACAGCCATCCCAAGGCTCTGTTGGTTACATCATGTATATTAGCATTTAAACTTTCATCTCTCGGGCTTCCCTGGTGGCGCAGTGGTTGAGAATCTGCCTGCCAATGCAGGGGACACGGGTTCCAGCCCTGGTCTGGGAAGATCCCACATGCCGTGGAGCAACTAAGCCCATGCGCCACAACTACTGAAGCCTGCGCACCTAGAGCCCTGTGCTCTAGAGCTCTTGTGCTCTGCAACAAGAGAAGCCACCGCAATGAGAAGCCTGCACACCGCAACAAAGAGTAGCCCCTGCTCGCTACAAACTAGAGAAAGCCTGAAACGAAGACTCAATGCAGCCATAAATAAATAAATAAATAAAATTTATAAAGAAAAAAGTTAAAGGCAGTGCTATCTTCAACGGAGACACTAAATTAGTGAACTATTCTCTCTCTCTCATCAGCCAACTGAACTAAAAGTTTTGAGGCCCTTTTAAACCAATGCCTGTTTTATAACTTTCTAAAAAGTATTTCAGTAATTTTTGTTAATCATTATATTAACAGTAATTATATACTTAGAGGATCATAGTACTTAAAACATCAGTAACCATGGAACATCTTTAACCTGGTCAGATATTTACTGATAAGGCATTATTAACTTATCTTTTACAAACAACCTTACAACAAGATAAATGCACATCCCAGCAACATTCTTAGCAGAGGAAAAGGTATCCAAGGTATCCTTATGGTTTTCCTCCAGTAACCTAAGATAACTGGTCTCATCATGAAATAGCCAAAAAAAGTTATAAGATACAAGGGCTAACTTTCCACATGATCAGACTAACTTTTAAGTCAAAATAATGTAAAACATCTTACAAAAATTTTTATGTCTTTAAAATGTGATTTTAAAAAGTCCTACCATATGGTAGTAAAAACATTCATATATAATTTAAAATTCTCAAAGCAGCTTCTATCTGAAACGGAAAAAAAAAAAAAAAACCCAAGAAAAAAAATTGACAGTAATACGTATTGTTTCTAAATTAAAAGGTTATTTTTTTTGGTAGTTGTGCTTACTAATTATTTTGCAGGGTTTTTAAATTGTTCATTATCAAAAAAGACCCAAAGTATACTAATACAATTGAGAACATAAGAAATCTGAATCTTTGCTTTCAGTATCCTTAGATATTTTAGAGCTATAGGATTTAAAGTAAATTCAGTAAAGAATATTTACTATCATTTATGAAAATAAGGATCATATTGATGAAAATAAAGACCTCCATTTCAATTAAACATTTACTGAATATTTACTACATATCAGGTGCTCTAGTAGGTGCTTTTATAAGATTCTCTGCCCTATATTTCTAAAGTGTTAAATCGAAAACTTTCCCAGTAAACACTGTCTTTTAAATGATAGGTATGACTAGTCACATAATTATATATAATTTAAATATATATTGTTCATAGTATATATATAAATCTATAGTTATACACTTTTAATGTATATTATATATAATTATAAAGCTATATGCATAGAAAAATTTTTTGGTTAAACAACTTGTCAAAATGAATGGTAGGAATATTGCTCATTTAATTAATGCAAACCACCTGTCAACTACCTATAGCAATCTGTACTTCAGTGTTAAAAAGATCCAGCTGAAATGTAACTTCTCTAATTCTAATCAGAGAACTATTTTTTTCCCACAGCTAAAGGGGTCACTTGAAACACAAAAACTAGCATTGTTTTCCTGTGATTAGGTTACAGTAGCTTAAGTCTCTAAACACCAGAATGCCTCACACAGCTGTTAATTGTAGACCAGGGGACTGGCTGACATCTGCTTCTTGCTTCTTTCGTTAACGGTTCACTTCCAGGTCCTTAAAAAGATTGTAGGCTTTCTCCAAAGATAATGTTGGATGCATCTATGTCTGCCTTCTACATAGTTGGCTTATTCTGGTTTGTCACTCTCCATACAATGCAAATCTGAGTGAACTCACATCTGTCACCGATCGACCCAATTCGTGGGCAATCTTTTCCCATCGACCTGGGGTTCCTCCTGGGAACTTAACCATACTTCTTGTCAGCTGGCTGAGGTCCTCTTCTGTCCATTCAGGTGCCTGCAAAACATTAAAGAAAAAAAAAATAATTCAGAGAATGTTCGCTAAAACATTTAATAAACCTGTGAAACCAAGTATTGGCATTATGCTTTCTGCAAAAATAACAATGTTAAAAATGTATCTACTAGTTTAGGTGAAGGTCTGAGTTGCATATTTAACATTAGAATGCAAAGCTCCCGCAGCCTTTTAAATGCTCCAACGTACACCAAATAATAAAGAAGAAATACTGTGAACCCAGGCTCTTAAAGACATTAAAAAAAGAAAGACAGTTGTTTTGAAGTGCATTGTGTCACTAATGCTCACAAATGCCTCATGTGAGCTTACCACAGGTCTTGAAGTTTTTAAGAAAAATGATTAAAAAAGCAAAAAACTTTATAAGTGTAAATGAAAATGTGAACAAGTAAATGGACTGATTCAGAATCAGAACCGAGACAAAGATATATTTTTTGTTCATTCTACGTAACGATATTTAATTCTAAAAATCATGTATCTTCAAGAAGTTAATTTATCAAGTGCTAGCATTTTGTAAAACTTGAGAACAGAAATTAGAAACTCCTGCAGCCAAGACTTAAACCACCGACCGGGTCCATGCAAAGCAACACTTCCTTTTTGAGAAGGTAAATAGCTTCTAAAAGTTGATCAAATTATTAAATTGAATAATAAAATACCTTAAAGATTATAAAAATTTTTTTTTTGCAAAAGCCAAAATTCTCAGAGCAAGCATATTCTCTGCATTTTATTCAGCATTACCACTTGGTGAAACCCAAAGTTGAGCAAAGCAAAAGAAACCATCATCAAATAACAGATAACCACGTTACAATTATTTTACGTTACAGCACTAAACTATTTCCTACCAGAGGCAGTAGCCACAATGGTATAACACAGGACTCTAGGAGTCAGCAGAGAGATGGAGGAAGCCACCTTATTTTCCTTTAATTAAAAAGAAAGAAAAAAGAAAGAAGGAAGGAAACCTCTGAGACAAATACCTTTTCTAATCACCGTTTCCGATAATGAACAGGCACACATCAGGCCGTATGCATTACAGGACCATCAGCACAGACAACAGTCAGAGGTGAGTGACCCCAGGGACTATCTCCACAGCTACAGCAAAGCTTCTCCCTGACACTAATCCTCCCTGTCATTCTCCCACTGTGCTCTAACCACGCTGACATCCGCCTGCCTCACCGCAAGCTTAACGGGGCCCTTCCTGACTTTTTACTGTCTCCCCCAATCAATGGTTCAAGCGTGCTCTTTTCACCATGTCCAAATGGCAGCTTCACTCATAATCAGAGTGCACTGCCCCTGTTAAAGGGCTTTCCGAAAGGCTCTCCCATTTGCATTCATTTGCAAAGCAAACTACTTTTATTCACTTTGTTCTGCTATCAAGAATGTTCCCTGAAGCAGATAAATTGGCATAAATACAACCTGCCACTTAAGAGTCAGTAAATAATAGCCAATAGTAGGGAGGATTTTATCAATCATTCTATTTTGTATCCACTAAAAGCTGAAAGCCTCAAACATATTCATCAGTACAACCCTTACGAAACATGCATAAATTCCCTGCTATAAAAAGGTGGCCTGCACTGAGTACGGTTGGAATTTCCCTGATTATTTACTGGATATCAGAAATCTAATTCTCCATATCAGATAATTTAAAAATTTACACTGAAGGTTTTTTACTTTCTTTTTGCTTGTTTGTTTTTACTTAGGGGAAAAAGCATTATTGAGATATTATTTAGACGGACATAATTGGATTTTCTAGGAAATCACTTTTGCTAAAAAGCTGCAACTTGAATAACTATACCAATTGGCTTCAAAATGCAAAAGTTACGAAGCATTTAAATATAAGCTTATAGTACAAAGTCATACATAAACAGCATTAAGTTGACGCTGCACAGAGATAGAGTATTCCAACCATATAGTATATCAATGCAACTTCACACTAAATCAGATCTTATTTCTGCATTAATTATAACAAACACATCTTTGTAGCAAACAAAATTGTCTAAAATGTCAATAATATAAGCCATTTTTTCACAGAGTAAACTAATTCTTTAAAATAATCTATTTTTAATAGATTGGCCTTCCAAATATGCTGCGTATATCAACAATGGGCATTAAGAATCAATCTAATTTTAATTCCTTGTTAATGAGTCTAAAAGGATAGTGCCACTTTTTTCTGGAAAGGAAAAGATTTAAATCAAATATTTGGATGAATATCCTGAAAAATCATCTACTTCCTTGAAAATCTTTCCTTTTAGTTTCACTGTTATTTCACAGCCATGATTTTATTATTAATATTAAAAAACTAGATCAATAATGACTGGGACCATAATCTGAAATCTTTGAAAGAATCCTTTTAGCAGTTCATTATTCTCTCTCTTCCAGCTGTACGGCACTTTGGTGAATGTGTAATTCCTCAGCAATAGTTGGTTGTGTCTTTAGAAGCAACAGAGCCTACTGTGACCCAGCTACTGCAGCAGCCATGAGGGTGGCCTTGGTGTGAATGTATTCTCCTTGCTCTATTCTGGAGCCAACTGTAGCTCTGAAAGTCAAATGAATGCATATGCATACCGCTTTGCCACTTAAGACCACGTGTGTCCAATATCACTGACACACTGGGCCAGAAATTCATCTCTACAGTAAAGTAATGGAAGACACCCCATGGGGTGGGGACAGCTGTTGTGACTACACAAGCATTCCAATTTTGCATCAGAAAAGCCCCGCTCTGGGAATAAATCTCCATACTGAATAAAAAATAAAAAGTTTTCAAATTATTTAATACATTGATGTAATGACCCCAAAATATATCTGCTAAAGTAAGAGCTGATATAACATTTAAATTGTATTCTCTCTACCCCTTTGGGATAGACTTTTGTCATAAAACGAGCTAATGTTCAAAGATTCAGTGCCTTTGAAAATCCTTAATATTCTTGGGGGATAGGAGTTGGAGGCTGTAGGGGAAAGCACACTGTACCTTTAAAGTAACCTATACATACCTTTCCCCTCACAGAGTTAGTTAGACCGTAAAATGTTAATTACAAACTCAGGCAATTTATTTGGTACTGAAAACTTATGACCCAATTAAAAGAAAAATTTTAAATGTACTTATTTATTGCATTTTCATACTTTATTGAAACTCCCTAATGAAGAATATTTATGTTGAAATGACTTATTAATGATCCTTATTTATGTAATTACAGACCTTACAATTTTGGATTCAACAATTTTTAACAGATTCAGCTCAATTCATGAATTCTCAAATTTTACCTAGGAAATAATATCCTTACATAGCATCACCCAGTTAAAATATCACATATGCATCTAATAATGTGGATGGTATATCTAATGATCGAATAACCTGCTACCCTCTCATTCTACATTCTGTACTGACATTGTGTTTTAGAATGTGCATTTGGCTTTCAGCTATACAATTTTCATTTCCAGTTTGAAAATTGAGCAGTTAATTGACCTTGACTATATATGTGGATAAATGGTATATTAAAAAACCCAAACAACAAAATTAAAAACAAATCACCTCTAATGTATTTTCACTCTTAGGAGGAGAAACTCTTCTTTGAAGAAAACTTGCAGCTCATCCTAAGCTAGTATTATAGTGTTGTGATCCTTTAGCAGCAGTCGTTGTGACCAGAAAGGTCTTCCCATCTATGATTTAGCTACCTTGCCAAAAGAGAGATCCCCTCTGGACCAGTGATCCTAAAATGTGGTCTGGCGCCAACCGGTAAATGAGTTTGTTACCCACCTGTGACAAACTTCAGACACTTAACAGCAGTTGACCGCTGCCACCACAACCAAGAGCAATCAGCAGGCTCTTCCTTTAGAGACTATAAGCCAGTTGGGTTAGTTGTCAAACTAGCCTGGTGCGTCACATGAAGTGCGAGCTGCAATCTTGTTTGGCACAACAGGACTACAGCTTGGTCAGCGGTAGCCGGAAATAATTTTTAAAACCTGGTCCTTCACTATAGAAAATTTGAGAAACACTGCTCAAGACAATGCAAATAGTTCAAATTCCTTCTTACCTCCTTTTTTTTTTTAGGAGCAACAGTAAATACTTGGAGCTCTTGAGAAATGGACACAAAGATGTTTGATCCATTCCTTTGCAAAACATTTTATGCCACTAAGTGTTGGGGGGGACTTGGCATGTAGTAGAAGATTACACCAGGTACAGGGAACAGCAAATTGCAGAGGCCTTGAAGTGGGAGCACATCTAGGATGTTTGAGGAACAGCAAGATGACCAGGGTGGCCAGAGCAAAGCAAGCCGAGGTGGCAGGGGGAGGAGGTGAGGTCAGAGGGGCAAGGAGGTAAAATCACAGAAGGGCTCGGAGGCCATCACAAGGACTCTGGCTCATTTACTCTGCCTGACACAAAGCTATTGGAGAGGTTTTTTTCCCTTCAGTTGGTGGAGAGCTTATTTACCAAAGGGGCTATTTACAAAGCTGTGAGTGGAGGGGAGCCACAAGAGCTAGTGCACTGACAGTCCTGACAGCTCAAACCTGCAAGAGAAGATGCCCACAGAGTCAGCCTGCTTACGAGGTGAGAGTGAAATCAGGTGCAGGGCAGCAGTTGGCCTGAGATGACCACATCCAGAACCACAGCTAAGTAGGTTTGTGATAATTTACTGCACAGGCCCAACAGTTGATGATAAGGAATAATATCAGGGTGTGATAAGAATCTCTGAAGTCTTTAATGACAGTACTAATCTCTCTCTGCCTTTTTTATTCCTTTACTCTCCTTCTGTGGGGATTCAGAAAGGAGTAATGATAAATAAATGTGATCAAGGGGATATATTTACCCAGAAGAATATGATTTTACGTGGAAAGATTTGTGAAATCTTATTTAAAACTATGATATACATTATTCAAATTCTAACCTAAAGAGTACGTACTAGAATCATCTATTCATGGTAATTTAATATTGAAATAAAGAGCTGACACCATCATATGATGTTTGACTGCCGATAGCTTTGAAGCCTCCCCTCTCCCCTCCCCCCTGTGCCCCACATCTGGGTAAGGCCTGAAGGAAGCCTGGGAGGCTGAAACCTCGCACATCCCTCCGTCCCTCCGTCCCTCCGTGTGTGCGAGAACCCTCATCCCAGCCCCACCCCAACTGCAATAAAAAATCCCAAACCAGCCTCCTTTTCTTTCTCAGGTAATTTTTGGGCCAACATGGAAAGCCTGCCCTGTTTTCCCCAGAAAGCCTCATTATATAATTAACCTTTTTGTATAATCTTGCGGGGGGAGGGGGGTTGTGTGTGTGTGTGTGTGTGTGTGTGTGTGTGTGAGACATTATCAGTCCTGACACTGGAACCAAATTTTGGGTATGGAGGTGGTAATGCTGTCCCTGCAAGGTGGCCACAGCATTGGGAGCAGGATGTCTAGAGGGGGGGTGACCACCACCCGGGGTTATCTTCTCTTGCTTTGGTTTGCTGACTGGATCTGCTGCCTGGTACTGCATTTGCTGAGTCCTACCAAGCCTCTGTCATAGATTTAACCCACCTAAGTTGGAAGCGTCGATGATTGGTGTTCACAGAGAAGAGTATGGGATCAGGGACCTCCTTTAAGTAGCCTTGGGTTGTGTGTCTCAGCCCAGACTCATCTGTGTCTTAGATTGAGTTGTGTCTTGATTGATGGACTCAGGAGAAAGACTCTTAACTTGTGAGATGCTGCTTGTGTGTCTCAAGTAGGTGGTGTTGGCCCTGTTCTAAAGAGGGCTCGGGGAAGAGAGCTTGTTCAGGCCCGCTGGGTAGTCACCTGTATGGAGGAACAGCAGTCCCCATTTGAAGAGCAGTTGAATGACTGAGATTCATACTCCTAAAGGCAGATGGCTCCCTAGGACCCTATAAGATGCTTTTGCTGCTTCTGCTGCCTGTGTCTCTGTTGAAAAAAAGATCTTGATCCTCAGGGTTATAGAGAAGAACACCCCTGGCATCCCTGTGGCACAGCCAAGGTGTAAATTCAACCGCTGTCACGGCGAAGGGCGCTAACCCTGACGATACTGATTGGAGGCTCTCTGGAGGAAGAAATTTATAAATATGAGCAGTGCAGAGAAGACCTCCCTGAAGCATACCCAGTAACTACCACCACCAAAAAACCCCAAACCAAAACAAAAAACCTACACGGTGAGCACACTGGTCTGCTAGGGCTGCCGTAACTGAGTTGCTTAAACAACAGAAGTCTATTTCTTCACAGTTCTGGAGATTAGAAGTAGGAGATCAACGTGTCATCAGGGTTGGTTTCTGATGAGACCTCTTTCTGGCTTGCACATGGCCTTTGCTCTGTGTGTGCCCACGCAAAGGGAGGGAAGATCCCTGGCCTCTCTTCCTCTTCTGATAAGGACACCAGTCCTATCAGATTAGGGCCCGCCTGTATGACCTCACTTAACCTTAATTAATCACCTCCTTAAAGGCCCCATCTCCAA
Organism: Balaenoptera physalus; assembly: GCF_965194825.1. NCBI lineage: Eukaryota > Metazoa > Chordata > Mammalia > Artiodactyla > Balaenopteridae > Balaenoptera > Balaenoptera physalus. The sequence continues at coordinate 166,486,449 of NC_138883.1, forward strand.
GTACAGTCACGTGAGGGTTAGGACTTCTGCGTATGAAGTTGGGACACAATTCAGTCAGTAACAAGGAGGAAACAAACAAAAACTGAAATGGAAGTCCGTAATTTGGCCCAATTGGTAACTGAAATTTTACTGAAAGAATTTCTACAACAAAAAGATTAAAAGGGCAGATTGGCTTTCGTACCTCTATAACACTGGTTCTGAATTAGTTTAACATTTGCTGAAACACAGCAGTTGGATACCTTCATGGCCTTAATCAATAATGGGGCTCAAATTACAGTTACACTGGGCATCCCACTAAATTTAAATAAGGTACCCCCTATAATCTTCAGGCAGTTACTAAACGTGATAAAGAGGACAAAGAGGTATGCCTTACCTTAACCACAGGAAGTACTGTCTTGCCTAAATTTCTCATGATCACAGTACCCATTGTCCTAAAATGTGCCAGTGCTCATGGACTCTCTGACTCAACAAGTAATAAATATTTGTCACAAATTATCTTGATAAAATGGAACCCCATGAACCTCTTTTCCCCCATTAAAATAGTTAATATGGCCCCATGTAAATTAAAACAGAGTCTTTAATGATTGAAGCCCTTTAGACAAGATGTATTTAGAGAAGTGGTGAGTATCCCCACTGCTTTGCCATTCAACAGCCCAGTTCACCCTGCTCTGAAACTTGGGAAGAATGAATGTGCCTCACAGCGGGTTACCCGTGAGCCTGGATTGCTGTGGGCCTCGTTGAGGTCCCTGTAGCCAGTACTACTGAATTTACCAAATTCATCCAATCAGCAAATGGTAAATATTTTGCTGTTATAGAATTTGTTGAATATCTTTTGTTCAGTGCCTATTTCAACAGCCTCTTGACTGCAGTTTGCCCTCCCCTCCAAAGGGCTATGACATACTTCACCCAGCTCCCACGGCGGGCAGCTCACAGCCCTGTCATTGCACGCAACCTCTGAGGGCAAGACCTTAACTACATCCTTCTTTCTCTAGGGACACAGGTATGACATTACCCTGATGATTTCCTCTTTGACACACTCGTTCAGGACATACAAATACAAGGTGCTCACAAAAAGGCGATGGGCCACTGCCTCACACACAGGGTAAGGCCCCCCTGCCACCTCGGTGAGATTCCTGAAAATTATTTGGGAAACTGAAGGCTGCACTCTCTGTGACACTGTCAAGAAACAGCTGTTGACTCTCAGCACCCACAACTTCTTTTAGGCTTTTTTTTGTGTTCTGAAGGAAACATATTTCTCATTTACAACTTGTACTTAAGCCCATTTATGCTGTTACTTGCAAATTAGCTCACTTTGAATGGGGCCCCCTCTAACAAAGGGCTCTAGAATCTGTCCCAATTGCAAAATAACAGACACTCCTGTTAGTGCCCCCCAGAGACTCCTTCACTGTAGAGGTTTTGGCAACCTCTCTGAGTTAGGATACCAGTTGTATACAACTAATCACTTTAAAATGTTAAAACCATAAATATTTGGACTTAAAATTAAACTTTTGGTCTTTTAAAGAAACTGCTTAAAAAATGAAAAAGAAAGCCACAAACCAGGAGCAAATATTCACAACACATATCAGGAAACAAGATTTGTATCACAATTTGTTTATCCATTCTCCTACTGATAAACATTTGGGTAGCTGCCGGCTCTGGGTTATTATGTATTATGAAAACAGATGCTATGGATATTTGTGTATAACTCTCTTAGTGGTCATGTGTCTTAATTTCTCTTGGATAAATACCTACTGGTGGAATTGCTAGGTCACAGAGAAAGTATACATGTCACTTTATAAGAAACTAGATAAGTATTTTTCCCAAGTATTGGGAAAATCTCTAACCAGCAATAAATGAAGGTTCTTGTTGCTCCAGATCCTCACCCACACTTGATATTACCAATTATTTTATTTATTTATTTTAAAAGAATAATCAGGAATTTATTTATTAATTTAATTTTATTTTTTGGCCATGCCATGCAGCATGTGGGATCTTAGTTCCCCGACCAGGGATCGAACCGGTGCCCCCTGCATTGGAAGGACAGAGTCTTAACCACTGGACCTCCAGGTAAGTCTCCAGTTATTTTGACTGTTCTGGTGGGAATGAAATGTATCTTATTGTGGTAATAATTTGCATTTCCCAGATAACAAATGATCTTGAGTATCTTTACATGTGCTTAATGACCAACTGAATAGCTACTTCTGTGAAGTATGTGTTCAGTTGTTAACTGGGTTGTCTTTTTATCAGTCAGTTGTAAGAATTCTTTATATTTTGTGGACACAAGATCTTTGTCAGATATATGTTTTGTGAATATTTTCTTCCAGTCTTACTTCTTCCAGTAACTTACATTTTCATTTAAAATTCTTCAACTTTTATTTTGAAACAGTTGAAGACTTACCTAATTCCCATATACTCTTTATCTAGCTAACTACGACGCTAATAGCTTATGTAACCACTGTGGTTACAAGCCTCCAAGATGGTCCTCAGTGATTTCTACCTCCTTGTTCAGTCCCCTTCCACAGTGCCTAGAGCTGACCTGTGTAACTAACAAGATATTGCAGAAGTGGCAGTGTGTGACTTCCAAGGATAGTTTATAAAAGACACTGCAGCTTCTGCCTTGCTGTCTTTGGGACAGCAACAACAATCTCAAAATCTGGAAAGGGAACAGCTTAGATCCTGAGAGATATGGGGAAGGGAGGACTGTTAATAATTTTGTCTTTCAGAATAGGCCCTGGAACCTTCCTCATGAAGGAAAACACCCTGGTGCTACTCTCTCAAACTGTTCCAAGTGCCTTAAATTTAGCTGGCTGTACCACAATTTGATCATTATTGCCTTAAATATTTCTGACAATGCCATTAAAAACAGCAGATGGCCCAGATCCTATATATCCCATGCTAAACATCCATCAGCACCTTTGAGTGTCATCTCTATCCTCACCCCCAAGGCCATCACTCAATCATTCTGTGGGGAAGACAAATGTGACTCGGCTGGCGGCACTGACCAACATGACAGGTTGGGCTGACGACTTCAGGTAGTTGCTCAACAAAACAAGGACTAGACTCCATTATTAAAAGTGAACTGGCCCAGCTGAGAGGGGTGTAGGAAGCAGGGTCAACTTGTTCCTCCCCCGACTCATAAAAGTCTCGTATGTGATGTACTACCACTGCCCTAATAATTGTAAATACACTTTCTTTACAGGGTCATCATGTGCGTGCACCTCAGGACTACACTTTGGTGCAGAAGTAAGCCATCTTTTTTTCCTTTATTCCTGAAAATACAATGACTTGCACCCTGGGAGTAGTCAGAAGAGACGTTCAAGTGTTTAAGGAAACACCACCAGCAGGTTATGTAGCCCTCAGACGACTGAGAAGATCCCTCCGAAATGAGGGACAACTAACTTGTAGTTCATGTGCTCATTGAGGAAGGTATCCCTACAATGGGAATCATCTAATTTTAAAAGGTGGTACGAAATTTGTTCCTGATTATTTGAATTGACCAATTACACTACCTACCGTGGTGGTGGAAGACACTCAGATCAGCCTCAACTTTCTGGCCAGGGTTGTTACTGGTGACCCAACTGCCACAGATTTCTCCTGTGGGCCAGGGTGGAAGCTTGCTAAAGCATCCTGCTATACCAGAGGCTTGGGGAACTGGCTTAAAAATGCTGATATTCTGGCTACTGCCGTTGCTGTGAGTAAGAAACTGTCCTTTATTTCTGACCAGGAGTCTTATTCTTCTATCACCATTCATGAAACTGTGGCAGGCTAACTTGTTAGTCTACAAATAGTGTGAAATTGTAGACCCTTCACAGTTGTTGACAGTATGTACCTTTTCATTTTCTTAATGGTACCTCTTGAATGACAGAGTTTTTAATTTTCATGAAGTCCAATTTATCAATGTTTTCTTTTATGGTTAGTGACTTGAGTGTCCTGTCTCTAAAGGCTTTACCAATCTCAAGGGTAAGGTAGGGGTCAAGGTTCATTTCCTATTTCACAGTTGCTCCAGTACCATTTGTTGAAAAGACTATATTCTTTCCCCTTCTGAATTGCCTTGATATCACTGTCAAAAATCAATTGACAGACTGTAGAGAACAAATGTATGGATACCAAGGGGGAAAGGGGTGGGAGGGGTTGGGAGACTGGGATTGACACTATACACTATTGATACTATGTATTAAATAGACAACTGATGGGAACATACTGTATAGCACAGGGAACTCTACCTAATGCACTGGGGTGACCTAAATGGGAGGGAAGTCCAGAAGGGAGGGGATCTCTGTATGTGGATGGCTGGTTCATTTTCTTGTGCAGTGCAGGCAAACACAACAGTGTAAAGCAACCATACTCCAATAAAAATTGAAACAAAAAAAGACAAAGAAGAGAAACAAAGAGAAGTCAAGAAGAAAAGGAATGTAATCACTAAAGGCAAATATAAACATTTTAAATTCTTAAAAAAAAATCAATTGACTGTATGTATGTGTCTATTTCAGGGCTCTTTTAATGTTACATTGATCTATTTATCTATTGGATGCCATATAATTTCCATTATAAGATAAGGAAATTGTACTGTTGTGCTAATTTTTTTAAAGATGTAGCACATCACAACTTTTTTTTTTTGGGGGGGGGGAATTAAAATTATTTTAAATTACAAATAAATATTCCATCTATTTAAATCTTTATCCCTGCTTGTGGAATAATGCTATATAGTCTGCAAAAGGGCCTAAATCAGGACCTGGAGTCTTTGTTGTCTTTTTTAGCTACACCTTTCTAATGCTCTACAAAACTTATATCCTGTCTTACTCTTCCTGAAATAATAACACTGTCATCACCTATAAGGTTAGGGAATTGGCAAAAAGATGTAATAATTTTCTTAAGGCTACCTAGAAAGTCAATACAAGAAGCCAAAGATTCAAAGTTCTTAAAGAAAAAAAAGTATTCTGGATAAAATTATAAATGATTAAGACCCAACATTTACTATATTATTTACTAAGATTATATAAAAGATATGTGTGAGTGTGCATTTACTATATTATTCAAAAGAAAGACTCTTTGAAAATGAGCATTGGTAAATTTATGTTAGAAAATCTTTGTGCCATCATTATTACTTGTTTTCTATTGTTTTTTTTAAATGTTGAAAAGTAGGAAAAGCTTTATAAAGAATTACATTACTATTTACTGCCTAAAACTTTATCGCTTTGAGAAAAATGAATAGTAAAGCGTAGAAAATCAAAGTTAGATATATATACTATTAGACTACTTAGGATAAAGTTATATCATATTTAAGACTAACATGATGTTAACAGAAAAATTTTAGAACATGACACTGGCTTTGATTTAAGACCTCATGAAAAAGCAGTACAAATTAGTTTTTTTTAGTTTTGGAGGACATGCATTAGCCCACCAGCTTGTCAGTCACGCTTTGAAATTCAAGCTTAAAAAATGTATTGGGGACTTCCCTGGTGGCACGGTGGTTAAGAATCTGCCTGCCAATGCAGGGGACACGGGTTCAGTCCCTGGTCTGGGAGGATCCCACATGCCACGGAGCAACTAAGCCCGTGCGCCACAACTACTGAGACTGCGCTCTAGAGCCTGCGAGCCACAACTACAGAGCCCGCACGCCTAGATCCCATGCTCCATAACAAGAGAAGCCACCGCAAAGAGAAGCCTGCGCATCACAGCAAAGAGTAGCCCCCACTCACCGCAACTAGAGAAAGCCTGTGAGCAGCAACGAAGACCCAATGCAGCCAAAAATAAAATAAAATTAAATCTTTAAGAAAAAAAAAGTATTGATTTACCACTGACATAATTAAAATTATATCCTCTTGTTGGACTGACCCCCTTATCATTATGTAATACCCTTTCTCTGTCTCTTATGATAAGCTTTGTTTTAAAGTTTACTTTGTCTGATATAAGTATAGTTACCCCAGCTTTCTTTCGGTTTCCATTTGTATAGAGTATCTTTTCCCATCCCTTCACTTTCAGTTTGTGTGTGTCCTTATATCTGAAGTCAGTCTCTTGTAGTCAGTATATTGATGGGCTAATGTATGTCCTCCAAAACTATAATTTAAAGAATTATAGTTGACCCTTGTACAACATGGGTTTGAACTGCATGGGTCCACTTACATGCAGATTTTTTTCAATAAATATGTACTACAGTACTACATGAAACACAGTTGGTTGAATCCACAGATGTGGAACTGGGGATATGGAGGCCTGACTATAAAGTTACATGCAAATTTTTCACTGTGTGAAGGGTTGGCGCCCCTAATCCCCATGTTGTTCAAGGGTCAACTGTAATACCAATCCTTCTCTAACTCTTCCAAAAAACAGAGAACACTTCCAAGCTCATTTTAAAAGGCCAGCATTACCCTGATACCAAAACCAGACAAGGAAGCCATAAGAAGAGAAAATTACAGGCCAATATCCCAGATGAACACAGATGCATTTTAAAATCCTCAAGAAAATATTAGCAAACCAAATTCATTAATACAGTAAAAGTATCATACACCACGATCAAGTGGAATTTATTCCAGGGATGCAACAATGGTTCAACATGTACAAATCAATGTGATACACCAACATTAACAACATTAGTTTGTTAACATTAACAAAATGAAGGATAAAAATCATATAATCATCTCAGTAGATGCAGAAAAAGAATTTGACAGAATCCATAAATATCCATTTATGATAAAAACTCTCAAAGTGGGTACAGAGGGAATGTACTTCAACATAATAAAGGCCACATATGACAAGCCCATAGCTAACATTATACTCAATGGTGGAAAGCTGAAAGCTTTTCCTTTAAGATCAAGAACAAGACAGGGATGCCAAGTCTTACCACTTTTATTCAACATAGTATGGAAAGTCCTAGCCAAAGCAAGTAGACAAGAAATAAAATGCATGCAAACTGGAAAATGCATGCAAACATGTAAAACTGTCACTTTTTGCAGATGATGTATGATATACAGAAAACCCTAAAGACTCCACCAAAAGACTGTCAGCACTAGTAAATTCAGTAAAGTTTCAGGAAACAAAATCAATTAGAACAATCTGTTGTGTTTTTATACACTAGTAATGAACTCTCAGAAAAAGAAATTAAGAGAACAATCCCATTTACAAAAAAATAAAATACCTAGGAATAAATTTAACCAAGGAGGTGAAAGATCTGTATACTGAAAACCGTAAGACATTAATGAAAGAAATTCAAGAAGACGCAAATAAATGGAAAGACAGTCTGTGCTCGTGGATTGGAAGAATATGTTAAAATGTCCATACTACCCAAAGCAATCTACAGATTCAATACAGTCCAATGGCATTTTTCACAGAAATAAAAAACAATCCTAAAATTAGAATGGAAGCACAAAGGACCCCCAATAGCCAAAGCAATCTTGAGAAAGAAGTACAAAACTGGAGGCATCATGCTCCCTGATTTCAAATTATATTACACACCTACAGTAATCAAAACAGTATAGTATGAGACAACCTACTGAATGGGAGAAAATATTTGCAAATGATATTACTGATAAGAGATTAATATCCAATACATATAAATAGCTCATAAAACTCAACATCAAAAAAACAACCCGATTAAAAAATGGGGCAGAAGAACTGAACAGACATTTTTCCAGAGGAAATGCAGATTTTTCATATGCAGGCCAAGAGGCGTATGAAAAGATGATCAACATCACTAATCATCAGGGAAATGCAAATGAAAATCACAATGAGATATCACCTAACACCTGTCAGAATGGCTATCATCAAAAAGAACACAAATAACAAATGTTGGTGAGTATGTGGAGAAAACGGAACCCGCATACAGTGCTGGTGGGAATGTAAACTGATGCAGCCACTGTGGAAAGCAGTATGGGGGGTTTTCAAAAAACTAAAAATAGAACTACCATATGACCCAGCAATTCCACTTCTGGGTACACATCTGAAAAAAACAAAAACACTAATTCGAAAGCTACATGCACCTCAATGTTCAAAGCAGCATTATTTACAATTGCCAAGATACGGAAACAAACTTAAGTGCCCATCAACAGATGAATAAAGATGTGGTATATCTATACCATGAAATACTACTCAGCCATAAAAAAAGAATGAAATTTTGCCATTTGCAGCAACATGGATGGATTTGAAGGATATTATGCTAAATGAACTAAGTCAGACAAAGACAAATACTATATGATATCACTTATATGTGGAATCTAAAAAACACACCAAACTAGTGAATAAAACAAAAAAGCAGCAGACTTGCAGATATGGAGAACAAACTAGTGGTTACCAGTGGGGGGGCGGGCGGACGGCAATAAAAGGGTGGGGGAGAGGGAGGCACAAACTACTGGGGGCAAGACAGGCTCAAGGATGTATTGCACAACATGGGGAACCCAGCCAATATTGTGTAGTAACCGTAAATGGAAAAAATGAATGAAAAATTGTATGAAAAATAAATGGACACCCCCCCCCCCGCCAAACAGTATGGTATTGGCATAAAGTCAGATATATATGATCAATGGAAGAAAACAGAGATCCCAGAAATAAACTCATTCATATACGGTCAATTGATTTATGACAAAGGAGCCAAGAATATACAATGGGGAAAGGACAGTCTCTTCAATAAATGGTGCTGAGAAAACTGGACAGGCATAAGCAAAAGAATGAAACTGGACCACTATCTTACACCATACATAAAACTTAACCCAAAACAGATTAAAGACTTGAATGTATAAGACCTGAAACCATAAAACCTGGAAGACAACATAGGCAGTAAGCTCCTTGACATCCCAGATTTGATCCACTATTAAAAATCCACCAATTTTTCTCATTTCCTTTAGGAAGAAATCCAAGTTCCTATGCAAGGCCTTTAAAGACTGGGTATCTGGTCCCTGCCTACCTCTCCACTTTTATTTCATCTTAATCTCTGCCTCCTATCCTAATGCTTCAGACATCTGAAACTACTGGCTGAACATGGAGGATGTTTCATATCACTGTGCCTTTCTGAATATTTTCCCTATGCCTAGAATACACTATTCTGCATTTTCTATCTAATAACTACTCCTACATTAAGAATAAGTTTCCTCTGTGAAGCCTTTCTAACTCCCAAGATACTGAAGTACTCCCTCTGCTATGCTTCCTCCATAACTATATATACTTTTATAAAAATTATTGCATTATATTGTGATGGCCTCTTTGTATAACTGTTGCTTTGTATGGATTATAATCTCCTAACGCTTAGGGAACTATGCCTTTCATGCATATATTCTCAATGCCTGGAGCACATTATAAAGTCAGTGAATAATTACTGAGTATTTTGGGAAAAAGTTGAAAAACCCAAAGGAAAAATAGGTGGGAAGCATACCAGGCCCCTTTGGAGGTAGGACAGTAAGTTCTATATGTATTATTAGAAGTGGATAACGCATACATGAGTGGAAAATGACAATAATTACATATTTCTCTAGGATTAGCGATACTCAAAATGTAGATCTCTTGCTTCGTAAAGTTAGAATTCCACCAGAGACATTTTCATGTCTTAAGGGGCATTTTAATTTATAGATTTATAGCTATTAACATTAAATGTGACCTCAAGGACCAACTATTCTGTCTACAGGCAGAAATTTTTCTGCATCATCCTATTTGAGAAAAAATAACTGAAACAAAAGAAACCGAAGGGATTTTTAAAAAGTCAGGACGCATGATAAAAGGATGTATTGGTAAATAGTACGGGGGAAGCTGGAAATTTGTAGTACTCTTTCCATGTTGTTCAACTATAGTGCATCCAGTATTTGTTAAAGGTCATATTATTCAACAGAATGACACCTGATTCTTAGTTTAGTAACTGGAATCATGTATGTACACTGGAATCTAACTAGCTTTCTTAAAGGGTAACACTTTTAGTAGTTATATTCCCTTAAAACAGCCTCATTTCAATGGTTTATCTATAGGCTGTAATATTTAATAATATTTTAGAATTACAAAGGGTCACAGAGACAACCTAGCCCAACACCCTCTTTTTAAGACAGAAGAAACTGAAGCCTACAGGAGCTGAAAAAGCTTCTTCAGGTTCACTGGGCAATCAGTGATGGAGTCGAGATAAGATCTCAGGTTTCCCAATTTTAGCCCAGTAATCCATTCTGAGTTTTTTAAATTACAAATAAAAGTGTTATCACTGACAGTGACCATATATTATTGTATCATGCAATATCATAAAAACATATTTAGCCAAACTGTTGAAAGTGGGATACCTTTTAAATATTTCTACAAAATTAAGGTAGGATCATAATTTTAGACAGCATCATAGTCAGGACAATACTTGCAAATTCTGTAAATTAGTATAAATGTCATAATTTCCTTTCCAGTTTTATGTCATCTGATAGCAAAGTCCTAGTGTGAAAGGAAAATAAAAATAGAGTCAGTATTGCTCAGATAGCTCTTTTTTTTTTTTTCAAATGACTTAGATTTAATCTTTTTTTTTTTTTTTTTTTTTTGATAGCTCTCTTAAATGGAGCTGGGAGGCCATTAAGGAAGTATGACTTATGCAGGTCTCAGCCTGGATGGAATCTGACCTTTGGACCTGATGAAGTCATCCAGAACACCTGCCAGAAACTCAAGATACTTATAGGACCCTTACCCTAAAATAACTTGTGACAGTCTATCTACTTATCAGACCCCTACCCTAAAACAAATTGTGATCCCTGGACTTCCCTGGTGGTGCAGTGGTTAAGAATCTGCCTGTCAATGCAGGGGACATGGGTTCGATCCCTGGTCCGGGAAGATCCCACATGTTGCAGAGCAACTAAGCCCATGCACCACAACTACTGAGCCCTCGTGCCACAACTACTGAAGCTTGCACTCCTAGAGCCCATGCTCCGCAACAAGAGAAGCCACCGCAATGACAAGCCCATGCACCACAAGCAAGAGTAGCCCCCGCTCGCTGCAACTAGAGAAAGCCCGGGCGCAGCAATGAAGACCCAACGCAGCCAAAACAATAAAATAAATAAATAAGAACAAATTTGTCATCCCTTAAGGACAAATACTGTCTGACTCAGGTCAGAGTCAATCATAATTCTCACCAGGCAACTTTTAACAGCCTCTGGCTTTTTGTTTTAATAAGCCCCTGACTCTTTCTCTTCCTCGGAACATTCTTTCAGAGTTACCAGAATCTGTGTCTCTTGATTTGTGATCCTTAAGACCCCAAATAAACACTTTTCTTATTTGCAGCCTCCTGCATTATTTTTTGGTTGACACTAGACACATACTAAGTACTCAGAAAACACTTGTTAAATTGACTGAAAGAATACCATATGATAGTCTCAAGTATTAACCACTAACAAGGGAAGGCCTACATAATTTGCAGAAAAGGGATACAGACAAGAATACAGCTAGGAAAAATATAATAAAGAGGAACAGTTTATAAAATCATAATAATTTTTAAAAATATGTGTTATTTAGGTCTTTACTCATCTCTGCAAATTCAAGGAGACTTGAACTGACATCTAGAAAACCACAAACAAACCTATTAGAAGCTTTTTAAGTGAAAATAAAAACTTAGAGGAAGTGTGCACTGAAGAGCTGCGTCTTTGTGAAGGCTTTAAATTTTTGTGTTTTATCCAGATTTCCTTATGACCAGTGGTGTATGTCTGTAAGATGGTTCCCAGGATAAGGGAAATGGATGTGAAAAGTATAAAAACCAATCTCACACCAGGATCAAGTCATAAAATGATACCTTCCTACCCATATGTGTGCCACCATATATTTAATTGCACTTTTAGATGGGGTAGTTTTAATTAGAATTTTTTATTGAAGTATCATTGATTTACAATGTTGTGTTAGTTTCAGGTACACAGCACAGTGATTCAGTTATATATATATATACACATACATATATACGCACGTATGTACATTTATATTCTTTTTAGATTCTTTTCCCATTTTTTCTTAACAGTTGTGATTTTTCTCTCACTGGTGCATATTTTCCTTACTCTCCAGAGAAAGCTATTCAGCTGTCGTATTTTCTTCACTCCTTACTCAGTCTTAAAAATTTATGGCTGCTGATATGCTTTCCACTTACATACAAACAATACCAGTCAATAGTTTTTTTAGTTTGAACAATAATAGTACATCAAGTACTCTGTTATTCCTTCATGTGTACCAACAAATGAAAAGGCATGGAAAACTCCTTGGTTATCTGAGCATACATATCACTGTGCCTGACACATAGCAGGCTTATAATAATTATGTTGAATGAATGGCTGACTGACTAGCTGAGTGAATGACGGAAATAAAGATTCCGGCCATTTTGACAGTGGCTGGAATTTGGCACTGAACAGTTCTTGCACGTAACCAAGCAGACTAGACTCGCTTCGGCTAAGGGAGGGAAGAGTCAAGCTTCCGTTCAAAAGACAGTAATACTAAGAGCCGTTGGTACAGCCCTACACCAAAAACTAGGCTAGGGGAGAAGAGAATGGGAGGAGCAACAGCTGGACGAGGGCTTCGGAGGCTGTGTTCTCACTGCTCAGTGCAGCTAAGCGTTCCAGTTCCACAAACATTATAGGTCCGTAACACTACCTGAGTAAGAGATTATTCAAATATTTCAGGAAAGATCTGGCACCACACGATGGTAAATTAGATAAAGTTACCATCATTTGAAGTGAGGCTGTAAGTTAAGGACATATATTAAGGCCAATAATATTTAATAAATGTTAGCCGTGGGTTACTGAATTTCCAAATAGCCCTCCAGAGGGAGGTGGGGGTGAGGGAAGTCTGCTGTCTGCTTCCTACCAGCCTGGGCCACCATGCTGCTCCCCTCCGGCTTTCGCTTCCCACCCAGCTCCCAGGACTGTCACAAACCTGCCCTTACTCATGGTTTTTATTGTGGTAAAATACACATAGCATACGTTATGTCTCTATGGATTTGCTTACTTTGGATATTTTATATAAATGGAATCATACAATATGTGACCTTTAGTTTCTGGCTTATTTACTTATAATGTTTCAGTGTTCATCCATGTTGTGACATGTGGCAGTCCTTTTTATGGCTGAGTAATATTCCATAGTACGTTTAGACCACATTTGTTTATCCATTAATTGATGGACATTTGGGCTGTTTCCACCTTTTGGCTATTGTGAATGGTGTTGCTATGAACATGCACGTGCATGTATTTGTTTGAGTTCTTGTTTTCAATTCCCTTGAGTATATACCTACGAATGGAAGGGTTGGATCATACGGTAACTCTATGCTTAACTTTCTGAGGACCCACCAACCTGTTTTGCACAGCAGCTGAACCATTTTACATACGTTACAGTAATTTATGAGGATTTCATTTTCTCCATATCCTTGCCAACATTTGTTATTTTCCTTTTCCCCTCTTTTTCACATGGCCATGCTTACAGGGTGTGAGTGGTATCTCACTGTGATTTTGATTTGCATTTCACTAATGATTAATGATGTTGAGCATCGCTTCACATGCTTATTGGCCATCAGTATATCTCCTCTGCCCATCTTTGAATTGGGCTGTTTTTTGTTGTTGCTGAGTTGTAGGAGTCCTTTATATATTCTGTGTATTAATCTCTTATCAGATATATGATTTGCAAATATTTTCTCCCATTCTGTTCCATCTTCACTCTTGATAGTGTCCTTTGATATACAGAAGTTTCTAATTTTGATGAAGTCCAATTTATCTATATTTTCTTTTGTTGTTGTGCTTTTGATGTCACATCCAAGAAATCTTGCCAAATTCAATATCATGAAGCTTTCCCCATGTTTTCTTCTAAGAGTTTCATAGTTTTAGCTCTTGCATTTATGTCTTTGATCCATTTTGAGTTAGTTTTTCTATACGGTGTAAAACAAGGGTCCAACTTCATTCTTTTCAATGTGGATATCCAGTTTTCCCAACACCATTTGTGGAAAAGACTGTCCTTTCTCCATTGGACAGTTCTGGCACGCTTGTTGAAAATCATTTGACATATATGCGAGGGATATTTTTTTACTCTATTCTATTCCATTGATATATATGTCTGTCTTTATGGCAGTCCCACACTGTTTTGATTACTATAGTTTTGTAGTAAGTTCTGAAATCAGGAAATATGAGTCCTCCAATTTAGTTCTTATTTTCAAGATTGTTTTGGCTATTTGGAGTCCCTTGAGACTCCATTCTGATGGGGATGCACTGAACCTGTAGATTGAGTAGTATTCACGTCTAACAGTAGTAAGTCTTCCAATCCATGAACACAAGATGCCTCTCCATTTATTTTTCTTTAGTTTCTTTCACCAGTGATTTGTAGTTTTCAGTGTACTTCATTCATCTTTAAAATGAAGCTCAAAGCCACTTTGTCCAGTCACTATCACTTGCTTACTGGAGGTCACAGTCTCCTCCCTCCCCCACCGTCTGCCTTGGGTTTACATAAATTGTAATGGGATATACTTTTTCCCATTTGACACTTAGTTTTCAAGATTTACCCATATTGATACATATAGTTCTAGTTCATTCGTTTAAACTGCTATGTAGTATTAGTTCCTAGGGCTGCCATAAAACATTACACTACAAACTGGGTGGCTTAAACATTTATTCCCTCATAGTTCAGGAGGCTAGAAGTCCAAAGTCAAGGTGTTGGTAAGGTTGGTTCTTTTTGGAGGTTCTGTGGGAGAATCTGTTCCACACCTCTCTCTAGCTTCTGGTGGTTGCCAGTAATCTTTGTGTTCCTTGGCTTGTACCTGTATCACTCCAATCTCTCCTGTGTGTTTCTATGTATCTTCACCTTTTATAAGGACAGCAGTTATTGGATTCAGGGCCTGTCTTAATCCAGTATGACCTCATATTAACTAAGACCCTATTCCTGAATAAGATCATATCCTGAAGTTCTGGGTAGACACGAATAGTGCCCTTTTTGGGAGGGCGCTATTCACTATACATTATTTGACTATAATATGTAATTCATTTATCTGTTCATTCCCCTTGTTGATGGACATTTAGGTTATTTCCAATTTTTCACTATTAGAATGCTGCAATGAATCTTTTTTTTCTTTCATAATTGAGATTTTATTGGTTGCTTTGAGGATCAGTACACAGACATTTCAATTTGTACACAATTCTCAACATACGTACCAAAAATCTAAAAAATCATGTAGTTGTGATTCTTTTCTGAACAGTTATTCCAGTGACTTTCCAGCTTAAAATTTGGAGGCAAATTTTCCTTCACAGGATATCAAGTACCAATATCTTCAAATATTGATATGCTGTTACATCATAAGCCCCACTAATTTGCAATTTAATATCATATACACTACATACTCAAATTGTCAATCATTCACAGCACATTAACAGTTACTAGAAGAACTGGACTACCACGACCAAAGATGTTACAGAGCGCACAAAATCCTGACCAGGAGAGCCAAGATCAAGGGGTGAGTGGTTTGCTTTAGGAAACAATTCTACCAAAACAACATGGGAAGAGTAGTAATTTAAAGTGTTTAAGACATTAAATGCACAACTGACTCCAAACTGCCATTAAGTATGCTTTGTATTATAGGATATAAAAGCTACCGCCCCATCTGTGGAATGTTAAGCTGACACCCAAGACAATCAAAGCCTCCCATATTCAATATCCCACTATTTTCTGGTTGTACGAAAAAATAAACAACCAGCAAATGATATCACCTCTTAAAAAAAAGCATTTACACTTAAAAAATGGGATGAGGTGGGATTCCCTCCTTTTTAAAAATGTTTCTAGAACTACTAAAAAACTTGCATTTACAAAATAGTTGACAAAAATATTCCTCTGGATTGTACAAGAAGGGAAACAGGGACCACTGACAGGACCGGCTGCGTGGTATTAATCAGACTTGGCTTCTTTCTCTCCTGCTTCATCAGAGGCTGTGCTCTCCTCGTTTTTAGTTTCTCCATTTTCTGCAGGTAAGTCTTCTTTAGTCTCTTGGTTAGCCACTTCAGCCTGTTTTCCCTTTGCTCCCCTTTTCCCTTTTATTTGCACTTTTTTGTCTGAAGATTTATCCCTTCCTGCCGCCTTTTTTGGCTTCGTTTCCACTCTTGCAGGAACCGGTGTAGCTGACAACCTCGCCGATCTCCTCCTGGGCTCCTCCTTCGCCGCCCCCTCCTTGGAGCTGACTCTCTTGAGCATCGTGGCGGCGGGGCTGGCGCCTGCTGGGTGCCTGCGGGCTGCGGGCCGCGCCGAGAGCCTTCGCGAAGCTGGGCTGCCTGGCCGCTGCCGCTCCTCCCGCCAATGAATATCCTTTAAATGACTCTTTACCTACTTGTATGTTTACTGATTCCTGACAATAGGATATGGGTATCTTCAAATTTGCAATTAGGTATCACCAAACTTTTCTCCAAAGTAATTGTATCAATTCACTTTCCCATCAAAAGCAATGGAGATTTGGGACTTCCCTGGTGGTCCAGTGGTAAAGAATCCGCCTTCCAACGCAGAGGACACGGGTTCAATCCCCCGTCAGGGAACTAAGATCCCACATGCCAATGGCAACTAAGCCCACGCGCCACAACTACTGAGCTCGTGCCCAACAACTAGAGAACCCGCATGCCGCAAACTACAGATCCCATGCGCCCTGGAGCCTGCGCACCACAACTAGAGAGAGAAAACCCACACGCCACAACTAGAGAGAAACCCCAGCGCCGAAATGAAGAGACCGCGCGCCACAACAAAAGATCCCGAATGCCTCAGCGAAGATCCCATGTGCCGCAACTAAGATCCAACGCAGCCAAGAAGCAAATAAAATAAATATTTTTAAAAAAGCAATGGAAATTTCCCATTTTTCTTCCACATAGTTGGCAACATCTAAATTTTAACTTTGCCAGATGTATTAGCTTGTTATTACAAAACAAACAACTGAAAATCTCAGTATATAAAACAACAGGCATTTATTTATCACATGAGTCTGTGGGACACTCAGAGATGGCTGATCTAGGCTGGGCTAGCCCAGGTGGATTGCCTATATTACATGTTTCAAAGTTGGTATTACTATCATACTCATTTAACAGAGCAGAAACTTTTAAAGCAAACCTCAGGTATTAGAAAATGACATTTTAAAACTCAATATCTAACATTTTTAGGAAATTTTTGTATCTATGTTCATATGTAACAATGATCTCTTCCTTTTCATAATACATATTTAATTTTGAAATTAAGATTTACATTAGCCTCATAAAAGAACTTTGGGAGTTTTTCCTCTACAAATATTAGAATATCTATATAAGATAGAGGTTATCTGGTCCTTGAAGGTGTGGTATTTGTGTATTTTTTTGCCATGTAAATTTGGGTTATGTTCTTAGATGCATAAAGATTATAAGGGTCAGAATTCTGATTTTTTTCTATCCCTTTACTTATAATCTTCCAGTGACACTGTGTTTTAGATGTTTCTCTTATAAATAACATGTGGCCACATTTTGTATTAGTTTTTCAATTTGAAAATACTACTTTCATGTATTGTGATTACTGAAATATTTGGATTTATTCTTTATCTTAACTTATGCTTTTGTATCTTCTTTTATGTATCTTTTATTCTCTCTTTTCCTATATTCTATTTTTCTTACTGTGTTTTTCTCCACCTATTGGTTTGAAAATTGTACATACTATAGTTTTACCCCTATAGTTAAAAAATAATCATTGACAAAGTCTAATTAGTATCTCTATCCTCCTCCCCCTCAATACAAGGATGCTAAGGATGCTAAAATGTTTCTGATTTCCTTCTCCCATCTTCTAAGTTTTGCTGTCATACTGTTTTTAACCCCCTCCAAATTAGTCATCATCATTACAATAATTTCTTTTACAGTCAGTGCTTAAGATTTATCAACATGTTTATTATTTTTTTTGAGTTAGAACTTTTTCTTGCTGCCCTCTCCTTCCTTCTGTATTCAATTTTCTTCTTGCTGAGGTATACCCTTTATTTGCCTTCAAAGTAAGGGTCTGTGAATGGCAAATTAATAAGTCTTAATTTTTCTGAAAATATCTTTATTTTATTCTCAACTAATACTTTAACAAGGTATAAAATGCTAAGTTGACAATTATTTTCTCTAAGCAATTTGAAGATATTTTTCTATCTTTTTCTGATATCTTTTGTTTCAGATGAGAAGGTAATTGTTAGTATAACTGGTGTTCTTTAGTTTTTGCTCTACAATTGGTTTAAAATTTTCTGTTTGCTTTAATGTTGAACAGTTTCTCTATGGTTTGTTTAAATGTGGATTGTTTTTATTTATCCTGTTCAGGATACTGTGTACTTCTTAAATATGAGGACTTGTCTTTCTTGTCAATTCTGGAAAATCTCAACCATTATTTTATGGTAATATTGCATCTCCCATTCGCTTCTTCTAAACTGTCATTAGATAGATATTGCTGTACTTTCTCATTCTATCTCCCATGTCTCCTAAGCATTCTTATATTTTCCTTCCTTATCTCTTGGTTCTGTATTCTGGGTGATTTGACCAGATCATCTTCCAAATCACTAATTCTCATTTCAGCAGTTTAATCCAACCGTTAAAGAAAAAAAATCAATGAACATTTCATTTATAGTTCTTTTTCTTCTCTTATCCTGTCATGTTCTTTCATTAAGGTTTTATTCCTTCTTTTATCTCTTTGTTTATTTAAAAATGATTAGTTTTATGGCATCTTTCAGATTAGGTTTCTTATCTCCTGTTCTTAGAAGGACAGTTTTCTTCTTTGTTACATCTGTTGACTATCCTCACAGTTTATATTGTGAGCACATCTTCACTGAGGTTTTTTGATTTTTTAAAAAATACTTCCTTAACAGGAGCTCACAAAGCCCTAAGTTTTGTGGTAGAGAACAGTTTTGGCATTGGCTTCTGTCAGGGTCCTAAGGGTTTTAATAGCTCTGGACCACTGAATTTTTCTCATTCTTTCACAAAACAGTAGCCCTTTGAGACTAGGCTTTATGCAGGGGGCTCAATTCCAGCTGCCTGTGGACCCAAAGGCACAATTTTTGCTCCAAGTGAGTATTAAAACCCCAGGCACCAAGGCTAATATTCTGTGGTGTCATTTCCTGCTTTTGGCTATGGTTTTGAGCTGTTGCTGGCATTAAAACAAAACTGGATTTCCCTTTTATTCCTTTAATCAAGGCTATGATTATTTTTTTTGTTCGTAATACTTAATCTTATATTGGAAGGGCAGGGCTCATTCATATCAGCTCTGCCTTTTATGCTGCTAGAAATCTGCCAAGGGAGCCTTATTGAGGGCTAATCTACATTTACTCTTAAGTCTAATAACCTAATGTTCACTTTATCCGTGTCTATATAACGTGTGTAGATACCACAGTCTGTGATTTCTGAGTGCTATGAAGGAATCTAGAATTCACTTGTAAGATATAACAACTAGAAAATGATTTGAAGTAGAACAGCCAATTATAGAAGCAAAGAAAAACAAAGATCTAAGGGAAAAACAATATGAAATAGCATGTATAAGCACAAAAACTCATGTTCTCACAACCTAGATTTCATAAATGCTGATGTTTTGCCACGTTTGTTTTACCTCTCTGAAACATTCCACTCTCTCACTTCCTATTTTAATCCACCGTAATCTTCTGGTTCTCCTTACCCTGGGAATATTCCTTTGGTGGTTCTGATTTTTCCATATGTCCCCTAGATGTTTTGCCTCTACATGCTTCCCTGGATTTAGGTATCAAATGTACACCAAGGTCTCTAATAGTTATATCTCTAATTTTCATCTCTTAAATTCTATATTATCGGACTTCCCTGGTGATCCAGTGGTAAAGAATCCGCCTTACAATGCAGGGGACTTGGGTTCAATCCCCGGTCGGGAAACTAAGATCCCACATGCCGTGGGGCAACTAAGCCCGCATACGACAACTACTGAGCTTGCGCGCCTCAACGAGAGAGCCCGCATGCCACAAACTTCAGAGCCCACGCACTCTGGAGCCTGCGTGCCACAACTAGAGAGAGAAAACTCGCACGCCACAACTAGAGAGAAACCTGTGAGCCACATCTAGAGAGGAGCCCGAGCGCCACAATGAAGAGACCGTGCACCACAACAAAGAGGCCGTGCGCAGCAACGAAAAGGCCGCATGCTGCAACTAAGACCTAATGCAGCCAAAAAAAAAAAAAAAAATTTACGTTATCGCTGAATGTTTCCTTCCACTGGCATCATAAACTTGGCATGTCTCAAACTGATTATATATCTTCCTTTCTCCCAAACTGTCATGTCCTAACTGTGCTCTTTGTTATCTCTGTTAATGGCATCTGCCTCTTCCAACCACCCACTAGTCATTTTTAGTCTCCCAGCCCCACCCTTGCTGTATAGCCCATCAGTTGATAAATCTTGAAGATTCAAGAAGGTTCACATAGTCTCTCCTCCAGTCTCTACTTTCCCTGCTAGCTACCTAATTCAGGACTTCATTATCTCTTACTTAACCTATGGCAATAACTTTCTAGTTAGTCCTTCTCCTCTCTTTGACCTTTTGCATAATGAGAGTCAAACATTTCTATGATACAGACTTTAAAATATCACTGAACTACTTACAAAATATGACTTAAACATCTTAATCTCACATTCAAGAACTATGACTTGGCTGCAACCCACTTTTATAAACTTATTTCCCTTTACCATTTCAAGCATCCTTTGCAGTTAAACTACATTACTCACTGTGCCTGGTAATATGCTCTGAAGAGTCTCCTCTCAAGAGTGCTTTATATCATGCAAGTTCCTGTCTGTGGAATGTTTCTCCCCACCCCACTTCCAAATCCTTCATAATGCCTTTGTTTTTTTTCTAGGTGGAAGTAATCTTGCCATCTGCTGAACTGTAAAAGTTCTTTAACCTTCTCACAAAGCTGTTATAGTAAACCTCAAAATATGCTTATTTAGGTCTCTGTCTTACCTTTTCAACTGGATAATATAGTGGTAGTAGCTAAGAGCATGGATTCTCAAGCTAGTGAAGTAGGTTTGAATCATGGTTTTGTCACTTATTAGCTAACTAATTTGGAAAAAGTTATTTTACCTCTCTGTACGTCAGTTTTCTCCTGCGTAAAATGAAGAAAATAGTGTAGACCACATGGTGTTGCTGTGAGGACTGAGTTATATATAAAGTTCATAGAATAGTATCAGACACATAGTAGCCACTTAATAAATGCTATCTAATATTAAGGACAAAATTGGGTACGTCTTATTTATCATTGTATCACCCAGTCACATTATTTCCCACATAGCAGGCAGTCAGCAAGTTGTTTTTTTTCTAATTGGAAAAAATTAAAACCAATAGAATACTAGGTAGTTCAAGGCACTATACACTCAAATATAAGATTAAGTGGTACAGAAATAGTGCTATAAGAATTCAGATAAGGGAAGTAAGATGAGTAAGAACATAGGAAAGAGTGACTCCCCAGTGAAATTGTATTTTAAAAGTTCTAATCAGAGAGAAGCAAACAGGATGAACTGATAGGATAATAGTTAAGAAACTATTAGCAGTCATGAGGTCATGAGATACTGGACTAGGATGGTTAGCACTGAGGGATTTCAAAGGGAGGGATAGAAACAGAGAGAGAAAACAAAGCCAGAATAAACTGGGTTTATAAAAACAGGAAGAAGTAAAAACAAAAAACAAAAAACACAAACTCAGTTGCATTTCTATACACTAATAATGAACAATCTGA
This sequence comes from Balaenoptera physalus, assembly GCF_965194825.1. Lineage (NCBI taxonomy): Eukaryota > Metazoa > Chordata > Mammalia > Artiodactyla > Balaenopteridae > Balaenoptera > Balaenoptera physalus. Next base: position 166,508,093 of record NC_138883.1, read on the forward strand.
AAAGGAAATTATGAAACAATTCCTTTTATAATAGCATCAAAAAGGATAAAATACTTAGGAATTAACCAAAGAGGTGAAAGACATGTACAATACAAACTACAAAACATTGTTGAAAGAAATTAAAGACATAAGTAAGTAGAAAGACATCCCATGTTCATGGACTAAAAGACAATATCGTTAAATATGAATTTTACCCAAAGCAATCTACAGATTCAAAAAAATCTCCACCAAGGGCTTCCCTGGTGGCGCAGTGGTTAAGAATCTACCTCCCAATGCAGGGGACATGGGGTTCAAGCCCTGGTCCAGGAAGATCCCATATACCGTGGAGCAACTAAGCCCATGCACCACAACTACTGAAGCCCGCGAGCCACAACTACTGAAGCCCTCACGCCTAGAGCCCGTGCTCTGAAACAAGAGAAGCCATTGCAATGAGAAGCCCGTGCACCACAATGAAGAGTAGCCCCCGCTCTCCGCAACTTATCTCCATAAAATTCATATGGAATCTCAAGTGAACCCAAAAGCCAAAGCCATCTTGAAAAGGACAAGAAGCTAGAGCATTCACACTTCCTTATTTCAAAACTTACTACAAAGCTACAGTAATCAAAAGAGTGTGGGGACTTCCCTGGTGGTGCAGTGGTTAAAAATCTGCCTGCCAATGCAGGGGACATGTTGCAGGGCCTTGATCCCTGGTCTGAGAAGATCTCACATGCCACGGAGCAACTAAGCCCGTGCGCCACAACTACTGAGCCTGCACTCTAGAGCTCGGGAGCCACAACTACTGAGCGCACGTGCCACAACAACTGAAGCCCGCATGCCCTAGAGCCTGTACTCTGCAACAAGAGAAGCCACTGCAATGAGAAGCCTGTGCACCGCAAGGAAGAGTAGCCCCCGCTCACTGCAACCAGAGAAAGCCCGCACACAGCAATTAAGACCCAATGCAGCCAAAAATAAAATTTAAAAAAAATTAATTAAAAAAACAAGAGTGTGGTACTGGCATAAAGACAGACATACAGACCAGTGGAATAGAACAGACAGCCCAGAAATGAACCCTCACATATATGGTCAAATGATTTTTGACAGGGTGTCAAGACCATTTAATAGGAAAAGGAAGTCTTTTCAACAAATTCTGCTGAGATTATGTATAATATGTAAAAGGATGAAGCTGAATTTGAATAGTATACAAAAAAATTAATGCAAAATGGATCAACAATTTAAATTTAAATATAAGAACTAAAACGATAAAATTCATGGAAGAAAGCAAAAGGGTAAAGTTCAAGACCTAGAACTTGAGAGTGGATTCATAGCTATAGTACCAAAAGCCACAAATGAAAAAGTAGATAAATTGGACTTCATCAAAATTTTAAAAGTTTGTGCACGAAAGGACATTTTAAAGAAAGTGAAAAGAAAACCTCAGAATGGGAGAAAATATTTGTGAATCATCATCATATATCTGATAAGCAAATCACATATCCAATATGCAGAACATACAATGAACTTAATAACAAAAAGACAACCCACTTCAAAAAAAGAGCATTTCTCTAAAGAAGATACTTATGGCTAACAAGCACATGACAGGATGCTCAACATTATAAGTCAAACCCACTATGAGATACCACCTCACACCCTAGGATGGCTTAACAACAACAGGAACAACAACAGAAAATAACAAGTGTTGATGAGGATATGTGAAAAAATGAAATTCTTGTACACTGCTGGTAAAAGAGTTCAGCTGCTATGGAAAACAGATTAGGGGCTCCTCAAAAAGCTAAATATAGAATTATCATATATCCCCATCAATTCCACTCAGGTATGTACTCAAAGGATTTGAAAACAGGTACTCAAACAAATACATGTACACACATGTTCATTACAGCACTGCTCCCAGCATCCAAAAGGTAGAATCAGTCCAAACATCCATCAGTTGAAGAATGGATAAACAAATTGTGGTATACACATACAATGGAATGTTATTCACCCATAAAAAGGACTGATACATGCTACAATGTGGATGAACATCAAAACGTGCTAAGTGAAAGAAGCCAGAAACAAAAGTTCACATACTGTATGATTCCATTTATAAGAAATATTCAGGGACTTCCCTGGTGGCGCAGTGGTCAAGAATCCACCTGCCAATGCAGGGGACACGGGTTCGAGCCCTGGTCCGGGAAGATCCCACATGCCATGGAGCAACTAAGCCCGTGCGCCACAACTACTGAGCCTGCGCTCTGGAGCCCGCGAGCCACAACTACTGAGCCCGCATGCCACAACTACTGAAGCCCATGTGCCTAGAGCCCGTGCTCTGCAACAAGACAAGAAACCACAATGAGAAGCCTGCGCACCGCAATGAAGAGTAGCCCTCGCTGGCCGCAACTAGAGAGAGCCCGCGCGCAGCAACGAAGACCCAACACAGCCAACAATAAAAATAAATAAATTTATAAAAAAAAGAAAGAAAGAAATATTCAAAATAGGTACATCCACAGAGACAAAATGAAGATTACTGGTTGCTATAGGCTGGTGGGGACAGGGGTAGGGAATAGGGAGCAACTGCCTAATGGGTACAGAGTTTCCTTTTGGGGTGATGAAGTGTTTTGGAGCCAGACAGAGGTGGTTGTACAACAATGTGAACGTAAATGCTACTGAAGAGTTCACTTTTAAAAGGTTAATTTTATGTTATGTGAATTTCTCCTCAATTAAAAAAAATTGTTTAAAAAACCCACATTGGAATACCACCCACTAGAAGAGCTAAAATGAAAAAAAGACATAAATACCAACTGTGGGCAGGGATATGGAACAACAGGAACTCTCATAAATTGGTGTGTATGCATACATTGGTTATAATTACTTCGTAAAACTGGCAGTAATCTACTAGAGCTGAATTATATGCACACCCTAGCACAATGCCTAGTAGGTGCTCAATAAATGTTTATTGATTGAACTAATGAAGTTTCCACTGTTTTTTTAGGCACTGTGCTAAGACCCTGGGACATAAAAATGAAAAGTCATGGTTCTCTCTCCTAATAAACATTTAAATAATTATAATAACAGTATACAGATGGCCCTCTGTATCTGTGGGTTTCACATGTGCAGATTCAATCAACTCCGGATTGAAAATAATCAGAAAAAAAAATTCTACAAAGTTCCAAAAAGACAAAACTTGAATTTGCTGCATGATAGCAACTGTTTACACAGCATTTACATTGTAGGTACAACTATTTACATAGCATTTACATTGTATTAGGTATTGTAAGTAATCCAGAGATTGAAGTATACAGAAGGATGTACATAGGTTATATGCAAATACTACACAAATAAAGGGACTTGAGCATCTGTGGATTTGGGTGTCCTGGGGTTGAGAGCGGTGTCCTGGAACCAGTCCCCTTGGAATACTGAGGGGTGACCACATTTACACTGTAGGGGAGCACAGTGTATTGGTTTTAGAGTCAGACAGACCATTTAAGCCCTGGCTCCACTACTGACTAGTTAGCTATGATTACAGGCAAATCTGAACTTTATTTCCGTATCATTTCTGGAATTTCTTTTCTTTCTACTCTCACTCCACAGTTTCAGTCTACTGCTGCTAGAGTCGTCTTTCTAAAACAGAACACATTGGGAATCCCCTGGCAGTCCAGTGGTTAGGACTTGGAACTTTCACTGCTGGGCCCTGGTTCAATCCCTGGTTGGGGAACTAAGATCCCACAGGCCGCGTGGCATGGCCAGAAAAAAAAAAAGAAAACTCAGAGCACATCACCACCTCACTCCTTCCAGCTCAAAATCCAAAGATTCCCTACTACCTAAAATATAAAATGTAAACTTCTTAGCCTGGCATTCAAAAACTTGTGTATTTTGTTACCTACCTGTCCTTCCAGCCTCAGGTCACAGTCTACTCCCACTGTGTTCTGGAAGCCAGACACAATGGTCTGCCATCTTATCCTGAACATGTTTTGAAATGTCTTACCTTTGTGTCTTTGCTCAACATGTCTTTCTTCCAAGAATTCACTCTCCTCTCTACTTTAAGTATCTCTGAGTCATGAGAAAGTGAATTTCATGGTATATTGATAAAGGGTCTTCTACATGTAACCCTTTATCATGGGAGAGAATAAACTGATCCACTCAACCAATGAATAAATTAGCAGTCAGGGACACACTCTGGCCTTGTGGGCATTTTATTCAGGCAGAGGAAGTTATTATTTTCTCAATACTAACCATACTGTTGTACCAGAGTTATCTCTTCTTAAAAGAACGACACTGGAAAACTGCTTTTCTGGTCCAGAAACTTGAATCTAATCCAGTATCAAAATAAATTGACCCTATCCCTGTGACTCCTAGTGGCGAATATAGTGAGATACTCCCAGGAACTTTAATCTCATGGAAGTAAGATTATCTTTTGAAAGATAAACACACAAAGGATAAGAACATGTAATGGTATTGAGTAATGGAGTGAAGTAAATTAGTGGGAATCAGTTTAATTCAACAAGTGAATTCAATTCAATTAATATTTACCCTATAGACACTACAGGGGATATAAAATGAAAAGGGTATGAGCACGACCATCAGGTGGTTTATAGTGGAGGAGAGGAAAAACATAAGTGACCAGGTAGTTATAATAGAAGAATTATATCTCAGCTTATTCCTAAAAATACGTACTTATATTATTAATGAGACTGGATGCAAGGGAAATAATACAAAACACAAAAACTAAATCCTATACTACAGAATACAGAAAAAAACCCTTACATTATAAAAGGAAGATGAGAAACAAATGTGGATTTTTAAAAACTCTCTCTCCATAGGTATGCCTAATTATATTTTAAATATTATCAAAATTTTACTTTTATGATTCATCTTTTCTATGATCTCCTTCCCTCTGCAAAAAAAAAAAAAAATCAAATTTAAGTATTTTTTCTATAACATCATAATCCTAAGACAAAAGTGGTTTATTTAGAGATACAGAAAAAGAAACAAGGAAATAGTATTCAGCTAATCAGTAATATGATGTCAGACTAAAACTAGTAGCATATTAGTTGTCAGGAAGTAGAAAGGATTCTCAGATTTCAAAGCAACGTGGATGTGATAAGATTCAAGGCAGAAGAGAGCAGGTGGTGTGGTAGCAGTCATTAATTATCAGGTACCTGGGCTTAACGAAAGACCCACTGTAAAGACTTATCAATTATCTTAGCATTCTTCAAACTGACTGTAAACTGTTGCCACTGTAGAAAGTTTCTAAGAAGAAAATAAATTTATAAATAAAAGTTAAAGTCAAACAGCCATCACAAAATAAATGACTGTTTAAAAAAAAGTTTCTCAGCTATCTAGGAAAAAGCCTTAAGACATTATGAAACTAAAGACAGTGTTAGAGAATATTAGTAGGATAACACATGCTGGTAATCACCCACCTGAACCATAAAACCATTAATTCTTTTAGAAAATTACCTAATTAAGATTAATTTTATTGAAGGGCTACGATGTGTCTGCCACTCTTATGTATGTTTCATTTAATTCTCATAGTATTCTGTTGTCTACTCACGTATGTACTTGAATATATGCATGAATGTGATATACACAAACTGATATATAAATCTGGTGTCCACACAAAAGTAGTTTCTTATGTTGTGCTTTCATTTTATCTTAGTCTGTAAAACTGAAGACTGTGATATTCATTCTCTTTTCCCACTCAGAGAAAACTTCTATAACAAGATGAGTTACTAAGAATTTAATACAGCAGGATATAAAAACCTGCTGTACTGTTTACTTTTTACTGCTTAAAAGAAATGTGTCCTAGTTCAGAACTATCCAGTGCATACCGAAGCCATTAGGCTCCAATTGTGTGTGAAGAGATGAGGGTGGAAAAGAAAATCTGAGTGCAAATGGAAGCGTTGAAGAAAAGAGCAAGACAACTGGGGGGGATAGAAGAGTTCCTAAAATTGGTAACAGGATACGATGACATACTTGCACTTGGAGGCGAGCTTGAGAGCGGTGGCGAGGCCCCTGGTTAGCTCGGCATGGGGACAGCAGTTGCCAGTGGGCCTCCTGCTGTATCAGAGACTACAGACACCACACTGGCCAAAGCAGGAGGACAAGCAAAGGGGACTCACTTCAGAAGGAATTAGAGGGCATTCTCAGGTAATCAACAAAGCAGTAATCTCAGACTGAGCGACTTCTTTTCGGAGAGACAACTGGGAAAGGGGCCAGGGCCCAAAGAATGACTAACAGTGGACTTCTCACAGACCCTGATGGGGAAGGGCTTAAAGTCAGAAATTTCTATGGAAAAACTGAGAGATTTGACATCTTTTGTACTCTAGTGTTATCAAACAAGTTATACCTCTAAAAGAATCTTACAAAATATATGTGTTTAATATTTGTTGAAAGTGATTTTAGTAGACTTAAAACAGGATTTTAACAAAATAAGACTACCAGACACATAAATATCTCAGTTTTTCGTGATCTCAAATCTACTGGCCATTTTCTGTCTTGATGATCAAGAAAACCACGAAATGCACTTTTAACAGCACCATATAGTAAATCATTCATTGGGATGTCTTTTCTGCTATCCATTCTATAATAGTCAGAGACAATGTTTAAAAAGAGTTTTCCTTTTCTTCCTGAAGCTTTACTTAAGTGAGAAACAGCTTTATTACAAAGGGCCAATTCAGCAAAATATAAGATTTTCTAACAGGCAAAGTTCAAATTTATCTTCTGGAAAAGGCAGATATTCTAGATCTAATATGGCCATGGCCAAATTATTTTGAAAATATAATACACTTTAGAAAATGTATGTAAAACAATTTTATTAAAGGGTAAACTAATGAATGATGAAAATATTCAGCGGCGAGCTGCTATTATCAACGATGAACACAAACAGTTAACCGCTGGGTAACAGACTGGGACCTTTCACCGGAGACTTCAGCTGTTATCAAACTAATTACATTAAAAAGCTTTTAAAATGAAAACCCTGTTCTTACAAATAAAACAGATCTATCTAGGCAGTTTTAGATAGGTGACGATCTAGCAACAAAAAAATCTCACCAATACTCCAATGTACTTAGGGCTCGCTTCTTTTGGTTCTGTTGTTAAGACATGGGAAAGATAATCATTTTGAATGGTTTAAAGTCATCTTGCTAGGCAAGTAACAGGAAGGTAACAAATTAAATGACTTCAGGATAATATAATAGGTGCCTTAATAATAGAGACAAACTGATAAAAAGAAGCAGAAAACAGGCTGGTATTTATATCCTCTATATATCCCCTAAATACCAATAGTCAAATAATTTGCATAACTGTAGTGAATCTCGGAGACAGATGAAGGATGGCTGAATCAGACATACAGTAAAAGGTAAAAAAATGGAGTTTTCCCAAGGACAGTGGTGTGCTGGAGCCCACTTAAACCAGCTCATGAGAGCCAATTGCCAACGTTTCAGGAACTGTGTGAGCCAGTTATTAAACGTATCCATTATTAAAAATTAAATTATATAAACTTTTAATTAAATTATACTAAAAAAGGTAATAGTCAAAACTCATTGCTTCCTATTTTACATTTTATTATTATGTATGCCTTCGAGGATATTCACACCTAGTGTATCTACATGATGGAAATATTACAGAATGGTAAACTACTGCTCCACATCTCTTCCCAACTCCACTTTCAGTGACTTCATGTTGATAATTTCAAATCAGCCATGATGAGAGTAAATTACCAGTAAAATTGGCAAATGCTACAAATTGAGGCTTCTTTTTTCCCTCCAAAGAATCAATTTTTAAAAATTCACCAACCTACCAGTACCATGGGGTATTCTAAAAATATTTATAAGGATGGCTGGTTTAAAAGCAGTAACACTGTGAAATACTTGAAAAACTACTTCCTGAAAAATCATTGATGACAAATAGGGAATATTATCTTAAATGCTACTAAAATATAAATTAGATCAATCCTGGAGTACTCCAGGATATAAATAAATGACTTTTTATTTTATAAAGAAAAATATGCCACCCATCTTTGACTGCTATGACTCTGGGGGTTTAATTTTGGTTTGGCGTCATTCTAAACAGAAATGAAGAGGATGTGGCATAAGGGCAGAATGAGAAACCACCAAGAGTCATTGTTGAATACTTCGCAGGCCCATGCTCACAGCTCTAAGTGTTACCATCAACATTTTTAAATAGGAACAGCATTCTGGAAGTTGTTTTCCTGATGAAGATACATGCCCTTCTTTTCCACTTAAATAACTTTCTCCTGTTTACATTCACACACCTACTCAAGTATCTCTTTTCTGACAATAATCTGATTTTGTTTCTGTTGTTTTTGTTTACTCACTTTTCTGTACTCACCATAACTCTTTCAAAACATTAAGTTTTTGTGTATATGGAATAATGTGAAACTGAGGAGGGCAGCCATGTTTCTTAGAACTTTAGGGTTTTTCCAAGATGCCTTGCCTCATGGGGTGAGGAAGAGGTCATATGGATGGGACTCTAGCCTCCCTCATTTTGACATTAACCAGAGAAGCTCAGCCTTTTGTAGCTGCCTTTCATATATTGAGGTTATGTGTAAAATGTCACTAGGAAGGAAGGAAGGGAGGGAGGGAGTGAGGGACGGAGGTGGAAAGAGAGAAGAAAAGAAAACCAGTGTGTTAGAGAACTTAGGTACGCCAATGTTTGAGTGTGTGTCTGCATATGCATGCATATGTACCACCTGTAATTATGCAAGGTGTGTTTGTGTGTGTTTTGGGAGGAACAGCTATAGATAGATTGGGTCCATTCATGGTTAAAACACAAGTGCATTTTTAACTGAATTATATGCATTATATTTTATATATACACCTACACAAAGATCTAATTGATTTAAATTACTGGTATTCGAGGTTTTTTAAATTAAAATTTAAAGTTACAGAGTATGTAGATAATCTAGGTTTTAAAGCGAACAAGAAAACAATTCTAAGTTTTGAATCTTCACATGATTACATATGTGTTTTAAAAAATAATTTCATGTGTTGTATATTTTTTATAAAACAAGGGCAACACTATCTCTCAAAACAAATAGAAACAAAGAACACTTTACAGAGATAAATAAAATGAGAAGTCCCTGAGATAGTAAATTTTTAGACAATAAAACACATTGCTGGTTGGAATACTGTCTTTTCAAGAATACAGCCAAACACCTTTCAAACTAAATAGTCTTTCAAGTTTGAAAAGGGAAAATAAATAAATTCATTGATTTAAATTACTAGAAATGCATTTACTTTAAAGACCTTTTCTTTTCTTTTTTCCTACAGCAAGTAAATCAATCAAAGAGTAAAGAGGAAAGTGCAATAATGACTGTAAGACAAGGGTTCAAGGAAGATGAAATACTGGCTGTATGGAAGATGTGTGTTCCACAGACTTTGTTCTGAGGTCTTCCATCCCAATACTAATCAGGCCCCATCTAGCTTAGTTTATGAAATCTGACATGGGTACAGCCTATGGCAATAAGGATGCAGGATAGTGATTTTATTTCTTATTTTATTCATTGCAGCCCCAGGGAGAGAGATAACGAGAACAGGAATGAAATCCAAGTCTCCTACATAAAACACTGCAGAACATTACCACTAGGTCACCAGAGGGAAAAAGAAGAAACTATTTTATTTTAGAAGAGTTTATTTGTTATAGTATTTATGGAAGAAAATTATTTTGTTTGACTTACCGATGACTCATTAAAACCTCACTTTTATTAATCATATACATGGATTGTTTTCGCACAAAAAATGTTTGACATCTGCTCATTGGACTTAAAAAACTACATTGTTTCAGAAATTGAAAAAAAAAAGACTATCACCAACTTAACTTATAATGTCAGGCAATTATAATCAGAAATAACTTTTTATATTTCACTTTTTATGTAATATTCCTACTATTTGGATATTTGTCATCTTTTACTTATTGCTTTAAAGTGCTACAGGCACTGCCACTAATGAAAGCTGTGGCAAATTCTGGGAGAAATTACCTGGGTTTGACCCTTTCAAGAGCTTAAGAAGGTTAAGAAATTCCATAGATGGATTCATGCCTAATGTACTTACACTGGTTGAGCCATGTAAAATTCCTGATATCTGAATGTTTTTACCCTAAAAAACAGCAATTGCCTATGATAGACCTAAATATTGTACAGTGCCCCTGATAATCAAATACCCCTTGCAAAATGGAAAAAATGTTACCAGGGTTCTTGTGAGAGTTAAATGAGCAACTAGTAGGACATAGGACAATATCTGACACAAGATGTCAAGAATGATGATGATAATGATAAAAATTTGTATTTCCCCTATTTGACATGGAATTATCAGTAAAGCCAACAGCTAGCTTTCTGCTATGGTATTTTCCTTATGCAATTTGTCTATATGAGCTATACAGAGGTATAGCCTCTGTCTACGGTCATTTGCCACCATGTCATATGCCCAGGGTAACCTTTCCTAGAAGTTCATCTCTCCATTACATCATTTTACAGCAATATTTTGTGAGAGTTTACAAACATGGTACTTAAAACCTTTCCGAATATATACTGGACGAAACAAAAACTAGTTAGGGAGATTATTGGAGAAGCTCTTGAACAAAGTTAGTCAACTTCTTAATACAAACAGCAGAGAGGTCAACTGGGACATATATTTCTCTTCATTTGGTTTCTACTAATAAAAGGACAAAAGAAAAATTTTAATGTAGATGAAAACTTTGAAAATGACAGGAAGATCCCAAAGAAGGCTAGAATAAAAGGAAAATTTTGGTTTAGGGTTTCTCAGTTTACAAAATGTTTTAACATACATACTTTTATCTCTAAGGTAGAAAGAGCAGATAATTTCACACTCTTTGTATGGTGTTAAGTAATAAGAAAACAAAAACCCGGATCATATAGGTAATAAACAGTGATGCTAAAACTAGAACTTAGGTCTTCAAATCTTAAGAATCCAGTATTTTGTCTCCCACTCCCCCCATTATTATGGCCTCTCAGCAGAAGTCACCATGATAAATTACTCTGAACACTTGATCAATTTAACAAGTATGTACTGAGAGTATAATGCGTGCACATTTCTACAGTCAGTTCAACCAAAGAAACCATAGGTAAAAATTCTAATGAGAAAAGAATACAAGCTTTGAAACAAAGGAATCCAGGAAATGAAATGCTGTGTCATCACACAGTTCTACACACAAAAAACTCATGTATGACTTCATTTGAACTACTTACATATGCAATGACCTTATTTACAAATGTCACTTTCTCAGGTACTGGGAGTTAGGGCTTTAACATATAAATTTTAGGGGGACACAGCTCAACACATAACACACAAAATACACACAAAAAAATAGATGAAGTAAAGGGTCAAAGGTCATTTTATTGTCTGGGGAGTAGCAACAGAAACTCATGCAAGACTATAATAAGAGGCATATTGAATACTTCATATTATCCACAAAAGGAAGACTAAAAGAGTGTATAATGACATCAAGTTTATAGAAGGGAGAAATGGAAATTAAAAATTAATCCAAAAGAAAGCAAGAGAGGAAACAGATAAAGAGGGACAAATAGAAAGCAAATACTAAGATGATAAATTTGAACCCCAAAATATCACTAATTATACTAAATATAGATGAATTAAATGCTCATCCCAAATTCCTAAAATGGTAGACGTAAATAATAAAAGAACTATATACAAATGGAAGGCAGTAACAGAAAGATATCTGGAAAATACCTATCTTTTAAGAAAATAAACATGAGTTGAAGAGGAAATCACAAGGAAAATTAGACTGTTTTGAACTGAATGAAAATGAATACATAATATCAAAATTTGTGGGATACAGCTAAAATACAAATATATAAATATTAAAAATACCGAATATAAAGCTCTACATTTAAATAATTCAGTGTTCAGAAAAAGCTTACAGCATTAAAATTTAGAAAAGAAGGAAGTTCTCAAATCAATGACCTAAACATCCACCTTAAGAAACTAGAAAAAGAGCAAATTAAACCCCAAATAAGTAGAAGACAGGAAAAAATTAATAGCGGAAATCAATGAACACAAGACTAAAAAACAACAGAGGAAAATCAATGAAACCAAAAGCTGATTTCTAAAGAAAATCAGTAAAATGGATGTACTTCTAGAGACCCTGACCAAAAATAAAACAGAAGACACAAATTACCAATATCAGAAATGAAAGAGACATCACAACAGATATTAAAATGATAATAAGGGAATATTATAAACAACTTATTCCAGTATATTCAACAATTTGGATAAACAGTCAAATCCCTTCAAAAAGAAAAACAGCCAAAGCTACCTTAAGAAAAAAATAGATGGAATTCCACAGAAATGCTTGTAGAAAAGAGAAGAGGAAGGAACACTTCCCAATGCATTCTATGAGGCCAGTATTACCTGATATGAAGAGGACACAAAAACATTAAAATATAACAAAATTGTAGGCCTATCCTTCATGAAAGCTACTAGGACTAATAAGTGAGTATAGCAAAGTTACAGGATAAAAGGCTAATATACAAAAATTAATTGTATTTCGATATACTCACATCAGAAACTGAAATTAAAAATACAATTCAGAATAGTATAAAATATGAAATATTTATGTATAAATTTGACAAAATATGTTCCTAAGAGAAATTAAAGGAGACTTAAATAAAATAAGAGATATACCATGTTAATGGATCAAAAGACTCAATACTGGGACTTCCCTGGTGGCGCAGTGGTTAAGAATCCGCCTGCCAATGCAGTGTACATGGGTTTGAGCCCTGGTCCGGGAATATCCCACATGCTGCGGAGCAACTAAGCCCGTGTGCCACAACTACTGAGCCTGCGCTCTAGAGCCTGTGCTCCGCAACAAGAGAAGCCACCTCAACAAGAAGCCCACGCACTGCAACAAAGAGTAGCCCCCGCTCGCCGCAACTAGAGAAAGCCCGTTTGCAGCAACAAAGACCCAAGACAGCCAAAAAAAAAAAAAAAACCTCAGTATTGTTACGATGCGAAATCTCCCCAAATTTATCTACAGATCAATTCAACTGCAATAAAAATTCCAGCAGAATCTTTTGTACAAATTGACAACTTGATTTTAAATTTTATAAAGAAATGTAAAGAACTAGAATAGCCAATACAATTTTGAAAAGAAGATAACAGTGGGAGGATTTATACTATCTGATTTCAAGGTTTATTATATAGCTTATTATCAAGACAAATTGTATTGGTGTAAATATAGACATACAGATTAAAAAAACAGAATAGAGAGCCCAGTAATAAACCAACACATACACAGTCAATTATTTTCAACAAAGGTCCCATGCCAACTGAATGGGAAAAGTATAACCTTTTTAACAAATGGGGCTACTGGATAGCTGAATGTCAAACAAACAAAAACCACCTCAATGCTTACCTCCCACTATATACAAAAATTAACTTGAAATCTCACAGACCTAAATTTAAGAGCTAAAATTGTAAAACTTCTAAATGGAAACACAGAAGAAACTCTCAGTAACTTTGGGTTTGGTAAAGACTTCTTAATTTGGACAGAAAAAGAATTTAGTATAAAAGAAAATATTTAATAAACTGAACATCTGAATTTAAAACTTTTGCTCTTCAAAAGACACTATTACTAAAATAAAAAGCAAGTTAGGGTGCTTCCCTGGTGGCACAGTGGTTAAGAATCCACCTGCCAACGCAGGGGACACAGGTTCGATCCCTGGTCCAGGAAGATCCCACATGCCATGGAGCAACTAAGCCCGTGCGCCACAACTATTGAGCCCATGAGCTACAACTAGTGAAGCCCATGCACCTAGAGCCCATGCTCCGCAGCAAGAAAAGCCACCACAATGAGAAGCCCATGTGCCGCAACAAAGACTAGCCCCCGTTCGCCACAACTAGAGAAAGCCCGCGCGCAGCAACGATGACCCAACGCAGCCAAAAACAAACAAATAATTTATATATTAAAGAAAGCAAGTTATAAACAAGAAGATATTTGCAAAACATATAGGTGACAAAAGTGTTCAAAATATGTAGAGAACTTTAAACTCAATTATAAGACAAGCATGGGCCATAGATTTCAAGAGAGACTTCATAAAAAAGATATTCTAATGGAAAATAAACAGATAAAAAGATGCTCAGCATTATTAATCATTAGAGAACTGCAAATTAGAATCACAATGAGATAGTCCTACACATCCACTAGAATGGCAAAAAGAGTGTTAACAGCAAAGGTTGGCCAAGATGTGGAGCAACTGCAACTCTTACACATTGCTGGTGGGAATGTAAAATTAATAGCCACTCTGGAAATCAGTTTGGCAACTTTTAAAATATTTAGATATACACACATCACACCTTCCAGTCATTTTACTACATGGTATTTACCCAAGAGAAATGAAGGCATAAGTCCACACAAAGACATGTACAATGAATCTTCATAGAAGACTCATTTATAATGGCCAGAAACTAGAAACAAATCAAATGTCTATCAACTAATAAATTTTAAAAACTGTAGTGTACCCATACAATAGAATACTACTCGGCACTAAAAAGGGAAAACTATAGAAACATGAATAAATCTCAAAACAGAGTATGCACTGTATGCTCCTATATACATAATATGTTAGATCATGCAAACTAACCCACTATGGATTATTATTCAGTGATAAAAAGAAACAAACTACTGATACACTCAAACACTTGGAGGTATCTTAAGGGCATAATATGAGTAAAAAAAAAAAAGTCAAGCTGAGCACCTAAATCTATAAAGCAAATATTAACAGAATAAAGGGAAAAATAGACAGCAATACAATAATAGTAGGAAACATTAATACCCCACTTGTATCAATGGGTAGATCATCCAGACAGAAAATCAATAAGGAAGACTAGCCTTAAATGACATGTTAGACCAGATTGAATTAATAACATATACAGGACATTCCATCCAAAAGCAACAGAATACACATGCTTCTCAAGTACACATGGATCTCCAGGATAGATGAGATGTTAATTAGCCCACAAAACAAGTCCTAAATTTAAGAAGATTGAAATCATATCAAGCACCTTTTCCTACCACAATGGTATTGACATTAGAAAATCAACTACAAGAAGAAAGCAAAACTCACAGATGTATGGTGATTAAGCACATGATCATCTGAATAGATGCATTTGACAAAACTGGACAAAAACATTCATTTATGGTAAAATCTCTCAACAAAGTGTGTATAGAGGGAATGCACCACAACATAATAAAGGCCGTATGTGACAAGCCCAAAGCTAACATCACACTGAACACATGAAAAGATGCTCAGCATCACTAATCAACAGGGAAATGCAAATCAAAACCATAATGAGATATCATCTCACACTTGTTAGAATGGCTATTATCAAAAAGACAAGAAGTAACAAGTGGTGGCAGGGATGTGGAGAAAAGGGAACTCTTATGCACTGTTGGTGGGAATGTATACTGGTCCAACCACTAAGGAAATCAGTACAGAGATACCTCAAAAAATTATAAATAGAACTACGATATGATCTAGAAGTTCCACTTCTGGGTATTTATCCAAAGAAAGTGAAAACACTAATTTGAAAAGATATATGCACCCCAATGTTTGCTGCAGACTATTTACAATAGCCAAGATATGGAAAGGACTTCAGTGTCCTTTGATGGATGAATGGATATAGAAAATGTGACACACACATCCACAGACACACACAGGAATATTATTCAGCCATAAAAAGAAGGAAATCGTACCATTTGTGACAACATGGATGGACCTTGAGGGCATTATGCTAAGTAAAATAAATCAGGTAGAGAAAGACAAATACCAGATGATCTCACTTTTTTAGAGGAATCTTAACAAAAACAAACAAAAACCAAAAAAACTAAGCTCAAAAAAAAAGAGAACAGACTTTTTTTTTTCTTTTTTTAATAACTTTACTTATTTATTTGTTTTTATTTTTGGCTAGGGTCTTCATTGCTGCACGTGGGCTTTCTCTAGTTGCGGTGAGCGGGGGCTACTCTTTGTTGCGGTGCGCAGGCTTCTCACTGCAGTGGCTTCTCTTGTTGCGGAGCACGGGCTCTAGGCACGCGGGCTTCTGTAGTTGTGGCTCACGGGCTCTAGAGCGCAGGCTCAGTAGTTGTGGCGCATAGGCTTAGTTGCTCCGCAGCATGTGGGATCTTCCTGGACCAGGGCTGGAACCCCTGTCCCCTGCATTGGCAGGTGGATTCCTAACCACTGCGCCACCAGGGAAGGCCCAGACTGGTTTTTATAAGAGGTGTGGCTGTGGCAGTGAGGGGTGGATGAAATGGGTGAAAGGGTACGAATAAATAAGTCATGGGGATGTTATGTACAGCATGGTGACTATACTTAATAACACTGTACTGCATATTTGAAAGTTGCTAGGAGAGTAGATCTTAAAAGTTCTCATCACAAAAAAAATTTTTGTAACTATGTGTGGTGATGGGTGTTAACTATACTTACTGTGGTGATTCCTTTGCAATACATACAAAGTCAAGGGACTTCCCTGGTGGTGCAGTGGTTAAGAATCCGCCTGCCAACTCAGGGGACACGGGTTTGAGCCCTGGTCCCACGTGCCGCAGAGCAACTAAGCCCATGTGCCACAACTACTGAGCCTGCACTCTAGAGCCCGCACACCACAACTACTGAGCCTGTGTGCCACAACTACTGAAGCCCGCATGCCTAGAGCCCATGCTCCGTAACAAGAGAAGCCACCACAACGAGAACCCTGCGCACCACAATGAAGAGTAGCCCCCACTCGCCATAACTAGACAAAGCCTGCGCACAGCAACAAGGACCCAACACAGCCAAAAATAAATAAATTAAAATAAATTTATAAAAAAAAAATACATACAAAGTCGAATCATGTTGTAAATATGAAACTAATATGTTATATGCCAATTACACCTCACTAAAAAAAAGAAAGGAATAAAAATGAAAAGGCATTAAAAAATGTCTACATCAAGAGGTCACACAATGAATGATTCCGTTTATATAATGTTCTCAAAATGACAAAACTCTTGAGAAAGAATAAATTAATGGTTGTCAGAGGTTAAGGATGGTGGGAAGGTGATGGGTGTGAATATAAAGAAGCATGAGTGATATATTTGTGTTCTGTATCTCGACTAGTTCTATATCTTTATTGCAGTGGTTGTTACATTAATCTACACATGTGATAAAATGGCATACAACTATACACAGTCATTGTACTTAATGTCAATTTCTGGTTTTGAAATTGTATTGTAGTTACATAAGATATAACTATCAGGGAAAACTGGGTTAAAGGTACATTAGAATTCTGTATACTATCAAATCATATCAAATCAAATGGGTTTAAGAAAGCAAAGTGGTTTAATATCAGAAAAACAATCTATATAATTCATCTCATTAACAAAATAAAGGTTAAAAAGCTATAATCATAACTGACACAAAAAATATTTGATAACATTTTACAACATTCATTTTTAATAAATAAAAATTCTTAGCAAATCTAGGAAGAAATTTTGATTTTTAAAATTCACAGTGTGACGTTAACAAAAATGGCAGAGTAAGGAACTCCAAATCTACTCTCTTTATAAAAGCAACAAAAAAATGGTCAGAATCTATCAGAATCAAGTTTTTCTAAACTCTGGAAATTAATCAAAGGCTTGCGGTACTATGGGTAACATGTACTAAAGAAAGCTGATTCTTGATAAGAACAGCAACCTTTGTGCTACATTAACTTACCCCAGTCTTATTCCCTGTTCCACAGCTCAGCACTACCTATGAAAATAACAACCATATTCTTGATTGTGGAGGGAGCAGAATGAACTAATTTTCAAGGAACTGTAATCATTTGTTTTGATCTGTTTCATGGCTCCTTGGAAGACCGATCAAAAGGCTTGTCTTTATTTTGCCTAACTGAAAACTGGCCTAATGCTGAAAGCTCTTCCCTGGGGGCATTTTGGGAAAATGGTTACTGTCTAGTATCTTAGCCACTGCTTCCTGAGGCAACAGAAAAAAGCTGGGCAAACAACAGATTAACCAAAAAGCTTGAGAAGAAAGGCTGAGGAATAAGATGCTCTGAGAATCTAGGCCACGTGCATGCTCAAGGCTGTGAGCATGGTAAGAAAAGACCTGAGAAGGACTTAAGTTCTCACCTGCTGTTGATCTTGAGGCTCTTTGGAAGCAGAAAGTAAAAGCTAAGGCAGAATTGTCAACTGCCTGACTGGGTGTGGAAGCTGAGCCCCAACACATACACAGAGCCCATGGCAAAGACTGAAAGAAATTTTGGCTCCAGGCATTCAAGGAAATCTCTGTCCAATTATTAGCTGATCACTAAGCTAACTGAATAGAGACTTCGGTGGCTACACAAAACAAAGGAAACAGAGTTTGTAGAATTAGTACAGAAAAGTCAGTAAACAAACAAACAACAACTACAATAAGCCAAACATAACAATAAATCCTGGAAAGGGGAGAGAATCTGATTTTTTCAGAGCTGCAACTAGTAACAGTCACAATACCCAGTCTTCAACAGGAACAACGATAATTACCATACCTGCAAAGAAACAATATAGTATGGCCCAAATAAAGGAAAAAATAAATAGAAACTGTGCCTGAGGAAGACCAGACATTGGAATTTCTAGGCAAAAGCTTTAAATCAGCTATTTTAAATATTCAACAAGCTAAAGGAAACCATGCTCAAAAAACTAAAGGAAAGTATGAGAACAATGTGTCACCTAGTTGAGAATAAATCAATAAACAGGTAGAAATTATTAAAAGGAATAAAATAGAAATTCTGAGGGTGAAAAGTACAATAACAAATTAAGAATTCACTAGAGGGGCTCAACAGCAGATTTGAACAGGCAGAAAAAGAATCAGCAAACTGACAAATAAACCCACTGAGATTATCTGTTCTGAAGAACAGAAAGAAAAGAGAATTAAGAAAAATAAGCAAAGCCTCAGAGGCCTGTGGGATACCATTAAACATATCAACATATGCTTAATACGAGTAACAGAAAGGCGAAAGGAGGAAGGGGAAGGGGGGTGAGAGAGAAAGAAAGAGAATATTTGAAGAATAATGGTCAAAACTTCTAAAATTTGAAGCTCAATGAACTCCAAAAGGATAAACTCACAGGAATCCACATCTACATACATCACAATCAAACTGATCGAAAGCTAAAGACAAAGAAAGAATCTTCAAAACAGGAAAGGACAAGTAACTCATCATGTACAAGTGATCATCAATAAGATTAACATCTGATTTCTAATCAGAAACCAGAAGGTAGTGGGATGATGTACTCAAAGTGCTGAAAGAAAAGAACAGTCAAACCAAAATTATTTATCTGGCAAAACTATCCTTCAAAAATGAAGGAAAAATTTTGACATTCCCAGATAAACAAAAAGTGAGAGAGTTTGTTGCTAGCAGTCTGGCCCTACAAGTGCTTAAAGGGACTCCTTCAGAATGAAATGAAGGGACACTAGACAGTTACTCAATGGCATAGGAAGAAATAAACACCAGGATAGATGTTTTTGTATTGACACAGGTAAATATAGAAAACAGCATAAATGTAATTTTTGTTTGTAATTCTTTTTCTTTTTTAATCTCACTAAAAGACAACTGCATAAAGCAATAGTTATAAATCTAAGTTGACAGGCACACAATATATACAGATTTAATCTGTGACAATAACATTATATGGCGGAAAGTTTAACACTACTGAAACTAAGTTGGCATTAATCCTAACTAGATTGTTATAAATTAAAATGTTAATGTAATCCCTAGAAAAACCACAAAATATATGTCTGAATAAAGACCTGTATGTGAATGTTCATAGCATTTTTATCATAGTCCCAAAGTGGAATCAAACTAAATATCCATTAGCTGAAGAATGGATAAACAGTATGTGATATATCCATATGATGGAATATTATTTAGCCATAAGAAGAAATGAAGTACTGTTAAATAACACAATCTTGAATACTTTATGCCAAGCAAAACACAAAAGGCCACATACTGTATGATACCAATATGTGAAATGTCTAGAAGAGGCAAATCCATAGACAGAAAGTAGATAAGCAGTTGCCAGGGAAGGGGAGAGAGGAGAACTGGAGCTAACTGCTAACAAGTAGAGGGTTATTTATTTATTTTCTTGGTGTGATGAAAATCTTCTTGAATTAGATAGTGGTGATGGTTGCACAACATAGTAAATAGACTACAACCACTGAACTGTGTGCACTTTTAAATGGTGAATTTTATGTTATGTGAAGTGTGTCTCAGTAAAAAATGTTATAGAAAGCCTACAGCATATATCACATTTAACAGTTAAACAATAAAAGAATATATAATTTTAATAATGAAATAAAACTTTTAATAAAGAAAGCTTTTTTGAGATTGGAAATGAAACAAAGATACCTATTATATCACTTTTATTCTACATGTACTAGAGATCCTTAGCACAAAAGAAAAAAAAGTGTAATACTCAGAGAAACTGTTAAAATTAAAAAATAAATTTAGCAAGGTTGCAGGATACAAGGTTATTATACAAAAATCAACTGTATTTCTATATAGCAAATATAATTGGAAAGTGAAGTTTAAAAAAACAGTATCATATATAATGTCATCTAAAAACACTAAATGACTAGGAATAAATTTTGTTTTAAATGTGCAGTATATACACACAAAAACCTGTGACACATTAAAAAAAATTTTTTTAAAGACCTATATGAATGTATTTATTCATGGGTTGTAGAGTCAATACTGTCTGGATGCCAGTTCTTCCAAAATTAATCTATATATTCAATGCAATCCCAATTGAATATCTCAGCTGAATAATCTGTGGAAAATTGCAAGTTACTTTAAAAATTTATATGTGAATGTAAAGTGGCAATCTTATAGGAGGAAAAGTAAGTTGGAAAATTACTATACCAGATATCTAGTACACAGCTACAGTAATTAAGATTGTGTGGTATCAGCACAAGCATGGAGAAATAGATTAATGGAACAAAGCAGAAAGTCTAGAAACAGACCACATGGTTATGGACACTTGTTCTATAATAAAGGTGGCATTTGCAGAGCTGTAGGAAGCAGTCTTTTCTTTAACTGGTATTGGGTCAATTGGTTTGGAAAACTTTTGAAAAAAAATTAAACTTAAAAAAAAAAAAAAATTAAACTTGATCATTACTTTACAATAAACACAAATATAAAGTCCAGGGGATTATGAGTCTAAATGTAAAAAGTAGAATACTAAAGCTTCTAGAAAAATTTGGAAATATCTTTATGACTGCAAAGTGGGAAAAGATTTCTTAAACACAACACAAACATCAAATAAAGGAAAGGAAAAGACTGATGACTAAAATTAATAACTCTGGTCATCAAAAGACACCATTAAGAGAATGAAAAGGCAGCCAAAGTGGGAGAAAACATGTGCAAAGATTCACTTCTGAAATACATTAAAAACCTCTTTACAAATCAGTAAGAAAAAACACAGGCAACCCAATTAAAAAAAAAAGACTTGAAAAGGCATTTCAAATAGGAGAATATCAGTGTCCAATAAACATAAGAAAAAGTGTTTAAACTTATTCATCAAAGGTTATGCAAATTAAACCATAATTAAATATAACTACACACCTAACTCTATGGTTAAAAACATAAAAGACTTGACCCAGTGTTGGCAAGGATGTAAAGTAATTGAAGTTTTCAGATCCTGTTGCTGAGCTATAAATTGACATAAACATTAAAAAAAAAAAAAACTATTCAGAATTATTTACTAAAGCTGACCCTGCAACTTAACTCCAAAAATAGAAATTTACACATACATGTACTGAAAGTACAACAGTGTGCAAAGGAAACTTACTCACTATAGTCAAAAACTGGAAACAACATCAATCTCCAACAAAAATAAATTGTGCTATATTTCTAAATGGATTATACAGCAATGAAAATGAACAAATTACTGCTACACACAATAATGAATAACTATCACACATACTATAGGAATAGAGGAAAGCAGATGCAAAATAGTACATATGGAATGTGTTAGGGACTGAATGTCTGGGTCCACCCCCCCATCCATATGTTGCAATCCTAACCCCCAATGTGATGGTAGTAGGGGTGGGGCCTTTGGGGGTTCATTAGGTCATGAGGTTGGAGCCCTCATGAATGGGATTAGTGCCCTAATGAAAGAGACCCCAGAGAGCTCTCTCACCTCTTCCACCATGTGAGGACACAGCAAGAAGACTGCTGTCTATGAATAGGAAGAGGGCCCTCACCAGACACCGAATCTGCCGGCGTCTTGATCTTGAACTTCCCAATCTTCAGAACTGTGAGAAATAAATGTTTGTTGTTTAAACCACCCAGTCTATTATATTTTTGTTGCAGCAGCCTGAAAGGACTAAGACAGGACGATTCCAGTTATAAACTTCAAACAGCAGGAAAAACTAATCTATGGTTAGAAGTCAGGATAATCATTATCTTTGTAGAAGAAAAGAAAGGTAGTGACCAGGACGAAGCATGAGTGTGGCAATGTTCTATTTCTTGATCTTGGCAATGGTTAACTTGATTTACCATGTGATAGTTTACTGAGCTGTATATCTATATTTTATGTACTTTTCAGTATGTATTTTACTCAATTAAAACAAAATTTTAAAAATTTACCTGTTTTTTCTGTGTTCTGTTCCTGTTTTCCAGCCAATCATCCATTTGTTCCTCAATTTCTTCTATAGAAGTTCCATGATCATAAGATTGAATATATGTACTTTCTAAAGGTGTATATACAGGAAATTCAGGTTTTGGTTTTTTTATTTTAACTTTCTTCTGCTCTAAAAAAAAAAAAAAAAGTTTAAAAGAACCAATCAATAACATAATAGCTTCTAACATTTTATTCATAGACCATTCTTGAAAGAACACATAAATATATATTGTTCTTTCATCAAAATAGAATTGCTTTGCTATAAATAGTTAGCTGTAAGTTTTACTGTGCCCTACCCACTGCATTGTTTTAAAATAAAACTCACAGGTGCTAATGATAGATGATTATGATATAACCATCATATCAATTTGTATATATCTTTAGTGTTCAAGGAACTGTTCAGGAAACATTTCATTATGGCATAGTGCAAAGAGCCTGGTCATTAGTGTTTTAATCCTACCTTTACTATCTAATAGTTGCACAATACTGGGCAAGTAACTTAACCCTTAGAACAAGTGTCCATTTTCT
Source organism: Balaenoptera physalus (assembly GCF_965194825.1). Classification (NCBI taxonomy): domain Eukaryota; kingdom Metazoa; phylum Chordata; class Mammalia; order Artiodactyla; family Balaenopteridae; genus Balaenoptera; species Balaenoptera physalus. The sequence continues at coordinate 166,531,280 of NC_138883.1, forward strand.
CTTCTGTAAAAGGGAGCTATATCTAACCTCATAAAGTTGATGTGAGGAGAATTATATATCCCCTAACATACTACTTGGCAGAAAATTAGCTCTTAATGGTATACATTCATCTTTTCAATATTTTACAAATGCAAAATATAATCTGGCAACATCAAGGGTAGTTATCAATAGATACTTATCAATTTATCAATTGGCCTCTCCATTAAATCCCTTTCTGATTAGAGAGTTAACACTGAGAAGCAACTTCACTCTTGATTACTACTGTCAAACTCATCCATCCTTATAACCATATCTTCTCCATCCTGTGTGTGTGTATGTGTTATAATGCTAACGTAATAAAATTAATATGATATTGGCATATGAAGAGACAAATTCCTAGAATAGAACAGAGAATTCATAAATATTTCAGTTCAGTGGGAAAAGGATTTATTAAATGATGCTGTCACAAATGAATACCCATTTGAAAGAAAATTGGACACAACCGTACAATATATACCAAAATAAATCCCAGTTGGATAAGAGACTTGACTTTAAAAACCAAAACAAAAATCTTGCAAAAAGAAATCTAAAATACTACCTGTACTATTTAAAGGAAGACAAAATCTTAACTAAGACTGAAAACCCAAATGCTATAAAAAAAAAAGATAAAAGACAGAATAAACAAATCAAGAGAGAAATAACAGATTTGGAAAGATCATCTACAATTCAGAGTACAAACAGAAGACTGATATATAGAATACATAAAGAGATATTATAAACTGACAAGAGGATAGGCAGCCCAATAGAGAAAAATGACCAAAAATAATGTGCATTAAGAATACAGTGTTATGGGAACAGTTCTACTTAACGAGGCTGTTACCTTTCTAGAAATTACATGGTATCTAATACCATATTTTATCCTATACTGCTTCAGTACCTTTATACATCCAGGCTTTTGAAATGGTGACTTAAAAAAAAACCAAAACACCTTAATACCAAAATAGGAAATTAGTAACTTAAATGACATATGAGTCTAATTTAAAAGTATGAAAACATAGTGTCACCAGAGTACAATATGAGGCCAGGTTTTCTTGTTTTTCAAAATTGTTTTTCAGAAAAGAGGAAGAAACCATATAAATGACTCCTTATGGGGACTTCCCTGGTGGCGCAGTGGTTAAGAATCCGCCTGCCAATGCAGGGGATATGGGTTTGAGCCCTGGTCCGGGAAGATCCCACATGCCGCGGAGCAACTAAGCCCATGCGCCACAAGTACTGAAGCCCATGCACCTAGAGCCCGTGCTCCGCAACAAAAGAAGCCACCACAATGGGAAGCCCGCGCACCGCAACGAAGAACAGCCCTGCTCGCTGCAACTAGAGAAAGCCCACGCACAGCAACGAAGACCCAATGCAGCCAAAGATAAATTAAAAAAAAAAAAAAAGATTCCTTATGAAGTCGGTCATATTACTCAATTTTTCACAATTTCTTTATTTTGAGCAACAAATTATTGCTAAGGGAAAATACACATAAACTAGAACGTATCTCATTGCTACTAATTTTGGTTGCTTATAGAGAATCAGTTATAAAAAGGAAGCAAATAAATTTGGTTTATTTCTGGGGTGTTGATCACAATTGCAAGTATTTGAATCTTTTAAAATATGCATTTAAAAAAATCATTTTAAAAAAATAATACAAAACTTCCACTCCCGGAAAAATGAAGAAGTACTTTTTCATAGTCCTCCCACTAAGAAAAACTAAAAATTCTAAATGTTATATATGAAACAAACAGAAGAATAATCTGAATGTTGGAGAGAAGACAGACCAACTAGGAATGGCAGGACCCAGTGAGCACCAAGGTGGTAACTTCCCTGGGTTTCTTACAGCCTCATATATCCCAGACTTGGTCCCAGAGAAGCTTGCAACCCAAAACCACTGAAAGGCACAGAAATAATAACGGTAATAATAAAAAATTTAAAAAGCTTTCTCTTTCCAGCCAAAAGGACCAGAAAAGCAGCAGCATATCAAGATAAACTTTTAGATAATAACCGATCTACTTCAGGCAAACAACACAGAAAAAACTGTGGCCACACCCCACCCCCATGCCAGCAAAGGCTAGTGGGAAGCCTAGACTTCTGCCATAGTGAGGCTGTAATGAGGCACCCCAATCTCAGAGTGATGTGGGAGAAGGCTGTGTAAGAAGCCAAGCTTTCATGTCTGCTGAGAGGTGATGGGGATCCCCCTTCCCATGTGGAAACAGCAGAGACTAAGTTGGTAGTCTGGGTTTCCAAATCCACCCAGGGATAATGAGGTGTCCCTCCTCCTCCCTGCCAGGGTGGTTTCAGAGGAAGCCTAGAGGGCAATCAGGGCTTTCACAACGGTCCAGCTGAGGCACCCCCCGCGATGTCAGGGGAGGCCAGGTGGCGAGCAGTTAGTAGACATTCTTGCTTATCCCAGCCAGGCTGGGGTAGGCGGAGACCTACTGGCAAGCAGGAGCACCTACACCCACCCAACGCTGAAAGGGTTCACAACCAGCCTCCCCCTCAGCTGTAGCACAGGCCATGAAGGGAGCCTGGAATTCCACTCCTACCTGACTGTAACAGGGCAGCAACCCTCCCCTTTCCACTGCTAGGCTTTGTTAGAGAACACCAGGTAAAAGAGAGGATTTGAATAAGATCCAGAGTCTTATAATACCTGAAATGTCCAAGTTTTAATTTAAAAAAAACAAATCATTCATCATACCAAGAACCAAGAATATCTCAATTTGAATGAAAAAGATAATCAATAGATGCCAACAGATGAAAGAGATATCCAAATTATGTGACTAGGATTTTAACGCAGCCATATAAAAATGGTTTGACAAGCAATAATACACATTCTTAAAACAGATGAAGAAATAAAAAAGGCAACAGCAAAGAAACAGAAGATATACAGAAGAACCAAATAGAAATAGCAGAACTGAAAAGTATGCTAACTGAATTTGGCACATTTTTCAAGTGCAAAATGCAAAGAACTGTCAACGCAAAATTCCATATCCAGTGAAAATATCCTTCAGGAATAAAGGGGAAACCAAGACCTCTGCAGACGAAGGAAAACTAAGAGAATTTGTTACCAGCAGACCTATCTGATAATAATGGCTAAAGAAGTTATCTGAACAGAAAGGAAATCATAAAAGAAAAAAATCTTAAAATAGCTGGAAGGAGAAAGAACAAGAGTAAGAGTAAAAATATGGGTAAACACAATAGATTTTCCTCCTCCTCTTGAGTTTTCTAAGTTATATCTGACAGCTGAATGGAAATTATAACATTCAATGTATGTAGAGAAAATATTTAAGACAGTTATAAGTGGGAGACATAAATGGATGTAAAGTGAGGTAATGTTTCTATATATCACTTGAAATGGTAAATTGTTTACACCAGTAGATTGTAATAAGTTATGTATATATAACATAATACCTAGAGCACCCACTAAAAACGCTATACAAAATGATATACTGAAAAAACACTATAGATAAATTCAAATGGAATTCTAAAAAAATAAACAACATTCAAGTAACCTACACAAGAAAGTAGAAAGAAGAAAACAGAACAAATAGAAAACAAAAAATAAAATGGCACACTTAAGCCCTAATATATCAATAACTACATTACAGGCAAATGGTCTAAACACACCAATTAAAAGATAAAGATTGGTACAGTGGATGAAAAACCACGACCTATGTATATGCTATCTACAAGAAACTTATTTCAAATTAATCAAAACATTAATCAAAAGAAAGCAGGAGTAGCTAATTAATATCAGGTAAATAGAATTCAGAGCAAAGGAAATTACCCAAAAGATGCCCAAAGCAAGCAGAAGAAAAGAAAATAATAAAAATAAGAACAAAAATCAATGAAATTGAAAAGAAAAGCAACAGAGAAAATCAATGAAACAAGGAACTGTATCTTTGAAAAGATCAATAAAACTGATAAACATCTGGCAAAACTGACCAAAAAAGTGAGAAAACAAAAGTTAGCAGCATTTTAGCACTGAAACAGGAGAAATCACCACAGGACATGCAGACATCAAAAGGACAATAAGTGAACAACTCTAAACACATAAATTTGACAATTTGGGTGAAGTTGAGCAATTGCTCGAAAAATACAAACTACCCTAATTCAATCATTAAATAGATATATGAAATAGATATTTGAATAGCCTTGTAATTATAAAGGAAATTTAATTTATAATTTAAAAACTGCCAAAAAGAAATATCCAGGCTTAGATGGCTTCACTAGAGAATTCTACCAAATGTTTAAAGAATTAACACCAATTCTACACAGCTTCTTTCAGAAAATAGAATAGAGAAGACTTCCCAATTCATTATATGAGGGTACCCTGATACTGAAATCATACAAAGACAGTACAAAAAGAGAAAACTATAGACCAGTATCTCTCATGAATATAGATGCAAAAATCCTTCACAAAATATGTGCAAAGAGAATTCAGCAATATATAAAAAGAATTATATACCACCATGGTATTTACTGCGGGGGGGTACAAGTGTGGTTCAATATTCAAAATTCAATCTGTGTAATCCACAACATTAACAGGCCAAAGAGGAAATATCACATGATCATATTAATTGATGAAAAAAATTTAACAAAAGTTTAACAAAATTCAACACCCAGTCATGATTAAAAACTCAGAAAACCAGGAATAGAGGGAAACTTCCTTAACTTCATATAGGGCATCTATAAAAAACATACAGCTAACACCCTACTTAATGGTATAACACTAAATGCTTCCCCCCTAAGGCTTAGAACAGAGGAAAGATGCCCTGTCTCCCCACTCATGTTCAACATAGTTCTGTAAGTTCTAGATAGCAAAATATGGCATGAAAAGGAAATAAAATGCATACAAATTAAAAAGGAAAAAAATAAAATTATCCCTATTGTCATATTGACATGACTATCTACATAGAAAATGCAAAGAATCTACATAAAAATTCCTGGAACTAATAAGTAAATCCAAAAAGGTGCAGGATATAAGATCTACATACAAAATTCAACTGAATTTCTTTACTTAAAGTAAACATTTGGAGACTCAAATTAAAAACCCAATACCATTTAATCACTCAAAATAAAAAAAAAAGAAACAGATATAAATCTAAGAAGATACATACATGATTTGTAAGCTAAAAACTACAAAACACTAAAGAAATTAATGAAGATATAAATAAATGAAGAGATATACTCAACATAGTAAATAGGTCAATTCTCCCCAAATTGATATACAAGTTTAACGTAATTCGTATCAAAATTCCAGCAAGATTTTTTTTTTGTAGATACACACAAGATTACCCTAAAGTTTACATGGAAAGACATAGGAACTAGAATAACTAAAACATTTTGAAAAAGAAGAAGGAAGTGGCAAGAATCACTCTACCTGATTTTGAGATTATCGTAGAGCTGCAATAATCAAGATTTCATATTTGTAAACCACATATCTAAAAGAGGAATCATATCTAGAACGTATATATAAAGGACTCTTAAAACTCAATAGTAAAAAAAAAAAAAATCCAATTAGAAAACAAGCCAAAGGCATGAAGAAAGATTTTACTGAAGAGGATATACACGTGGCAAATAAGCACGTGAAAAGATGTTTCAACATCCCTATCCATTAGGAAAATGCAAGTTAAGACCATGGTGAGATATCTCTACACACCTATCAGAATAGCTAAAATAAAGAATAGTGAGAATATCAAATTCTGGTGAGGCTGCAAAGAGACTAAATCTCTCATACATTGCTGGTAGGAGTATAAAATGGTATGGGAACTCTGGAAAATAATTTGGCAATTTCTTAAAACTCTAAACATAAACTTATCATATGACCCAGCAATTGCACTTCTGGGTTCACACAAAAATTTACATATGACTGTTCATAGCAGCCTTATTTGTAACGGTCAAAAACCATAAACAACCAAAATGTCCTACAACAGGTGAATGGTTAAACAAACGGTGGTACATCCATACCATGGAATATTATTCATTAATAAAAGGAAATGAATTACTGACACATGGAACAACTTGGATAAATCCCAAAGGCAATACAATGAGTGAAAAAAGCCAGTCTCAAAAGGTCACATACTATATGGTTCTCGAATTCACATTCTCTAAATCATATAGTCAAAATTACAATGTTAGACAGATGAAAAATAGTAATTGCCAGGTATTAGGGATAATGGGGGGATGGGAGATGGTGATGGTTGTGATCATAAAGCAGTAGTGGATAACTGGGGTGGTGGCTACATTAACATAAGCATGTGATAGAATGGCAGAGAACTATACATACATTTTCTATCAATGTCAGTTCCTCGTTTTGATATTATACTATAGTTATATAAGATAACCAATGGGGGAAACTGAGAGGAGGGTACATGGGACCTCTCTGTACTATCTTTGCAACTTCCTATGAATCTATAATTATTTCAAAGTAAAAAGTTAAATAGAAAAGTAACAGTTCATGGGAGTTGCCTGGTGGTCTAGTGGTTAGGATTTGGCGCTTTCACTGCTGTGACCCGGGTTCAATCCCTGGTCAGGGAACTGAGATCCTACAAGCTGCACAGCACAGCCGAAATTTTAAAAAAAGAAAAATTAAAACAAACAAAAAAAGCAACAGTTCAGCAAATGGTGCTGGGAAAGCTAGATACCATGTGAAAATGAAGAAGTTGGACCCTTACCCAACACCATATATAAAAATTAACTCAAAATGGATCAATGACCTAAGTCTAAGAACTAAAACTCTAAAGGTCTTCCAAGAAAATATAGGGCAAAAGCTTCATGACACTGGATTTGGCAATGATTTCTTTGATACGACACCAAAGGCATAGGCAATGAAAGAAAAAATAGACAAATTAGACTTCATTAACATTAAAAAATTTTGTGCATCAAAAGACAATATCAACAGAGTAAAAAGGCAACCAATATAATAGGAGAAAATATTTGCAAATCATGTATCTGATAAGGAATAATATACAGAATATATAGAAAACTCCTAAAACTCAACAACAAACAAATAAACAATCTGATTCAAAATTGGGTACAGGACTTGAATAGTAATTTCTCCAAAGAAACACGCAATAGGATGGCTATAGGAAACGGACACACACACACACACACACACACACACACACACACACACACACACAACCCCCAGAAAATAAAAAGCATTGGCAAGGATATGGAGAAGTTGGAACTCTGTGCACTGCTGGTGAGAATGTAAAACGGTACTGTGCTATGGAAAACAGTATGGAGGTTCCTAAAAAATGTAAAAATAGAATTATCGTATGATCCAGAAATTCCAATTCTGGATATATATCCAGAAGAACTGAAACCAGGGACTCAAAGAGATATCTGTACACCCAAGTTCATAGCAGTATTATGCACAACAGCTAAAAAGTGGAAGCAACCCAAGTGTTCATTGACAGACGGATAAACAAAATGTAGTATACACATACAATGGAATATTTTTCAGCCTTAAAAAGGAAGGAAATTCTGACATATGCTACAACATGGATGAATCTTGAGGACATTAGGCAAAGTGAAATAAGCCAATCACAAAAAGATAAATACTGTATGATTAGACTTATATGAGATACTTAAGAGTAGTCGAAATCACAGAACAGTGGTTGCCACAGGGTGGGTGGAGGTGAGAATGGGGAGTTATTATTTAACGGGTACAGTTTCAGTTTTGCAAGATGAAAAGAGCTATGGGAGAAGGAGGGGGGTGATGGTTGTACATTATGAATATATTTAATACCACTGAACTCTGCTGTACTTAGAAATGGTTAAGATGGTAAATTTTGTTATGTATATTTTACCACAATGAAAATTATCGAGGGGATAAAGCAATACATTGGTTTTATTGTAACAATTATATAAAAAAAAAAAAAAAGGAAAAAATCCTAATATTAGATGAATAGGTCCTTGTGACTTGGAATAAAATGTTCACTGTCAGTCTCATACATGGAATCAAAAAGATCATACCTCATTACATATGGAAATAAAGATGATTTACTGTGTTGATGACTCAAAAAGTAGTTGTACTGATGACAAGAATCCTCTTGTCAAAAATGTTACTGAAGAGTTTTAATAAATTGCTTTAAGAAGTATGAAGTAGAAAAGAGCAATACAGTATTTCTAAATTCATTAATTCATTCAATAAATAGTTACTGAGGAGCTACCGCATGCCTGGCATTATTCTAGGTGCTGGGGTTATGACTATAAACAAGAGAGACGAAAATGCCTGCCTGCATGGGTCTTATAAACTGATATATCATTTTATATACAGTTACATTAAACAGGTACTCGTTTCCAGATTAGTAAGTAAAATTTTAGTTGAAATGTGACCAGTTAATCTATAGCCATGATTGTTTATATATTAAATTGGATAAATGCTTTTTTGAATCATTTCAGTGAGAAAACTGAGACTGCATTATATTTAAGCATCACAGCATTATGATTTGAAATATCGAGGCAATTGTAATTTGTATTTGAGCTATATGATTTTAAAAATTCACATTCCATTGTTATTAGAACAAAGTACGTAGGAAATAATATTATTTTAAAGATATTCTTTGCCTACATATAAACTCTTGGGGCTAGGGCTCCTATCGGGTTTTACTATATAATAAGTTAAGGTACAGAGTTTCTATTTGGTCATACTTCCAAATGTACTGGAGCTAGTGATGTGTTATATGCCTTTTCATAAATTATCTCAGAGAGTAACCTCCCACCCATGAGCACCTTACATCACCAAAGGAAAAAAGCTCTAACCCATTGGGATTACATCTGCCCTACCCCCTTTGTCCTCCTTCTCCATCAACCCCTGAATTAGCTTACAAATCAGCACTAGCAACTCCTTTCCTCATGAATCTAAGTTTTCTAGAAAACCAGTCTTCCATTACTTTAGGGAAGGTGAATGCTTTCCCATCCTGCCACCCTAAAGAGATATATTCTGTCTACCACGTTCTTACTGTCCCCTTGGCACCCCTACTTAGGCCATCACTGGGGCATGGAGTGGGGACCACACAACAAGAAGAAAAACATAATGTCTGGAATGATCATCTCTGCAGACAAAAAAGAAGTACTTGACAGTAGGGTTTTGATTATTTGATTTTGCTTTTGTTCTTAACTCATATAAAGTACACAGTAAAAAAGGGAAATATTGAGTTTTCCTTCTACCCTTCCTCCCCTCTTTTCTCTATTCAAATTTTAACCTTTACAGTAAATGTCTTCATAAAATAACTCATTTTTTTCCATTCACAATATGGGCTGTTTCATTATAGTACTTGGAACTCACATCTATTGACTTAGATTAAAACTAATACAATTAGAGAATGTATAGAAATATTATTAACACTGAAAAAGTTTTATATTTATAAATATTCAACTTGGATTTAAACCTAAAACATAAAATTGATTAAAAGTTTATAAGAAAGAAATGCTCAAAAATTTCCAAACAAATCATCACATTTTTTTCCATAGACTTCCCAGAAGAATGATATTGATTTTTAAGAAATTACCCTTTTTCAGATTTCCCCCTCTAAAATACCATTTTAGTAAGTAAGACCACCACACCCTACTCAATGTAGTTCTAGTGTAGCCCTTAGACGACTCTGCACAATCTCAGCAGTAAAGCAAACAGACTTGAGGGCAGATTAGCAATTAGGTCATGAAAAACAGGCAGCATAAAATAGCTATTGCTAATCTGCATGAGATGCATTTACTCAATTAAGCAGATGGAAATGTTATTATGAACTCAGTATTCCAATGATGGTCTTTAAAATTAAGAAGGATGGGGGCAAATGAAATGCACACTGGGGGATTTGGGGCCTTTATGTATTAGTTCTAAAGTATACAATGTAGAACACTGTAATGAAGTTAACAAAATTAATTAAAAGATTCTTTGCATGTAACCATTAGAGACTACATTTAAAAATACATGACAGCTTTTGACGTTATTAACAGTAATGTGACTGTTCTTTAACATTCTTAATGTTGATACCATCACCTTTTCTAAATATACTACTGATATCAAAACATGAGCGACAGAAGTCTTATTACTCAGAGCCTAGGATGAGTATTGTTTTTCATAAAGTTTCTGGCATTTAATTTCCTCATTTTCAGTTTCAAGAAACCATAAGCTAGTAATGAATTTTCCAACTTTTTAGAAGACTATCACACATTTTTGCTGGCATACAGAGTTTTCAGATATTTACCTATTTTTAAATTAATGCTTCTTTACACAATATTTTTTATTAAACAATAATAACAAATTATTATAACAAATATCATATGATATCACTTATATGTGGAATCTAAAGAAAATGATACAAATGAACTTATTTATAAAACAGAAAGAGACTCCCAGACATAGAAAAAGTTACAGTTAGCGGGGCAAAAGAGAGGGAGGGATAAATTTGGTCTTTGAGATGAACAGATATACACCTCTATATGTAAAATAGATAAACAACAAGGACCTACTGTATAGCACAAGGAACTATATTAAATACCTTACAGTAACCTATAATGGAAAAGAATCTAAAAAAGAATAGATATATATGTATATGTATAGCTGAATAACTTTGCTGTATAACTGAAACATTGTAAATCAACTCTACTTCAATTTAAAAATAAAAATTAAAAAAAAATTTTTTTAAAGAGCATTATCAAATCTGCTTGAGAACTGTTATCAAATTCTTAGGCAGAACAAAAGTCTCTGAACAATTTTGGAAAAATAGTCATGAAAACATGACTATGAAAGCAATGAAATTAGGGTATTCATACTGCCTCTACAGGTAAATTTTGGTTTAGTGTGATATTTTTCTCTTTTCTTGTAAATGTGATTTCCCCCTCTCCTTTTGACTAGTCTTAAAAGGCTTAGAAAATTTTTATGTAACAGTTTTACTTAAAAATAACAATTATATAAAAATTACATTTAAAGTTTCATTTATTCATTGATTTATTCAATTTAATTAAAACTATTTCAACAATTGCTCTAACATCAACTTCTGTTTCAATCTTTGGTATATATACCAATAATAAAACAATAATAATATAACAATAATAATCATTTGTCCACCCTTACTCTGCAAAACATACATCAGTCAACCTTAATACGTAATTCTCTAATATCCTAAACTTTCCCCTCTTAAACAGAAGTCTGCTTTAAACAATGATATAGTTTATCTGAATATTATTTTGTGTTTGTAACTGTTGAAACTTTATTTTGTATTGGAGTATAGTTGATTTAAAATGTTGTGTTAGTTTCTGCTGTACAGCAAAGTGAATCAGCTATACATATATATATATCCACTCTTTTTTAGATTCTTTTCCCATATAGGTCATTACAGAGTATTGAGACTAGTTCTCTGTGCTATACAGTAGGTCCTTATTATCTATTTTATATGGAGCAGTGTGTATATGTCAATCCCAATCTCCCAATTTATCCCTCCCCACCCCTTTCCCTCCGGTAACCGTAAGTTTGTTTTCTTCTTCACTAACACTCATTAATATTCATAGGATTACATTAATTCATATATTTAGTCATTCATCCATTTATTAAACCTTTACTATGTGCCAGGACACTATATTCAATGCTGCAGACACAAAGATGAAAAAGAAAGTCCCTGTTCTAAAGCTGCCCAGACACCTGAAGGTTGTATAAGGCAAAAAATGGTCCCCTAACCATGACCATGTTCTAATCCCCAGAACCTGGGAATATTTTACCTTACATGGCAAAAGAGACTTTGCAGATGTGAGTAAGCTTGAGATAGGAGACTATCTTGAATTATCCAAGCTGGCGCAATCTAATCACAAGTCCTTAAAAGCAGAGAACTTTTCCCAGTTATGATCAGCCAGAGATGTGACTACAGAATAGTCAGAGAGATGAAACATTGCTGGATCTGAAGAAAGAGGAAGGGGGCCAAGATCCAAGGAGTGTGGAAGGCCTCTAGAAGCTGGAGAAGGAATGCAGCCTTGCTTGATAACCTTGATTTTAGCCCAGTGAGACTCATGTCAGACTCTGACCCATACAACTATAAGATAATACATTTGTGTTTAAGCCACTAAATTTGTGGCCATTTGTTAGAGCAAAAATAGAAAACTAATACTGGGATCATCTAGTCTGACATGTTTTTCTGACAGATAAGGAAAGTAAAACCCTCAAAGTCACACATTTAGGTAGGAGCAGTGTACTCTTTGGGTTTGGAGAGAACATAATTCTCCTCTATTCTCAAACCATGGTCAGTGTCAGGGTAAAGACAGAAAGCTAGACTTTCAGTATATGAAGGGAAATAGCCATCACCATTTTTCTATATATATTGAAAGTGTGAACTGAATGTGTGGTATACTAATACCACAGTTGCTCTTTTCCAGTTTGATTTGGCTAAGTGACTTCTATGCGCTGCAGAAAAGCTTTTACTGTATACCCTTAAAAGCACACAAGTTGTTTTCTAAACTACACATGCTGTGTATTTATATACATTTATAGGCGTGAAGTGACCAGGTATTAAGGGTGTTTACACTGTCTTCTGTGCCCAGATTGGTACCATGCACAGCATTCAGAAATGAAGTTTGAACCAAAAACACTCATATTGGAATTTTTTAAAAAATAGACTTCACCTCCATGAATTCAGTCAACATACTGAGAACCTACTATGTGCCAGGGACTCTTTAAGGTCCTTGGATAGTCATAACAGCGAACAAAACAGATAAAAGTCCTTACCCTCATGAAGCTTACATTCTATTGGGGGGACCAGACAGTAAACAAAATGAATATATAAATTAAAGTTAAGTAGTGTTAAATGCTCTGGATAAAGATAAAGCAACGTAAAGGGACAGAACGCATTTGTGTGCGAAAGATGTAGATATACAAACTTAGACAAAAAGACCAGGGCTGGGAAGATGTCGTCTTTAATAGTATGTTCAACTTTTCCTAAAATCAGCAAGAGCTGTCTTTAGTGTTCAATGGAAGACTTCAACATACTGACACTTTAGCAAAGGTTCTTCGTGTTATATAACAATAATACAAATGAAACAAAGGCTTTCGAAACAAAAATCATTGACATTTTCAGGCTTCCTGTTTACTACTGTAATACAGCAAGTTGGTGATCAATTGGATAGACTCAGCACTAAATATCAATGACAACTGCAGCACTGGAGTATTTAAGGACTTTCTAGATTTTGGATGCCTCTCAGATTAAAGGAACTATATGACCCCATGTTAATTTTATCCCTCCTGATATTGAGCTGTGGGTGGTTCAGAAATTACTAATATAGTATTTTCCACATATAGTATATTAAGTACAAGTAACTCCATTTAGAGAGTAGCAAAGAAAGTACAAAAAATTTAATTACTGCTGAATTTAACGGAAAATCCAAATTTAAATAATCAGTTTTATATAATATAGTTAATACAGTAAGAAAATGTTTAAAACTCACTTTGAAGTGTTTCAAGTTCAGCTCTAGTCAATGCATCTTCCTTTTCCTTCAATCTTGTTTCTTTATATTTAGCATAAAACTGCCCAGCATCCTGAAAAAAGCAGTAACAAACAAATTAACATAAAAGTCAGTTTGCTTTGATGGTATTTTCCACATAACTTCAATTTAAAGCAGTATATTCAGGGATGCGGGTTCAATGCCTGGCTGGGGAACTAAGATCCCACATGCTGCGGGGCAACTAAGCCTGTGCACCACAACTACTAAGCTTGCACACCTCAACGAGAGAGCCCGCATGCCACAAAACACAGAGCCCATGCGCCCTGGAGCCCGTGCACCACAACTAGAGAAGAGAAAAGCTGCACGCCACAACTAGAGAGAAACCTGCGTGCCGCAAGGAAGCCATAATGGAAGATCCTGTATGCCGCAACTAAGACCCGATGCAGCCAAAAAAATAAGGAAAATAAATAAATAAAAATAAAATAAATATTAAAAGAAACTATTTAAAGCAGTATACTCATTTAATAAGTAGTCATCCTGTGTTTATGTTTTCAAAGTTTATGATGAACAGAAGAAACTGAATAAGCAGTTCTCTATGATTTCTCTATCTTAGAGAATTAATGAAAGCCAGAAACTACATGAGTATAAATATGTTTAAGTAAAGCCTTTACTCTCAGATACGTAAGGAACGTATCCTCTTCCTGTTTTCTTCCATTGTATATTTTCTCAGTATTATGCATAGACAGAGAGCAGAAAAACACACTTGCTGAACTGAATTATTTGATAGCAGAGTAAATTATATTATTGTGACGAACAAAGTACTAACACTATTTTCATATTAGTCCCTTAACTCCAAAAGATTTTCAAAATTACTATATGCAAATCTGATTGTGAAACTTCTATGACCACATAGATACAAGTGAAAGTTGTCACTCCACTGAGAGTTGAGGACTGAGGACACATACTGTACACAAATACTTAGGTGTCAGGATACAGTGGCTAAAGTCTCAAGTAGTGGCATATAGGATAGGTAAGACTTTAGCAGAGTACCGAAAAAAGACCAGGCCTTTAATCACAGACATGGAGATAAACAAGTTGGTGCTCTAGGCATATGAAGATGCTGACACTGAAAAGAGCAAAAACAGATAATCTTCCACCACCCCTTGACTCAAACTCCATCTATTCTATAGCAATACTACTTGTAGCTGCCAGGCTACACTGTGCTATGCTTCCATGTGTTTCTGTATGCGTTGCGTTCTAGCTAGAACATTTTGCTCCCCTACCATTATTCTGAAGAACTCCTACTCATCCTTGAAAACCCTATTCAAGCATCACCTCTTTTGCAAGTCTTTCTGACCTTCCCTGGAAGAGTAATTCTCTCCTGTATACTGCTTCTGTATTTAAACACATTTCTATGGTTGCTTGTATCATGCTGTATTCTCTTCTAGAAAATGAGAAATCTGAGACAGGGTTACTTGTATGCTCAGAGCACAGTATCTAGCATCAAACAGGCACTCAATAAGCATTCTTTGAACTGAGCTAGATTGAAATATATGAGAAACCTTGTTAAGAAAGAAGCAAAAGGGCTTGATGACTGACTGGTGTGGAATAAGAAAAAGATATCAAGGATAACTCTAGAGTAACATCCCCAGACTGTACGACTCCTAGAGCATATAAATCATAGACCCGTCTGAGAGGGTTTTATTTCTGCAGGAAATGAAGGAACAAAATCAATCCTTGGATCTACCTCAATTCAGATGTAAATGCATGAACACTTAAACCCTAGAATGGGATTATCTCTTTTCAGCTATGACTGTTCAAATTTAAGCTTTCTCCTGGGGTCTATGTCTCTTGGGGTTATAATAGAACTCTTTTACTTGATAATTAATTAGGGAAATGACAGGGCACTTCTAAAATCACTGAATCAATATAATAAAGATATACCTCTTATTCCTTCCATTCCCACTTTTAGGTTCCTACCTCATTTCTTCTAGAAGGATTTCTACAAGCCCTGGGCCAGCTAAATAATGGCATAATTTGAAGGGCACAGAGGTCATACATCTGATTTATCCTCCCATGCCCATATTTACTTTATTTATTTATTTATTTATTTATTTTTAGTTGCAGCATGTTCCCACAATCTTTAGTTGCAGCATGCAAACTCTTAGTTGAGGCATGCGGGATCTAGTCTCCTGACGAGGGATTGAACCGGGGCCCCCCTACATTGGGAGCGCAGAGTCTTAGCCACTGGACCACCAAGGAAGTCCCCATATTTACTTTATTTTTTTAACATTTTTATTGGAGTATAATTGCTTTACAATGGTGTGTTAGTTTCTGCTTTATAACAAAGTGAATAAGTTATACATATACATATATCCCCATATCTCTTCCCTCTTGCATCTCCCTCCCTCCCACCCTCCTTATCCCACCCTTCTAGTTGGTTACAAAGCACCGAGCTGATCTCCCTGTGCTATGCGACTGCTTCCTACTAGGTATCTATTTTACATTTGGTAGTGTATATATGTCCATGCCACTCTCTCACTTTGTCCCAGCTTACCCTTCCCCGTCCCTGTGTCCTCAAGTCCATTCTCTAGTAGGTCTGCATCTTTATTGCCGTCTTGCCCCTAGGTTCTTCATGACCATTTCTTTTTTTTTAGATTCCATATATATGTGTTAGCATCTGGTATTTGTTTTTCTCTTTCTGACTTACTTCACTCTGTATGACAGACTCTAGGTCCATCCACCTCACTACAAATAGCTCAATTTCGTTTCTTTTTATGGCTGAGTAATATTCCCTTGTATATATGTGCCACACCTTCTTTATCCATTCATCTGTCCATGGACACTTAGGTTGCTTCCATGTCCTGGCTTTGGAAATAGAGCTGTAATGAACATTGTGGTACATGACTCTTTTTGAATTATGGTTTTCTCAGGGTATATGCACAGTAGTGGGATTGCTGGGTTGTATGGTAGTTCTAATTTTAGTTTTTTAAGGAACCTCTATACTGTTCTCCATAGTGGCTGTATCAATTTACATTCCCACCAACAGTGCAAGAGGATTCCCTTTTCTCCACACCCTCTCCAGCATTTATTGTTTGTAGATGTTTTGATGATGGCCATTCTGACCGGTGTGAGGTGATATCGCATTGTAGTTTTGATTTGCATTTCTCTACTGATTAATGATGTTGAGCATTCTTTCATGTGTTTGTTGGCAATCTGTATATCTTCTTTGGAGAAATGTCTGTTTATGTCTTCTGCCCATTTTTGGATTGGGTTGTTTGTTTTTTTGATATTGAGCTGAATGAGCTGCTTGTAAATTTTGCATATTAATCCTTTGTCAGTTGCTTCATTTGCAAATACTTTCTCCCATTCTGAGGGTTGTCTTTTCATCTTGTTTATGGTTTCCTTTGCTGTGCAAAAGCTTTTAAGTTTCATTAGGTCCCATTGGTTTATTTTTGTCTTTATTTCCATTTCTCTAGGAGCTGGGTCAAAAAGGATCTTGCTGTGATTTATGTCATAGAGTGTTCTGCCTATGTTTTCCTCTAAGAGTTTGACAGTGTCTGGCCTTACATTTAGGTCTTTAATCCATTTTGAGTTTATTTTTGTGTATGGTGTTAGGGAGTGTTCTAATTTCATTCTTTTACATGTAGCTGTCCAGTTTTCCCAGCACCACTTATTGAAGAGACTGTCTTTTCTCCACTGTATATTCTTGCCTCCTTTATCAAAGATAAGGTGACCATATGTGCATGGGTTTATCTCTGGGCTTTCTATCCTGTTCCACTGATCTATAGTTCTGTTTTTGTGCCAGTACCATACTGTCTTGATTACTGTAGCTTATAGTCTGAAGTCCAGGAGCCTGATTCCTCCAGCTCTGTTTTTCTTTCTCAAGATTACTTTGGCTATTTGGGGTCTTTTGTGTTTCCATACACATTGTGAAATTCTTTGTTCTAGTTCTGTGAAAAATGCCAGTGGTAGTTTGATAGGGATTGCAGTGAATCTGTAGATTGCTTTGGGTAGTAGAGTCATTTTCACAATGTTGACTCTTCCAATCCAAGAACATGGTATATCTCTCCATCTATTTGTATCATCTTTAATTTCTTTCATCAGTGTCTTATAGTTTTCTGCATACAGGTCTTTTGTCTCCCTAGGGAGGTTTATTCCTAGGTATTTTATTCTTTTTGTTGCAATGGTAAATGGGAGTGTTTTCTTAATTTCACTTTCAGATTTTTCATCATTAGTGTATAGGAATGCAAGAGATTTCTGTGCATTAATTTTGTATCCTGCTACTTTACCAAATTCATTGATTAGCTCTAGTAGTTTTCTGGTAGCATCTTTAGGATTCTCTATGTATAGTATCATGTCATCTGCAAACAGTGACAGCTTTACTTCTTCTTTTCCGACATGGATTCCTTTTATTTCTTTTTCTTCTCTGATTGCTGTGGCTAAAACTTCCAAAACTATGTTGAATAATAGTGGTGAGAGTGGGCAACCTTGTCTTGTTCCTGATCTTAGTGGAAATGGTTTCAGTTTTTCACCACTGAGGACGATGTTGGCTGTGGGTTTGTCATATATGGCCTTTATTACGTTGAGGTAACTTCTCTCTGTGCCTACTTTCTGGAGGGTTTTTATCATAAATGGGTGTTAAATTTTGTCAAAAGCTTTCTCTGCATCTATTGAGATGATCATATGGTTTTTCTCCTTCAATTTGTTAATATGGTGTATCACATTGATTGATTTGCGTATATTGAAGAATCCTTGCATTCCTGGGATAAACCCCACTTGATCATGGTGTATAATCCTTTTAATGTGCTGTTGGATTCTGTTTGCTAGTATTTTGTTGAGGATTTTTGCATCTATGTTCATCAGTGATATTGGCCTGTAGTTTTCTTTCTTTGTGACATCTTTGTCTGGTTTTGGTATCAGGGTGATGGTGGCCTCGTAGAATGAGTTGGGGAGTGTTCCTCCCTCTGCTACATTTAGGAAGAGTTTGAGGAGGATAGGTGTTAGCTCTTCTCTAAATGTTTGATAGAATTTGCCTGTGAAGCCACCTGGTCCTGGGCTTTTGTTTGTTGGAAGATTTTTAATCACAGTTTCAATTTCAGTGCTTGTGATTGGTCTGTTCATATTTTCTATTTCTTCCTGGTTCAGTCTCGGAAGGTTGTACACTTCTAAGAATTTGTCCATTTCTTCCAGGTTGTCCATTTTATTGGCATATAGTTGCTTGTAGTAATCTCTCATGATCCTTTGTATTTCTGCAGTGTCAGTTGTTACTTCTCCTTTTTCATTTCTAATTCTATTGATTTGAGTCTTCTCCCTTTTTTTCTTGATGAGTCTGGCTAATGGTTTATCAATTTTGTTTACCTGCTCAAAGAACCAGCTTTTAGTTTTATTGAACTTTGCTATCGTTTCCTTCCTTTCTTTTTCATTTATTTCTGATCTGATCTTTATGATTTCTTTCCTTCTGCTCATTTTGGGGTTTTTTGTTCTTCTTTCTCTAATTGCTTTAGGTGTAAGGTTAGGTTGTTTATTTGAGATGTTTCTTGTTTCTTAAGGTAGGATTGTATTGCTATAAACTTCCCTCTTAGAACTGCTTTTGCTGCATCCATAGGTTTTGAGTCATCGTGTTTTCATTGTCACTTGTTTCTAGGTATTTTCTGATTTCCTCTTTGATTTCTTCAGTGATCCCTTGGTTACCCATATTTACTTTAAATTTCAACAGAGTTTTGGTTAAGAATTTATGGTCCCTTAACACTCCCTGCACCCCCAAAATCTCAACCCTGGAAAAGTCTTATTTTATATTAAACCATATCAATCATTTGTTCCTCAGTATGAATGAATGAATAGGCTTATTAGCTTCTTTCCAGAGAGTAATTTTTAATAGTAGGGAAAAGGTCAGGAAGGCACTGGCTCCTTAGGCAAGTAGGAAGGGTTGCACCATGTAAGAAAAGAAGGGCACAGATAAGTTATTTATGAGGTGTGAAAGAAGACGAGTTGAAATCAAACACCATAGTATAATAGAATGAGATAGAATATAGTGATGAAGAGGGCAGATTTTAGAGTCAGGCTGCCTGGATTAAGATCTCGGCTTTGCCATCTCACTAGCCATGTGACATTCAGCATTACTTCACTTTCCTATGGGCGAATTTTCTCACCCATCTAACAGGGATAATACGAGTACCTAACTCATAGAGCTGTTGGAAAGATTAAATGTGTTAATATATGGGAAACACTTAGAATAACATCTTGCACACAGTTAGGCCTTATATATGGTACCTATTTTTATTATTACTTCATCATTTTGCCAAGAACCTTATTCTCCACCACAAAGACAGGGTGAGTTTTTCTGCTTCATAGTAAACCAAAACTCCTGCAGAATCCTGCATCTTCTCGCTTACATGATTTCTCTTTACCTGAACCCTCTTCACCTCAGTGCAAAAACCTTTTGCTGGACAATCCCTTCCTAGTGGTCCTAACAAATCTGAACATTTCTCTGCTAATGTTTCTTCCTTCTGCTGCAGCACAGAATTCCACTAAAAATTCCTTTTGGAAATACGCATTAGATTCAAAAACACACTTATCTGAGGACTGCAATGCACCCAATCACCTTAACCTACTCCATCTAATTCCAAGAGTTTTAACACATTCCCTAGTCTCACTCACTGTTTGTTCTAGGCAAAGAATCCTATCTCCCTTTTGCCCCATTTCTAAGCATTTATTTAAATGTTCCTCATGCTTTTTCTTTCCTTCATATCTTGTTTGTACTTGCAAATTATAATTACAATATGCCCACTCTAGAAAGCATTACTTCTTTAATAAACCTACGATCTCAAATAATTCTACTGTACTCAACAAATTCTTTGTTCCAACCATCCTTCTGTAGAGTTTGGTGTCCCATACTTTAAGATGCACTGACAAACTGGAAGACTTTAAAAGGAAAGTGATCAAATGGTGAGGGGCCTTGAAACTATATACATATATATACACTCAGATTACTTTCTATTATAGGTTATTATAAGATATTGAATATAGTTCCCTGTGCTATATAGTAAATCCTTGTTGCATATCTACTTTATGTATAATAGTTTATATCTGTTAACCTCATACTCCTAATTTATCCCTCCCCTCCTCCCTTTCCCCTTTGGTAACCGTAAGTCTGTCTTCTGTGTCTGTGAATCTGGGCTTGAAACTGTATTTAAAAGGGAATGGAAATGAGAAGATTCGGGATAAGTTTTGATTTTGGATAAATACAAAAAAGAGCTTGCTGATAATTAAAATCACCTGAAAATGAAACAGACTGGCTTTGCAGGTAATATTCAAGAAAGACCAGGCCGGTGACAGGGGTGGGGGGTAGGGATTGGGGTGTCATGTATTCAAAAGAGGTTGAATAAGAGCAGTTGTTTGCAACCTTCCCCCCCCCCCAATTCCCTAAGAGAAGCTAATTCATGTGAATACCACTGTTAAGTAGGGAAAATAAACACAAAATCTCATTTTGAGTCCAGAATAAGCCCCAGTTTACCTGCACAGGAAAGGATAAATTTCTTGTGGATAAACTTCTCATCCATCTTTGGAGACACTGCCTGGCACATAATAGATGCTTAATAAGTATTCAATGAGTGAATGAATGCTTAATCGATCAGGGCTCTGGACTGCCTAGGTTTAGCTGCATAATACTGTATTAAAACTACAGAGTTTACACTGTTCCAAACAGAGAGTTCTTATCCTCGAGGAGCTTATAATCCTTATGGATGGAACATGAGGAAAAGCTTTTACTCTAGAATCAACTCTCTTAATACTTAAAATTTCTTGGAGGGCTCAAAGCTTGTCTGCATAGACACCAAGCAGAGGACTGATTTTACATTATAGAACTATGACTTAAATAATTTACATATTATGAGTGGTTCTTTATCTAATTGTAGAGCATGGGCTCCTACACGAGAAGGTGTTTAAAAAGTAATATTTATTTATACTTATTTACTGAACCACTATTATACGTGTTGTACTTTGTTAGGATATATGGGGGTTACATGATAATAAGACAAGCAGTTGCCCTTAAAGCATATGTAAAAATATCTATGAATATCAACCAAAATAAGGAATATAAACTACATGAGAACAGGAATTTTGGTCTTTTTTAGAAAATTTTTTGTATTTCCAGAGCCTAAAAGAATACTTAGCACATAGTAAGCACTCAGTAAATATTTGCTTTGTAAAGCAACCATAATCTGATAAAAACTAATTAAAAAAATAGAGTAAAAAAAAATTTGCTGAATGAATTATTGAAAGAGAGAGTGGTGCTCTCCCAACATTCTACTTGTTTCCCCACATTCCCTTATTCTCTTGAAATTAGGTGGGGTTATGGGACTAGTTCTGGATGGGCTGCGGTTAGAAATATCATTTGTCATTTCAAACCCAACATCAAAAAACTTGTGCAATCCTCCAGCTCTCTACTCTTGCCACAGGGAGCAAGGAAGCCACATGCTCCAGGTGCGAACAGCTAGAAGATGGTGAAGACGTCATTATTCTGGGTCCCTAAATGGCTAGTTAGAGCAGAATGTTCCTTTTCCCACCAACCAGTGATAGATAAGTGGCATACACTGGAAAAAAAATTTTAAGTCACTGAAATTTCAGGATGATCTGTACCACAGTCTATCCTGATTAATACAAATAGTAAGTGCTATGAAGTTAGTACAGAGAATATACCATGGGAAATTTTCAGTTGGCCTGATCAAGAAAGGTTTCATAATGATGATGACAATTTAGCTAAGCCTTGAAGATGTAGTATTCCCAAGGTTAGTTAGCTACAAGATGGAAGTCATCCCTTATAAACCTTTCTTTTTAACTCTATTGACATAGTTTATCTAAGTGATAAAGATAACATGCTGAGCTGGCAGTGCTCATCATGTTTTGGTTTTCTTTTACTTCTCCATATAAACCTTAAAATATTAAACAATCCAAAAAAAATCTTAGGAAAGAAAGGAATTGATTTAGAGTGGTACAAGCAGGGAAATAGTACCACCTGTCCTAATGGAAATAGAGAACATTTCTCTTTGACTGTGTGACAGCACAAATCTCTTGTTTGAAGCTTACATATAACCTTCAACACAGGAGAATATCGTTAAGTGCATTTCTGAAAATCTGCCCATAAATTCAATTGCTCTATATCAAATTTTGCTCTCCAACTGACTTATAATCTCAGAATTAGACATAATGTGTAATTACATATAATGTATAAAATTACAATGAAGAATACAGGAAAACTTTTAAATTTCATACTCTGAATAAGAGTAAATTTTCTTGTACAGAATGATAATAACACTAAATTCACAAGAAGTAATAAAAATAAAGAAGAAAACAAGAAGCTCAGCTTTCCTCTGCCTGAGTCAGTAGTATTCAAAGAGATGCAAGGCCCAAAGCAACTTTTTCCATTTGTGCTAAGAGACAGAAGACACCACAGAAGTCATCTATTCAGCCCCAACTCAAGGCAAGAATCCTTCTACAACTTTTATAACAATTACAGTCTGCCTCAATATTCGTATAGAGAATGTAAGATCAGACAGCTTATTCACTCACCATAACATATCTAGCTTATTATCCAGCTGTTGAAAAAGTTTATTCTTTCTTAGCTTTTATATTTCTTATATTTTAAATTTATTTTTGTCTGCTTTAAGTTTCATTTCTACCATTGACTAGTAGTGTCACTTTGGGCAAACTGTCTCACCAATCTGAGTCTTAAACTTATTTTTCATCTACAAAATATGGAACTGATGAGACTATGCATCTCTAACATCCTACCTACCTAACATTTTGTGATTTTTAAATCTTTTCTACAAAACTCTATATTCTGCCTTCGGACCTCCGCATAATTGCATCTTATGGCCTCCTTTCAGAGGGTAGAAGGAATGGAATCTTTGTTATGTTGTGAGGCCTTTCCAGTTTTCCTGTATCCCTTTGTCCTTCCGTAGCAGTAGAGTTTCAGCCTTATAAAAATTCAGACGAGTTTTTCCAACCTTTTTCATTTGTTTACGTATTCCCTACGTAAAGTATGTTTGTATGCAAAATTTTTCAAAAAGTTATGTGAGTACTGAAAGTAAGCTTCCTCATCCCTTGGAAAATCTGTGTTTAACTCTGAGTAGAAGGGCAGGCAACTGAGCTTGCTACAAATGCCTCCTAGCCTTTTAGAAGCTTTTCTCCCTGCTAATTAGCTGTGAATGTTTTGTTTATTTGGTTTCTGTCCCAGCAAGCAGAAGCAAAGGGGCTAGAAATGAAGGGCCCTGACTGTAGAGAGGGTGACCTCCAGGCTTGTCCACAGTTGTAGTTTCCATGGAAGAAGCTTCTTGGGAGGGAGGATGCCTCCACTTATAAATAGTTGTATAAAGTACAGTATTCCATTTACTCTCTTAGGCAACTTTTATTTTAATTTTTTAAGGTAAAAGTCATAGCACTACAGAAAAGATTACTCTATTTTCTCAGCCACTGCTCCTCAGCAACCTATAAATCCTGATAGGGTGGAGATATGCATGCTGGAAATTTCCTACAATAATTTCTAGTCTAACTGTGTTCATATTAGATCAGCTTGGTAGTGAGAAAAGATGGGACTGGGACTTAACAATGAGAAAGATTAACAACCTTAGGCAATGCACACATAAAGGAGTTGTACATTTTATAAATTACATTACTGAGAAATGTAACATAGCAGGTAGAGAGAAATTTAAATGGTGAGTTCATAGAAAATCAAACAAACTATCGAGCAAATAAATTCTGAATACTGAAGACCTTTTTCATCTCAGAAAATGTAGAGAACTATGAACTATGATTTCGGTTGGTAATCACTTGGGATATTTGGTACTTACTGATTTTGTATGAGAAATCAGTGGTGTTAACGACCTAAATTATCATGGGCCCAAATAAATGAAGCTCCAACACAAACAGGCAGTGACAAAAATAAAATAAGTTATAAGAGTTAAAATGAAAATATGCACATAGCATTGGTTATATTTCATCAGTTGTTTGCTACCCTCATGGCTATGAATATGTTTCAGAACATATATGGTCAATTAAAAAATATCCAAGAAGGGCATTTTGGAGGTCAGAAAAATTTCTTGGGGTTATAGGCTGAATATAGTCAACATGGAAGACTGGATTAGTCAGATTCCAAGAGATTGTGTACTCCCTTCAAACTATCGTGAAAAAAGAAACACTGGTAAGATATGAAAGTGTCACTAGGGCTATACTTTTAATGTTAAAATTAAATTCTAGCCTCAAAGCACACTATGCCCCTCCTGATATAGGCCAAGTTCCTTGTTATATTCTAATTCACATTCCATGTCTTCAGTTGATCATTCCACCTGCCGTTTTCGCTGTCTAAACACATTCTTCTCAAGTTTCCCAAGCTTCTCTGCACACGGTCATGCATTTTACTCCTCTCTAAAGTTCTCTCATCTCTCTATGGACACATCAATTTACAAACGCTCTCCACATTCTTCTTCTATGGTTTCTCATTTGACTTTTTACTTCTCTGCCTATGTGGGTACATGAATGATATAGGGACATACATTTTGCTAAATATAGTAATATCCATACATCTTTCCCTTCAATATTTTCCAATCTAGGAAATGTTTGTTATTAACTTAACATCAAATATTTTACACATATCAAGTATAATGGTTTTCAGTTACTGGCCTCATTCTTCTAATCTACCAAATCTTATAATTCTTTCAATATATTTTTCAGAACAAAGGAAAGGAAAAAAACCCAGTGCTGGAGGTAATAAAGACCTTCTCAAAAAGCAAGGGGAGCTATCAAAGAAATACTTCTACCTCTGCCCTGCTTGATCACAGAACCACTTTGAGTATTTTCTGCCCACTATGTACTTTAACTTTCTCATTCCTAACAATGTATACGTATCTTTGACAGACATGTGCGATGGAAACACTCTGCTGTCTCAATGTCCTTTAATAGATTTGTCAGATTTATCTATTGGAGTATAAATTCCTAAATGGCTATATTCAGAGTCTGGAGACCTGGGATATAGTCTTAGATGATCGCAATGGGCTATGTGGAATTTTCTTTTTTCTTTTTTTTTAAAAAGCAGTTGTACAATGTTTTCCTCAGGTTTCTTCCAGTCCTAACACGTATGATTACATGGGAGTTACTGTATCTATCAAATTATTTTTGTACACAAACTAGTACACAGAGTGGGTACTTCACTGTCAAGTGTCTATTCATCTTTCAAGACTCAATTCAAGTGGCTCCTCTTTTCAGTTTTCCTTGGTTATCCTAAATAGAGACAATCTTACTTCTCTGAACATCTACAGAAGTCATTGTTTATACTACATATATGAAGCTTATATACCATATTGTGTCCCAATTATTTTAATTCATGTGATATAACCTCTACCTGACTGTAAGGTCCAAGAAACCATATTCATCTCTATAGCCTCTTGTTCTGATACTGTGTTTAATAAATTTTTATTGAACCTGCTAAACTGTTTTTCTAAAAATATAACCAGAAGAAGTTTTATACATCAAATAACTACGATATAACTATTCTCATCTATAATTTTTTTGGGAAAGGGATAGAAAAGAATTTAGGTAAAATAAGTAGGCAACAAGGAATTTTCTTAGGGATCTTAGATACTAAGTAATAAACAGTGAACTTAGGAGCATAAGCTGAACCAGAACTGCCACTTTTTCAAATCCTACTGGATAACCAACATATATGCATGTGAAGTGTAATAAAGGAATGGGTATTTAGAGGAAGAGTGGGAGGAAAACAGTTGAAGATGAAGAGCTGTTGATACGACAAGGACAAAATTTGGGTACCAGTTCTGCTAGTGTGAGGCCATTTGCTGGAAGTCTCTGAATCTCCCACTTTTAGCTTGGATACTCCATCTTATCCAACAGCTGTCTGCTTACACAGAATATCTGCAGCTCAGTTTTAATGAACTTTCCATGAAATTCAAGGGATTCACACACGGAAGTAAAACTCCCTTAACTGATACCTATTTAACTAACTGTATGCTTATATGAGCTGGTTGTATTAGCTCTTAAACCTATTTGTGTCAGTGATACATGTTATTCTAATTATACGATTCAATTAAATATTATATTAAAAAGATGAAAACTGAGTAGAAAATGACAGTTGTTTCTATGAAAACCAAGTGGATGCTTTGGAAAGCTCAATGAAAGAGTTGCTAAAAATGCTGTTAACTAGATGTAAATAAGTCGATGATGAAAGACTGAGTGACGGATATCATACAAATCTCTAAGGCTTACACAACTACATTGCTTCACAAGAGTATGGTTTAACTCTTTAGAGAAATCAACTGGAAATTTGTCCTTAAAGAAACCAAGATGATAGGTATGGTTTACGCAAGAAAAAGGACTCCTACTTAAAAATAAAACAGTGGCCCTGTATCACAAGAGTGGTGAAGAAAATGTTGAAGGTCATGTGTATCATTTTTTTATATTGAGGGCTCTAGAAGGGCTCTTTTATCACCACTGTGCCAGTTACTAATCCAGACTGCTTCGGGTAAAAAGGGCTTCCTCTAGATTTCATAAATACCTTATTTAAGAAGATCTCATAGAAGTGTCACATGAAAATTTCAGTGTTGTAGATAAGGCATATGTATTCACATTACACGATTTTATGAATGATAAATTAATACAAAGGTCAAAGCAGATAAAAAAAAGCAGACAATCTAATCTTAATAGCAACTATTCAGTATTGCTTTGCTGATGCTTATGAAAGTATAAGCTATATGTTTATCAATCTAAAATACTTTCACTATTACAATTTGTATCAGAGTCTACTATATTACATTATTTTGATAGTGAACATGAGAAAAACTTTAAACTTCAAACTGATTCAACAGTTTAAGAAAGTTTCTGAAGAGGCTAAAACGGTTTTATAAAATTCCTTATTTTTGTAAGCTTTCTACAAATTTGTGATGAGGCAAAACAATAACATGTAAATCTAAGCCATCTTAATATATTGATTCTGTTTTTGCAAATTACTCCACGCTAACCAAGAAATATGTTAATTTTACCAAGTAAACTTTGTTTCAAATGACTTAGATTAAAATTACAAAGAAGTGTTTCAGACTGACATTTTATGTGATATTTTATTTATACTGCCTCATGACTATACTTTTAAATTCATCTACATTCTGGTTTGCCTATTGCACAGATTCTAAAGCCGGCAAAAAATAATCATTCTTTAAAAAATATAGGAAATCATGTCCTAAAATATTTTTCTGTCACATCTTCTCATAAATATACCAGTATGATAAATATACTTTCCCCTCTCTCTTATTAACTCTTACATACATAGCATATAAGGATTGTGGATTTTTATTCAAATAAACAACATAAAACTTCAAATAAACAACTTAAAAACAAAAGCTTTTAAGTTACCAAAATACTTCAATTGTCTCTATTAACTATAAACAAAATATATGATTCTGTAAGCAATAACTGTTAAGATAAACTATTTTGACAAAAGAACTGGTAAATAATTTCTCAAAGGCTAGAAAGAAACACACTAGTAATTTTTAGTTCATTTTCCCTTCAAATATAAAATTTTCATTATTAGAGGAAAAAGAGGAACAAAGTACAGAAGTTGGAGTCATTCACTTCCTTACACAATTAGGAAAAACAGCTGTTACATGAAAAAAAGTGAGTAGAATTAAACAAATTATCTGTCTCTCTTGCTCTTTGTATTTTCTGAAATGAAACATTTCCTCCAAAATTACAACTTCAAAGAATCTCAAAATTTGTACACCAAAACTATTATATATTCTTTCAAATATTCTGTTTATGTGTTGGAAATCTTCTAACCAGATACAACAATTAAAATTAGCAAAGCAATAATAGAATATGTGTTGGTATGCTAAATATAAAAAAATAAGAAATTGCCACATAAATATGATACGTACATTCTATTGTTAGAGGAAGACTGACTAGCAACAGAAACTTTGATTACCAGTTTAAGACAAAATATCTTGACTCCTCTTAAAGTTGCAAATAAAATGGAAAGCTATATATATTTTTGCTTAATTATACCAATGCTTATGTAAAGTGTTTTTTTTTTCACACTATATACTTAATTAAATGCTATTAAAATATGGTGACAAGCTATTTGAGCTCTGTTCTTTTTTACTGGATATGCCTTAAATGATAAAATTTTTATTGCTTTTATATCTGTCCTAAAGATAGTATTGCTGCAGCCACATAGCACAGGGAGATCAGCTCGGTGCTTTGTGACCACCTAGAGGGGTGGGATAGGGAGGGTGGGAGGGAGACACAAGAGGGAGGAGATATGAGGATATGTGTATATGTATAGCTGATTCACTTTGTTATAAAGCAGAAACTAACACACCATTGGAAAGCAGTTATACTCCAATAAAGATGTTAAAAAAAATGAAGTAAAAATTATAAAACTGAAACCATAAAAAAAAAATTTATCAGAAAGAAGATGTGACACATATATACAATATTACTCAGCCATAAAGAGAAATGAAATTGAGTTATTTGTAGTGAGGTGGATGGATCTAGAGTCTCTCATACAGAGTGAAGTAAGTCAGAAAGAGAAAAACAAATACCGTATGCTAACACATATATATGGAATCTTAAAAAAAAAAAAAAGGTTCTCATGAACCTAGGGGCAGGACAGGAATAAAGATGCAGACGTAGAGAATGGACTTGAGGACATGGGGATGGGGAAGGGTAATCTGGGACGAAGTGAGAGAGTAGCACTGACATATATACATTACCAAATGTAAAATAGATAACTAGTGGGAAGCAGCTGAATCCCACGGGGAGATCAGCTCGATGCTTTGTGACCACCTAGAGGGCTGGGATAGGGAGGGTGAGAGAGAGATGCAAGAGGGAGGGGATATGGGGATATATGTATACATATAGCTGATTCACTTTGTTATACAGCAGAAACTAACACACCATTGTAAAGCAATTATACTCCAATAAAGATGTTAAAAAAAAAAGATAGTATTGCTTTTTTCCTTTTTTTAGTGTCTTGGAATTCTAAGGTGTTATAAAAGCAGTTTAAGAGATAGTTATAGGAATAGATACCTAAATAAATTTTAGAACTATTCTAAATTAGGTTTATGCTTATACTATTCATTCAATCAGCATTAGGAAGCATCTACTGTATATTCAGCATTCAGATAGCAGGCATAAATTATTTCATGAATAATTAAAGTGAAAGCATCTAATATTATAAGAAAGAGGTACATTTTACCTGGATTAGATGAGGCAATGCTTTTAGTGTAAGGCAAAACCAAATTCCCAGCTTGCAGGGGAGCAAATCATGCCATTGTGGTTTCACCAGTAATCTAAAGGGAAAACAAAAAGCAAAAATATAGAAGCAAAATATAGAAAGAAAGCTGACAGACAAAATATTTTTATAATAATCATGAATTCTGTTTTGAATGGCTATTTCAACAAAGGAGGAAGTTTTTCAATGAAATATTTATGACAGTTATCACTTAATCTGACATATTTTATCATAAAATATATTAGTACAACAAATGCAATTATGTATAATAAGTAAGAGAATCTAGGCTAAGATTTTGGGGAAGGGGACTTGTAATCAAGTTATAAAGATAAAGAAACAAAAGCCCTGTTTCTAACCTGGACTTTTCATCAGTTTGGCAAAATGAATTCTTAGACCTTATGATTACTTCAGCGGTAAAAGACTAAACATCATCAGAGTGTCCCCAAGTGCTGACAAGCAGATAGGAAGACTGTAGCATAAACAAACCAATACATAAAAATTAATGTCATTTGCAGTTCGCTGAAGCATTACTCACTGATGTCATCAGAACAGAAGACAGGCAGAATAGTCTCTGATCTCCATCTCACATTGATCCAGTTCCTGCCCTGCTGTGTGAACTATTTAAACCCTTTATTTCTTCCTATGAATCAATAGAAGAAATGGTGGTATCTCTTTGAGTGTGCTGCATATCACTGTCTCTCTACATACTGTCACTCCTGAGCTAAACTCTACAGTGATAGACTCTTCTAGTAATACTCTGTTTCTAAAGTTCAGTACAAAATTTTCAAACAACAAGAATTCAGGGGTTTAATTATTTAAGTATATATGAACACTTTACAAAGGGAAAAACCTGTAGAACTTTTGCTTAAGATTAGAATGTGTTTCATAAACTATGGCACATTATTAGTCTTTTATAAACTGAATACAGATGTAAATGTTAGCATATCTGAAATGGATATACATATGAAGTTGAATCACGTTAAAGACATATTTTAAAACAATTTTGAATTATAAAATGTTTTTATATGCTCCCACCTTTCATTTTTTTCTGAAGCACCAAGTTTTGATACATCCACAGTCTTCCCGCCTGTCTTTTTTTTCTTTTCTCTCTTTTTTCTACTAAGCAGTTCATCCTTAATGTGGAAAAAATTATGGTTACAGGTTATCATTAACATGTACTCTTCAAATGTTATCAAGAGTCTTCTGTGAAGGGTAAACATTATAGAAGAACATTTATGCAAATGTATGTAGGGTCCAACATGATTAAGTAAAATCATCAATCTTTAACAATAACTGTTGCCATGGTAACCAGTCCTTAAACACACATGAAGTTCAGCACTGTCAGTCATGTGTATCTCCATAGCAATCAAAGTTTTCTAAGAAGAGAAGGCATTCAACTTACTTTTTCTCATTCATCCAACTTTAATAATGTCACTTCAAAAAGAATGAGTAAACAGATGCTAATTCATGAATACTGATAAATATGTTTATCTTTAGCATATAAATAAAAGCCCATAGCAGAATATACTATGTAGTAGTATATTAGGCTAAGAAAAATGTAATATTTTTTTAACCAACTGATCTCTGAAATTATAAATTTATACTCATTTCAAGTTTTACTGAGTTAAAAGCTTTTAAAATAATCATTCTTTATATAAGGGCCTGTGACACAAAAATTTCTAAAATCATTTTACTTAAAAAATATGTACATCTGGAAGGTGACAATTAAGAAAACATAGCTCTACCTTCTAATTTTCAGCTAGATATTTGAGCCTTCACAAAATTTTGTAACAAACTCAAATGCCACATTTTTAAAAAGAAACATATTTTCTTCTTATGTCATGGATTCTTGAAATAGAAACATATCAAATATTAAATGCTGAGTACAAAAAATATTAGAATAAGGAGTATATACAGAAAAGTTGAAATTTTTATCAGTTGAAAAAATAAATGTCTGAAATTCCATGTAAAATTAAGGAGGCTAGATCATTTGATTTATTACCAATACTTACCAGTTGTTTTTCCAGGTAGATTGACCAAACCACAGCATAATGACCCACTGTGAGAATAATGAACAAAAGTAATGCCAGCTCAGCATTGCTCATTTTTCTCACCCGCCTGTAGTAGAATACAGGCTGTCGCCAATCTGGAAGTCCATTGATCAGAATATCATCATACCTACAGCAGCAAATATAACAGTTTTTCATAGGGAGTTTAAAATAAAAACAAAAAACTTCATTTGTACTTATATGTAAAAAGAGGAAAGAGAAAAGAATTTCTCCAGAAGAGATAACATTTATATAGATTATCGGCATTACAATGGCCTATAAATCAAAACATTGTATCCAATCACAGACAGCCTTCAAAAAGGCACACAGAGATCTGCTGTGGATCCCAGACCCTGTGTGTTTAAACCCCAGTGATGTGACTCCTGTAACGGCAGCTAGGCTGAAGGAGCCACAGAGGCTACCTCCCCACTGCAGGCTGCAGAGGGGCCCCGCCATGAAAGTCAGCAACAAGAGGAAGGCTCTCAGTGGGAGAAAATCAAGATAAGAGCTCTATCTGCTACCATGAATTATATATTAATGGAATCAAAATCAGGATAAATTTTCTAGTCAGTGCTTTTATTTCCACCCCTTGCCAAGGGTTCAAGGTTGAAATATTTATCATTTTATCAAAGCTTCTTAATGACATAAAGAGCCTATAAAATGAGCACTTTTTAATTTTATGTTGGTCACATTCCTTTAGAGAATAAAAAATTCCCAAATTAGGAGATGTGGAAACAACCAATTTCTTGATAAAACTGTTTATTTGTAAACATTTAAGTGGCAATTTCCTCATTTTTTGGCTTTGCTGAAAGGGAAGAACATAACAAATAACAGCTTTCCTAGTAATGCATTTTAAATCTGCTTTCTTTAGAATGAAATTTCAACTGAATTTAAATTTACCCGTCAGACAGTTATTGAGGCAAATATTTTTAAGGTTAAAAATCAGGAATAACATTTATGATTGTAAAACTCAAAATGGTCACACACAAACAATGTTCAAAACACACAACCTGTTAATCTTAGTTCAACACAACTCATTAAATATTCTAATCACACTATTTCCAGAATTAAATCTTCACTGAAAGGCCTAATTTGGTGCAACACATTGACCAAAATATTTTAATTAAAAATATTCTGAGTTAGTCGCAGGCCTAATTACAGGAATAGAAATAGGGCCTATATTGTCAGGCAGGTCAGTAGAACTCAGTAGTAGGTTTTTCTCAAGTAAATTGACCGATCTAGGAATAATAGCGCAGCTGCTAAACTGCCAGTCTTGACATGTAAATCAATTTAAATGCAACAACTGCAGTAGCTACTTTGATAGTTATTAAATTGATACCTTGGAGATATGCTTAAAAAAATAAAGCAGAGGATTTATTACAGGCAACTTCTTTTTTCGGTACAAAAAATATTGGTTATAAATTCGAAATATATTTTATCAGGCTATCTAGAAAACGTGACTTTTAGGATCAACTTAGATTATTAATAATAATGGCAGATCAGAATAACCAATATTCAAAGCAAAGGACATTAGTGGTACTAAACTCTTAAAGGCAGGCAAACTGTGTAGTATACAAGAATCTGCTAATTAAAATATGGTTGTGCAGTAGCTGGGCCAAAGTTTGATGTTAAATATTCTTTTTCAATATTTACATAGCAATTCTTGAACACTAATATCAAGACATAATAACACGATTTCATCAAAAGTTATCATTCCTGTCCTCGAAAATTTATCTTTAAATCTATTTCTGTAAAAACTGACTCATTTTAGATAAGAAATGGATTGGCAAAAAGGTTTCAAGTGGTATAATGCAAGATTACAACATTTGAATGAAGTCCAATGAATGAAGTGCTGAATTTATTCTGAATCTACATTCTACTTCAGATTTGTTGAGGAAAAAAGGTGGAATATAAAAATAATTATTTTCAGCTAATCTCTCCCATGAAATAACTTCAAGTAAAAAGTGTGGCTATTAATAAAGAACATCTAAGAAAGTGGCAACAATTCCCTAGAGCATTGCTAAGTGTTAAATTTGTTTTAGATCTAAACTGTACTGGAAGAAAACCCAGCTGAGCTCATAGCTGCGAATCTCGTATCAAATATTTTATCACCATCATCTTTGAAATGCTATGTGTCTGTTAATAGCTACTATTTTCTACCCCACATATAAATTGTTAGTGCACAGCTAAATTCAAGATAGCAAAACCTTATGCACTGAACACATTAAACAAAACTAGATATTTACTAGGCTACGTCTGCCACTCTGAACAACAGTCTCCAAGGATTAAGCTTAGAATCAATGCTCTATTGATTTTACTATCAATGAACATTATGGCTCACACGACTGGCCATTTTAAGGGAAGATAGCTTCTATTATAGTTCACTTTTTAGAATATATGCTGTTAAAAGATAAATCACTGCTTTCCTGAAACACTGAAAAAATAAAGATATTTCTTAAAATATACACAGACATTATATTCATAAGTTATTTAAGAAAAAAATGTTGTTGACAACACATAAAATTTAAAACATCACTGTTATGCCTTTTCTATATTTAACACATAACACTGTTAAAATAATTAAGCTCATACAAACTGCTCTTAACAATTTGTTAAAATCAGATTAAGAATGTACACATGTATGAATATTATAAGAAAATACAAAAGTAAATCTCTATGATGAAAATATCACTAATATAAAAAATCATATGGATTAATTAGAAATTAAAACAATGATCAATTCTACATATGGCCTAATACATGTTTACATCATTTGATTTTCTTAAAATGCACATGATGAACATAATAATGGTTACATAATTATGTGAGTTCCATTCTATAGTCTGCAATTCATCAAATATTTTTAGCCTAATACAAACATTGGAAAGTAAATCTAAAAATGTTTAAATTACCAGAAGAAAAAAAAGTATGTAAATTAAAAATATTATTAGCATGCTTTGAAGAATAAAACAGTAACTATGAAATTAAAATAGAAAACATGTATATTATGAAAATGAATATTGAAATAATTCTAGCATTTGCCTAAATTGTGAATCTCCCATTGTAAAAAGTTAGAATTTTTAGCTTAAAAGAGTAACAACAACATCTATTTAGGTCACATATTGAAACTTAAGAATAAAAATTAATTGTACAAAGATCATAAACAGGAAAGAAGCTTAAATTAATTGATCTTACTCTCCTTTATAAAATGTACATATGTGCCAAAAACTGTGGTACACAGCACTTTATAGATTGTATATAATACGTGTCTTATAATATCTCCTAATTAGGGAAGGTACTTAGAAAGATTTCTTATTCTCAGGTTAATGTTTATTTTTATTCAAACACACCTGTAATCAAATTTACAATAAGGAGGTAATGGATTTGTAAAAGTTTCGCAGATTAAAGCTGAGAAAACTATACTTTTCACTGGATTTGTAAATAAAATGTGACTTTACTTAGTAAACTAAAAAAATACATTGAACTTTTACAAATATAGTACCATAAAATAGACAAAAAAATTTTAAGTTGCACAAGAGGGTTAGCAAAAGAATACTGGTAAAATTTTAAAATAGATTTTAAACAAAAGTAAATATACTAATATTACTAAAGCACAATCTAGTGTATATATGTAGTGATCAGGATCTACTCAGTACTTTATTCCAGCTAACACTCAGGGCACTTGGATAGAAATTCATGTCAGAACATAGCTGAGCTGCTATTTCCTAAAATAAGCAAGTTACCTAAGGAGTTCAGAAGACTTCTATATTAATCTCCCCTACACGAACCAGGAAAACTTTTTTCACGCTATAGTCTATGCCTTTGGGAGGAAAAAAAAGCTTAAAAGTTTATTCACAATTATACTCCTAAGAATCTACCTGAGAGAAATGAAAAATATCCATTCACACAGACTTGTGTGTGATAATTCACAGCAGCGTTGTTCATCATAGCCAAAAAGTGGAGACGACCTCACTGTCTATCAGTTGGTGAATGGATAAACAAAAGTGGAATGTGGAATACTACTCAGCAATAAAAAAGAATGAACTACTGGTATATGCTACAATATGGATGCACCTCAAAAACATTTTGATAATAGAAAGAAGTCAGATGCAAAAGACTACATATTAGATGATTTCATTAATATGAAGTGTCCAGAAAAAACCACATTTATAGACACATGAAGAAGATCAGTGATTGCCTGGGGCTGGGATCAGAATGGGAAACGCCTGCAAATGGACTTGAGGGAATGTTTTGAGGTGACAGAAATGGTCTAACACTGGTTGTGGTTTGCACAACTCTGTAACTTTACTGAAAATCATGGAATTGTACACTTAAAATAGGTATTTTTACTAAAAATCATGGAATTGTACACTTAAAATAGGTAACTTTTATGGTATGCAAATTATACCTAAATAAGGCTGTTTAAAAAAATAAAATTTGCCTATTCCTTAAAAAAAAAAAAAGTTACCCAGTTTGTTACTTTATCTATTTCAATGCTATTCCCTTTTCTACCAAAAATTTTAAAATGCACCTGATTTCAGTGAAAATACAATTATTTGTAAGGGAACTAAATAGATTAAAATGTCTATGACAATTTTCCAAATTACAAATTCCTGGAAGGTTACACATTACTTATTTAATGAATATTTATAATAAATAATTGTGATACCAAAGAGCATTTTTAAATATCAGTATAAGACAATCTTCTTTCAGAAGATAAAACAAGGAATTATAAACATTAGATAATTGTCTGTAGAGGTGCATTTCTCCTATATGTTTAAATACTCATAGGTCACCCGGCCTCAGGCGCAAGCTTTAGAGGAATGATTCTCAGCTTGATTAGCTAAGACTTTTGCCTCAAGGAAAACCAGTTACCAAAGAGTTACTTGTGCCTCAAGGGGTATAAATACTACAGCTGTTTGTGTAACTGTCAGATCCATTTTTTTCTACTAACACTCTACAATAAATGCAAAGGGAACTAATCCTAAAAAGAAAATGTTAGATGAGTCTATGTTAATGAAGAAACAATTATTACATGAGAAGTGATTTGTTCTGAAAAGATATAAATAATTTCAGTAATTGGAAGAAATTGTTACAAAGTTTACTGACTTTTAAAATAACAACAAACAAAAAGGCAAAATCTGATGCCAAAGATGTAGAGAGACTAAATAAAGCTATCTTTACAGACACGTTCTTGATGTGTGAAACAAAACTAGGGGCTCAGTGAGAGAAACCAACTAGAAAATATGCACAGAATGACCAACACTTCTTTCAACACACTGGTAGGACTCTTTCAACACTGTGGATTATCTCAAACCAGAGGAATGTCTGCTATGGTATCTGGACCAATGCCAGCCCCTTATTATAAAGCAAAGAACTCTTCAAGAGAATATCCTGAGTCCTTGCTTTGCAATCTGACAAACTGAGGTATTCAAATTAAAGAGTTAAGATGAGAACCAAGAGTGGTAGCTGACATTGTAGGATACAGAATAATTCCAGGTAATACATTTGAAGAAAGATTCAGAAGGTCACATTGCATACTTTTTTGGATTGTCTTTAAGATATATTAGCCCTCCATAGAGAGATACAGATATTTAGGCTGGCTTTAGCCTAAAATCTCAAATACCTACTTTTTTTCTTTAAAGGTACTCTTACTGTAAAGCACTATTTTCAAACTACAGATTGTAGCTCACTAGTATCTCCTGAAATCAACTTAGTGGACCACAATCAGCATTGTTTTTAAAAAGAAAGAAGACTGATCTAGACTAGCCTAGAATAGAAAACATCTGTCTGTTTCACACACAATAAGAAGTGTTTTGTCAAATTTTTGTTTCAGTTGTGTCTCTGTGTGTGTGTGTGTGTGTGTGTGTGTGTGTGTGTGTGTGTGTGTCCTGAGGCATGACGCAAAATATATTTCTTACCGTGAGTCTGACTTAAAAAAACTCTGAAACCGGTCACAGTAGTGTCTACCTTCCACACATTCGGAAGAACAGAGGAAGGGGGTCTCTCTGCAATCTCCTCTTAAGTCACTAGCATATAAACCACTGTATAAATACATTACTACTCTGCTGAAAGAGGCCCAGAGAAGTCTCAGAGTGAGGTAGCTGCCTCTTCTCTGACGTTCGACCCTAAACACAGAATCACTGGAGCAGAGGAAGGGAAGGGATGGAGGCCAAAGAAATAGGAGAAAGAAGCAAATATTTTTCTTCTACTCCTATCTTCTACAGACTTATACAAGTCTGTTCTCTCACTCACAAATTGGCTTTATTATTTTGAGGATGAGGAAACACCAAGAAATGGTAATAACTTGAATATCACTAATCGCCTAATTGCAAAACATTTAAGAAATAGAGGGGGGGAAAAAAGCCCCCCAAGCGCAGATAGGAGCAATTACTCATATATCAAAAATGAATAGGCATTTGTTTGAAGTCAAGTGGAATTTTATTTCCCAGAGCATAGATACTCACGTTAAAAATATTAGCTAATGAAGCCATGATCCTGAAGCCTATAAGTACTGAATCAACCTAGTGAATATTTTCAATAGAAATTAACTCTCCTATAAACATACATTTTAAAAACAATGCACATCTTGAAAGCAACGAAAATAAAATACTAACATAATAAAATGTTTAACGAGACAATTCTCTCCTTTATAAACTGAGACATCAAAGTATAACATCTTAATTCAAAAGCAGATGAACACTCACCTCTGCCTTCGTTCATCATCCTTTAAAACTTCATAAATGGCCACCAACTAAAACAGAAGCATTACTTTAAAAATAATCTCAACTATAGGAAATCACGTAGGGAGACGAACACACTATAATTCACATGCAAAAACCCCACGCACTCATATATACAATGAACAGATAAAATCTTAATTATAAGTAACATTTTACGGTTTTGGTAGCACCTTAAGAGGTTAAAAAAGGCTTGATACCAAAATAAATCTTTTTGAAAGACGCAAAACTAATAATTATCTTAACATGTGATTTTTAAAAGCAAAAACTGTAATTTAGACAAGAAAATTATGACAATTATGACCCCCAAGAATTTAGAGATTCTAATATAAAAAAATGTTGGTAAAAGCATATTTTGTAAAAAAAACTGAATAAATACGTATACATTATATTTCTAAACTACAATCTCATTTTAAATGGAAATATTCTACGTGTAGGTTACTGTTTCTACCATAAACATTTATTTATAAATTATCACAAAAATACATATACAATAACAGCATATTTCACTTACTTGTCTAAACTGAGTTTCTGCATTTTCATCTTTATTCTTGTCTGGATGCAAAGTTAGTGAAAGCTTACGATATGCTTTTCTAATGTCTGCAGATGAAGCATCCTGGGGGGGTGGGGGGAGGGGGAAAACACAAAGCAAACTTTGTCAGTAAAAGAAATTCCCAGAACCTTGTTAAGATCTGAGAAGACAGCCAACCAAGTGCAGGACCCCAGGCAATGTAATTTGAGCAATCAGTCTAACAACCAGGCTATGCAACTAGCCTGACCCACATGACTGAACAATTATTCAATCTAATTTGGCTCTCCTCTTAACTTTTCATTACCATACATTCATTTAAAGAAGACAGTATTTGGCAAAACTTTTCAAACACTTGCCTTCCTAAAATTAACCAATAAATCTTTTTCAGTAATTAAGAGATCAAAAAGAAACAAATTAAAAATTAATACATCCGTGTGCCTTCAAGGAAGGTCTTTATTTATCTGAGAATCCTAAAGCCAATGTCTGAAGCCCAGGCTTACCATATGTGGTTCCTTCATTGCTATTTATATTGAACTTACCATGAAGCAACAACCTATGGAATCTCAATTTCACATGTCAAAAAGTATGCCTATTTGAAGGCAGTTAACTGTGCATTTACCCAAAATAATTATAATTAGAAATAGTTATGTATATTGTCATTAACTTTTTTTTTAGTACTTTATAAGTTATTTTCAATGCTGTCCAGTTTCCATAGTCTGATTTGCAGAAATAAATTTGCCCACTATTTATGTATTACTAACATAGTTTAAATATATTTTAAAAGGTCATGATAGTTGAGGAATACTTTGGATTAAGTTGATATTAAAATTGAACTTTATGTAATCCTGTGTGTACATGTAAACTCAGAGAACATCATTTTACATGGCCAGTAAAAAATACATGACAATAACAAAGAACACACTGTTAAGTTGGGTATAAAACTTGATCTCCACTAAATTTAAAAGTTATTGCAAAAACTAACATTCATAGTGGGGCAAAATGAGGATAAAGTTGCTTATTAAATTGTATCTTGTTTTTTAGCTGAGTATTTGTTCAATTAATTCCTAAAACTGATTTACTAAAAAGTTCAAATGACTAAAAAAACAAAACATAACAAAAGTCTGTGTACCTGGGACTAAATAGCTGTTAAAGAAACAGAGATGGAAAGAGGCAAAGTGAGACTACAATTAGTCTGCCAAGCTCTCTTTTATAAACCAATACTTTCATTACCAATTTTCTGGGGCTTATTGCTCCAGGCAATCACTCTACTTTAAAGTTTCAACTTAGGTGTGAATATTTTTCTGACTTGTGGAGGGCTGAGGAGCTATAAAATTAGTAGAGTAAGTTTCGCAGGTAATATGGTTATAATTTCCATTCTCATTTGCTCAATGGAATTGATGTGTTCCTTATACTTAAATGATAGGTAGCATGTAGCAGAAAAGGATGATTATTTACTGAAACTCTGTGATGGAGATTTTGTTGAGCAAAGAGGTCAAGTGTGAAATGAATTCTCATTCTCTAATTGGGACTTTAATTTTAGATTTTATTAAATTGGGACTCTATCACAGAGAAATTCCAAAAGTAGATTTCTTACAAAATAAGAGTGTATGAATTTGCTTATGTTACAAAATTAATACATGCTCATTATGGAACATCTATGACTTACATAACAGTCACCTAAGACATTTCCCTCCTTCCAGTCTTGGCAAGCTGACCCCAATCCTCCGTTTTTCTGCCGCAGTATATACCGTAAGGGTAAATGTGGCCAGATGGCTCTCCTATTTCAAACCCTTCAGTAATGCCCAAGAACCTTCATCATCTGTCTTTTCCAGTCTTTTTAGCTTTATATCCCACTATCTTGGTCCATCCTCCTTGTCCCCCAAACCATCACACGATACGATGCTGTTCTCCAACTTTATGTTTTTGTTTTGCATCCAGCTGTAGATACAGACAGTTCTCTCCTGACTTAGGAATGGGCCTCGCAGGCTACACAGAAATACTGCCTGACTATTTTCCTCTTGAGAATCTGCCCAGTATGTTTATTTCACTAATAAGTGGAAAGAACTTATTAGTTTCATGCTAAGTGGACAGAACTGAAAAACTCAGAGGTTTCCCTATCTAAAAGACATGCTCTAGACAAGTTGCACCTCAAACTAGCTTATGTATGTATTAAATTTTAGTTAATTACTTAATGAATCTTAACTTATTTTATCCTCATAAGAAAGCTATAAGATAAGCATAGTTGTTAGCAGGCCCATTTTACTGATGAGGTAAGTGAGGCAAAAAGAAGTAATTTGCTCAAGTTCATACTACTGGCAAATAGAGGAAAACAGAATTCAAACCCAGAAAATATTGCATCAGAATCATAGCTCTCTATGTGGATTCTTTAGATTCAGTTAGTAGATTTCATCTGAGCCACTTCACAAGGGCTAAAAGCTTTTGGGAAGGCAGTGAGAACAACTGCTACAATCCTACTGAGCTGATAAACTATGTGGAAAACATCCACACAACTACAATGGAATATGGTCAACTGCAGTTTTAAAGGTAAAGATCCTGATATATGTTGGCTTTTACGGCACATTTTACATCGTATTTCTACTAGAGACCTGAATGTTAGAACATTCATCTCACATACACAGTGAATTAGACGTTTTATCTCTCTGGCTTTCAGAGAAAAAATTTTGATAGGACTATGGGTGAACTGGCCATCTTTAACACTGTTGACATCAGGAGATCTACAGGGTTCAACTGCCAGGATTCTTTTCCTTCTAAATGCGATACGGTTTTTTGGCAAGCTGGACATGAATTATCATAATACTTGGATGACCCCTGTAAAGAAGAGCTATACACGGTCATTCGTTTTGTTTTTTTTTGGGGGGGGGGCTGTGCCACACAGCATGCGGGATCTTAGTTCCCTGACCAGGGATCGAACCTGTGCCCCCTGCATTGGAAGTGCAGAGTCTTAACCACTGGACCACCAGGGAAGTCCCTGGTCATTCTTTATTAAAAAACAAAAAACAAAAAACACAACAACAACCTATGAAAATAATATGTTTGTCAAAATTGAAAAAAATGTGATGAGACATCAATGAAAGTGGCAGAGTAGGGAACTCCAAGGGCCCGTCCCTGAAGAGAAACAGCAAATAACCTGGCAAAACCTGTCAGAATCAACTTTATCTGAACTCTTCAAACTAGTCAAAGGATTCCAGCAATCAGTCAAGCACTTAGTCAAGCAAAAGGTAGCTAATTTGCAGTAAGCGTCCTGAAGATGCCAATCTGAGTTACTGGTGTGGGTTCCTAGTGTTAGAGTAAGCAAAGTGGACTTTGTCCTCCAAGAACTGTGGCTGCTTGTTCTGGCCTGTCTTTTGGTTCCCTGACAGACTGTGTAAAGGGCTTACCTTTATTTCACCAAGCTCAGATCTCTCCCAGTGCAGAGAGGCAACTGTTCAGGACATTTGTCAAAAACATTTAACGGCAAATTTATTAGCAGGTGCCAAATGAGGCAAGGGATGGCAGCTGGGGTAAACAATAGACACATCAAAAAGCTTAGGAGGAAAAACTGGAAAGTGAGATGCTTTGGGGAATATGGGATTTGAAATGCTCCCACCAGAAGACCCACATGTGTGTGCCCAAGGCGGAGTAGCTGCTCAAAAACACCTGAGACGGCCCTAAATTCTCACTTCTGGCTGAGCTTTAGGCTGTATACAAGCAGCAGATGAAGTCTAAGGGTGAGTTGTAAACTGCCTAGCTGAGTGTTGAAGGCATGCCCCAACATATACACAGGACCCACTGCCAAAGATTTTGAGGTTTTTTTGTTTGTTTGTTTGTTTCTGGTCCCAAACCTTTAAGGAAATCTCTGTTGAATCATTAGCTGACCCCTAAGCTAATCAAACAGATGTCAGTGGCCACACATGGCAAAGAATATACACTTTACAAAATTAGTTCAGAAAAATCACTAGACAAACAAACAACACCAACCACAGGCAGAAAAAAACAAACAAACAAACAAAACCCTGATGAGGTAAAATAATCTAATTACCACATTA
This sequence comes from Balaenoptera physalus, assembly GCF_965194825.1. Lineage (NCBI taxonomy): Eukaryota > Metazoa > Chordata > Mammalia > Artiodactyla > Balaenopteridae > Balaenoptera > Balaenoptera physalus. The sequence continues at coordinate 166,574,395 of NC_138883.1, forward strand.
TATATTCAAAATGTCCAGTACTCATTAAAAATTATGAAGGATGCAAAGAAACAAGAAAGTATGGCCCACACACACAGAAAAAAGAAATTAACAGAAATTGTCCCTGATGAAGACCAGACACTGGATTTACTGGAGAAAGATTTTAGGTCAACTGTTTTAAATATGCTCAAGAGCATGTACAAAGAACTAATAGAAAGAACAAGAATGATGTCTCACCAAATTGAGAATATCAACAGAGACATAAAATTTTAAAAGGAACCAAAGAAAACTTCTGGACTTGAAAAATACAATAACTGAAATTTAAAAAATCACTAGAGGGGCTCAAAAGCAGATTTGAGCAGGTAGAAGAAAAACATCTATGAACTTGAAGATAGGTCAATGAGAGTTTCCAATAAGAGGAGCAAAAAGAAGAAAAAAAAATGAAGAAAAATGAACAGAGCCTAAGAGATCTGTGGGACACCACCAAGTATACCAACATACATTTAATAAGAGTCCAAGAGGGAGAATAGAGAAAAGGGCAAAAAAAAAAAAAAAAAAAAGACTGAAAACTTCTAAAATTTGATAAAAGACATGAATATACACATCCAAGAAATCTCAACAAATCCTAAGTAGGGTAAACACAAAGAAATCCACACCTAGAAACATTCCACTCAAACTGTTCAAAGACAGAGAATCCTGAGAACAGCAGAGTGATCATTATGTACAAGGAATTCTCAAAAACATTAACAGCTAATTTCTCATCAGAAACCATGGTGGCCAGAAGTTAATGGAATGACATATTCAAAGTGCTTTAAAAAATCTGTGAAGCAAGAATTCTATATCCAGCAAAGCTATTCCTCAAAAAAGAAAGAGAAATTAAGATATTCCAATTAAACAAAAGATAAGAATTCATTTCTAGTAGACTTGCTCTACAAAAAGTGCTGCAGACAGTCCTTCAGGCTGAAAGAAAAAAATACCAGGGAGTAACTCAATTCATACAAAGAAATAAAGAACACTGATAAAGATAACTATATAGATAAATATAAAAGTCAATATTCATGTATTTCTAGTTAGTAACTCCAATTTTTTATGATTTAAAAGACAACTATTAAAGCAATAATAATAAATGTCTTAAATGTCTTAAATAATAAATGTCTATGTCTCAAATAAAATGATAATATAGATCTATGTCTATGTGCATACATGTATAAAGATGTAATCTGTGACAATAACTACATAAGGAAGGGGAACACAGCTATACAGGAGCCAAATTTTTTATATGATTGAAACTAACTTGCTATTAATTCAAACTAGATTTCTATAAATTAACATGTTAATTGTAATCTCCATGGCAAACACTAAGAAAATAAAGATCTACTGTAAAAGAAACAAAAAGCAAATCAAATAGTACACTAAGAATACTGTGAACAATTGCATGCCAATTAGGAAACCCAGATGAAATAGACAAATTTCTAGAAACACACAAACTGACTCATGAAGAAACAGAAAAAAATGAATAGACCTATAACAAGTAAAGAGATTGATCAGTTAATAAAAACCAAAAAAACCCAATGCCCTAAAAAGAAAAGCCCGCAACCTCAAAACCAGATGACTTTCACTACTGAATTCTGTCAAACATTTGAAGAAATCACAATCCTCTTTAAACTCTTCATTAGGAGAGTTTAGGAGGAAGGATACCAAAGGAGACCATTAGGAGACATTAGGAGGAAGGATACCAAAACCAGAAAAACACCTCATGAAAGAAAACTATAGATCAATATTCCTTATTAATACAGATGCAAAAATTCCTCAGCAAACTTCTAGTAAACTGAATCCAGCTGCATATAAAAAGGATTACATACCATGACCAAGTGAGATTTAGCCTATGAATGCAAGGGTGTTTCAGTGCATGAAAACCAATCAATATATCATATTAATTAAATGAAGAACAAAAAACCACATAGCCATCTCAATTGATGCAGAAAAAGCATATCCAACACCATTTAATAACAAAACACTCAACAAACTAGGACTAGAAGGAAACTTTCTCAAGTTGACAAAGGGCATCTATGAAAAACCCACAGGTAACCTCCTACCTAAATGGTGAAGCCTGAAACCTTTTCCCCAAGATCAGTAGTAAGAGGGATATCTGTTCTGCCCTGAGCAATTAGTCAAGAAAAAGAAATAAAAGGCATCCAAATTAGAATGGAAGAATTAATACTCTCTCTATTCACAGACGACATGATCCTATACGTGGTAAATCCTAAAGCATCACAGAACAAGTATTAGAGCTAAGAAGTAAATGTATTAAGTTGTAGGATACAACATCAACGTATAAAGATCAGCTGTATTTCTACATACTAGCAATTAAAAATCCAAAAATGAAACTAAGAAAACAAATCCTTGACAATAGCATCAAAATGAATAAAATACTTTGGAATAAGTTTAACAAAAGAAGTGTAACATTTGTACACTATGAACTATAAAACACTGCTGAAAGAAATGAAAGAAGGTCTTAATAAATGGAGGGGCATCTATGTTCATGGACTGGAAGACAATATTAAAATGGCAATAATTCGCAAGTTGATCCACAGATTCAATGCAATCCCTATCAAAATCCCACCTGGCATTTTGCAGAAATTTACATGCTTATCCTAAAATTCATAGGGAAATGCCAGGGACCCAGAATAGCTACAACACCCTGAAAACAAAGTTGGAAGATTCATATGTCCTGATTTCAAAACTTACTACAAAGCTATAGTCATCAAGACAGTGTGGTCATGACATATGGATAGACATACAGCTCAATATAAGAATTCAGAATCCAAAAATAAACCTATTCATCTATGGTCAAATTGATTTTCAACAAGGGTGCCAACATCATTCAATAGAGAAAGAACAGTCTTTTCAACAAATGATGTTGAGATAACTGGATATCTACATGCAAAAAAAAAAAAAAGACAGAAAGAAGTTGGACCCTCATCTCACACAATATAAAAAAACTAACTTGAAATAAATCAAAGTCCCAAATATAAGAGCTAAAACTATAAGACTCTTAGAAGAAAACACAGAGGTAAATCTATACGACCTTGGATTTTTACAATGGATTCTTAGCTATGATATTAAAAGAACAGGCAACAAAAGAAAAAATATACAAATTGTACTTAATCAGAATTTAAAACTTTGCAGCCACTGTGCAAGTTTGGTGGTTCCTTAAAAAAATAAGCACAGAGTTACCATATAACCTTTTAATTATATTCCTAGGTATTTAATGAAGAGAATGAAAACTGGTGTTCAAACAAAAGCTTGTACACAAATGTTCACAGCAATACTATTTACAATAACCAAAAAGTAGAAACAACCCAACGTCCACTAACTGATGAATGGATAAACAACATGTGGTATAGGTATATCAATACAATGAATATTACTCAGACATAAAAGGAATGAAGTACTGATATATGTTACAACATGAATGAATCTTGAAAACCCGATGCTAAATGAGAAAAGCCAGACACAGAAAGCCATGTATTTCATGATTCCATTTTAAATGTCCATTTGTCCTTTATGGACAAATCTATTGATATGGAAAGCAAATCAGTAGTTCCCAGGGGCTGGGGAGAGAGGGGAATGAGGAGTGACTGCTTAATACACACAGAGTTTCTTTTCGGGGTGCTGAAAATGTCCTGGAATTAGATGATGGCTGAACAACATTGTGAATACACTAGAAATCATGGAATTGTACACTTAAAATGGTTAAAATGGTGAATTTTACGTTTCATGAATATCTCAATTTTTAAAAATTGAAACAATGCAGAATTATCTTTATTGCACGCTATGTGCTAGGCGCCATTCTAGCCACAATATATGTTGATTCCCTTGATTTTTACAACCCTTGGTGATAGGTATAATTATTATCTTTATTTTAATGAGGAAACTGGGGCTTAAACTAAGGCTTAGTAATCTGCCAAAATGTTAGATAGATACTAGGTAGCAGAAATTTCCTGACAGAAATTTAGTCTCACCTCCCATGCTACCTCTTCTAGAATTAAAGACTATTTTCTGCATATCCTATGGCCACTCCTTGATTATCTTCTAATGTAAGTTAAGCTATACACATCAGAATGGAGCCAGCTATCTCTGGGAGTTGAAAAGCAGGATTGGTAGTGATCTGATATAGCTCAACCCAGAGATGTTTAAAATGTATTCATTGTTCCCAGTGAACACTCTTCTAGAGGTAGATACATTAAATGAAAAACTTCTTATCTAATTTACTTTTGAACAGATCTGGTAAGGATGTCAGATGTGGGACAAATCTCAGAGAAATTTTACTCGTATTCTAGATTATATTAGAGTTAGCCCCTTTCCACTTACTATGATGCTTAGGATGAAGATGGGCTTGAAAATAACTAAGCCACTTACTAGCTATGTGATTTTGGACAATTTACCTACTCTAAGTCTCAAGTTCTCATCTATAAAATAGAAATAATAATGTTACAACACCTAAATATATATACATATATGTAAATATATATACACACATACATATATGTACATAATGTGATTATAGTATCTGGCACATAGTAGTGTTGAGTAAATGAAAACTGTTATAATACGTAGGCTAGAAAGTCACTATTTCTCTTTCATTTTAACACTTAGCAAACCTGACTTGCAGTATATTTGGATTTGTGCTTCAGACCGTGAGTACTAAGGAACTGAGAAGAGTAAAATGAGTTTGGATGGTTTTTATTTATTGATTTGACAATATTTATTGCGTACCTACTACTTACCACCACTGAGGACACAGTAGTGAACAAAATAAACCCAATCTATCCTCATAAAAGCTTTGCAAGGTAAGAACACTGAAAATTCTGTCTTAGGTGGTCCGAGAGGGGTTTCTTATTTTACTTTATATCAGGAATTGGCAAACATTTTCTGTAAAGGGCCAGATAGTAAATACTGGAGGCTTTGCAGGCCAAAAAGTCTCTGCTGCAATTATTCAGCTCTGCCATTGTAGTGAGAAAGCAGCCACAGACGACACATAAACAAATGGGTGTTGTGGTGATCCAGTGAAATTTTATTTTCAACAACAGTTAGTGTCTGGTTTTGGCCCATGGAGTGTAGTTTGTTGACCCGATTTATATCAGTGGATTGCCAATAATCTAAAACTCATTCTACTTACAGTGTCTTTGCAAATTTGAGACCCACCTTTTTTTAGGTCTGCCAGGTGGTTAACAAAACAAAAATGAGAAGACCTTATCCAGAATCTGACTAAAGTAAACTGTTCTTTTTTTTTTTCAGTTTAATTTTATTTATTTTTTTAAACAGCAGGTCCTTATTATTCATCCATTTTATACACATCAGTGTATACATGTCAATCCCAATCGCCCAATTCAGCACACCACCACCCGCACCCCCCCGTCGCTTTCCCCCCTTAGTGTCCATACGTTTGTTCTCTACATCTGTGTCTCAATTTCTGTCCTGCAAACCGGTTCATCTGTACCATTTTTCTAGATTCCACATATATATGTTAATATACGATATTTGCTTTTCTCTTTCTGACTTACTTCACTCTGTATGACAGTCTCTAGATCCATCCACATCTTAACAAAGGACCCAATTTCGTTCCTTTTTATGGCTGAGTAATATTCCATTGTATATATGTGCCACATCTTCTTTATCTATTCGTCTGTCAATGGGCATTTAGGTTGCTTCCATGACCTGACTATTGTAAATAGTGCTGCAATGAACATTGGGGTGCATGTGTCTTTTTGAATTATGGTTTTCTCTGGGTATATATGCCCAGTAGTGGGATTGCTAGGTCATATGGTAATTCTATTTTTAGTTTTTTAAGGAAGCTCCATACTGTTCTCCATAGTGGCTGTATCAATTTACATTCCCACCAACAGTGCAAGAGGGTTCCCTTTTCTCCACACCCTCTCCAGCATTTGTTGCTTGAAGATTTACTGATGATGCCCATTCTAACTGGTGTGAGGTGATACCTCATTGTAGTTTTGATTTGCATTTCTCTAATAATTAGTGATGTTGAGCATCTTTCCATGTGCTTCTTGGCCATCTGTATGTCTTCTTTGGAGAAATGTCTGTTTAGGTCTTCTGCCCATTTTTGGATTGGGTTGTTTGTTTCTTTAATGAGCTGTTTATATATTTTGGAGATTACTCCTTTGTCCGTTGATTCGTTTGCAAATATCTTCTCCCATTTTGAGGGTTGTCTTTTCGTCTTGTTTACGGTTTCCTTTGCTGTGCAAAAGCTTTTAAGTTTCATTAGGTCCCACTGGTTTATTTTTGTTTTTATTTCCATTACTCTAGGAGGTGGATCAAAAAAGATCTTGCTGTGATTTATGCCACAGAGTGTTCTGCCTGTTTTCCTCTAAGAGTTGTATAGGGTTCGGTCTTACATTTAGGTCTCTAATCCATTTTGAGTTTATTTTTGTGTATGGTGTTAGGGAGTGTTCTAATTTCATTCTTTTACATGTAGCTGTCAGCTTTCCCAGCACCACTTATTGAAGAGACTGTCTTTTCTCCACTGTATATCCTTGCCTCCTTTGTCATAGATTAGTTGACCATATGTGCGTGGGTTTATCTCTGGGCTTTCTATCCTGTTCCATTGATCTATAGTTCTGTTTTTGTGCCAGTACCATATTGTCTTGATTACTGTAGCTTATAGTCTGAAGTCCAGGAGCCTGATTCCTCCAGCTCTGTTTTTCTTTCTCAAGATTACTTTGGCTATTTGGGGTCTTTTGTGTCTCCATACAAATTGTGAAATTCTTTGTTCTAGTTCTGTGAAAAATGCCATTGGTAATTTGATAGGGATTGCACTGAATCTGTGGATTGCTTTGGGTAGTAGAGTCATTTTCACAATGTTGACTCTTCCAATCCAAGAACATGGTATATCTCTCCATCTATTTGTATCACCTTTAATTTCTTTCATCAGTGTCTTATAGTTTTCTGCATACAGGTCTTTTGTCTCCTTAGGTAGGTTTATTCCTAGGTATTTTATTCTTTTTGTTGCAGTGGTAAATGGGAGTGTTTTCTTAATTTTACTTTCAGATTTTTCATCATTAGTGTATAAGAATGCAAGAGATTTCTATGCATTAATATTGTATCCTGCAACTTTACCAAATTCATTGATTAGCTCTAGTAGTCTTCTGGTGGCATCTTTCGGATTCTCTACGTATAGTATCATGTCATCTGCAAACAGTGACAGTTTTACTTCTTCTTTTCCAATTTGTTTTCCTTTTATTTCTTTTTCTTCTCTGATTGCCGTGGCTAGGACTTCCAAAACTATGTTGAATAGTGGTGAGAGTGGACATCCTTGTCTTGTTCCTGATCTTAGAGGAAATGCTTTCAGTTTTTCACCATTGAGAATGATGTTTGCTGTGGGTTTGTCATATATGGCCTTTATTATGTTGAGGCAGGTTCCCTCTATGCTCACTATCTGGAGAGTTTTTATCATAAATGGGTGTTGAATTTTGTCAAAAGCTTTTTCTGCATCTATTGAGATGATCATATGGTTTTTCTCCTTCAGTTTGATAATATGGTGTATCACATTGATTGATTTGCGTATATTGAAGAATCCTTGCATCCCTGGGATAAATCCCACTTGATCATGGTGTATGATCCTTTTAATGTGTTGTTGGATTCTGTTTGCTAGTATTTTGTTGAGGATTTTTGCATCTATATTCATCAGTGATATTGGTCTCTAATTTTATTTTTTTGTAGTATCTTTGTCTGGTTTTGGTATCAGGGTGATGGTGGCCTCATAGAATGAGTTTGGGAATGTTCCTTCCTCTGCAATTTTTTGGAAGAGTTTGAGAAGGAGGGGTGTTAGCTCTTCTCTAAATGTTTGATAGAATTCACCTGTGAAGCCATCTGGTCCTGGACTTTTGTTTGTTGGAAGATTTTTAATCACAGTTTCAATTTCACTACCTGTGATTGGTCTGTTCATATATTCTATTTCTTCCTGGTTCAGTCTTAGAAGGTTATACCTTTCTAAGAATTTGTCCATTTCTTCCAGGTTGTCCATTTTATTGGCATAGAGTTGCTTGTAGTAGTCTCTTAGGATGCTTTGTATTTCTGCGGTGTCTGTTGTAACTTCTCCTTTTTCATTTCTAATTTTATTGATTTGAGTCCTCTCCCTCTTTTTCTTGATGAGTCTGGCTAATGGTTTATCAATTTTGTTTATCTTCTCAAAGAACCAGCTTTTAGTTTTATTGATCTTTGCTATTGTTTTCTTTGTTTCTTTTTCATTTATTTCTGCTCTGATCTTTATGATTTCTTTCCTTCTGCTAACTTTGGGTTTTGTTTGTTCTTCTTTCTCTAGTTCCTTTAGGTGTAAGGTTAGATTGTTTGAGATGTTTCTTGTTTCTTGAGGTAGGCTTGTATAGCTATAAACTTCCCTCTTAGAACTTCTTTTGCTGCATCCCATAGGTTTTGGATCGTCGTGTTTTCATTGTCATTTGTTTCTAGGTATTTTTTGATTTCCTCTTTGATTTCTTCAGTGATCGCTTGGTTATTTAGTAACGTAATGTTTAGCCTCCATGTGTTTGTGTTTTTTACGTTTTTTTCCCTGTAATTGATTTCTAATCTCATAGCGTTATGGTCAGAAAAGATGCTTGATATGATTTCAATTTTCTTAAATTTACTGAGGCTTGATTTGTGACTCAAGATGTGATCTATCCTAGAGAATGTTCCATGCGCACTTGAGAAGAAAGTGTAATCTGCTGTTTTTGGATGGAATGTCTTATAAATATCAACTACATCTATCTGGTCTATTGTGTCATTTAAAGCTTGTGTTTCCTTATGAATTTTCTGCTTGGATGATCTGTCCATTGGTGTAAGTGAGGTGTTAAAAGTCCCCCACTATTAGTGTGTCACTGTCGATTTCCTCTTTTATAACTGTTAGCAGTTGCCTTATGTATTGAGGTGCTCCTATGTTGGGTGCATATATATTTATAATTGTTATATCTTCTTCTTGGATTGATCCCTTGATCATTATGTAGTGTCCTTCATTGTCTCTTGTAACATTCTTTACTTTAAAGTCTATTTTATCTGATATGAGCATTGCTACTCCAGCTTTCTTTTGATTTCCATTTGAATGGAATAACTTTTTCCAACCCCTCACTTTCAGTCTGTACGTGTCCCTAGGTCTGACGTGGGTCTCTTGTAGACAGCATATAGATGGGTCTTGTTTTTGTATCCATTCAGCAAGCCTGTGTCTTTTGGTTGGAGCATTTAATCCATTCACGTTTAAGGTAATTATCAATATGTATATTCCTATTACCATTTTCTTAATCGTTTTGGGTTTGTTTTTGTAGGTCCTTTTCTTCTCTTGTGTTTCCCACTTAGAGAAGTTCCTTTAGCATTTGTTGTAGAGCTGGTTTGGTGGTGTTGAATTCTCTTAGCTTTTGTTTGTCTGTAAAGATTTTGATTTCTCCACCGAATCTGAATGAGATCCTTGCTGGGTAGAGTAATCTTGGTTGTAGGTTTTTCCCTTTCATCACTCTAAGTATATTATGCCACTCCCTTCTGGCTTGTAGAGTTTCTGCTGAGAAATCAGCTGTTAACCTTATGGGAGTTCCCTTGTATGTTATTGGTCGTTTTTCCCTTGCTGCTTTCAATAATTTTTCTTTGTCTTTAATTTTTGCCAATTTGATTACTATGTGTCTCGGCATGTTTCTCCTTGGGTTTATCCTGTATGGGACTCTCTGTGCTTCCTGGACTTGGGTGGCTATTTCCTTTCCCATGTTAGGGAAGTTTTCGACTATAATCTCTTAAAATATTTTCTCGAGTCCTTTTTCTCTCTGTTCTCCTTCTGGGACCCCTATATAATGCGAATGTTGTTGCGTTTAATGTTAATGTTGTCCCAGAGGTCTCTTAGGCTGTCTTCATTTCTTTTCATTCTTTTTTCTTTATTCTGTTCCGCAGCAGTGAATTCCACCATTCTGTCTTCCAGGTCACTTATCTGTTCTTCTGCCTCAGTTTTTCTGCTATTGATTCCTTCTAGTGTAGTTTTCATTTCAGTTATTGTATTGTTCAGCTCTGTTTGTTTGTTCTTTAATTCTTCTAGGTCTTTGTTAAACATTTCTTGCATCTTCTAGATCTTTGCCTCCATTCTTTTTCCGAGGTCCTGTATCATCTTCGCTGTCATTATTCTGAATTCTTTTTCTGGAAGGTTGCCTATCTCCACTTAATTTAATTGTTTTTCTGGGGTTTTATCTTGTTCCTTCATCTGGTACATAGCCCTGTGCCTTTTCATTTTGTCTGTCTTTCTATGAATGTGGTTTATGTTCCACAGGCTGCAGGATTGTAGTTCTTCTTGCTTCTGCTGTCTGCCCTCTGGTGGATGAGACTATCTAAGAGGCTTGTGCAAGTTTCCTGATGGGAGGGACTGGTGGTGGGTAGAGCTGGCTGTTGCTCTGGTGGGCAGAGCTCAGTAAAACTTTAATCTGCTTGCCTGCTGATGGGTGGGGCTGTGTCCCCCCTCTGTTGGTTGTTTGGCCTGAGGCGACTCAACACTGGAGCCTACCCAGGCTCTTTGGTGGGGCTAACGGCGGACTCTGGGAGGGCTCACGCCAAGGAGTACTTCCCAGAACTTCTGCTGCCAGTGTCCTTGTCCTCACGGTGAGACAGAACCACCCCCTGCCTCTGCAGGAGACCCCCCCAACACTACCAGGTAGGTCTGGTTCAGTCTCTATGGGGTCACTGCTCCTTTCCCTGGGTCCCCATGCACACACTACTTTGTGTGTGCCCTCCAAGAGTGGAGTCTCTGTTTCCCCCAGTCCTGTCAAAGTCCTGCAATCAAATCCCGCTAGCCTTCAAAGTCTGATTCTCTAGGAATTCCTCCTCCTGTTGCTGGACCCCCAGGTCTGAAGCCTGACATGAGGCTCAGAACCTTCACTCCAGTGGGTGGACTTCTGTGGTATAAGTGTTCTCCAGTTTGTGGGTCACCCACCCAGCAGTTATGGGATTTGATTTTATTGTGATTGCGCCCCTCCTACCGTCTCATTGTGGCTTCTCCTTTGTCTTTGGATGTGGGGTATCTTTTTCGGTGAGTTCCAGTGTCTTCCTGTTGATGATTGGTCAGCAGTTAGTTGTGATTCCAGTGTTCTCGCAAGAGGGAATGAGAGCACGTCCTTCTACTCCGTCATCTTGAACCAATCTTTAGTAAACTGTTCTTAATAAAACTTCTTATTGCCTTGAAAAAACTCAAGAATATTAAATCCAAGAGAAGAACATATATCAGATTCAGTAAAAAGGGAAGACTATAGTTATCCAAACTATATATTTAGGCACACAGGTGAAGAACTTCAAACTCTGGTTGACATCTGGGTATCTTAATTTCTGTAATGTTATTATCCAAGGTCAACTGCCTCAAACTTAGTAATTCCATGCAATCTTTCTAAGTCCTTGGGTCATTTTCTCATCTGATATTACTGAGTAAAAAGCTCAAGCTGAACTCTTGATAATGACGTCGTCCTCTTTACTCTGTCCTTTGCACTTAAATTTATAGTCCACTCCCACCCTCCACCCCCCCCCAAAAGCCAACAACAACAAAAAATAAACAAAAAACTATGTGCCTGGATACAAGTGCATTTACCACTAGAAGAACTAAATAATAGAGGCATTTAAGGAGGCATTTAAGGACCAGGAAGATAAGACAGGAAACTTGTGCTCACCATAACTTCAGGACTACGGGATTTTATGCAGGTTCACAGAAAATTCAAAATAAATTGGAAAAAAAATCAAAATAAACTGAAAAAGGAAAATGTTTTAAAAAATGATTTTTCATGGCAAAAATAAATAAAAAAGTCGTTTACTTCATAATAAATTTTAAGTCTGGGGTTCTATGGTTGACCTGCTACAAAAGAAGCAGGGAGAAGCTTTGGGTTCTGCCACTGGAGATCACTGTTAAAAGTCAATTGCCTTTGGAGAAAACTACTGAAATTTATGTAAGATGACAGCTTTAGTTGACTTTTCTTAGCCTTAAACTATATATAGGAACCAATAAAGGGCTAGTTTATATCAAAATCCTAGTTATCGATGCTCGTATAGAACATACACCTTATTATATTTTGAGAGTCAAGGTTGGTAAGAATAATTTGTTGACAAATCAGATAATTTCCAGTACAGTAAAAGAGGAATGCATTCTATCCTCTTATTTTTAACTTGCATCGAAATAAATATGGATTAATAACATGTTTATTTAAGTTGAACACACCTCTGCCCTCCCCGTAAGATTAAAAATGCAAGCCTTCTCCAAAATGTAGATAAACAAAATACTGCAGCCTCAAGAGACAGCTGCTTCTGATATCTAATTACTGAGGGACTGAGCTGGCAGGAACATCAAATCAACTATTCACAAAACAAAATCATCATTTCTGGTAACCAGATTAGTTATCTTAGACTATATTTTGTAACTAATTTATCTTGAAAGGGAGGTCAATGGCAGGGGCACAAAGCAGGATGGACAGTTCTATATTAAAGAGATTTGAGAGACAGAACCAAATGTATGTTTTAAAAAAAATTTAGCAAGGCAGAAATAAAAGTTGAAATTACATATTACCTAGAAATTAATGAAAAGGAAAATATTTGATATCAAAACCTATGACAGCTAAAGCTCTACTTAGAGGATAATACTTGTAGCTTTAAATACTCTTTTAACAAGACAATCCGAAAATGAATGAAGTGCCCAGCCTAAGAAAGTAGAAAAAGAACAACAAAGTACACAAAAGAAAATAGGAAGAAAGAACAAATAAACATAAAAGGTGAAAGTAATGAAACCGTAAAGGAAAAAAAGCTGGTTCTTTGGGAAAGTGAATAAAACGTACCAGACACAAAGTGCCTTGATAGTCACTTAAAACCTCAGTTTCTGTATCTTGAATATTCTCACATATCAACTTTACTTTCCTCTCCTCTGACCCCGCCTCCTGTACTGTCCAATAGCAGAGCCAAACGATCTCATCTGAAAGCTCAGCCAAGACAAGTTCTAGGTATGATACCGGGAACTTTCAAAATCTGTCCTTCACCTAATCAGTTTTGCATTTAGTCCCTTTCAGAGACAGATTGGTTCTTAATACCAGAGCACCAGTTCCCCTTACAGGGCTTTTTTCTGCTGTGGTTCTTGCAGACTATGTCTTGTTCCTGGTAGTCTTCTTCCCAAAGACAGAAGCCCCAACTCCTGAATGTCAGCCCAGGGAATAGTCCCCAAGGCCCACAGCTGGACCTCTTAGAGAACAGTCAACTGACTGCTACTGCTAAATGGTTTGTCCATTTTCCCACTGGTATGCTTCCACTCTGACATGGTAAGTGAGAAGGTGGCTACAGTCAATGAAAGTGTTGATTTCAAATCCATGCCACACCAAAGGAAAAACAGATAGGCACCCATGCCTACTAACAGAAATGCAAAAGCAGCAGAAGCACAGCCTCCATCTGATTTCCACCTTCCAAAATTTACCAAAGTATATCTAATTGGTCAAAGCTATATTATATCCAGAACACTTAACTGCAAGTGAGTCTGAAAAACAGTTATTAACTTTCCACACTTGGTGCAGTAAAGCACACCAGAAGGAAGGAATAAATGTTGAAACCAATCCACTGTATTTACCACATAGAAGGTTTGTTTTCTCATATCATCCTCTAATTTTAATATATAAATTCTTACAGCATTTAAGAAAGCTGATAAATTTGTAAAATAGACATGCAAACCAGGAAATGCAATGGAATGATAATGAATGCTTTTCTTTGGATCACTGAAATTAACTCACTTGTTTAGGGTGAAACCTTTATCTCCAAATAAAGACGTGTAATAGTCCACTACATTTTTCCTTTTCTTCAAGGACCGTCAGAGTAAATTTCTAAATTATTCATAGTATGGATTGTAAATCCCTGAAGACAGAGACCAATTCTTTCAATTTATGTTTTTATAAGTTCCCACTAGAAAGCATAAATAATACAGTTCTCACAAATTTCCTCCTTTCCCAGTTTTTCCTTTTAGGTAAATGGCACCACTATCTACTCAGTAGCCAGAGCCAAAAATCTAACGGTAAACCTCAATTATTTTCGTTCCTTCAGCCTCCTTATATAATTTGTCAGGTGTCCAAACACTCCCCTCATCCTAGTCCAAGCAACCTATTCTTGGCCCTTCTACGGGACTCTGTTCAAAGTATATGTTGCTTCAAATATCATGGCTCCTCTGGTATATAAAGTGGATATTCAGTCCACCCTCTTTCTAATCCAGCATTGTCTAAAAAGAATTTGCACAATGATAGAAATGTTCCAGATCAGCACATGTGGCCACTGAGCACTTGAGATGTGGGAAGCATTACTAAAGAACTGAATTTAAATTTCATTTAATTTTAATTCAGTTAAATTTAAATAGCCACATGTGGTTAGTGGCTACTATGTTCAACAATGAATTTCTAGAGCATCTTCCCATACTAAAGAAGTTAGACGCACTCTGATCTAGCATGCAAAAATGAGGCAAAGACCACTTCTGCTGGCAAACAAGGTCATAGGTTTTTCTGTGATAGTATTAGAAGTCCTGTTTCAACCACTAGCCTCATGGCTGCCAGACACTCCTTTGGGTGGAACAGGTATAGTGCAGCAGTTGCAGTGGCTAACTGATCATGACAGTTCCCTGATCACGATAACTTCCTAACTGTAGCAATCATAGTATGGTCCAAGTAAGAGATATTGGATAAGTCTAGGATAATCACAGGGGAGACAGAATTCAGTATTGTAGAAAAGTAGCAATGAGTTTATCTTAAGATAATCTTTGGGGGAGAGAGAATAAAAAGTCTTTAAGAAATGTTATTAAGAGAACTTCTGTTGATAATTTAGATTGGGGGAAGGATGTAAATGACAGGTGACTTGTAGTGTCAGACTTGCACAAGTAAGTATACTGGTGCCATTGGTGGAAATAGGGAATACTGAAAGAGTTAGATTAGAAGGGCAGAGAAGATCATGAGTTTACCAAGCAGGAGATGCCTTGGAAGTAGTCAAGTAGAACTGTCAATTAAGCATCTGAATATACAGGTTTGAAGCTCAAAGAAGTAGTTTGTGCTAGACATATAAATTTAGGAGCTATTGGTACATGAAGAAAAATCGAATACAGGCACAAATAAGATCGCTTAAAGAAAAAAGTATGGAGTGGTAAGACATGAAGGCCTAAATGAGTCTGAAGAATGTAAATAAATGACAGAGAACCAAAGTTAGGTAGAAAATCAGAAGAGTTTTCTTTTATTCCAAGAATAAAAGAATGGTCAGCAGTATCAATACTGCTACTGTTAGGTAAAATAAGCACTGAAACATACTGACTGGATTTGCTATTTTGAAGATCACCAACGACCTTGGGAAGAGCTGTTTTGATAGAGTAATGGGTACAGATGCCAAACTAGAGTGCAATAAGGAATGGGGGGGAAGTGAGGAAATGAGGACAGATTTTCAAGAAATTTGACTGCTAAAAGGAGATGTGGGATTGAGAAAGGTTTTCTTTCCTTTTTGACACTGATAAGGATGCAGCTGACAGGAGAATTTAAATATAAGTGATATACAGGATTACTGACAGACTGTTTCAGAGCAGGTGGGGATAGAATCCAAATTATGAGAGAAAAACTAGCCTTCAGGAAGAAGGAGAGGATAGACGTAAGAGGAAGTCTGTAGGGTGATTGTGGGAAGCTGGAAGTATCTGGCTGTAAGTGTTATAAATCCTGATGATGCATAAATGTCATTGCTAATAAAAGTTGAGGGGGATTCTTTGAATTAACAGGAATGAGAATGCAAGCTGACGGTAAGAGAGTTCTTTTAGGCTGAACTCTTCGTTAGAGGTAGTAGGAAGGTCATACTAAGGAAAAAAGTGGACATGTAGACAGAGGAGAGACAGAACTAGTAATTCAGTCTGTACAACTTTGCCTAGCTATTCGTTAGCGGAAGACCTGATGTACATAGTGGCTATTTCTACATTAACCTTAACACTTTCTCCTACTTTACTGTTTCATCTTATTTCCAATTTTATGCAAAATAACTGTTTACTTAGTAATTTGAGAAGTGACAGGTGAAAAATCAAAATTATACTAGACAATCACTAGAAATGATATACTAGAAATGATCAGTAAGTTCAAATTCCCAGCTTTTCTCTCTGTGTAGCAGTATCACATAGAAATAGATAATACTTTAAAATCTGTATTTCATATCCAAATGGCCAACAAACAAATGAAAAAGTATTCAACTTCATTAATCATTGGGGAAAAGCAAATTAAAGCCCCACTGAGATACCACTACATACCTAACAAAATGGCCAAAATAAAGAAGGTAATTTTTTTATCTTTGTAAAATGAAAATTTGTAAAAGATTTTCTCTTTATAAAAAAGATAATTAACAACCGAGTGTTGACAGGATATGGAGCAACTACACCATCATTGCACTGCTAGAGGGACTATAAACTAGTACAACCATCTGAAAACTGTTTGGCAGTATCCGCTAAAGCTGAATAGACACATACCCTGTGATCCAGCAAGTTCGTTCCTAGGTATGAACCCAACAGAAATGCATAGATATGCTCATCAAAAAACATGTACAAGAATGTTCACAGAAGCACTGTTCATAACAGCTCCAAACTGGAAACAACCTAAATATCCATCAACAGTAGGATGGGTAAATAAATTGGGATACATCCATACAATGGAATACACAGACAGCAATGAACACAAGTGAACTTTTGTTTGACACAATATGGATGACTTTCATGAGCATAATGTTGAGCAAAAGAAGCCAAGCAACCAGAGCATATACCATATGATTATGTGAATGTAAATTTTTTTAAAAGGTAAAACTAATTTATGATGTTAGAAGGCAGGATAACGGTTGTCCTTAGAGGGAAGAGTAACTGAGAAAGAGCACAAGAGGGGATTTTGGAGTGCTGGTAACATTTTATTTCTTGTCCTTGGTGATTACATGGATGGATTCAGTTGTGAAAATTCATTTAACTCTATACTTACGATTTTTGCATCTTTCTGAATGTACGAATGTGCATTTCAATAAAAACTTTACTTCAGAAAACTGTGTATCTCTTAAACTACTTTGGTAGATTTGACTCTTCAAATGAGCTCCTTACAGAAATAGCAACAATCCAATAGAAAATAAAATATATAACCTAAACATGTAAGCAACCTCTCTTCCAAAAGAAAAAGAAACAAGATACAAAAAACATTACATGGGGTCTATATGGGAAAATAATCTAAAGAAGTGGATATATATATTTGTATAACTGATTCACTTTGCTGTATACCTGAAACTAACACAACACTGCAAATCAACTATACTCCAATAAAAACTTAAAAAGTTATTACAAAAAAAAAATTACATGGAAATTATACAAAAATTACCTGCCAACCACCTTCATTCCAAGGAGCATGTGGTCTTCCTCCCTTTCCTTATCTTGAATAAACAAAAAAAGTAAAGACACCTCATTTGTAGCCTTCCAAAAGATAAAACTATATGAAATGATAGAAGCCTGAGTTATTCTTCTGCTTAGCTCTGTGGTTAGTTTTGGGGCTGTAACCAGAGAGAAGATTTGCAATAATTTATCTCTCTTTTTGCAGGGTAGTCTAATTTCTATGAAGCAAATTTCTAAGAAGCAAATCAACACTTAATAAAAGGAAATCTATGTCAGAGTATATACTTTGATACTATGTATCTTTTCTATGCATTTTAGCAGCTCCTGATGCCAAGAATTTAAGAAGACTCTGATTTCCTCAGGGGCATTTTATTATGCAATAGCTGCTTATTGATTATTTTATGATCATTATACTCTAGGAAGTTACTGATAGTTCTTCCTCTGAAAAAAATATTTTGCTTTAGCATATTTGTCACATTTGACCTGTTGGCCATAATTTTTGTCAAATTATTTGTAATAATTTGTAAGCCCACCTTTGCACAGATCACAAAAGAAAGAAACAAGGCAAATATAGCTTACTAAAATCTAAATTCTATCTCACCTACGTTTCAATAAATTAGTACATGGCCTGAATGGGTTGGGGAGATTATGGCAATAGCTGAAGTAGAAAGTGACTATGAAAGGCAAGGAGGAAGTGCCTCAGTGGTGTGCAGACAGAGAAGAGTTTACCTGGGAGTTTGATGTGATCTGGGGAGCAAGGTAAAAAACAACTAGATGCTAGAAATGTCTACAAGATTAAAGAATTTACTAATAGGAGAACAAGGTAAGAAAAAAGACTACTGCAGTGAACAATGCATGAGTCACTATATCAGACCTTACAAAGATAACATAATGAAATGGTCACTAAACATTTTTGAGCATGAATTACCAAAATATGCTTACTTATTTATAAATAATATATTAGTATGACAGTACTATCTCTTGGAAGGCTACAAAGGAGGTTAGAAAGCAATCATTCATTGAAACATGGGGTCTTCAAAAGAGAATAGGACATAACCCTTGTGAATCCAGAAATGATTTTAAATCATTTATTAAATCAGTTAAAGGTAGAGGGAAAAAAAAACCCTATCCTTAAATTAATCCAGAAATTATTTCAATAATTTATTCCTGGTTCTCATACATGGGTAACATAAGGGAAATTATTTGAAACTTCATTCTTAAACTGGTTAGGGATATTTCACTTCTCTTTCTGGAACTTACTTATTTTTGCTTTTTGTTTGTTTTGTTTTTAAGCAGTAGACAGAAAAGATAGAAAAGGAAAACCCAAATATACTGTATCCAAATTTTAAAACTTTTAACTACTATTCCCTCCAGTGTAACTGGTGGAGTCTGACCTCTCACTAAGACAGACACAATTTCTTTGAGCTACTCTTCTGAATTAATTAAATGTGTTTTAGTAACATTGCTTTCCTAGAAAGTCTCCAATTGGGAGGAAGTGGAGAATGAAGCTGAAATAAGTGACAAGTATTTTAAAGAAGAGGTGCTCGCTCTTAACTTGTCCTAAGCTTCTTTTGACCTTTGATTCCTAATGTACTCTAAAGGTCACCAAACACAATCTGCCTGGAATTATTAAATTCCCATACTGATTCCACCAGCAATGATTTGGAGACTGCTGTGATATTACATCTAAGTGCTCCTTGGATTCAATATTTTGTCATTTATTTTGTTCCCAAAATTACTTTGTGCAATGGTTTCTGACATTTTTAAAGGCAGTAAATATGCAGAATTGCAGATGACTCATAGACTTGAATATTAAAGACTACAAGTTGGTAAGGAAATAAGGACTGGTTAGGACTAATACTTTTATTATATCCCATTTCTTTGAATCATGACATTAGAAATATCTGAGAAATCAAACTAGTCTTCAGTAGCTAAACACACTTCCACCCCAACCCAGAATAGATCTAACCCCAATTAAACTTAAAAGCTTTTGCACAAAGGAAACCATAAACAAGACAAAAAGACAACCCTCAGAATGGAAGAAGATATTTGCAAATGAAGCAACTGATAAGGGATTAATCTCCAAAATATACAAAGAACTCATGCAGCTCAATATCAAAAAAACAAACAACCCAATAAAAAAATGGGCAGAAGGACTAAATAGACACTTCTCCAAAGAAGACATACAGATAGCCAAGAGGCACATGAAAAGATGCTCAACATCACTAATCATTAGAGAAATGCAAATCAAAACTACAATGAGGTATCACCTCACACCAGTCAGAATGGCCATCATCAAAAAATCTACAAACAATAAATGCTGGAGAGGGTGTGGAGAAAAGGGAACACTCTTACACTGTTGGTGGGAATGTAAATTGATACAGCCACTATGGTAAACAGTATGGAGGTTCCTTCAAAAACTAAAAATAGAACTACCATATGACCCAGCAATCCTACTCCTGGGCATATACCCAGAGAAAACCATAATTCAAAAAGATACATGTACCCCAATGTTCACTGCAGCACTATTTACAATAGCCAGGACATGGAAGCAACCTAAATGTCCATCAACAGAGGAATGGATAAAGAAGATGTGGTACATATATACAGTGGAATATTAGCCATAAAAAGGAACAAAACTGTGCCATCTGCAGAGACCTGGATGGACCTACAGACTGTCATCAGAGTGAAGTAAGAAAGAGAAAAATAAATATCGTATAACATTGCTTATATGTGGAATCTAGAAAAATGATACAGATGAACTTATTTGCAAAGCAGAAATAGACACACAGATGGATACCAAGGAGGGAAGGTGGGTGGGATGAATTGGGAGATTGGGATTGACATATATACACTACTATGTAAAAAATAGATAACTAATGAGAACCTACTGTACAGCACAAGGAACTCAGTGCTCTGTGGTGACCTAAATGGGAAAGAAATCCAAAAAAGAGGGGATATATGTATACATATAGTTGATTCACTTTGCTGTACAGCAGAAACTAACACACACTGTAAAGCAATGATACTCCAATAAAAATTAATTTAAAAAAATAAATTGGAAAAACTTTCCTGAAAAAAAAATTGTACTTAAAATTAAAACAAAATAAAACAAACCTTTGGATGTTATTATTGATTAAAATCACAATTATGTGGAAAACAATTTAATTGATAAGCTAACAAAACTATGAATGATGATAATTATACTTACAGTTCCTTATCAGAATAATTTAGGCTTACTTTGCTAAGGGTAACAAACACAGTTCTGTGAGGCTATGTGATTTTGCAGGGAACTCTACTAAAGATAATTTGATAAAAATTTTTTAAGTCAAACCAAATTAATTTTTAAAAGACAACTTACATTGAGAACAAAACACTCTCCTTTAAAAACCTCGACAATCATGTACTTTTGTAATGATCATTTGTATATAATGAATCAGAAAGAGGAACTAGTATACACAGAGAAAAGCACCTGTGATCAAGAAGTCAGGAATTCAGATGAGAAAGTTTCTTTAATCCTCTGCTCTTAAGTCTTTTAACAGTCATGATTACTTTAAATGCAAAAAAGCATACCAAGCAAGATTTAAGTTTCACTCTGCACTTAAATTCTTATTATTCTGCAGCCTCATCATTTTATGTATTATTATGAAGTATTTAATAACTATAACTACTTTGACTATATAACTATAAACTTTGACATGTTAAGGTTTTTTAGTATAAAAGGGTTTAAGTTATAGTTTTTCATATCAAAACATCATACCCATTAAGATAAAATGTATTTAGTTTTAAATGCAGTATTTATGCTAGCCTATAAGAAAATAAACTTTATGAAATAACCCTAAAAGTTATTTTATTAGTTTCTTTACGTACACAATAAATGTCCATTCAATTTTCTTTTCGCAGGTCATCCTCAGTTACATAAATTTACTGAGCTATTAATTATTACTTTTATGCTACAGTTCAATTAATATGTTAGCAAGAGGACTAAGTTGACACAGATTAATTTAAGGTCTTATCAAAATATTAAAATAATAAACTATCTAGCTGACATTTATAGAACAGATGAACAGAAACTTGATAATTTTCTACACAGTTTCTGATGTTTACACTATTACTTCTTATTGATAACTAATTATTTCATTTTCTTCAATGTGTCATAAAATATTATATGACATACATATTATAATTATATTCATACAGTATATAATCCACTCTACACACTTATACACTCTTTGCCTCACATGGCATGACTTTTTTAGTTAACCTTCATTAATAAGCTAATTCATACTGAAGTTTCTTTTACAGATATCAGCTAAATTTTTTTTGCATATCAATGAATTTGAGATACAAATACCACTACCATTTTGCACAGCATCAAACATGTATTTGGAGGCATATAAATTTGTTTCATAAATCAGTGCTACTTCACTTAAAAGAGTATTAACATAAAATTTATACTTAAAAGTAAAATAATGTCTTTACTAAAAATTATACCTATATTAATTAATATGGCCTTTCATTTAGTGTTATTACCTTCATAAAAATTTAAAGGATAGAGAAGGCTAAATTCAGAGTGTTTATTCATTGAAATATTTTGCTTTTTAGTTTAAAAAGCCATGGTGTTGTTAGAGAAGTAATCATATATATTTTCTGCTTAATAATGAAAAATTTAAGGAAAGGGGATAGATCCAGGGTTGGGGACAACCCCAAGACATCATTTGTGTAGTACAACTTCATAAAAAAAATTTTCTTTCAAAAGAAAGTGAGCTTTGAAAAGTATTTCAATAGCTATTTAGATAGCCTGATGATATAAAATAAAGTGAAACTTAGATTATTTTACTACATATACTTTATTTTCAAAAGCAAAATAAAGCAGGAAATCTTTAATGCTAAATGTATGAAAAGAATAAAATTTTTATTGAAACAAAATAACAACTAGAGAGCCAAATTGTTTTACTAGCTGCTGTATGACCATATTTTAGATAGTACTGAAAGCTATGCAATAATAATGTAAAATCGAAACTTCAGCACAGAGTGAGAAGACAGTATTAGAACACATATATAATTAATGGGATATAGAGCTGTCCAGACACATTCTAAGAATTGACAAATGTAATCTGCATTGTTTAAAGTCTGTATTAACAGCAGGGGCTGTGTCAGTGCTTTTTTTTTTGGTTTATTAATAGAATGCTTTGACAAATCAAAAGATTTTTATTAGCCACTATAATAACTACTACAGATTTCCTCGTGCTTATTATACTTTCGACATACAGTTTAATAAAAACCTGTTAAGTAGACTACATTTCAGGAAAATTTATTTTTTAAAAAAACTAGTTTACAAAAAGAAATGAGAAGTTTGTCCTTTTCTACTTAATTTATTTTTGTCTTATCGACAAAAGTTACTGTTAATGATGTTTATAGTACTAATACTGAAAGTGAGTATAATACTCTTAACAGTAAGTACTGGGCGATAGGAGTGCTTCACTGCAGGTTTCGGCACTACTACCAGCAAGATAAAAAGGTAAGCTAAGTAAACTTTAAATGTTAGAGATGATACTACCTAACACCAACATACTGGTTAAAAAGGAGAAAAAGCAACTCAGCAACCTCAGTGTAAAACAGAGGAATTTTTCCTCCACCGAATTAAAGACAGTTTTAAACTTCTTTGACTGTAGCAAATAACAACTGCATGCTTTATCCTTTTTCCTTTTAAAAAAGGTTTGACGTGTAAAATTAACTTGATATACGTATAACTGATTTCTTCATAGGGCAAGTGCTTCAGAGAAATGGAGAATGTTTGTTTCCCTTTGTCAAGAGAGATTCCTCAAGTTAAAGCTTAAGTTGAAACTTAACCATAACTACTTAAAATGAATTTATTTCATTAGTAACTACTATTACAAGGTTACCATTTATAGATATTTGTAGTAGCATAACAATTTTTTGATTTGGAGTTTGCCTATCACTGATAAACAGACCATATCTTTTCAAGTTCATGTCAGTACACAACCGAAAGCTAATTTAATGCAATTATATTGGCTTAGGAGGTATTAATAACAAAAGGAAATGCTTGGAAAATTACGAGATGCTTTTGAAATGTGTTTCTTTCTTACTAGAGTCCCAAAACTTAATAAGGTAAGAAACAAATAAAGCGACACACGGCTTTCTAGGAGATTGTTACTACTGAGGTGATTCACAAGCAAACTATGCTGCAAATTTAGCTGACTTTATATACAGCCTGAAATGAATTTATACAATATTTGCTTAGCCGAAAAGAAAATCAACTGTTGTTAACACTATCATTAAACGTAATTATAAAGAGTTATTGGCAATGACTCTGTTTCAGTGAGCTTTTTGTCTCAACAGAGAAAAAGAATTTAAGAAACTGAAGAAAAGTAAAAAAAACCACTGTATATCATTTTTCATGCTTCTAATATGATTTTCCAGTTATACATTCTCCCTCAACAAAAAACAATTATCTCATGTAAATATCAAACCAAATATTACTCATGGTTTGCTGCTAATATTTTGAGGGTTAAAAATACCAATTGTAAACCAATAGCACATACCTATTGAAATGCTTTTTAAGACATCAAAATTAATCCAGGTAATGGTATATGAGTAGGAAGGTAAGAAAACTTACTATTCTTTTTTCCAGTTTTCTTGATATTCTAAAAGAAGCAGACACTAAAATCAACAGTGTACAGAGAACATTAACATCCATATTTTTTCCCTATTAAAAATGACCACCACACTTCTACATATAGTGACAATGGACTCTTTATTTGACTATGAAAGAAAACCATTTCTGATGAGTAAGAATATTTACTACTTAAAGAACATGTGTGTTCATAAAAAGAATATTTTACAAAAAAATTCCTAAATTTGGATTAATTTAAATTGATTTAATTTTTTAAAAATCGGGGAACTGAATTGGAAAAATATGTTCTCTTAAGAACTCAAATGTTGAATGATAGATAGTAAGCATAACAATTAATAATATAGATGGTCATGTTTAATTATGGTGCAATACTGATTTTAAGCACCTGATTTCCTACTAATAAAATGTCTTTTACTAACTTGTTAGATATGCAAGCTCATTCTAATACTAGTTAGGAACCTTTGACTAACAATTTTAACATACTTTTCTCAACAAATAATAACAATAAAACAGATACTTAAATAGCCATTTTTTCAAATTATTTGTGGACTAGCTGAATCAGCTTCCCTAGTTAAAACTGACATATAGTCATCCTTAAATATTATTTTTAAAAAATCCATTCTGCCTTCAATATCTTATGTAAAACAATATAAAGCATATATTTGGAAAGATACAGCAAACATTCTCCCTTAGAAAGTACTGAAGCTCCATCTAGAGGCTTTTCGCCCTATTACTGTCACTTGCAATATAAGTAATATCACCTAGAAATGTGAATAATATTAAAATGTCAGAGATTTCTTTCGTATATACTCTTTTGTTATTCATGATGAGTTCTTGACCTAACCTTCTTAGGGTAGCTCTAGCTCCATCACTGCCATCAAGTGGTAAAAAGCTAAAACTGAACTTTGAAAGGAAAAAAAAAAGAAGGAAGAAAGAAAGAAAAAAAAAAACACACACAAAAAACTATATACTCTATACCACTTACATACCCTCTTTTTTTGGTTCAAAAAATAAGTTTGTTTTTTTTCCTGTGTCATTTACTACCTTAGTGATTATGGAGAAAATTGATTTGCCATCTGTTCCTAGAAAATAGTCGTTTCCTATAAATCGGAAACTTTTCTGGATATTTTTACATTTACAAGGTACATAAAAATACTTTGAATTAAGTCATTATGTAGTTTAGTGTTATATTTAATGTAACTACACAGTTCATAAATTACTTCACTGATAGGGATAGCAGTGAGACAAAGAATTACTTAAGATTGATGAATTTTATAGTGCATTACAACAGTTATTAAAAAAAATGATGTGGCTAAAATAAGGATTTTCTATTACCTCTACAAATAATCTAGATTTTAATAAATTGAACACTCTCATTGTACTCTCAGGATGTGGTGATAGCAAAATATCCCCAAAATGTCTTCCACAGCCTATGAATGGAGAAGGATCAGAATAATGATTTAACACTGTGGAAAGAAAAAGTAAAAAATTTAACCATGAGGAAACAAGTCAAAAAGTGAATTCATGTTTATTTAATATCTTTCCTTTTTTTTTTTTTTAAATGAACATATACTTCCTGAATTATGTTAACAGGAGTTAGGACTGTCAAAGAAACAAAACTACAACTACAGAACCTAGGGGAAAAGACCCATGAAATAATGTCTCAGTTCAAGGAATGCTGCTATGTGAGATGCATCACTCATGACATAATTTTAAAATATTTAAAAAAATTATCTGTATACAAAATAGTATGTAGGAATGTAGTTAACTTCATCTCATAATCATGTTTAGAAATTTTCCAACATTGCTAAAATAGATATTAATGGACCACTCTTTCTGTTTTATATATTTGTAACATGAAAATTTCAGAATTTCAGAATTTCAAAATTTCAGAATTTCTTTTATTCTTTTGATTGGATTTAAATTTTTACTGAGACACTTGTTTACAAATCACAGAGAACGTGAAAATTTTGTAGCTTTGATTATAGGTATGAATTACCATGTTAAATTA
This sequence comes from Balaenoptera physalus, assembly GCF_965194825.1. Lineage (NCBI taxonomy): Eukaryota > Metazoa > Chordata > Mammalia > Artiodactyla > Balaenopteridae > Balaenoptera > Balaenoptera physalus. The sequence continues at coordinate 166,600,456 of NC_138883.1, forward strand.
ACAATAGCAGCCAACATTCATTGAGTTCCTAATATGTGCCAAGCATTTTTCTAGATGTTTCACATGTATTAAATAGTCTCTCAACAAAGCTACAAGATAGGTACTATTAATATTATATAGATAAGGAAACTGAGGCACAGAGAGGTTAAATAACCACCCACAGTCACACAATAAGTGTAGGGATGACATATGAACCTAAGTAGCCTGCCTGGGTATAAGGCAGGTTTTCTCAATCTTGGCACTACTGACATTTTGACCAGATAATTCTTTACCTGGAGGGGAGGGTGCTCTTTGGTGTATTACAGGATGTTTGGCAGCATCCCTGGCATCTACCACCAGATGCCATTAACATGACCTCACCCCCCTACCCCATTATGATAACCTCACCCCCCTACCCCGTTATGATAACCAAACATGGCCAAATGTCTGGGGGGGAGGGAGGGAGGGAGAGTGGGTGGGGAACTGCTCCCAGTTAAAAATCAATGATATAAGATTAGTTAATCTGTTATAACACTGCAGAAACAAAGGACGACCAATTAATCTGAAATTAGTTTTCCTCCATTTTAAATTATTTACCACAATACAGAAAATTTTAAATCTAAAACAGACAGTTTAGGATAGCAATACTCTAAGTCTTACCATTTAAGGGATGACATGTCATATAATTAAAAATCATAATATGATGGGCAAACCTCATACAAGGTTTATGTAGGCAAACATGAAAATAATGAAGGAGATACATAAATTTCATTCAAATTTATAGAAGTAGTTACCTCTGGCAAATGGGACTGAGGGACAAAGTATGGGAATATCACCTTTCACTTTATGTATTTTGGTACTGTGTTAACTTTTTTTCAAATAACATTTTGGTTTTTTACTAAGTTTTTCAGAAACCAAATTTTAGGAAAAACTTTTTCTTTCTGACATCAGCATTTCAGTTACGCTTATTAACTACAGGGTTGCAGACGGGAAGGAGGCTGGCTAGACTGAGGAAGGATCCAGGCAACCGGCGTCCACCTAGGCTAGAGAAAGAACACATCCCCGCCCATCAGTCTACCCCAAGCCGAGGGCTTCAGTCCACAGCTCAGACCAGGCTGCTTCAGGGCTCACGTTGCCATGTATGGCCTGGGAAACGCCACTCTCACCCCAGGCAGCGATTCTTCCAGAGGGCACAATGCTCTGTGCTGGGCCTGGAAGAATCTTTTTCCAGGTTTTTCACTGATGTTTTCCCATGAGCTGTTTTCACTGGTTTTCCCATATTTCTCCTTGTATGTTCTATCTTACATACTAATGGAGGAAATACAACAAATTCATAATAAAATTCATGATAAAATAATCATGCTTAATTAGACAAAAAATATTAACTAGATAGTTAACCATGGTTTGAAAACTAGTAAACTGAATAACAAATTAAGAGACTACTAGAGGTGTATATTTTCAAGGGTGCTGCTTAAAGATGTGTATAAAAGTGGGTATACAATTTTCAAACAATTCTTATTTTTTCTAGAATTCTCTGCAATAACTTTAACCATGTACATTTTGCCAATCCCCAATTATAGCAAGTTTTCTTTCCAGTTACTTTATTTAGAAATCCTTTAAAGAAAACAGAGTAATAAGTACTCTTCTATTCATTTAACTTTAAATTCTCTCATTGTCATCTTTATTTCTTTTCCTTCATTTTCCTACTTGTTTTTACTACTGTAAACTAAATTGTACATACTACATTGTATCCTTTTCTTTCAGTCAGTATACATATCAATTTTCCATTTTGTTTCATAAATTTAATAAAGTAATATTTATAATGTTTATGTTCAAGTAATGTTCATAGTTTAGTATAATCTACTTATCCATTCTGTTGATCTCTGCAATGATTTTTTACTATATCAACTAGGCAACTAAATATTTTTCACATTTTTACCTTCTTCTCTATCCTCACTGCCTTTATTTAGGCTCTGATCTTTTTTTTCCTTTTCTTTTCAGTTGTTTATAGTCTCGTTATACTTTTGCTAGCTATTAGCTATACAAGTAATACGTGAATAAATACACACATCTTCTTATAAAAATTTAAATAACACAGAGTAAAACATCCCCCTTAACTATCCCCCCCTGGCAAAGCTCACTCCCCCAACAGAAGTTATTATGGTTATCAGTTTGGTGCATATACACACTTCTAGATCTTTTTTTTTTTTTAATTAATTTACTTTCATATATATGTACATATAGAAATCTTCCACTTTATATTATACCATAATTAAGCAAAGCACTTTCCTTGTATTAAAAAAAGAACTCATAATTAATGTCTGCTTTTGTCCATTCACATATTGCTTTGCTGGGCTTTGATGTTAATATTCATTTTCATACAAGATATGCTACGTAACACTAGTTTTACCAAGGATTTGGCTTATTATTGGAAACATTTAATTGAAAATACCATGGTGTAAAACATACACTATTTTAACACATAAAATATATAAGTAGGGACCTGATACTAAAACTATAATTGGATTTAAAAGTTTAACAAAAATATTCTCTATAAGTTTTAAAATATTAATCAGAATGATCAAGGAACTAGGGTTTTATTTTCTTTCTGGTACTTTTTTTTAAACAGCTTTATTGACGCATAAGCCATAAAAGTCACCTGTTTTAAGTACACAATGATTTTTTAGTAAATGTAAAGAGCTGTGCAAGGTTATCACAATCCAGTTTTAGAATATTTCCAACACCCCAGAAAGATCTCTCATGTCCATCTCTATAGATTTGCCTTTTCTGAACGTTTCATATAAATGGAAGGGATGAGGTTTTTCTGATATATTTAAATATCAGATTTAGTAGCAAAAAACAAAATACTTTTTGCATAAAGATTTTGCTGAAGTCTTTTCTAAAAGTTAACATGCTTTGCTCATTTGGTAAGGATGCTATAAATATAACTGAACTCTTTGCCTTCTTTCCCTCTCTCCCTCCTCTCCTTCCTTTCTTCTCTTTGCCAATTTTCACTCTTATAGTATTTAGTGATCATCACTGTTAATAGACCACAGTTTTCAATACAGTATACATGGAAGGTATAAGGAATGGGCTTTTCTATATCCACTCCAATACATATCCTGATAGTTTAATGAAAAACAAAACAAGGGACTTCCCTGGTGGTGCAGTGGTTAAGAATCCGCCTGCCAATGCAGGGGACAGGGGTTCGAGCCCTGGTCCAGGAAGATCCCACATGCCACGGAGCAACTAAGCCCGTGCACCACAACTACTGAGCCTGTGCTCTAGAGCCCACAAGCCACAACTACTGAGCCCGTGTGCCACAACTACTGAAGCCCACGTGCCTAGAGCCCATGCTCCGCAACAAGAGAAGCCACCGCAATGAGAAGCCTGCGCACCGCAATGAAGAGTAGCCCCCACTTGCTGCAACTAGAGAAAGCCCGCATGCAGCAACGAAGACCCAACGCAGCCAAATATAAAAATAAATAAATTTATCAAAAAAAAAAGAAAAACAAAACAGAAATCCAACATATGAACATATCGTGTCCTTGAGATGTTTCAGTTTCTCCTAAATGTGGAATACACTTTTTAAAAATTGATGAGAAATCCATTTAATACAGGTATCTAAAAATTTGGAATTCTATCCGTAAGTGGAATTCTATCTCCAAACAGAAATCCATCCTCCAAAAACTTCTGGTGTCACTCTTACTCCTCTTTCTCTCACAGTCCGCATCCAATTCATTAGCGACTCTTGATGGTTCTATTATCCAATTATATTCAGGATCTGAACACTAATGCCTTCACCATTACCACAATGGTCCAAAGCCACCATCCTTTTTTGCTTGGATCGTAACAAAAACTTCTAACACAACTCCTGACTTCAGCCCTTGCCAGGCCCCTTCCTTCAACAGTCTGTTTTCAGCACAGCAGCCAGACTAAAACAAAAAACAGATCCAGTCAAAAACCTCCAACAGCTTTCCCTTTTACTCAGATCAAAAGTCCAAGTCCTTAGTGATTACAATTAACATCTTAAACTTAAAACAATCTAGTTTAACTTTTGACAACCTATGTAACAACTAAGAAATAACTTAAAAAAAATTTTTTAAAGAAAGAAGGGAGTAAAATGGTGCGCTACAAAAAATCAGCTAAGTACAAAACCAGGCAGTAATGAAGAAACTGAGGGACAAAATCCCATAAGCTATAGAAATCAAATAACATCAATGGACACTGTCAAAACACTGAAAAGACAACCACAAAAGAGGGAAAATGTTTGCAAATCATACACCTGATAAGGGGTAAATATCCAGAATACATATAAAACTCCTGCAACTCAACAACAAGAAGACAAACAATCCTGTTAAAAATCGGGCGAACGACTTGAATAGACATTTCTCCAAAGATACACAAATGGCCAAAAGTACATGAAAACATGCTCAACCATCACTAATAATTAGGGAACTGTTAATCAAAACCATAATGGAGGGACTTCCCTGGTGGCACAGTGGTTAAGACTCTGCCCTCTCAAAGCAGGGGCCTGGGTTCGATCCCTGGTCAGGGAGCTAGATCCCTCATGCATGCCGCAATTAAGAAGTCCACATGCCGCAACTAAAAGATCCCGCCTGCCACAACGAAGACCCGGTGTAGCCAAAATAAATGAATGAATGAATGAATGAATGAATAAATAAATAAATATTTTAAAAAAGAAAAAAACATAATGGATACCACTTCAGAACTACTAGGACGGCTGTAATTTTTAAAAATGGAAAATGGTAAGAGTAGACGAGGATATAGAGAAATTGGAACCCTTACACATTGCTGGTGAGAAAGTAAAATGGTGGTTACTATGGAAAATAGTTTGTATGACAGTTCCTTACAAAGTTAAACATCATATTAGAATACGATGAACAACTCCACTTCTCAGTATATACCCTAAAAAACTGACAACAGGGATACCAATGTCCACAGCAACATTATTCACAATAGTGGAAATAACCCAAGTTCATCAACAGATGAATGCATATACTACAAAAGGTAGTATATACATATGATGGAAAATTATTCAGCCATAAAAACAATGAAGTACTGATATATGCTATAGCATGGTTGAACCTTGAAAACTCTGTGCTAAGCCAGCTACAAAAGGGCAAATATTGTATGATTCTACTTATGTGAGCACCTGCAATAGGCAAATTCACAGAGACAGAAAATAATAGACTAGAGGTTACCAGGGGCTGGGGGAGGGAGGACGGGAAGTTATTGCTTAATATGTACAGAGTCTCAGTTTGGGGTGATTAAAAAACTTTGGAAACAGATGGTGGTTAGGGATGTACAACACTGAATGTACTTAATGTCACTGAATTGTACACTTAAAAATGGTTAAAATAGCAAACTTTTTGTTTTACATATTTTTACCACTCTTCCTTCCTTCCTTCCTTTCTTTATAGTTTTTAAAATTTATTTTTTTGGCTGTGCTGCGCAGCCTGCAGGATCTTAGTTCCCCGACCAGGGATTGATCCCATGCCCCCTGCAGTGAAAGCACAGAGAACTAACCGCTGTACCACCAGGGAATTCCCTAACCACTTCTGTTAAAAGCCAAAGGTTTTACAATCACATTAAAACCTCCAAAATCCTTTAAAGGGCCTACAGAGTCACCAGGACCTGATGTCTCATTATCTCTCTGATCTCATCTCCAACCACTTTCCCTCTGGCTTTTTCCACACTCACACCTCCTTGATGTTCCTTGAACACACACGGGCACGGTCCTGCTCAGAACCTTTACATTTGCTGATCTGATCCCTCTGTCTGAAACGGACTTCCCCCTCACCTTCAGGTCTTTGCCCAAATATCACCCTTTCAGTAAGGGCTCCCCTGACTATCCTGTTCAAAACTCAGCCCCTCCCCCAACATGTCTTATCCCTCTTCTCCACTTTATTTTCCTCCACTGCACTTTATCTGGTGTGTGTGTGTGTGTGTATAAAAATCACAAATGTATTGTCATTCTCTTCCTTTAGAATGTAAACACCATAAGGGCAGGAATTTTGTCTATTTTGTTCAATGCTGTGTCCCTAAAAGAGTGCCAGGCACATAGTAAGTAGTCAATAAATCACTGTTGAATGAACGAATAGTGAATTATTCTGATCACCAGTATAACACTATTGAGCAACTATTAAGACATGCCACTTCTTAAACCTTCCTCAAAATTGGAGAGGGCTCTAATTTTACTCTAAAGTCTGCTCTACAATTAAAGGCCTGTTACTTTATTACTGACTTTTTTCTTTTGCTATGTTTAATTTAGCTTTTGCCACCCCATCATTTTTTTTTACAATATCTCTCAAATATTTTTAACAGCATTACTGAAATTATCATTTACAAACAATTCACCCATCTTAAGTGTACAACTCAATGACTTTTAATAAACTTATCCAGTTATGCAACTTTCAGCACAATCCAGTTTTAGAGTACTTTTATCATCCCAAACATTCCCTCAAATCCATTTGCAGTCAGTCCCCCACTCCAACTTCCAACCCAAGGCAAACACGAATTTACTTTATCTCTTTAGTTTTATCTTTTCTAGAAATTTCATACAAATGGAATAATTCAACATTAGTTTTACGTATCTGGCTTCAATCATTGAGCACATTTTTGAGGTTCATCCATGTCATTACATGTATCAGTTATTCATTTTTTAAAAATATAACTGAGCAGTATTCCAGCCTTATCATATTTTAAGCACTGCCTTATTCTCTTGCAGCACAGTGTTCGAGATTCACCTCTATTTTTCCTGACCCAGCCCTGGAATCAACCATTTCTCCATGTAGCCCTGGTTCTTTTAATTTAATCAGTGAGTTTTTCTTTCTTTCTTTTTTTTTTTTTTTTCATTTATACAAGTACTAATTGGTCCTTTTAAAAATCTGTTTGGCTATTCTTTAAAGGGCATTAGTTAGGATACAGGCTAAGCTGCTGTAACAAAGAGATTCTAAAATACAGTGGCTTAAATAAGATAGAAGGTTATTTCCTTCTCATGTAATAGTCTAGAAATAAGCCGCGCATAGCTGGACGGGCAGCTCCGCACATACTACAATCTCTGTGTTCAGATTCTGCTGACTCGAGTTTTCGTCAACTATCAGTACACAAGAGGGACATAGGCAGGGGGTCATGCACAGGCATTCCTTCCTAAGGCAAGACATAGAAGGGCCACACATGACTTCTGTTCATAATCAATTGCCAAAACTTAGCCTTAGCCATATCAACCTTCAGGGGAAGTCAGTGAATAGTTTCCAGCTTGGCAGCTATAAGCCATGCATATTCATCTATAAACTAGGAAATCTTTGTGGATAACTAGCACAAGAGGCCCTGTGCCAATTAGAACCACTTCAAATTAAATTCCCCACTTGAGGTTTTGTCCTCCATAAGTAACATAACTTAGGACCACCAACTTATGAAGACTCACTCCTGGCTACAAAATCTCAGGGGAGATGTTTTTGCCTCTCTACCAAGCAACCAGGTTGAGATAGGCAAGTTTTGACCCTCTAAGGCATGCTAACTCAGGCCAGCTGAGCAATGCATTTAATTGTTTTCCCATTTCATTCAGGATTTCAATTGTTTCAATTGAGAGGATCATTCAGGATCACTCCACCACATTAAAAAACAATATTTACTGCCTACTCTTTTAAACTGTGCAAGATGGTAATAATTCCTTGAACAATCACAGATCAAAAACCAAAACAAAGGTTACAAAATAGCTTTAAGCTTTTATTCTTATAATGGTTACAAAATGTAGCATTTCAAAATCTACAACTTAAAATCATTAATTACCTTCTAAAACAATAGAAATAACTTAGTGTCAAGTTTCCAAAATGACCCATTACATACAATACCATCCTTTAATTATAAATGCATATTTGAATAGTTTTGTATTGCACCAACACTTAAGTTCCATTAGAAATTTTTTCCAGAATTTTCACTCAGTATCTAAATTTATCAGTATCTTTTCTTCTCCACAAGTCATTACTTCCTTCAAAGTAAAAGCATACGTTAAGTAAAAGAATATACAAGGAGCTCAATAAAATTATATTCTCGAAAAAACTAAGATAAAGTATTAGCTAACATTTATTAAGCAGTGTATTCTACATGTATCATAATACTGAAACCTCACAACCACCTGATAAGGTAAGGGCTGCTTATCTCACAGATGAGAAAACTAAGATTTAGAGACTTTATGCTACTTACCCGAGATCATACGATTAGTTAAGTATTAGAGCAACCCAACTCTGAGCTCTTAGCCACTATGCTTTAAAATAAATGTTTCCTCCACACTTGAAACTCTAAATTCAGGGTGAATCTTAAAATTGTCGGTGTATTACAGCTGCTGTTGTAGCAATTCTAAGTGACAATAATGCGGCAACTGTCACTCCCTGTGTGCATGCAAACCTCCAAAGTACTAGTACCAAGACTTGCAGAATTTGAGTCGGAAGAAAATCCTAGAAATGATCTTGGAACACTCCTTTTAATTCCTAAGAAGCATGCAACTGTGAGGAGAGGGCGGGGTGGGGAAAATAGGACGTACTTAGCAGCGTTTCCAAAGTGGATATCAAAAGTAGGTTCACTCCACATTAAGTGAAAAGCTGGCTTAAGAGCTCAGCACCAATGGTTCCTGATTCTTTGTCAGAAATGCTGTACAGAGGAAGACTCCGTGTGAAAAAACTGAACATCAGTGACTGAGTCAAAAAGTGATTCTGAATGTAAAGAACTTTAAAAATCCCTTAACAAACTTATTTCACATGTATTTTCCATTTTCAGATATGTGTAAGAGTTATAAACAATAAAATCTATGTCTTACTAATTCTGACAGAGTTCTTTTGATAAACATGAAAATTCTAAATGGTAAAAAGCTTTGACAGTATGCTTTCCTTGTAAGTAGTATATAAAATAATGGTACAACGTGCTGTGATAGCAAAACCAGTGCTTACTATGTAATTCACGATAGGACATCTTAATATTGAGCTTCAGATATAACATCAATAAAATCATGCCCCCTTCCACCCAACCTCATCTTCTGACCAGGAGCTTATGCATTATGCAGGATAAAAATCTGATGTTAAACCCAGATCATACAGCATTGGCACTTTCCCAGTTTTTTCTGATTCATAAAGTATAATGTTCTCTGATGAGTTTTGAATTTACACAATTCCTGGTTTTCTTTATGTTAACCTATATATAATTTGCAAGGCTGGGGAAACAACTAAAAATATTTTAGGCATTTAAGTTACTTTCTTAAATTATCCTTGTTATCATGAAAATTTTTAACAATCTCATTGAATTCTATTAGCTTTTTTCTTTTCTTTTTTTTTTCTACTCAGCATTTTGATGTTTCTAAGTTTTCTTGATCGGGCAGATTTATTACAAAGTAAAAAACAATGCAATTCAAATTTATATTAATGTGATTTTGTACTATGAAATAAAAATGGAATGAACACTATGAATAGGTAAATTCTCTTTTTTGTGGCCTTCCACTTTTTATTCTGAAAGCGAAGTTATCTAATAAATTAATAGTCTCTTTTTCCTTTTATACTAAGTTGTTTAAAGGAGGTTAGGAGAAAACAAAAAATTGCATGTTTCTCTATAGGTATTAAAATATAAGTTTTTTTTAAAAAGGGAAAAAATGCAGAAACAGGACTAGAAACAGAAAGCAAATAGGAGCAGGAAATTCTCAGTTATAAGATACACTAATAAACATTTTTAAATGAAGGATTTGAAATTTACCAAGAGGGGAGAAAGTACTTGCAATCCTATTCAAATATTTGTTCCTGTCCTTCCATATGGAATGTTTTCCTTTGTAAATCTTGACAAACTCCTTCCTGTGTCGGCATCTCTATCTAAAGTTGACAGACCAAAGATGTATTTTTAAACATGGACCACAACAGAATTTGGAGTTGATTTGATTTCTGCTGTGCTACCTCTACAAAAAAATATGCCTAAAATTATTTTCTCAAGGATAGTTAGTATGGTCACTGATTATGGTAGGAATAAAAGATAAAATTATCAGCCTAAGAGTTTGGAATCTTATCCTAAATATTTTGAGATTTTTTTCTGCTCACACCCTAGTTTTTTTCTATAGTGCTAATCTCTCATATATATTTTACATCACAATAAAGTTCTGAAATATAGCTTCTAAACTTTTATTCCAAACTAATTAGAGTAAGTATTTTAGTTTATCCTGACACGACTCTGGCCACAGAAGTATATATAATAGCTGTCTAAACATACATGTGGCACAATGCCTTTAATTTTATAATTTGTTTAGAGATATTTAGAAAAAAAATGAGTGCTAATGAATGTTTTCCTTTAAACATTAGATTTGGCTCAACAACTCAATAATAACTAGGAGTGAAATAATTTATTTGGGTATCAGTTATGTCAAACAATGAATTGTTTATCTTAACAACGTATTTCATCTTTAGAAGCTAAAATCATTTTGAAGAGTCATATCTTGTCCTTCTCTTTGCTATATATTTATAAGGACTAATTAAAGAGAAATTTTTAAGGCTTACGAGAATTCAAAGAAAAGGACATCTGGAAACAGAATGTGAACTTTTAACTAGGAAATACTGGCTTAGAAAAAATTGATATTAGAGAAACATAACACAGAGTCATTTTTAAAGCTTCTTGCTTTGAGAAACATAAGATATGCTGTACATTTTTTTTAAAAGACTTGTCATAATTGATTTCTGTTCTTATCAGAAACTCCTCTAAAACTTATTTGGAAAATATTTTGAACTGAGAGTTTGACATCATTATTCAAATTACATTTATTGAAAGTAAACATTAAAACTAAAGAGCAAATGGCACAAATATAAATATACAGCATTAAAAATCTCAATAATTTACAGAACTTTAGAATATTAGAGCAACCTGGAGGGTATTATAAGCTGCATAGAGTAACTGGAGCATACTGAAAGACGAGACAGCATGACTAAATATGTCATGTAAACAGATTTCAAACACAAAATAAAATGTTCTTAGAAAAATTTTCAGGAGTTGAATACTATAATTTAAGCTCATCATCTCCCCCTTTTCCCTTTATCTTCCTTATTTAATATATTAATACATCTGCATAAAATTAAGAACTCCACTCTACTGTAGTTGTTTACTGATGTGGAATGTGACCTAATCTTTATTTTGCTTTCAAGGAGACTTTTTAAAATATAATATAAATTAATTACTGGAAAAACGAGTTTTAAAACAAGGATATATAAAACATAACCACAAATTTTGTTATTATTAGATTCAACAGGCACAAAATTTCTGTCAAATTGCTATAAAAATGTCTAAATGCTTACTCTCAATGTCTGTGTTTATCTCATTGCAAACAAGTAACAATTTACAAACCAGCACCAGTCCACAGACCACACTTTGAGTAGCACTATCTCAGAAACAAGAAAGAAGGTAACAACAAGAAATTAATTCGGAATTAGTGACTAAAGCTTTAAGTGCTAAGTATTCCATAAACTTGCTGTTTAACAGTACACATTTAAAAGAAATGCATTGAATATAATTTTCTTAAAAATTAAGCAGAAGCTTTATCACATTTGAAGCCAAGTGCTGAGTTTGAATGATGTTTGAGCATGCAATTAATTTAAATGAGGAAAAATATTAAGTCTTAAAAATAAATGAATCTATAAATTAAATTAATCGAATCTGTTTCTCTCAAGAGTAACATTGGGTTGTCCAAGCAGTCCTATAAACAATTCCCACTTGTCCAGTATAAAACTCTAAATGCTCTAAATGAGTGCTCAGGAGGCTACTGCCATGGGCAGCATAAAATGGACTGATGACCACCGACTGGTTTTAATCCAGAACTACTTCTGCTCTGACTCTACTACTTGAGAATAGTTGCTGGTATATTTCATGCTCCACACCAAGAAAACAGAAGTAGGGCAATTTCAGGTTAAAAACAGAACCAGATCACCTAAATAGCATGATACAACTCTAGTAAAAAGTCTTTATTTAAAAAAAAAAAGAAAAGAAAAAGAAAGAAAGATGAAAGGCTCTTCAAAATATAACCCCATTTTTCAAATCAGCTTCCAACTTTGTTTACAGCTTTACAAGCCACATACTTAAGTGAAGTAATATTAAAAACTGGCAATTTATGGAATAAGCCTTAGGAAGTAATAAACCCAGAAATGATACTAGTGTGTGTTGTTGTTGCTGCTTGTGTTAATGGCTGTGTGTTCCCATTTCTCAATTCTCTAAAAATTGAGTCGTGTTATTGGTTGTGAGTTCTGGTCTCTCAACTCTCTAAAGATCAAAACTCCCATAACAAAGAATTATGTTGCTTCCAATATTGAACTGTCCTAATGAAAGAAGTATAGTCTTTCCTATGTGACTCTTGAAGGCACCAATGAATAAAACCAACAGGTATCAGGTTAAAATTTAATAACCAACACTAACAACAAAAAAGACTGTCTAGAAAGAAAGTGACAATATCTCTATTACCAGAGAAAATCAAACAGAAGGTAGATAAGTAATAACAATTAAACTAAAATTATTTTCTAATGTTCTGCTCAATACTAAGATCATTATCAGTCCACAGTGGTCCTCACAAAGTGATGAAATACATCCTAGCACTTGGCTAGAACTCTTCTTCTACAACAGAAGGAATAGGCATGATAGAATTTTGCTGAAATGAATCTAAATCCACACCCTGAGGGATATCAGTATTCCTCAAATATGCTGTTTTACCCGAAGTTACTCACATTGGGTAAGAGAACTGTGTTTCAAAACAAATTTGAGATAAACCTGAATGTAACACAATGTGGCATGGTTAACAAAATTATATTTAGTAGCAATTACTTACTAAGGTCATATAGTTTTATGTTCACTACTTTAAAAAGTGCTGGCAAAGATTGTGGAGATGAAGGTTTCTCTAGTTTGAAATATGATTTGCAAGAATAGCAATCTACCAACTAGACGGGTCCGAACACTTTTATTTTTAGTAATAAGGAAGTTATGCTCAACTTCACTACTTAAAATGAAAATTAAAATAAGATGGAATTTTTCACCCTGAAGAATATAGAAAATATAAAAATCTGACTAGACTATCAAATACTGATTAGGGTCTAGGGAGTGTAAATTAATGTAGACAGTATGGAAAGTAATTTGGCTGTGTCTAACAAAATTCAAAATATTATGTAGCCCACGATCCAGTTAATCCACTTCTGGCTATATAATCCAAAACAGACTGAGATACACCATACCAAATATATATTTGAGACCCACAGTAGGGAATACATTTTATATAATTGTGTTCTGAGTTGTGATACATGTCTCATGAAAAAATAAGTGCCCTTTCCGCTGACACTTTCTATTACATTCTATTCTTTTTCAAAATGCAGATTCCAAACTACTAAACTGATTTCACTACCTGCTGTTTGGAAAACACTGCCCTAAAAAACTGTAGCAATATGTGCAAGACATCATCTGTAAAGGTGTTCACTGTGGCACTGTTTAAAATAGGGAAAAAACTGGACACAACTTATATATCCATCCACACAACCGCATAATTTAAATACAAAATACAATGTAATATTATGAAGAAGTTGTTTAAATTAGATCTCTCTATGTAATATGTATATATCTTTAAAATATAATGTAGGGACTTGCCTGGTGGCGCAGTGGTTAAGAATCCACCTGCCAATGCCGGGGACACGGGTTCCAGCCCTGGTCTGGGAAGATCCCACATGCCTCGGAGCAACTAAGCCCGTGCGCCACAACTCCTGAGCCTGTGCTCTAGAGCCCGCGAGCCACAACTACTGAGCCCACATGCCACAACTACTGAAGCCCGCACGCCTAGAGCCCTTGCTGCGCAACAAGAGAAGCCACCTCAATGAGAAGCCCGCGCACTGCAACGAAGAGTAGTAGCCCCCGCTCACCACAACTAGAGAAAGCCCGTGCGCAGCAATGAAGACCCAACACAGCCAAAAATAAATAAATAAATGAAAAAAATATATATATAATGTAGAGTGAAATAAAACCAACAAGCAGAACAATATTTCCAGAATTTTATCATTTCTGCAGATTTCCAGCAATCATATTATGATTATGAATAGGTATACATAAAAATGTAAAATAACTAAAATGGCTTAACAGTGTATATATATTAATATATTAACTCACAGCCGGGTGGGGGGTTCTCAGACGATAAAGTGTCTGGCTAGAGAGGCCTTTAGCTATATACGTAATGTTTAAATTTTTTAAGAATATTTAAATGTTATTTGAAAAAAAATAGAAAAGTTGCAGCAAGTTTTGAGATAGCAATTGGAGTAGAATGAATGATTGGGAGTTGGGGTGAGAAAGAATGAGGTACAGATGAGCAGAACCAGGTGTACATACCCATACACTTAAATCAATGAATGAGAGAGAAAAAAGCTGGAAAAAAAATAATAAAACCCACGAAAAGCATAAGGACTGAGGAAAGATTAGAGAGGTATGTAGCAACAGCTTTGGGGGAGGGGAGGGAAGCATGAAGTGGGCAGAAAAGGCAGGAAGAAAAGGCCTAACAACTGGTAAACTGATCCATTCCTTATTGGTGGTTCAACTGTATAAATAAAAGGGGGGCAGCTTAGTGAGAAAGTACTTAGCAACTCTGTTTACACAGACAACAGAAAGTGCTACTAGAGTGGCAAATTGAACTGTGCAAGGCCAATTAACCCTTTCACCTTAGCGTTTTATACTAGCTACCTTACTTAACTGTGCCTCTGTTAGATCTACACTGATATGTGTTAGGACCAAATGCAATTATAAATCATTGTTACATGTACTGATGAATTCTGCAAATTCCATGAAGCACATCCATTTTATTTAGTATTCTGAATACCTTCCTCGCTACTCTCATCTGGATTTAATTAAGGAACACTTTCAAAGGACGAGTGGTTATCCAGAAATTCAAACTACACATGTCCTTTATTAAACTATGAATTGATTACTACTCAAGTTTTTCAGCCTAAAGGATTTTTTTTTTTTTTTTTTTTTTTAGGTTAGGTTCACTTCAAATTTCTTCTAGACAAATTAGGGGGAAATTAGGAAAAGAGTAACATATTTAAGTGAGCAAAAATGTAATCCCAATGTGCACTGAAGAGGTTTGTAAATCAACCAGCTGCTGCATAAGCAATTGTATCTAATTATAATTTACTACTATAAAGGAAACTTTGTATCTTGAAGGGCTATATAAGATTGTTTTTAAAAGACAATAATAGGTTTATCACTGGAAACTGTATTCATCTTCCTGATTCCAAAATACAGCCATGTATCGTCTTTAAATTATACTTCAGAGCAAGGATCATACCTTCCACACAGTCTATAAAACCTAGAAAAGTATCATATACTAGGCATGCAAATATTTGGTAATGACCAATGTTGTGAAATGTTTGGCATATGTGAAAGGCGTTGCTCCTATGAGATAAGAGGGCCAATAATAAAAGAATATAGTTGTTCAATAGTAAGTTAAGACAGTCTACATAAATATTTATTCGTTAATCCTAACACTCTCTTTTCCCTACTACCCATACCTCCTGAAGGTACCAATATCATCCCACTATCAGCTAAAATTCCATGCCAAATCTTCCCCTAGCCATGTTATTTATCAGAGTCTTGATAGCAGTAATTTTTAAAATGCTAATTGAATACTGGGAAAATGCCAACAGACAGTTTTGAAGTGGGGTTTAAAGGAATACACACTGTATTTCTTAACCCAACGAAGATCAATACCTGTCTGAAAAGGTTACACTTGCTTTGGGGAGCAAGGGACTTTTCCTAGTTGTGGCTTTTCTCAGTTCTTCTCAATGGGTAACAAAAGGCAAAGGAGCTGGAGGATTCAACCCTCATCTAGCTACAGAGGCTGTTTACTGACTTCTATGGCTATGTTAAAAATCAGTGGAGGAAGAGAAGGCTAGCAGGCTTTGCCTTTCTCTGAGTCTTTTCTTGAATGCAGGCCACCCACCAGGTTCCCCTACTTCTCTTTTCTTCCATAACAGCACCAACACAGCCACTGCAAAAGCAACGCATCAAGACAAGCAGCATCAGTGAGGAGGAAATGGGGCCAATGGTAAGGGACAGAAGAAAGGAGCAGTGATGGCTCCAAATCTGGTCTCATGAATGAGTCGGGCACATGATGCTTCTTTGTAGGTAGGAAGAGAATATGGTGAACACTCACACAGCTGGCCTCCTGCTCCCTTGACATATTCTCACACTCACAAATGCAAGTCATAGTACTTAGTACTTCAGTGCCAGACAAGATTCAAGATTTTATCTTAGTGATTTTTTTAAAAAGAAAACTACCAAATGTAAAAAATGAAAAGAAAAATGAAATAATAGACTATGCCAAGTAAACATTATTTAGCTTAGAGCTGCAATATAGATAGTCTAATTAATTAATTTACAAAGCTCGGTTTCTCTAAAGCAACTATTATCAGGTTTTCTTCAGGAATTCACTTCCTTGTTTTATAAACACAAACTATAATATGAATTAAAATAAAATTCAGAATGAGAAATGGTTTCCAAAAGTAGTAATTATTAATTTAATCCAAGCAATTATTTGTGTGATTTGAAGAAGTACAGATATCTCTTCCTATTTCTCTTCTCAACACTGTAGTCTCTGGAGCCAATTTTAGACTTGAGTTTAGAATTGATCCCCAGTGCAGGGGACCAAAATACACATACCCAGGAGACGACAGTCAGTTACCATGATTTTTTCACATTAAATAAAACAAATACACCCTAATACATGCAATAGAACATTTAAGTCAAGCTTTTGTTCTAGTGCTGACCCTAGACACGATCCTTGTATCACTCTGGATCTCCACTTCCCCACCTGGATAATAAGGGTTGATAATCAGTCTTTTCTCTGGTTTGGAAAGCTGACAAGATTGTCTAATATAAAAATTCTGTGAAAAGTCAACAGGAAAGTAATAAATAAATGAAGAAAATACTTTTCAAAGTGACAAGGGAATAAAATCCATGCCCAAATTATTTTTCTACATCCTGTGCATCAAGTCAACATTTAGATAATATATAACTACAAAAGCCCTTTTTTAAAAAAAAAAAAATGAGGATGTCTAGTTTCTAAATAGGAACATTTAGATTATTTTGTAAGCTAGATAAGGTTCAATGGTTTTCTTTCTAAAGCTCTTCTACTTCAAGTCTTTCCACACCTTTCTCCTTCCTCCCCAACCAAATATATAGATTTTTCTTGATTACCATACAATAGTCAAGAAGACTAAAGAATACAAAATATAAAAGGCCACTAGCCACCTAGAAGCATATCTCCACTAAGAGAGGGAAATTTTAACAGGGAGGGAGGGTGGGAGAAAGGGAGAGAAATACAACAGGCAAACCCTACAAGAGTTTCCATTACTTTTTTTTTTTTTTTTTTTTTTGTCGGCACCGTGCAGCATGTGGGATCTTAGTTCCCCAACCAGGGATCGAACCCACACCCCTTGCCGTGGAAGCATGGAGTCTTAACCACTGGACCGCCAGGGAAGTCCCTCCATTACTTCTTGAAACAAGATGTTGTAGTACTCACATACTGATATAGTAATTTATAGAATTCAGAAAGTCTCTCAGTGAAGTGGGAAAGTCAATTAGCAAGTGAAAGGACTGGCTCAGAACCTGGTCAGACTGGGGTCAGCAACTTCTTAAGCTTGAAATGTGTTCAGCCAAACTAGGCAATGCCAGAGCACAGGCAGGCCTATTGTTTACAGGCATCACAGAGCAGTCCGTCAACTGATTATATTTTGTCTTGCAATGCAACCAAATTACCTCCTGCCTATAAAGGGCAGGAATTATATTATATTCTCCTTTCAAAGATTCCATAAAACCTAGCACAGTGCCAGGGACTAACAGAATAGATGGAGGCATAGAAAGAGGCACAGGAAAAAAGGGGAAAGAATTTAAAAGGCTGTGGAAACATACACAAAACCACTACCCAAAAGCACCTCTCCAAAACCCAAGAATCCAGAGGCTAAAGTACTACATACATCACACAAGCCCATCTTCTATTCAAAGACTTTGTAAATTCAGCAAGTGATATGCTTGTACAATGTTATCAGAAACATCTAAGGCTATAAGAAAAGGCAAATAGCAACTCTGGTTAAACACTGTCATTGAAGTGCACACAGATTAGCAATCAATTACTCAGTTTACTGCAGGTTAATTACTGCTATGGCAAGTGCTTCTTTAACTTGAACTACCTTATTATGTGATTAGTAAATAGTGGTATGATGTCCTTATAAAGCAGAAGTTGTGTTAGCCCAATTTGATCTTTTCCCGGCTCATTCATTTTTTTAAAAATGATTGGAGACAAGCTTTCTTGCAATTAAAGACAAAGCCTTAGCTCTTTTTGAAGAGCTTGAAAAAATTAAAAAATTTTAAAAAGCTAAAAATTCACAGAAATGCCTTCCTTTAATGTAAGTAGTACCTGGTTTAGTGGCTCTGAGAACATCTATGGTTGCTACTATGTAAAGCTATCTGATGAAACTGTGAGTATAGTTGAAGAAGTATATTTCCTCCATTTTTAAACTTGTATATCAGTGAAAAGTGTTCTGCTCTGGATCATATTTTGAATTTTTATTCAAATGACCTAAAAAACCTATATCTCAAATAAATGAGCATGAACAGAAGAGTTTGAAGGGTTCTAAGAACTGACTGACTATGACGCTAGGTACAAATGCCGGTGGGAGATTGTTTCTTAAGTATTTTTTGTTTTTGTTAGTGTTTATAAAGTTCCATAGATTCTGAGGGCTCTACTCAACCCTATTTCTCCTAAAAATCTGTTACTTTCACGGCGTGATTTTGCAGAACAAGGAGCCAAATATGGTATTGTAGCAGAAATAACTGTTATTGGATCTGGTCCACCTGGATAAAGTAGAAAATAATGGAAAGCAAATAAAAGGACAGAATTCCAGTGAAGGGGATATCCTCATTTGCTTCTCTGAGGATGTCTCCATGGCTTACTGATACAACCTTCTCAAGACAGCCAGACTAAGGCATAATGGATAAAAGGAGTACCAATCTTCTCTTGCTTACCTACTACTCTGAGCAAAGTTTGTCCTAGGCCTCCAACTCCTTCACTGTTTTTGATAATAATCAAAACTTTCTCCTCCCACAGCTTTTTATTTTTGTTATTCTGAATTTATTTTTTGTCTAATTCCCCAGTTTACCTTTCTCAGAATCAAAACACAACAGATTTATGGGATTGGAAAGTCCTTAGGTTATATAGTCTAACCTCACTAAGTGAGGAATCCCTTCTATATTGTTAGTTACGAATATCTATCGACCATAGTGCTAAACACTGCGCTAAATGTTAAAGAGATGGCAGTAAACAACAACAAAAAGACACAAAATCAAGATACTGAGCAAACCATATGCATACATATATTTCCTAGTTCTGTCCATTGAGAAATACTAGATGCAAGGGCACCACAAAAGCAACAAGCACACTTAGTGCCCATATTTTGGTTTCTAAATATTATTTTTCAATGAAAAGAACCAGAGCTCCTTGGGGAAATGACCGATTCCAGCGCTGGGGCAGTGAAAGTGCAAGATAAGTCTGGAACATCTTGCGGTGCCAGAAAATAAGTGCCCTGAAAAACAACAGGAGTAAGACAAAAGACACAGGATCCAATGTGAAGGAGTTCTTAATGGCCAAATGTAGTTTAATATGAGCAAAAAAATAATGATAGTAATGTAGCATAACCCATAGATTAAAATAAATATTCATACTGATATAAGTAACTGACCAAACAGTGAGAAGGGCTATCTCTTCCTTACAGTATAGAAAGAATAATGGAGATAGAAAAATCACCATTTGGTAAGTACCATGGTAACGCTGGCTACAGGCAAGAATCATCAACAGATGCTAAAATTACTGGGCAAAAGAATGATGAGAAATAAACGGGCTCCCCTGGTGGCGCAGTGGTTAAGAATCCGCCTGCCGGGCTTCCCTGGTGGCGCAGTGGTTGAGAGTCTGCCTGCCAATGCAGGGGACACGGGTTCGAGCCCTGGTCTGGGAAGACACCACATGCCGCGGGGCAACTGGGCCCGTGAGCCACAATTACTGAGCCTGCGCGTCTGGAGCCTGTGCTCCGCAACAAGAGAGGCCGCAATGAGGAGTGGCCCCTGCTCGCCGCAACTAGAGAAAGCCCTAGCACAGAAACGAAGATCCGACACAACTAAAAATAAATAAATAAATAAATTTATTAAAAAAAAAAAAAGAATCCGCCTGCCAATGCAGGGGACATGGGTTCAACCCCTGGTCCGGGAAGATCCCACATGCGGCGGAGCAACTAAGCCCGTGCGCCCCACCTACTAAGCCCGCGTACCACAACTCCTGAAGCCCGTGAGCCTAGAGCCCGTGCTCCGCAACAAGAGAAGCCACCACAATGAGAAGCCCATGCACCGCAACTAGGGAAAGCCCGTGCGCATCAACAAAGACCCAGTGCAGCCAAAAATAAATAAATAAAATAAATTTATTTTTAAAAAAGAAATAAGATATTTGCATAATCTTAAAGTATTTTCCCACATGAAAAATGACAAACGGAAAACAGTAGCTTTACAATGAAAAAATTTGGCATACACTTAACCAAGTAATCAAAGTTAAGCTCAGCGGCAATGTGATACATCAATATCATGTGCCTGGTGACATGATACACTGAAAAGGGCACAGCATCAAGTCTATGGTATTCATGCGAAACATGTATAACCTGAATTTAATTATGAGAAAACATGAGACAAACCCAAATTGACGGACATCCTAAAATATAACTATCTAATACTCTTGAAAAGTGTCAAAGTCAAGAATGACAAAGACTAAGGAACTGTCCCAGAGTAGAGGACATCAATGAGATAAGAACTAAATGTACGATTCAGGACTAGAAAAAAGATGTTAGTAGGACAGCTGATAAAATTTGAATAAGATCTGTAGGTTAGTTAATAGTACTGTATCAATCTTAATTTCCTGATTTTGATCATTTTATTAAGGTTATGTAAGACATTTGGGAAAACTAGGAGAAGAGTATAAAGGAACTCTTTGCATTACTTTTGCCACTTTTTTGTTAAATCTGAAATTATTCCAAAATGAAAGATAAGTAAAAAGTTTAAAAATATATTTCTTAATTCTAATATTCAAAGTCAGTGATCATGCACCCCATTAGCCTTTCTTTTTCACATTTAATATGTTCTGCATTGGACAAGATTCCCAGAACCCCTACTATACTTACAGCTCCCCTTTTAAAACACTCCATTTGTTACCAGGAATGTACATAATCAGTTACAGACTGCATTATATTTCTCACTTCATAAAATCAAGTCATTATATGTATGTTAATGCAACCTCGAGCTGGTTTTTAAAAGCAGATGCACCATACTGTTGGCGTAATTCAGTTTGTGATCAACTAAAACTTGAGCGTTTACCTTTACTAAGGTCAAATTAGATCTTCCCATTTTATACTTGTGCAATTGATTTTTTTTAAGCAAAATGTGGAATTACCTTTTTCTGTGATTATTTCCACCCTTTTGGTTTCTGCTCATATTTTACACAGGTAAGGGTACCAGTTAGATTATTCTGAATTACAATTCTATCACTCACTTGCCGTGTATTGAATACATACCATTTGCAGTGTACTACGAATTAAGAGTATATAAAAAATTTGCCATGGAGTGGTCATATCTGATTGGAAGGGTAGGGAAAATCTTAATAAAGAGATTAAATTTAGGCTAGATCTTTAAGAATAGGCAGCATTTGAATAGTAAGAAATAATACAGAATAATGGTTATGATCTTTGAACCTAACAAACAAGAGTGTAAATCCTAACTCCGCGAATTATTAGTTTTGGGGAAGTCTTTGAAATTCCATTTCCTCATTGATAAAATACCTAACTTGACAGAACTGTTTTAGAGATTAAATAATATATACTCAAGCAGTTAGCCTTTTCATCAAATGGTGCCAGAAAAATTGTACACAAAAGAATGAAACTGGACCCTTATATTACACCATATACAAAAATTAACTCAAAATGGGATCAAAGGCTTAAAGGTAAGAGCTAAAGTTATAAAATTGTTTGAAGAAAGCACAGGGGAAAAACTTCATGACATGGGATTTGGCAATTACTTCTTGGACATGACACCAAAAACACAGGGATCAAAAGAAACAAAAGAGGTAAGTTTGGACTTCATCAAAACTAAAAACTTTTGTGCATCAGAGGACACTATCAAGAGAGTAAAAAGACAATCCATGTTTGCAAATCATATACCTGACAAGGGATTAATATCCACGATATATCAAAAACTCCCATAACTCAACAACAAAAAAAAACAAACAATCCCCCCGAAATGGGCAAATGACTTGAATACACATTTGTGCAAGGAACACATACAGACGGTCAACAAGCACGTGAAAAGACGTTCAACGTCACCAATCCTTTAGAGAAAGGCAAATCAAAACCACAATAGGATACTACTTCTTATCCGTTATGAAGACTATTATCAAAACAAAAACAAACAAAAAAACGCTGGTGATACTGTGGAGAAAATTAGAACCCTTGTTCATTGCTTGTGGGCATGTAAAATGATGCAGCCACTGTGGAAAAGATCATCACCATATATATGATCCAGCAATTCTACTTCTAGGTATATCCCCAAAAGAACTGAAAGCAGGAGCTCCAGCAAATACTTGTTGACCGGTGTCTAAAGCAACTTTACAGCTGACCCTTGAACGATGTTGGTGGAGATGGGAGGGGGCATGTTTAGGGGCACGGACCCTCCATGCAGTTGAAAATCTAGATACAACTTACACTCAGTCCCCACATCTGCAGATTCAGCCAATCACCGATCATGCAACACTGTAGTATTTACTACTGAAAAAAATCCGCACATAAGTGGACCTGTGCGGTTTAGACCCATGTTGTTCAAGAGTCGACTGTATTTACAATAGCCAGAGGTGGACCCCAGTTTATCAACAGATGAATGTATATATTCCACAAAATGTGGCGTATACATACGATGGAATATTATTCAGTCATAAAAAGGAATACAATTTGGAGACATTCCACAACATGGATTAACCTTGAAGACTTAAGTGAAATAAGCCAGACACAAAAGGATAAATATTGTATGATTCCATTTATATGAGGTGCCTGGAATAGGCAAGGTCTTAAGAGACAGAAAATAGACTAGAGGTTATCAGGGCCTGGGGGAGGAGGGAATAGTGAGCAATTTTTTTTTTTTTTTTAATGGATACAGAGTTTCTTTTTGAGATGATGAAAAAGTTCTAGGAATGGATAGTGATGATGGTTGCACAACACTGTTAATATACACAATGAATTGGACACTTTAAAAATGGTTAAAATGTTAAATTTTATGCTATGTGTACTTTACCACAATTTAAAAAAGAGCAGTTAGCATGCTGTACTCACATAAAAGTACTCACATAGATTATTTTTGGAGGTGGAAGAAACTTCAGGCACAGTTAACAGTATGAGCAGAGTTACTAGGTAAAAAAACATATATATGAGGAAAAAAACCCTGAAATGATATAGGTTAAAATGTCAAAAGTGGTTTTCTTTGGATTTTTAAAATGTCGTTTTTCTTTGCTTTTACATAAAAAAATTTAATAAAAAATATTTAAAGAACAACCCTTCATACACATAGGTTCTTACCTTCATAGATGAGAACAGTGTATTAGAAATAGGCTGCTTGTAACAGAAACTCAATATACCAAATGGTTTTTTAAACGATGGAGGTCTGTTTTTCTCTTACATAAGAGAAGTACAGAAGTGGGCATCCAGGGCAGTTATGGTGGCTCCATAGTCACCAGGACCCGGGCCCCTACTATCTCTCTGCTCCTGGTTTCTCAAGGTCACCTCTACTTGCAAGAGGTCTGCTGCAACAGCTACTAACATCTCATCTATTGATACATTCCAGTGAGCAGAAAGGAGGGAGAAACAAGGACAAAATGATGTATTGCCCTTTAAGGGCTTCCTTCACTAGAAGCCCAACTCTATGTCTTCTGTTCACTGGCCACCATTACCTGTAAAGAAGACAGGAAAATGCTGGTGTGTTTTGTTTTGTTTTGTTTTGTTTTTAACTCCAGTATCTAATAATACAGGGGTTCTGCTACTAAAGAAAAGTAGATAGATGGTTAGTAGTCTGCCTCGGATACTTAAAAGCATTTTTCATATAACTAAAATTTCAGCTTTCATCTTTACTATTTGGAGTCACCTCTAAAAAGTATAAAATCTAATAAAAAGATACACATTAACAAGTCTTCAGGACATTTTACACTAAAAAAAAATTACATTTTAATGAATGTCAAAGCCAGAACATAGTGAGATGGAATTCTTTTTATTTACTTATTTACTTTATTTTTGGCTGCATTGTGTCTTTGTTGCTGTGCACGGGCTTTCTCTAGTTGCTGCAAGCGGGGGCTACTCTTCGTTGTGGTATGTGGGCTTCTCATTGTGGTGGCTTCTCTTGCTGCTGAGTACGGGCTCTAGGCACGCAGGTTTCAGTAGTTGTGGCATGTGGGTTCAGTAGTTGTGGCTCGCAGGCTCTAGAGCAGAGGCTCAGTAGTTGTGGCGCACTGACTTAGTTGCTCCGCAGCATGTGGGATCTTCCCAGATCAGGGCTCGAACCCGTGTCCCCTGCATTGGCAGGCGGATTCTTAACCACTGCGCCACCAGGGAAGTCCCTGACAGCAAAGATGCAATGGTAGAAACAAGTCTGTATATTCAGCTAACATAGGTATGTGTATGTGTGTGTGCATCTGTACGGAAGAGGACAAATCATAAGAACTTTTAAATGCTCAGACATGTCGGAAGTCACAATTTAGGTTCCTTACAGAGTAATCTGTCAAACAAGACTCTCAATTCAGAGCACCCTCACGTCTCCCATAAAATAACACATCTTTTTTCTAACAGTTTTGTTGAGGTATAATTTACACATCATGAAATTCACATACTGTAAGTACACAATTCAGTGATTTTAATAAATTTACAAAGATATGCAATCATCACTAAAATCCTGTCTTAGAACATTTCTATCACCCTAAAAAAGATCCCTCATGCCATTTTCAGTCAACCCTCATTCCCAGACTATGACAACTACTACTCTTACTTGCTGTCACTATATACTTACCTTTTCTGGACATTTCATATAAATGATATCATGTAACATGGAGTCTTTTTGAGTCAGACTTCTTTTACTTAGCATAATGTTTTTAAGGTTCATCCATGTTGTAGTTTATATCAGAAGTTCTTCCTTTTTATACTAAATATTAAATAGTATTCCATTACATAGATATATCACATTTTGTTTATCCATTTATAGGTTGCTGGGCATTTGGATTGTTTCCAATTTTGGCTATTATGAATAATGCTCTACGAACATTCATGTACAAATCTGTATGGACATATACTTTCACTTTTGCCTTAAGACACTATAGACATCTAGGAGGAACTGCTGGGGCATATCCTAAGTTTACTTGAACTTTAAAAACAAAACAAGAAAACTGCCACACTGTCTTCCAAAGATGCTGTACCATTTTACATTACCACCAGTTTCTCCACATGCTCACCAATGATTTTTCCTGTCCACTATTTCGATTATAGGCATTCTAGTGGGTGTAATGTTTTATCTCCTTACGGCTTTAATTTGCATTTCTTTAATGACAAATACCGTTGAGTACCTTTTCGTGCACTTACTAGCCATTTGTATATCTTCTTGGGGGAAATGTCTACACGGAGAGCTTTTTAGATTCTCTTTATTAGGTTGATGAAATTACCTTCTATTCCTGGTTTGCCGAGAGTTTTTATTATGAATAGGTACTAGATTCTTTCAATTTTTTTTTTCTGTGTCTGAGATAATCATGCAGTTTTTGTCTTTGATTCTATTAATACAGTGTATTATATTAACTGATTTTCAGATGTTAAAACAACCTTGCATTCCTGGGATAAATCCCACTTGATCATTAAGTTTAATCCATTTCATATGTTGCTGGATACAGCTGGCTAGCATTTTTGCTGGAAATTTTACATCTCTATTCATGAGGGTTATTGGTCTGTAGTTTTCTTTTCTTGTGACATCTTTGTCTGGCTTTAGTTATCAGGGTAATACTTATCTCACAGAATGAGTTGGGAAATATTCCCTCCCCTCCTCTTCTATTTTCTGTAAGTTTTTGAAAATTTGTGATTATTTCTTCTTTAACTATTTGATAGAATTCACCAATGAAGCCATCTGGCTTTTCTTTGTGGGAAGACTTTAAAATACTAATTCAATTTACTTACTGGTTATAAGTCTATTCAGATTTTTTATTGAGAGTAGTTTTGGTCAGTAGACTTTGTTCATTTCATCTACGTTGTCTCATTTGTAGGCAAAGTTCTTCATAGTGCTCTCTTATAATCCTTTTAATTTCTGTAGAGATGGCAGTGATACATCCTCTTTCATTCCTGAGGTTGGTGTTTATGTCTTCTTTCTTTTTTTTTCTTGATCAGTATAGCTAACAGTTTGTCAATTTTGTTGCTCTTTTCAAAGGGCAAACTTTTGGTTTCACTGATTTTTCTATTAACTGTTTGATATTTCATTGGTTTCTGCTCTAATCTTTACTATTCCTTCCTTTTTCTTGCTTTGAGTTTAGTTTGCACTTTTTCTCCTCCTAGTGTTGTAAGGTAAAAGCGTAAGGTTATTGATTTTAAATCTGTCTTCTTTGTGCGACTTCCCTGGTGGCGCAGTGGTTAACAATCCGCCTGCCAATGCAGGGGACATGGGTTCGAGCCCTGGTCTGGGAAGATCCCACATGCCGCACAGCAACTAAGCCTGTGCGCCACAACTACTGAGCCTGTGCTCTAGAGCCCGAGAGCCACAACTACTGAGCCCACGTGCCACAACTGCTGAAGCCCACGTGCCTAGAGTCCATGCTCCACAACAAAAGAAGCCACTGCAATGAGAATCCCGCACACTGCAACAGAGTAGCCCCCGCTCGCCGCAACTAGAGAAAGCCCGTGCGCAGCAACAAAGACCCAATGCAGCCAAAATAAATAAACAATAAAAAATAAAATAAAATCTGTCTTCTTTGCTAATTATAGGTATTTGAAGCTATAAATTCCACCTAAGTACTACTTTAATTGCATCACATAAATGGTGATACGTTCTGTTTTCATTTTCATTCAGTTCAAAATATTTCCTAGTTTCCCTGGTGATTTTCTTCTTTGACTGATGGGTTATTTAGAAATGTGTTAAGTTCCAAAAATTGGGAGCTTTTTCCATCCTTTTACATTCAACCTATTTGTGTCTTTGAATCTAAAGTATGTATGTCTCTTGTAGAAAGCATACCATTGGATCTTTTATCTTTTTTTTTTTTTTTTAAATCCAGCCTAACATTATCTGCCTTTTTATTGGAATGTTTAATCTGGTCATATTTAATTTAGTTACTGATATGGTCAGATTTACATCTGCCATTGTGCTATGTTTTCTATATACCTCATGTCTTTTCCCCCCTCTCCTCCTTTACTGCCTTCTTTTTAGTTACATAGATATGTCCTAGTGATCTACGTTACCTCCTTTGTTAGAATATTTACTATATAAATTTTTTAGTTATGTTCTTGGTAGTTGCTCTAAGGATTACAATATGTATCTTACCAAGATCTATTTCAGGGACTTCCCTGGTGGCCCAATGGTTAAGAATCCGCCTTCCAATGCACGGGACGCGGGGTCAATCCCTGGTTGGGGAACTAAGATCCCACATGCTGTGGGGCAACTAAGCCCGTGCGCCACAACTACTGAGCCCATGCATCACAATTAGAGAGAAGCCCGCGTGCCGCAATGAAGAGCCTGTGCACTGCAACGAAGATCCCGCATGCTGCAACTAGAACCTGACACAGCTAAATAAATTAAAAAAAAAAAAAAAAGATTTATTTCAGATAAATACTAACTTTATTCTGGAAAAATATAAAAACATTGCTCCGTTACAGCTCCATCTCTTGCCCCTTTCTTTGTGCTATCATTATCGTATATAGTAATCGTTATATGTTATAAGCTCAACAACAGAGTTTTATAGTCTTTTCTGGAAGATTAGACTCATGATGAAACAGTTTGATTCACTGAAATAATTATTAGAAATTATTTGGTAATATTTTTAAATAACAAAATAAATACATGGGATTTTTAGTCTAAAATTATTTGATTTACTTAATTTCCCACTCATAATTTTAAATAGCTTATAGGTTAAAAGCAACTTTAAAATATCCATATACTTTATCTCATAAATATGAAGATATGTTGCTAATTTAGTTTATCCAACTGTGATTTAATTATATAACATTCTTTTTTCCAAAGTAATAGAATTTACATGGGTATATATTAGTAATGTTATCAGGACTCTAAATGAAATATTCACCCCTAAATAAAATGATTCTACCAATCCCACAATTTAAACTGTTCTCATTAGCCCATGTTACTTTCTCACCCTTGTGCATATATATGATTCCTACAAAATTATAATCAAATGTGAATAAAACTTGCTATTTAGCTTTTTTCACTTAAACGTATTTTTCCATGTTGCTATGTACTTTTCACTTATACTGTTATTAATGATTACATATCACACCAAGAACATATCATAGTTCACTCAAATATTCTCCTACTATTAGAATCTGATTGTTTCCATTCTCTACTATTATTAGTGCGCTGTAGAAGGAACAAATGAATTAATAAATATGAAAAACAGGTTTTATCAGAATTTCATAACGTAACGTAGATAGCTGTGTATATTCTATTTTGTCACAAAACAAAGGTTAGAAACACTATTGCAGAGAACTGCTGCAGAAACAGAGTATTGTTATCCATGTTAAAGAAAAGCAACAATGACAGTCTGTAAGTGAAATGTCTTTTAAAAAGATCATTATACCACGGTTTTCATCCATGGTAGTATCTTTAAAGATTTCCCTTATATTAACAACTCAATATTAAAGGTAAACAATAATAAGATAAACATGTCCTTCAAATTGTATTTAAACCGATTATATTTAAATCCTATGGATCTAATATGAAAAGACCCTTTATCTTTTCTTGTAAGACTGAATTGTATACTTCTTTCCTTAAAATAATTTAAAGTACATTCCAAATGTGTACTCTATAAACTGCTTGAAGCTTTGATTAAAGATCACTCAATTCCATGAAGCTAATATCCACTGAAACTCTATGATTTTAGTATTATCCATCAAGTTGATTATTGAAAATGTTTTTCAGTGAGGTTAACCCTCACTGTCCTATTTTTTGTTTTGTGAATTTTGAAGACTATATGTAAGAGAACATAATGTTATTCAGGTCCAGAAAAAGAAAGTCTTTTTAAGAGGTTTGTGATTGGTATATATTTACAAAACATCAACATGAAATTATCTGCATATATCTTAACTTCAGGACCATTCATTTCCTCCAGCAATGGTTTTTCTGACACGTACCCGAGTTTCAGTAACTATTTCCCCACCTGGCATGGTTTTCTAACTACATTCAAGACAGAGTTCAGGACTCTCCTCTGGACACCTCCAATAACAGGGCCACATACATCACTCTGAGGTAATGGATCTACTTATTACAATATTCAAAACCTGTGGGATCTGATTATTTTAGAAATGTTACTTGCCTGTTTTAGCGCCCAGACTTGGATCAAGTCTAGGAATAGTGGACTGATAGCGACACGGACTTAACGGTTTACTGTTCCTTTTAATGCCTAAGTAACAGCCTCTTACATTGCTGTGAGTAATAGGCCTGACTATATTTCTGGATGTTAAGTAGTAAAAGGTGCTTAGATAATAGGAAAATGGCATTAAAAATAATAATTTAAAAAGTGCAGCTTTAAAAAATACTCTGGAGTCAAAGTAGCACTGCTCCTCCTAAACCCTACTCCAAATATGTACCAATGATAAAATTTAAAGAGAGAAAATCATACACATATAGCCACGGCCAAAACTAGTTAAGTATCTCTGTAGACTAAAACTAAAGGAAACGTGTAGCCACAAACAGAGCTTAAGCTAAAAGCCTGGACTCCACACCTGTAGTAGGCAGGAGAAATGAGAAGTATGACGCCCACAGAGTAATGAGGACTGAAAGTGCTCCACAAAAGGCCCGGGATCAGAGCCAGACTCGGTGCTGGAAACCAAGGGTTGCAGTGGGACTCCACCACCTGTGAAAAAAAGTGAAGTCTACAAAAGTGAGGCTACAAGCTTATAAAATATTATGTATCTGAGATGCTAAGAGGCCATAGTTTCAGCCCAACAGCTGAAACCAGGCCAAACAATCTGCAGGCTTGGTATCTGGATCTGCAATGGCCTCAATATAACCTCAGGAGGGAGCCCTAAGCTGCCTATATCAGACCGACTGCTTGTCTAGGTGTCTCAGGGAAAGGAGTAAAAGCCACTATAAAGCCCCTAGGGAGGACGGGTGAATAAAAAGGAGAGAGAAACAGCCACTCAAGATGGACCTGAAAACTAAAATTCTACCTAAAGAAACATAACATTTTAATTATGAAAGAGAAATTATTTCCTTCACAGTTTAATTACCTATGTGCAATTCTTCATAAAAACCTCAGTCTAAAACATCTTTGTATCACGATAGTTTTGAAGCAGACACACAACCTGCACAACTGTACACACGGGTCTTGCTTTAAGAGTCTGTAACAACTTTTGGGTACAATTTTAATTAAATCAACCCTGTGGTCCATATTATCAAAGCCGACATACCCCAAATCATCTTATGCTTCCAACGTTCAGAAATTGCCTGTTGCTGACTTTGATGAGCCCAGGAAATTATTTATAGTAACTTCAAATCATGCTTGGTGTACTTCCAAGACAACTGTAACTACGGTGGCTTGGGTCTTCTCTAGGGTGGACTTAATACATATCTAAAGACCATGAAACCAAGTAGGCTTCTCAGCTTGCCTGTATTTTTTTTTTAAACAACTTTATTGAGGTATAACTGCTATACAAAGAACTGTGGTTTGTTTGTTTTTAAATAACTCTACTGTTGTGGAGAGAATCAACAAGTAATTATTTCTCTTGTGCATTTTATTTTAAGGCACTTCAGAAAAATAATTTAGAGGGAATATATACTCGGAGGTACTCCAAAAGAAGACTGCAAATAAAATTGAAAGTAAGTATAAGAATTATGATTTTTGGCTTTACATAAGAATAAAATTCCCATTGAGTACTTTATCAAAAACTTAACAGGTTGTTTCATAATCCCCCATTGTTAGACGTAAATCAAACAGACTGGATGACCATCTTCGGGGAGAGCTACAGAAGAGACTCCTACATGAGGAAACAGGTTAGATATTGGTGAGGTCTCTTCTAACTTCAGGATTCTATATCCGTTCTTCAATTTTCGTTGTTGTTTTTTTCCCTTAGCATAGAGTTTTTAACATCTCTGACCCACTGCAATTCTTTCCTATAACGGGACTATTTAAAACAATAATAGCCAGGTATAAGAACGATCAATATTAAGATCTACTTCTTTTCCTTACTTGCTTATGAAATTACAGAAGACAAAAGCAAAAAGATCAGCAATTAATCAGTCCAAAATAAAGCAGTACTTTTAGGAGCTGTGTGGAGATGGCAAAGGTGGCTAGTGGAAAAGGAAGACTCTGGAATCCCTAATTGATATTATAATGAGCCAAAAGACTGGCACACAAATAGAACTGCACCTGGATATCCCTTTTTAAAATTACTTAATTAAAGATGTTATGATAATCAAAATAGATGACAGCAGAAAATATAGTGAATATTTCATAACTAATAATATATTTGATGGATGAGTTTCAGAATAACTAGGGAGAACAGGCAACCTCAAAGTTAAAATTACAAAGTAGGAACACTGGTGATTTCTTGGTCAAAGCATCATTAAAGACCTAATATATTAACTTAATAACACTTTAAGAATTATAAAATATAACAGGCTAGTCAGCAAAAGTAAACGACCAAATTGGATTAAGCTGATTACTGAAAACACCCTCAGCAGACAGACCTCTACGCATGGATGTTCAGAACCCATTGTCCCTAGAAGAGCAGCATGTACTATACTAACAGCCTTTACAGGCCAAAGAAAAGAATGGACAAAACGGACAGAAAACTAACTAGGAAGATGATGTATAGCATAATTGGAACAATCCTAAAAAAAAAAAGCAAAACAATAAAAACCACAATGAGTTAAGACACAAAAACAAAACCTACAATGTCCCTGACAAAATGGAAACAGCAATCAGTGATTTTATCCAAAAATATTTAGATATAGCTATACAACACAGAAATGTTCATTATCTAAGGTCGTGCTAGCCAATGTGGTAGCCATTAGCCATATCTGAGCACTTGAAATGTGTTAGTGCAACTCAGAAATCAAATTTTTTATTTAATTTGAGTCATTTATATTTAAATTTTTAAAATGATATTTGATTCAGTTACTGAAAAGCTTTTTAAGTATGTTTGGAAGAACCTGAATACATGACTCTACTTGTTAGTTTGGAAGAATCTGATTACATGAATCTACTTGTTAGCTGCACATTCTATGAAATCTCAACACAGATTAAGTATTTTCAATCAAAATTGAGTATTCAAATTGAAGTGTGCTAAGAAGTATAAATTTAAAATATATACCAGATTTTGATGACTTAGTAAAAAAGCTAAAATGTGAAATGTCTCAATAACTTTTAAAAATGTGATTACATGTTGAAATAATATTTTTGATACATGGGATTAAATAAAATATATTTTAAAATTAACTTTACCTGTTTCCTTTTTACTTTTTAAAATGTGGCTTTTAAAAAATTTTAAATTATGTATGTGGCTTGTATTATGTATCTATTGCACAGTGCTGCCCTAAGGGATCAATGGCTTTAAAAAGAAAGTCATCTGTCAAAAATCTGAAATATATGTCAGTAAGGTGGTATTTTACTTACAAATCCTGATCTCCTACTGTCACAAAGTATTACTTTAGGCTACTCAGAATTGGTATACTTATACTTTCCAAAGACATTTGTATCCTCTTCACACAGATTGTTACAAACCATTAAAGTATTTCTCTGAGTTACTGCAAACTATGGGTATGCAGTACCCATAGTTACATAATGGTCATTCCACCATCCAGAATAAGTAATCAAGTAACTGAAGGACACTAATTCATCAGATTTCTTGATTCCTTTTATATCCGGATTCACTCACCAATATGTTAACTAATGCTCTTGGTTCTATGAGATCTAAACGAAGATCTTTAGTACAGCAAAGATTTTGATAAGAATAATTACATAGGACAATTTTATTTTTATATGTATACACATATATACACAGGCTTATAAAATTTTCCCTGGAAGAAAAACATTATAACTGCATGCCTTCACAGTGCTCTTCCAACTTTTTCCATACCATGGCATTTCACAGAAAATTACATTTGTAAGACACACTGGAGTTAACTTAAGGCCTCTCCGGGGAGGGCACCACTGTCCCAGCACACTGACTTACTGCACACCAACTGGGAAGCTCAGGCTCAAAGGTCATTGCAAAAAAATCTCTGACCCATATTTTATTTTCATCTGACTTATATTTTATTCTTACTTATGCCTACAGTTGTGAAAATACAACCCCTCAACATTTTTAACAACAATATACAAAGAAGGCCACAAGATGGAGATACTACTCCATTCCAGTATTTGTATTGATGTATTTTTTTTCTGTGTACATGTCCCTCTTTCTGTGTATTTCCTTTCTCCTTCAGTGGTATTCTCAGCTACTGTCTCTATCCCTAACGTTTATTTTGGTTCCTCCACCACTCTGCTTTAACTAGCATTATTAGAGAAATGTTATATAATAAATACCTTTATGATCCTTTTTAATTTTAAAAGCAAGCAGGCAAATAATTAAAATATTTTCTTCTAGCTCAATATTTTCCCACCTCTCTAAAATTAATGATGATTTTTATTTACATATTTTTCTCTGACAGGTAAAAATTCTTTTAGAAATTTGCTACCCACAAAGTAATAAGTACTCCAAAAGCCATTTACTGGAATACATTCTGTTGCTTTGTAAGGCTACAGATTTACTTCATGTTGACACCCCCTCCAAACTTCCCTGGAATTCTTCTTTGACAACAGTCCTCAAACCAGTTTATGAGCCTTACTTGAAATTTATTTTCAGATCTCTTTATCAATCCAAAGCGTACTTACCCAAGCTTGCTAACCCAATTTAGTCATCAAATTTAGCTCCAAATGACTATAAGCTGTAGGCAAAAATCAAATCCATCTTAAAGGTTTACTATTAATGAGTAAATCTGCCAAATATGCTGCAGGCTTTTAAAGCAACGCAAAATAAGAAGTTTCAACAATGCTTTGAGAGGTGGCAGCATTGTTGAAAACCTGCAAAGCTTTCCACAAAAACTAATTTCAAGATCTAATTTACTCTAAGTTAAACATATACTTGCAAATGGGTGATACAAAAAGTCACACTAATTCTGTATAACTACTATAGAACTGCATAGCATGGCAATCATTTGAACTTTATATAATATACTTAAGTACAAGGAACAACAAGTTCCAGTCACCCTACATTATACAGTCATATATTAACTTCCTTAAATCAAATTTAATCACCAATATTAATACAAAACACTACTTAAAGTCAGAGAAGGACCTAAATACTAATCTTTTATATGTTAACTAAAAGTGTGGTAATTGAAAATAACTGCTAATAAGATTTGCATTTTTTTTTTTTAAATTCCAAAAAGTCAGAGGCTTCTTGGTAATTGGCCATGAGATAGCTTCCTTAACCTGATCCATTTTAATGGTATA
Organism: Balaenoptera physalus; assembly: GCF_965194825.1. NCBI lineage: Eukaryota > Metazoa > Chordata > Mammalia > Artiodactyla > Balaenopteridae > Balaenoptera > Balaenoptera physalus. The sequence goes on from NC_138883.1 coordinate 166,635,305, forward strand.
AAGTCCTTAAGTATTGGCTAGAAATATGAACCCTCTACTTTCCTTAGCAGGCACATATATGGACCCTAGGATTTCTCTATGGTCTGTTCAGACCTTCCCAATAAATGACAACAACAACTTTTCTGGTCTTAACTCATTTTGACTACTGCTTACTAAACATGTCACAGTGCGGTCTCATGTAGCTTTTTAAAATCCTTGTACCTTCTATGATCAGGAGTTGTATGTATTCCAGAATTTGTTTAATTAATTACTTCCTTTTAGAATTCTAGTGTTTGCACTCAGTGGCATTTTAATACTGCTTCTTTTCCATTTTAATACCGCTGCTTATACCATGACATGTGTCCTTTTATTTAATTCTGGATCTTAAACTCTTACCTTTAATATTTAATTCAAATTCTATTAGCTGACCATGTAGCTGCACATAGCTTTATGTCCACTGCTTCACTGGCACTAAAATGGGCATTTTGTCTAATAATGAAGCATACTGTTTTATGCACATATTCTCTCTAACCAGAAATGTAGACAGCGGCATGCCTTGCTTTTGCAACATGCCTGATTACGCGTGAGATTCCAGTTGCTGGATGATGGTAATCAGAAACACTTTCTGAGTAAGTGAATGAGTCCTAACCTTACTTAATGTAGTATTAAGGAGGATGAGAATGAAACACAAATCCTAGATTAAATTTCTAATTAAGTCCCAATGACACTCTTAGACAAAAATTTCAGTAAATATAAGTAAAAAAAAAAAAAAAAAAAATTTAGCTCTTCAAATGGAATACCATGATGTTACTTAAAACATAATCATATTTTTACATTCATTAGTATAGGACCCATCTTTCACAAGTAGGTGTTTTGATGAAAATAAAGAAAGGTTTTTGAAAATACATAGACTATAGCTTCATTATCAATTGGTCTAGGGTCCTGCTTCACCCAATCAGAAGTCTCTCTTTTCACTGCCATTCCTTTCCTTCCATCTCTGCACACTTCTATACAAGAAAGACTTTGGATTTGTTTTTAATTCTGGGTAGAATTAATTGACGTCATTACTGTCCAAATAGACCCAATAATGCCTGACTTAGAAAAAGATTCCCAAGACCATATAGTCTTGGAATAAGTGAGAACATGTTTAATATAGATACAAGGCATTTTATCAACTGGTGTTACTTACAACTGCCACGGAGGTTCTCCTCTCAGCAATCATCAAGCCAAGTACCTACCCTCACCTCCATCCTACCCTGTGTATCATTCCCAACACTGAATAAAACATATGATATTGAAATTCACCACATTACACCAATCACTGGGTAAAATGGTGACTTTTATTAAAAAGATTTTGGAATGTATCTCTAAGAATAATTGTAATAACAAAGGACAATTCCATTTCCCAGTTCAGCTTAGGGTGTATCTATGAATGATAAAAGACGCACTATTCTAGGATTGTTCTCATAATTAGTTTAAAAAAAAAAAGAATACTATAAAAAGAAAACAGAAACTTACAACTAGAAGAGGATTTCTGTTCCATCAGCTCTAGATTATGTGGCAAAAGTTTCCCAATAAACTTGCTTTTTCCCGTAAAATATGTCCAGGCAACCTCCACTAAACAGCGTGTACATAAGAAAAGTAAATCAATTTTACAATAATCCAAGCTGATGCAAATATGTATACAACTAAACAAGTATTTATTCAGCTCTAACTCTATACATGATATGCTTTACATCAGAAGTATAAATGACTGGAAGGTTATCTACCATTCCAGATTTTGTACATCTCTCTCTCTACAAATCAACAAATAATTTTGGATTCTACAATGAGAATGGGGGAGTGATTATTACATGACATAGATTTACAAGGGAACAGACTCACTAGAGAAAGACTGCACTATATTCAACTAACACCACAAGCTCAGTGGAATCTACAAGAATCACTGGAGAGAACTGATGCTCACAGTACAGATTCACCAGTCACTTATGAAAGAGATCTTCCTCTTTATTTCTCAAACCCCTATGCTGGGGTTTGAGAAGGCCCCATTAATGACTTTGTGCTTTTCCCACCCAAAGAAACAGAACACAGAAGTCAGGCAAATAGAGATCAAATGGCACCTTTATTGCTGAAAAGCTACTGGAGAATTGAGATTACGTATAGGAGCCAAGAGGGCTTGCTAGAAAGTCTGGCCCTCCCATCCCCAGCCTAGACTTTGAGACAGTACACTCAAGAGAAAGTCTGGCCAGGATAACAACTGCCTTGCTGGTCTGTTAAGAATGAGCATCATTACTTCTAGCTCTTTAATTAGTTAGCTCTCCCCAGTCAAGCAAAGCAGACCACAGGTGATCACCCTCTAACAAGGTAACTCATCCACGGAAAGATGCAAGAGACGGGTCAAGAGATCAGCAGCATTTCTTTAAGGAAGTCCCTCCCCTTGGCTATATGTAGGATGAGTGTGCCCTAATTGTCCCTCCCTTATACAGGCTGCTACTCTGTGCATTCTGTGCATCTGAAATACAGACTGAAAGAGCTTAAAAGATTTATTAATTCTGATTAAAAAGTTAAAATCCAACATTTTGTAAGCACATGTGCACTTCACAATAGTTTTCTTCTTTCAACCAGGTTTTAGCATTCATTTGAATGTAAGGATGCAGTTATTAAAAATTTTATAAGAGAAAGAGGCATTTCTAACATTTTCTAGTTCTATAGGAATAGGAATCTGTAATGACTGGCACCAAGAAAATTACTCTGATTGCATCAGAAAGTAAATGCTGCAAAATTTAAGATAACTTAGCTTGTTACAATTTCAATTCACAGATTTTTAAATGACTATGAAGTAGTTATTGTTGGCTAGAACACTGTACAAAGTATAAAGAAAGTCATGGACCCAAAAGACAATGAAAAAAATTGATCCCACAAGAAATACAGGTATCCAAGGAGCAGGAGCTGTTAGAATAAATATAAATACTGTTTGGGGACCTGGAATTTAAGTTATTAATGAAAGATATTTCAATAACACACTGTTTTTCCTACATTCTTCTAATCTTCTACCTTGTATCCTCTGAAAAGATGCAATATCCAAATTGGAATGCCCTGTGAACAATCAAAGTCATTCTAAAAATAGAGTGAGCCTCTGGTATGTCACCTGTATACATACCTCCACTAAAAACTTCTGGAATCCCTTTGAAAGCTTTTAGAACCAATTTGAAACCTGGGAATACAAGGAGAGGGATTCCTTTGCTGTATGAGAGCAATAAAAGGCCAATATAAATATAACCTACTGAATAAAAACAGTCAAGCAATTACTCATTCGGTGAATTACTGTTTAGTTTTAGTTACCATGTTCATATTTTTTCATTTAATAAATATTTAAGTGTCTCCTATGAAGTAAATAAAGAAAGAAAATACCATTTGTCCTAAAAATGAAATAATTTAACTTGACAAGGTCATAAGTCAGTAAGTGGCCTGGTTCAAGTTCTAAAAGTCATTGATTATTCCAATTAAAGAGGTTAGGGAGTGACTGAGCGAACTACTTTAGACCTGGCGGAAAAAGGGATAAAATGGATGCCACATTAAGTCACTAATCATCCCTGGAGTCTAGTTTGGGGTATGGAGATCTCAAAAAAAAGTTTTTTTCTATTAATTGTCTCCAATTCCGCCCCCTTCCTTCTCTCCTGAACCCAATGTAACCAATCTATTGATCTCACCACTCCACTGAAACAGCTCTCGCTAAAGTAGCCAATGACCTCCACACTGTTGAATTCAACAGTCGGTGCTCAGAACGCATCTTATTTGAATTATCATCAGCATTTAGCCCAGCTGATTGCTTCCTCCTCTTTAAAATACTTTCCTCACCTGACCTGAAAGAGACCATCTTTTGTTGGTTTGCCTGCTACTTGGCTGGCTGTTCCTTCCTCTTCTCCTTTGCTGGTTCCTCCCATGGTCCAGCTCCCAGACCCCTCTTTTCTCTTTTACATTCACTCCCCTGGTGAACTTACCTGGTTTTGTGGCTTCAAATTACCTACGAAGTGCCAGGGACTCCCTAATTTATTATGCACAGCCCAAACCCTTCTCCTTACAACTCCAGGGTTAGATAACCAACTTTAAAGTTTATTAGACACCTCACATTTAGCATGACCAATACCAAATTACTGATTTTCCCCCAACCATACTTGCTTCTATTCCAGGCTTCTCCATCTCAGTAAGTGGCAAGTGCAATTAGACAAGTATTTATTCACTTTCTGAGGTTTAGAAAAAGCTTTCGAATTATCCTCAACTTTTCTTCCCCACTCCCCACCTCCACATCCCACATTCAAACAATCAGCAAAATGCTGTCAGCTCTATGTTCCAATTATATCCAGAATCTGACCACTTTGCACCACCCAGGTCCATTCTACATTCTACACCACAATTATCCAATAATTAATAACATACATTATCGTTGATCTCCAACTCAATAAAGTGGTCGGTTTGAAATTTAAGTCAAATTATGTACCTCTTCTGTTCAAAACCCCCCTTGATCCCCAACTTACTTATAATAGCCAAAGTCCTCATGACTTATGTCGAAGCCCTACAAGATCTTCCCCCGCCCCCCATAACTCTGATCTCATCTACTACTGTCCTCCCCATACACCCTGCTCTGGCCACATTGGCTGCCTTGCCATTCCTCAAATACTAAGCAAGCTCCAAGGCCTTTGAGCTTAACCGTTTGCCTTCCTTGAATGCACTTATCGACATGGCTCACTCCCTTACTTCTTTCTGAGGACTTCTCTGACCATCTGAGATTTATATTTACTTGTTTGGTTGTTTACTGTTTCCCCCTACTAAAATGTGAGTTTCATTAGTCTAGGGGTTTTGTGTTACATACTGGCCAATTCCCAGTGTTTAATATTTAGTAGGTATGAACTAAATCTCTGTTGAATGGACAACAAAACTGATTAAGTGTGTAAAGCCAGGTCACCACTCTTAAGTAACCTACCTACTTTGCTCTGGTTCCTCATGTCTGGCTAGTCAAGAAGAGACTGGTCGGCTTTGGCCTGAAAATTACACATTAAGGACATAAGACAGGCTGCATTTGTCTCTACCAAATTTCTGGTCTCCTGAAAGTCTCCTAAGAAAGTTAAGATTCAATGTAATGTAAAGAACTTGTTCCGATCAGTTTCTCTGCTTAGGTAGAATAAAGTTTCTTCTGCATTGTTTCCAATTCAACACAACTGGGTAGAGAAACACAGATGAAAACAATTTTCTGGATCCTTCTATTAAAATGTTACCTCCACACAGAATCTTCTCAATTACCGATGCTTCTTTATTTTCCCATCTTTGCCCATATAGTTAAATGCTCTGGTTGTTCACACTGCCTGATTAACTCTGCAAATTTAATTCCATGAATTTATAAATGAAAATTCTATGAGAGTTCACATGCAAGCTAGATTACATAATCTAAAATTTAAACCACTGCTACTAAGTTTCTGTATTCTCTGAAAGGGGCTTAATTTTCCTTGAATAACTGGAAAATATCTTCAAAATCTTTGGATAGGTTATGTAAAAGACTCTCTAGCTACAGAATTTAATCAATTATGATAAATTCTAACAAATATTCTCAATATTAAAGGCGTTCTTAAAAGTCTTCAGTTATATTTCACTAGTGATTTTTACACATATTGAGACATCATTTACTTTGAAATGAGGTCTACTTTGTCTCTACAAGCAGGAAGTGGCACCAGGTGAAGACAATGACTAAAGACAATTGCCACATAAGCGTTTGCACAGAATTTGAAGTGTGAAATTCTTAAACTACTTTATAACTTACAAAATTGAAATTCGTTAAAATCATGGTGCCATGGCAACTGCTATTTTATACTCAATTATATATATTTAATTTAAAAGTAAATTTCCATTTAGTGTTAAGCTCAACAGTTCACACAAATTTATGATAACCTGTAGGAGTGAAATGTACACTTCACATCTGGTCACGGGAAGTGTGCCTTGAATGACAATTGTTGGTAAACATTTTTCTTTTTTTTGCCCCCATAACTATTCAAAGCATTCTACGAAGGGCTCAGTCAGATCTTGTGAAATTCTAAGTCTTTAACCCCATAATTCTTAAACCAGTAAAATGGCGTCAGAGACGGGATATCTACCCTCATTCACCACTCCCAGGGTGTAAGTAAATAGCAACAAACGGACATTACAAGTTAAAGTCTCAAGCTAAAAAAGGAAAGAAAACGAAACGAAAGGAAAAGAAAAAGACAACGACCCTGCGTTACTGGTTGGACTTCTCTTCCTGGAGCACCCCAAGTGCCTCTACTGCCCCGAAAACTTGATGGCTCCTTCTATGACTTCCAGGACCAACAGTATAGAGGCTTCAAGTTCCTCCAGATTTCTAAACTATGATACGAACGCCTAATCGAATAGGCTACATAGATTCCAAAGTACAGTGCAAGAAAAACTTCTGCAACCCAGACGCCAACCAAAATGTATTCCTATCTTCCCGGAAAGGCAGAGGAAAGGAGGCTGCTAAAAATCTGGATAAGTGTAATTGGGAAGGTGAAAATTTGGAGGGAGACACGACTACTCTTTCCCACGTTCACGGGGCAGGCAAGGAAAGGGTAAGAGTAAAAGATCTACCCACACCACTCTTCCTTCTTCCTCCTGCACAGCTGGGTGCAAGGATCTCCCCCAGAATGGCAGAGGAAAGAGAAGGGATCGCCACCCCAGGCTGGTGGCACCGTCCAGGCTGTCACTGAGACTGCTGTCACTGAGACCGGAACTCGAGAAGGGGAGCCGGGCGGTGAGGAATTGGGGAAGGCGGGTCATTCCCTCTGAGCTTGGTTACGAGGAGACCCTGGTGGATCGGGCTGAGGACGGCAGACGAGCCCAGGATGACCACGTCTTGCCCCGCGTGCCCGGCTCCCTCGGAGGAAGCGGGGTCAGAGCCCGCCCCACCCCCTCCTTTCCGCCCAGACCCGCACTTTTCTGCCCCGGAGGCGCAGCCCTCGGGCGGGCGGGCTGCCGGCCAGCCGGCCCCGCTTACCTGCTGCACCCCGAGGAACTGGTAGAAGTTGAGCTGCACCTCCTCCACCAAGTCAAACAACTCCAGGTCTCCGCTCTCCCAGCCGCGCGCCGGCCCCGCGGCCGCCAGCAGCAGCAACAGCAGCGGCGGCGGGAACGGCACGAGCCGGAGCCGGCGGCGCGGAGGAAGCCGGGCCAGCCGGGAGCAGGGCGCCGTCATCGCGCGGGGCTCGGAGAGGTCACCCGCCGCGCAGCGCCGTCGGCCGAGACCAGGGACGTGGCGGGCAGCGCGGGCTACGGGAACAGTGCTTGTCAGTCGGAAGCACGGGCAGCCGCCCCGGAGCCGCCCGCCCTGCGGCTGGTCCTAGCCTGAGGGACAGGCTCGGCCGCGGGCGGCTCTACCCTCCGCGGACCCCCGCCCCTCACCCAGGCCTACAAACAGCTGGCGAGCCAGCGCCGGGCGCTGAGGTTGCACCGGGTGGGAGAGGCTTCCCTTCGCCTTAGCCTATCCCAGGCCTCGCTTCCGGTGACATCACGTCTCCTAGCAACCGCGGGAGAGGGGGCGGGGCCGGAAGTAGAGAAGCCTGCGCCCCAGACCTGGGCCTCCGCGAAATGCCTCTCAGTCGCTGGCGCGCTCCGCGAAGCTGTGCCGTGTGTTGACACAGATTAAGAGACGTGGACAGTTATAGACAACGCGCATCCACCTGGAACACCCCAAATATCCCTGAAACAGTTACCTTCTTACCCTCCCCCAGATATTAAAAACTAAAAGTATATTTGAAAACTGATGTATTGATTACGGCCTCTGTTCCACACATTTCATTATTCCATCCCCAAAGATATAGGAGGAATTGAACCTAGGACTTGAAAGGGACAAATCTAGTGAGTAGTCTAAAGTATCCTTTTGAGAGAGGTGAAGAAGAAATGAAATTTGAACCAAGACAAAAAGTATACTTCTAATAATGAATTAAGATTTATAGGCATAATACCATAAAGTAGGCAACCTGGCAGAAATTAATAAGCGTGACTCAATCAAAGTCTTAGGGGAAGTGTAGTTTACCCGCTTTAGTCGATTTCCAATTGGTGTTCCTTTCCCAACTGAGGTCTATTTTCAATGACATTTAGGCTAAAACCCTCCTCTCTTTCCCACCAGTGTCTCACCTCCTACTCCACCCTCCCCCTCACCGCTATTGCTTTCTCTTGTGTGAACCTTATTTTCTTCTTAGCTTTTGCTTGACCAGTTTTGAGAGTTTGATCTCATGCTTTTCCCATCTTGGATCCAGCCAGCTGAATTAAGCTCAACAGGATAATGATAAAGCTCTCATAGTAAAAATATATTATGTTTGACAAAGGTTAGAAAAACAATACCTGGATGCAGGAAGTAAATCTTACTGAAGAAATCATTCCATTATTGTAGAGTTAAAAATATATATATATTTTAAAATAGTTAAATGAATGCAAGTATATCTTGCTTAAAAATAATATATGTGCTTGAATTAATCCCATTTTAAATTCATCATGAGGCTTAACTTTCAAAGATACAAGAGCAGGGGTGTCTCAGTCGGCAAGGGCTGCTGTAACAAAATACCATAGACTGGGTGGCTTAAACAACAGACATTTATTTCTCACAGTTCTGGAGGCTGGGAAGTCTGTAACGGGGAAAGGTCAGCATGGTCGAGTTCTGGTGAGAGCCCTCTTCCAGGTTGCAGAGGGCTGCTTTCTTGTTGTACCGTCACATGGTGGGAGTGTGGGGGAGGGGGAGAGAGATCTAGCATTTCCTCTTACAAGGGCACTAATCCCACAGTGTGGGCTCCACCATCATGAACTCATTTAAACCTAATTATCTCCCAACGGCTGCACCTCCAAACACCATCACATTGGGAATGAGGGCTTCAACATATGAATTTGGGGAGGACACAAACATTCAGTCCATAGCAAAGGGTATCACCTTTTCTGTGTATTCCCAGTTCCAAGCACAATGCATAGCACATGCTAGCATTCAATTGGTTGAATGGAATCCTGTGAACACCTCCCCACCTCCGTGCCTCCCCCACAGTTTTTTAGTTTGATTTTTTGATATATCAGTTTTCTTAAAGTGAGAGGTATTTTTACCACATCTCTAAGTTAGCTTACTGTTTATTCAATGATTAAAACATCGAAATAAAATGAGAGCAATAATCTTAAGCACTACTTTTACATAATATCCCAACATTCATCTTTTCTCCTAATTTGACCATTAAATTAAGTGCAATATAACATTTGAAACTGGTGCCATATTGCCACTGATATTTTAGCGATCTGGTATTTCCCTCTTGAGCTCTATTCTTATGTTGTCCAAGAACCCCAAGGACCTCCTCCATCTAAAGGGAATAGTTCTCTTTCCAAGGCCAAGCTGAAAAGCAGAACTGAAGTCTATTCAATACAGCACTGCTATTGCTTCTCACTGCTATAAGGTATTGCTCTGGAAGCTTCTTCCTACTCAGTTCCAATAACACTAGTCCACTCTGAAGTGATGTCCTTGCTTGTTCTGGTCTAGGTCTCTGCAAAGACCACAGTGCTATTTACATTTAGACTTCTAATTTGGCATCTTCACGTGTTCAGTCTCATGCAGAGGACAATGCAATTGAATAAATCTTCTTTTGCTGAAGCCAGGACTAAGTTAGCTCACAATGAACAGCTGTTTTCTTATCTGTTGACATTTAATGATTCTGGGCATGGACTGATGAAGCTTAGCCTGGGCAGAGGCAGTGTACACAGGAAGAGAGAAGCCAGTGAAATGTTTAACAGTCTTGTGAGTTGTGTAACGGATTGGAAATGTGGAGAGGAGGCCCAGACTTACAGCCAGCTTTCCCACAGAACATTTGCTGAATTCTGGGGTCGTGCAGGAGGCCGAAAGACTGAAGGATAGGACGAGTAAAATCTCCTCACATTCTACCAGTGCGTACAAAATGAACTCTACCGAAAAGGAGGAGCCTGCTTCAAATACACAGGCAGTCTTCTCCCTCAAGACATTTGCAATATTTCTGAAGTTATATGAATAGGAGGATAAAGATCTAAGTTTAAAACCTCTGAAGAGCAGAAGTGAATATGCTGGGTTGAGGAGATAGAAACCTTGCAGGCTCAGAGGAATCACACCTAAGAAACAGAGAAACCAGAAGTTGAATGAATCTTACTAAAACCCCAACCCAATCCCTACCCAGCTCAATCCCTGACCCTCACCCTATTTGTCTATTTTCATCTCTAGGAGAAAATAACATCATCTCTATTGTCTATTGTTTTTAATAAAGAAGTCTGGTACATAATAAAAAAAATTATGAGATGTGAGAAAAACAGGAAAATTTGACCAATAATCAAGAGAAAAAAATAGATAATAGAAGACCCACAGATAAGCCAGCTATTGGAGTCCAGACAAGAACTTTAAAATAACTATTATAAAATAGAGCAATAGTTTATAAAATAGAAGAAAAAGTGGATAAAATGGATTAGAAAATGCAGAATTTCAACAGAGAATTGAATCCATTAAAAAAAGAATCAATGGAAAATCTCAAATTTAAAAATGTAATATCTGAAATCAAGAACTCAGTGGATGAGTTTAACAGCAGACTGGACACAGCAGAAGACAGGATTAGTGAATTTGAGGCTAGGTCAAGAAAAAATACCCAAACTGAAGCAGAGAGAAAAAAGAATGGTAAGAGAATAGAGCTTTAAATGCATGTGGTAGCACAGGGAGATCAGCTCGGTGCTTTGTGACCACCTAGAGGGGTGGGATAGGGAGGGTGGGAGGGAGGGAGATGCAAGAGGGAAGAGATATGGGAACATATGTATATGTATAGCTGATTCACTTTGTTATAAAGCAGAAACTAACACACCATTGTAAAGCAATTATACTCCAATAAAGATGTTAAAAAAATGCATGTGGGACACAGTGAATAAATCTAGCACACATATAACTGGGGTCCTAGAAAAAGAGGAGAGAGAGAGAATGAAGCTGAAGCAATAATTATAGAAACAATGGCCAAGAATTTTACAAAACCAATGAAAGACATGAAACCAAAGATGAAAAAAAAAAAATTAACTCAAAATAGGTGATAGACCTAAAGGTAAAAGCTAAAACTATAAAACTCTTATTTAAAAAAATAAGAGTAAATTTTAGTGACCTTGGGTTAGCCAGTGGTCCCTTAGATATGACACCAAAAGCATGTGACAGAGGAAAAAATAAATAAATTGAACTACACAGAAATTTAAAACTTTGTGTCACAAACAATACCATCAAGAAAGTGAAAAGACAACCAAGATAATGGGAGAAAAATATTTGGAAATCATATACTTGATAAGGGACTTACATCTAGAATATGTAAAGAATTCTTGCAACTCAACATTTTTTTTGAATGGGCAACGGATTTCTCCAAAGAAGATATATACAAAAGGCCAATAAGTATATGAAAGCTTCTCAACATCATTAGTCATTAGGAAAATGCAAATCAAAACTACAGAGAGATACCACTTTACACCCGTTACGATGGCAGTAATTTAAAAGACAGACAAAAAAGAGGTTAGTAAAGATGTGGAGAAAGTGGAACCCTCATTTATTGCTGGTGGGAATGTGAAATGATGCAGCCCCTTGGGAAAACTGTTTGGAAGTTCCTCAAAAAACGAAAGATAGAGTTACTATATGACCCAGGAATTCCACTCTTAGGTATATACACAAGAAAAGTAAAAACATAAAACTTGTATACAAATGATCATAGCAACATTATTCATACTAACCAGAGTTGGAAACAACCTAAATGCCTATCAACTGAGGAATGAATAAACAAGCTGTGGTATATCCATACAATGGAATATTATTCTGAAATTTTCTCTTTTGCCCCTTTTTGGCTGTTTCTCAAATATATGGACTTAAAGTTCTAAGATATCATTGTTCTCTAATGGAACATTATCTTGTAATTTATTTAACCAAACATCATTCACAAACATATTGAGTTGACAAAGGTTAGAAAAATATTGTTTTGGGGAAGCACCTTCTTGAAAAATAATCCCTTTTTTATTGCAGTACTGAATCTTAATCTTTTGAAGGGCTAATAAATAAATGCAGATGTTCTTCATGTTATAAATAATAAATACATTTCTATCATGTTGACACTATGGCTTTTACTTCTCTGGATAATGTACTGTTTACTCAAATAATCTCATAGTGCAAAAGAATACAGATTCTAGAGCCAGATGATTCAGTATGAATTCCGGCTCTATTACTTACTAGCTGGGTGATCCTTGTGTTTCAGTTACCTCATCTGTAAAATTAGGATAATAATACTACCAAAACCATAAAATACTACCAAAATTGTTGTAGGAGCTAAGTGAGATAATTAGAGCCCAGTATATAGTAATTGCTATTTAAATGTTACCAATATGTTATGGAAGGTCTCTATCTACTTTGTATTAAGGGCTCCATAAATAAAGCTTATCTATTCTTAAATGTTTAGATTTTGTGTTTAAAGTCATTTGTTATTAAACTTAGGCTGCAAATGCCCACTTCACTGGAAATTTATCCAATCACTTGTCTGCCCAAGATGTGGCAGACAAGACCACCTTTACAAAATAATGACTGGTTCTCAAAGCCAGTTTACTTTTTTTGTTCCAACTCCATAAAACATGTTATTCATGATTTTCCTGCCAAATTCAGCTTTAATAAATACCTAATTAAAAGCATGTGACCCACATGAACAAGAGGAAGGGAAAATTTGTTCACCGATTAAGTCATTAAAGACTCATTGGTGATTGTCTTACCCTGAAGTAGCTGTCTTTTCAGATAATGATGTCTTCTGCTTTACATAGACGTTAATGTGCCTCAGTAGAATCCATGTAAAAATTTCTTTCTCCTAACATCTTACACAATTTCAAGATTATCGTTCATTTTTCAAAGGTTTCCATCAACTCACTGAATCACTTTTTAAATTTGAAAATTAGTTTTTCCCATTTTACTTTTAACCAACCAACAAGGATAGTCTCTCCCGACTCCTCCGTCCAGCCTGAGTACAGCAATCGTTGTATTTCCCTCATACACAAAAGCTCCAATTAGTCTGCAAAAGAAAATTTGAACAGGCCTCTTCATATTCTTCCAGGCTCAACAGCCTGGCTTTGGCATTGTGCCGTTGAGCTCTAATGTTGTTTGTGATGCCAAACTGAAACACAAAGGAAACAGTGCAAAGTTGCTGATCACCTCGGTCAACACGCCGCACAGCTAAGGCATTAGATTATGAACAGAAATTCCATGCCTCATAAATGCTTACTATTAAATTTATTAAAAGGAGGTGGCATTTTGAAATAATACTGAATTAGCAATCAACAATTCTAAATGGTAAGATAGGAGAAATTTAAATTCCTTTACCACACCTATGGCCTAGCTTCATTTCTCCTCACTTCAATATATAATCCTCTCTTATTTTTTGCAACCATGGAAGGATTTTTAGTGCCAAGACTCCATAATGAAAGTCTTTTAACTTTTAAAAAATTAAATAATAATATTTTCACCACCAGGGGGCAAAGAACATTTTTACAGGCAAAGATTATTTTTGACATTCTAAAGGAGTTACCTCGCGCGAACATAGTTTTTGTTGTTAGAATTTCAATAGCTTCAAATTAAGAGATACAGATCCTAACCTAAACCTTTAAATTTAAGGAAGAATCGTGTTTATAAAAGAGAAAATGGTACAAGTTACCATTAACCAGGTGCCCTTTCATTCACTATCATTTTTAGATGCTTAAAAAGAAATTTTCCACCTCCCTTTTCCCTTTCCTTTTGTATGTTTGCACAAGAGGAGGAAAAACATAATTTGAACTTTTGAAATATTAATTTAGCCTTTGTCTATGCTGGTCTTTAAATGGCTTTTAGCTCATGGTATTTTTTTGACAAATGGTTTCCTAAGCATGCATTTCAGCTCTGCTTTTTTAACTTAATGTGATTAAGTGATGTACTCAGGTCTTTACCTCCTTCTAAAATTGGGTTCATTGACTCAATTAATGCTTCGTCATTTGTTAATTTTATAATTGAGAAATGATATAAATAACTGATAAGCACATCAATTCACCAGTTATCTCTTTTGAGACCTGGATATCTCTGAATTTACTGAGAAAGTACCAGAGTCATGAATAGACAATAAACAGAATTATCAGTATAGTAAATTACTGTTCAGAGGTGAAAAATTTGGTCTAACACGTGTCAGTCCCATATTCTGACGTTTCAGGATATTTGATTATTTCTGACTTGTACGTTGATGAAAGTTCCAGTAATGGAAGTGAAACTGAGAGTTTTTAAATCACGGTATCTGTGGTGTAGGCAAACAACCACATTTTATTCCTTGGCTTATTTTCTTTCCCCTCTTCCTGCTCCTAAGTATCTGCTGAGACCACATTTCCCTGAATCGATTATAAGGATGCCACTCTTTCAAATCAGGCCTGAAGCAGAATGGACGCACAGTGATCTGGTAAGCTCTGCTACTGTTCTTTCCTTCTACTGCTCCCTGGAGCCTGGTCCGCATCTCCACTGTCAGCCACAGCCCCCCATGCCGCCCCCGCCCCTCCTCCTCTCCCTCCCCCTGGCACCAGGGCTGTCTCCAGGGGGTGCAGAATTGGGCCAGATACCACCGTATGTTCACCTACAGAACATTTTTGTCCAGATGAAATCATGTTGAAATAAATATTGACTGCAAACTTAAGGAGAAAAAGAAGTTGCAAAAGGTCAGCATTAAGGGTTTATTTAGAGGCACACACTAAAGAACATTCTATGACCCACCACTTATATATTAGTGATAATGGGAAACGTAGAGACAAAGTGGGGTTTTTTTTTTCTGTTGTCAATTTGCTTTTTTTTCTATTTGTTGTAGTGTGAATTGACGGAATCCTTCTTTCTAGTGTGTCCTCAAGCTGTTGCCCAGCCACCGGCAGCAGACTGGAGAAGGCTAACCTTTCCATTCTGAACCTTGACAGCCTGTGTTAGATAACTTGATGCATCTTTTCAAGTCCGCTCTGCCTCATGTGTAAACTAACCTCGGCCAGTGACCAATTCCACGCTGCTTCAGTCAGCCTCCTACAGGTGCACCCCGAAAGCTCCTTGCCTTGGGCCAAGTTTTCTGATCTCCTTTTGTAATGGCAAATGGTTGTCAGTAGCACGCTACTACAATTTTCTAAAAAGCTTTAAACCACATAGAGTCTCTTAAAGGTAAAGACAGTATTCTAAAAATGACTGAGAAAGAATCTCATACTATAGAGAAAGTAGGGAAATGGGTGTTTGGAAATTCATCATTAGGTGAATATGATTTTTTTCTTTTGCCAAAAATATGTGTCACTAATAAAAATTCTCCTACCTGGACTTTTAAGAACTCGTTTTAAATCTTCCAAATGTAGCTTTTCAGTGGATTTAAAGTCCCTTTGTTAAGAATATAAAAACCCTTCATTTTCAGTTCATTTTCAAGAATAATTATTTGACATAAGGGAGGATGGAAAATTACTAAGCTAAATTTTAGCAAAAACCTTTGCACAATTGCTGAATGGAAATACAAAAAGAACCTATGACTTAGTAGCAGAGCCAAGAATACACGTCTTGCATTTAGATCTATGTCTTTTTGTGAGGAATCTCTCTCACCTATGACACCCATTCAAACTAAGCATCTATATAAATTGAAATTAAAATTGGACCTTTAATTTATCACAAAATGTTCAACCAGATTTCTAAATTAACACATCATTTTAAACCAGATTTCTCTCAATAAAAATAGATGGTGATAATATTCTTCATTTTTGGAGAAAATCTTGGTTTAATCAATATTCATGATACAATGATTAGGTCAATTTTAAGGTTAACCTTAAAAATATTTTTCTCCATTGCTTAGTTTTCTTTCAAAGCATTTACTTTTTCCTCATTGTTAAAACACTACATTTACTTTGAAGGATTATATTGTGTGTTTATTTATTTAATTTTTTTAATGGAAAAATCCCATGGCTTCCCATCACACTTAGAATAAATCCCCGTTCTTTTAAATCCTCCATAATCTGGCCTCTCTCTACCTGCAGCCTCACCTTGCACCATCCTCTCTCTCACCACACTGGTTCTCCTTCAGAGCACACCAGGCTCATCCTGTTTTAGGGACTTCGCCCTCCTTCTGCTCCAGTACTCTTCCAGATCTTTGCCTGACTGGCGTCTTCCCTCCGTTGGACTTGCATTGAAATTCAACCACCTCTGGTAGGCTTATCTTAATCCCCTAACCTAAAAGGGCACCCAGTTGCTCTCTTTCACATCACCCCCCTATTCAATCCGCTGCCTAGCATTTACCATTCTCAGTTATCTTCCTTGTTCATTCATTATTTGTTTATTGTGTGATTCCACTCATTAGAATACAAGCTCAATGAGAGCAGGACTATGTCCATCTTGCTCATTCCTCCAAATGGTGCCTAGCCCATATTGGGCTTTCAATAAATATTGTTGAATTGAAAAAGAAAAACACCTTTCCTTCTCCGAGGGTAATAATCTATTGTCTTATGGATCAGACTTCTAAAACAATCAAGTAAACTGGAGAATTGCCCAAGTTCAAGCCATAGGAGAATAGCCAGCTCTCAAGGTAAGCTGCTATGTGCATGACAAGTTCCATGTTTTACCTAGTAGAACCATGTGGTTCATGGTGGAGGATGTGATGAATTGACCTACAGGCTGTACTGATACAAATCATTGGTTGCACCATGTGGTTGGGTAACAAGTCGGAAGTAACACTGACTCCCCAGGGACACTGTAGGTATTCTTAGTCATTTTGATCAGTATATATTAAACTGGTCATTACTTTTAAAAACAAATCAGATTCTAATGTGGTGCCAAAATGAAGACTAGGTCCAAAAGTACTTCAGTCACATAAAAGTTCTCACTGACATCTTGAATAAATAAAGCTGACAGGTACAATTTATATTTATGTTCTCCCGAGTGGCAATAGGACATGCCACAGATAATTCTAATTTTTCTCAAGATTTGTCCTGTAAGTTCTAAGTCATGTCTTCAACATGCAGAGCAATAGTATTTCTGAGAAGACTTAGATATGCAAATATGATCATTTTACACACTCACTATAAAAGATTTTAAAGCCCAACCAATTCTTTCATTTAGTACAGGATTGCATTTTACAGAAACATCACTGTTTTCATTTATATTCCAAAGCAATGTGTGTTGATATTTCAGTTAATGTTACCTTTCATTAGCTTTTTCATCACATGTCTTTTCCATGTAAGGTCATAGTTGTGGTTAAAGCTTGTTTCATAATGATGTCTCAAGCTGTATTCTTTTGACACAAAAACACTTTAAGCACATGGGAATAGTCTCATTTCAACAGAGAATAATGCTTGTTCACAGTTTTTTTTTTAAACTTAAAGCCTTCGTGGTAGGGTTGTCATACTTAATAAACAAAAATACAGGACACCTAATTAAATTTGAATGTCAGATAAACAACAAATATCACATGGGACATACTTATACTAACAAAAATTAATTCTTGTTTATCTGACATTCAAATTTAACTGGGTATGTTATCTGGCAACCCTGGTCTGTCTTTGTTTTTTCCACTTTTGATAGAGACATAGGTTGAAATACATTCAGATGGTCTTCCAGGAAGTGGTGATGTCTTCATTACTTTCTTGTTAGCTATTTTTAAGTGTTGCAGGCTGTTTTAAAATCAAAGTGGGGGAAAAACCTACTTGAAATAAATGAAACATCAATTCTGAAGACTTTGGAAACCAGGCAATAAAGGATTTCATTATGTCAAACAACTGAAAAGCAAATATTGACTAAGCATTTACCATGTATAAGGCATTGTATTACAATATGCCACAAGCACAAAAGAAGGGAAAAAGAAAAACAGACAAACTCTCAGCCTCTGGAGAATTTATATATTTTGTGGGGAAGATAACACAGATACACATAAAAAGATAATAGTACAAGGCAGTAGATGGTAAGTGCCAAAGGAGTAATAAAGACAAGAGGATTCAGGAGATCAATCCCATCTGTGTCTTCGGAGAAAGAAAGTAGGAGAAAGGGGGTGTTTTACAAAGTGCTTTATGTTCATCGTCCTGTTTAAGCCTCCTGCTATGGTCTGAATGTCTGTGTCCCTCTCCCTCCCACCCCTGCAAATTCACACGTTGGAATAATAATGCCCAGTGTGATAGTGTTGGCGGGCGGGCTTTGGGAGGTAATCAAGTCTTGAGGGTGGAGTCCTTATGAATGGGTTAGTGCTCTTAAAAAAGAGATCTTTAGTCTCTTCTACCACGTGAAGACGCAGAAAGGAGGTGTCAGCTGTGAACCAGGAGGAGTGTTCTCACCAGAATGTGACCACGCTGGTGCCTTCATCTTGGACTTCCCAGCCTCCAGAATGGTGAGCAGTACATTCCTGTTGTTTGTAAGCCACTCAATCTGAAGTATTTTGTTACAGCAGCCCAAATGGGTTTATACCTCCCAACAACCCTTTGAGGTAGTTATTATTATTATCATCACCAGTTTCCAGGGAGGATCTACATTACATGCCTATGGTCACACAGCTAGTAAGCAGCATGTCTGCTTCCACCTTGGGTCTTCCTGAGCCCATAGCCTCAGTGCTGCTTCTGAGACGATGGGAGAGAAGGCTGGAGCCTCTACTGTTATATGGAGGTCCTAGAGGTTTGAGTGGGAGAGAGAGATAAAAGGACTATTTTAGAAACTAATTTCTTCACACATTGCCCTAGATATTGTGGATAGAAATATTCATTCAATCACATTGGATTATAATGATACTAAAGAAAGTGTCAAAGATTAGAAACACTGTGAAATCAAAACAAACTGAAATGAATTGGTGGCTATTTGCATGTAGAGGAATGAGAGAGCAAGAGAGAAGAGGAAGTATCAAAGACAGGTGCAAACCTGAGAATCTACAACAAAACAAAACAACAACAACAAAAACCTGGTAGAACTAATAGATGAATTCAGGAAAGTCACAGGATTTTAAACCATCACACAAAAATCAGTTGTGTTTTTATACACCTAACCATCTGAAAAGGAAATTTAGAAAACAATTCCACTTTCAATAGCATCAAAAAGAAAAAATATTTAGGATTAAGCTTAACCAAGCAGGTGAAAGATTTGTACACTGAAAACAACAAAACATTGCTGAAAGAAATGAAAGACACTAATAAATGGAAAGACATCCTGTCTTCATGAATTGAAAAACTTAATATTGTTAAGATGTCAATACTCCCTAAAGTATTGCATTGATCTACAGATTCAATGCAATCCCTATCAAAATCCCAATGACTTTTTTTTGCAGAAATAGAAAACTCCATCCTAAAATTCGTACGGAATCTCAAGGGACTCCAAATAGCCAAAACAATCTTGAAAAAGAAGAACAAAGTTAGAGATCTCATGTTTCCTGATTTCAAAACTTACTACAAAGTTACGGTAATTAAAACAGTGTGGTACTGGCATAAAGACAGACATATAGATGAATAGAGTAGAATAGAGAGACCAGAAATGGACCTTCACATATATGGTCAAATGATTTTTGACAAGGATGACTAGACCAAAGGACAGTCTTTTCACAAATAGGGTTGTAAAAACTGAATATCCACATGCAAAAGAGAGTTGGGAAATGCAGGAGAGACAAGATGGCAGGTAGAGGGACCTGAAGCTCACCTCCTCTCATAAGCACACCCCAAATCACAACTAACTGCTAAACAACCATCAATTAAAAAAAAAAGAAAGAAGTTGGACCCTTATCTTACAACATATAAAACATTAATTCAAAATGGATTAAAGACCTAAACGTAATACCTGAAACCATAAAACCCCTAGAAGAAAACATAGGGGAAAATCTTCATGACAATGGATTTGTCATATCTTGGATATGGCATAAAAAGTACAGGCAATAAAGGGAAAACCAGTTAAATTAGATTTCATCAAAACTTAAAAACTTTTGTGTATCAAAGGATGCTATTAACAGAGTGAAAAGGCAATCCACATTTTGGGAGAAAATATATATATTTTCTGGGAAAAAAATCATACATCTGATAAGGGATTAATAACCAGAATATATAAAGAACTCCTACAGCTTAAAAACAAAAAAACAACCCCCAAAATGAGCAGAAGATTTGTATAGACATTTCTCCCAGAAGATATACAGATGGCCAACAAGTACGTGAAAAGATGCTCAATATCAATAGTGATTAGGGAAATGCAAATCAAAACCTCAGTGAGATACACCTTCACACCCATTACAATGGCTATTATCAACAAAATAAAACAAAACAGAAAATAACTGTCTGTGAGGATGTGAAGACACTGGAACCCTTGTGCATTGCTAACGGGACAGTAAAATGGTGCAGCTGCTGTGGAAAACAGTATGGTGCTTCTTCAAAAAATTCAAGATAGAATCACCATAGGACCCAGAAATTCCACCTCTGGGTATATACCACAAAGAACTGAAAGCAGGGACTCAAACGGATATTTGTATACCCATGTTCATTGCAGCATTATTCACTATACCCAAAAGCCGGAGAAAAACCCAAATATTCATTGACAGATGAGGGGATAAACAAAATGTGCTATATACATATAATGAAATGGAATATCATTCAGCCTTAAAAAGGATTGAAATTCTGATAAATACTACAATACGGGTAAATCTTATCCATTGGATTATATGGATTATGCTTATCCATTATGAAGGCATTATGCCAAGTGAAATAAGTCAGTCACAAAAGTACACATAACGTATGATTCTGCTTATGAGGTACCTAGAGTAGTCAAATTCTGAAAGACAGAAATTACAATGATGGTTTCCCAGGGCTGCGGGGAGGGGGACAAGGACAGTTATTGCTTAATGGGTACAGTTGGGGAAGACGAAAAAGTTCTGAAGATGGATGGTGGTGATGGTAGCACAGCAATATGATTTATTTACTTTTATTTATTTATTTGTTTGTTTATTTATTTTTGGCCACACCTCGCGGCATGCGGGATCTTAGTTCCCTGACCAGGGATCGATCATGTGCCCCCCGCAATGGAGGCACAGTCTTAACCACTGGACCACCAGGGAAGTCCCAGTAGCACAACAATGTGAATGTACTTATAATGCCACTACATGGTGCATTTTTAAATGGCTGAAATGGTCAGTTTCATGATACCGGGTTGGCCAAAAAGTTCGTTCGGGTTTTCTGCAGGCTACCAAAAACCCGAACGAACTTTCTGGCCAACCCAATATGTATACTTCACCACAATAAAACTTTTTTTTTTTTTTTTTTAAAGATAATGTAATCCATAAGCCGACACAACTGAACTGTGGCATACCTCTGATTATGGAGCATCCCTCAGCACGCCCTGTGTGGCATATGTGACATTTAATTGTCTGCTATAGCAACCAAGTGAGGGCACCAGTATAAAAATGGATTTTACCTATTAGTAAAGCTTAATTTCTTCCTTACTTGTTTTAGAGAAAAAAAATAAGTGAAAATAGAAGCTCTAATATTGTCTTCTCAGACTGCCAAAGGGCAGAGGGAAGCAGCAGTAGTTCGCTGGGCCCAGTGCTGGGTAAGATGAAGGCAGAGACGTGATGCTGGACTTGGCAACACAAAAGCCCTGGGAGACCTTGACAAGAGCAGTCTGGGTGGAGTGGTGTGGAAGGAAACTGCATAGAGTGTGTTGAGGAGAGATTGTGGAAACACTAGTGATTATAATCACTGCCTTCAAAATATTTTGCTTTGAAGGGGAGCAGAGAAATGAGAGGGGAATTTGAAAGGTGTTATGGGGTCATTTGAGGTGTTTTGATTTTATTTTTTCATAGGACAGATTGCAGCATGTTTGGATGCTGGCAGGAAAAGTCTGGAAGAGTTGGGGGAACGGTAGGAGCCTGTCCTTGAGAACAAGAAAGGGGTGGGATCTGGAGCCCACGAGGAGGAGTTGGCAGGAAGCGTGGTAGGGTGAGGCGTGTGTAGGTGTCTGCTTTTTTTTTTTTTAATATATATTTCTTTCTTTTTTTTTTTTTTTTTTGCTACATGGGGTCTTCATTGCTGTGCACGGGCTTTCTCTAGTTGCAGCAAGCGGGGGCTACTCTTCATCACAGTGTGCGGGTTTCTCACTGTGGTGGCTTCTCTTGTTGCGGAGCACGGGCCCTAGGTGCATAGGCTTCATTAGTTGCGGCGTGTGGGCTTCAGTAGTTGTGGCTCGCGGGCTCTAGAGCACAGGCTCAGTAGTTGTGGTGCACAGGCTTAGTTGCTCCGCGGCATGTGGGATCTTCCCAGACCAGGGCTCGAACCCGTGTCCCCTGCATTGGCAGGTGGATTCTTAACCACTGCGCCACCAGTGAGAACACGCTTGTGTGAGGAAGTGAGGTGGGGGAGTGGGTGTGCATAGGGAATTTGATGGGAAAGAAGGTATAAAATAGCCATTTTGGAGCTGGGAAGCCAAACACACCAGGGATGTAAGATAGGACCCTGGGCAGTGCTGAGTATCCTTTTGCGATTTGTGGTCACAGATTTGCAGTGAGACTGTTTTTTCAGCGTGGCCATGCGTTTTTTCTCCAGCACCGCTCAGCCGCTCAGGGACAGGCACAGATCAGGCTGAGGGTTGGTTTTAACCAGGCTGGGGCTTTGCCAGAGAACAACAGAGGGAGAGAGAGGACCAGGAAGTTCATGGGGTTTGCAAGGTGTGGACTGGGTTTGGTCATGGCTGATGACAAGACCATCATCATGATAGTGGGCATCTGAAGTGGGTTGAGGAAGTGATCACTAGAGGTGAGAGGTCAAGGAACTAAGAGACCACAGCATAAACATGTGGCAGCGGGGCTGTGTCAGTGCAGTGCAGGGGTTAGCAAAGTCTAATCTGATCCTCTTTTGTCCCATCTTGGTCAGGAGGTGTGATTTTTCCCTCTGTGGCTCTAACCGCACAGAAGATGACCAAGTTCCTCACCTTCTGGTCAAGGGTGCAGTACAAGCCCGGGAGCAGCAGGACGTCCCCAGTGGGTGGGAGCTTCCTTCCCAAGTAAGGATAGCTCAGTACCAAGTCCTGTCCACTCCACTTCCTGGTTCTTTCAACTAAGGGTCTTCTCCCTTCCCATTTCAAGAACTCTGCTCCTCCAAGGCTTTCCTCTTCCCTGTGAACCATCCTCATACCTGCTCTTTCCTTTCCCCGGAGCCCCGGCATACTCAGCAGCCCACGTCTGGATCTTCCTGTCTCACATCTGAGCAGAGGCTCCTCTGAGTCTGTTTCTTCTTCACTGTGTGCTTCGGGAAAGAAAAACAGCCTTCAGGGTTCTAGAGAGAGCAAAAGAGGGGAGAAATTCACAGGAAGCACACAGGAAATTAGAGATACACCCTGTCTCGGATGGATTTTATCCATGAGCCTGTTGAATGAAGTCGTCAAAAAATAAAAACAGGAGTAGAGGTGGAAGAGAAGAGAGTGAGCCAGGTGTTAAAGTCATCAGTGACTAAGGTGGAATGATCAGTACAGCAAGATGTTTGATGATATGAACTTTGAAGGAGGGTGGGAGATGTAACACCTGAGATGGCATTTCGGGGGCAACAAGGACTCTCCCCTCCTTCTGGTCCCAGGTACATGAGGCTTGAGAGGGAAAACCAGTCTCCACTCTAGAGGTGAAATGCTGCCCCCAAAGGGCAGAGAACTTTCCATTGGAGATGAAAGGTCTGTAAGGGCCAATATCCTCTGTCTGCCATGTTCCCCTTCACACCTCCATCACCTTGTACACAGCAATGAGTACAGGGAGTGTGCTCAACAAAGGTATATGGAATAAATGGATGGGCAGTTAACTGAACCCAGTGTTTATATTTAAATCAAGTGCCACAACCCTACCACTCTTCTAGAATAAGTGGCAGTCTCAGCTTCCTGCTCCAGGATATGTGACTGCCACGGGGAGCAAAGCATGCTCAGGGGGGTCAGCTGCCTGTCAGGAAGACCCGCTCCCACCGAATGAGAAAGAGATGCTGCAATCACATAGACTGAAATAAAAACATCAGCTTTTTTCCTGCTAGGCTTAAAGATCATGATCTGAGCTGTGGCCATTATCTGGATCCCTAATAGATCTCTTTCTCCATCCAGCCCTGGAAAGTTTAGGGAAAGATGAGCTGGGAGTAAGTCTCTTAATATCAAGCTGCATCAAAAAACAAACAAACAAACAAAAAGCCCAAAAGAGGCTGGACCACACATCCTTCACCCCTTCAAGTATAAGTTACTTCTCAACTTTGGGGAGAAGTGAATGAGGGGGCAGAAAAAACCTAGAAATTTCCTCTCGTATTTTTCTTTCTTACTGAGTGAGCATTTTCTCCCTTCTTTGAAAGGTAAAGGGGGAGGGTAAAGGGCTCCCCCTAACACACCCCAGCTTTTTATTCTCCTGATACACCTGACTATATAGTCACCTGAGGATGTGATATTCTCTGGGGAAGGTGATCAGCTGCCTGTCAGAAAGATCTGCTCCTACCATCATGAGACTGCCCCCCCCCCCCCCACCAAATGCCAACTACTGTTTCTTCACATAACTTCCTGGGAACACTGATTTAAATTTTGTTCCCTGAAAGCTCTAAAATTGTAAGAACAAAAACTTTATTAAATGAACTGTGCTTCTACTAATTGACCTACCTTCCCACCCCTTTCTGTCTTTCCAAACTCTTCCACTGTGACCTCTGGACCTTATGGTATAGCAAACCAGCAAACTCCCCTATATTCTGGCTGGTCAAAATGTGATTCATGGTACATTTTAAAACCAACACAGAACTAACAGTGAAATGTCTCAGTCATTTAATAATTCTATGTTTAAATTTTTGAGGAAGTGACAAACTGTTTTCCAAAGTGGTTGTATCACTCTACCTTCCTACCAATAATATACAAGGATTTCAATTTCTCTATATCCACACCAACACTTACTGTTTTCTGTTCTTTAAAGGTATAGCCATCCTAGTGGGTGTGAAGTGGCATCTCTTTGTGGTTTTGGCTGCTTTTCCCCAGTGACCGATGATGTTGAGCATCTTTTCATGTGTTTTACTGGCTATTTGCATATCTTCTTTGGAGAAATGTATATTCAAAGTTTTTGCCCATTTTTAATCGAGTTAATTGTCTTTTTTTTATTGAGTTGTAAAAGTTCTTTCATAATTCTGGATCCTTTATATGTTTCCTTATCTGATATATGATTTACAAATATTTTCTTCATTCTGTGGGTTGTCTTTGCACTTTCTTGGTGGTGCCCTTTGAAGCACAAAAGTTTTTAGTTATGACAAAGTATAATTTATCTTTTCTTTTCCTCTGTTGCTCTGCTTCTGGCCTCATATCTAAGAAACAATTGCCTAATCCAAGGTCATGCACATTTATGCCTATGTTTTCTTCTAAGAGTTTTATTGTTTTACCCCTCCCCCACCCTTTTTTGGTAACAGCTTTAATGAAATGTAATTCACATACCATACAATTCATCCATTTAAAGCATACAATTCAATAATATTTAGTACATTCACAGAGTTGTGCAACCATTGTCACAATCAATTTTAGAACATCACTCTCTGAAAAAAACTCCTCTATCATATAGCTATCATGCCCTATTTTTCCCAACCCTGCTGCCGTAGGCAACCAGTAATCTACTTTTGATCGCTATACATCTGACTATTCTAAAAATTTCATATAAATGAAATCATACAATATGTGGTCCTTTGTGAGTGGCTCTTTCACTTAGGATATTCTCAAAATTCATCCATGTTGTAGCATATCAAGCATATTCCTTTTGATGGTTGAGTAGTATTCCATCGTATGAATATGCCACTTTTTGTTTATTCATTCATCATTTGATAGACATTTGGATTATTTCTACTTGTTGGTATTATAAATAATGCTTCTGTGAACATTCTCTCAATGTTTAAGTACCTGAGAATATCTTCATTTCTCCTTTGTTTTTGAAGGTCAGTGTTGCTGGATAAAGAATTCTTGGTTGACAGTCTTTTCTTTCAGATATACTTAATGGTGTCCCACAGGTCTTTGTGTTTCTGTTTGTTTTTCTTCTTTCTTTTTTCTGTTCCTCAAACTAGATCAAATGAATTGATTTGTCTTCAAGCCCACAGATTCTTTGTCAGCCTAAATCTTCTGTTGAGCCCCTGAAGTGAATTTTCATTTCAGTTATTATACTCTTCAACTCTAGAATTTTCATTTGGTTCTTGTTTATAATTTCTATTTCTTTATTGATATTCTTTATGTAGTGAGCCATCATTCTCACACTTTCCTTAAGTTTTTTAGACATAATTCCCCTTAGTTCTTTGAGTATGTTTAAAAATAGATGATTTAAAGGCTTTTTCTAGTTAGTCAAGCACCTGAGTTTCCTCAGGGCCAATTTCTACTGACTGCTAATTTTATCCCATGTATGGGCCATACTTTCTTGTTTCTTTGCATGTCTCATAATTTTTTGCTGAAAATGGGAAGTTTTAAATCATATAATGTAACATCTGGAAATCAAATTTCCCTCCACTCCCCAGGGGTTTGTTGTTGTCGCTGTTTGTTTTGCTGCTATTTGTTTTTCAGTGAATTTCCTGAATTAGTTCTGTAAAGTCTGTATTATTTTTCATGTATGGACACTGAAGTCTCTATTTGGTTTTCTTATTGGGCAGTTAACAATTGTATATACATTTCCTTAAGTTCTTGGAACGAATAAGTCTGCCAGCCTTTGCATGCATGTTGGGACATGACTTCAACACTCCAGTAGGCTGTTTACAACTCTGCCTTAGCCTTCACTTCCTGCTTGCACAGAGCCTCATGGTTAACCAGAGGTGAGAGTTTAGAGCCTTCTCAGGTCTTTCCTGGGCATGCACACAGCCCTATACCTGGATGTGGCTTTCTAGATTCCCAGGAATATGTCAGAGCTTTCCAAAGCCTATTATTGACATCTTATGCCCCAGCTTTCCCTTTTAAGTTTGTTGGTGAACTTGTTTGTTGTTGCAACTGTTACTACCACCTCAGGCAGCAGTGATATTTAACAATTGTTATTGGTTGTTTTCTACAAACACCCCTGGGGAAAATGCTGTTCATAATGTGTGAGCTCTGAGTCAGGTCAAATAAAGACAAGCCTGTGTGTGGGATTTTCCAGGGAACTGCCAGACAGGTCACATAAAGACAGGTATTTGGCAATGGGGCTTTGGGGAAGCTCCAACATTCTATCCCTTCCAGTGGCTGCTATTGGTTTTCACCATGACTGCAGGTTTGTTTGCTTTTGTTTGTTTGTTTTTTAATTTATTTATTTATTTATTTATTTATTTTTGGCTGTGTTGGGTCTTCGTTGCTGCGTGTGGGCTTTCTCTAGTTGTGGAGAGCGGCGGTTACTCTTCGTTGCAGTGCATGGGCTTCTCATTGAGGTGGCTTCTCTTGTTGCAGAGCATGGGCTCTAGGCACACAGGCTTCAGTAGTTGTGGCACACGGGCTCAGTAGTTGTGGCTCGCAGGCTCTAGAGCACAGGCTCAGTAGTTGTGGTGCACAGGCCTAGTTGCTCCGTGGCATGTGGGATCCTCCCAGACCAGAGCTCGAACCTGTGTCCCCTGCATTGGCACGCAGATTCCCAGCCACTACGCCACCAGGGAAGCCCAGTTTGTTTGTTTTTAAGGCTACCCTGGAGCTGGGGCGAGAAGGATGAGAACAGGGCAGGTTAAAGTGCCACAAAGCTCACTGTTTTTACCATGATTCAGTGCTTTTCTTGAATAAACACTCCTCAAATTGTTACAAGCATTTGGTTAATTCCCAGAGTTCTGAAAAAGTTGATTTTGGCCATTTTTGCTAGTGTTCTTTTTGCTTTTATAGAGGAGTGAATATTCAGAGGTCCTTACTCTGCCATTCTTGAAAGGTATGTTCCTATTTTTGTTATTTTTGAATATTATTTTGAGATCATTTTGGAGTCACATACAGTTGTAGGGAATAATACAAAGATCCTGTATACCTTTCATCCAGTTTCTCCCAAAGATAACATCTTGCATTACTAGAGTACACTATCCTGTGCAGGAAAATGATACTGCTACAATTC
Organism: Balaenoptera physalus; assembly: GCF_965194825.1. Classification (NCBI taxonomy): domain Eukaryota; kingdom Metazoa; phylum Chordata; class Mammalia; order Artiodactyla; family Balaenopteridae; genus Balaenoptera; species Balaenoptera physalus. The sequence goes on from NC_138883.1 coordinate 166,663,345, forward strand.
ACTGATCTTATTCAGATTTTACCATTTATATGTACTTGTGTGTGTATGTGTGTGTGTGTGTGTGTGTGTATTTAATTCTATACAATTTTGTCACGTGTAGATTTGTGTGACCAACACCACAGTCATGATACCTAACAGTTCCATCACAAGGATGCCTCATGCTATCCTTTCATAGCCACAGTCATGGCATCCCCTGCCCTCACAACTGCCAGTCCTAACACCTGGCAACCACTAATCTATTCTTCATGTCTATAATTTTTGTCATTTAGAAAGTATCATAGGATATATCATACAAAGAAATATTATTCAGTAAGGAAAAGAAAGTATTGACACCACAACATGGATGTACCTTGAAAACATGCCAACCACAAAGGATCACATTCTGGATGATTCCATTTATAGGAACTGTCCAGAATAGACAAATAGAGAGAGACAGAAAGTAGATTAGTGGTTGTCTAGGGCTGGGTGGGATGGGGGAGAATGGTTGGTGATGGCTAAAAGGTACAGGGTTTCTTTTTGGGGGTAATGAAAATGTTCTAAGAATGAACATGGTGGTGGTTGGGCAACTCTGTATATACTGGGAACCGGAGAATTGTACATTTTAAGTAAGTGAATTGTATGGCATGTGAATTATATATCAATAATGCTGTCAGAAAGAGAATGCTATATAAATAGAATCGTATAGTATCAACCCCCACCCTCCCCCTGCACCAAGACTGGTCCTATTTTTTTTTTTTTTGGCTGCACCGGGTCTTAGTTGCAGTACGCAGGCATGTTGTAGCATCTTTAGGTGTGGCATGGGGGATCTTTAGTTATGGCATGAGGACTTCTTAGTTGTGGCATGCATGCGGGATCTAGTTCCCCGACCAGGGATCGAACCCAGGCCCCTCTGCATTGGGAGCATGGAGTCTTACCACACTGGACCACCAGGGAAGTGTCAGTCCTGTTATTTTTAAACAAAAGTTTGGTCCCAAAGAAAATACCTGTTACCAGAAGTAGTAAATATAGATAATACTTACAGTACAGAGAAATTTATATGTAAGATATAGCTGAGCATGACAAGAGGCAACTGGGCATGACCAAATGGGAGAGAATCCGTTCTTGCTCTCCGAGGAGCGTGTGACGTCACCATTCACATACAAACGCAACTGCCGTGGGTCTCTTTTCGAGTCTACTCCAAGGATGGGATTTCACGACTCTCTCCGAGCCAAAAATGACATGGACGAAAACAAGCTGTTTTCAGCTCAGTTCAGATAAGACAGATTTTTATTGGAAGAGAAAGCCAGCAGCGGTGATAGCAACACACTTGCACACTGAGCTTCACAACATCAGCTGCTTCTAGATTCACAGATAAAAACTGTGACTGAGAGCTTTTCTGTTCTTGGCACAGAGATGGAACACTCTCCCTTCATATGTAGCTCTTATCTTGTTTTCTGTCTTATTTCCCTCCCCACTAGATCATTACAAAGCTTTCTGCTGGGAGAGCCATATTTGCAGACCTCACATACCTCTTTTCTGGTGGAAATAAAGTGACTGTTGGTCTATAGAATACCTTCCCTTGATCAATGTTATCATGATTATTCACCCATGGCATCCAGCAGAAGGAAACTTGATTGGGTCTATATCCCAGTGTGTGATATAGTTTCAAAGCTAGAAATTTGGGAACTTAAAAATTTCAAAAACAAGTCCTAAAGGTAAATTCTTTAATAATTTTAAAATAACAGGTATTCTCAGTGTCCTGAAAGGTACAGATTATTTAAGTGGTATTTAACCCTTATTTGAGAAAGAGGAGAGAGAGAGAGAAAGAGAGTGAGAAGAGAGAGAGAGAGAGCAGGAGAGGGAGCCATCAAGGTTATTGCCATTGTTCTGACTCTGGGTTCACTTCCACTGTGTATTGTGCTTTCAATGTAGAACAAAACTGCATGAGTAATTAATCTTTAACTGGCTGAACAAACTCTCTTCCACAGAGGGGTACCCTCTCTGACACTGGAGAAATTAACTACAATAGAAATGTTTCACAAGTCTGGCATTTCATAAACGTTAGGACAGAGATCACTCTCTAAACCAGAGGTTGGCGAACTTCTTCTATAAGGGGACAGAGTGTAAATATTTTAGGCTTTGTGGGCCAAATGGTCTCTGTTGCAACTATTCAACTCTGCCACTGTAGCCTGAAAATAGCCATAGACACTAGGTAAGTGGATGGGCATGACTCTGTTCCAACAAAACTGTATTTATGGACACTGAACTTGAATTTCATATAACTTTCAACAGTCATGAAATATTTTTCTTTTGATTTTTTTTTTTCAAAAAGAGTCTTAGCTTACGAGCTGGACAAAAACAGGTGAAGGGCCAGATTTGGCCTGTGGGGATTAGTTTGTCTGCCCTACTCTAACGGACGGCAGAGTAGAAACATTGAAGTCTGTGTAACAGAGTGGTTGGGAACCCACGTTTGGAGTAGGCAGAGGTGGGTTTGAATTTTGACTCTGCCACTCACTAGTTGTGTGACCTTGGACAAGTTATGCAACCCACTTAAAACCATGCCCTCATCTGTAAAATGAGGATGGTAATAGACATTCCATAGGATTGTTGTGAGAGTAAAATGAAGTAAGATGTGTATGTTTAGCACATGCAAGGTCACAGCGAGTCTAGTTACCACTATAATGAACGTCTAGGGAAGTGCCACAAAGCCTTCACTTCCCCCAAGTCTCTACCCCCAAAGTGGAATTTATAGCAGGTTTTTTTATCAAGACAGCATCTATCAGGCCAAATCATAGAGTCAGTCCTGAGTCTTTATTCTCTCACACCACATATTCAATTCATCAGCAGATCATATCTGCTCTACCCTCAAAATATATCCAGAATCTGACCACTTCTCCATAACTATCATCCTGCTCCACGCCACCATCAACTTTCACCTAGTCTTTCTGCTCCCACCTGGCCCCTCTATCTTCCACAGGGATGCTTTTAAAATATAACTCAGATCACTTCATTCCTCCTGCTCAAAAGCCTCTAATCATTCCATTCAGGAGAAAATCTAGGTTCTTACCATCTAAACCCTTGGATCTCCTACATTCTTCCCCTTGCTTCGTCAGCTCCAACCATAAAGCCTTGCTATTCTTCAAACATGTCAACCTTGCTCCCACTTCTCTCTTAATAGTTGTTGGTATTTCTTTCTGGAATGTTCTTTTCCCAGATAACCAAGTGTTTTAAATTTTACTACTTCTTTCAGATCTGTGCTCAAATATAATCTTGTTAGGAAAGCATTCCCTGACACTCCTTAACTCTCTTATACTGCTTGGTGGTCACACTACCACCTCCTGCCATATTTCGTGTCTATTTGTTGATTGAATGCCTCCCGCCACTAAAATGTAAGCTCATGAAAGCAGAATTTGCATATCCCATTCACAGTTGTATCATCAGTGTCTAGAACAGTGCCTGGCACACAGTAGTTTCAAATTTGTTGAGCAAATTATCTTATTATCTATGAATCTTTTAGAGTTTAAATAAATAAAAGTGTATTTATTAAACTTTCACTGCTTTAAAGATTCTGAAAAATGAGAGCTTTTTCTTCTTTAATAAATTTATTTATTTATTTATTTTTGGCTGTGTTGGGTGTTCATTGCTGTGCACAGGCTTTCTCTAGTTGCGGCGAGTGGGGGCTACTCATTGCAGTGGCTTCTCTTGTTGCAGAGCACAGGCTCTAGGTGCACAGGCTTCACTAGTTGTGGCACGGAGGCTCAGTAGTTGTGGCGCACGGGCTTAGTTGCTCTGCGGCACGTGGGATCTTCCTGGACCAGGGCTTGAACCCGTGTCCCCTGCAGTGGCGGGCAATTCTTAACCACTGCACCACGAAGGAAGTCTCAAAAGGAGAGCTTTTTGAGTATTTTTCTTGTATTGATTTAGAATACATATTTGGCTGCATATAAATACCAGCAGCTTAACGAGAGAGAAATTAATTTCTTTATTACCTAAGAGTCTGGAGGTAGGTGGTTCAGGGCAATGCTCTGTGAACTTGTCCAGATAACCAGGCTGCCTCTACTTCGTTGCTCGTGGTTCCTGAAGGCTGCCCTTGTCTGAATGGTCCAACAGGAGGAAGGAAGGGGCGGGAAGAATACACATAGACGCTATTTAAGGACACTTTCTATAAATTGTACAAAACATTCTCACTCACTTCTCATTATAAAACTAATCCCATTATTGCAGCCAATGCAGGAAGGGGTGACATATGAAGTGGGTGGTCATTTGCTGACTTAAAATTCAGCAGTTCTACTTCTGTAAGGGGAAAAGGGGCAAATAAATATTGGGGGGGGGGGGGAATTAGTCTTTGTCCCAGTTCTGTTTTTCCATTGTAAAGAGCTCTCCCTCTCATCTTCCACAATTGTCTCCCCACTCTCATCCGTTGCTTTTCTTTCTCAGTGTGGATTCAAGAAAGTGATAAATTCCCCTAATAGAGCTTAGCCTAAGGTCATCTCTCACGGACCCTGGAATACCCCAGCAGTCACTAAAGTCTCATGCCTTTTGACTGTCAGAGATTCTGCATGAATAGTCCCAGGACTTGTAGCCACATATATCAAATCTGTGCTTCTCTCCTGGGGCGTCAGGAGGTGGGGAGTAATGTAATCCTAATACTGAATGTTCAGGAGATACACGAATAAGACTAACAGGTTAGTAAGAGGATCATGTATATTCGGAACAAGTGTTCTGGGCTGTAGTTGTTGCTTGTAAAGATATTTGGCATGTTAAACAATTATGTTGCTCACAAAAGGCTGTTTCCAAACAAATGAGGGTTTTATTCTATTTTCATTTTTGTTCTTCTAGATGATTTTGAGAGTTACCTGTCCGGACTTTGGTGGTTACTGTTAACTACTCAGCAGCCATTAGTCTGCAGTAACACATCTAAAGTAGGAGTTGAAGAAATTCTGAATATATTTTGATTTAAGCATGTAGTGAATGCTGTGGAGAGCGACTCAGTCACCCCTCACGCCTCCTCCCACTCCCCAGCTCAGCTAAATCCTCCCTGGGAACTGCCCTCAGCTAAAAAGAGCCACTCGACCTTCCTTCCTGGAACAGACCACAGCTGAGGACCGGACCACGCGGAGCCATCCTGCCCGGCTCCCTTGCCTCCTGAAGGGCCTTCCCAGCTCCAGAGCTGCCTGTAGGACTGCGCCACACTGCAGCTTCTCCCTCAGCCAATCCTATTTCCTCTGCCCTCCCCACAGGGGTTGAGCCCCATAAGACTCGCCAACAGTTAACTACACACAAATCTCCATCTCAGGGTCTCTTTCCCAGGGAAACTGACCTCAGTCAGCTTCTGAAGACCCAGGTTTGAAGAACAGTCCTATTCATATTTTAGTCTGTTTTTGTACGTCAGTCAGAGGACTATTTTATTTACCTGATTACAGGAAGAGATAATTTTTGGTGGATTTTTTTGTTTGTTTCACATCACAATAGAAAAAGTATTTTTGGAAAGTGTGAAAATAAATAAAACTGAGAACTCATAGTTTTAAAATTTGTGGTCAAGGTAATCTAATATTAGAAAATAAAAATAAATGTTCTTTGTGTATTCTTTCTCTTTCTCTTTTAGTAACTTTTAAAAACAAAGCAACAAACATTAAAATAATGATTTGTGAAAAAAAGAGACAGAATTTGAAATAAAGTAGAAGAACTGGTGGCAGTTATCTAAACTTTACCACTATTCAGGTTCAAGTATGGAAAATACTTTCAATTAATATATATACACAAATATAGATATAATTTATATAATATATATAAATTCTAAGATTATACTGTGCTCTACAATTTAACCACAAGTTGAGAAAGTAACTAATGAAATACTGAGTACTTAAGGGCCTCCCACTTTACACAAATATATTTAATTTTACCACCATATCCTGAGGTAAGCATTGTAGTCCCAATTTTATAAACATGAACTTTAAGTTTCAGAAAAATTAAGTCATTCTTCTAGATCACCAAAACAGTATGTGGTAGGGACAGAGTTCACATCAGATCTGCCTGCTTTTAGGGTTAATCAGTTCACATGTTTTTCTTTTTCGGCCACACTGCACGGGTTGCAGGATCTCAGTTCCCCGATCAGGGATCGAACCCGGGCCACGGCAGTGAAAGCCCAGAATCCTAATCACTAGGCCACCAGGAAACTCTGCCTGCTTTTACGTTTGACGTCATGATCTAACTTCATACTGTGTGTGGTTTCTGGTTTCTAAATGAAAGAATGGGCTGGACCAGACCACAGAGTCTGGTTCTAGAATGACAATGGATGAGAATTATGACTTCTCCCAGCTCACAGAAGCTTTCATTTAGGTCTGCCCCAGTAAGAAACAAGGTACAGAAGATATTCTTGAGATCAGCATTCCAACGGGGGGACTCAGCAACCAGTGACTCCCTTGTGCTTCGTGGAGATACACTAGAGGGCTGGTGGGCTACGGGCTGTGAGGGAGACAGCTGCCTCGTGGGAGGAGCACAGACCTGTGTGCTCGCTGCCTTTATACCACCAGCCACGTCAGCACTCCAAGTAAGCAAAAGCAATTACACAACTGTTTATGGCAATAATTCTGATACTGATGAAACCAGCTTGAGGTCCTGCAATTCTCTGTCAGTACTGGGCATTGTAACCTCATCCCACCCAGGATCTCAGTGCGTAGAAGTTTCCTTCTGTCACCTCAGAAACCAGAATTCAATGAATTCCTATGCCAAATGTAGTAGTTGTATAAATAATTTAAATTACATAGAACGATAACGTTTTATGGTGAAATTTCATTACCTAAAGAGAATTTACCCATAATATAACTAAAATACATTAACCAGTCACAATGGCCCAGTTTTTAGGTGATAAGTTCACGGAAGCTGAAAATTTTTTAATTTTAAATGATAACACCATATGAGTCAAGCTGCAGAAAAAAAAATTGTGAATAAGTTTAGATTCCTTGATGTAGAACTTAGTCAAAATGAAGTGCTCTGAGGCAAACAAGGACACACAAAAAAGTGGTGTCTTTGTTTTGTCCTTCATACATAATTGTCTTTTATACATACATAATTTTACCTCCTACCTTTAGAAATAGGAAAGTAAAATATTAGAACAGTTTGGATTGTTTAGCTGGAAGAAGAGAACATATAGATAATATTCTAGTTTTTTTGAAAAAACAGTTTTACTGAGGTATAATTTGTACACAAAGAACTGCACATACTTAATGGGTGCAATTTGAAGAGTTTGGATGTATGCAAACCCCTGTGATCCCATCACCACAATCAAGGTAATAGTCATACCCATCACCTCCTAATTTCCTTGTGTTCTTTTGTTATTGTTTTGTTTTTTTGTTCTTGTTTTGTTTGGGAGTCATTGTTCAAAGTTTCAGTTATGCTAGACGAATAAATTCTAGAGATCTGCCATACAATATAGTGCCTATAATAACAACACAGTATTGTGCACTTCAAAATATTCTGTTCTTAATTCACTATGTCAAGAAGAATAGAATAATATGTATCTTCAAAGCCTATCTTTTTTTGGCCTATTCTTCAAAAGGAATTAGGCTTAAACCACAGTGAGAGAGACTTATGTGATAAATAAAAGGACAAAAATGATTATTTTTATTCAAAAAATAGTTTTCCTAATTGTGAAAGTAATGCATACCATGTAGAAAGTTAGGAAAAACAATGAAGAACATAAAAAGAGAATAAAGGTTGCTCAGATTCTAATCACCAAAAGACAATTACTTTAATGTTTTGGTGTAGTTCTTCCTTCCTTCTTTCTAGTTTTGAGTAGGTAATATATTCATATGGTTCAAGAGTCAAAAGAAAAAAAGCACATACCCAAGTCATCTGGGCATGGAGTTCTCCCACCTAGATGCAACTAATATACATTTCTTATGTATCTTTCCAAATCCTCCCAGAATGAATTTGTGCATATAAAAACAAATGCATGTATTCCCCCCCCTTTTTTCTGTTTTCAGAAATGATAGCGTACTATGTACACTGTTGTACAACTTGTTTTTTTCACTTAACAATACATCTTGTAGATCTTTCATGTCAATCCACAATGAGCTTTCTCATTTTCTTTTTTACTGCTGCTTATACAATTGTATGGATATACAGTACCATGATTTATTTGAGAAGTTCCCTTTTCATGGATATTTATATTTTTTAAAATCTTTAGCAGTTACAAATAATACTGCAGCAAAGTACCCTACTCCTTTGCCATTGTACACCTGTGTAAGTACAGCTTTTGGATAAATTCCTATTGTAAAATTATTAGCTCAAAAAATTTTGATAGATATTGGGCAAACTGCCTTCCAGAAAAAGTTCTGAACTCTTTTTTTGACCCATATTTTCTTTTTTTTTAAATACATTTGTTTATTTTATTTATTTATTTTTGGCTGCACTGGGTCTTTGTTGCTGCACGCAGGCTTTCTCTAGTTGCTGTGAGTGGGGGCTACTCTCCGTTGCGGTGCGCGGGCTTCTCATTGCACTGGCTTCTCTTGTTGCAGAGCACGGGCTCTAGACGCGTGGGCTTCAGTAGTTGTAGCATGCAGGCTCAGTAGTTGTGGCTCATGGGCTCCAGAGCGCAGGCTCAGCAGCTGTGGCGCACAGGCCCAGCTACTCTGCGGGATGTGGGATCTTCCCGGACTAGGGCTCGAACCCACGTCCCCTGCACTGGCAGGCAGGTTCTCAACCACTGTGCCACCAGGGAAGCCCTTGACCCATATCTTCTTCTAGAGTTTGTGACAGTAAATTTTATCTCTCAATTTGACTGGATTGGGGAATATCAGACCACAAGACTTCATAGCCTCCATAATTGTGCCAATTCCTCATAATAAATCTCCTTTTATATCCCATTGGTTCTGTTTCTTTGGAGAACTCTGACTTATACAGAGTTTATTAAAATAAAATTACACATATATATAATTTATTTACTCATTTCCAGAGAAAAATGCCAGGACAACAGAATCGTCCTCTCTCTCCCATTAAAATCTTAATTAATAAGACATAGAAACAGCATACACACGCATTATTAAACTACAGGGGGGCAACAATTTTCTCCATGTTATTTGAGAAGCATTATTCAGAAACAGAAGTCGTGGGAATCCTTAGGCAGATTTTGCAGATGCAAGAGTAAGAGAGGAAAAAAAAGCAAGAGGAAGGTACTGAGACAAAATTCTAATCCATGACTAATACATCTACTTTGGAATTGGGCAGAACTGATGGTGACAGGCATGTGATATTTGCTCATAAGGAAAGACACAGAAAGTCGCTCTAGAAGGGAAGTCCTGCTCCTCACCACGGATATGCGGTGAATCAGTGAAAGCCAGACGTAATCCCAATTACACTGGTCTATTTTTCTCTTGCTGGGAACAAGGTAGGAGAGAAATTGGGGTATAATAAGGGAAAACTATCTCCAAATTTAAAAAGTCTTGACAAATTGAAATGAAAAAAAAAAGAAATCAAATTAAAAACTACTGCACAGGGCTTCCCTGGTGGCACAGTGGTTAAGAATCCGCCTGCCAATGCAGGCGACAGGGGTTTGATCCCTGGTCCGGGAAGATCCCACATGCCACGGAGTAACTAAGCCCGTGCGCCACAACTACTGAGCCTGCCCTCTAGAGCCCACGAGCCACGACTACTGAGCCCACGTGCCTCAACTACTGAAGCCCATGTGCCTAGAGCCCGTGCTCCGCAACAAGAGAAGCCCGCACACCACAACGAAGAGTAGCCCCCGCTTGCCGCAACTGGAGAAAGCCCACATGCTGCAACGAAGACCCAACGCAGCCAAAAATTAAAAAAATTAAATAAATAAATAAATAAATAAAAACAAGTAAAAAAAAAAAAAAAGATAAATGCAGTACTTCTAAAAAAAACACACACAAAAAAAACTACTGCACAGGGAACTATATTCGATATCTTGTAATAACCTATAATGAAAAAGAATCTGAAAAAGAATATATATGTATATGTATAACTGAATCACTTTGCTGTACACCTGAATCAACAGTAAATCAACTATACTTCAATAAAAATTTTTTTAACTAAAAAAATTAAAAACCATCAGAGACATATATGGTACGTGGAAAGTTCCATGTGAAACAGTCCTCTGTTGTATACACAAACAGTGTCTTAGCTTGAACTGGAAGAAACCCTGCATTTTGCCCTCTCCTTTTCGTCAGAAGAAGGTTTGGGATGTGGCTGGTGGATAAAGAGTGGACAGCAGAATACTCTTTTAGAGCTAACAGTTTCTGACAGTATAAAGTCTAGGTAAAACCTAAATTAGAGGCATAATCAGGACAATAGGCTTCCTCGCCACACCAGCGCCCCTGCCCCAACTATGAGAACAGACAGAAGTACGCCTGATTAAGAGGAATAAACTCTGATGCAGTTCTTTAAACACAACCATAGATGCGAATGCAAAGACGAAAGTCTACCAAACCTATCAACTGATACTGTGCCCAGGTCTGGGAACTTCTAATTGAGGCAATAAAAATGCAGAACACAGAATACAAAAATATCGAAGCTCAACCATTAGGCTGGTTAATAAAAATGAGACAAGACAATCAATCTCTTTGTGCACAAGAAACCTAGTAGAGTCATGGTCATTTACCCTTTTCGTCATGCAGGGGAGAGAAGAAAAAAAATGTTAGTAATCTTCTACTGATTTCACAGAACAATCTTACAAGTATTGATACTGTATAGAAATATGGAAATGTCAAACATGACATCAAGAGAGCATCAGATTATTAAGTAAGACAATTTATCATAATTATAGTGCATTTTGGAGATGAAGAACACAGCAATGATTTCCAGAGTCTTTGTCTGTATTATCCTTCCAAGGATAAATTTATAATAACAAAGAACAGAACAAGTTAATATATTTACAAACATTCATGCAAGTCTCAATACCACATCAGATCAGATTCTCTGAACATGTTTTATGACACAAGGATGGTCACTTTTATGCAGCTGCAGTGGAGAAACCACCTCTCCTAAATGTCTCTTAGGGTCCTTTTGTTAATTATGAAGACTTGCATTTTTAAGAGCCAACTCTGGAATTTCATTCATTACCTAAAGCAATGACCAGGCCTGTGGGATTCAATTTTACTTGAAGAAGAGGAGAAAGAGATGAACAGGATTTTACTAAAGAACAGTGAAATAAGCTGAAGCTTATTATAGAAAGAAGATGCAAACTGGTGCTTGATAAGGAAAGAAGAGAATCCAGGAGAATCCACCTGTACTATAATTAGAAAACTAGAAGGCTCAGATAAAAAGCCAAATTGCTTTTAAACTAAGTAGCCTTTAAGACAAACTGCATTATTCAGGATAAACAGGAGTAACTTATAATTATGAAAGGTTCATTTCAACTGGTAGGTTTAGCAACTTTAAGTTTCTATGTACCTAATCATTTAGCCTTAAAAATTGATAGAACTGTTAAGAGAAATAGACAAATCCACATTCATAACATGGTATTTTAACCTAACCACTCAGTAATTGATAGAAAAATGGAAAAACAATTCTTAAAAATATATATAATTTAAACATTATAATTAATAAATTTGACCTAATAAACATATATTGAATACTGCATATAATAAGCACATTCAAAATATTTACAAAAATTGACCATATACTCAATATTAAAGCAACCTAAACAAATGTTTTAGGATTGAAATAATAACACAAGCATTTTTTCCCCTAACATAATACAATGAGTTAGAAACCAACAACAACAAAAGAGACCTCAAGAAAATCTTTGTATGTTTGGAAATTAATTAGATACATATCTAAGTGACTCATGGATCAAAGAAGAAATTATTGTTGAATTAAAAAAAATAGTTTGAACTGAGAAATAATTAAAATAGTACATATCAAAACTTACAAGATTCAGCTAAAGCAATACTTAGAAAAATTATGGTCTAAGATGTTCATACTAGCAAAAAGCTAAGAATTAACAAACTAAGAATAAAATTCAAGAAAACAGAAAAAGAAAAGCAAAATAAACCCAAAGAAAGTAGAAGAAAGAACATCATAGAAATAAGAACAGGAGCCAATAAAATTAAAAGAACAAACACACAATATAGAGGATCTGTAAAGTCAAAGATTGATTTTTCAAAAAACCTAATAAATTTAACAAACATCTGATGAGGCCAATAAAAAAAAAAATGACAGCACAAATAACCAATATCAGAAAAAGAGGACATTACTATAAAAGCTAGAAATACTGAATACAGAATAAAAAGTCATTATGGACAATTTTATGCCAATGAATCTGAAAATGTTGATTAAACGAACAAATTTTATTAAAGTACAATTTACATCAACTGTCTTAAGAAGAAATAGAAAAACTGAGTGGTTTTAAAACCCAAATGATCTTTCAATGCAGTTGAAGGAATTGAATCAAGGAAAATATGGGGACTAGATGGATCCCTATTGAATTCTAACAGTGAAGGAATAAATAATTCTGATATTCTGAAGATTTTCTTCTGATATTATACACAAACTCCTTCAAGAATAGAAAAAGAGAGAACACTACTAATCTCATTTTACAAGGCTAGTGTAAACTTGGTACTGAGAAAGAAAAATTAGAGTCCAATATAGACGCGAAAGTTGTAGTAAAGTATTAGCAAACTGAATCCAGCAATATGCAGAGAGTATAAAACATCATGACTGTGCCAACCTCCAGGATCCCCAGTGGTCCCCACCTCCAGGTAGTTCCCACTGTATCAAGGTCGGTGTATGTGACCAACAGAATACAGTAGGTGTGATGGTGTGTCACTTCTGAGATTTGTTTATTAAAGATGTGAAGGCTTCTAACTATTGATCTTCCTTGCAGATCATTCACTTTGGGTGAAGCCAGAAGCCATGTCATAAGCATCAGAGGGAGAGGCGCACGTGGTGAGGAGCTAAGCCTGCCCAGGGCCATGTGAGTGAGCTTGGAAGTGGTTCCTCCAGCCCAATCAAGCCTCCAAGTGACTGTAACCCCTGCCAAGACCTTGACTGATACCTTGTAAGACACCCTGAGCTAGAATCACTCAGCTAAGCCATTCCTGGCTTCCGGACCCACAGAAACTGTACGAGATGATAAATATTTGTTATTTAAGCTGCTATGTTTTGGGGTAACTTGCTATGGAGCAAAAGATAAGTAATACATACAGTGACCAACATGGGATAATTCCAGAAATGCAAAGCCAGTTTGACATTAGAAAAATCAATTAATGGATTCCACCACACTAAAGGAAAAAATTAAATTTTATTTCAATAGATATAGAAAAAGCAAATCAATTATAAAAAAAAAATCAATGGCATTTCTATACACTAGCAACAAATGGAGCCTCAGAACCAAAAAAAAAAGGTACTTATGAATAAATATTAAAAACAGATGTGCAAGAACTTTGTAGCCTAAATAAATTTAAGAATAGAAAAATGTATTAATATAAATATGTCAATTCTCTCCAAATTAATGAAATGCAATGAAATTCTAATAAAAACTCATAACTTTTTGCAGACTTGATAGGATGGCTGTAAAATTTATATGAAAGAAAAGGGCCCCAAATAGCCAGAAGAAAAGGGGAGCAGAGATTGTGTTCTCCCAGATATCAAGATTCATTTTAAAGCTGTAATAATTATGACATGCCAATGTATGACTGATTATGACAGAGCAGCATTGTAGATCAGTGGGTAAAGGATGGACTGTTTAAAGAATGGTGATGGAACGCTTGGTTTTCTGTTTGTAAAATGTAATATTGAATCTTTACCTCCCATACATACATAAAAATTATTTCAGGGGTGAGGGGGGATTATATTTGTCAGAGTTGTCCAGAGAAACAGAATCAATAGAAGATACAGATGGATGGATAGGTAAATAGACAAACAGATAGATTAAATAGCAGGATAGCTAGCTAGATGGATGGTTAGATAGATAGTTGATAGATGATAGATAGATAGGTAGGTAGATAGATAGATAGGTGAAAGATAGATAGATAGATGATAATAAGGAACGGGCTCACACAATTATGGAGACTGGTGAGCCCCAAATCTTCAGGGTGGGCCAGTTGTGGGGGAGACCCAGGGAAAGCTGATGTTCAGCTTTCAAAGGCCATAAGGCAGGTAGAGTCAGTGCTGCAGATGAAACGTGAAGGCAGTCAGCTGGAGATTTCTCTCTTACTCAGGAAAGGGTCGCTTTTTTTGTTCTACTCAGGCCTTCAACTGATTGGATGAGGCCCACCCACATTAGGGAAGGCAATCTGCTTTACTCAAGTCCACCGATTTAAATATTAATCTCATCAAAAACATCCTCACAGGGCTTCCCTGGTGGCGCAGTGGTTGAGAGTCTGCCTGCCAATGCAGGGGACGCGGGTTCGAGCCCTGGTCTGGGAGGATCCCACATGCCGCGGAGCAGCTGGGCCCGTGAGCCACAACTACTGAGCCTGCGCGTCTGGAGCCTGTGCTCCGCAACAAGAGAGGCCACGATAGTGAGAGGTCCGTGCACCGCGATGAAGAGTGGCCCCCGCTTGCCGGAACTAGAGAAAGCCCTCGCACAGAAACGAAGACCCAACACAGTCAAAAATAATTAATTAATTAATTAATTAATTAATTTAAAAAAACCACAAAACATCCTCACAGAAACATCCAAAATAATGTTTGACCAACTATCTGGGCACCTGTGGCCCAGCCAAGTTAACACATAAAAATTAACCATCACAAGAGTTAAAGATATAAGTGGGAGCAAGAGAGCTTCTACATGTAGAAGAATATGTTTACAACCTTGGGATGAAGAGAGATTTTGAAAATAAGATACCAAAAATACAAACTGTGAAGAAAAAGATTGATAAATGTGACCACACAAAAGTGTAAAAAAATTAAAACCTCTATTTAGCAAACAAGTCCATGTTTTAAAAAAGAATGAAAAGACAGGCCACAGACAAGCCACAAGCCACTCAGGGTCAGTGTCTGCTTCTAGAGAGCCCAACCTGTGATATACTGTTTATGCAGTTTTAAAGCATACAGAACAATATACTGTATTATTTACAGTAAACATTTATAGTCTATAATTCAGAATAGTGGTAGTGTGTGGGAGTAGAAAATACATTTCAGAAGGAGTAGTTTGGGAACTTCAAAAGTTACCTGTGATACTTTATTTCTTAAGCTAGTGGTAGGCATCAGTATGTACTTTAACATTCTTTGTACCTTTGGTATTTAAAACATAAATAAAAGACTAGGAGAAATTAAACTGTCAAGTTTATGAGATCATTCAAAGAAAAAGTGAAAGCCATCATTTTGTATTTTAACATACAAGTATTAGATTTCTAAATAAAACATCAATATCTATAAGTTGAATTTATTGGCTTGAATAAACTGAGTATTAAATAAACCACAAGTAACTGAATATTTCATTCCAGCCACAGCCTCTTTTGGACATTAAAAACTCACTGAAAAGGTTTTCCCCTCTTTACAAATGAAATATGCCTCCATTTTCTCTAAAGCGTGAGAACCCACAGGTCTACTTATTGCAAAGCCGTTAAGATTAGCTGAATTAAGAATTAATTTCCAAAAATGAAAGATTTATTATGTTATAGATTAATCAAGCTTTTAAAATTAGACTTACATATATATTTTATCACTCAACAAATATTAAATGCCCACTCTGTAACAGGCACTATTTTCAGATGACATGGATCCCCGTGAACAAAAAACACTCTTAAATCATTAGCATGATTTGTTTTGAGTACTTTGTTACATCACCGAAGTATCCAATTGCTAATGTCTGACTTGGGCAAAATATTTCTATTTGAAAAGTCAAGCGATTAGATGAAAATCCCCTCGAAGATTACACAGAAAATTAAGGAGTTAATTCCGTTTCTGTTCAATGTGGTAATGGAATTTCTTCTTCCAGACTGTTCACACATGTTTACTTCACTGAAAACACCAAGGATTATACATTTAGAATCAAATGTTTCTGACCATAAAAGTTAACTATCCCAATTTTTAAACACATTTAAACCTGTACGAGGTCCAGGCAAGGAAAAACTCGCAAACAGCAATATTTATTGAAGTAGAAACATAAATTATGAGAAACCACCTGAAAATAGAGCACAATACTCTTAGTTTTCTTAAGTTGTTGCCATCCTGCCTACTATACTTAACATCAGTAACACTTTCCATTTTAATTTTTTGGTAGTATTTTCTTTATTTTTAAAAAAGCTGTAAAACTCAATCAAAGCTAAAATTGAGAAGCACTTTAATATTTCAAAATCATGAGCCAATAAATTTTTTAACTTTGGAGGGTAAAAAGAATGTCATGGGAGTTTGAGGTTGACATACATAGTTTGACAATTTAATATTCATGGATGGCACGAAAAACTAACCATTTTAGTAAAACAACACTTTGAATGATTTACTATTTCCCAATAAACAAATAAATAAAAGCCTAAGTTCAGTTTTATTTTTTCTCTTAATTGTTAAAGTAGTTGGATTTATGGCATAATAGTAATTTTGTATCTATACATTTCAATCCATAAAATACAAATGTACCTATATTTATTTTGGGCTATTTTCATGTTATTCATACAACATAGACTTATTGGGTGCCACTATGTATGAGGTACACTTCTAGGCCTGGAGTGAGCAAAAAGACTTGATTCCTCTCCTCAATGAACTACTAGTCAAGTAGAGGAGAGAGACATTCATCAAATAATCTCCAAACCAATAAAGCAGCATGACTGTGACAAGGGCTAGGAAGAAGAGTTACACAGCACTAATCACACGCCTTAAGAGGGATGTTAAGAGGGATCTAGTCAGGGAAGGAGATCAGAGCAGGCTTCTTGGAGGAAGAGGCCCTTGAGTTGAGACCTGAAAGGTGCTTGGAGTTAATAAGGTAAAGAGGGGAGGGGAGAGGATTCTGGAAAGAGGGTCCTAGATGCATGTGCAGGGCTCTGTGGCTGGAGGCCAATATGAGGCTCTGAAAGACTGAGCAGTAGCTTGTGCAAGATGAGAGCGGGAAGCAGGTAAGGGCCAAATCATAAGGGCCCTGTAGGTTGCGGTAAAGAGTTTGTCTTTCTTTTCGCCTGTATGCATTTGCAAACATGCCTTCTGTCTGTCTGGTGGAGAACAGATGGGAGACGGACCAGGGCGGAAGGGAGCAGGAGACCAATTAGAAGGCCATGCCAATAGTCTGAGTGAGGGAGGATGGGGTCGGGGTAGTGGTCGAAATAAAGATACTTGGCGGTTGGAATTCGCAGAACTCTGTGATGGATTGATAACGAGAAATCTCGATTGGATTTGTAGTCAAAAGTGTTAATAATGAAATATAATTAACTATACAATGAAAGCAAACCATGATATCATATTAAGTCTAATTAATACACATGAATCTTAGTAGTAGAAAGCTCAATAACTACATGAGATGTATTCCAGTAAAAATGACTTTGGCCTCATAGTATAGTTTGAGTTCACAGCTCTTTTTTTTTTTTTTTTTTAATTTTTATTTATTTATGGCTGTGTTGGGTCTTCGTTTCTGTGCGAGGGCTTTCTCCAGTTGTGGCAAGTGGGGGCCACTCTTCATCGCGGTGCGCAGGCCTCTCACTATTGCGGCCTCTCTTGTTGCGGAGCACAGGCTCCAGATGCGCAGTCTCAGTAGTTGTGGCTCACGGGCCCAGTTGCTCTGCGGCTGTGAGATGCTCCCAGACCAGGGCTCGAACCCGTGTCCCTTGCATTAGCAGGCAGATTCTCAACCACTGTGCCACCAGGGAAGCCCCACAGCTCTTTTATTAAAGAAAATTTACCTTTACCACACTGGCTGGCTTAGGTTCCTCTTCTCTAAATGTTTAAGACTAAAATCAATATCCTGACATTTGTTTCTTGTCAGTGACAGATTTTGAAAACATCAAGAACCTTAGGATTGTACTTTTCCTATTTAGCTTTGTGTGAATTTTTACCTTTTAAAATATAAACTCCTGGTTTAAATATAAACTTCTACTATAATCCAAATTTCACTAATTAAACACAACTCCCATCAGATGAAGGCAAAGGTATTCACTTTGACTTAACTTGGTATCAGTATACATAGAACCATAGAAACTTCACAACTGGTCTTGTCTTTTAAACTCAAAAAATTCCAAATGCACTTGCAATAGCACCTGTATCTTTCGTAATGTAACATAATGTAATCTAGTCTTTCTTTCCTGTTTGGGACTGAGTCAATTTGAATGGAAATTACACGTACACTAGGGAGAGCAAGCTGATTTAATGAGAGAGCCAGCAACAGCAATGCCAGGGCTTCACAGATTCTGGTCTCTGTTAATTTTCATTAAGATGGGGTGGCAGGTAAGCTTTTCTCCTTCCAGCATTCCCCTTTTCACTCCCCACCCTCCACCCTGGGAGGGATCTTTTTTAAGTGGAAAAGAGAAGCAGAGCAAAACAACCCTTGGTATTTATGTTATGAAGGTGATCAATATCAGCAAGAGAAGGAAAAAAAGTTGGTCTGGTGGAGGTTTTCTCTTCTCAGAAGGACCTACAATCCCCTCCCTCATGCTGCATGGTCAGCTTTACTGAGAAGAAAATCAAAGCGATCAATTAACGGGGATTGGGGTGGAGGAGAGAGCCTGAGCAAGGGGTAAAAAACACCGAGGGAACAAAGACAGAAAGAAGAGATTACCAAGTACCTCTCTGATGTGGCCTCTAAGTACTGAGAGGGGACTTGATGCAAAAAGCAAACTTGTCAGGGGCTTCCCTGGTGGTGCAGTGGTTAAGAATCCGCCTGCCAATGCAGGGGACATAGGTTCGAGCCCTGGTCCGGGAAGATCCCACATGCCGCGGAGCAACTAAGCCCGTGCACCACAACTACTGAAGCCCGTGCACCGTAGGGCCCATGTGCCACAACTACTGAGCCAGCGTGCTGCAACTACTGAAGACCATGCGCCTACAGCTCGTGCTCCGCAACAAAAGAAGCTACCGCAATGAGAAGCCTGCGCACCGCTACAAAGAGTAGCCCCTGCTCGCCACAACTAGAGAAAGCTCGTGCGCAGCAATGAAGACCCAACACAGCCAAAAATAAATAAATAAAATAAATAAATTTATTTTTTTAAAAAAGCAAACTTGTCTGTTTTGTGACTTAATTTGGCCTCTGTGCATTTGTGATATGATTATGTAAAAATAAGATTTTTCCCTCTGATAAGGAATAGTACCTTCACACCTTTCCAGATGTTATAGGCTTAAGAAAGGGTTTACACTTACTATTAATGCTGTAAATTACCTTTACTTTTCCCCAAAAACCTAGATTTAGAATGGGACACTCTGTTTCATGGTAGCTGGGCTGATCTTTCTATTTTGATACCTTGTTTTATTACCATCTTTACCACCAGAGTTATCCTAAAGATTTATTCCCCTTGGAATGTTGTAACATATGATACCCGTTCCATTCAACGCTTAATAACTCAAAGCCTAGCACCCTGGGTAGTTCCTACTATAAAAATATGAAATAATACAATAGCCATTGGATGAAAGCCAGCTATAGAAGTGAACTAGACAGACCGTGAAACTCTAGGGAGCTGACATACTTATAGGCTCCTTGGGACAAAGCAGCCCTAGCTGGTGGTTATACATAAGTTGCCAAGCTTCATGTCATGTGATCCTGGGGCCTTGACCACAGTTGATTAGAACTTGGAAATTTGCAAAATGCCAGCCGATAAAAGGCCTTTCATACTGGATTCACACTAACCAGCTCCGTCAGGTTCTCCCACTGGGAACTTGTGCTCTAGATGTAGTGTGGAGAGGAAGCAGTGGACAGAAGCTGTGTCATGAGTATGGCGGAGCCACCAGAATGGGCGGCACTGAAGCCCACTTGGTGCCCAGTCTCCAGAACTACTGAACACCAGGAGTTACCACTGGGATAGGATAGGCCTTCATGCCCCCCACCCCACAGCTTTACTGAGGTATAACATTGTGTAAGTTTAAGGTGTACAACGTGATGAGTTGATACGTGTATATATGGGGAAATGAATACCACAGTAAGGTTAGCTAACACATCCTTCCCCTCACATAATTATAATTTTTTGTTGTTAGGATGAGAACATTTAAGATCTACTCTCTTAGCAACTTTCAAGAATACAAGACAGTATTGTCGACTAAGGCCACCATGCGGTACCTTAGACTCCCAGAACTTATTCCTCTTATAACTGGAGGTTTGTACCCTATGACAAATATCTTCCCATTTCCCCAACCCCCCCAGCCCCTGGCAACTACCATTCCACTCTCTATTTCTACGTGTTCAGCCTTTTAGATTTCATGTATAAGTGAGATCGTACAGTATTTGTCTTTCTCTGTCTGACTAATTTCACTTAGCATAATGCCTTCAAGGTTCATCCAATGCTTTAATAAATAGCAGAATTCCTTCTTTTTTATGACTAAATAATATTCCTGTGTGTGTGTGTGTGTGTGTGTGTGTGTGTGTTTTCACATCTTCTTTATCTATTCATCCATTAATGGACACTTAGGTTGTTTCCATGTCTTGGCTACGGTGAACAATGCTTCACTGAATGATGTAAGTGTTGAATATGTCTACAATATAGTTGTTTCATTTCCTTCTGATAAATACCCAGAAATGGGATTGCTGGATCATCTGGTAGTTTTATTTTTAATTTTCTTAGGAACCTCCATACTGTTTCCATCGTGGCTGTACCAATTTACATTCCCAACAGTGAATGAGGGTTCTCCTTTCTCCATGTTCTCGCCAGCACTTTTTATCTTTTCTTTTTGATGATAGCCATTTTAACAGGTGTGAAGTGACACCTCATTTTGGTTTTGATGTGCATTTCCCTGATGATTAGTGATGTTAAGCATCTTTTCACATACTTTTGACCATTTGTATGTCTTCTTTGGAAAAAGCTCTATTCAAGTTAATTAGATTATTTGCTTTTTTTTTTTTGCTACTGAGTTGTATATATTAATCTCTTATCTTTATATATATTAATCTCTTTATATATATATATATTAATCTCTTACCAAATATATGATTTGTAAATATTTTCTCCCATTCTGTAGGTTGCCTTTTCATTTTGTTGATGATTTCTTTTACTGTGCAGACTTTTTTTGGTTGATGTAGTCCTACTCATTGATTTTTGCTTTTGTTGTTTGTGCTTTTGGGGTCATATCCAAAATAATCATGGCCAAGACTGATGTCAAGGAGTTTTTCCCTTGATTTCTCCTAGGAGTTTTATGGCTTCAGGTCTAACATTTAAGTCCTTAATCCATTTTGAGTTAATTTTTGCGAATGGTGTAAAGTAGTGGTCTGGTTTCACTCTTTTGCATGTGTCCAGTTTTCCCAACACTATTTATTGAAGAGACTATCAATTCCGCATTGAGTATTCTTAGCTCCCTTGTCAAATATTAGTTGACCTTATATGCATAGGTTTATTTGGGGGCTCTCAGTTCTGTTCAATTGGTCTATGTGTCTGCTTTTATGGCAGTACCATGTTGTTTTGGTTACTACAGCTTCGTCTAATTCTTCAGTGAGACTAGACTGTGCTGACATGGTTTCTAGGTCTTTCTGAGTTCCCCCATCATCTGAGATAAACTCTGTTGCTCTCTCTTGCTTCCAACCTGAAAGGGCCTTATTAATATAAGTGTACAGAAGAGCATGAATACTTGGCCTATAGACTCACAGAGTCTTAGAATGATAGGATTAAAAAGAAATCTGAGAGGTCAAACTTCACCTCAAAAGAAAGCGTAAGATCCCATCATTATGTTGTACACTTGAACTAATATAATGTTATACGTCAATTATATCTAAAAAACAAAAAAAGAGAGAAAGAAAGTGGAAGTGGAAACCCAACATATAAACAAAGTTAAAGCAGAACTGCTGTGGGTGAAGAAGGAGTGGGCAGATAGGAACCCAGCTGGTCAATATTCCCTTTCTCCTATCCTGAGGGCACTTATTGGAAAACATCTTGAAAACTACAACTGTAGTCCAACCCTGGTATTTTATTTTATTTTATTATTTTTTATTGAACTATAGTTGATTTACAATGTTGTGTTACTTCCAGGTGTACAGCAAAGTGATTCAGTTATATATTCAGATTCTTTTACATTATAGGTTATTACAAGATAATGAATACAGTTCCCTGTGCTATATAGTAAATCCTTTTTGTTTACCTATTTTATATATAGTAGTGTGTATATGTTAATCCCAAACTCCTGATTTATCCCTCCCCCCCTTTCCCCTTTGGTAACCCTAAGTTTGCTTTCTATGCCTGTGAGTCTATTTCTGTTGTGCAAATAAGTTAATTTGTATTATTTTTTAGATTCAACATGTAAGTGATATCATATAATATTTGTGTCTCCTTGTCTGACTTACTTCACTTAGCATGATAATCTCTAGGTCCATCCACGTTGCTGTAAATGGCAGCATTTCATTCCTTTTTATGGCTGAGTGGTGTTCCATTGTGTATACATACCACATCTTCTTTATCCATTCATCTGTTGATGGACAGTTAGGTTGCTTCCATGTCTTGGCTATTGTAAATAGTTCTGCTATGAACACTGGGGTGCATGTATCTTTTTGAATTAGAGTTTTTGCCCTTTCCAGATATATGCCCAGGAGTGGGATTGCTGGATCATACGGTAGCTCTGTTTTTAGTTTTTTAAGGAAACTCATACTTTTTTCATAGTGGCTGCACCAATTTACATTTCCACCAACAGTGTAGGAGCAACCCTGGTATTTTATAAATGAGGCACCCATAATGTTAAATAACTTGTCCATGTTCCTTAAAATAAATAAAGTATAATAAATAAATAAACAAACAAATAAATAAATAAAACTTGTCCAAATCCCTACAGTTAGTTAGGGTCCAGCAGCAAGGACCAGAACCCACTTACCTAATCCCTCCCCTCAATGTTCTTTCTACCAGATTCCATTCACCTGAACCCACTGAAGTGGCTCCACCATCATAGTGGGTAGGAGAACTTAGAAGGCATTACCAAGTATTTTCCTTCAGAAACAATGAATTGCTCTCCCCAATCACGCTTTGCCTAGTAAAGTCTACTATGTGATCGTGTCTGAGTCTAACTTTGGTGCCTAGAGAGTTTTGCCATTATGCCCTGTAAGAAACTATTGTATCATATGGAGACCTGAAGTTATTCTTCTACTCAAGCCCCTGTTGGCTAGAATGTGAGTCCTCTGAAGGCAGGGACTCTGTCTCATTCACCTTTAATCTCCAGAATCTAGGTCATTAATAACAGACGAATGTTCCTGTCACACACAGGAAGTGGCAAGGGCCAAAGAGGAATGGCAAGTATGTTTAGGAGACAATTCTGTGGGCAAATCATAGAAAAAAAAAAAAAATCAAGGAACTGTGTCTGAAATATAAAAATACAAGTTATTTTAAAATTTAGTGATAGATAATTGAAATTAATGAGCCATCGTTGATCACAGACTAGTACACCTCACTGGTGGTACTCAGTAAGTATTTTTAAATTAATGAATGAGAGAATATTAGATACAAGATAATCTGAAAGTCCTCTTGGAATTGTTCAAGAAAGTCAGATGGGTGGTCTGGGAGTACTTTTATTTGTTTGGTATGAGATGTGGGTCTTTAAAGCACATAATTTAGGGACTTCCCTGGCTGTCCAGTGGTTAAGACTCTGCACTTCCACTGCAGGGGCCCAAAAAAAAGAAAAAATTAATAATAATAATAAAATAAATAAATAAAAAATAAAGCACATAATTTGGAAGATATGAATTATGGACCTAGAGATTATCATACTAAGTTAAGTAACTCAGAGAAAGACAAATATCATATGATATCACTTATATGTGGAATCTTAAAAAATTATACAAATGAACTTATTTACAAAACAGAAATAGAGTTACAGATGTAGAAGACAAACTTATGGTTACCAGGGGGGAGAGTAGGGGGAGGGATAAATCGGGAGATTGGGATTGACATATACACACTACTATACATAAAATAGATAACTAATAAGGACCTACTGTATATCACAGGGAATTCTACCCAATACTCTGTAGTGACCTATATGGGAAAAGAATCTAAAAAAGAGTGGATATATGTATATGTATAACTGATTCACTTTGCTATACAGCAGAAACTAACACAACATTGTAAATCAACTATACTCCAATAAAATTTTTTTCTTAAAAGGAAGATATGAATTAAGAAACCAAAGTACTGTCAAGTCAGAAAATAATCCTGTGAGCATAGTTTAGCCTTCTTAGACCACTGCGTAGGGAAACAGGGCCGGGCTTGAGATCTGTTGTCTCACCCGTTAGTGCTTCTAATGGATGGAACCCATTGTTGAGATCCCCTAGGAAGCTTCTTTTGAGCTGCCTTCCCTTTGCTTTCCTCCTTGGTGCTCCCATTATGCCTTACAGAATTCTATCATCGATTCTTCTTTTCCAAGTGAAAATAGCATATTGATTTTTTAAAAACAAAATCCTCATTATAAACACGCAAACAATCCAGAATAGCCTTAAGAAGAAATCACAAATCCCCTGACATCCCATTGGAAGTCATTATTAACAATATTTCTTTATGTACCTCTTTTCCACAACAGACTGGAGTTCTCTGAAAGCAATGACTATTTCTTCTTAACTTTGTATCCATGATACTTAGTAACATAATAGGTGCTCAATCAGTGTTTAGTGGTGGGATAAATGAATGATCAACTTTGTTACACTCTGGATATGCAGTTGCTGTCCTCAGGGAGCTTGAGGTCAGAGGGAAAGAAAACAATGAAATAGGTGAAATTCTGGCAATAGGAACAGAGTGCTATGGATGGGGTCAGCTAAGAGATAGTGATCATTTCTGCCTGGCAGGGTAAAAAGACACATTAAAGCTGGGCCTCTATGAAAAATTGCATTTTGCTAAATTAAAAACAATCAAGATATTTCAGAGAGTGGATATGAGAAACAGACACGGCACTGTTATGAGCACAGCATGCTCTCATAACCTGGTGTGTGGAGAACATCGGGCTCTTGGGAAAGAGAGTCGGAAAGGAAGGAAATTAGCACTTGTGAAGCACTTACGTGTCACGTACTTGGTACTTTGTGTCATTAACTTTCCTACAAGAATGTCCTGAGGTAGTAATGAGACGCATCACTACGCATTAATGGATATAGATGAGGAGGTGCTAGAGGGGGTGAGCCCACTTTGCAAAGGGCCTGGACGGTCACCCAGTCGGGGTTATGTAAAAACTTTAGGCAGAGGAATGACATAATCAGAGCCGTGTAATTTTTTTAGTTTATAACTACCTTAACAAGATGTACTTTTTCTTATCACCATTAGCGATTGAGTTCACCATTCTCCTCCCATAAACTGAGTCACCAGTATCTTAAATGTGGCTTAATGTTATTCCATGTATTCTTTTTTACAGATGGAAGACATCTTTGATAATATTATGCCTATTCAGATGTGTTCCAGACCTGTTTCTATGACACTCTATAAATAGTAATATTTAAATTTTGTTTTTAAAGCATCTGCTCACTTTTTTAGCTCTTCTCCTTTTGAGCTCCCCTCATTTTATCGGGGACCTGTTATTTGTGTCTCAACTGAATGGGTCCAAATGCTTTTTCTTTTCAATTAGTTTCTTTCATCGTATCATGAATCTTGCTCAAAGCCTTAAACTTCCACATTTCTCATTAGAATGCAGCTTGGATTCTACTTTTCCGTTGTTTCTTTGTGTCTGCATCCAAACATCACGTGTCATCTATTGCTTTTCATCACAGGCTTTGCTTAATTCTAACTGTGTCTGTGAACTCATGTACTGTTACCTTTCATAATAAGAAGTTTCTCTGCTTTACTGTTTTCTTCCCTCCCTCCTTCCCTCCCTCCCTCCCTCCCACCCTTCCTTCCTTCCTTCCTCTCTCTCTCTTCTATGTTGTTACTCCAACCTGAAGAAGATCTGCTTATCTGTATAAGGCATCTGTCTGTAGTGCTCATTTCTTCTGTTTACTTACTGACTTATTATCTAACTCTTAGGAACAAACTGATTCTAAGGGATTCACATCCTTGCTTCTTTGTAGGTGGCCACTAAGAGGATTGTGAGATCACATTTTTCTTACAATTATCAAATGAATAGACAAAAGGATGTAAAACATCTGGACTGTGGGGTAAGCATTTGGTAGCATACGCATTAGAGAAATGGAGATGAATTCCTTTGGTTATTGATACTACGAAATGTATCTTAGATAAGACTGTAAACAATGAATACTTTAAAGTGAAGCAGCATGTGAGTGAACGATTTTGGTTTAGATTAGCAGACCTGGTAGGGTTTAAGGTCAAACCCAGCTTTGTTTAACATCTTCATAAATAATCTAGAAGACTGATTTAAAAGAACATGTTATTACATGTTTAAGTGACTTCAAGGTGGGAGGTGTTAAACATGATATGAGGAAAAACACTAGAAAAGTGGACGGATAGAATGAGAAATTCCCCCCCCACCCCAATTTCAAGTCAAATTACTCAAAGGAAAAAAACACAAGTAAAGGAAGAACAATGTTGGAAGAGGCCACAGAAAGCAATCTGTAACATGGTACAGAAGCTAAAATGATCATTATTATGTAGAGTTCTTGTAAAATGACTCTGTTTTCTATCAAGGGTACATGTAATTTGCTGACCTAAATGCCAATATGAAACAGAACCATTAAGATTTTCATGCTAGTCATAAATCATGCATTTTGTACTCAATTTTTGTTTTATTAAAAAGTTACCATTTAGAAAGACTGACTTGGGGGGGTTCACAGTGGAAAGGAATCTTAACACATGTCTAGGTTCATGGAACCCTCA
Source organism: Balaenoptera physalus (assembly GCF_965194825.1). Classification (NCBI taxonomy): domain Eukaryota; kingdom Metazoa; phylum Chordata; class Mammalia; order Artiodactyla; family Balaenopteridae; genus Balaenoptera; species Balaenoptera physalus. Next base: position 166,690,137 of record NC_138883.1, read on the forward strand.
TCATACTCAGGTGACAGAAGACTTCCATCTTTCCCAAACACTGCTTTTTGCAGCTTGCCTCCTACCCCAGACCTCTGGCAACCACTTATTTTCTCTGCTACTATAGTTTTGCCTATTGAGAGTGTCATGTACATGAAATCACTTATTATATAAATTTCCATGTAAAAAAAATCATTTATTATATAACTTTGAGGTGGATTTTTTCAATTGTGGTAAAAAATGCATCTTAATCACTTTTAAGTGTACACTCCAAGTGTTATCCATATGTACACTGTTGCACAACACTCCTCTAGAACTTTTTCGTCTTGCAAAACTGAAAGTCTATATCCATTGAACAATTCCCCTTTCCCCCTTCCCGAAGGCCCTGGAAACCACCATTCTACTTTCTGTTTCTAAGAGTTTGACTATTTTAGATTCCTCATACAAGGGGGATCATGTAGAATTTGTCCTTCTGTGACTGGTTTATCTCACTTAGCGTAATGTCCTCAAGATTCATCCCTGTTGTAGCATGTAACAGGATTTCCTTCCTGTTTTAAGGCTGAATAATATTCCATTGCATGGATATTCCACATTTCCTTTATCCATTTATCTCTTCATAGACATTTAAATTGCTTCCACCTTTTGGCTATTGTGAATAATGCTGCAATGAACATGGGTGTGCAACTATTTCTACAAGATCCTGTTTTCAATTCTTTTGGATATATATACTCAGAGGTGGGAATGCTGTATGATATGGTATTTCTATTTTTAACTTTTTGGAAGACTTCCATACTGTTTTCCATAGTGGCTGCACCGTTTTATATTCCCATGAACAGTGCACAAGGGTTCCAATTTCTCCACATTCTCACTTTTTAAAAGACTTACATTTTGTTTGGAGCAGTTTAAGGTTCACACAAAGCTAAGAGGAAGGTAAAGAGACTTCCCATATAACCCTTACCCCCCCCCCCACACACACAGGCATAGCTTCCCCCATTATCAGCATCACTCACTAGAAAGGTGCATTACGTTCCGTAATTATTCATGTTACCAAGAATAAACCTATATCAACACTCAAATCACTCAAAGTCTCTAGTCTCCCTTAGGGTTCACTCTTGGTAATGTACATTCTATGGGCTTAGACAAATGTATAATGACATATATCTGTAATTATAATATCAAACAGAGTATTCTCACTGCCCTAAAAATTCTCTGTGCTCTGTCTGTTCATCCTCCCCTTTGACAACCACTGATATTTTTATTGTCTCCATAGTTTTGCCTTTTCCAGAATGTCATGTCATTGGAATCATACAGTATGCAACCTTTTCAGATTGGCTTCTCTGACTTAGTAATATGCATTTAAGACTCCTCCATGTCTTTTCATGGCTTGACAGCTCATTTCTTTTTAGTGCTGAATAGTATTCCATTGTCTTGGTGTATCACAGTCTATTTATCCTTTCACCTACTGAAGGACATCTTGGTTGCTTCCAGGTTTTGGCAAATATGAATAAAGCTGCTATAAACATCCATGTGCAGGTATTTTTGTGGGCCTAAGTTTTCAACTCCTTTGGATAAATACCAAAGGTATTTAGTACTTATCACATACCAAATCATATGATAAGAGCATGTTTCGTTTTGTAAGAAACTGCCAAACTTCCTTCCAAATTAGCAGTATTATTTTGCATTCCTACTAGCAATGAGTGAGATTTCCTGTGGCTCTACATCCTTGTCAGCATTTGGTGTTGTCAGTGTTCTGGATTTTGGTCATTCTAATAGGTGTGTAGTAGTAGCTCATCGTTTTAACTTGCAGTTCCCTGATGATATAGGCTGTGGAGAATCTTTCATATGCTTATTTGCCATCTGTAAATCTTCTTTGGTGAGGTGTCTGTTAAGGTCTTTGGCCCATTTATTGAATTGGGTTGTATGTTTTCTTAATGTCAACAGTTCTTTGTATATTTTGGATAACAGTCCTTTATCAGATGTGTCTTCTGCAAATATTTTTTCTCCCTGTCTGTGGCTTGTCTTCTTATTTTCCTGAAACTGTCTTTTGCAAAGCAAAAGTTTTGAATTTTAATGAAGTCCAACTTATCAATTATTTCTTTCATGTACAGTCGGTGCTTGAACAACATGGGTTTGAACTGCACGGGTCCACTTACTCATGGATTTTTTTCACTAAATACATACTACAGTACTACCTGATCCATGGTTGGTTGAATCTGTGGATGCAGAACGGCAGATACAGAGGGCTGACTGTTAAGTTATATGCAGATTTTTGACTGCACGGAGGTTCGGCACCTCTAAAACTCACATTGTTCAAGGGTTAGCTATATATGCCTTTGGTGTAGAATCTAAAAAGGCATCACCACTCCCAAAGTCATCATGATTTTCTTCTATGTTATCTTCTAGGATTTTTATACTTTTGCATTATACATTTAGGTCTATAATCCATTTTGAGTTCATTTTTTGACGAGTGTAAGTTCTGTGTCTAGATTCACTTGTTGAGCACATACTATATGCCAGACACTGCTTTAGGCTCTGGGGATACAGCCATATACAATATAGTGGGTGAGTTAGACAAAAAACAAGCAAACAAGATGGGAAGGAAAATAAGCTTATAGGAAGTCTATGTGATAGGAAGTGACAGAGTTGCTTGGCCCATTGTACTTCCCATTGTATAGATTTTGCTGATTGCAGGCTCCATGGTGTTGTTTAACATGTTTGTTCTCATTCCCCAGAGTTCCTGTAAACTGGTAGTTAGAGATAGAGGCTTCACAGTCAGGTTTGATTTTTTTGACAAGAACATTCCATCAGGAGATACATAATGTCTGGTATTCTCCTATCTTGTGACATTACCAGCCACTGCTTAAGGGCGTTAATCCATTGCAGATTACAAAAAGGTTATATTTAATTCTATCATTCCTTCTTTGTTTATTAATTCAAATTTCCCTATAAAGAAATACTTTTCTTCAACAACTGTTTGGTTACCTTAAGTGTTAAGGACTGAATTGCTTCCCCCAAAATTCATATATTGAAGTCCTAACCCCCAGCACCTCAGAATATGACTGTATGGAGATAGGGTCCCTAAAGAGGTGATTAAATTAAAAGGACACCGTTAAGGTGGGTTCTAATTCAATCTGACTGGTGGACACACAGAGACACACCAGGGATGTGCACAGAGAGGAAAGGCCACGTGAGGACACAGCAAGAAGGTGGCTGTCTGCAAGACAAGGAGAGCGGCCTCAAGAGAGGACAACTTAATCTTGCACCTCTAGCCGCCAGAACTGTGAGAGATTTCTGCTATCTAAGCCACCCAGTCTGGGGTACTTTGTTATGGCAGTCATAGCAAACTAATACATGAAGGTAAGTTTGTACAGGAAAGGCAGGATAAATGCTTGATATTACCAGTTTGCCTTTATGTGTCTTGAGATAGTCTTTGATTTCAACTTTTTTTTTTTTTCAGTTCTTCTTGGGTAGCTTCCTCAGAAAGAGAACATGATTGTATATTTCTCTGAGCTCTTTGTGCATGGAAAATGCCTTTTCTTTTGCCATCACTTGGCTGTGGAGTGGATTCTTGGGTCTCTCACTTCCTCTAAATGTGATTTTACTATTTTCTAACTCCCAGTGTTAAAGATGAAAAGACTGTTATACTTGTTTCCCTTATAAAGTGACCATTCTCTTTGACTGAAAGATTGTAAGACTTCATCCTTGGTATATAAAAATTTTGCCATGATATGACTAACTTTTTTCATTACTCTGGGCTTTAACTTGATGATCTCGACAGGAAGAAATAAAAAGTACGAGTATATTTGCAGCAACATAGATGGACCTAGAGATTGCCATACTGAGTGAAGTAAGTCAGACAGAGAAAGACAAATATATGATATCACTTATATGTGGAATCTTAAAAAATGATACAAATGAACTTATTTACAAAAGAGAAATAGAGTTACAGATGTAGCAAACAAACTTATGGTTACCAGGGGGGAAAGCAGGGGGAGGGATAAATTGGGAGATTGGGATTGACATATACACACTACTATATATAAAATAGATTACTAATAAGGACCTACTGTATAGCACAGGGAATTCTACTCAATACTCTGTAGTGACCTATACAGGAAAAGAATCTAAAAAACAGTGGATATATGTATATGTATAACTGATTCACTTTGCTATACAGCAGAAACTAACCCAACATTGTAAATCAACTATACTCCAATATAAAATAAAAAGAGTACAAGGAATAGGAGGGGCATTGAACCTTGTGATACGCTAGTTAACTCTAAATGGACAATGATAACATATTTAAGGGCTATTAAGAGGGTGCATCTCACGCACATTTCTACCCCAATCGCCCTGCCCACTCCTTCTGTAATGCTTCATGTAAAGCATGCAAAGCATCTAAAACCCTTCAATTAAGTCTGCCTTCTTGGGTGCCAACTGCTTTGATTATTTGGTAGCCTGCCTCCTTGAAGTGATTACTGCTCTTTTTTGGCTGATTCATATCTTTAGGTATAAAATCCTTCAGTAGGTGAAGAAATGAGTTTTATTGGCCAATGTTAGAAGAGCGGCATCTGCTCAAGGCAGCTGGTACCTCCTCACCCTAAGCCCAACGGGATCTATTGTCTTCATCTCTGACCCACTGCAGAAACAGCCTCTTATAACTTTTGAGCTCTAACTTTGTATACAGTGATGTTCTGAACCTGTAACTTCTGCCCCAGAACTCAGATGTATTTCGGTGCTCCTCTAGGCTTCAGCAATAAAGGACAGTTGTCTGAGTGGCCTTGGAATCAAAAGGGAAGGGAGTCGGGAATCTGAGCTCAAAATCCCCTTTAATTTGTCTCGATTTGATTTTTAAGTCTGTAACTTTTAGATCATCACCCCAGAGCACAAGAATGAAATGTTGGCACATTAAATATACATACTGTGTTGTAATGTAAGGTTATATCACATATGATTGTTGGTATAGCTGTTAAGTATACATACTTAATTGAGGTGTATAATTAGTTGGAGTCATAATGAGAGCAAATTGTATTTTAAAATACATTGAATCCTAAGTACATTTTTTTTGTTTCAAGGAAGAACTTTGCCATGAAATACCACATATATGTTAAATGTCCCATTAGGGATTAGAAAGTATGATTACAATTCAGGTTAGAGTTTGTAGTTTAAAGTTACTGCATGAGAGAACTTGTGTGTTGGTTTCCAAATGATTTTTACTTAAATTTAGCTAACTCCATCAATAAGCTAACACTGAGGGTGGAAGTTTAATAGAACAGATGTTTGAATGCCAGTAGACATTTAGACACATTAGAAAACTGCAGAGATGCTGAGTTACCCATCTTAAACTCTGCTCATTCAAAAGGTTTTAATCACCCCAGTTCAATTAATGTCTCTAAATAAATTATAAGTTAACACAATGTTTGTCAGGCCAAACTCTGATCCAGGCTTGTCTTGGTGTGATGCAAACAGTGGCCACAGGCCAAGGACGCGTCGTGCTCTCACGCTGAAATACGAGCTGGGCTCCGGGGAGACCAGAGAAGCCTAAACAAACATCTGGACCCTTCTAGCTGCTTACTATTTTCAGTTTTTACAAGTCGTCTCTGGATTTCTATAAAAAAACATCATATACATATACTTCTCCTTAGAAGAGACAAGAAAATACTGAGATTGTAGCACCGATTTGATTTCGATCAGTACTGACACTTCTCTTTTTCTAACAAATTATCCTTTGCCTCTGATGTCTTTTTCCCTTCCATTACCTCTCTTCCTTTCTGTTTTATTTTTTCTTTCTGCATTCTGATTTTTCATCAGATTACTAAGAGGCACTTAATTAATACCAAGTGATGACAAATCTACAAATAGGAAAATCCATCTGTCACAAGAGTAGTTGATATGCTTTGATAACCAACAATTTAAGATAATAAACAGATTCACCATCTAGAACTAGAGCCTGGCCCTCTAACAATGAAGGTTGACCCGTGGCCTGCAGATGGGCTTGGTTTGGCCAACTCAGTGCTCGTTTTAAAAATTGAATATGGGGCTTCCTTGGTGGTGCAGTGGTTAAGGATCCGCCTGCCAATGCAGGGGACATGGGTTCAAGCCCTGGTCCGGGAAGATCCCACATGCCGCAGAGCAACTAAGCCCGTGCGCCACAGCTACTGAGCCTGTGCTCCAGAGCCCGTGAGCCACAACTCCTGAAGCCCGGGCACCTGGAGCCCGTGCTCCACAACGAGGGAAGCCACCGCAATGAGAAGCCCGCGCACTGCAAGGAAGAGCAGACCCCGCTCGCCGCAACTAGAGAAAGCCTGCGCGTAGCAACAAAGATGCAACGCAGCCAAAAATAAATAAGTAATAAGAAAATTTTTTAAAAAAGAAATAGAGGGGCTTCCCTGGTGGCGCAGTGGTTGAGAGTCTGCCTGCTAATGCAGGGGACACGGGTTCGAGCCCTGGTCTGGGAAGATCCCACATGCCGCGAAGCGACTAGGCCCGTGAGCCACAATTGCTGAGCCTGCGCGGCTGGAGCCTGTGCTCCGCAACAATAGAGGCCTGCGCACCGCGATGAAGAGTGGCCCCCGCTTGCCGCAACTAGAGAAAGCCCTCGCACAGAAACGAAGACCCAACACAGCCATAAATAAAATAAATAAATAAATAATTTAAAAAAAAAATAAAAAAGAAATAGAAAAAAATATTTTTTAAATAAATAAATAAGGAAAACACCGTGTATACATATGTGGGAGTGATAACGTTATCAGATTTGAAAGCACTTTTCTTTCCTAGCTCCCCCAAAGGTGAGCTAGTTTAATTTCGTAAAAAACTTATTTAATGGAAACAAATTTTTAATCATAGAGTTTTTTTAAAGCAAAATTCTTTCAACTTCGTAATAAAGGTTGCTGAATTAAGTTGAATTGTTACCCTTAATCCAAATACTCTAAAAAATTATTGACTTGATAGGTGCTATGTGAACAAATCTATCATTAAATCCACATTAGACAATGTCTTTGCCCTATAAAAACACTTCTTACTACCATAATTATTCTGAAAATTCAGGATGATTTTCTTTAAAATTGGTCCAGATATATATTTTCTAACTTGGAAAAGTAGGCAACATTTCTCTAAATGTTTTTTCTCCTTTTTCTTTGAAGAAAATTTTTTTCCTCTGATTTTTAAAAGTTACACATAGCATCATACCATATAGAAAGGTAGAAAAAGCAAAATATTATCCATAACTTCACTCATCTAGAGAGATATACTTTTAAAGTATAACATAATATGAAAGGTGATAAAAATCATAACATATATTTATAAAATAAAAGTCTACTTTATAAAATTAAAGAAATATTTGTGTACCACAAAAAGCCACAGTTAAACAAACAAAATGCAAATTTCACAGAACTGCATAAAATAAAAAGTAAAATTCTCCTTTCTCAAATCAATCCTGATAGTGGCTCTTCTTTTTTTTAAAAAAAAAAAAAAAGTAACTTAAAAAAAGTAACATTATACCTTTAGATAATATACTTAGTATGTTAATTCTTTTTTTTTTCCATTTAATTTAGGTATAACTTGCATTCAGTAAGTTGCATACAAATCTTAAGTCGACTCAAAGAAATTGTATGTATGTCTACAACCACGTTACTGCTGTTACCCGAATCAAGCCACAGAACATTTCAGCTCCTATGAGGCTCCCTCTTACCCCTTCCCACGCAGTACTGTTCCCTCCAAGACAAACACTTTTCTCCTTTATCAACATAGATTAGTTCTGCAAGTCCTTGAACATTGTGTAAATGGAATCATATAGTATATACTCTTTTCAATCAGATTTCTTTCATTCAACATAATGTATGTGAGATTCATTCACGGTTTACTTTTCATTGCTGTGTAGTATTCTGTTATACGACTATATCACAATTTATTTATCTGTTATATTGTTGATGGACATTTGGGTGGTTTCCAGTTTTTGTTTATTATGAATAATACTGCTATGACCATTCTTGAATGTCATTTTGTGGGCATAAAAACTCATATCTCGGGCTTCCCTGGTGGCGCAGTGGTTGAGAATCTGCCTGCCAATGCAGGGGACACGGGTTCAAGCCCTGGTCTGGGAAGATCCCACATGCCACGGAGCAACTAGGCCCGTGAGCCACAATTACTGAGCCTGCGCGTCTGGAGCCTGAGCTCCGCAGCAAGAGAGCCCGCGATAATGAGAGGCCCGCACACCACGATGAAGAGTGGCACCCACTTGCCGCAACTAGAGAAAGCCCTTGCACAGAAACGAAGACCCAACACAGCCATAAATAAATAAATAAATAAATAAACCCCAAAGTTTAAAAAAAACAAAAACTCATATCTCTTGGATATATAACAAGGAGTTCAATTTATCAATCTTTTTTTGTCCTTACAAGAAATTTTTATTTGCCCAAAAGTCATAAAAATAGTCTCTTGCTGTGTCACCTTTCATATTTGGGCTTAAGATTTATCTAGAATTAATTTTGGTGTACAGTATGAACTAGAGGTCAAAATTCTTTTTTCTTTCAAGTATATGTCTACTTGACCTAGCATTCTTGTTTATTAAAAAGACTATCCCCTCTCCCACTGAGTTATAGTTAATGTCACCTCTGTCACCTCTGTCTGGATCTCAATTTCATTCCATGTATCTATTTGATTATTTGTACATCCTTACCACACTCTTAATCATTATAAACTTATAAGTATTGATATCTGGTAGTTAAAGCCTTCCATCTTTGTTCTTCAAGATTCCCTTGACTATTATAGGTCCTCTGCATTTCTATATAAATTTTAAAATCACCTTGTCAATTTTCACAAATAACCTGCTAGAATTTTGGTTGGAATTGAATTGAATTTATAGATCATTTTGGGCAGAAGGACATCTTAATAATCTGTGAACATGATATTATCATTCTGCTAAAAATATTGTCTTTAATTTCTCTCAGCAATGTTTTTGCACTTTCAGTGTGAAGATTTTGTTATTTATGTTCCTTGGTTTTTGATGGGTTTTGTGCTATTTTTTTTTTATAAATTTTTTAATTTATTTATTTTTATTTATTTATGGCTGTGTTGGGTCTTCGTTTCTGTGCGAGGGCTTTCTCTAGTTGTGGCAAGCGGGGGCCACTCTTCATCGCGGTGCGCGGGCCTCTCACTGTCGTGGCCTCTCTTGTTGCGGAGCACAGGCTCCAGACGCGCAGGCTCAGTAGTTGTGGCTCACGGGCCCAGTTGCTCCGCGGCATGTGGGATCCTCCCAGACCAGGGCTCGAACCCGTGTCCCCTGCATTGGCAGGCAGATTCTCAACCACTGTGCCACCAGGGAAGCCCTGTGCTATTTTATATTGTATTTCTAAAATTTTTATGTTCTATTTTTTTTCTAGTATTTAGAAGTAAATTGATTTTTCTGTAATTGACCCTGTATCCTGAAACCTTGCTAAATTCTCTTATTTATTCTAATAATTTGTTTGTAGATTCTTTTGGACTTTCTCTGTACATGTCATGTCACCTACAAATGACAGCCTCATGTCAACAACTGTGAAGGGGACAGCCACATGTAAAAGAATGAAATTAGAACATTTTCTCACACTATATACAAAAAATAAACTCAAAATGGATTAAAGACCTAAATGTAAGCCTGGAAACCATAAAACTCATAGAAGAAACTCCTAGAAGAAACTTTGCCATAAGTCTCAGCAATTGGATCTGTCTCCTCAGGCAAAGGTAACAAAAGCAAAAATGAAAAAATGGGACCTAATTAAATGTAAAGCTTTTGTACAGCGAAGGAAACCATCAACAAAATGAAAAGAAAACCTACTGAATGGGAGAAGATAATTGCAAATAATATGACCAACAAGGGGTTAATATCCAAAATATATAAAAGCTCATACAACTTAACATCAAAAAAAAAAAAAAAACAACCAGATTAAAAAATGGGCAGAACACCTGAACAGATATTTTTCCAAAGACAACATACAGATGGCCAACAGGCACATGAAAAGATGCTCGACATCACTAATCATCAGGGAAATGCAAATCAAAACCACAATGAGATTTAAATATCACCTCACACTTGTCAGAATGACTGTCATCAAAAAGACAACAAGTAATAAATGTTGGTGAGGGATGTAAATTGGTGCAGTCACCATGGAAAACAGTATGGAGATTCCTCAAAAAACTAAAAATAGAACTGCCGTATGATCCAGCAATCCCACTCCTGGTATATATCTGAAGGAGACAAAAACACTTAATTCGGAAAAAAATACATGCACCCCAATGTTCATAGCAGCATTATTTACAATAGACATGATATGGAAGTAACCTAAGTGTCCATCAATAGATGAATGGATAAAGAAGACGTGATATACACACACACACACACACACACACACACACACACACGGATATTAGTCAGCCAGAAAAAGGAATGAAAATTATGCTATCTGTAACAACATGGATGGACCTTGAGGGTATTATACTTAATGAAATAAGTCAGAGAAAGACAAATACTGTATGTTCTCACTTAGATGTGGAATCTAAAAAATAAAACAAATGAATGACTATAACAAAACAGAACAGACTTGGGACTTCCCTGGTGGTCCAGTGGTTAAGAATCCTTCTTCCAATGCAGGGGACACGGGTTCGATCCCTGGTCAGGGAGCTGGGATCCCACATGCTGCAGGGCAACTAAGCCCAAGTGCCACAACGAAGAGCCCGCCCACCACAACGAAAGATCCCACATGCCGCAACTATGACCCGATGCAGCCAAATAAATAAATATTTTAAAAAAACAAACAAAACAGAACAGCCTCGTAGATGCAGAGAACAAACCAGTGGTTACCAGTGGGGAGAGGGGTGGTGGAGAGGCAATAGGAGCAGGGGATTAAGAGGTACAAACTATTACGCATAAAATAAATAAGGTACAAGGATGTAATAAACAGCACAGGAAATGTAATCAATATAATAACTTTAAATGGAGTATAATCTATAAAAATATTGAATCACTAGGTACACCTGAAACTAATATAACGTAAATCAACCATACTTCAATTAAAAAAAAAAGAACTATGAAACGTCTGAGATTTTACTCTACTTGCAAAAGGTAACAAGTTAGCTTGCCATTTCTTGCATGCTGTCGGAGACACAAGGCTCTTGGGTCAAAATGAAAGACTTTTTAAACTCACAACAAAAGCAGTATCCAGAGTGTCAGCATGTTTGTGTCAGTTCCAAGCCCCAGTTTGCACAGGGCGATGCAGAGGGGCCTCAGTGAACATCTGCACACACAGTGGGTTGAGTTACAGGAGTAGAACACTGAGCTTGGGGAACCTTCTGTTTTATAGCAACCAGTAAGCAAGACTTCTCCTTATCCCAGAAGCAGACATGATCTCATCCCTCAAGGTTGCTTGCTGCAAGTACAACCCTGAAGAGAGGCCAGGGCCTTGCATTCTCCGCATACTCAGCAAGCTGTGCAGGAACAAAGAGCCTTGTGAAGTGTCTTCCGACGCTACCCACCCCTCAGGTTCACAGCATCTGGGCTTCTGGCCTGACCAGGGCCCCACGGACATGGGCAGGCTGTGTTCCCTGGCAGGCTTTACTTCGGGTTTGCATGTTTGTATCAGCAAGGAGGCAGGCTGCCCCATCTCAACCCCAGATGCCAAAAAGACAGCTGTTAATTGGTCACAGGAGGACTTGACGTCTATTTGGGACAAAGCCACTTTGCCCCTTTGTCCCTTCTATTATTCCTTGTGAGGGTCCAGAGTTATTGCAAACTGCTTTGCTTTTTTTGAGGCCCCTCCCATTCTAGGGGCCCCAAGAGGCAAATAAGTGTCTTTAGAGGCCCCTGTCCAGCCAAGCCAGGATGCTCTGGAAGGAGAAAGAGCAGAGCAAGGGGCAGGGATCTCACTGTCCCAGCTGTTGTAAATATAGTTCATCAATTAACCACCGGGCTTAGCTGCCAGCTCCCTCCCACTCTTTTATTTGTTGGGGGGTCAGGTGCTGGGGTTGTCTTGGGAAGGGCTGCTTTGGGCTGTGTTTTTCTCTGCTCTCTTTAAGCTTCCTATCCTGCTCTTTCCTCATTAGGGATTTCTTCAAACTTCCTGTCCTAAGGTGACTTCCCTTCTTGTTTTCTCTGTTATGTTTTCATTTCTTAAAAAAAAAAAAAAAAATTCCTGCTATTTCAGTGGGACTTTGGGAGACAGGAGAAGTAAATGGGAACTCTCACTTCTCTGTCTTGAAATGGAAGCCTATACTTTTTCAAGGACTCAGCATCGTGGAAAGAGAGCCACGAGATCCCTTTTCCTCCCCCGTTCTTCTCCTCCCCTTCACCTTCCCTCTCCCAGCCCCTCCTACTTCCACAGGCAAACGTCAGGTCAACAAATGCCATTAAAATAAAAGGAACACAGAAGAGCCATTGTTTTCATGATGTTTTGCTCTCTCACTCTTTCATTGATTGAAAAAACATTCGCTGAGTGTCTCCTCAGTGTAGGCACCAGGAATACAAGAACCTCTAAGTCCCTAACTTCCTGCGGGTCTGAAGACGAGGAAGAGAGAAACAGGCAAACAAACAATAGGCCATGTGGTTAAGGGTAAAATTCACATTGCAGGGGAGGCCTGGGGGTGGACAGAGGACTCTGACCGAGGAGGGTTGGTGGGAAGAGGGTACAGTGAGGAGGTGGGCAGTGGTGAAGGCTTCTCCATGGGGTCACGGACCAGCTCAGTCTCATCCCAGACAGACAGAGGGGAAGGACACTTGACACAGCATAACATGTACAAAGGCAGAGCCATGCGATGGCATGGTAAGTTTGGGCAAGTTCTGTATTTCCAGAGCTCAAATGTGCCAGGGGATAACTGAGAGGGAGAAATCCTGAAAGGGCCGTGTGAGTCGCCCTAAAGAGTTAGAACTTGGCCAGTGCTTCCCAAAGTATGGTACGAAGATTATTTTAGTTCATACGTGGGTTTTTTAAAAAATAGTTTTGGGCTTCCCTGGTGGCGCAGTGGTTAAGAATCTGCCTTGCCAATGCAGGGGACATGGGTTTGAGCCCTGGTCCAGGAAGATTCCATGTGCCGCAGAAAACTAAGCCCGTGTGCCACAACTACTGAGCCTGTGCTCTAGAGCCCATGAGCCACAACTACTGAAGCCCGCGCACCTAGAGCCCGTGCTCTGCAACAAGAGAAGCCACCGCAGTGAGAAGCCTGCACATCGCAATGAAGAACCAACACAGCCAAAAATAAATAAATTTATTTAAAAAATAGGTTTGAGTTTATGATGTATGTTAGAAACATGAACCAACATGTCAAATCCATGCTTTTGCAAATGACACTTGGGGCAAGGCTAGGAAGTTGCGATCCGCCTTAGATAGGTCAATGTACAAGCTAAGTGCTCAGACGTAAATGTTCCAAGCCTTCAGCCACCACCAGACTTAGAGAAACTAGAACAAAGAAAACATCAGTGAGATTAAGGAGCTTGAAATAAGAGAAGAGAAATAAGAGTAGAATGCGTAATCTCGCTTTCTACTCCTGAATTTCTTGTCCCACTTACTGCGTATCTGTCAGGGTTCGAGAGATTTGGGGCTGATCAAGGGAAAGGATGCGACTGCAAGAGGCAGTAGCACACGACAAGCTTCACTGAGTGATGCTTGGACAGCGGTGCATGTGGGGACGCCCCTCACAGAAGGAGTCTGTCCAGAGGCTCCGGCGTGGGGGACCACTACCCAGAAGGCAAGGAGGGCAGGAAAACTCCCAGCGCAGAGGGAGGCCAGGGTGGCTGACGTGGACCAGCAGCATGGCAGGAGTCTCAGGTCAGAGAGCTCCACAGGCCCAGCTGTAGCAGCCTGGGGCCTTATGACCACAGGCTCTGTCTTACCAACGACAGCAGATATGGGGTGAGGGTATGCAAAGGACGTGGACCCTGGAATCTGCTTATTACTTTTAAAATAACGGGATGCATAAAAATTTGAATCTGGCACTGAGCTAAGGAGTCTCGGCCTGAGGTGAAGAAATAAACAACAACGCACAGAGGGCATCTTTGGCTCATTTATAGAACAGCATTTGTTCCACAGAGTTCCTGAACCTTGCAGTTTGCAAATATGACTTACAGCAATGTATGCAAGCGAACAAGCTCACATTACAACAAAACAATTCAGCTCTCCTTTCAAGTTGTATTTCTTTTCATTTAGTATAATTCCAATTAAACCCAAACAATTTAATTATATTTGACCTCAGAACAATTTGCATTAAGTTTAAACTAAGGAGCCGATTTGGCAGTTAAGAGCACAGACTGGAGTCAAAAAGACCTGAATCCAATGTCTAGCTTTACAACCAAGGCGGCTTCTAACCGCGTCTGCGTCACTGTACGTCACACGAGGATAAGGGTATCTATTTCATTACGACTGTAGGATTAAACAAGGTCATGCAGGTGGAACAGGATAGGAGACTGTTCTGGCCTTGATGTCAACCAAGGGGACTATACAGTGGAAATCAGAATACCAACGTGAGCGAGACACAAGGCATCCGCCACCAAGTGCAGAATTCACCGTGGGGACACAGGGGTTATTTGCCAACGACTCTCAAACTCCCTCACCCACTCAGAGAACAAGGGCTAAAGTGTGGGAGAGAATTTTGCCAGGAGATTGTTGAAGAAATTTCTTTGGAGAGGGCGGCTGCAGAACTTTGAGTTCCCAATCCACTTCTTTGCTTGGAGGGGTCAAGGTGTTACTTTCTAAGGTCAAGTTTAGCGGGGGTTAGGAGCAGGTTCGATGGGATCCCACGGAGAACCCTGAACTGTTTCCTGCGGTTGTGAAACAGACAACCGGGCCAGACCTTTGCCTAAAGTGGGCTGAGGTAGGACTCAGCTGTGAAGCCCAGAGAGAGGCTGACCGGGCTGTCGCTTTGATGGTGTTTCTCACCTTGTAGATGAGAAACAGAATAAACCCTGATTAATACACTGTAGCAAGCTTTCATATACTTGTGCTTGTTCAAATATCTGATTTTAGAAATTTACAGCCATAAAGCCAATGTGTACTTTATGGCTAGCATGTAGTTTTATTCATATGAAGCTTTGAAGTTCATTGTTAACTCAGGTGTGCTACACTGGGGGCAAGTCTTTCTCCGTCTTTGTGGTTCTTTCCCACTGCACGTCCACGTCTGTTGGTCACAAGGGAGGCTGCCCGGGATGTGCCCATCTCAGGGTGGAATTCAGAGTAAAAGATGACAATCCCTATCACTACGCAGTTTATCGAAGCTCCACCGAACAAGATGCCACAGGTGAAAGTCAGGGTAGCCTCGCTTCGAGGTGATGTTGATGTCTCAGAAAGCGATAAGGATTCTGGTCCTGTGGTGGATAACGGCCAGACTCAGGACAACTCTGATGGGCAAGTCCCTCCCCAGCGCTGTCCTGAGGCTGGTCCAGGCTTTTTCAGTTTGCATTAAACTTCTCCTTCCACCCAATGCTTCTTCCCTTTCTTCTCCTCCACAGATGTTACCCCCTAAGAAATATCTTGCACTCCAAATCCAGTCTCAGCGTCTGCTCCTGGAACACGTAACCTCTGACTTCCTGCTGCAGCCTGAGATAGCATCTTAGCCCTACCCCGTTCCCACATCCCACTGTCCTCCAGCACAGAAAGGGAACAGGGCTGGGGACAGATGCCACCCCAACTCCCGCCCCCTCAATACACATACTGGGAGTAGGATGTGGTGGCTATTGGGCTGTGGCATGTCCCTGCGCTCAGACCGCTCCTGGGTTGGGCACAGAAGAGGTCATCTGGAAGCACTTCCAGGTACCCTCTGGGTAGCTGGCCATGCTACTTTTTCTTGCTCTTCCCTTGGGGCAAAGGCCTGCTCCAGGTGTCCAAAACTGGAGCTTTCATGATGTCGGCATTTCCTTCACGGCCCCTGGTCCCCTACAGGATGACTCCCTCTGTGTCTCTGAGGGACCAGCCAAGCCCTGAGGTGAAGCCCACAAATCCCACCTCAAACCCCCCACCTCTGCCCACCTCCCAACAACATCCTTGAAGCTGGAGAACCTGCACACCTCCGACGGCCAGCTTATCAGAAGAGGGCTGAGACCCCCAGTCGTGTGTTTGCCCTGGGTTCGCCCCCTTTTCCTTTCCCTGTCCCCCCATGCAGCATGCACTTGAACATGTTCCCTGAAGCCTCCTCAGGACAGCAATGCCTAACGAATGCATTTGGGAGAGAGCCAAGGAAATGTTTCAAGTCTGTCTTATATTACAGATTTGGGAGTGGTGGCCAGAGGAGGTCCAGACCCTGAGAAATAACGTTGTCCACTACTCTCCACCCTCGGGCATCAGATTGGCTGCCGTTATCCTCCCAGCCCACTGATGCAATAGTCACCTATTCATTAGCACGCTGACAACCATAATATTTATTTTTAAACACAGAACCTGGCCGTGGAAGAACTGGGGAAATGGCACTATTTCCTGTCCGACCAGATCATTTGCTCGTGGCTATTTATTTCCTTATTGGGAAAGTGAAGGGACTCATCTGTCTCGCAATAACAAAAAGGGGGATGTACTCAGTTATACCCTTAAGGGGGAAGAACAGGGCGGAGGGCAGGAGCTGCAGCTGCAGCCTGCGAGCTAGAGGTCTGCGAGGTCCAGGGACCTTCCTCGCCCCTGAAAAAGGGGCTGGGGACCCAGGAGCACAGGGTGATGGTGAGGGCCTCGCTGCGCATGAAACGCAAACATCTTCGTTGTTTTTCCACGCTGGCTAATGAAGATAATTTCTGTTTGAAGTTACAGCTCCTGGCTCCACTTTAGGAGGCCTGCTCTTATTTCTTGAATCTGTGCCCATAATGTGTAGGTTTTCTACATGGCCTGTCTGGCTGGGTGACTCTGGACAATGTTTTCAGGAGCTGTCAGGCGTGTGCAGCCGTGAAAGAGGCAACTGTGTACGTGCAGAAATTGCACAAAAGTGGCAGCATCTCACAGATTGGAGACAATATGATTTTTCCAAAGACCCTAAATGTAAATCTTACACTGGGGAACCTGGGGATTTTCTGGGTAGACATGGCTTAAGTGTCGCGTACCGGGTAGCTGAGGGTTGATGAGATCACTCTCCGGAATCCCTGTGACCTTTCTGCTTTACGCTGATTCTAAGGGTGGGTTTTGGAACTAAATCATCAGGGTTGGTCTGGCCACAGCCCTGCTCAAAGCCAAACACTGCACAGGCATTAGGAAGAGGTGCCGTTACAGTAGAAGGGGATGATCATTACGTCTTGTCCCGAAAGTTGTTTCAGACCAAGATGATCTCTCCTGGGTTTAGGGTGCAGAATTCAGCATTTTCAACCAGGTACCAGTGAGCAGCAGCTGAGCAGAGTCAAAGAAGCTTCCCCAAACCGTGCAGCCACTATGGAAACCAGTGCAGACTTTCCTCAAAAAATTAAAAATAGAACTACCGTATGATCCAGCAATCCCATTCCTGGGTATATATCCAAAGGAGATGAAATCCCTATCTCAAGGAGCTATCTGCACCCCCATGTTTATTGCAGCATTATTCACAACAGCCAAGAAATGGAAACAATCTAAGTGTTTCTCAATGGATGAATGGATAAAGATGTGGTATATATACACAATGGAATATTATTCAGCCACAAGAAAGAAGGAAATCTTGCCATTTGTGACAACATGGTTGGACCTTGAGGGCGTTATGCTAAGTGAAATAAGTCAGAGAAAGACAGTGCATGGTATCACTTATATGTGAAATTTAAAAAAACAAAAGCCAAATTCATAGAAAAGTGGTTGCCAGGGGCTGGAGGGGTCGGGAAAATAGGGAAAGGTTGACAAAAGGGTACAAGCTTTCAGCTATAAGATGAATAAGGTCTAAGGATCTAATGTAAAACCTGGTGACAATAGTTGATGACACCATATTGTATAGTTGAAAATTAAAACTAAAAAACAAAAAATCAAAGATGCTTCCCAGGATGAGTGCTGGCAGGACTACCCCCAGGCTCATTACCTGAGATAGCAGTAATCAACCTTGCCATTTACCTAGCGGGTCTCTAAACAACCCACGGCCGTCCTTCCAGGTAACCCCAGGGACTCCCTGTACCCAGGTTCCTCACTGTAAAACAGTGATGATAATAATATTGGGTTGGCGAAAAAATTCATTCGGGATACGATCTTACGGGAAAACCCGAACGAACTTTATGGCCACCCCAGTGAAACTGACCTCCTGGGGGGCGGGGTGGGAGCTGCTGTGAGAAGCAGATGAGATGACACATGGAGACCATTTAGAAGTGCATCAGGCACAGCTGGATATTTATAGTACCTATCATCCTTGCTCTGCTATCCAGCATTTGTAAAGACAGTGTTCGCAACGCTTGTGCTCTCTAAACCTGGCCCAAAGCCTCATTACTAACATTTGAGAGGTATACGGTAATCGATCATGCCTTGGTTCTCTAGTTCTAACCTTTTATTTAGATAACCGGATAACCACATACCTGGACAAATTATTTTGACTGCCTGTATTTAATTATTTCTACTCTACCTTATTCTAACAAGGATGTGAAGCCACACATGTATAATGAAATACAAGTTTTAAAAATTAATATCCAGAGGAAACATAGGTAGCATGGGAGATAAATTATATATATATGCATATAATGTATAAAATAAAAATGTATGCGTATTATGTATAATATAAATTACATAATTTATTGAAATTATAAATAAAAGTGAGTGTGAAAATAAATACCAGGCAGAAATGTTGGACCTAAAGAAAAGGCTGGGTTGCAGATTTGCATCTAAGTTTCCTGGAAACCAAGGAAAAATGAGAAATATGATGAGCTACACATCTACATTGTCCAAAAGAAGAAAGCATAACCAGTTTTTCAGAAAAACAAACAAATATATAAAAAGCTTTTCCTGATAGTTGGGTATTTAAAAAAATGTTTTGCCTGCTTTTTTGCATGGGAATGCTGAGAACTGCTGTGGCTGATGTCCCCACCACACCTGGACAATGAATGCGGCAGCTGATTCAGTATGAGATTAATATAAGGTCCTTCCGTGCATTCCAGGTGAATAAGGCCAAGGATGGTGAAGGCAACTGTGGAGGCTCCAGACAAGGTGTTCCAGTGTGAGAGCTCTCGCTTTTTGATCTGGCTTCATGTAGAGGAAAATATACACTATGAAGATAAGGGTGAGGTTTCCTGCATGTCCTTTAAACTCTCTTCCATTTTATACACTTTCTCTCAACTGTTTTGACTTTAAAAAGGCCCCAAAAGATAGCAGCAGACAATTTAAGGTTACGTTTTGGGGGAAGGTACTAACCTGGATTATAGATTGATATTTTAAATTCTGTCCTTTATTGGGATTTGGTATTAGATAATTTATGATAAAATTGCTGCATCTTTTAAAAACTGCTTTAAAAGACTTTCATAGTTAGATCCACATGATACATTTTTTAAAACTCTGTGCTAGGAAGAAATCGATAAATTGGTATGGTTTCAGCCGTTAGATAACTAGCGTTCGGTGCCACAAACTCGGAGGTAAATTTTAGATTTAACACCAGTATTTCTCCTTCGTGTAGTTTTTCTAGAATAACTATCTCTCCCCTTAATTCAATCATATTCTGTTACCATGGTTTGAAAGGTTCTGTACTACTGGTGCCATTTATTATAAGCTACCTCAGAACGTTTTTTGAAAGAAGATGAGGCGTGAGTTAAAAATTAAATGCACAACAGCATTTTATGATGCAAAGGGGAGCATTTAAAATTTATTCACTAAATGTATTCATCAATATTGTTTTTGGCTGGAAGTAATACAGAACTTGACACAACTGAGGTTTAAAGTCTTTATCTTACACATCAAGAAGTATAGAGAAATACAGTCCAGGGCTGATATAGATGCTTGATGATATAACCAAGGATTCAAAATCTTTCCATCCTTCATCTCCACCATCGACCTGTGTGGCATTCATCCTCACAGTCAAAGGTAGCTGCTGTACCCCTTACCCTCAGCGTATCATGTATGCATACCAGACAGGAAGAAGAGGGAAGGGACAAAAGGCCACAAGTAACATGCCAGCTGAGTCTGTTCCGTTTAAAAGCTTTCTCAGAAGCCCCTGCTCCCACCACCAGCAACCTCTCCTTAGGTGTCACTGTCTAGAACTACATCACATCATCACCCCTAGCTGCAAAGGGCTGTATGAATGTGAATATTTTCGTTGAAAAGAAACTAAATTTCTCCTTAAACAAATTCATGGTTCTGTTAGTAATGAAGAAGGTAAGAGTAGGTACAAGGAGG
The DNA here is from genome assembly GCF_965194825.1 of Balaenoptera physalus. Lineage (NCBI taxonomy): Eukaryota > Metazoa > Chordata > Mammalia > Artiodactyla > Balaenopteridae > Balaenoptera > Balaenoptera physalus. Next base: position 166,710,371 of record NC_138883.1, read on the forward strand.
CATTTAAGAGTGTCAGACACAATAAGTACTAGGGATGTACCGTATGACATGATAAATTTAATTAACGCTGGTGTGTATTATATATGAAAACTGTTAAGAGAGGAAACCTTAAGAGTTCTCATCACAAGAAAAAAATTTTTTCTATTTCTTTAATTGTGAATCTGTATGAGATGATGGATGTTCACTAAACTTATGTGATGATCATTTTATGTTGTAGGTAAGTCAATCATGCACACCTTACACTTACACAGTGCTATATGTCAATTATATCTCAGTAAAACTGGAAGGAAAAAAAAGAAATCACAAAAAATGAGTGTCAGCCACAATAAATGTTCGTAATATAACATCAACAGAAAACAAATTGTCTCTTGTGTATGACCTCTACTGTATAAACCAATAGACACAACATGAGAAAAAAAATCACTAAAATACTAAGAGTAATTGTCTGTGGTAGGATTATCAGTGATATTTATTTTCTTATATGTACTTTTCTACATTTTCTTTCTTTTATTAAAATAAATGTCTGCCAGTTCGTAATGAGGAAAATAATTCATATTTGTAAAATAAAATGTATTTTCTTTTTCTGTTTATCTTATTACTAGAGATCTCCAATTAATCTGTTTACCTCATTGCTAGACTTCTCCAGTTAATGACATAGGATCATCCTGAACTTGATACAATAATATCATGAACCATTTTTTATGGACAATAATAGGCTGCATTGAGTCCTTCTCATCTAGTTTCTTTAAAAAATATGGTCCCTGCCTCTAAGAGCTTAAATATGGTGTATTATAGATTACATAATATGACAATTAGAAAAATGGCAAGATGGCAGGGTTTGGTTTAGCTGAAAGAACAGGAGGCAGAGATAAAATTACATTGGTGTACCTCAGTATCTGTTATATTGGGTAGGATAATTAACTTCTTTAAGACCCAATGGCCTCACCTACAAAATGAGGACTTGAACTATGTGATTCCTAAAAGTCCTTTCTGACCTCAGCACCATGCTTATTCTAGCCACATGTCAACTTCGGTTATTTATCCTCACATTGAAACTGTCCTCTCATGAGTGATGCTACCCTGTCCTGTTTCTCCTTCTACTTTTTTGAATATTCATCTCTTCTTTAGTGATTTACTTGCCTCCTTCAGACTCGGAAGTGTGGACAATGCTCAAGAATCAGCCTTGTTCTCATCTAGCTCTTCTCTGTGGTCCCCTGAGCAGTTTCGTCGGCTTTGATGGCCTCTTTATGGACCAGTCCCAAATCTATGCCTCTGGCTCTGACATCGCCAAGCTTCAGGTTCACACTTCCACTTGCCTGAGATCCCTAAGTCGTCTGGATAAATGCTGTCACCTGAAATTCAACCTGTTTAAAACCAAACTCATCCCTTTTCTTAGGTCAACATCCTTTCCCATGCCTTGATTTTCTGTTATTTCTCTGATTGGCACCATTATTTTCTTAGTTTCTTAGGCTTGAAACCTTAAAGGATGTCTTTGACTCCTTCCTCCAGCTAACCCCTCTTATAAAAGCAAGAGGAAATCTTCTCGGTTCTGGTTCAAGATGGCAACAGAGGAAGACCCTGAACTCATGGACACACCAAATCTACAGCAACATATGGAACAATTTCCTCCAAAAAACCTAAAAACTAGTGGAGCAACTCCTACATGTCAGGCAAATGAAGAAAAAAAAAAAAAACCTCACAACAAAGTGGGTAGGAGAGGTTGAGATACAACTTGCCATAAACCCTACCCTGGCACGGCGACCCACAACTGAGAGGGAACTCAAATCCCAGAGCTTCTCCCTGAAGAGCAAAGGGTTTGAACCCCACATCAGGCACTCCAACTTTTAAGACCTGCACCTGAGAGATGAGTCCCCAAATCATCTAGCTTGAAAATCAGCAGGGCTCACGTCCACAAGACCCACAAGCTATAGTGAAATGAGAAAGGCTCTTAAAGGGCTCTTGCACTCAGACTCACCTGCCCCAGGAACCAGTGTCTAGACTTTATGTGAAAGGGGCTTATTTGCTTGTCTTAAACATTGGCCTCAGTGCCAGGCATCTAACCTAACACACATCTAGGGAGGGACCTGCTGGAGAACTCTCTGGGGACAGAGGTTGGCAGTCACCATCTTTGCGCTCTCCATCTGCCTCACTCCAGTTCACTGGTATCTCCTGGATAGGAGCTTGTACCCTCCTCTGGTGCCCTGATTTTTTGCAGCTGTTGTCAGGAAACATCTCTAATTTGCTTGGCTATCGTGGCCAGCAGGGCTTATGCTTGAAGTCTCACAGGACTGTATGTATATTTACATACTTCAAAAGCTGCTTTCTGAGGGTCTGACTTCCAATCAGCCTGAATCTAGGTGCTGACTGAGATCGTGCCCTTTGGGACATTGACAGGTCTTGGCACATCCTTCATTATTGGGAGCCACTAAGAATAAAATAGGCTGCTTGGACAATCACAAAGGAAACACAACCAACAGCTAGAAGAGTGTTGAATGATGAGGTTCACTTCCTGCATGAGGCCACTCCTTAAAGATGGGGAGAGGTGGCTCTTTTATCTAATGCATGGAAAGCCAATGCAGAGAGTCAAGGAAAATGAAGAGATAGAGGAATAAGTTCCAAATGAAAGAACAAGATAAAACTTCAGAAAAAGTCCTTAATGAAATGGAGATAAGTGATCTACCTGGTAAAGAGTTCAAAGTAATGGTTATAAAAATGCTCAGCAAACTCATGAGAAGAATGGATGACCACAGCAAGAACTTAAACAAAGAAATAGAAAAGTACAAGAAAGCACCAAATAGAAATCACAGAACTGAAGAATGCAATAACTGCACTGAAAAATATACTAGACAGATTCAACAGCATATTAGATGAAGCAGAAGAAAGAAAGGGCAGTGGAACTCACCCAATTAGAGCAGCAAAAAGAAAAAAAATGAAAAAAAAGTGAAGCTAGCTTAAGGGACTTATGGGACAACATCAAGACCAACATTTGTATTATAGGATTCCCAGAAGGAGAAGCGAGAAAGGAGCAGAAAACTTATTTGAAGAAATAATGGCTGAAAACTTCCCTAACCTGGGGAAGGAAATGCAGAGAGTTCCAAATAAGATGAACCCAAAGAGATCCACACCAAGGCACATAATTAAAATGTCAAAAGTTAAAGACAAGGAGAGAATCTTAAAAGCAGCACAAGAAAAACAACTTCTTATGTACAAAGGAAACCTCATAAGACTATCAGCAGATTTCTCAGCCGAAACTTTATAAGCCAGAAGGATGTGGCATGATATATTCAAAGTGCTAAAGAAAAAAAAAAACAAACTTCCAACCATGAATATTCTACCCAGCAGCCATTCAGTATTGAAAAAGAGATTTCCAGGCAAGCAAAAGCTAATGGAGTTCTTCACCACCAGACCAGCCTTACAAGAAATGATAAAGGGACATCTTTAAGCTGAAAAGAAAGGGTACTCATTAGTAATAGGAAAACATATGAAAAGTATAAACCTCATTGGAAAAGGTAAATATATAGTAAAATTTAGAAAAATCTAATGTTGTAAAGGTGGTAGATGAATCACTTATAAAGCTAGTATGAAGGTTAAAAGACAAAAGTAGTAAAATAATTATGACAAAAATAATTAGTTAAGGGATACATTAGATAAAAAGATGTAAAATGTGACATCAAAAACATAAAAATGGGGGTAGGGGAGTAAAAATATAGAGTTTTAGAATGCATTCAAACTTAAGTTGTTAATAATTTAAAATAGACTGTTACAAATATAAGTTGTTCTATGTAAGCCTCATGGTAACCACAAAGCAAAAACTTATAGTTGATATGCAAAAGAGAAAGAGAAAGGAATCTAAGCATACCACTAAAGAAAGTCATCAAACCACAAAGGAATAGCACAAGAGAAGAAGAAAGGAACAGACAGGAGCTACAAAACAACCAGAAAACAATGAACAAAATGGCAATAAGTATGTATCTATCAATAATTACTTTAAATGCAAGTGGACTAAATTCTCCAATCAGAAGATATATAGAGTGGCTGAATGGATTAAAAAAATAAGACCCATCTATATGCTGCCTACAGAGACTCACTTCAGATGTAAGAACACATACAGACTGAAAGTTAAGGGGTGGGAAAAAATATTCCATGCAAATGGAAACCAAAAGAAAGCTGGGATGGCTATGTTTAGACAAAATAGACATTAAAATAAAGATTAAAAAGAGACAAAGAAGGACATACGTAATCTTAAGGGGTCAATCCAACATGAAGATATAACATGTGTAACTATTTATGCACCCAACATAGGATCACTTAGATATATAAAGCAAATATTGACAGATCTAAAAGGAGAAATACACAGCAATACAACAATAATAGGGGACTTTAATACTCCATTTTTATCAGTAGATAGATCATCCAGACATAAAATCAATACGGAAATGTCAGCCTTAAACAACACATTAGATACAATGAACTTAACAGATAGATACAGAACTTTCCATCCAAAAGCAGCAGAATACATATTCTTCTCAAGGGCACATGTAACATTCTCCAGGACAGATCATATGTTAGGCCACAATACAAGTCTTAATAAATTTAAGAAGATTAAAATCATATCAAGCATCTTTTCTGACCACAGTGGTATGATACTAGAAATCAATTATAAGAATAAAACTGGAAAATTCACATATATGTGGAGCTTAAACAACATGCTACTATACAACCAACAGGTCAAGAAGAAATCAAAAGAGAAATTAAGCAATACCTTGAGACAAATGAAAATGGAAATATAACATACCAAAATTTGGGGAATGTAGCAAAAGCAGGTTTGAGAGGGAAGTTCATAATGATGAAGGCCTACATTAAGACACAAGAAAAATCTCAAATAAACAACCTAAATTTACATGTCAAGCAACTAAAAAAGGAAGAACAAACCAAGCCCAAAGTTAGTAGAAGGAAGGAAAGAACAAAGATCAAAGTGGAAATAAATGAAATAGAGACTGAAAAAACAACAGAAAAGATCAATGAAAGAAAGAGGTGGTTCTTTGAAAAGATAAATAAAATTGACAAACCTTTAAGTAGACTAACCAAAAAAAAAAAAAAAGAGAGAGAGAGAGGACTCAAACAAATAAAATAAAAAATGAAAGAGAAGACCTCACAACTGATACCACAGAAATACAAAAGATCATAAGAGACTACTATGAACAATTATATCCCAACAAATTAGACAACCTAGAAGAAATGAATAGATTCCTAGAAACATACAGCCTACCAAGACTAAATCATGAAGAAATAGAAAATATGGATAGATCAATTACTAGTAAGGAGATTGAATCAGTAATCAAAAGCCTCCCAACAAACAAAAGTCCAGAACCAGATGGCTTCACTGGTGAATTTTATCAAACATTCAAAGAAGAATTAATACCAATCCTTTTCGAACTCTTCCAAAAAAAAACAGAAGAGGAGGGAACACTTCCGCATTCGTTTCACAAGGCCAACATCACTCAGATATCAAAAGCAGACAAAGATGTCACAGAAAAAAAATTTTTTTCAAGCCAATATCCACGGTGAACAGAGATGAAAAAATCCTCAGCAAAATATTAGCAAACAGAATTCAACAATACATTAAAAGGATCATACATTATGATCAAGTGGGATTTATTCCAGGGATGCAATGATGGTTCAACATTCAGATATGAATCAATGTGATATACCACATTAACAGAACAAATAATAAAAATCATATGATCATCTCAATAGATGTAGAAAAAGTACTTGACAAAATTCAGCATTCATTTATGAGAAAAAAAAAAAAACTCTCAACAAAGTGAGTATAGAGGGAACATACCTCAACGTAACAAAGGTCATATATGACAAGCCCACAGTTAACATCATACTCAGTGGTGAAAACTAAAAGCATTTCCTCTAAGATCAGGAACACAACAAGGATGCCACTCTTGCGACTTTTATTCAACATAGTATTGGAAGTTCTAGCCAGAGCAGTCAGACAAGAAAAAGAAGTAAAAGGCATCCAAATTAAACAGGAAAAAGTAAAACTGTCACTATTTCCAGATGACATGATACTGCATATAAAAAGCCCTGAAGACCCCACCAAAAAACTGTTGGAACCAATAAATTAATTCAGTAAATTTGCGGGCTATAAAATCAATATACAAAAATCTGTTGCATTTCTATATACTAATAATGAACTATCAGAGAGAGAAATTTAAAAAATAATCCCATTTACAATTACATAAAAAATAGCTAGGAATAAATTTAACCAAGATAGTAAAAGACCTGTACACTGAAAACTCTAAGACATTAATGAAAGAAATTGAAGAAGACACAAATAAATCCCCATGCTCAGAGACTGAAGGAATTAATATTGTTAAAATGTCCATACTATCCAAAGCAATCTACAGATTCAGTGCCATCCCTATCAAAATTCCAATGGCTTTTTTCATAGAACTAGAAAAACAATCCTAAAATTTGCATGGAACCACAAAAGAACCTGAATAGCCAAAGCAAACTTGAGAAAAAACAAAGCTGGAGCCATCATGAGCCTAGATTTCAAACTATATTATAAAGCTATAGTAATCAAAACAGTGTGGTATTGGCATAAAAACAGACACATAGATCAATGGAACAGAATAGACAGCCCAGAAACAAACACACGCATATATGATCAATTAATTTACAACAAAGGAGCCAAGAATATACAATGGGGAAAGAACAGTCTCTTCAATAAATGGTGTTGGGAAAATTGGACAGCCACATGCAAAAGAATGAAACTGGACCACTATCTTACACCATACACAAAAATCAACTTAAAATGGATTAAAGACTACAATGTAAGACCTGAAACCACAAGACTTCTAGAAGAAAACCTAGGTGGTAAGCTCCTTGACATTGGTCTTGGTGATGATTTTTTGGATCTAACACCAAAAGCAAAGGCAAAAAAGTAAAAATAAACCAGTGGAACCACATCAAACTAAAAAGCTTCGGCATAACAAAGGAAACCATCAATAAAACAAAAAGAAAATCTACCAGATGAGAGAATATATTTGCAAATCATGTGTCTGATAAGGAGTTAATATCCAAAATACATAAAGAATGCATACAACTCAATACCAAAAACCCCCAAACAATCCAATTAAAAAGGGACAAAGGATCTGAATACACATTTTTCCAAAGAAGCCATACAGATGGCCAACAGGTACATGAAAAGGGGCTCAACATCACTAATCATCAGGGAAATGCAAATCAAGACTGTAATGAGATATCACCTCACACCTGTCAGAATGGCTAAAAGGCAGAAATAACAAGTGCTGGTGAGGATGTGGAGAAAAGGGAATGCTGTGCACTGTTTGTGGGAATGTAAACTCGTGCAGCCACTATGGAAAACAGTATGGAGGTTCCTCAATAAATTAAAAATAAACTATCATATGTTTCAGTAATTCCATTTCTGGATATTTATCCAAAGAAGACAAAATAACTAACTTGAAAAGATATATGCACCCCTATGTTCATTGCAGCATTATTTACAAAAGCCAGGATATGGAAGCAACCTAAATGTCCACCAATGGATAAATAGATATGGTATATATTATACAGTGGAATATTATTCAGCTATATAAAAGAATGAAATCTTGCCATTTGTGACATGGATGGACCTTGAGGGCACTATGGTAAGTGAAATAAGTCAGAGAAAGACAAATACCATATATCACTTAAAAACAACAACAAAAAACAAGCTCATATGTACAGAGAACAGACTGGTGTTTGCCAGGGGTGGGGGCTGGTGGGAGGGTGAAATGGGTGAAGGAGGCCAAAAGGTACAAACCCCCAGTTATAATATAAATAAATCGGGACTTCACTGGTGGCGCAGTGGTTAAGAATCTGCCTGCCAGTGCAGGGGACATGGGTTTGAGCCCTGCTCCAGGAAGGTCCCACATGCCACAGAGCAACTAAGCCCATGCGCCACAACTACTGAGCCTGTGCTCTAGAGCCCATGAGCCACAACTACTGAGCCCGCGTGCCACAACTACTGAAGCCCGCGCACCTAGAGCCCGTGCTCCACAACAAGAGAAGCCACCACAATGAGAAGCCCACGCACCGCATCAAAGAGTAGCCCCCACTCACCGCAACTAGAGAAAGCCTGCGCACAGCAACGAAGACCCAACATGGCCAAAATATAAATAAAAATACATAAATAAATAAATTTTTAAAAATAAATAAATAAAATAAAATAAAATAAATAAATTATGGGGATGTACAGCATGGTGAATATGGTTAATAATACTATATTGCATATTTGGAAGTTGCTGAGAGAGTAGATCTTAAGGTTCTCATCACAAGAAAAAAAGTTTTGTGATTATGTAAGGTGACGAATGTTAACTAGACTTATTGTGATGGTGATTTTGCAATATGTACAAATATCAAATCATTATGCTGTACACCTGAAACTAATTTAATGTTATATGTCAATTATACCTCAAAAAATTGTATATAGTCAAATCTGTTAGTCTTTTATGATTTGAAACAGTATTTTTACAATACTCTAAGATTATAAAAATAGCCATCTTAGTTTTCTTTCAGCACTTTTTAATTTTAATTTTTAAGTTTACATTCTAGTTCCAATCTAACGTGGAATTCCTGACATAAACTCTAGGATAGCACATCTAATTGCCTGCCTAACACCTCCACTTTGGTTTCTGATAGCCATCCCACAGCTCCCATGGCCAAATCAGGACATGACTCTTTGTGTCCCCCTCTACAGATCTGCTCTTTCTCGAATCTTCCTGGCCTTAATAGATGGCACTGCCATCTCCCCAGTTGTTCAAGCCAAAAAACCCTCCATCATTGCATAGTCCTCTCCCTCACCTCCGACTCATCAGCGAAGTCTGTCAACTCTACCTCCAAACCACATCCCAAATCCATCCACTGTCCCCACTATACTGATACTCCCTAAGCCTAAGCCAGAAGCATCTTTTTCCTGGACTGCTGTGACAGGCTGGTCACTGAGATCATTGCTTCACTCCCTCTGCCCACACATACCTAATTCATTCTCTACATAGCAGCCAAGGAGATATTTCAAAACTGTACACCAGATTATATAACCACCCCCCACTTCCCCCACCCCCATTTAAAACTCTACCATCATGATGATAGAAGATCTACATAGACTTCAAGGCTCCACCACTGCCTGACAGACCCCAGTCCTTCTTCCTTGCCCCAGGCTCCAATGTTCTCCAAATAGCTGCTTTCGGGGTTTTTGCTATTCCTTCTGCCTGGACTTCTCTCAGATCTGCACAAGTCTGGCCACTTCTTTTCACTCGGATCTCTGTGAAAATGTCACCTTTCTTAGCGAGGCTCCTCCTGACCCTATATAGAGTAGCCCCAGTCATCTTCTCCCTCTATCGTGTTTTATTCCGTCGTAGCACTTACCATTACCTGATGTTTTCTTTACTTGAATATTGTCAGAGTGCAAACCAAATGAAAAGACTCCACTAAGCAGTGGGTCCCAGTTGGAGAGCTTTAAATACAGGCTGCCATGATAGGACTGGCTCTTTGGAAGACTCCCTCAGGCTGTAAAAGGGGAAGGTAGACCCAAGTGGGGTGAAAGCAAAGGCAAGGGGACCCAGTGGGAGGCGAGGAGGTTAGTGGCAAGCATGCAGCTCTCAAGGCCAAGCTCTACGCCTTAGAGCTAAGTCAGGTCAGGTACCGTCCGTCCAGGTCTAATTTAACCTATTAGGAAAGTGCTCAGAAGGATCCAACCGCTTGGGCCCTTGGAACTGTGACAGATGGCGAAGGTAAGAGTGGAGCAAGCAAGACCCATCGGAGAGGAAGCCCTGCGTTTCCTCTGTGGTTTTTTTAAAGCCTCAAACTTAGAAGGAAAAATCTGATAAATATATTCTTGTCTGAATTTCCTGCCTGTCCTTTGCCAGCTCTCAGCAAGGGAAGCCAAGTTCTCCTAACCTCTGTGAGGAAGGCCAATGGGCTGACAGCTGGATATCAATATTTACATTCTATTATCATGTCTGTTGAGGAACCCCAGGCCTAAGTAGCTAAACTGAATTATTCCAGTTTTACCTCCCGACTGCTGGGTTCTGAAGAGCACACTTCCTCTTTTTTGAAAGCAAGGGTTTTCTTAAGACCAATATGTGTGTGTGTGTGTGTGTGTGTATTTACATATATATATACACATGTATATGTATTATTTTTTTCTTCTCTAAAATATCATAAAGACTTCTCACCCCAAGAGTTAACTCTTCTCTAGCTCAATTGGCACTCAGGATATCTGAAGTGCAAACAGATTGACATGACTTGTTATAAGCCAACATTAAAACAATCTGCCATCTGCAAGACACATCTCCAACGCTTTGGTAAATAACAAGGAAAACAGACTTTAAGTGACCACTGACATGAGTCAGCTGTGAGCAGCCGCAAAGAGAAAACACATGAAAGGTCTGGGAGGCCTTACTGGGGCTTAGAGTTTGTTAAAAAGCAACTGTCAAGTGAAACTTTAGGAGAGTCGGCTGACCACCCATTGCAGAGACAGTGCTCTAGATGCATTCCACAAATCATGGGAAGGTTGCCAGATACGCACTTTCATTGAAAAAAAAAAAATCTCTCTGACAGATACCCTTGGCAAGATATCACCCACGGTATCAAATGCCAGATAGCTTAAACAGTTTACCTTTCTCCCGAGTCATACAGTCATACTTTTTCTTTTCTTTACTTTCCCTTTCTTCTCCCATTTAAATCTTTATGAGATATGCACAGATGCAGTTTGGAACACTCCAGATTTATTTAGTGTGCCCTCATCTTCTGCATTGTACGTGGGTTGGTTTACATGGGGGCAATGCTTAGCTGGTCACTCTGCTGAAGGATTTCTTTCTCTTGCAAATCATGCAAACATCCACATACATGTCTGTTCTACAGAACGTGAAGATGGAAGGAAACATCTATGGTCTTTTAGTTTGGCTTTTTAATTAGCTTCTCCTTTGCAGTAAGAACCGAGCGGAACTAGCTCAGAGGCTGATTCGCAGGGTGTGTGGCGGAGGGGACGCCCTCCCTCGTGGCAACAGCCAGCGAGGGGGCACAGCTGTTCGTGGCCCTGGATCCAGAGAGTCACTCACAAAAGGAAGTGGCGAGAAAAAAAAAAAAAAGCTCAAGTGTCACTTGTTGGCCTGAAGGCACACGGCTTCTTGAACACCAGTGCAGAATTAAGGAAAAGGCTCGTCCTCTCTAACTGGAGACTGGGGTTTTCCTTCACTGGCAATCACAGAATTTGAACACAGTTTGATTGGAACTTCTGCCATATTTTGAGTTTGGCAGCAATTAACTGATCAACCGCATTCTGCATCTTAAGCCTGGTGTCTCGTGACATTTTTGGGAGGTTGTTTTTGTGTTTTTTGTTTTCTATAGCCCAGCATCCGAATCCCTCTGGGCGAGGAATTCCCTACCTTGTGGGCATCGTGGGGAAAACATGGCTGAAAGGTCTGGATCCCCATGTTCTCAGTCTCCTTTGCAGTTGGACGCAGATCAATGGAGCTGCTCCAGACATGAATCAAGTGCAATGCAGCCCATTCAGCACCGGGGGACAGCAGCCTGGGCCTGGCAGTGTTGGCGGCCGGGCGCTGAGGGCACAGAGGGGCGCTGCAGGGACACCCACCGCCCCGAAGGCTGGTTCCCTGGTGGTATCCAGAGCGGTCCCTGCCTCTTCCCAGCATCATCCCTGGTTCCCACTAATTCCCCAAAGCTAGTTCCCCCCAGCATCCCCAGCAGTCATAAGGGCTTTGCAGTATCATTTCAACACTTTGAAAAAATCATCCAGGGTGTGTTTTTTTTGCGCGTCACAGGTCAGGGGAGAGAAGGAGCATGCAGCACCAGGCAGTGGTCCAAACCTGGCGTCTTCCTAGACAGCACGTCTTGGCAGGAACACTAGGTGGACTTCACGGTCCTGCCTCAGCCCAGGTCTCCTCTTTACCGCCAGCACTGTGCTCCACTCAGAAGAAAGAACACAAAGCGAAACACCAGTGTTCATAGTTCATTCTGATTTCCCCCACGAGGATGAGAGCAGATTTGCAGGAGGATTTAAGAGATGCAGTCTTAATGCTCAAGCTGTATGAGTCCATCTCTCCTCACTCCCTCACCAATACAGCTCTTGCACTTTTTTTTTTAATAAATTTATTTATTTATTTATTTTTTAATTTTTGGCTGTGTTGGGTCCTTGCCTCTGTGCGAGGGCTTTCTCCAGTTGCGGCAAGCGGGGGCCACTCTTCATCGCCGTGTGCGCGCCTCTCACTATCGCAGCCCCTCCTGTTGCAGAGCACAGGCTCCAGACGCGCAGGCTCAGTAGTTGTGGCTCACGGGCCCAGTTGCTCCACAGCACGTGGGATCCTCCCAGACCAGGGCTCGAACCCGTGTCCCCTGCATTGGCAGGTGGATTCTCAACCACTGAACCACCAGGGAAGCCCTGCACTATCTTATAAATAACATGTGTGTGTGTGTGTGTGTTATATACATAGTCTTCACTGGGTTTTTTTTAGAGTGACTCTGCAAGCTGCTACCTCTTTTCTCAATAGCTAATTTAATTATAATACAGATTTTTGAAGCAGCGCTCTGAGCACTAAATATTTATTTTTAAATGTACTATTCACAATACAAAGCTGAGGACAAGGTTGCCGCAGTGCTCATACATCTAGTAAGTGGAGCTGCCGGGGGGGGGGTGGGCCGAGGAGGATTTGATGATGGCTTTCTACCTGCCCGTGGACTCATGAATGGCTTCTGGACTGGGCGCGTCTCCTGGCTCCTTCTGAAGTGTGAAGAAGGCCTTTTGTAACCCGGCAGTCTCAGACGCTGTCGCTATGAATTACGCCCTTGAGTTGTCTGTAGAGGTGAACAAGCCATCTACGTTGGTTGGTTTTCCGGCTCGAGCTTCCGTAAATATGACCTTTATTTTCAGGGGTGTTTTACTCTGCTTTGCAGAAGAATAACTGTTTGGGTGGGAAATGTATTAGGACAACAAGACAATCCACCCTCTAGTAAATCTCCTGAGAAGATTTCTGGGAGCAACTAGGGGTGTTTCTCCAGAGCTTATAGCCTCGTCTGGGCAGCTATCTCGTGACTTCTGTCACTTCTCTCTGTACCCCCGTCTCCCACTCCAGCCCGCGTCCACTGGGCGGCACCCATCCGCCCGTTCTGCCCCTAGTTGAGGTCCAGCAACACTGGCCTGCCTTTCTTCTCAGTTTTCTAGATTCTTCACATATAAACTATTCCACTGGGAATTTTTTTTATTGAAGCATAGTTGACTTACAATCTTATATTAGTTTCAGGTGTACAGCATAGTGACTCACTGCTTTTACACATTACAAAATGATCACTCCTGCAGGTCTAGTTACTATGTGTCACCATATACAGCTCCTACAATATTATTGACTCTATTCCCTACACTGTTCATTAGAGCCCCATGACCTGTTGATTTTATAACTGGAAGTTCCTGTGTCTTAGTCTCCCTCACCTGTTTCACTCATCCCTCCCACCCCTCTGGCAACCACCAGTTCGAGTGGTTGAGTCTGCTTCTGTTTTATGTTTGTTCATTTGTTTTGTTTCGACACATAAATGAAATCATACAGTATTTGTCTTTCTCTGTCTGACTAATTTCACTCAGCCTAATAGTCTCTAGGTCCATCCATGTTGCGGAAAATGGCAAGATTTCATTCCTTTTTATGGCTGAGGAGTATTCCATTGCATATATTTTATATATACCACATCTTCTTTATCCATTCATCTGTTGATGGACACTTAGGTTGCTGCCATATCTTGGCTCTTGCATATAATGCTGCAATGAACCTAGACATGCATACATCTTTTTGAATTCGTGTTTTTGTTTTCTTCAGAAAAATACCCAGAAGTGGAATCGCTGAATCACATGGTAGTTCTATTTTTAATTTTTTGAGGAAACTCCACACTTTTTAATAGTGGCTGCACAAATTTACATTCTATTGGTAATATTTTTAAACGACAACAATAAAAACTAGATGAAAATTTCAATTTATATCATCTAGATTATATTAAAACACACTATTTATGTTTTTTAACTCAAGTATTTTGAACTGTTCTGACTCTCAGAAACAGTGACCCTTTCTGGTCCAGTGAATGAATTCCATCCACTTTGAAAAAGTTTTTCTTTTCTCTCTGGATGTCACTAGATTTTTTATTTTATTTATTTTTTAATAAATTTATTTATTTATTTATTTTTGGCTGCGTTGGGTCTTGGTTCCTGCATGCAGGCTTTCTATAGTTGCGGCGAGCAGGGGCTACTCTTTGTTGCAGTGCGTGGGCTTCTCATTGCGGTGGCTTCTCTTGTTGCGGAGCACGGGCTCTAGGTGCGGGGGCTTCAGTAGTTGTGGCACGTGGGCTTAGTAGTTGTAGCTCGCGGGCTCTAGAGCGCAGGTTCAGTAGTTGTGGTGCACGGGCTGAGGTGCTCCGCAGTATGTGGGATCTTCCCAGACCAGGGCTCGAACCCGTGTCCCCTGCACTGGCAGGCAGATTCTTAACCACTGTGCCACCAGAGAAGTCCCAAGATTTTTTTAAAGTCAGCATACTTGTCCAGAATCTGTTACGAAGTTTGTGAATAAATATCAATCAATCAGCTCACAAAGGCAAGCAGAGTGGACACTTTATTACAGACTTTATGTTTTCCTATCATGTAATAAGTTCCTTATGTATTGATATTAGGCTACTCATTCTTTGCCATATTATCATAAATTCTTTTTCCTAATATGTTTAATTTTTAGCATTTTAACATTTTTCTTTTTTAGCACTTATGCTAAGTTAATTATTTGTATGAATTATTGTTCAGTGTTTGTTTGATACAACATTTTACTATCTCCACGCCTACCTTCCAAACATAGCCACAGCCATCTCACCCCTGCGCTACATCGACAGGACCTCACGGGGCCCCCCGGCTTCCCCTCTTGGCCCTTACAGTCCACTCTCTTCACAGCAGACAGAAGGAGCCTGTTAGGACGAAAGTGTGGTCACGACACTCCCTTCCTCAAAAACCTTATGTAAAGGCTTCCTTCCTATCACTTTCCTCTCACCAAGTGTACAAGGCCCTAAACAATCAATTGATTGATTAGTCTCAGTGGAGTTCCTGGCTCCCTCCCTGACGTCAGTTGACTTCCCTGACCTTTACCATTTCTGCACATAGTGCTGTACCTCTGCTATATTGAACTGACACCTTCTACCATGTTGTTTGCTTCACTTATCCTCTGAACCAAAGTTGAACATAAGAAATTAAAACTCAGACTTCCCTGGTGGCACAGTGGTTAAGAATCCGCCCACCAATGCAGGGGACACGGGTTCGAGCCCTGGTCTGGGAAGATCCCACGTGCCGCGGAGCAACTAAGCCTGTACACCACAACTACTGACCCTGCACTCTAGAGCTTGTGAGTCACTGAGCCAGTGCGCCGCAACTGCTGAAGCCCGCGCACCTAGAGCCCATGCTCCGCAACAAGAGAAGCTACCGCAATGAGAAGACCGTGCGCCACAACGAAGACCCAACACAGCCAATAAATAAATAAAAGAAAATATTTTTTAAAAAATGAAAACTCATTCACTTTTACAAAGTTATTCCACCCCATCTTACAGCACTTTATGCACAGAGAATGTATTCCTAAAACACATATCCACAAAAGTGTAGGCTTGTTCCTAAAGAATATCAGCTCACAATGATGATAACAATGCTGGGAAAGGTGATGGCCATGTTTTTTTTAATATTTGTTTATTTATTTATTTTCTTTATTTTTTTGGCTGCATTGGGTCTTAGCTGAGGCACGCGGGGTCTTCGTTGAGGCATTCGGGAACTTTGGCTACAGCGTGGGCTCTTTGTTGTGGTGTGCAGGCTTCTCTCTAGTTGCGGCGTGCAGGTTTTCTCTCTCTAGTTGTGGTGCAGGGGCTCCAGAGTGCGTGGTCTCTGTAGTTTGCAGCACGTGGGCTCTCTCATTGAGGCGTGCGAGCTCAGTAGTTGTGGCGTGCAGGCTTAGTTACCCCGCGGCATGTGGGATCTTAGTTCCCCAACCAGGGATCGAACCCTTGTCCCCTGCATTGGAAGGTGGATTCTTTACCACTGGACCACCAGGGAAGTTCCAATGGCAATGTTTATTGAGCATTGCATTGCAAGTACAATCAAGTCCCTGCCTAACTCATACACATTTGAATCAGCAATTCCTCAAGCAAAAAGTCATTGTCCCTAACTGGAATGCTCCCAGTGGGGACATCCATCCCTTGCGTACATCAGCTCTTGTGTTGGCTCTTTCGGTCTTGACTGAGCCAACTGGGGGGCTCAAAGCCTAGAACTTCAGTCTGTCTATTAAGCTTGGTTGTACAATACACATGGCTGAAGGGACACACTTAAAAACAACAACAACAACAATAAGAATGAAAGACCATCAGAAAGAGATTTCAATGACAGTTGTGGAAAACTGAAGACACTTGGAATATAGAAAATAGAAGGTTTTTTTTTCAAAGCTACTAACAATGACATCTAAAATACTTTAAAAATTATTATATATCCTTACTAAAGAAAAGTTAAAATAAAATAAGGGAGGTTTGAAAGTGAGGCAGACTGCTGCTAAATATTCAACCAGCCTATAGAGGAATACCTCATTTTCTTTCCACATATTTTTTTAAAGAGGGACACTCAGGGTCTGGGGTAAATTCAGCTCAAGGGTCTTGGGTATAAACACAAGCTACAAGCGTAGTGAGATCTCTCCAACAGGCTAGTCTGCAAT
Organism: Balaenoptera physalus; assembly: GCF_965194825.1. Classification (NCBI taxonomy): domain Eukaryota; kingdom Metazoa; phylum Chordata; class Mammalia; order Artiodactyla; family Balaenopteridae; genus Balaenoptera; species Balaenoptera physalus. The sequence continues at coordinate 166,727,170 of NC_138883.1, forward strand.
GGGCAGAGATTGTCTATAGGAAAGTAACCTAGGAATTGGATTGACCCCCAGTGGGCAGAGTCCAATGTGTGTAGTAACCCCAGGACTAACCTGTGGCTTGTGCTGGTGGCCAAACTCAGTAGACAGAGAATGGCAATGGTACCATGGTTACTAGTGGAATATCTAGTTAAGAACAAAACCTCAGCCAGTTCCTGGGGGACATAATCTCTGAGAACAGTGATGGTAAAGGCTAGGCAGAGTATCAGAACCTTGGTCAACTGCTATGAGATTCAGGGAAGCCTCAGGTCCTTGTGCAAATAAGAAACTCAAGAGGGGAGAAAGAACACAGCAAGAATAGGCTTGTGTGTGTCCAGAGCGCCCATATATAGGTTACCTTGTAGAAGATTAATTCTATATCTTAGCAGCAGATGGGTAAATCCATTAAATATGTCTGACTTACAGGGATTAACTAGAGAATTCAGTAAGAGCTTTCTTAGCCTCGTTGCCTACAGTTGAGTGGGACCAAGTCATTCTGGCTATAATGAGGCTTTACCTTCTCAGGCCTGAAAAAGTGTTGGGACACGACAGGAATCCTACTATAATGAGTGCAGAACATGCAGATGAGGTACCACAGGTAATCCAAAGAAAAACATAGCTGCATTACTGCAGCCCACAGCATGGTGTATTCAGCACACTAGAACTGAATAGAGTACCACACTGTCTGTATCAGGACCATACTATTTCATACGATCATCAGTGACTTAGTAAAGGACACTCTGGCATCCCTTCTAAGGGTCTGAGACCTGGGCCATTCGATTAACTTCTTGGAGTCACCTTCCCATAAAACAGGGATCTTATTTGCCTTCTGTTAACTATATCAATGTGTTATGACTATAAAGAAGATACTATTATAAAAATGTGCTGCACACAAATATTTATAAAAATAAAATAGACAGGTAATGGAAGAAAGTGAAAGATCTCTGAAGGTCTGTTCACTGGAATTTCACAACACAGCTAGAGATAATCTCTCTAGCCCTGTCCTGTTTCCTCAGCATACGAATCACATCCTCCCTCGGATAACTTTATGTATAGCCAAACAAAAACCCATGACATTTCCTCATAAACGCTCTGCTTTTTCCTATCTTACATCACCCCATCTTTCTCTTCACTCAGATTGACCATTTTTCTCTCTGTTAACTTACGTTAATGACCACTGCATTAGAAAATTTCAATCAAACTTCAGTTTCTTCACGAAGCTAGTTGGTCCTACTTATGTTCTCCCATATACCATCACTCTTCAACATGTATTTTAGTCCACTTAAATAAAAACAAACTAGAAATACGGGGAAGTGAGGGATGGCTTCTTAGAGAAGGTGGAATTTGAATTGACCTAGAATGAGCAAAGTTTTTAATAAGTAGATGCTGGAGAAGGGCATTCCATTCACCATCATGACCATCGTCATCATCATCGCCATTAGCATCAGAGCTAATACTTATGGCATACTTGCTATGAGCCAAGCATTGTTTTAAGCAGTTTATATGCAATATTCCACTTCATTCTCATGGCAACACTAGGAGATAATATTATTATTAGCTCCATTTTATTGATACATACACTGAGGCACCGATAGATTAAGAAATTTGTCCAAGACTGCTCAACTGCTAAGCAGTAGAGCCAAGTCTGAAACACAGAGGCTGTGCTTGTAACCACTGTGCTACACAGCATAAAGAATTGATTAAGCAGACAATAGCAGACAAGGGGAAACATGCAGGGTCTGAAGAAAAGCCACAGATTAATACGACTAGACATAAGAGTGTTTAGTCTCTGGAGAGTTAGAATCAGGCCAAATTATGGAAGCAAATTTCACCAAATTTGCTTTTATAGGAGTTATTCTGTGGGTAGTGGAGAGCTATCAATGGTTTCTAAGTAGATGAATGGTCTGAAATCTGGTTTTGGATAACTGAAATTCAGCAGAGATCGCCAATTCTCTTCTTTCCTTTATAATGCATTTACCTAGTGAAGAATTTAGCATTCAGTCTAATTTAAATCAAATGCAGATTCTGAAACACTGTAACCCATGACACCTCCAACAAACATGAAGAAAAAGGAATTCAATTTGTTGTGGGCCAGTAAGTATAGAATAATAGTGACTCTCACTAACTTTATGAAATTATTATTATCCAAATTTCCTTCTTCCAGGGCATACATACAGTTTCCCCTAATTACTGGATGTGTTTATCAGCTCCATCTTTATTAAACAAAGGAAAAATACTGAATATATTTATTCTGCATAAGTCTTTCCCCTCCACTCCAAGCAAGCTGCAAATTAGCAGCCAAAGCAATGTTGAAAGGGGCTTAGAAAGAACAATCAAAGATGTGTGAATTACGTGTATAACTGAGTTTAATTAAATCCCTTTGCTGAGAGAAATGGAAGCGCTAACAGTTATGCACACTTTTCAGCTGCTCATATTAAGCTCCCAGTGGAACCCTTGAAAGGAAACTGCAAAAGGTGGAAATTCTGCTCTGGACAACCCAGCTGAACTCTGTAACAGCTCAGACCACTTACCGTGCACAGTTCCCAGTGCTGGTTTGTGATATAGCTATGTCACTAAAACTTGACTGTTTGTGGTTAATTAGCCTAACCCATTAAATTACTGACTTGCTTAATAAGACACAGTTTGGTTAATATTTTGGCAGCAAATCAAAAAGGAGACCCTAGATATCTACTTTTCCCCCACATATCTATTATCTCGATTTCTCATCTTTCCCTTTAAAATAAAATGTATCTTACCACAAAACCTCCAACTATCCCAAAAATGAATTTTATTTCAGAACGCTAAACTCCCCATAGGAAGTCACTGTGTTTGTTACCTGGGGGGGGGGGAGTACATTTTTCAGCTAATGTAGCCCAGTGTTCATACCAAGAGCTTATGCTGCTTAGACTCTGGCCTTTCCCTGGGTATGACTGACCTTTTGTTACAACTCTAACAGCAGAGAATGCATTGTTTTCTAGGCCAAAATCGCTTCGTTCATGCACCATGGTGTACAAGTGGGGCATCCCAATCAAACACCTGCCAGCGCTCCTTGAAGAGGATTTTGGCCTTGCTCACAGGTTACCCCGTCCACCAGCTCAAGCCAAGGTGGGCATCCTCCGTCTGAGCGACCAGCTGCTTAAAACTCTCAACTTTCATAACAGAAATGCAGATGTGACATCCACAAGTGTTACTGATATTATGAATATGTCTTAAATCAGCAGCCACTGCTTTAAAGCTCTTGCCAGAGAGTAGAGCCTTGAATCACCTATCCAGATACACTTTTGTGAATGCTTCTTCCCTACTCCTCTTGCTTCCTTCCTAGGGGAAGAATCCAAGTAACAAAACGTCTTGGCTTCTCTCTGCCCTTGTGAGCTAATCTGACTGCGGAGTTTGGAAGTCAAAAGTGGGTATACACTGGCTTAACTCCTCCACTTTCACTTGGGAAAAGAGCACATTTTTTTCTCTGCTCCTCCCAATCCCTTTGTGAGGGACTGCCCTGGTCCAGCGCTGCCCGACACCCTGTAGATTCATCAGTCTGTTTCTGGGGTTCAGTAGTGAGGAGTCTTCTTGCCTACACCTAGAAGCCACATTTTCCAAAATCAGCCTTACGAGTAATGAAGGTGATGTTTGTGACCTCCATCTGCTTACAGATGTATTTTATTTTTCAGTTAGTTCAGAGTGTGGTTGTAAAAAGTGGTGTCTTTATTGGGCCCCAGCTAACACAAGTACTAAAGCCCCAGTGAGAAAAGTTATATTTAATAAAGACAGATTCCCACGCCACCCATTCTCTCCTTAAGGTTGTAAACGTTCCAGCCTAGAGTCACCTTATATCAATATTCATCAGGAGCATATTAAAATAGACCCTCTCAGAACTGCCTTAATGGAGTCAAACATTAATGTTGGTCTTTAATGGAAGTCACTATGAAAAAGGGCAATATAAAATAACATATGTATCTGCCAACGATGGATGAAAACATTTTCTGTTTCTGTTCTATTTCTATTGCTCAGTGTTCCACTTGTTTATTCCATGTGGTAGATTTACTTTAGAATTTTGAAGCAGGAGAATATTGTCCTGACTCAAAAATTGGTATGCTCACTCGGCCGGGAAAGATAACTCTGTAACCCGTAATATTTCTCTCTTTTGATTTCACTATCAGGAAATTCTTGGCTCAGTGTAACACTCAGGCACAATAACTATAACAACCAATATGAACAGCATTCTTGCTTCATTCTTTTCATAGCTTTAATATCTAATTTCCATTTAAATAACATGCACACAATCAGTTTTGTAGGCCATTCCCAAACTCTTTAAAATATGAATAAGGCACAGTGAAAAATCAAAAAACACAGAAAAAAGAATGCAAAGAACTTCCAGTTTCCAGTCCAGCGTGTAAGGAGCTTGAAAGTCATCACTCCTGTCTTCACAACAAGAGAAAAGCTGAACAAACAAAATCAACAACCCTTCTTAGATCCACCAGAGAAATGAGGTCACAGGGCAAACCACTGCTTCCCAAAACTGGAGAGACAGATGGGCAGATACGGAGAATACAACTTACAGGAGCAGAAGCCCAGGAGCAGAAGCTTCCACAAGAACTAGTACCAGGATAGGAAAACCTAATCAGTAACTGATGAAGTACTGGAGGCTCTGTGTGGACAAGTTCAAGAGTTAAAAATTCCAGGGGGATCCAGTATTAGGGGGGCCTCAACACTTTTGTGAGTTCTACCTCCAAAAGTCTTACCAGGCTCTCTCAGGGAAGTTGGAGAAAAATCTCCTCCTACTTCTGGCAAAAAGGAGCCATTTGAAAAAAGCCCAGAAAATTCTTTTCTTCTTCTAACAAGGCCTGCCCTCAAAAGAAACTATTTTACCAAAGCTTAACTAACTGGGGTTTTACCAGAGTCTAACCAATGTGGGGAAAGGGAAATACCCAACTCCAGTCAACTGTAGCCTTCCTAACTCCACAAACCAAAGCAAAACAAAACAAAACTGAGAAGCACTTGTAAAGATCACAGCCCAGGGTCACAGGCTCACTAAAAGACTGAGACCTACAAAGCATATAATTTTAACATTCCCTTAAATATGTTTTAATATTGGAGAAAGAAAGGAACTCCTCACTATTCTTTTTCAGGTTTTTTGGTAATTCTTTTTTGTAATTTTTTTCATGGTAATTTTCAGCCATTTTTTTCTTTCATACAAACTTGAAACTAAATTTACTAGTTACAAAAGCAAATCATATATCACTCGATGTATGACTGGAATTTTATTACATTCATAATTAATTTAGGAATAAGTGACATTTTTATGACTTTGAGTTATCTCCAGAATATAACTGTCTTTACATTAACTCAGATCCTATTTTATTATGATATTTCATAGTTTTCTGTATTTCAATAAAAAAGTACAGTTTTCTTCACATAGGTCCTTTTATTTTCTGTTATATTTATTCCTAAGTATGTGTATTTTTCTAATTTTATTTTAATTAGATGTTAATTATTAAATATTTTATGAATTCCAATCATTTCATGTTGAATTTTTTATATTTAGGGGTTATAACATACAACATATAATTTTCAAACAAAGATATTTCTTCTCAAAAAAATTTAAAAAATAAAAGACTGAGACTTAATCATAGGACTATAGAATGCTTCCCCTCCCCCAACACATTACCACCTCATGAATAGGTCTCTTGTATAATAACGGGGGGATACAATGGAAAGAACTGTGTGACTCAGATCTTATTTAAGAAGAAGTCTCTAGGGAAACCCAAGGAATGCAGCAGAGATAAAAACAAGGACACCAGGGGCAATTTTTGCCTTTGACACCTACAGCTACAGCAAGCGATAAACACAGCCTAACCCCTAGCCTGATAAACATAAAACCTCACACTAAAGGCCTATTTACCTCAGTTCCTTTTATCCAGTACATCATGTCTGGCTTTAGAAAAAAAGAGAGACAGAGCATGTATCAGAACGAAACTAAGATATGGCAGAGATGTTGGAATGACAAGACTGGGAATTTAAAACAACTATGATTAATATGCTAAGGACTCTAATGAAAAAAAGTGGACATGATGCAGGAACAGATGGTTAATGTAAGCAGAGAGATGGAAACTCAAAGAATGAATCAAAAGGAAATGCTAGAAATCAAAAACACTATAACAGAAATGAAGAATGCTTTTGATGGACTCATCAATAGACTGGACATAGCTGAGGAAAGAATCAGTGAGCTTGAAGAAATGTTAGTAGAAATTTCCAAGACTGAAATATAATATGAAAACCAATTAAAAAAAAAAAAGAGCAGAATATCCAAGAACTGTGGGACAATTACAAAAGGTGTAATGTATGCATAATGGTAATAAGAAGGAGAAGAAAGAAAGAAGAGAACAGAAATATTTGAAGCAAAAATGACTTGAGTGTCCAAAATTAATGACAGACAACAAACCACAGATCCAGGAAGCTCAGATAACACCAAGTAAGATAAATACCAAAAAATCTACACTTTGGCAGAAAATCAAAGGCAAAGACAAAATTTTGAAAGATGCCAAAGAGGAGAAGAAACGTACAATGAAAGACCAAAGATAAGAATTACATTCAACTTCTTTTCAGAAACCATGCATACAAGAAGTGTAGAGTAACATACTTAAAGTATTTAAAGAAAAATATCACCAATCTAGAATTCTGTATCCAGTGAAATTATACTGGAAAATTTGACATATGATTCCAGTCTCATCAGGTTTTCCATGTCCTGGCAGCCCAGCAGCCTTTGTACACTTCAGTAATTCTGTCATAGAAAACGGCTGTACTGATGACTCCCTTCTCTGAGCCTTCCACCCAAGGAGCTTTCTTAGCTTTTAAAAATAACTTCTTTGCTGAACTGAGAGGAAGAGTTGTCTGTTTCTAGATGAAACTTTTTAGAGAATTCAGTATCAACCAAGCTTCAGTCCACTTTCACTTCTAACCAGGCTAACTAAATAAAAAAGAGAGAAGACACAAATTACTAATGTCAGAAATGAAAGAAAAGCCATCAGTACTGATCCTATGGGCATAAAATGAATAATAAATGACTCTTAGGAAAAAATCTATGCCCACAAATTTGATAACATAGATTAAAGGGAACAAAATCTTGAATGATGCAATCCACCAAAACTCTTACAAGGAGAAATAGATAATCTGAATAGGCATATACTATTACAGAAATTGAATCAATAACTAATAATCTGCCACCAAAACAGAAAGTATCAGGCTCAGATGAGTTCACTGGTGAATGCTACCAAACATTTAAGGAAGAAATTATACCAATTCTTTACAATCTCTTCCAGAAAATAGAAGCAGAGGGCTATTCCCTAACTTATTTTATGAGTCCAGCATTACCCTAACACCAAAACCAGATAAAGATATTACAGAAAAGGAAGACCACAAACCAATATCTCTCATGAATATAGATACAAAAATCCTCAACAGATTTTTAGCAAATTGATACCAACCATGTATAAAAGGAATTATGCACCATGACCAAGTGAGATTCATGACATCTATGCAAAGCTGGTTCAACATTTGAAAATCAATGAATGTAAGCCATCACATCAACAGGCTAAAAGGAAAATTTATATGATCATATCAATAGATGCAGAAAAAGCATTTGACAAAATCCAACATCCATTCATAAACTAAGACTAGAGGGGAACTTCCTCAACTTGATAAAGAAGAGCCACAGAAAACCCCCACAAAAACCAAAAAAACTAACAACATTATACTTAATGGTGAGGAAGTAGAAAGTTTCCCACTAAGAACAAGAACAAGGCAAGAATATTTCCTCTCACTACTCCTTTTCAAAATTGTACTAGAAGTCCTACTAACACAATAAGGCAAGAAAAGGAAACAAAAGGTATTCAGATTGGGAAGAAGACATAAAACTGTTTTTGTTTGCAGATGATATGTTTGCCTACGTAGAAAATCTGAAAGACTCAACCAAAAATCTCTTGGAACTAGTTAGCAATTATAGTAAGGTTGCAGGATACAAGGTTAATATACACATGTCAATTGCTTTCTATACACCAGCAATGAACAACTGGAACTTGACATTAAAAACATAATACCATTTACATTCACGACCAAAAGATAAAATGCTTAGGTATAAATCTAACAAAATATGCACAAGACCCATATGAGGAAAACTACAAAACTCTGATGAAAGAAATCAAAAATCAAAGAAGATCTAAATAAATGGAGATATATTCAATGTTCATGAATAGGAAAACTCAATATTGTCAAAATATCTCTTCTTCCCAACCTGATTTATAAATTCAATGCAATCCTAATAAAAATTCTAGCAAGTTATTTTGCAGATATCAACAAACTGGCTCTAAAGTTTATATAGAGAAACAAATATGTGGACAAAACTAAGTAAACATTGAATGTGCACAACCATAATATAGTGCTTACATTTTTGTGAGGAAAATATGTTAGAATTGAAATATAGGTCAACAATAGATTATGATATGAGAGCTAGAAATCACATTTAAAGCATCTTAAGGTCCTTGTATTGTTTGGGAACAAGGTAAAGATGTTGATTAACTTCAGATTTTATTGAGTTAAATGCAGGTAAAAATACCTGAGGTAACCACTAAAAGAGTATACACAGAGCATGTAATTTTCAAACAAGTAGAGGGAAAACCAGAATGAGACAGAAGGAACATAAGCAAAGTTAATCAATTCAAAAGAAGACAGGAAAGGAGGAAGAAAACAAAAAAAAAACAATAACCCAGCAAAAAACAGAAATAGGACAAATCAATAGTATTACAAAAATGAGTCCTAATATGAACAACCACAGCAAACATAAAAAGTCTAAACTCTGTAATTGAAAGAGCAAGATTACAAGACTACTTTTTTAAAAAACTTATGTATATGATGTTTACAAGATATATATCTAAACATAAGGCCACAGAAAGATCAAAAGTCAAAGACTGACAATGAGTGCCCAGATCAAGTTCTGTTCCTAGTACCATTCTCCAACTGAAGAACTAGAGATCCTTGGACCAATGGCTCATTCTAGGGCCTGGTAAGGGGACATACAAGATGAGCCTGGAGCATCTTGTAGTGCCAGAAAATAACAAAGGGCTACACACACACACACACCCCCCCCAAACTACAGAAACCAAATTGATGGAGTATGTCAAAAAGACACAGGAGCCAACCGAAAGAGCTCCCAAGGGTCAAGGCTGGAATAATTTGAGCAATAAAATAAATAAATTAGTATTGGGTTATAACCTGAAATATAAAATAAACACTCATCAGTCCCACTGATACAGATGATTGTATAAGTAAATAAATGGGGAGAAAAAGACAAATCTCCCATGCAGAGGAATTCCAAATAATTTATGTAGACACTCCTTTTTTCAAGAATGTGAAGCATAATACTGAAGTGCGGGCTGCACGTAGTGATCAGTTATCAAAATGTAGTCTAAAGCGATTCTAATAAAAACAGTGTGATACTGGAAAAAATTTTAAATGGAAAAAAAGTGTTCAGGAACAGATGCACATATATAAGTGAATATTATAATATAAAGAAAGCATTTCAAATCAGTGAGAAAAAATGACCAATAAATGGGGTTGGAACAACTGGCTACTCACAGAAAAATGAAATTGCCTGAATTAAAGAGTTAAAAGCAAAAGAAAAATGAAATCACAAAAGAATTTGGAAAAGACTTGAATACTCTTTACATGATCTGGGAGGTAGCAGAAGGGAAAAGCTATTGCAAAATAAAAGCAAAGGAGGAAACCATGAATAAACAGATATAACTGACTACAAACAAATTCAATGTATGTAGACACATAGAAAACAGTTATTTTTTCTCTCTCTGTATGGGATTAAGGTGACTTTCTTCTTCTTCATATTCTTTAACGTGTTCAGTTTTTTTAAAATAAAAAGCATTACTTGTACAGTCATAAAACTGCTATTAAATTTAAAAACTTATATAGAGTTTAACTAGGCAGCTTGCCTGAATGAAAGGTTACCCTGCCTCACCACCGAGTTGGCCAAGGGTCTACCTACAGCAGTCTCTCACAATGTCTTTTCACAATGATAATTTATTACTTGTGTACGTATTTATTTAATATTTATCTCCCCCTCTCCTACCCAAGTCCCTGTCCTTCTAAACCCGAGTTCAGAGGGAGAATTAGTTCCAAATACCCTAAGACCTCCATTGTAAGGAATGAAGTAACTTCTCTTGTAAGCATCTAGAATGGTACCAGTTAAATACCAGCCTTGGAAGAGTTGAGAATGTGCTATATAGTTCAGAGGAGAAATGGTGCTTGAAAAAGGCATAGAGAAGACCCTAAACTCCGCTTAAGCCTGAGGGCAGGAAATAGATCTGGTTTCTTCTGGGCTTGTGCTTTGTGCCTGGTAATCTGCTCAGGGCTCTATGGCAGGGGTACCTGGTAGGAACCGGGCTGCACAGCAGGAGGTGAGAGGCTGGCGAGCAGACCAGCAAGCAAAGCCTCATCTGCCGCTCCCCATCCCACCCCATCGCTCACATCACCGCCTGAACCATCCCCCTCCACCCCGGCCGTGGAAAAATTGTCTGCCACGAAACCGGACCCTGGTGCCAAAAAGGTTGGGGACTGCTGCCCTATGGGATCCATCATCTGCTCAAAGAGAGTCTCTCTATTAGAAACAAACTGGAACTCACATTGGAACAAGGCAGAAGAACTCTTACTTTGTGCATTCTTTTATTTTGAGGTAAAAATATTCTGAAGAAGTTAGAAAAAACTGGGCATTTGGACCTCATAGGCAGTCAATTCAGCTAACTGGACTCCAAGGGGAAAATATGGATTTGCATCACTGAAAAAAGGAAATGATAATGTCTATCAGTGCTCAAGTTTTGAGAACACTGTATCAGCCAAATAGATACTAAAAATACCATGTGGTTGCTTCCTAGCCTAGGTATGGTGAACAACAACACAAGTAGAAAGGTATGAGCCATAATTTTGAGCAGTTTACCTTATTTTCTAAGTACTGGATGTAATTAAGTTAATTAGTGCAAACAAACAAAAAACTCCACCTAATTACAACTAGGAATTAGGTAAAACACCTCACATAAGTTGCTGACATGCTTTATTTTTGTAACATTATTTCTCATATGAAGCTGGAAATATAGTTCAATAAATTATTTATATAAATCTTATTTATTCCTCAGTGGTCACTGTGAAGAATTAAGGACTTGATAACCTAATATCCTGATCTTTGTGCTTCACACTCTTGGCATTAACAGAGACCTTTTCTTCCCTTTGTCATAATAACTTCCTCATTCATCACCACTTGATGCCCAGTTATTCACTCTTTCTTTCTGTTTAAGTCTGTTGTTAATAATCAGTCAATCGACAAGTTTCCAGTATCATGTTCTACATTCTTCTCCATTAAATCCAAAAAGGAAATAATTATCTGAAGACAAACCCCTGTGATGTCCAGCAGATGTACTTTCAGTTCTATTGATATTCTGGGTATCTGGGCACACGTCCTATGGGGTTTCTTAAAGCCATACTAATTAGTCTCTGTTTTTAACTATGCATTTCTATATAGTATAGAATTACAGGAGGAAAGTGTGTGTGTGTGTGTGTGTGTGCGTGTGTGTGTGTGTGCGTGTATTCTCATCTGTAGTGCAATATACTAGCAGAATGAAACAACCAAGTATAAATCTATACGTATTCCTCTAGAGAACATTAGACTGCATATCAGCCCCCATCAACTGAAGACCAAAAGAGGGTTCTTTTTACAGTATACTAATAAAGCCTTTATGCTGAAATTACCATTTTAAAAACTGCCATTTGCAACAAGGTGGTCATTTAGAAAAAAAAAATTCTCCTTCAAGCCTAAGTAATTTACATAGTGCTGCCCTTAATTATATCTCCTTTTGGTTCAGATCTTGAAACCTGAACCAACTGGAATATGCCCAGCCATGAGACGGCTGAGTGATGAACAAACCTACAGAGGGCTGGGTAAAGAAAACAAACAAGCAAACCAAAACAGAGCTCAAGGCTGGAGATGAACCAGCACACTCTTAGGTCATTATTGTCTCTTCACAGATTTAGGTCCCAGTATCTACTTTACTTCACTGAGCACCACTTCTCAGCCATCTTGCAGACAAACAATTGGGAGGCCACATGAGCAGTTTAGGGTGAAGTGTCAGAGTCAGACACACCTAGGTCTGGATCCCAGACAGTCCATTTACTAGCTGGGTGATCTAAAAATAACCTCTTAACCTCCAGCAGTCTCAGATTCGTCATCTGTAAAATGCTGGATAACAACATTATCTACTTTTCTATGACCTACAGTGGGAGGCAGCAGGGGAACAGGTTGATGAAGAGCAGACATTAGATGTAGGTTATGGTCCTAGATTTTGTTTCAGGTGGTGGGATCACAGATGCTTATGACCTTATTAAAAATCAATAATTAGGGCTTCCCTGGTGGCACAGTGGTTAGGAATCCACCTGCCAATGCAGGCGACACGGGTTCGAGCCCTGGTCTGGGGAGATCCCACATGCCGTGGAGCAACTGAGTCCACGAGCCACAACTACTGAAGCCCGTGCACCTAGAGCCGGTGCTCTGCAACAAAGAGAAGCTACCTCAGTGAGAAGCCCGTACACAGCAATGAAGACCCAATGCAGCCCAAAATAAATAAATAAAATAAATAAATTTTTAAAAAAAATCAATAATTAAATAACTAAACAAACACAGGTCCTGAATGAGCCAAGGATTATTTTAATACAATTCTATGCACCGAGATCTCGATAATAATAATTATAATAGTAATAATAGTAATAACAATTGTAATATTTATTTTGCAGGGCTGTTGTCAGCTTTAAATAACATGTGGAGCGTTTAGCATATTGGCACATTTTTAACTACTCTATAAAAATAGCTGCAATTAATTATGATGGAGGTGAGTGGCAGTGATGGGTGAGGAGAGGGAACAGAACTTAAAAAGTACGCTGAAGGGGCTTCCCTGGTGGCGCAGTGGTTGAGAGTCTGCCTGCCAATGCAGGGGACACGGGTTCGAGCCCTGGCCTGGGAAGATCCCACATGCCACGGAGCAACTGGGCCCGTGAGCCACAATTACTGAGCCTGCGCGTCTGGAGCCTGTGCTCCGCAGCGAGAGAGGCTGCGATGGTGAGAGGCCCGCGCACCGCGATGAAGAGTGGTCCCCGCTTGCCGCAGCTGGAGAAAGCCCTCGCACAGAGACGAGGACTCAACACAGTCATGAATAAATAAATAAATAAATAAAAGAACGTGAATTTCTAAAAAAAAAAAAAAAAGTTCTTTAAAAAAAAAAAAAAAAAAAAAAAAAAAAAGTACGCTGAAGAAATGACGATGTCTCGTAAAGAATGGTGCTTTTCTATTTACTAACCTCAAATTCAGGACTTTGAAATTGTATCTAAATGACTAGACTCCCTCTCACAAACTAGATAATTAACATATTTATTTATTTTAAAGTCGAATCCTATGGAACATATAATTTAGAGTTACTGTACTATTTAAATAGCTGCTTGTTTGTTTTCTATTAAAGCATGGTCTTGCCTTCAAGAAGCCCTACATTATTCAGGGTAGAGGGGGAAACAGTACTACAACATGAAACATTTACAAAACTAGAATGTACCAGAATGTGATATGAATGACAATTCCTGAAAGGAGTCCAGACAAAAGAGAAGGCCTCCTAGAATAAGAAGCTAGCTTCAAGAAGGACAGGATTTGAAGACGCAGTGAAAATTGGGTGAAGCACAATTTCACTTCGAAGCAAGAGAGTTTTCTTTCTATTCTTTCCAGAACATGGGAGTCATGTCTGCCCCTTACAGCCACTACTTTTCCATTACCGACAAAAGCAATATGCCTAAGGAGAAAATAAGAACAAGGTAGTGGTTTGACCCCAGATTTGTATTAAACAATCTCACTTTCTTGCTTCTTAAATACTAATCTAATTTTAAAATAGATTCTAAAATATTGCTTACAGGTAAGGTTGTCAGGGACACGTACAGAGACAGAAAAGAAGTGCCAGGTATTGGATCAAGTGCAATGCTTGGTTGTATCTGAGGCTCAAATCACATAAGAATATGAGCAATTCTGGGAGACTGAATAAAGAGAGACACTGATATAAGGAAGAAAAGGAGCATTAAAGATAGTAAGAGACAAATTAAAAATAGCAAATAATTTTATCTTTATAGGTTATTAAAATATGGCATAAAATACATAATTTTGATGAGAGAGTATTCATTTCAATTAGCCAAACTAAACAATTTTACTTACTTTAATGAATAATCACCCTAGGAAATACACATTACACTAAAACATAATTAGTGTACATATACAGAAAAGAATAGAAACTATTCTAACATCTGAAATACCAGTATAAGAAAAAAGTAAGGATTTGATTGAAACATATAAAATTGTAAAGGATATAGTGTAAACTGATCAAGATAACCAGCTTTCTAATCCCAACACAACCAAGGGCAAAAAAGTTTTGATGAAATTTAAAAGTAGTAACTTCAGCAGAGGAAAAAGTACAGAAAAAATACACAGGATATGAGAATTGCCTCTGAAATCTCCCAGCATGAAAAACCATATAAACAAATTTATTTAAGTAAAAATAGTGTGCTATTTTGAAGAGCAGGTGACATTTAACAAATGTTAACCAGTACATATTCATCAAATATTTATTAAGCTCTTGCGGTGAACAAAACTGTCTCTGCTTTTATTGAGCTTATATTCAACTGAGAGAGACAGAGAACAAACAAGTAAAGGATCAAAAAAAAAAAAATCATGTAATTTCAGATTGTGATAAGTGCTATGAAGAAAACAAACCAGGAAACAAGATAGAGAGTGACTGGGGATGTGGTGAGATGGGTGCAGTTTTAGACACTGTGGTCAGAGAAAATTTCTCTGAGGTAATATCTGAGCGTAGATCTGAGTGATGAGGAGAAACCAGCCACGAAAACATCTAGGGGTGTAATTTTCCAGGCTACTTAACAGGTATAAATGTCCCATAGTAAGATAGATAGAAAGACGGGGGGTGGATGGGTAGATGGAGAGATTGGATGAATAGATAGGTAACTATCCAGAACACTCCACGTATATGAAACACAGAACGCTCTACCCAAAAGCAGCAGAATATGCATTTTTCTCAAGTGGACATGGAACACTCCAGGACAGACCATGTTAGGCCATAACAAGTCTTAGTAAGTTCAAAAAGATTGAAAGCATACAAAGTATCTTTTCTGCTAATAATGAAATGAAACCAGAAATCAATAACAAAAGGAAAACTGGAAAATTCACAAATATGTGGAAATTAAACAACACACTCTTGAGCAACCAATGGTTAAAGAAGAAATCACAAGGGAAATTAGAAAATTCTTTGAGCCAAATGAAAACAAAACTCCATATACCAAAACTTACGGGATGCAGTGAGAGCAGTGCTAAGAGAGAAATTTATAGCTGTAAACGCATACATTAAAAAAGAAGAAAGATTTCAAATCAGTAATTTAACTTTATACCCTATGGAACTAGAAAAGGAAGGGCAAGCTAAACCCAAAACCAGCAGATAAAAAGAAACAATAAAGATTAGGGGAAGGATAAATAAAATACAGCATAGAAAAACAATAGCAAAAATCAATGAAACCAAAAGTTGATTCTTTGAAAAGATCAATAAAGTTGACAAATCTTTAGCTAGACTAAGAAAAAAAGAGAGAAGACTCAAATTACTAAAAATATAGAAAGAATTATAAGAAAATAAAAAGAATTATAAGAAAATATTATGAACAATTATTTACTAACTCATCGGTTAACCGAGATGAAATGGAAAAATTCCTAGAGACACACAATCTACCAAAACTGAATCATAAATAAACAGAAAATCTGAATAGATCTATATCTAATAAGGAGATTGAATGGTGATCAAAAACCACCCAACAAAAAAAGGCCCTGGACCAGGTGGTTTCACTGGTAAATTCTACCAAACATTTAAAGAAGAATTAATACCTATCCTTTTCAAACTCTTCCAGAAAACTGGAGAGAAGACTTTCTAACACACTCATTAGGACGGCATTACTCTGATACCAAAGCAAGACAAAGACACTACAAGGAAAACTGTGCACCAATATCCTGATGAGATATTGCAAAAATCCTCAACAAAATCTAGCAAATTGAATTCAGCTGCATTTTAAGAGGATTAAACACCATGAGCAGGTGGGATTTATTCCTGGAATGCAATGATGGTTGAACATATGAAAAATCAACCAATATAATTCATATGCCACATTAACAGAATGAAGGGGGGGAAACTCATTTGAGCATCCCAGTTGAGGCAGAAAAAGCATTCGATAAAATTCATAACTCTTCAGGACAAAAACACCCAATAAACTAGCAATAGAAGGAAACTTCCTCAACATGATAAAGGGCATTTTTAATGCTTGCATTTACAGATATACATTTCTCTCTTAGCACTGCTCTCACTGCATCCCATAAGTTTTGGTATGCAGAGTTTTGTTTTCATTTGGCTCAAAGAATTTTCTAATTTCCCTTGTGATTTCTTCTTTGACCCATAGGTTGCTCAAGAGAGTCTTGTTTAATTTCCACATATTTGTGAATGTTCCAGTTTTCCTTTTGTTATTGATTTCTAGTTTCATTTCATTATTATCAGAAAAGATATTCTGTATGCTTTCAATCTTTTTAAATTTATGAAGACTTCTTTTATGGCCTAACATATGTGTTATCCTGGAGACTGTTCCACGTCCACTTGAGAAAAATGTGTATTCTGCTGTTGTCATCTATTCTTTTTTTAAATTTATTTTATTGAAGTTTTGTTGGTTTATAGGGTTGCGTTAGTTTCTGCTGTAAAGTAAGTGATTCAGTTATACATATATATTTTCTTTTTCATATTTTTTCCATTATGGTTTATCATAGGATATTGAATATAGTTCCCTGTGCTATACAGTAGGCCCTTGTTGTTTATCTATTCTATATATAATAGTTCACATCTGCTAATCCCAATCATCTATTCTTAATTTATTCTCTATTTTCATAATTGTGTTGGATGCTGAAGTATGTCAAATTTTTTTTCTGCATATATTAAAGTCACTATATACATTTTCCCCTTTGAGCTATTAGTAAGATATAATATATTCATAGTTTTCCTAATATTGACCACCCTTGCAGTCCAGGGAGGAACTCATTTGGTAATGGCATATTTTCTTAAGTACTGCTGAACTACAATTGCCATTGTTTTATTAGCATTTTTACTTAAATATTGATAAGTGAGTCGGTCCTGTCTTGTCAGGTTTTGAAGACTTTCTTCATAAGTATAATTTGAAGGATTTCCTTTTTTGGCAACAGTAAATTCTATCCAACTTACCTGTTTCTTAAAAAAATTTGAAGAGTTAACAGTGAAACCATGTTTTCATGGTTTCATGACCTGGAGATTTTAAAGAGGAAGTTCTTTTATAACTTTTTCAATTGTTTCCGTTGTTACTCGTCTGTTTAGATTTGTTTGTTCTGGCTGCTATTTAGTATTTTTCACTTACATTTTCAAATTTTTTTCAGGATTTTTAATTTCCTCTATAACAATAGTTACTTTCTCTTTTTCATTTCTAATTTTTTAGAAATGTACTTGTCCTTTTTTTCTTTTTCTTTTATTTTTACTACTACACTAGCCAGTGGTTTATCTGGTTTTGGTTTGTCTTTCTGTTATGCTTCCCTCAAAGAATCTCCCCTTTTTGCAATTGAACTGTATTTCATTCTTCTAAATGTATGGTTTGATTTTGTGAGTTTTTTCTTTTATCTATTCCATAACTTTGCCTAATGGGTGAACTTATTTTCATTTATATGTATTGGTATAAGAGATATATTTAGTATTTATTATTTCATTTTAAGTTTTCTGTTATGTACTACCAATTGCTAAATGTATTATCTATTCTGTATTCAGTTTTATAGATGTCTGTATGTTTCTTTCGATAATTTTGAAGGTTTATTATCTGCTTTGAGGGTTTTCTTATTGTTGTTATTGTTTTGCAATTATTATAACTTTATTTACTATTATTAACTCTCCATTTCTTGTTAGCAACTTCAGACTGCATCTGTTGAGTCCCAGTTACAGAGGACTATGAAAGAAATGATCACAAGTAAATCTCTTTCCACATCCCTCCCTTCCCCTCCATGCTTGATTTGTATTGTTGTATTACCATTTCCTTTACCTTGTCAAGAGTTATAACATTTACATTTCTGTGACCACATTTTCCATAATGGCTTTCTTAATTCTATATTTAAATTAATTGGGTTTTATCACCAGTCTTTTTATTGTGGTTTCTCTCTTTACTTTTTGGTTATTTGGCTTTGATTTTTCTTGTCTTTTCAAAAAGGTCATGTGGGTCCTGGCTTGTTTATGATTGAGATTGTCTACTTGCCTATTTCTTCCCTTTATCTTTGAATGTCAGCTTGACTGAGAAAAACAGTCTTGGAGCTCACCTTCCTTTCCTTAGCACTTTTCAGACAATGGATAATTCTTAGAGAAGTCTGAAGCTATCCTGATTTTTTTTCCTGGTAAATAGTTAGTATTTGTCTGGATATGTAAAGAATTTTATCTTAATCAGTGAAATGCAAAAATCATTAGGATATATCTCAGTTTAGCTGCTCCTATAACAGGTTTTTTTTCTAGGAACAACATATTCTAGATTAATTCCTTCCTCTAATCAGGAAAATTCTCTTCTACTGGTTTTTAAGTACAATTTCTGATCTATTTATGTTAGTTTCTCCAATTCCAGGACCTCAATTACCTTTATTCTAATTAGCCTTTGTACTTCAAATATCTTACTTTCTCTTTAAATTGCTTTAAGTTGTCTTTTTAAAAAATTTGCAGACTCTGTGATTGTCAAGCCTTTCCCCCACATTAGTAATTGGTTTTATATTGTGTCTGTTCTGTTCTCTGTTGTTTCTAATTTTTTTAATGGCTTTGTAGTGGAGTTGTTTTGGCTTCCAATGTGTTCCTAAACTATGTGTCATAGTTTGCATTCCCCCAGAAGCAGATCCAAGAATATGAGTGCAAATAATTTATTTGAGAGGTAATTCCAGGAAACACTAATAAAGGGGTGGAGAAGTAAGATATGAAAGGGAAAGAATCCAATAACATTAGCAAGCAAGTAACTGCTGTGGGCAGCTGGAGCTAAAACTTACTAGAGGAAACTCTTTGAGACACTGTAGAACACGTCTCAGAGTTATCCCAACTGGCAGGCAAAGAAGCTGGGGTATTTATCCAACAGCTTCTTGTCTGTCACTGGTTATAGGCTGTTCTTGGGAGCATTAAGGTTGGACACTTCTCACTTGCCCTGAATGTGGGCTGGGCATACTGCTTTGATCAGAAGAATGACCTGGGGCAGAGTATCGCAGGTAATCACAGGAATCACAGGTTTATAGAGAAGAGATACATTGAGGGCAAGACTGCAGGGATATGGGTAGGATACTAACAGTAAACTCTCTTTATCTTTGTGTTGGTTCGTCACCTCATTTTTTATCTTTCCTATTTTTTTAAAAATTTCATAGTGTCATTAAGTACTTCTGCAGCCTCACTGTCCAACACGAGTGGCCACTGTTTACAAGTAAGTGACCAATGAAAAATTGAAACACGACTAATCTTTTTTTTTTTTAACAGCTTTATTGGAGTATAATTGCTTTACGATGGTGTGTTAGTTTCTGCTTTATAACAAAGTGAATCAGTTATACATATACATATATCCCCATATCTCTTCCCTCTTGCATCTCCCTCCCACCCTCCCTATCCCACCCCTCTAGGTGGTCACAAAGCACCGAGCTGATCTCCCTGTGCTATGCGGCTGCTTCCCACTAGCTATCTATTTTACATTTGGTAGTGTATATATGTCCATGCCACTCTCTCACTTCATCCCAGCTTACCCTTCCCCCTCCCCGTATCTTCAAGTCCATTGAAACACGACTAATCTTGAGATGTGCTCTAAGTGTAAAATGCATGCCAGATTCAAAGTCTTAGTAGATATAAATGTAAAATATCTCCTTAATAATTTTTATATTGATTATATGTTGAAATAATATTTTGGATATATTGGGTTAATTAAAAGCTATTAAAGCTAATTTCATATGTTGTTAAAAAATATTTTAAATTTGGCTACTAATTTTTTTTTAATTACATATATTCTCCAAGAATAGATTTTTCATCTCTATCTTGCATTCTAAGTTTCTTGTTCTCTTTTTACTTGGGAGGGTGGGGGATTTAGTAGGTTTAGTCAAATACCATACTATCTTTTTGTTTTTTCACCTGACTTATATTTAAGTTGTGCATATCTATCCAGAAATTCTATTTCTGCTCTGTAATGTGGGTACATTCTTTTAACATTTCGGGGGGGTTGTTGATTACATGTTTATTTAATATTTTATTTATTTACACTTATGAAAAAGGAAATTTTTACTTCCAGCCAAGACAGATTCACAGGGACCAGATTTACCCTCCTCTGGAGGTTCTTTCTGATGCCAAGTGGGTCCTGCAATTCAATTCAATTCAGAGACTAACTACTTGGAGTCAGCAGCAGACTCCACATGTCTAAGGGCTTAGTCCTACAGGACTGCCCCCACTCCAGATGTCAATCACAAATACTTCTGACCAACAAGCTATAAACCAGGGGCTCCCATGATCCCCTCCTCAGGCTCCATAATTTGCTGGAATGGCTCACAAAACTCAGGAAAACACTTTTACTTACCTTTCCTGGTTTATTATAAAGGTTACAACTCAGTAAGAATACTAACACATTATTAATTTTATATTAAATATCACTCACCTTATGCCTATATAAGGATAAACTAGTATCTACATATATTTTATGCATTCATGACATACCTTTTTCTTATTTATTTATTTATTTGATATTTCTAGGCTACAAGATTCATCTGTGAGTTTTTTTCAAATTGTTGCAAGTGTCAAAAAGTTTTTCCAACATATTTATTGGAAAAAAATCTTCATATAAGTGGACCTGTGCAGCTCAAACCCATGTTGTTCAAAGATCAACTGTAATTATTTATGAATGGGGGGCGGGTGTTGTGAATAACAAAAGACACTCCTATACTCCTGTCTCTCAGGAAATGCCAAAGATGTTAGAAGCTCTGTGCCAAGAACCAGGCGAAAAGACAAAATATATTTCTTATTATAGCACACCTTCTGACTGAAAAAACTCCAAAGCCAGACAAAATATATGAAACAATAGTCTTCAAGACACTGGGTGTCGGGGGGGACGAAAAGGATGGTGATTCCTGAGAGACAGGAAACACATGAAGTGAGTTACAATTATTCCATTACTGTCTGTGGAGAGTTTCCAGGCCCCAGTGCAGGGAAGCAGAACTCAGATGGAGCTCAATAATCCCCCTAAGTTGAGGAGACAAAGCTAGGAATGTGGGGAGTCCAAGGCAGCTAGATTCTCAGGGCAGACTAATAGAGAGGAGATAGCTTCAGAGAGAAGACCCTGGAGATCTACAGAGGGACCCCTTGAGTGTTCAGCTTGAGTACTGATCAGTGCAGGCATGGAGGAAATTACCAAAGGCCAGGAAAAGAACCAACCCAGAGTGTTAGAGGGGAAAACTCCCAGAACTCATGCAGGACCAGAAGTAGTTCCAGTTCCCACAATCCAGAGAGGGAATCCTCATAATTTGTGGGCCAAAATTAGCCCTAGACTAAACACTGCTCTGGTCCTGCCTAGCAAACCTTAAAAATACAGCCCAAAAGGATCAAACTGCTTCCAAGAAACTTAACCTTGTCCCAGAAAAAAGATCAAGAATATTTATAGAGATACAAAAATATCTAGCATACAACAAGATAAAATTCACAATGTTTGGCATCCAACAAAAAATTACTGGGAATGCAAAGAACCACATAAATATGACCCATAATGAAGAGAAAAATCAATCAATTAAAAGAGACCCATATATGACACAAAGGATAGAATTAGTAAGAAACTGTTATCGTAACTGTACTATGTATGTTCAGAAGTTACAAGATGATTGAATATGTTAAGTGGAGACATGGAAGATATTTTAAAAGACCCAAATCACACTTCTGGAGATGAAAACTACAATGTCTGAGATGAAAAATTCACTGGATGGTATTAATGGCAAATTAGACATTGCAGAAGAAGATTACTGAACTTGAATTTTTAGCAATTGAAATTATCCAGAAAGAAACAGAGAGAAAGACAAAAAAAAATTGAACTGAACATCAGTGAGATATGGTAAAATTTCAGGTGGCCTAATATATGTGTAATTGGAGTCTGCAAGAATGGGGGAAATAGTTAAGAAAAAAAATGGCTCCAAATTCCCCAAATCTGATCAAATAAACCACAGAGCAAAGAAACTCAATGAACTCCAAACACAAGAAAAACAAGGAGAATTATACCAAGGTTTATCATAATCAAATTTCCCAAGACTGTTTACAAAGAGCAATTACTAAAAGCATCCAGAGAAGAAGACATATTATGTAGAGAAGAACAAATAATAAGGATGACAACAAATTTCTCATAGGAAACAATGCAAGTCAGAAGCAGCTGAGCAATATATTTAAAGACCACCCCTCCAAATTATCAAACTAGAATTTTGTAGACAATAAATACATCTTTCAAAATTGAAAGCAAAAGAAAGACTTTTTAAGAAAGAAAGAATTAATCACTAGCAGGCTTGTACTATAAGAAATACTAAAGGAAGTTTTTCAGGCAGAGGGAAAATGATATTAGATGGAAAACTACACTAAGGAAGAAACAGCACCAGAAAGGGTAACTATATGGGTAAATAAAAGACTCTTTTCCTTATAACGAATTGTCTAGAGCAAAAATAACAACAATGTATTGTGACACTGATGCAGCATGTGCAAAGTAAAATGTATAACAACAAAAGCACAAAGGTCTGAAGGGGTAAATGGAAACATAATGCTGTAAAGTTCTTTATACTAAACATGAAGTAGCATAATATCACTTAACAGTAGACTCGTAAGTTAAAAATGGATACTATGAACTGTAAAGCAGCACCTAAAATAATACAAGGGACTTCCCTGGTGGTCCAGTGGTTAAGACTCCACGCTCCCAGTGCAGCCTACCCAGGTTCAATCCCTGGTCAGGGAACTAGATCCCACATGCATGCCGCAACTAAGAGCCCCACATGCCGCAACTAAGGAGTCCACATGCCACAACTAAGAGCCCTCATGCCACAACTAAAAGAGCCCACATGCTGCAACTAAAAAAAAGTCCTTCATGCTGCAACTAAAGATCCCACATGCTGCAACGAAGACCCTGTGTGCTGCAACTAAGACCTGGCACAGCCAAATAAATAAATAAATAAATATTTTTTTTAAAAATAAAATAATATAATAATTTATAGCTAACAAGCCTAGAAAGGAGATAAAACAGAATTTTATCCAAACATTTAAGGAAACATAACACCAATTATATACAAATACCCAAATAATTTTAAATAAAGCAGAATAAGAGAAAAAGTAGAGCAAAGAACAGATGGACAAAAAGAAAAAAATAGCAAGATGGACCAAATCATATAAATAAATGTAATGGTCTAACCACCCAGAGTAAAAGGCAAAGATTGTTAGGTGTGATTTAAAAAGCAAGACCTAACTATGTACTACCTGCAAGAAACCCACTTTAAACACAAAGACACAAGTAGGTTAAAAGTGAAGGGATGGAAGAAGACATAACATGCTAACATTAATTAAAACTGGCTATATTAAGATCAGGCAGAGGAAATTTTAAAGCAAAGAATATTGACAGGAATAAAGAAGGTTTTATCCTAATAATAAAGGGATCAATTCAATAAGAGGACAAAAAATCCTAAATGTTCATGCACCTAATAGAAAAATACAAAATACATGAAACAAACAAAAAAAAACCCAATAGAATTACAAGGAGAAATAAACAAACCCAAAATTAAAATTGGAGCTTTAAATACCCCTCTATCTATAACTGGTAGAAAAAGCAAACAGAAAATCAGGAAAAATACAGAAGACTTGAACAATACAACCAACCAAACTGACTTAACTGACATTTATAAAACGCTCTATTTAAGCGGAAAAGAAAAGAAATTCTTATTGAGTATACATAGAACACTTACTAAGATAGTTCATATTCTGGGTCATAAAACAAAGCTTACAAGTCACGCAAAATATGACTTCTGGCCACAATCTAAGTAACTTAAAAACCAAAAACAGTATAATCATAAAATACAATAATATCTGTCAGTTTAAAAAATGAAATACTGATACATTCTACACCATGGATGAATTTCAAAAACATGATGCTATGTGAAAAAAGCCTGTCACAAAAGACCAGGTATTATATGATTCCATTTGTATGAAATGCCCCAAATAAGCAAATCTATAGAGAAAGAAAGTAGATTAGTGGTCGTCTGAGGTTAGAGAGGCAGAAAGGGGGAGGAGAAGAAATGAAGTGACTGCTAATGGGTACAAGGTCTCTTTGGGGAGTGAAGAAAATGTTCTAAAATTAGATTGTGTGGATGGTTACACAACTCTGTGAGTATATCAAGGACACTTAATTTTACATTTTAAATGGGTGAAATTTATGGTTTTTAAATTATATACCAACAAAGCTGATAAAAATAATAATATAGAACTATATCTGAGAAATGCACAAATATTTTTAAATTAAATAACACACTTATAAATAATCCATGGGTCAAAAAGGGGAAAGTAGAAAGCACTTTGAATTGGATGAAAATGAAAACACAACATACAACTAGTGCAGTATGAAGAGGGAAATTTATTGCACTAAAACACCTATACTAGAAAAGTAGAAAAGTCCAAAATGACCTACCTTCCACGTTAAGAAACTAGAGGAAGAAGAGTCAAGGAACCCTAAAACAAGCAGAAGAAAGGAAATAAAATTCAGAGAAGAAATCAACAAACCAGAAAACCGAAAAAAAAAAAAAAAAAAGAGAAAAATCCACAAAACCAAAGTTCGATCTTTTCTATAGATCTTTGAGAATATCTATAAAATTGATAAAATCCTAATCATACTGATTAGGGGAAAAACATAGAGAAAACACAAATTTCCAATCAAGAATGAGAGAGTGACATCATTATAGATTCTACAGATGTGAAAAGGATTATTAGGGAATATCATGAACAACTTCATGCCAGTAAGAATATAGATGAGATGGACACATTTCTTGGAAGACACAAACAACCAAAACTTGCTAAAGAAGTAGCTAACATGAACAGCCTTATCTCTTTTAAACAGCCCTGTATCTATTTACACTAGCTAAAAACCCTTCTCAGAAAAAAATTACAAGCCCAGATGGCTTCATTGGTGAATTCTACCAAATATACAAGGACAAAAATACTATTCTAGGAAAGTTCTTCCAAAAAACTGAATAGAAGGGAACACTTCCCAACTCATTCTATGAAGTCAGAATTACTGTGTAGTCATAACCAAAGATATTACAAGAAAATAAAATTATAGACATATTTCCTCATAAACATAAATGCAAAATTCTCAAAAAAATTTTAATCAAATCTAGCAATATATAAAAAGGAAAACACATCATGACCAAGTGGGACTTACTGCAGGATGGTAAGATTGATTTAAAATTCAAAAATCAAACAATGTAATTCACCAAATTAATAGACTAAAAAAAAAAAAAACCCTATATGATCATCTCAAATGACACAGAAAAAGCATTTGATAAAATCCAGCATTGATACTTTGATAAAAATTCTCAGCAAACTAGGAATAAAAGGGAATTTCTTTAAACTGGTAAAAGGCATTTATGAAAAACTAGAGTTAACATCATAATTAATAGTAAAGGACTGAGTGTTTTCCTCTTAAGATCAGGAAGAAGACAATGATGCCCACTAACACCACTTCCATTCAACTTTGCCTGGACTTCTATGTTCTACCCACTGCCAAAAATATTAATCGTCCAGATTGAAAAATGATTGAAATTTTTAAAAGCAGAGTAGCATCAAAAATATGAAAGGTTTAGGGATAAATCTAACAAAAAGATGTGTAAGACCTGTTCATTGAAAACTACAAAACACTGCTGAGAGAAATTTTATAAAACCCAAGTAAGTGGGGAGATGAAATTTTGTGGTCCAGAGAAGTCAATATGTTAAGCTGTCAATCATTCTCCAATTAATTCAGTCACACTCAAAATCCCAGAAGGCTTTTTTTTTTTTTTCTTGTAAAAATTGACAAGCTGGTTCATGGAGATGCCAAGGATCTAGAATAGCCAAAATGCCATTGAAAAAGAATGACAAAGTTGGAGGATTTATACCACTTGACTTCAAAACTCATTATAAGGCTACAGTAATCGAGACACTGTGCTATTGGCATCAAGATAGGCAAGCAGATCAATAGAGCAGAAGAGAGTCACCAGAAATAAATCCATACACATTGACTTTTGACAAATATGCAAAGGCACTAGGCTGGAAAAAAATAAAAGGTAATCTTTTCAATAAATGATGCTGGAACATTTGGCTATTTTTGTCCAAAACAAAAACAAACAAAAAACTTTGATCTGTACCTTACACCTTTACAAAGATTAACTCAAAATGGATCATAGACCTAAATGTAAAACATAAAACTAAACAATTTCTAGAAGAAAATTTCTGTGACCTTAGGTTAGGCAGAGATTCTTAGATATAACACCAAAAACATAATTCATAAAAGAAAAAGTTAATAAATTGGGCATCATCAAAATTAAGAACTTTTGCTCTTCAAAAAATTCTGTTAAGACAACCCACAGAGTGGGAGAAAACGTCTGCAAATTACATGTCTGTTGAACAACTTGCATCCAGTATATATATAGAATTTTCAAAATCAATAGTAATAAAACAGACACCCTAACTAAAAATGGAAACAATTTAAACAGACACCTCACCAAAGAAGATATGTGGATGACAAACAACTACATAATCAGGTATTCACCATTACTAGTCAATATGGGTATGCAAAATAAAATCCCCAGGAGGGAACACTATGCACCTCCAAACTGCTAAAATTAAAAAGACTAATCATATCAAGTGTTGGCAAGGATATGCAGAAAATGAAACTCACATACACTACTGGTGGGAAAGTGAACTGTTATAATCACTTTTGGAAACAGTTTGAAAGTCTCCCCAAAAGTTAAACATATGTCTACCATATGATTCCACAACACTTCTCCTAGGTATTTACCCAAGATTAGTGGAAGAATATGGTCATACAAAGACTTGCACATGAATGTTGGGATGCCAACATTCATGAATAAATGTATGACATTTTATTTGTCATAATCTAAAATTGGAAACAATCCAAATGTCCGTCAACAGATAAGTAGATAAATAAACTATTAGTCTCTCCATACAATGGAGTACTACCTAGCATACAAAGAAATGAACTATTAATATAGCCAACAACATGGATGAATCTTGAAATAATTATACTGAGTGAAAGGAGCCAAAGAAAAGTACATGCTGTATGGTTCTATTTATATAAAATTCTAGAAAACGCAAAAGTAATCCATGACAAAAAGCAGATCAAATTTCCTAGGAATGGAGGGACTGAAGGAGAGAATAAATCAGAAAGAGACATAACGAAACTTTTGGAGGTAATTATCTTGATTGTGGTGACAGTTTCCTACATATCAAACTGTACACTTTAAATATCTATAATTTATTATATGTCATTTATACCTCAATAAAGCTGTTAAAACGTATTAAAATGAACTGTAAATGATAAATGCCTTCATTACAAATAATGCACGGTTTAAGAAATAGAGGGTTGGACTTCCCTGGTGGCACAGTGGTTAAGAATCCACCTGCCAATGCAGGGGACATGGGTTCAACCCCTGGTCCAGGAAGATTCCACATGCTGCAGAGCAACTAAGCCCATGTGCCACAACTACTGAGCCCGTGCGCCACAACTACTGAAGCCTACGCACCTAGAGCCCATGCTCCGCAACAAGAGAAGCCACCACAATAAGAAGCCCATGCACTGCAATGAAGAGGAGCCCCCACTCACCGCAACTAGAGAAAGCCCGCGTGCAGCAACAAAGACCCAGTGCAGCCAAAAATTAAATAAATAAATAAATTTATTAAAAAAAAAAAAAAGAAGAAATAGAGGGTTGAAGCAGTATGTAGTAAAAAGAAAAAAATCATTTGGAATTTCAAAGGTTCTACTTAAGGCTTAACATAAACCTAGATCTTTTTTTAAAATTAATTTTTGGTTCAATGAAATGTTACCCCAAGATAAAGCCAAGATTCATTAACCACAGATGGTCATTTTTCCCCCTCAGGAAAATACACTGCTTCGGTGGATTTATAAGCATTTATAGCCATCATAGAGGACTTTAAAAATGTTATAAACTGTGACATGTGGAGAAACAAAGTATATTGCTAAGTCTGAAGATGAAGATACAACTTTAAAAGTGTGTTTAAAAAGAGCATTTAAGGGCATCAGTAGAGGAAATTAAAAAGAAGAATTAGTATAGAGGCTATGAGATGAGGTGCTTGTTAAAGGCATTTAATACTTCCAGTTTGGCAGAAACATGAGAATCAGTTTGAGCCCAATTATTAGGATAATAATTATAAGATAATGGGAAGGAGATATATCCTCTTTGACTACAACCCCCCATAACAGAAATAAAGAATTCCAAAAAGGAAGTTTTCTCCAACTAAGAGTTGAGGATCTTCCTGATGACTGAATGGAGTTGTTTTTGTTTTGTTTTGTTTTTAATTGAAATATATTTGACACATAACATTGTGTAAATTTAAGGTGTACACCATGCTAATTTGATACATTGAGTACTGAATGTATAAATACATTTATATATTGAATGGAGTTTTAAAATAAAGAGAGCAAAGCTGAAGCACTCTGAATCAAATAGCCCATTTGGTGGTAACATGCAAATTGGGTTGGGTTATAGGCTTGAGATAATACAGCTTCTCTACCATGTTCATGATTAATTGGTTGATTTATTAATTATGTATTGAGCATCTACTGTGCACTGACACTTGGCCAAGTGCTCTCCGAAATTCTGATCTATAATTAGCAAACTCTTTTTTTATCACCTTCTCCTTTCGATTTCTTGCCATAACCAAAGTCATAGATGTCCCTTAGAGATACCAGTCCTCTCAAATGGAAGACCTACCTAAACATCCTCCCTCCTCCTTATTGCCACTCCCGGCATGTTATTTCCTCTTCCTTTTGCAAAATTCCTGCTCCTTGGAGAATCAACCATCTGCTTATACCTCCTTCTCCCCCTCCCCACAGCAACCATCTGCTGCCCCTCATTCAGGAAAGACTAAGTGCTTGGCTTCAGGCTTCCTCCATCCCAATTCCTACCACCATCCTGAGTCATTTCAACATAAGCTTGAATGACCCATCAGCTAGTCATTCAATTCCTTGAATGCCTCCTCATCAGTGACTTACCCTCTTCCACCTCAATAACCCACTTCCAAGTCACGCCTAGATCAATCAGGACTGCATCATATCATAACCTAATTCATTTATGCTCCCTTCCAAACACAACTCTCTATCCTTCTAGTTCAACCAGTTGGAATATACATTTTTGTCTTTGTCCCTTTCTTTCCTTTCTTCCTTTTTTCTGTCCTCTGCTTTTTTTCTCTTCCTCCCTTTTTTCTTTCTCTTTCTCTTTTTATCATTTTAACTGATACTACTCTACCTTCTAGCCATCCCCTCTCTTCTGTATTCACTTCCTCCTCTATTCACTTTAAAATTAAATATTGTATTTAGACATCTTACTAAACTCTCACATTATTTCTAATTTTCTACAGGTTCTTTGGGGTCTCTATGTATGTCATCTGCAAATAATGTCAATTTTTTTCAGATTCCTTATTTTCTAATTCTTGTGGCCTTAATTTATTTTTCTTATCTTATTGTTTTGCCCAGGTGATACAGTAAAATAATGAACAGGTATGATGTACTAGTAGACTTTCTCTGAAAATCTAATCCAAATATTGCCCTTCTCTCAATCTGCAAGGCAAATTCCCCAGTCTAAACCAGCATTATCTTTCACTTGATTACTAATCTAGCCTCCAAAATGAACTTCCCAATTCTACTCTGTTCTTCTGCACTTTACACCCAGAGTAATCTTTTGAAAACACAACCTAGATTATGCCTTGCCTTGCCTTAAACCTTTCATTGGTTTATAATTGCACCTAGAATAAAATCCAAAATCTTTACTAGTCTACCTCTTCAAGCCCTTCTTTTCTCACTAGATTTTACTCACAGTACTTTCTTTTATTTCCTAAAGACGACAAAACTTTCTGCCTCAAGTCTTTCTCAGTGGCTGTTCCTTCTGCCTGGAACGATATTTGCCTCACACTTCGCTAGAGAACTCCCATTCATCCTTCAGGTCTCAGAACACGCCCAGAGAAGCCCTCCCACAACTCCAGAAATTCAGTCAGCTCTCTCTTTTTTAATATTTCATTTAACTCTTCATTTTTTCCTTCAAAGCACTTACTACCTTTTGTAATTACATATATTTATTTGTATGGCTACTTAAAATATGTCTCTCCCATTATACTAAAAGCTCTGTGTGTTTACACCATCATCCCTAGCTTATGGCATTTTGCCCAGAAAATAGTGCACTCTTAATAAATATTTATTGAATGAATAAACAGATGAATGAGTATATAAAGATGAATAAGACACAACTCTGGCTCAGAAAATGCACTCACAAATCTTTCCTTGAAGTCTCGATGATTTGTTTTCCTTACCAGGACTAAAAATTGCAATAAGGAGCAAGATGACATCCATAATCCTGACTTCATATTCCTTAGTGGGAGGACATTATTAGCTCAGAAATTGACTAACAGAAGCAATTATAGCAGCCTGAATCTAGACCTGATAATGGCAGGAGAAGCAGGATAAATTGGGGGAAGAAACTAAATACAAGATGTATTCATTTCCCATCCAAATCTAGAAGCTAAGACAGCTAAAATACCCATGATTGGAATTTATTAGTTTGAATTTAGACGTAAAAAATTCAATACTTATCACATATCCCTTTTCACACATTTGTTGTTTTTCTCTTAATTTCTTAATACAAGTACATTTAAAATAATGTTAAATTTGAGTGACTATGGGAAAGATCCAGGCTTTTGCCCAAAAGGAAAACAAGTGGCAGCAACTTAGCTTCCAAAGTCAGAAGCAGTCAAGGTTATCTGAAGAGAAATGTGGAGTCCCACAAGTTTAAATGCAGATCGAATGACAAAAGTTGGTTCCTTCTTAGAGATTCCACCTTTCTCCCAGTCTTTGAGGATCAGACATCCCTTATCATATTCAAGAACCCCTACACCTGTGCCCTGAATCCCATCCTCTCCTTCTTCCCCTGAGACCTTCACCTTCTATCACCCTGTACCTTCAGCCTTGTTTTCTTTCTATTGGAAATATCCCTTTGAGCTACAAATATGCTTGTTTCTCCTTTCCCTGACTTCATATTATCCTCTGGCTACTATATAATTTATATCTTCCTTTCTCATTAACGCATCTCCATGTTCATACTTCCCACTCCTTCACCCACTGTAAACTGGCTTCCACGCCACCACTCAAAAGACTTCTCTCTGGAATTACTTCCTATCTGATAAATCCAAAGAGCATTTTCTAATCTTTATCCAGTGGTGTGCCAGTAAATGTTGAACAACTACCTTCTCAGAGCAGGAGTTGAAGAGCCTGAATTTGTAATGTATTCCACTTTCGGTGGTGCAAATACATTTGCCATGGCTGATTTTAGCTATCAATTTGGCATCAACCAGCTTGCAAACCTCCTGAAAATTTAAAATATCAGCTCTGTGAGCCATTACAAGCCTGCTGAACCCTCTGTTACAGGGGAATCTGTTGACCACTCCTTCTTACTTCAACTTCCCATTCTCTTGTATTCCACAGCACTGCTGCCTTTGAGACTCCTCCTACCTTTTTGACCATTTCTTGCTTGTTACATTCTTGGCTCCTCTTCCTACTCTTGCTTAAGAGTTAAGGTTCCCGGGCTTCCCTGGTGGCGCAGTGGTTGAGAATCTGCCTGCTAATGCAGGGGACACAGGTTCGAGCCCTGGTCTGGGAAGATCCCACATGCCGCAGAGCAACTGGGTCCATGAGCCACAACTACTGAGCCTGCGCCTCTGGAGCCTGTGCTCCGCAGCAAGAGAGGCCGCGACAGTGAGAGGCCCGCGCACCGCGATGAAGAGTGGCCCCCGCTCACCGCAACTAGAGAAAGCCCTAGCACAGAAACGAAGACCCAACATAGCAAGCAATCAATCAATCAATAAATCTTTAAAAAAAAAAAAAAAAAAAAGAGTTAAGGTTCCCTAAGGTCTGTGCTCTGTCCAATGCTGTTTTCTCAACAAACTTTTCTGGTGAAATCAAATAAAGTCTTACAGTTTCAAACATATATCTCTTACACAAAAGCTCTACCCTAACTTGCTGATGGATATCTCTACCTGAAGGTCAGACAGGATCCTCAAACCCAAAATGTCATAATCTTTCCCATAATCCGGCTTCACTATCTCTATGTAAAGCACTGCTTTATCTCTTAAAGAATTCTTAAATTCATCTTTGCCTCTTCATTCCCATCACTTCTGCTATTTCTGAAAGCTGGACTCAACTATAAAGCCATCTACAAGATTCAAAGTTTGTTCAGTGTCCTTCCCTAGTGTCAAATTGTACAGTGGGTCATCAATCACTGGTAGTATTTCTCAAGATGTGTATTGTGTTTTAAGGGGAATAAAAGGGGTTTTGTGGTCAAGTAAGTCTAAGAATCACTGAATTAAACAAAGCAAAGTGTTGTTTTTACTTTTCATAACCTTTAATATGCTAATGGGCATTATGGATTTCTAAGAGGAATGGAATTTGCAGGGATGTTCAAATATATTAGACCAGCCAAACATTTTTTAAGGTGGGAAGAAGGAGTGAGTTAAAACACTATTACCTGAAAAAAAAAAAAAAAAGTCAAACTCACAGAAACAGAGAGTAAAGAAGTGGCTGCGGGGGTTGATGGATGGAGGAAATAGGGAGAGGCTGGTAAAAGCGTACAAACATTCAGTTATGAGATGGGTAAGGCCTGAGGATCTAACGTATTACATGGTGACTACAGTTGATGACACTGTATTGCATGATTGAAATTTGCTAGGAGAGTAGAACTTAAACAAAAACAAAAACAGTAAATATGTGAGGTGATGAATGTGTTAATTAACTTGATGGGGGGAATCCTTTCACAATGTATATGTATATCAAATCATATGCTGTATGCTTTAAATATCTTACAATTTTATTTGTCAGTTATATCTCAATAAAGCCTAAAAAAAAATCCACTGTTATCTGGGAGTCGAGTTCAATCTCTCTCCCCTATTGCAACAGTCTCGAATAAAGTCTTCCTTTAAAAAAACCCACTCTTACCACCTCGCAATACATCAGCATTTCTCAGAACACAGTTCAGTGTGACTCTGGTCTATAGAACAAGAGTCAAAAACCTCAAGAAATACAAAACCCTCTTTGACTTCGTCTCTGCCTACCACTCCAACCTCAAATCTTTCTGCTCCCTGCCTCACATCTTAAACTTCAACACTGCATTTTTGTAGTTCGTCATATAAACCATGTTGTTTGCCTGCATTCTTTGTTCATGCTGTCCTCTAAGTCCTCTAAGCAGGAGTTTCTCTTCATCAGCTTTCTTTCTTTCTTTTTTTTTTTTTAATAAATTTATTTATTTATTTATTTTTGGCTGCGTTGGGTCTTCATTTCTGCACGTGGGCTTTCTCTAGTTGTGGCGAGTGGGGGCTACTCTTCGTTGCGGTGTGCGGGCTTCTCGTTGCAGTGGCTTCTCCTGTTGAGGAGCACGGGCTCTAGGAGCATAGGCTTCAGTAGTTGTGGCTCGTGGGCTCTAGAGCGCAGGCTCAGTAGTTGTGGCACGTGGGCTTAGTTGCTCTGAGGCACGTGGGATCTTCCCGGACCAGGGCTTGAACCCGTGTCCCCTGCATTAGCAGGCGGATTCTTAACCACTGTGCCACCAGAGAAGCCCTTCATCAGCTCTCTTGTCCAGATAACGCATACTTCAATAGTCAGTTCCAGTATCATTTCTTCCAGAAATTCCTTTTTGGTTTTTCCACCACCTGCCATGTGAGCTAGATGCCTACCTTTGGTGTTGGTACACAATGTACCTCTCTATTATTGTACTCACTGCATTGCTCTATTGAAATATATCTGTTTCCTTCCAGACTGTGAATTCCTTGAAGGCAGGGACCCCATCTTACTCATTTTCACCATCTAACATACATTAAGCATGTCTTTTTATTTTGGTATTTTGATCTGGGGCCTCCCTGATCCCAAGGGCTAGTCAATTCCAAGAGATAATAAAGGACTCATCTGCAAGCATGCTTTTCATATGCAAACCAACCAATCCCAATCCCATACCCTTAAGCACATCCTTTATTGAGCTCCCAAAGAGTTTTTAGGCTCCAGGCAACTATTCCCTTGTCCTCATCACCCCCAGGCCAGGTAACAGACAACTAGAGATAGTCCCTCTACCCTAGAGCCTGCTAAAATTATTCAAACTAGCTAATCCTAAAGCCTGCTTACCCTACCTCCTCAGTTCCTTCCGCAGAAACTACAGTCAAAGCTCTTGCCTGTGTTTTCTCTTCACTCCCTCTGCCTCTTGACCAACTCTGGTACTTCCCACGTGGCCCTGCCTGGCACATTGCACAGTGCCTCCTGATCCTAGGGATCTGTGAGTTTAAATTTCTTCCTTCATGACAATCTTGTCCATGTCTGTGTGTCTTACCATACCTGATTAAAACATATTCCGAGTACCTTTTAAGACTCTGTCACATGGTAGATATTCAACAGACGTTTATTCAATTAATTAATCAATTAATTAGTTCACTGTCGGCAAGAAGACAAAAACTGCCACCCTAAGTCAGCCTGCTAGTTCTTCCACCATTTTTAAATCTAACCCTTAAATTTAGGAATCGTGAGGACAGTCCATAAATTAAGGCAATGTTAACACTGAGATGGTCTGGTTAAAATTCTGTCTGGGGGATGGCAGGAGAATCCCCTTCCAGCCCTAAGAGCCCATCATTTCTGTATGAGAAGCATGAGTGCATAAAGATGTTGCTGAAGGTCGTCCTAAAACACTCTGGCTCCTTTAAGCAAATGTGGAAGGAGACCATGCCCTTCATTTCCAGTTAAGCCTGGACACTGAATCAGTTATGAGTCACTGTGTTGCAGGTACCAGAAAATTCCACCTCAAACTGACTTAAACAGTAATAACTCACTGTCATACAATGGATAAGTCTGGAGGCAGATGGTTGCCCTTTTAAGGTTAAAAACAACCAAAACATAAAATTCTTTCAAGAAAACATATAGATGCCATAAAACAATATTAAATGGGAGAAAAAAGAACACACTAACACAGGCTTCAGGACAAGGGTTACATGAGGTCAGGGAAGGTCAGGGGATGAGATGGGGAGGAGGCCATATGGTTAAGATTCAGATTATTTGTCAAGGTTGTTACATTTGTTTTGCATAGTGAGTTTGAGGGTGCTTGTTACATAATTGAAAACAATAAATTACATAAACAAGCACACTTAGTTGGAAGCAGAGCTAGAACTAGAACAAAAATTTTTTTATCCTACTCCAGAGTTCTAGGTCACTCCTGCAAAGAAACAAAAGCTGTTGTCACTGGGGTGCAGGCTCTGTAACAGCGAGAAGGTTCAGGGAGACATGACCTTCTGTGCTCAGGCAGGCACAAAGTCAGGGCCTCACCCTTTGCTAAGAAAGGATTCACACGGAAGAATTTGAGATAAAATAAATAAGCATATTTCTCTCTTTTTTAATAGAGAACAAATTTAGAGAGTAGCCATTCCTAAATACAAGAGATTGACGGGATAAAATCAATCAACCAAGAACAACTATCAATTAGTGAGATGCTCCTTTCATTGTTAACTGAGAATTTGCAAATGCTGAATAATTAACTTTGGCATCAATAGTTAACACAATTTAGTCATAGGAGAGCTATCAGATTAAGAAGCTAAATCTTAGGTCACACTTTGATGCGTCAGACCCATAACAGGTAAGCCTGTCTCTTCTTTTATTGAATTAATCTCAAATGAACAGGACCTTGAAATAATATATCATGTGATATGTGAGGTTCACAGGCACTAGAAAAAAACAAAAGCATTTCCATATTTTCGCCCTAACTCTTCATTGATGTTGTTGGGGATTGGGTGGAAGTGAAGGTAAAAACTAAGTGTGAGCCTCATAGGAATTTTTTTTCTCCCTCAGACCATGTTTACAATTTTCTCCTAATGGTTGGTCAAGTGTCTGACCAAAGCTGTGATTCCTCAGGCAAAGTAAAGTGAAGCTCAATTATTTTTGTGAATTTGATCAACATCAAGAGACAAACTAAATCACACAAGGAAAAAGAACTCTCAGAAACAGCTGTTTTACACTCTCTGCCTTCTTCCCCCACCCTCCCCCTGCCTCATAGGCTTATTCTTGAGGAAAATTTGTCTCAAATTTCCATTTACTCTTTTTCTCTATATGTAAGGCTTAAAAATAAGTTTGCTCATAGTACGGTGAGTTGACACTGTGGAACTTAAATATTTACCAGTAAACGATATCATCAAACATTGCAAAAGTCAGAGCACGCTTGTTTCTTTTTTGATCATGGTCAGCTTAACCACAGAGAGACAAAAGCCAGTGTGATGGTTGTCTCTGGCCTGCCTCACCAAGTTGTCCTGAATGTTCTAGAAATTGCTGAACAATCACCCTGTAGTTGTTTCCTTTTAGTCCTGTACACTTGGCCATGTCTACTAATGTCATAGTGGTTCTCTCCTGGTCAAGGACCTTGAATTCCAGGCTGGAAGTTTGAACACAAATCAGTAGAGAAGAAAGTTTTTGAACAAAGGTAATGTGATTTGTGATTTGGAGGGCAGTTCATCTGACAGTAGAATGGGGAGACATAAGTTAGGCAGTTATTGTAACATTCTTTAGAGAGAGTAATGGTGTCCTGAGCTTGATAAGTCAAGATGAGTAGGTTAGAAGGTAGGGGACAGGGAATGATGAATTCAGTACTAAAGATGTTGAATTTAAGTTATTAAGAGGATATCAAATTTCAGCATATAGTAGGAAATGCAGAAGTGATACTCCGGAAGCTAACATTAGGACTTAACCAAGGTGATAGTAGCCATCACTGAGGCTGTGAAAGACACCAGGTAGATCTTAAGGGTGAGTACCTGATCTCAGTGACTTAGGAAATTATAATAATTGCACAGATACTGGTAGAATCCCCTCCCTCACTATGCTTAGAGGCTTTATCATTCAGAGTCCTTCACAAACACACACACACACACACACACACACACACACACACACACACACACACACACTCACACTCCAGGGTTCTCAAGGCTTTAGGGGAAGAAGAAGATGTATCTTATATCAGGGAGCAAAGACTTTTCCCCTACACTCTTAGGTTCTGTGGCTGGGCCTGAGAATTAAACTGACAAAGATAGGTTAAGGGGAGAAAAGCATACACATTCTATTTGACGTTAATGTTTCTAGGTGTATACAGAGGTCTTCATATAAAAGAAATGAAGACCCAAAGAAGTGGATAATCCTGAGAGCTTACATACTATGTTAACAAAGAGTGAGAAAAACTGTAGATGTGATAAGACAAAGGAAAAGGGGGCTGGGACTAGGGGTGGTAAACTGTGGGAAAGTGACTAGGAAGTAAATGGGGGAAAGTAATGAAGAGTAAGGGTTATGTAGTAAGGTTTTTTAATAGATTCATCTCAACATCTATTTCCTGTCTTGGGTGATAAGAGTGTTCTCCTCTTTCTGCTACAGGGAGGGCATCTTTTTCACAGGAAATTTATGCCTTGCTTTTAGGGAGAAAGGAGGAGGGCAGAGAGCCTTTCCTGCATCTGCTATCTGCCTTCAGCTCAAAATAATCAATATGCCAAAGCAGCACATTGTGGGGCAGCATGTTCTGACCCTCTTTATTTGCCATTCTTGGCTTAGCAAATTTTGTAAAATACAACATAAACAAGATTTTAGCACACATGTATGAAGTATACCACAATATAAAACAGATACATACTGAAACTAAAATTATTTTGTTACTATGTTTAGAGCATTTATTTCAGCATTGCAGCATCCTACCAAACTCGAATTTACTTAGCACTCTGGGAGTTGAGAAAATGAAACAGAAACCCAACTCTCAGTGATCATTTTTCAAAGTGAGGGAAATTAGATATAGACATAAGTAATGAATACTAATAAGTATAAGACAGGGTAGAAAGTCATGTAATAAGACAGGGATACAAAATACTATTCCAGACTTGGGGGGTGGGACGGGTGACAAGGCTCAGGTGCTTAGGACAGCTCCATTAAGGACAAGACAACCAAACTGGTCCTTGAAGCATAGCAGGACTTTGGAATGTGGAGATAAAGGAGATGGCTGTCACCAATAAGAGGAGCAATGACACGGAGCTGGGAAAATGTAGCTTGTGTGTGGATAAGAGCAAGTGTTTGGTTTGAGCCAAGGGCAGGATTTATTGAAGGGAGTAGAGGACTTTAAAATTGGAAATGTTGGTTCAGGTCAGGTCGTGACAGCCTCAAAGGTCATGCACTAAGGACTTTGGACTTGATTCTGAAGCCAGGGGAGAGCTTCTGAAGGCTCAGGGGTGGGGAGGGTAGGGGGAGACATGGTGTGATCATGGTGACACTGGGTAAGATGGAAAGAGGAGGACAACCTGGAGGCGAGTAGAAATGAGGCTCCATCAAATTAAGATGCAGGGATTATATGTTATAATAGAGGGTCCGTGTCCACACTTCACAATGTCACGGTGCCCTATTTAAAATGGTTATGTTCTCAAACTAGGATAGAGAGGCAAGTTTCTCTGTCTTAATATGGATTTCAGCCTAAGGATATTTTGTAAAGGTCAAATTACTCACAGAAATAAAGCATCTTTTTGGAATAACTCTGCTAAAACACGGGACACCATGGAAGAATCACACAGGGCAGTGTCAGCTGCTTTCAGTGAGTACAGATAACAACTCTTGAACCTTCAGAGACTCCTTTGATCCACAAGTAAGGTGACATTCAGGTTTATTTTAAGTGTTACCACTCTGTTCATAAGAATGGTAGCTAAGAGAAAAAAACAATCGAAACTGATCTTTATTCAATACCACAATCAATGGTAAATGATGTTAATTGGATAGGTTTATGGTTCTACGTAAGTATTTTTTGAGGCCAAAGACTGAGGTAATATCAGGCAACACAGCCTAAGGCTTTTAAGTGAATTCCAGTGTTGGCTGTTGAAACTTTCGAATTGATTAGACCTGATGTGTCCAACTAATCCTTGATATATGTATGGGTAATGGAGAGAAATGAGACTTTGTCCTTCACACTGGCAGTTTCTTCATTCATTAAATCATTCACCTTTGTTCTTTTGCCCTTCCTGGCACTTGTAATCATATATAGAGAGAAATATTAACCACATAAAAACATACAAGAAGGGCTTCCCTGGTGGCGCAGTGGTTGAGAATCTGCCTGCCAACGCAGGGGACACGGGTTCGAGCCCTGGTCTGGGAAGATCCCACATGCCGCGGAGCAACTGGGCCCGTGAGCCACAACTACTGAGCCTGCGCGTCTGGAGCCTGTGCCCCACAACAAGAGAGGCCGCGATAGTGAGAGGCCCGCGCACCGCGATGAAGAGTGGCCCCCGCTTGCCTCAACTAGAGAGAGCCCTCGCACGGAAACGAAGACCCAACACAGCCATAAATAAATAAATAAATTTATAAAAACATACAAGTAAATATAGGTTTAGAAACAGCGGTAAGTATTCTGAAAGGGTAAGAACCAGGCACTGTGAGAATGAGGGGATGGGTGGATGTAGGTGATCAGAGAAAGATTATGGAAGGAAGAGGTATTTAAACTGAAGTAGACATTAGCCATGAAAAGAAGGGCAGCATTTCACAGGAAGACAGAATCTCAAGTCTAGTTAACTGTAATAATTTACAACAAAATTACATGACCCCAGTATACATTCTATTGGACCTAGAGGTACAACATAAAAATATTATAGATCATCTAACAATATGTGAAAATGTCACTCATTAATTTTAAATAGCAATTTGCAATACTATGGTTATAAACTATTTGGCTTGGGGCAATATATTTCCATGTCTTATGAAATTATTAATTCTCATTAAATGCTAATGATCCTTACTGTGAAGATTAGAGCTAATTACGTACTCCTTTCACCAACAGTAATTTATTAGTTAGTCATGATGAATCCGGTAAATGTTTCTGTGTTAGTTGGCCAAAGTAAGTTTTATGGACCAGATACCAACACCACAAAACACATACATAAACAAATACTTAGAAAAATAAATACTGCCATCGTCAGATACTAAAGTTGGAAAACAGATGGACAACTGGACTAAACGTTATGATATATGAAATAATTATCCAACTAACATTAGTCAGGTGACCATACATGCTGTTTCCATGGTTACAGGCACTGGTGTAACAGGACAGTGTGGTGAGCAGGTTTACCTCATCACCCTGTCAAAATCAAAACTGAAAACAATTGAAGTCTTTAGAGCTGGATTTCTTGACTGAAATACTAACAATAGGTAAAACTGCTCTTACAGATTCATTTCTTTCAATTTGGAACAAACTGAAGCCATGTAAGAGCATAGTGCTAACTCAAGAGTTTGGCAATAAATGTAAATTGTTAAAGTTGAGCTTACAACATATTTCAAATATGCTGTAGATTTAAAATTCTGAGGATTACATGGGATTACACATATCATAAATGTTTTTTTAGTAGTATAAATTAAGTTTCATGGTAAGTAAAAATATGACATTTATCCAAGAAATGTACTATACTTTCATTTGCAAACTTTTGTATATTTTATTATATCTTACATGGTATGTATTACAATTAATAGTTGCCACTTATTTAGGAGACCCTGTTATAGAACATACCTAATTTTTTTTTAAATGTAGAAAATTCATCACTCATTATAAAAAGATAGCCTTTGGCTTTAAAAAATGTATTTTCTCATATCATTTAAAAATAAATCTATTAAGGGGACTTCCCTGGTGGTCCAGTGGTAAAGAATCCACCTTACAATGCAGGGGACGTGGGTTCTATCCCTGGTCAGGGAACTAAGATCCCATATGCCACAGGGCAACTAAGCCCACGCACCACAACTATGAGGCTTTGCGCCTCAACTAAAGAGAAAACCCACGCGCCACAACTAGAGAGAAGCCCATGTGCCGTAAGGAAATATCCCACATGCTGCAACTAAGAAAGACCCGACACAGCCAAAAATAAATAAAATAAATAATGAAAACAAACAAAAAAACCTTAAAAAATAAATCTATTCATAAAAATTAAGTGTAATAGAATGGATAAACAACAATGTCCTATTGTACAGCACAGGGAACTATATTCAATATCCTATAATAAACCATAATGGAAAAGAAAAAGTAAATTAAAAGAAAGAAAAAAAATTAAGTGTATATATAATTCTTCTGATATATATGTATATGTCAACTAACTCAATCATATTCAAATACACCAATTTTAAAGTTACAAGTATGCTATAAACATATAACATATGTCATTTCCTAACACGGGGCGGGAGCCCTTTGGGAACTCTCCCCAGCGTGTACTGAATGCCCTCCTCACTGAGCACAGTCTGATTTCCTGCAGGAAGATTTTTGCCTAATCTTTCTTCTGCTCCACACGGTGCATTTTTAGAGATCTCCAAATGCTGTGAACAGTCAATTAAATAAAACAAAATTTAATTAAACCTATGCGTGAAAAATTGAAAGGAGTGTCTTAGAGCAGACCTTGCTCTACTGTCAAAGGCAGTTCTATGGGGAAGCATATCAGGCACAGTGTTTTGAGCCACTGGAAATTAATATTACAATGAATCAACCATGTAACATAAAAAAGAATTCCCCATCACCCTCGGGGAGATGGGTCAGGGCAGACTGAAGGGGCAGCAAGATAGTCACATTAATTCTAGGAGAAGAGTTTGATGAATGAAATGCAGGAATAAGTGAGTTAGTATTTCCTATTCTTTCTTTTTTTTTTTTTTAATTAGAGTATAGTTGCTTTACAGTGTTGGGTAGTATTTCTTATTCTTTCGATTACGAAAGTCGCAAGGATTCCCCAGGAAGAACAAGGAGCTACAGTGTTATTAACACGCTTCACAAAACTATAATTGTGATTATAATTTCTTCCTGGTAAAGACCTGGAGATAGAGCTAGGGAAAAGTTCTCACTTGGTATACAGGCAATGACACTCTTTTTTCTATGTATACTACTACAACTAAATTAGGGAGTACATCTGCTTAAAGGGAAGGCAATTTAGAATTGAACTAAACTCAAACTGTATAATTTCTTCATTAGTAAACAGGGATACCACTATGTATCTCTCACAGTGTTGAGATTCTATGATGCCACGTATATAAAGTCCTTAGCACAGTGCCTGGCATACAGTAGGAGCTCAGTAACTGTGCATGTATACGTCATCATGATCAAGAGCATCATCAAATGAACCACATCATCTTTGCCATCACACTCTTTACATTCAGGATATTTTATTCAAAAAATTGGACAATGTTAGTATTACAGAAATATTCCAGAATCCAAACCCAACATTCGTCCCCAAACTAAATTACATTTTAACCTCCCTCTTCTACAGAAAGCATGAAGCTAAACCAGTTTTAACACAGTTCCACCTCTTCCAT
Organism: Balaenoptera physalus; assembly: GCF_965194825.1. Taxonomy (NCBI): domain Eukaryota; kingdom Metazoa; phylum Chordata; class Mammalia; order Artiodactyla; family Balaenopteridae; genus Balaenoptera; species Balaenoptera physalus. The sequence goes on from NC_138883.1 coordinate 166,770,019, forward strand.
GGCAGACTTTCAGAAACTTTTTCCAAATAAGTATTAATAATATTTTAAATTCAGAAAAATCAGGTCCTGCCTTAGTTCCTAAATAACTGGGTTTTTCCTATTAATTACCAGATACTTTTAGAGCTGAAAGTGAAATGATCTAGACAAGACACTCATGGTAAAAAGCACAGAATGGTTAAGAGGCATGCCTATGACTCTGAATTCAGCACAGGACGGGACTGGCAGAGGTCTCCTGACCAAATGCCAGACTATCTCCATCACCACAGATGCATCCAGTACATATCCAGCTACACCGAACAGCTTCCCACTTATCAATTAAATAGCATACTACCAAGGACCATCCAGGCTTTCCTTCTTAACAGATACTTTTACGCAAAACACTGAGTCCTCTGAGTTTCTAACAAACCAAACAGAGACTAAAAACACTAACTTAGGTATCGTAGTTGAAATAATATTTCCTACCAAAGAGTTAAAAAGTGTTTTTATGTGTAAACACTACTAAGTCACTAAGTATATTTGAAGCATGTAAATTATACACATTGTGTGGGAATACTTACTTTAATATTCATTTGTTTTACTGAGAATTCTGAGTGCTAGGTCAACTTATTGACTCAGATTCCAAAAGGATACCTGTAGCACAAAACTGTCTTTTTCACCAATGACCTAATTTATTCTTCAAAAGAATTTAAAATAAATATTGCGATGTTTATCCAAGACAATCATTCCCACACTCATCTTCCAGCATCTAAAATACCTGTCCTCCTTTTCCTAAAGTAAATTTACATTTAGAGAAAGAGTTTTAATAACAGATTTTTTTCTAGCCTGGAATTTGATAAGTTTATCGATGTAAGATAAAAATTCAAACTCCAATTTCACTATCTGGCTATAAAATTGAATGCCATTCTGGGACAATATAAGTGCCAATATTATTAACTTTATTTGTACCTTCTCCAGTTCTTTTTTCTTTATATGTAAATGAAAAGAATTCCTTTGATTTACAACGTCTGTCTCAGCAATCAGCTTCCCTCTGTAAAGGAGTCTATCACATATTGTCATGTTACTTCTTTGAGTAAACTCTGACTTCAAAATTTATCCCATCCATAGCAGAAGCATCAGCGTAGGATCTTTCTTGTTCTCATTTGTTTCTTTGTGCTCTCTCTCTTTTAAACCTGTTTATCTTGCTTAAATGGAAAACATCAGTGAATCCATCTAAGCTCAAAGGAAAAGAATAGCAGTTATAAAACCTCTGCCATAACTATGATTATTCTACAGCCCTTCTTCAATTTCCAGGATCAAAAAATAACAATAAACTTCAGATTTCTAAATTTCTTTCACATGTCATTTTTTTAAAACAAACACAAAACCGGGAAAGTTACTATTTTTGTTCTTATTATGAAGAAGAAAATAGAACTAAGCAGAGTAAAAAACAAACAAAGTCAAAGAAACCAATAAAAGCAAGAAAAGGATGAAGAAAACAATAAAGTCTAACATTTCCAAAGAAGATTCACCCTGAAATATTTTTCTTAGTTTCATCCTCAGTTATGTCAAAGTTTAGAACAATACAATTATTTTTTGAAGCAACAATTTGATTTTTTGTTTTCATACTAAGATGTGTTTTATGGAAAAGCAGATAATAAAACAAAAAATAATTCTTAATTTAAAAAAATTGAAGTTATAGTTGAAACTTTACAAGGAGTAAAGTTGAAACTTCCCACTCTGGAATCTCACCCCATAGTGATACCACTCCCATCTTTCTGGCTTTCTTCTAGTTTATATTACTGTATCTCAAAATAACCCCTTTATTCTGCTATTTCTTGATTTTTGTTTGCTGTTCATACTGTCCTCTGATTTCTTCCTATGGAAAATGAATTTCACACCTACCCACCCCCACCAAACAAACAAACCATCTTCCTTCCTCCCAATGCAGTTATAGCACAATCAGTCAACCTTCTATGACTCATTTTCAGGACCATGCATCTACAAAGCGAAGCCACACAAGGTTCTAGTGTGTAACCTTTCCCCAGCTATTTCCTTTGCTTGGTTTTCTCTGTATCTGCCTCTGAATCATCCATACACTCTCCTGAACAAACTGCCAATCTTCTGAAGGGTTGGGGAGAGGTGGCTGACCTGCTCTGGGAGTCCAAGTAATGTCTCTCAAATAATTCTGCAAATGTCGGTGCCACTCTGGGCCCCTTGTCTCAGAGACTCCTGCTTCCTACAAATTCCTGTGGTTTTCTGGAGCTCTGCAGAGAGAAGCTGGCTTTCCACCAACAGTCTTGGGTTTCCACCTTATTCACACTGCTAAATCAGGTATCACTCCCCCGCTTATGCAATCTTTGTTGATATCTGTTGTCTGTTGTCATTTCCTCCCATTCTCTTTGTTCTTGCGGGTTTGTTCCTTTTTAATCGTTTAATATCCTTTGAGTGTGGTTTACAGAGGGAACACAAATAAATGCATCTGTCCAATCCACCATGATTAACCAGAAGGATTTGTTGTGATTATTTGTAGAGCATGATTTTCTATGGGTTTTTTTTTTTTAACATAACCACACCCATTCCTCTTTTGTCCACTTCTAGTTATCTGCCAGTAAGTCTGATTAACTAATTGGGATGGATTTTTTTTTTATAACATTTTTGCCATTCTTTTGCCATTTTCCCCACTTGATGGCACCCTTCTCCAAGATCCATTATCTTCATGTTTCTTTCCCTTTCTCTCTCTATCTCAACAAGAAATTTGACCTTAGGGGCAGGAGAGAAACACACAAACTTATTCATACTAGGGTGTAAATGATTGACATCATTAAAAAGTGCTTGCCAGGATTTTAATACAATGAAAAATTCTAAATTGAAGTTAAGGTACACTGGAATTTCCCAAGATGTATTTTGGAAACTCTCTCTGGGAACAGGAATATGTTGGGAGAAAAGTGGAGTCGAGTAAAAAATAAGAGAGAACGGGAAGAGAAAATAAAGTAGGAGGGACTAACAGAGAAGATAAGATTGGTGATAATGTCCAATTTCAAGGGATGATTTAATAACTTTTTTCCTAGACATGCAGATTTGGAAGAAACCAGAATAAATATATTAAGAAAACAAAGACACTCTCGTGAGATAGATAACACTCAGGAAAGTTCTTTGGAAAATACAAAGCACTATAAAAATATTAAAAGGTATCAAATTCAATAAGTATTTACTATTGTGGAACTTCCAGAAACATGCCCTTATTTATGTACAGCATTCAAGTCAAATACCATAAATTACTACAAATTTCCATTCATTTATACACACCCACTAGCTTTTCTATTTTCTCCCAGTGGCCTTTATGCAAAAGTCTTTGCCTTCTAAAAATGACTCCATGAAGCAATTTCGTTATGATGGATAATTAAGGGCTCTGTTACCTTATGGAGGCCACTGAAATTTCTTCTGGAACTTTTCTATGGAATTAATTTTCCTGTACTTGCTCAGTTTTGCAAGTTTCCTAAACTTGTTCAGTTTACAGGAAGAAGTCAAATCATTTCAAGGTCCATAAAACCAAACGAGCAGCAGACAGTGGTTAATTAGTCTGAAGGAATCTTAGCAGCTACAAATCTATTAGTAGCTGGACACAGGGACTTCCACCAGTGGTTTTCCCAGTATTTCAAATATGAAAACTCTGTTTGCCAAAATACCTCCACACCTGAAATACATATAACCAAAAAACCCCACAAATATTAGTAATGCTTTTGAGTGCATCTGTATCTTCCTAATCGTAACAGGATCTGTATACATTTGAGAATTAGCACACAGACAAGAGTTGGTGAGCCTAGAGGCCAAGGGGCCTCAGTAATTTTTGACCCACAAGTAGGCAACCATTGACCTACAGCTTACCCTGCCCGTGTTTTTTGTCTTCCAGTAGAGAATAATTAATTTCTCACTTAAAACGAGAGGAAATGAGAGAAATTCAGACATAGCTGTGGCAAGTTTCTACCTTATTGGTTCTCTTGTTAAATCTGGGAATTGATTCTTCTTTTTTTTTAATAAGATTTTTTTTTTTTTTTAATGTGGACCATTTTTTAAGTCTTTATTGAATTTGTTACAATATTGTTTCTGTTTTATGTTTTGGGTTTTTTTGTTTGTTTGTTTGTCTTTGGCTGAGAGGCACGTGGGATCTTAGCTCCCCGACCAGGGATCAAACCTGCACCCCCCTGCATTGGAAGGTGAAGTCTTAACCACTGGACAGCCAGGGAAGTCCCCACTGATTCGTTTTTAATCCAAATTGTCTCCCGTTAGAAAATACAGCTTTGCAAGTTGTTGAATCTTTTAAAAGTCCTAATTGTAAAGCATTTACTGTCTGTGACAGTGGTTCTCAACAGTATCAGATTTAACAACCCTTTTCTATAATGAATATCCTTAATGTCCCCCTTCATAGCCTACTTTACCTATGACTGAAATAAACTAGTCCAAACAGCAATTTATTACTTCTCATGATCCTGTGGGTTCACAGGGCAGTTCTTCTGCTTGGTGTGGTGTCATGTGGGGCTCAGGACAGCTCAGAGGTCAAAATGGTCTCCCTCACACACCTGGCAGTTGGTGCTGGAAGCTCAGCTGGGCAGATTGGCCAAGGCCACACCTCTCTTCCAGGTGGGCCCCTCCAAGTGAGGGCTGGGGCCTCTTCATAGCATGGCAGGTGGGTTCTAAAAATCTGGCTATTTCATTAGATCTTTTAGTGTAGTCATATCTGAGCATTTACATATTGAATACATATTTTGTGAATTGTTTTCTTTTATTCCTCTGTTAAATTATAGTTGGGGTGCTATTTTCATTTTTTAAAACATTGTGCCTGTAGTTAAGATTCCATTATCTAAGAATTTCATTTGAGGGTATGTGATAGATGATGCTTCCAAAGACGGCCACAACAATCTCTCCCATCGCACGGGTTCTTTGACAATATAACCTCACCACTCCAACATCAAGAGATGGTTTCCCCTTTCCTTGAATTTGGGCAGACCCCATGACCTGGTTTGACCAATAGAATCCAGCAAAAAGATGCTGTGTAACTTTGGGGGGCTTGGCTTAAGAGGTTTGCAGTGTCTACCTTTGCTCCAGGAAACGAGTGATTTCCTTGATGTTGCAGTAACTACACGACTGACTATATTAATACCCTATTCAACTAACTGTGTACATCAGAGCCGGGACTAAGGTGAGGGGAGGGAGGTACTCATCTTGGGCACAAAATTTAAACGGCTCCTTAAATGTAAACTCAGTAATCAAGATCAACAATATTTTGATGCAATCTTTTAAAACATAAAATTAATGGATACCAAGGGGAAGGGGGAGGGATGAACTGGGAGACTGGGATTGACATATATACACAATTGATACTACATATAAAATAGATTACTAATGATAACCTACTGTATAGCACAGGGAACTCTACTCAATGCTCTGTGGTGACCTAAATGGGAAGGAAATCCAAAAAAGAGGGGATATATGTATATGTACAGCTGATTCACTTGGCTGTACAGCAGAAATTAATACAACATTGTAAAGCAACTATACTCCAAAAAAAATTAATTAAAAAAATATTAAATTAATGCCAAAAAAATCTATGATGAACAAAGTAACAAAACTTTAAAGACAGGATATACAGAGTAAGTTTTCCAGTAGTTCTGACACAATATCTTTATATCATTTAAGCTTCCCTGTCCATAATGACTTTTCCTAAATTATGAGTCTTTTTTGTGTAGCTTCTGATAAAACTCTTCAGTATTACTTTATACTGAAGGGCTACTGATTTACACTTGTATTAAAGTACTACTGACATATTTGTAGTAGGATATAGCTCAGGGTGTCTTTTTTTTTTCTATTGAGATAGAGTTGACATACAATACTATGTTAGTTTCAGGTGTACTACATACTGATTTGACATTTGCAATACATTATGAAATGATCATCAGGAGAAGTCCAGTAACCATCTATCCCCACACTAAGTTATTACAATATCATTGACCATATTCCTTAGTTCAGTGTATCCTTTTAAACTCTGGCAGGACTCAGGAATATTTTTCATTGTGCAGAACTGAATCGAGCTTTGAGGGACATCAAGCACACCCGGCCCCCTCCTCTGAGGGCCAGTGGTACCTCACATATCAAATCATTGTGTCAACCCAAAATGCCCCACGTTTCCAAACCCACTGACAGCGTAGGGGCTGCCCTGAGTGAGAACCTGGAGATGATCATCAGAGTATGAGTGAAACAAATAAACAGGCTGTATGTAAGCATCTTTTGAAAACTGTCTTGGTTACACAACTAAGGTTGATTTGAACTTTAATTAAGTCACACGTGAAGGCTCTCTAGGGTTTTTAAAAATTCAAGAGCCTTTAAGATATGATATTGCACGTCCTGCTTTAAAAACTAGATAATGATAAAAGCTTAAAGCTGAAGCAACCACACACTAATCACAATATTCCATTTAAAGCTCTCCACTGGAAGCCCTATAACAACTATACTGTTATTCATCTCTTTCGTCTAGCCACAAATAAGGTAATTAAGGGTTATTATGTTTTATTTAGTCATGTCTTTCACTATTTTGTTCCAAAATTCAGGCTTTTTGATTTTGGTAGTATGTCATGCAACTCAACAAATTATTTCCTTTGCATTAATTCACAATATAGGCATACCTTGTTTTTACTGTGCTTTGCCTTACTGTGCTTCACAGATATACTGCATTTTTTTACAAAGTGAAGGTTTGTGGCAGCCCTGCATCAAGCAAGTCTATCGGTGTCATTTTTCCAACAGCATTTGCTCACTTCGTGTCTCTGTGTCACATTTTGGTAACTCTCACAATATTTCAGATTTTTTCATTACTATTATATTTGCCATGGTGATCCGTGATCACTGATCTGTGATGTTACCACTATACTTGTTTTAGCATTTTTCAGCAGTAAAGTATTTTAAAATTAAGGTGGGTACATTGTTTTTTTAGACATAATGCTATTGCACACTTAACAGACTACAGTATAGTGTAAACATAACTTTTATATGCACTGGGAAACCAAAAACTTCATGTGACTCGCTTTACGGCAGTAGTCTAGAACCAAACCCACAACATCTCCGACATATGCCCATAATCAACTTTTCATTCCCAAGTCCCTTTGTAGGGGAAAAAGAATAAGATTTATGCGAAGAAATGTCCCAAACGCCCATACATTAAAAAAAGCTCCTAAAACTTATGGATTTTGCTGTGGTTATCAACTAGGAAAGCGCATATAAATTCTAGGGTTTTTGTTTTGTTTTGTTTTGGCAATGGCAAAATCTAATAAGTATTAAGTCAGAGTAACTGAAAACAATTTCAGGTGCACCTCTAAGATTTTCCCTCCACCTTAATGGTGGGCTACTTAACTCCATTTAAAGGTACATGCTTTTGACCACGTCACTTCTTAACCCCATGTCCCAAACATTTAATCATACATTTAATTTAACTAACAGTTATAATCACAACACTCTGAGCACTCTTAATTGTAACTAGATGTCTTAGATTATTAAAACGAAGAGTCTTTACTAAAAAACATCCCTGTCTTCTTGGTTATTTGGAAAATTAAGAATAGGGCTGGTGTTCCTAGGGCCATCAACCATAATATGCTGCAGACTAGCAGATCACCCTGTAGGTTCCTTTGGGTTCTACAGGATTTTGTGAGTTTTCCAAAACTTGTTCCAGCCACAAAGAGGACAGTTAACTTAATTAACTAATAAATAACTTGAACTGTCCATTTTTTCCTGTTGTCCTACAAGATCTTACATTAGAATTCAAAGACATTAAAGAATAAGGCAGATATTACAAATCGCTTGCCTTCTGAAATTCCTAAAACATGAAGTTTTCAGATGGCCTATAAAAATCTGATCGCTTATCTTATAAAAATGCTGTAACAGTGGGAGAGATATACCAAATAAACTGTCCAATCCCCACCCCCGGTGTTTTTTTGTAAACAGAATAAGTCCCCAGTGAGACTTTTTAAACCTAATTATTGATTTATGATCTCAAAACTATTTCATTAGGAAGCTTTCCTTCCCATTTTGGCAATCTATTTTTGGCACAAGAATCTAGGCCAAATACAAAGTTTATTGAATAATTTCTGGAATGAAAACTGTTGAAAATTCCCTATAAATATACTCTGAGTTTAGAGCATTAAAATGGTATTAAAAACTCAGTCTACAATACAAAGTACGTTATTATACGCTCCAATAAAATATGTCTTTAAGGCAAATTTACAGGACTGTAGCCTGTACATCCTGCAGTAGAGTCAAAATTATGTTTCATCTAAAGCATGAAATTTGGTGAGTACCAAATTCATCTTGCTGTGTCCTCCGTGAATACACTCCTTTGTTTATCAGCCATCACTAACATTTATTAACTATCTTCAAAATACAGTCCTTTCCCTCAAGAAGTTTAAGATATGGGTAAAAGTATAGAAGATGATATAAAGCCATTGCTATACTGTGAACATTTGTATAGAAATTCCAAAATGGAAAACTAGAAAAGTATTTAAAATATTTTCTAAGTTCGGTAAATGGCTTCTTGCATTCCTTCAGGCATTACAGAACATACTAAAAATACAAAATAATGAGGCATCATCCACAGAGCAGCAAAGACACACCTGTAAGAAGAGGTCATCTGACTCGGAAACTAAGGCCGCCTCAGAGCCCTTCACTTACATGGGCCCCTTCCAAGATACAGTAACCAATTTTATATTTGTAATTTTGTATTCTTCTCCTTTAGTGAACTTGAGGACATGGGGAGGGGGAAGGGTAAACTGGGACAAAGTGAAAGAGTAGCACTGACATATATACACTACCAAATGTAAAATAGATAGCTAGTGGGAAGCAGCCACATAGCACAGGGAGATCAGCTCCATGCTGTGACCACCTAGAAGGGTGGGATAGGGAGGATGGGAGGGAGACGCAAGAGGGAGGAGATATGGGGATATATGTATATGTATAGCTGATTCACTTTGTTATACAGCAGAAACTAACGCAACATTGTAAAGCAATTATACTCCAATAAAGATGTTAAAAAAAAAAAAAAAGCCTCCGAAACCACGTGAACTGCAGACCCCACAAAATCTGGACCTGCCCCAGCGAGAGAATAAACAATATGTGATTTCCATGTGAGTAGGATACTTGGCTGAGATAATTTCAAAACACTGTAACCAGAGAGATAGAACAGGTTCCTGGATGATAGAACTCAATTCTATTAAAATGTCAAGTCTCTCAAAATCAAATTGAGCATTTAATGCAAGTGCAATAAATATTCCAACAGCATTTAGAAAGCATAACAAGACTTTGGGAAAATCTGGGAAACATCTGGAAAAAAATAAGAATCACCAAGAAATTTTTGGAAAAGACAATTGAATGTGAGATGCAGAGTTGAGGGGAAAATGACTGCTTTTCCAGATACAAAACATATTATAAACCCTCAACAATTTAAACCACGTGGTACTACTGTAAAAAATGTACACACTGAACAAAACAAACGTTAGGACGTCTAAAAAATTAATAAATGGTAAAAGAGGTACACAAATTCAATAGGAGAGGGAAGAAGTGTTAGGAAAATGGTGATGGTACAATTGGTTAGATCTTTGGGAGTGAAAATCCATTTAGATCTTAATCTTATACCATTCTCTCAGATAAACTAAATAGATGAAGTAGTGAAATATTTTTTAAAAGATTAAATTAGGGGGCTTCCCTGGTGGCGCAGTGGTTGAGAATCTGCCTGCCAATGCAGGGGACACGGGTTCGAGGCCTGGTCTGGGAAGATCCCACATGCCGCGGAGCAACTGAGTCCGTGAGCCACAACTACTGAGCCTGCACGTCTGGAGCCTGTGCTCCTCAACAAGAGAGGCCACGACAGTGAGAGACCCGCACACCGCGATGAAGAGTGGTCCCCGCTTGCCACAACTAGAGAAAGCCCTCGCACAGAAACGAAGACCCAACACAGCCATAAATAAATAAATAAACACATACGTTAAAAAAAAAAAATCTGCACACACACACAAAACATTACAAATGAAAGGCAAGCAAGCTATGGGGATAAAATAGTGTCAGCAAGTATGCAAGATTAATATCAACTGTATATAAAGAGCTCATACAAATCTATACGAAAAGCACCAAGATCCCAAAAGATAAATATGCAAAAATCATGCACAAACAGTCTGGCAGTTCCTTAGAAGTTCAAACATGGAGTGACCATATGACCCGGCAATTGCATGCCTCGGTATATGCCCAAGAGGAGTGAGACTATATATCCACACAAAAACTTGTACATTAATGTTCAAAGAAGCATTAGTCATTACAATCAAAAAGTAGAAATAACCCAAATAACCATCAACTGATGAATGGAAATAAAATGTGTGAAATCCATACGATAGAATATTATTGGGCAATGAGAAAGAATGAAGTACCTGCTACAACATGGTTGAAGTTTGAAAACTTATGCTAAGAGAAAGAAGCCAGCCACAAAAGACCAATGTGCGATTATATGAAATACCGTATTCTATGAAATGTTCATATGAGTCTATGAAATATCCAGAACAAGCAGACATAGGGAGATAGAAAGTAGAGATGAGTGGTTTCCCAGGCCTGGGGCAGGTTTCAGGGGAGGTGAGAAGTGACCGCTAATGGGTACCAGGTTCCTCGCTGGAGTCATGAAAAGGCTCTAAAATTAGCTATGGTGATGACTGCACAGCTCTGTGAATATACTAAAAATCATTGAACTACACACTATAACTGGGTTAACTGTATGGCATGTGAATTATATCAATATACAGTACATTTATTCAATATGCAATATAGATAGTATATTCTATCACTATACTATATACTATAGCAATATACAATATTACAAATAGCTCTATTATAACAATCTGTTATTTTTTAAAAGCATGCACAGTCAAATCACAGGAGAGCAAGTTCACAAACATGAGGAAATTACCAACATCCCTAGTAATCAAAGAAATACAAATCAAAGCAATAAGGAGACACTATTCTTAGCAATAAAAATAATAGGGGGATAGTTTTTAAATGATAATTCTCACTGCTGCCAGAAGGATGGCAAAACAGATATTCTCATATATTGTTAGTGAGAGTGCAAAGTGGCACAGCCCTTTTTAAAAATTTTATTTATTTATTTATTTATTTATTTTTGGCTGTGTTGGGTCTTCATTGCTGTGTGCAGGTTTGAGCTTCCTCTAGTTGCGGCGAGCGGGGGCCACTCTTCATCGCGGTGCGCGGGCCTCTCACTATCGCAGCCTCTCCTGTTGCGGAGCACAGGCTCCAGACGCGCAGGCTCATTAGTTGTGGTGCACGGGCCTAGTTGCTCCGCGGCATGTGGGATCTTCCCAGACCAGGGATCGAACCCGTGTCCCCTGCATTGGCAGGTGGATTCTTAACCACTGCACCTCCAGGGAAGTCCAGCACAGCTCTTTTTAAAGGTAGTTTAGGGCTTCCCTGGTGGCGCAGTGGTTGAGAGTCTGCCTGACAATGCGGGGGACACGGGTTCGAGCCCCGGTCTGGGAGGATCCCACATGCCGCGGAGCAACTAGGCCCGTGCACCACAACTAATGAGCCTGCGCGTCTGGAGCCTGTGCTCCGCAACAGGAGAGGCCGCGATAGTGAGAGGCCCGCGCACCGCGATGAAGAGTGGCCCCCGCTCGCCGCAACTAGAGGAAGCCCTCGCACAGAAACGAAGACCCAACACAGCCAAAAATAAATAAATAAATAAATTTATTAAAAAAAAAAAAAAAAAAGGTAGTTTAGCAATATATATCAAGAACTCCAAATATAGTTATATTCTGCCTCAGCAGTGTTGATTATAAAAACACCTACAAAATTCATCTTCTATATGAGGGGGGAAATCATTATATACAAAGATTCACATTTCTGTATTATGTATGACAGTGAAGAAATGAAACATCTTAAATGTTCGGTAATAGTGAAATAGGTAAGTGTTTGTGGTATACACACTAAATGGAATATTATGCAGCCACTAAAAATATATCACATACTTGTCTGGGAAAATTATTATTACATGACATCAAGAGAAAAGTGACAGCACAAAAATGTATATACAATATGATTACAACTAAGCTAAATTTTTTCTCCTTTTTTTGTATTTTTAAATTATCTTTAATAAAGCATATTTATAAATTTTAACAAATATCAAAAAGAAAAGATAAAACAGCAACAATAACTACAATGCAAGGGACTACATGATGCTTGGCTTATGGATGCTATAATGAGCACCAGAAATTCAGAGAAGAGTTTCAAACTCAACGTTTCAATGTTTCATCTGCAGGTGACTTGGAGTTTCAAGGCTTTTCTTCCTCCAACAAAATCATTCAATGAACTCATTTATAGACCCCTCGGCCCTGGCATGTACAAACAAAAACCAATAAATACGGGATAATGTACACCTCAATCCATTTTATGAGATGTGATTATTTTCCCTTCAGTCCTAACTCTGCTCTACAACTATATTTACAATAAACATTCACTCAAACTACTTCCAATCTAGATTTGTTTAATATGTTTTTAAAGAAAAGATAGTATATAACCTGCTTTAAATTGCCACAAATAGAATCAAATATGGCAACATCTTTAAGGAAAACTACTCACAATCAAAATAGAATACATTTTATTCTTTAAAAGAATATCCAGGTGGCAACATTCTGTATACAGTAGGTAATTTCATGTTATTTAATTTCAGAAATTTGGAATATTTCTTTGAAACAGAAAATGAAGCATTCACATAATTTTCATCATTGGTAATTTGGCACACAAAACTCTTCCCCCAAAAGGTAGATTATGGATAATAAAGTAAAGGAGGAAGGAGGACAGGATTTTAATAAAAAGTTGCAATTTATAAATTGTAATAATATAATTAAACAGAGTACAAGCCTTCAGAAATTTTGAGTTTTGAAACACTGAACGTTTAATCAGGAATCAATACTATCTATGAAGTACCTCTTGCCCTCCATCCACTTTCCTCCATCCTCTCATCTCCTTCCTGACAAAAATCAATATCATCAAAATGCTGTACAACTTTCCTCAAGACTACTTATTTTATTGAAGTCAAAGACTAAGTAAATACACTTGAGCTTCAAATTTAAGAAAACAAAACTTGTGAACTGCTTTATTCTACCTTGGCTCAGCCAATCAGAACCCAATGTTGCCTTGGAAACCCTCATGCTTATTAGCAAAATAACTCTGTTGCTCGATTCTTAAAGCATTAAATATCTACTTAGAAATCATTTAAAAATCTATTGATAAACAGTCAACATTTCAGAGAACAACAACAACAAGAACACAAAAATTTATTATCTGGGTTGCTTTCCCCTAATCATTATACGAGGACTCTACGAGATTAAGAGAACCATTTCACCCTGTTCTTATATCCATTTCTTGTTTGCCAAAAACTTTGAAAATATAAAGAGAGAAAATGCATATAGTCTGATTTTGTCTGTGTATACTGCATACCATATATTTCATTTCATCACACACAAATGTGTTTGTTAGATTCAATTACATTTAGTTATTTTGTATCATCCTTGGTGTACGTGAGGAAAATTTTAGAAACAAAACCTCTAACTGGATAAGAAGAAAACTGCAATGAATTACAAAAGTAGACACTATATTGGCCATATTCTCTGACTACAGCACTAGAAACACAAATTAATAAAATTAATTTTGGAAAAAAAACACCTGAAAAAAATGTAACCTCTCCTATACAACTTCTAAGTCAAAAAGCAAACCATAATTACAGATTACCTATAAAATAATGAAAATAAGAACACTTCTCTGTTTGGTAAGTATGGCTCTAATTGATTTCATTATTTTTTAAAAAGTAAAAATATACAAACCAGCCTGTAACTAAAAGAGGAGAAAAGAAAAAGAACAAAACCAGAAATGACTTAAGGAAGACAAGAAATAATAAATATAAAAGGGAAAATTAGAAAAACAAAACAAACAAGAAACCCTGTACTTACATACTGGCTGTCGTGCCCCCTCCTCCCAAGGCCCCCTTCAGATCCAAGGCTATTGCTGAGAATGTTGGCTGCTGCCGGCTCACAGCTGAATCCATCCTCTGGAATTACCCGCAGCCAAAGGAAGTTGCCTCGCATCAGTTATGTCCCTTCATCAAGGGAGGCCCACATACAATTCCTGGTCAGCGCAAGGATACAAATGCCTAGCCCTGTGCCTTGATCTGGCACATCCATGAAAGGCTATTTCAGCCTCAGTGCTCTGCGTGGAAGCAGCTGAGGCTGCCATTGCAACCACAGTTCAACTTCTCCCTCTGCTTAAAGCTATTTCCCTTGCCTCACAAAGGAGTTGTTCCTGAGAAGAATCCTCAATAACTCCTACATGCAAATCTCACAGTCTCTGTTCCTAAGGTCATCCGATCAATCGGCAACAGCTGGTGCTGGAAGTGGTCCTGGGAAGGAGGCTTTAACATGAGATTCTGGAGCTGGATCACCCACTGGCCAGGTGGCATTGAAGACACATCACTGGTGGAGGATGGGGCACGGGTAGCCTCTGGCATAACGTGGTGGTACAATTATTAAAATGTGCATGGCATGAAGGGGGGTTGCATACTGGTGAGAGGGAATGCACTGGTGAGTGCAGTATCTCAGGAGTTTGAGAGACGAGAGAGTAGTCATTAGAAGGCTGTTGCTGGGAATTCCCTGGTGGTTCAGTGGTTAGGACTCCGTGCTTCCACTGCAGGGGGCACGGGTTTGATCCCTGGTCAGGGAACTAAGATCCCTCCAGCGGTGTGGCCAAGAAAAAAAGAAAAAAAAGGCCGTTGCTGAGGACAATGGATGCACCAGAGAAAGTCACTGAAAGACTGGAAGACTGAGGTTAATTAATCATCAATTAGAGGTGAGTGTGAAGTTAGACAGCCTCTTTGGCACCATTTAGAGACTCTCATCTCCTGTGAGTGGAGACCAGAAAAGGCTGAGGCTCAAGCCCAGGACTCAATTATTATAGGAGTAGCCGAGCTTCAGAAGAGGCTGAATGCACAGGCTTGGCCCATCTGCTACTTAAGAACAGGGCCCATCAGGAAGGAGTTGACCCTAAGGCATGTGATGGGGACACCTTGACTCCCACATTCTCCCCAGCCCCTGGGCCTGCAGAAGTGGCCCACTTCACCCTGTGAAAGGCCAGCACTCCCTCCTTGCTTGAAGATGATGCAGAGTCCTTTGCCTTGCAAGAACAAAGGCATTTCCCTCAGACCCAACCCCACCTCCCTTCTGGCCCTCAGACAAATAAGTAGGGTTAAGTCTACTTAACCTACATAGCCCAGCCTGCTAAGGGAGAGAAGAGATTATGCCCCTCAAAGGAGCCTCAGGACCAAGCTAGCATGTACCATCAGAAGCCAAGAGAGTGTTTGGATCAAAGGGTGTTGGATCAAAGTGAGTGGAAGACAAAGGAAAAGAATAAAGGAAAGGTGATCAGTATGGACAACCCTATGACACAGGATTTAACCCTTACAAGCATCCTGGAAGATAACGTCAACCCATGCTGGGATGGCTCTGAGAAGCTTGTAGGAAACACGTCTGCATTCGGTGAAGAGGGAATGCCAGAACTGCCACAGCAGACAGGAAAATAAAGGTCCCAAAGGTTCAGAGGAACGTTCTAGAGAGGATATACTATGTCAGGTCAGCAAACTCACCCAGGGGACACTCCTTAATAAACAGGGAAAGCACTGGGATGAGAGGCACCAATATCACAGTCAAGGTCAAGGTCAGTGTGGCTGTCTTCTGTGGGCTGGGCTGACATTGGGAATGCTCTTACAGAACTGGGCTCCGTGATAGCAGTCGGGATGGTAGAGTCTTGGAGTGATGGAGGGCAGGTTGTGGGCAATTACTGTAATCACTGGCAAGGTTAGACTGAAGGTGTGGGGGAGGGTGGGTGTCTGGCCCACTGAGATATGGAGATGCTTCACAGAACATAACATCCTTAGAGACAAGATGGGTACACAGCCAATAGGCATAGTGCTCAAACTACACAATCAAAAGACATCAAGGATGAGATCCTCAGGGACTGAGAGCAGTCACCCCGAGGAAGAATCACCACACTCTGCCTAGTTCCTGGATCTGAGCCAGTCCTCAAGCTGGGAACCCTCTGATGGAAGACTGGCTGGGTCCCAGGAGGAAGAATCCTGACACTCATGGTATTTATGATGAAGATTCTCCCAGTCCTTCCCTCAAAGGGACATATAATCATTTACTCCAGTACAGTGGGTGTGGAACCTGAAGAGTGCTAGCAGGCACTGGCTATTTTCTTAGTGATGGGAAGTGTGAGATGCAATATTTTGCCAATTACTTTTGGAAGGAATGCTCCCAACCACAGGATTCCTTACAACTTCACCAATATGGTGGGGCTGGGACCAGATGCCTGGCACTTCGGTGCTCCTCCACGTGGCCTCTTTCTCCAAATGATATCTCATCATTCAGGGCCTCTCCATGGGGCCTCTCTCTCAATCTGACTGTAACCACAGGAGACCCTGACATCAATCAAGCCATTGCTCAGCTGAGTCCATGGAGTCAAGAGAGACAATAAAAGGACTGTTTTAAGCCACTGAGTTTTAGAGTGGTTTACTACACAACAATAGAGAACTAAAACAAGAACTTAGTACATGAAAATGGTGTCTGCCTTGATGAAACACTAAAACATGTGGCATTAGCTTTGGGACCAAGATGGAGCTCCTTGAAGAGATCAAAGTGAAGGCTTGAAAGACAGCAATGAAATTGCTATTGGAGACGGAAGGGGAACCTGAGTATTATTACATCATAACAGCATGCTGTGCAAACACATGCATGACACACACCGTGGTGAAACTGTCACCTGCAGTCAGGTGGGAAATAGAAAAGGTACCTAAGGAACTCATGAGTCTGACTGAGGCTACTTACAGGCAGACTGTTGAAAGCACCAACTGTTTTTGTTTTGTTTTGTTTTTGTTTTTAGCTGCCTATGAAAAGTACATGGGAAGTAAGATTTAAAAAAGAAAAGAGGAAGTATATAGTTTTTGAGCAGATTTAGAGAAAATATAAAGGAACCAGGATATATTGGGTTTTAAAGCAATGCTCAAGGTAAGAAATGGACTCAGAGGGGGAAAAAATCAACTCTAGGACATGGAAAGTAAAATATGCCTCAGTGTCAAGTTCAGATTAAGGGTGGGACTGTGAGACACTTTGTGGAAACCTCAGGAAGACTTTAGGTGATGCGTCATAAAGCCTTTCAGCTGAACAAAGAGCCTTCTAAGAATCCTCTGGGCGTGCCTCATACGGCCTCTCACCCAGACAACAGAGCTTCTAAGAATGAATTCTAAGGAAGTTGTCCCAGAGGAACCTCACATGCCAGTTTCAGAAAGAAGTGTAGCTGTGGCTTGTACCCAATGGAGTTGATTGTGATTTGATACCAAAAAAAATGCACAATGTTTTAAATGAACTGAATCCATTTGGACTGAAAGGGATAGAGTCAGTTCATAATGAAAAGAGGTCTCGGGACCCTCAAACTTCTACAGGCAGTAAGCAGGCTAAGAAAGCTGCTTAGCTTCTAAGAGGGGCCATTTACTATGGAAAAGGAAGGATGACTCAGGGCAGAGTCAAGAGGCTTGGGAACTATTCCTACGGATCAGGACTGGTCTAAAATGAAGGACTGGGAACGTGTGCCCTGCTGGATTTCAGAAGCACTCTGAATCATGGCTGCAATGCGCCTACCGTTTCCCCCTTGTGGCTATTCCAGTTTTCCTGTTCCTGCCTCATCACTGTTGGGTGAATGTTGAGCAAGTAACTTCTCTCTTTAATTTACAGTTCTTTAGAGCAAGAAGAACCTACTAAGGAGCTACATCCAAGGAAACACACTTGAGAAGATCCATCAATGCCTACACCTGATTTAGATGATGAGATCCTAGATTCAAGTTGATGCCATTATAGGATGAGACTTGTGGTCTTGGGAAAAGGGACGAGTTGCATTTTGTGTGAGGGAGGAATGTGAATTGTGGCCAGAGGGTGGACAGTGGCAGCTATTCTTCAAGGACAACCCTGAATAATTCTGCCCCTCCCTGCATGTGCCTACTGCTACTCCCATCTGAGACAAAGCTTATGTCCCATTGATCTGGGTTGGGGCCTGTGACCGCTTTGATTAACAGAATGCAAGAAGGTGATATTCTGGGACTTTGGAACCTAAGCATTAAGAAGGCCAAGCAGCTTCCAGTTCTTCCCTCTTTGACCCTTAAGACAACATGTGAGAAGTTCTGGCTATCTCGCTGGATGGAGTGGCCACATGGAGGAGCACGGAGACATCTGGACACCCAGCCCAGCCCCATCTGACTGCAAAAGATTCCACACAGCACCAGTAGAGGAGACCCCCAGAGGAGCCCAGGCAAACCACAAAATATGAGCTATAACTAAATTATAATAACTAAGTTTGGGGGTAGTTTGTTATGCAGAAACAGATAACAAAACAGTCAGGGTAAGGAGGCCTGGGGAAGAGGGATGTGGATGAGCCAGTGGTAGTGGACGTGAAATGTGAAGTTCTTTGTACGGTACGTTAGTTCCCACAAGAGAGCAACCACCAAGGAAGAGACACTCACAGAACACCTCAGCCAGTTCACCTCAGCCAGCAACTATCATCCACCGTCCCAGTGGTGATTCAGTGAGCTCTTGAACGGAACAGCTGTGGTGCTAGGGATGAGGCTACGGAAGGGCCCGACAGCATGGGCCGCCATTCACCAAGGCTGAGACAGTTGCTGCCGCTGCTGAATGTTCATTCTGCCAAAAAACAGAGACTAACACCAAGCAGCCCTCAATATGGCAACCGGTCAAGGACACCATCTGGTCACCTGATGGCAGGATGGACCCCTTGCACCCTGAATGGGGCAGTGACTCCTGACTCTGATACATGCTCCAGGTACAGGCTTCCCTTTGGCACCCATACAACCTAAACTACACCACTATCGAAGGACTGGTGCTTCACCAGTGACCTGGGGCCACACATAACATTACATCAAGCCACTTTTCTTCAAAGAAGGTGCAGCAGTGGGCATATGACCACGGGATCAAGTTATCCTTTCACTTACTGCATCACTCAGAAGCTGCTGGCCTGATAGAGCAGTGAGATGGCCACTTAAAAACATAACTGAGCCAAAATCAAAGCCAGCTTGGAGGTGATACCCTGGATAGCTGCTCCTTGGGACATGGTATACACCCGAAATCAATGACCATTATATGGTACTGTGTCAACAGTACATAGCATACATGGGAACCAAGGTTTGGATGTAGGCATGGAACATGTTAGCATCACTTCCAGTAACCTACTTAAGAAATTTGTATCCACAATTCTAGGCAGAATGCTTCCACCAAGGGACACAGCAAGATTGTCCATAAACTTAAAGCACTGCTGCCTCCAAGTCACTTCCGGCTCCTTTTGCCAAGAGACCAGCAGGCAAGGAAAGTAATTATCAATCTGTAAAGAGTACTCATCAGGGGGTGAAAGGATAGAATACACTGACAGCCCGGTGACTCATTGTGGTGTTTCTTGGGACGCCTCTTTCCAATTTTGATGGTAAATAGAGAAGTGCAGAATTGACAGCCAATGAAGGGCATGATGAGCACGAGTTCAGACCCCTCAAGGGTGACAGTCAAGATCAATCCATCAGATAAGCTTCCAAGACCAGAAGAGATGCCAGCAGAGGGTAAAGACGCAGATGATGAGGGTCAATTACAGCCTCAAGACCAGCTATAATGGCCAGAGCCATAATTCATCCCACTAACCTTCCTCTTGTGAATTTCCCAGAAAAAGAGACTATCCAGCATCGTGGAGAAGATGTTCCCAGATGGGATGAACTTACTATATGAAGCAAGTGAATCCAATCAGTAGAAGGGGTCAACTATAGTGGACCCTCAGGACCAAGGACATATTTCTTCTGTTGCTGGTAGTGTTGGCTGTTGACAACTCACAGCTTCATCACTCTTCAGGAATTGCCCGTGGCCAAAGAAAGATGCTTTGCCCAAGGCTCTGACCCCTCCCCATGGATTGTCCACATCCAGTGACTGCTTGATATGGAGACACAGAGGGCTTTGTATTGATTTGGGATATCTCTGAAAGGCCTTCTCGGCTCCAGAGTTCCCTATGGTATTTATTGGTTAGGGTCTCTGCTGTGACTGAATCTCATTTTAACTCTTCCCTCAGCCCAGTCTCATTTTTCCTTAGAGCACTTCACCTCTTGTACCCAAATCTCAGCATCTCAGTATGTTTCCCTGGGAACCTGATTTGCTGCAACTTGCTAAATAAATCCAAGTTTGTATTAATGTAGATAGTCATCTCTACCAGATAATTCCACGTTTTTGTTTTCCACCAAAATCCAGCCAAGTTCAAGAGTACTCATTATTTTGGGTCCTCCCCAACTCTTGCAAGTGTTAGCCTAAAATTTTTGCCAATCTGGTGCCTGCATAGTGGTAAGTCATTCCATATATAATTTACATTCTCCTGATTACTAATGAAATTTAGCATCTTTTCATTTGCTTAGAGGCCACTTGGATTTTCTGTTCACATCTACTGCCCATTTTTCTATTAGGTATTTTTCTCCTCCTCTTCTTCCTCCACTTCCTCCTTCTTTTTAAAAATAATCTATATATGATCCAGTGTCGGTTTTATGAATTACAACTCTTGGCTTCCCATTTAATTTCTTTAAGAGTGTCTTTGGATGAATATAACCTCTTAATTTTGATGTAATCAAATTTATCAACCTTTACCTTTGTAATGAGTGGGACCTTTTTTTCTTTTCTTTGTCTCGCTTAAGATAGTCCCTATCATGAGGTCGTGAAGATATTTATCTGTATTATCTTCTAAAAGCATTATTGTTTCATTTTTCACACTTAAGTCTGTGATTCACTTGGAATTGACTTTTTTGTGTGTGGTGTGAGGTAAGGATCCAATTTTCATTCTTTCCATATAGATAACCAATTGTTCCCATACCATATATTGAAAATGCAGTCCTTTCCCCACTGTTCTACAGGGATACCTTAATTTTTTAAATAGACTTTATTTTTTAGAACAGTTTTACATTTGTAAAAAAATTGAGAAGATAATGCAGAGTACTCACATACCCCACATTCAGTATCCCCTGTTATTAACACCTTACATTAATATAGTACACTTGTTACAATTCATAAACCAACATTGGCACATTATTGTTACTAAAGTCCACAGGTTATTCAGATTTCCTTAGTTTTTGCCTAATATCTTTATCCCATCCAGCATACCACATCACATTTACTTGTCTTGTCTCCTTAGACTCCTCTTGGCTGTGACGATTTCTCAAACATCCCTTGTTTTTGAGGATCTTGACAGTTTTAAGGTGTACTGGTCAAGTATTCTGTAAGATGACCTTCCATTGACATTGATCTGATGTTTTCATCACGAATAGACTGGGATTATGGGTTTGGAAGAGGAAGAGCACAGAGGTAAAGTGCCATTATATAAGGGTACCAACTATCAATGTGACTTGTCACTACTGAGGTCCTTGTTCCCCTGGCTGAGGCAGTGTTTGCTGGGTTTCTCCACTATAATGCTATTCTTTCCTCACCCCCACCCCCGGGGAACTTTCCATACTGTACTCTTCGGAAGGAAATCACTATGCACAGCACACACTTAAAGAGTGGGGAGTTATGCTCCCCCCGCCACCCCTCCCTGAGCGCCTACCTTCTTAAAAAATTAAATGTCCTTAAGTATGTTTCCTAAATAAGTAGGCCACTGGAAACAATTGCATCAATACCCTATTTTCTTATATGTTTTAGAATAGGTTTTATATAACAAGGGGAAACAAATCCCCTAAATATAATTTCTAAGATTCTGGTAAAAATATACATTACATAAATTTTACCATCTTAATCCTTTTAAGTGTACAGTTCATAGTGTTAAGTACATTCAGATTGTTGTGTAACCAATCTCCAGAACTCTTTTCATCTTGCAAAACTGAAACTCTATACCCATTAAACAACAGTTCTACATTCCCCTGCTTCCCCCAGCCTCTGGCAGCCACCATCCATCCTACTTTCTGTTTCTGAATTTGACTACTCTAGGTACCCCATATGAGTGCCATCATACAGTATTTGTATTTTTGTGACAAGCTTATTTCACTTAACATAATGTCATCGCGGTTCATCCATGTTGTAGTGTATGTCAGAGTGGCCTTCCTTTTCAAGGCAAAATAATATTCCATTGTATGTATGTTCCACGTTTTGCTTATCCATTCATCCGTCAATGGACATTTGGGTTGCTTCCACATTTTAGCTACTGTGAATAATTCTACTATGAACATGGGTGTACAAATATCTCTTTGACACCCTGCTTTCAATCCTTTTGGGTATGTACCCAGAAGCAGAATTGTTGAATTTTATAGTAATTCTATTTTTAATTTTTTGAGGAACCACCATACTATTTTCCATAGTGGCTGTACCATCTTATGTTCCCACCAGCAATGCACAAAGCTTCCAGTTTCTCCACATCTTCACCAACACTTGTTATTTTCTGCTTGTTGTTGTTGTTGTCTTTCAGGATAGCCATCCTCATGTATATGAGGTAATATCTATTGTGGTTTTGATTTGCATTTCCCAAATGGTTAGTGATGTTGAGCTTTTTCTCATGCACTTATTGGCTATTTGTATATCTTCTTTAGAGAAATTTCTACTCAAATCCTTTGTCCATTTTTAAATTGGGTTTTTTTTTTGTAGTTGTTGAGGCGTAGGAGTTCTGTATATATTATATATATATATATATATATATATATATATATCTGATATTAAATCTTTATCAGATATATTATTTGCAAATATTTTGTTCCACTCTGTGGGCTGCCTTTTCACTCTGACAGTGCCCTTTGTTTGCAAAGAAGGTTTTAATTCTGATGTAGTTCAATTTATCTATTTTCATTCTTGTTGTTTGTGCTTTTGATGTCACATCCAAGAAATATAACCAAATCCAATGTCGTGAAGCTTTCCCCCTATGTGTTCTTCTAAGAGTTGTATAATTTTAGATCTTACACTTAGGTATTTGATTTACTTTGAGTTGATTTTTATATGTGGTATAAAGTAAGGGCCCAACTTCATTCTTTTGCATGTGGGTATCCAGTTTTCCTCACACCATTTATTGAAAAGACTGTCTTTTCCACATTAAATGGTCTGGGCACTCGTTGAGAATCATTGACCATACCCACAAAGGCTTGTATCTGAGTTTCCTATTCTCCCTCAATGTTAATTTTAAAAGAGAAAAAATTTTCAAAATTTTATATACAGTATGAGTTCAGGTATTATTTTTATGTTACAAAAAATGTTATTTAACAAATAAAAATAATACATGTTCATTGCAGATAATAAAGAACTTACTTATAGAAAGTAAAGTATAAAAAAGAAAAAAAATCACTGATAATCTTATTTTGGTGTATTCTTATTTTGGTGTAATCTTATTTTGGTATAGATCTATAAATATCTCTTGATGGTATTCACCATCAAGAAATATATGTAGATCATCAATGTAAGTAATTCAGTCTCATTACAAAATTGGGATCATGTTTTTTGATAGTTTTGAATCTAGCTTCTTATACCTAATACAGTATTTTAACATTGTCCAAAGGCTTTTTTTTCCCTGAAACACATTTTGTAAATGGCTGTATAGTATTCCAATGTTCAAATAATATACCAAAATTTATTTCATCATTTCCACTAGAGTTGCATATTTTATCTTGTTTGTAATTTCTCACTATTTTTTTTTTTAAAGAAATTCACGTTCTTTTATTTATTTATTTATTTATGACTGTGTTGGGTCTTCGTTTCTGTGCGAGGGCTTTCTCTAGTTGTGGCAAGTGGGGACCACTCCTCATCGCGGTGCGCGGGCCTCCCACCATCGCGGCCTCTCCTGTTGCGGAGCACAGGCTCCAGACGCACAGGCTCAGTAACTGTGGCTCACGGGCCCAGTTGCTCCGTGGCATGTGGGATCTTCCCAGACCAGGGCTCAAACCCGTGTGCCCTGCATTGGCAGGCAGACTCTCAACCACTGCGCCACCAGGGAAGCCCCCTGTAATTTCTCACTATTATAAATAATGTTGCAGTAAACATCATTGTACTTAAATTTGTACAGATACTTATTATTATAACCTTAGGCATACACTACTTTAATAATAACAACGAAGAATTTTGCTAGAAGAAAGTAAAACTTTGCTCTAGATTCTTATATACTGACTCTTTCTAGAACGGCTTTCCTCAGTGGTATTCAAAACTGACTTTCCACAACTTTAAACATAGCTTTTTATCACAGAGATTAGATTTTCCTTTATAGTTATACATACTTTCAAAATAACAGGACCAATATTTGTGTTTCTCCAATGGTGGACTCCAGATTAAAATTCTTAAGATTTTAGAATATATTATTTGGGAAACCAAGGAGTCATCATCTCTTACTGTACGTTTTGATCTCAAATCTCAACTTGGTTTTAAAGTTTAAAATGTATTTTCAGGGCTTCCCTGGTGGCGCACTGGTTGAGAGTCTGCCGGCCAATGCAGGAGACACGGGTTCGAGCCCTGGTCTGGGAAGATCCCACATGCCGCGGAGCAACTGGGCCCGTGAGCCACAACTACTGAGCCTGCGCGTCTGGAGCCTGTGCTCCGCAACAAGAGAGGCCGCGATAGTGAGAGGCCCGCGCACCGCGATGAAGAGTGGCCCCTGCTCGCCGCAACTAGAGAAAGCCCTCGCACAGAAACGAAGACCCAACACAGCCAATAAATAAATTTAAAATGTATTTTCAAAAATAAAAAATTAATTTTAATGCCAAAATTTCTAGAAGGTTGTTTTTGTTTAATGTTTTTTAATGGGTGGGGGTAGAAGCGCATTTTATTTGCTTACAGACAAAATTAAACACTTCAAATAAATAGTAAATTTCTCATAGTTTCTGGCTTAATAGCACAAATTTATTCTTACCAAGTTTATAATAGATGATTAAGTCAAAAGTGAGTAGGCATGGAAAACTGATTTCTAATTTCCATTATTTTTCCCAATCTTTATGTGTAAATACTTAGCTGATAGGGTTTGGTAGCAAATTTATTTTTGAGTCCTGATCTATGACAACTTAAAATTCACATTTCAACCTAATAATCCATATGTTTACAGTTTAAAAGTTACATTTTGGTGACTGGGATAAACACAAGAGGAGGCTTCTGGGATGCTAACATTGTTTTACATATTGACCAAGATATTGATTACAAAGGTGTGTGTTTATTTTGTAAAAATTTCTTCGGTTGTACTCCTAATGATTTGTGCACATTTCAGTACGTATTTAAGCTTAATAAAGAGTTTCTTTTAAAATTATATTTTAAGAGTTTTCTTAAGGATATGAGTCTCTACATTTTGCAGTTTAAATACTGAACAATGAAAATTCGAGTGGCTTCTCTTAAAAATTTAAGCTATGAAAACAATTTAAAACTGAGTTGTGTACTACGATTTTACAGATATAATTTATTCTCACATCATTCTTGTAAGTTCAACAATTATTTTCAAAAGAGTGGATATATGTATATGTATAACTGACGCACTTCGCTGTACAGCAGAAACACATTTTAAATCAACTATACTCCAATAAAAATTAATTTAAAAAACCACAAGTACATGTAAAATAACACACACAGTTGTTTTCAATATGCAAAAACACAGACTGCAGGACACCACCAAAGGGGCTCAACATGAAGCACTTTAAATGAAGTGCTGCAGCTGATAAAATTAACATTCTTAATTATTTAAAAGGTTTCAACTTCTTAAACTATTTTCTAGTTAAATGCATTATGGCTTCTTCTACCACCAAGTTATCCCTGCTCTGCTGGTTGTAGCAATAAGTTGAACGTTTCAGGTGTCACATCCACCAAAATTCAGAGAAATAAAATTAAAATTCATGTTGGCATTACTCATTAGGATGTATTATGAATGCAGAAAAAAGGTAGTTGTGTTTCTCTGGCAGCTTAACGTCTTATTCCCCCTAAACCTTGTATCATATGACATCAGATACAGATGTTAACAAATGAACACAGAAACATATTAGCCATGTGGTCTCCTACCATCCTCCATTATCTAAAGAAATGCTACAATATAAAAAACTTTAAATTGTTAATTATTTTCAATCACATGACTATGACCTTCTCTAACAAGTTTGTATAAACCACAGCACTTGATTCACCTTTTACTGCATTACTTCAGTGAGTTTCCCTCTGATTTTATATATGAAGTTTAAGTATACAACTGTTTATCAGGAACATATTTACATGCTCAGATGCTCAGCAAAGCCTTTTAAATGCTCTTCAGCCTTTAACTAATGTCCTAAATGATCTCAACATATTCTGGGCTTGGTTGGTATTACAGACCCAAGAAACTAGGAACAAAATAACGCTCCCCAGAAATAGCACTTATTACAACATCTATACCCAATACACATTGTACAAAGCCAACACATCCATAAATAATTAAGCAATTAAAAAAAATGTTTCCCACCTATCTTATCTGTATGCAACAGCCTAGCACAAAGAAATTCACTAAGTACCTGCCCACATAATAAAATCAACTACTTACATTAGAGGGCGGTTTTGCAGTCCTCATCCCACCTCCATTCTCATGTAATCCTCTCCATTTTCTGGCCTCTAAATCCCATTAATCTCCCAAATAGGGTGAAGTAGAACATACTTAGAAATTTAGGATCAAGTTTAAAACTACCACCTAGGCATCTGTCAAGTGCAGATCCTGGTATTCTCTCACAAAGGTGTCCTAAAATAGAGGTCTGTCTGGGCTCCCCAACTGCCAAACACCAGCCTGGGGTCCAAGAATTCCTAGACACCAGATTAGCCCCCATTGCTTGGCTTGAACCTATTCTTCTTTCTCTTCCTCTTCCATATTTTCTCTGGGCTATTCCAACCTGCCTTTATTTCTAATCTTGTCTTCTCTACACAAATGCTATCAAATTGTTTTCCAACGACGTGTTTCACACGAAGATTTCATGTTCCCACACAGTTTTCATTTCAGTAAAATGAAGCAGCACAATGAGCACATGACTTAATGCCCTTTAGTATTCCATGAATGTTCAGTGGGGTATTTTCTTTCCTTCGTGAGATTTCGAACAAAATATTAATGAAACTTCAGAAAAACCAATTAAAGTATCACCTTTGGTTTTAAATTAACGAATCAATCAAGTAGCTCTATTTTAGAGGAGAGAACTTCTGGGTAGGTAGTACAGGAGTGAGAAGCATGGGCTCTGAAGCCTGACAACTCGAGTTTAAATCTGCACTGTGCTAGGCACTAACTGTGACTTCAGGCAAATCACTCAGTTGCACGGAGCCTCAGTTGGCTCACCTGTACAATGGAAACAATAGGACCTACCTGGGAGAGTTGTTGCACGGATCTCACACTTTCATCCAGGAAAGCACTTAGAAGCGTGCCTGGCAAGTAGTAAGCACTCAAAAAATGTTAGCCTTTATTAATATGCTAACATGGGGGGAAACATAAAGCAGAGCATAACTACATACTTGCAGGAATAAGACATACCACTTTTCTCCAGAACCGTCTTTCAAATTAATCTATGCCCAAGACAGTAATTATTATGGTGAAACTGATTACGTCACCAAGGCAGCATATATTTAGAGAACAAAGTACAAGGTAACGATTTTGGAGAGCTTTGCATTCTTTGTGAAATAAATGGTAATATGCTTATAGAATGTCGTTAATCTTTCTCATAATTTGGGTTTTTTTAAAGTGTAACAATGATACAGTTGTAAAAAAACGTTTTCTCCCTTTCTGAATATATGGGACATTTTGCAGGTTTACTCTATTCTCTATTAAATTCTAAAACTTTAGTAGAAAAAGTAAACTATAACATACAAATGCTCTTACAATAGTGTCCACACAAAGGCTTTATGACAAACATTTCTGAGTTTACCAATGCGAGGGTTAGTCAGTCTTAAGTTAAATTATGGGAATATTTGTTTACGCTGACAGGGAACAGACGAAATGCTGCACGATTCAACATTAGTTAAACAAACAACAAAAAACAAAACAAAAAAAAAACCTGGAGCGTTTTAAGTCAATGTACAGCTTGAACTTGACACTAAATACATACATTCAGTCGACCTCTGACATCGCAGGGGTCCTGAAGCAGAACCAGGCCAGCTCGGGCCGCGCCTGGAGCCGGGGCGGCGGGTTCGAGGCCGGAACGCGGCGGCCGCCCGGCCTCTGCGCGCTCTGGGCGCCGCTGCCCGACCGGGGCCCGCGGCAGCCCGGCCAGGCGGGGCTGGGAGCTGTGAGGCGGGGGTTTCGGGAAAGAGCGAGGGGGAAGAGGGCCAGAGTTTAGGAACCCAGGGAGTGGAAATGAAAGGATGCGGGGGCCTTAAGGAGCTGGACCCACACGCCTGTTCGGGGCGGCAGGAAGCGCCCACCTGGCCGCCGGCGTTGGAGGAGGGGCCGCAGCACGCCCGGAAGCTGGAGAGCCAACCCCTGCTGGACAGCGAAATGAGATCCGCGGTTTCTCTTCTCCGGACCCTCGAAATCCACGCCTGCGTTGCCCGGAGGCCTCAACTCCATGATTTGTGCAAAACTACCGGGGACCGCCTGTAAAACGGTTAAGCGTCCCTGGGTGGGCTCGAACCACCAACCTTTCGGTTAACAGCCGAACGCGCTAACCGATTGCGCCACAGAGACTCTAATGGGGCGGCGCTCTCCAGCCATAACCTTTATGAAGAATAATAAAGGCAGCGCGTGAATGTTCGTTTCTTTTCTGCTCCCTGATGTCTAATATTAAAATCAGATTTTTCCACTTAAGATTTCTAACCCTTTAACTCTATTTTCCACCTTTAAAGCATATTGGAAAACTATAAAGTACAGCAAGATCAAACAGAATTTCAGATTGCAACGTGTATTAAAATACTGCTGTTCCCCCACCTCCCACCCCCTCCCGTTTGGAACGTTTTGTTTCTGGGAGATAACTATTTATTATATTTGTTTTATAGGGAAATAAAAATTTTAATCTTTAATCTTATGAGTTGAGAAACTTTCCTTTTATTTCAAACTCTTTGTCCAGTACTTTGCTCACTCATCTTCATAATTTACTTGTGTAGCATTCCCAAGGTCATCTGAATTGTGTTTGCCTTCTTTATTTTTATTTTCAGGTATTATTAAATATGTATATGCAATTCCTATTTGTTTGCTGTGTACTAACCTATACTACAATTACTTGTCACTAACATTTTGTTACTGGAAAAGGACACTGGGGGAAAAGCTACAGTAACATTCTTTCATCCCTGTACTCTGTAGTTCATTGCTAAATCCGCTCTTGATTTCTCCTTGGAATTAGCCTGTACACCCACATTTGAACCATGCCACTTAAAACGTACATTTCATGGGATATATATAACCCAGTTTGAGGAAAGAGAAGTTAGAGAAGAAAAAAAGTATGATTTATGACTAACACCTGAAAATCCCTAACACAGACACACCTCTGGCAAAAGTTACATCCCTGTAAATACCCTACATGAAAATCTTACCCTTTGTGTGACTATTTCCTGATGCCTTTTGAGGTACTCTTCAAAACTCCAGGCACTTTTTCCCCCTATTCCCACCTCAGAGAACTGCTAGTTTCTACTTGACAACTCTGTACTTAAACTTTTAACAGTTACTAAATTGCTCTGTCCAGAATCCCTTGAGAAAGAATTCGTATCATGATTTATAGAAGTTGTATGCGACCTGCCTTAGTCCAGTCAACATTTTGAGTTCCTGTGGCTTGTTAAGACAACTTAAATTGGCTTTAGAACCAATTAGTGGAGTTCCTTGAAAGCTCTGAGATATCAAACAGCTGTGAATTCATACCAAGCTGTACCACTCTGGTCTCAAAAAACTTTTAGAAGTGTACTTGAAAATTTTAAATTTGAAAAAAAAAAAAAATCCAGGAAGCACTTATAAAGAATATATAATGAGTCTGATTTCATTATATGACGCCACCTTCATACTTTATGTTTTATGTACCTGTTAATGTGAGCTAAAACTATTAGGCACTGGTTTTTCTTCTCTGAATACCAAAATGAGTATTCTCTCCTCTGCTACTGTGCTTGTGACTATTCAGTTAGAACAGACTGCAACTAGTACCTCACCACCCCTTCATTCAATATTTACTCTGTGGCTTAGAATATTAGGAACAGTTCTACTCATGTGACTATCTTAAGCTCCAATCTCTTTTCCTCACTTCAGTCATCATACTAACATTTTAACTTCTAAAAGAGAGATGTTGAGAAACAGTTGATGAGAAAAAAATAATTCAGAAAGAAATAATTAGCTCATTGTATGCTAAAATTTTTTTTCTATGTGAGGATCACTGTTTGTTTAAAATTCAGCCTAGTTCTGTAGTTGTTAACATTTTTAAGAAAATAAATTGCTATGTCCACGGTTCATTAGCTTTGCCTTTTGGTCTCTCCATTTGTAAATACTTCAAAAGAACATATAAATATTAAACATACTGAATGGAATATCAACATTTCACTCCAATTATGTATATCAAGTGCAGCTTTTATGCAAAATGCCCATTTACAAAAATAAAAGCATGTGTTGTCATCTAACTCTTTGTGATTGTCTCATTTTAGGCCTTAATATCTATGCCCAGTTTTTAAAGACAAATTAAGCCCACTGGATTAACTTTATTTATTACTTATTTATTTTTGGCTGCATTGGGTCGTCGTTGTGCGCTTTCTCTAGTTGCAGCAAGCAGGTGCTCCTCTTCGTTGTGGTGCCCAGGCTTCTCACTATGGTGGCTTCTCTTTGTTGCGGAGCTCGGGCTCTAGGCACACGGGCTTCAGTAGTTGTGGCTCGCGGGCTCTAGAGCGCAGGCTCAGTAGTTGTGGTGCACAAGCTTAGTTGCCCCGCCGGCATGTAGGATCTTCCCGGAGCAGGGATAGAACCCGTGTCCCCTGCATTGGCAGGTGGATTCTTAACCACCGCGCCACCAGGGAAGTCCTGGATTAACTTTAGAAACATACATCATTTTTCCTGAAATTTCAGAGTAACCCACAACAAATGATTCTTAAAGCTTCATTAATACTTAGGTCTTTATAATTACTAAAAGTGAAAAGGACTGGGTATCTTGCCCCTTTTTTGTATATCATACACAATGAACTCCAACTTTAACTTTCCCAAGAATGTGCCCTATCAAAGAAGCTGACCTCTGCAGATTAATGGACCTGTATATTTTATTTCCTTCTTAGAGAGGAAAAAAAGAGAGAAGACCATCTTGCAAATGGGATACA
This sequence comes from Balaenoptera physalus, assembly GCF_965194825.1. NCBI lineage: Eukaryota > Metazoa > Chordata > Mammalia > Artiodactyla > Balaenopteridae > Balaenoptera > Balaenoptera physalus. The sequence goes on from NC_138883.1 coordinate 166,801,365, forward strand.
CCTGTGTTGACATCCAAGGCAAGATGGACTACACTGATTTATAGACCTTCCTGGAAGCATGAATCCAAGGCTCTCAGAAGATGTGCCTCCAGCTTCAAACCAACAGAAGAGGCAACTCACAGGATTTCCATTAACATAATTGTGCATGACCTTAATTCTTTTCAATTCCTGTATTTCAAAAGGACTGAGTTGTTAAAAATGAAAAATCCAGTTAGTTAGAATGTAAAAAGAAATCAGTGAGTTAGAGAAATCATCTCAATAAATGGAAGATTGTGGCACCAGGAAATCAGTTAAAAGAGAATGCTGGGGACTTCCCTGGTGGTCCAGTGGGTAAGATTCCGCACTCCCAATGCAGGGGACCCAGGCTCAATCCCTGGTCGGGGAACTAGGTCCTGTGTGCATGCCGCAATTAAGATCCCACATGCCGCAGCTAAGACCTGGCGCAGCCAATATTAATTAATTAATTAATTTAAAAAAGAGAGAGAATGCTGAACCCGGAGTCTCTAAGAGCAAGAGAAGAACTATGAGACCAATTTTTAAAACTAACTGAAGTCACATTTTAAAACTGATGTATAGTAAAGGGGAGTCAAATCCTTCCAACCAGGCTCAAGCTTAAATGATATTTCCTACTCGCTAAAAGTATCATTCTCATTCAAAATTGTTGACTAAGGGTCAGTTATCAATTTAGCAGGCCAGTAGCAGCATGACACAGAATAGTATTCATAGAGCGTACTTCTCCCATAGTTGACCATTAAATTGGGTCTACACATAAAATAAGAAAATTCAGAAAGGTATATTAGAATATCATATCTCTTTTTCCATCATTTAAAAAATTGTGTCAGCTGGAAAATTTTGTGAAATTGTTCAGACAATAATCTCCATTTTATTTTTAATTAAACAGACATGGTATACGAGAAAAGGCAAAATGAGGCAGAAATAATATACTGATATTCTACTCTAATGGTTCAATCAAAATTATTTAAAAATGTAGTTTTTTCTTCATGAACCTCTCTTTTGGAGGTAGAAATCATTTTCGATGGTTTTACCAAATAATCCAGAATGAAAATATTAATCATTGCTTATCTCAGTAGTGAAAAAGTATGATTCGCTAACAATATCGATGATTTCAACTGTGTCCAGACGAATAGAATCCTTGATCCAGCTAGAAATGGTGGGGAGAGGAGGGTCGGGGAGCAGCACAGGTTTCCACTTTCTTCAGTAGCGTGGGAAAACCGCTCCAGGAGGACCCTATGGGTATCTCAGAAACTTTGACGGGTTCTACCTCTCAGTCCGCCTCTTGACCACACCACCATCCATGCGGTAGCCACAGCCTTTTATTTTCCATGATGTGTTCGTGTTCACAGGAGCAGTTGGAGGCAAGTTTTTTGCTACCCTGTCTATACAGTGAACGCACTGACAAATTCTCAGTCCTGCCTATCTTTCTGAACTCACCCATTAGAAATTAACATTAAAAAATTCAGAACAGATATCCTCTTTTCATTTACTGCGAAAGAATAAAGAGATGAGCAGACAGCAAAGGGAGATTCCATTCCTCGGCTGTGGATTGCCTGGGGTGGGAGGGAAGAGTCAGTCAGTGGAGGAACTCAGAGAGAGACCAGGAGAAAACCGGTGTGGAATGAGTCCGGCAAAGTCGGCAGATAGAGCGGGAAGGGCACTAAATAGTACCAGGTGTGGAGGACGTGTTCCTCTGTTTCCTCCTCCATAGAATTAATGATATGTGCCCTGCCTTAGTCATAGACCCTATTGGAAAATAACACATTATATTTCTTTCGCTTCCAAATTGTCGTACAGATGCTATTTAAAATTTTTCAAAGATCAGTAGTTCTGTTTAAAAGAAATGAAAGAAAAAATAACATCTTAAATCAATTCAGAGGGTATAATTTAGATGAAACCAGAGGCTCCAAACCTCCGGTCATTAAGGCCAAGATGCTTTATTCAGGAGAAACACCAGTCACTGGCACAGCACTTCTTCCAGGGAGTCCCAATGAAGGCAGAGTGAAAAGTGAAACCACTGCTCCGTTTCCACAGTTCCAATAAAATTTCAGGTACGGGGGGTGCGTACAGGCCAAAGCCCTGGGAATAGCCTCCTCCTTGCAGCTACTTCCTGCAAATGGATAGGAAACCTTGAATTAAAGTCAACCAAATCACTGAGAAGATGGTACCTGGTAAAGAGCTGGTAGTCAATGAACTGTTCATTCAATGAATAGTTAACCATAGCATCGTTAGAATTTTTGAAGGCACATAAACATTACCTTAGGTAATTTTTTAATAAAAAAAATTAAAGCAAGCTCAAATAAATCCATATTTGAAAGTTTTGGTAGTATTACAAAATGATTCATCCTAGAACATTGTAAATAACAAGTGCTCTTGTATAAAGTATGAGCCCACCAAAGGATGTTCTTCAAATATGAGAGATCACGAATAAAGCACTAGCCCAGTGCCCAGTGTTTATGATGTAGAGTAAAAGTTAGTTTCTTTTGCCTGTGGCCCTTTAAGGACACTATCACTCTTCTAGCAGCCCGAGCTGAAATCCTGACATCATCGCAAGTTCCTTACCTTTTCTTATATTGGGTCAGTCACAAAGTCACAGATTCTACCTTTGCAACATCTCTAAACTTTGACTTTGTCTCCTCCTTTCCACTGAACACTTTTTTAAAATTTTATTTATTTATTTTTATTTTTGGCTGCGGTGGGTCTTCGTTGCTGTGCAGGGGCTTTCTCTAGTTGCGGCGAGCGGGGGCTACTCTTCATCGCGGTACGCTGGCTTCTCGTTGCACAGCACGGACTCTAGGTGTGCAGGCTTCATTAGTTGTGGCATGCGGGCTCAGTATTTGTAGCTGGTGGGCTCTAGAGCTCAGGCTCAGTAGTTGTGGCGCACGGGCGTATTTGATCTGCAGCATGTCGGATCTTCCCGGACCAAGGCTCGAACCCATGTCCCCTGCATTGGCAGGCGGATTCTTAACCACTCCGCCACCAAGGAAGTCTCTTCACTACTTAATATTAATCCAATACATTCCATGTTCCAATTTCCCTACATAAAACGTAAGCTTCAATAAATGTGTACCAAAAATAATAACATTTAATGAGCATTTACTGTCAGATACGTGCATTATATTTATCTTTCATCTATTCTGAAGATGGATACTATTGTTATACCCATTTTATGGATAAAGAAACTAAGGTTTATAATGGTTTAAAATTTAAACCCCAAGCCTATTTAAACTTTAAATAACTTGCCCAAGGTACCACCTGCTGTTCCTTGTTGCTGTACCTTTTTTTTTTTCCACTCATCCCTGTACTTAGAATATCCTTCCTTCGTCATCTTGCCTATTAAAGCCTTATTTCTCCTTCAAGCTCATATAGTGGCCTCATCCTATGAAACCTTTGTTGATCCCTCCAACTAGATAAAATCTTGCCCTCTTGTAAACCATCTAGCACTTTTTCCTTGGCCAAACCTCACATCATATTGTGGCCATGTTTGCACCTATTTAATCTCCGTTCTAACCTGTATATTCCTTGAGGTCAGAAATGTTATCCATCTTTATACCTCCCACAGCACTTGACTTAGTCATGCTAAATAAATGTATTGAATAATTGAAATAATAATGAAAGTGAAAGAGCTATCTATAGTCAATATTTGTTCTAAAATATTAGTGGAGTTTACAGGTTCCTAATATGAAGCTGACTAAAAAATTAGTACTAGAGATTATCAAAGGAAGCAACAGGAATCCCGAGCTGATCAGAGAAGAGACTAATAAGAATCCAAATCAACTGTTTCTAGAAAGACTTCAACATTTTTTTAAAGTTTAAAATACTGCTATTTCTAAAGGTGATTTTGGTACCATTAAGGCTGAAGTGCTTTTCTAGATTTATTCATTTAACAAACACATATATAAGACTTTGTTTCAGGCACTGTTCCAAGGCCTTTGCAAATATTTACTCATTCAAATTTTATAACAACCTTGTGAAGTAGGTTCCATTATTATCATCCCTGTTTTACAGGTAGAGAAACTAAGAAGTTAAGTAACTTACCCAAAATCACACAGCTAGTAAGTGACAGGGAGAGTTCAAATCCAGGCATCCTTCTCCAGACAACTCACTTAACTGCTAGTCTATCCTGCCTCTTTTTTTTTTAGTGCACAGTAATTCTTGAGTACTGTACATTAGACTTTTTAAAAAATAATTTGGAGACTTTAAAAATCTTCCACTAGTTTAAAGGTTTTTTAAACATGATTTCAGACTTAAAAGTTGCAAGAATAGTACAAAGAATTCAACCAAATTTCCCAAATGTTAGTATCTTACTACACTGACTTTATCCTTTTCTCTTTCTTTCTCTCAATATTTAATTTTTTCTGATCTGTTTAAGAGTAAATTGCAGATGTAATAGCCCCTAAATACTTCAGTGTGTTTCCTAAAGTTAAGGAATTCTATTACATAACCACAGAACAATGATCAAAACCAGGACGTTAACATTGACACGGCACTATTAGGATTAGGACTTAATCCGTAGATCTTATTCCAATTTCACCAGTTGTTCCAATAAGGTCCTTTATTGCAAAAGAAAATTCAAGATCGTAATTTGCATGTCATTGTCCTGTCTTTCAGTTTTCTTTAATCTGTAACAGCTCCTGAGTCTGTGTCTCCTTCTGTCTCTTACATACCATAACTTGGACATTTCAGCAGAGTACAGGCCAGTTATGTTGTAAAATGTCCTTAAATGTCAGGTTGTCTGGTGTTTCCTCATAACTAGATTCAGGTTAGGTGCTTTTGCTCCCTCTAACACATTTAGTAAACTGGATACTGTAACATCAATCTGAAATAATGGTAAAATGAAAAGAAAAAAGAAATGAGGCTAGAACAAGCACAGAGAGATGAGTGATGTCGATCATGAGTTTGGCAGAAACAGAACTTCTCAGGATTCCTCAACATCATATGTAGAGTCTCAACTATTTAAACAGAAATATTCTTGAAATAATAATTTAAATTTTATTTAAAAATCCCCTAACTGTACCTCTTCTTTGTTTGTTTCAGTTATATATTCACTGAATCACTCTGACCTGACACTTCATCTCCTGAGGAATAGCCACCAGAAAGGGGAACAACCGTTGCCTATGATTTTTGGGTGGGATGAAGCCCTCAGTGAATGGTCATTGAGTTTTGTGGTTCAAAAATAAAATCCTTTATCACTTGGTTATGAAGAATCAAGTCTTCCTCACCTGTTAACCTCTTGGTGAACAGATACATTTGAATTTCTGAAACTGAACTAAGACTCACATGGAGCTGCTGGGGTTTATCAGAGTTTGGACAATTGTTCCTCTTGTCCTGGATTGGCTGCCACAAAACAGTTTGTATTAGTTGGGGCTCTTCAGAGAAACAGAACCAATAGGACATATATACATATACAGAAAGAGATTTATTCTGAAGTGTTGCCTCCTGAGGTTATGGAAACCAAGAAGAACCACAATCTGCCATCTAGAAGCTGGAGGCCCAGTCCACGCCCAAAGGGCTGAGAACCAGGGGAACCAATGATGTAAGTCCCAGTCCTGCCCAAGAAAAGGAGCACCAAAGTCTGAGGGCAGAAGAAGATGGATGTCCCAGTTCAAAGAGAAAGGTCCTTCCTCTGCCTTTTGTTTTCGTCAGGCCCCCAATGGATTGGATGATGCCTACCCACGCTGGTGAGGGGATCTTCTTTGCTCAGTCTACTGATTCAAATGCTAATCTCCTCTAGAAACACCCTCACAGACACATCCAGAAATAATGTTTTACCAGCATTTTGGGCATCCTTTAGACCAGTCAAGTTGACACATAAAATTAACCATCACACAGTTCTTAAGCATGACCAATAAAACATAGGGAACAGAGATTTTTCAAAGATTTAGCACTGTCTAAATAATCACAAAAATCCTTTCAGAGATAATAGGGGATCTATGCACAATTCAACAAGGGATCTCAACAGAAACATTGTGCCAAGGGTTCCCCTTTGTCAAGACCAGGAAAGAGTTTGTGATCTGTTTACTTAGAGGGAAAAAATCCAACTTTCTTTATGAGCTAAAGAACCAAATACAACTGTCTATGGCAGTTCAAGAGAATTCTTTCCCCATCATGTGAGCTTCACCTTACTACCATATTTTTTTACCTAGGGAATGTTTTTTAAACTTTTTTTTTCCCTATTAAGATTGCCAGTAACAGAAATACAAAGACTAAAATTGAATCAAGAGATTCTAGGGCTTCCCTGGTGGCACAGTGGTTAAGAATCCACCTGCCAATGCAGGGGACACGGGTTCGAGCCCTGGTCCAGGAAGATCCCACATGCCGTGGAGCAACTGAGTCCGCGAGCCACAACTACTGAAGCCTGTGCACCTAGAGCCGGTGCTCTGCAACAAAGAGAAGCTACCTCAGTGAGAAGCCTGCACACAGCAACGAAGACGCAATGCAGCCCAAAATAAATAAATTAAATTAATTTAAAAAAAAAAAAAAAGAGATTCTATTGCCCGAGTGAAGAGATTTTTCATTTCTGAGAATTCTTACATTTAGAATAGAGATATTTAAAATTGTTTGTCTAAGTTCACAAGGCATAACAAATACATATTTCTTTAAAATTAATAATTTGAAGGCTTTTGCTTGAAGTTGTACACTAGGTTCTAAATTAACATTAAGCATTCTAACAATAAGAAATTGAAGGTCTCAGTTCATAATTGACTTTTTAACTGCTTCATAGAATACACAGAGAAATTGCCAAAGGCCATATCATCAACGTAAAAGTAGAATTATATAAAAGGTTCATGCAGGTGAGCATTTAAATTTAGATTTATGCATATAATTTAGTTATTTTAGATGGGAGACTTTGATGCAAAGGCTTCTTTTTCAATAAGGTATGAAAGAAAATCCAAACTGACAAGTCTCTTGAATTATCAAGTAATTTGAGAATAAGAATGTCTTCAATGTAATTCACTTTACAGTTCTGGAATTACAGTTGCGGTAGTGGCATGAGGATAGACATAGAGATCATGGAATAGAATTGAAAGCCCAGATATCTGTAACCAACTGATTCTCAACAAGTGTGCCAAGACAATTCAACAGGGAAAGAACAGTCTTCAACAAATGGTTCTGGGAAAACAATGTATCCACATGCAAAAGAATGAAGTTGGATCCCTAACTCACGCCATATACAAAAATTAACTCAAAATGGATCAGAGACCTAGATGTAAGAACTAAAATCATAAAACTACTAGAAAAAACCGTAGGCCTTAATTTTCATGACCTTGGATTGGGCAACAATTTCTTTAAAAAAAAAAATACAAGCACATGTAAAAAAAGAAAAAAATAGATAAATTGGGTGTCATCAAAATTGAAAAATTTTGTGCTTTAAAGTTCCCTGTCAAGAAAGTGAGGGGAAAAAAACCCCACAGAATGAGAGAAAATATTTGCAAATTATATATCAGATAAGAGTCTAACATCCAGAATATATCAATATAAAAACTCGTTTACAATATAAAAACTCATTATAAAATAATGAAAAGAAAATTAACCCAATTTAAAAATGGGCAAAGGATTTGTAGACATACCTTGGAAGAAGATATACAAATGGCCAACAGACACATGAAAAACTGCTCAATATCATTAGTCATTAGGGAAATGTAAATCAAACCACAATGAGATATCACTTCACATCTGCAAGGATGCAGTAATAAAAAAAGATGCACAATAACAAGTGTCGACCAGGAGGTGCAGAAATTGGAACACTTCTACACTGCTGGCGAGAATGTAGTGATACTGCTACTTTGGAAAACAGTTTGATGGCTCCTCAAAATGTTAAACATAGAGTCACCATATGACCCAGCAATTTTACTCCTAAGCAGTTGAAAACACAGGACCACACAAAAACTCATACAGTAATGCTCACGGCAGCATTATTCACAATAGCTCAAGATGGAAACAACCTAATCCATTAACTGATGATTTGACAAGCAAAATGTGCTATGTCCAATTAATGGAATATGATTTAACCATAAGAAGGAATAAAGTATTGACACATGCTATGAGATGAATGAACCTTGAAAACTTCATGCTGTGTTTTGTTTTTTTGTTTTGCTTTCATTTGTTTTTTCATGCAAAGGTAAAGAAGCCAGATTCAAAGACCACATAGTGTATGGTTCCATTTGTATGAAATGTCCAGAATAAGCAAATCTACAGAGAAAGCAGAAGCCAAGGACTGGAGAATGGGGCATTGGAGGATGACTGCTAATGGGCATGGGGTTTCTTTGGGGAATGATTAAAATATTCTGGGATTAGATAGTGATGATGGTTGCACACTCTGTAAATACCCTTAACTGTACACTTTAAAGGAGTGAATTTTATGGTATGCAAATTATATCTCAATTAAAATAAATAAAAACAGGAAACGTAACTTTGCCTTTGAATTGTTTACTAGTGTAGAAATGAAGGCACAGAGAATTAGCAAAATTGCCCAAAGTTAGCAGTGGAACCTGCATTCTGATTTGCAAATCTGTGTATTCTAATCTACTGTTCACTGTGACGAGCGGGATCTAACCCAACTCCCATGTTGAAACTGTCACCTGGTTTCCGGTTACTTACTGAAATTTGATGACAAATCTGGCAGGAAACATTTCCTTACCTACTCACTCTGTAAAATGCAGTGGCTTGATATCTAAATCTACCTCTGCATTATCAGCTTATTTAGGATCAAATTTTAAATCAGTACACATTGACTGAAAACCTTGCACATGCCCAGTCCCATGCACGTTTTTGGAAATGCAGAACTCAAGGTCAGAAAGTCAGGGAATTAGAGATATAGATTGAGAAATCAAGCATCTGGTGGTGCTGGTTAAAGTCCTAAGATGGGATGAAATTGCTGGGGAAGAGCAAGCAGAGAAGAGAGGAACTAGAACGGAACCCAGGGAACAGATGTTTCAGAGTCGTCAGAGATCAGCCTGCTAGTGACAGGCACTGATAAGAAGTGGTTAGTGAATGACAGAGGCAGGAGAAAGCTACCCTACCTGATAGGAAACCTTGTATCTTATCACATTACATTGTTATTATCTGTTTACATGACTGTCTCCCTTGCTGTTCCCTGAGCTCCTTGGGTTTCTGCCTCCCTCTACTGCAGAAAAGTATTTCGATAAGTCACCAAGACCCTCCAAATTGTCAGACTCCATGGACTTTCACCACTCCTTCTTACTTTATCACTGTATTACATTTGATACTGTAAGCAGACCATTACCTTAGTTTTTCTTAAAATGTGGGCATAAAAATGGTGCTCCTCTCCTGGGGGTCCAGAATGGGCAGCTCCTTGGACATAAGGCTGAGTTGGTGCTGCAGAGAACCCTCCTTGGATGTGTGCCATTCACCTCTCCCGAGCCCCTCACCCTCCCAACTCCACCGTCTCCACTGCAGCACGAAGATCAGTCAGAGTTCTTTGTGACGCTGCCCCTATGAAGCTCTACCCAGGGGATCCCACCACAGGAAACAGTTAGACCCAGATGTCCATAGAACAGAATGGTAAGAGTAGGGTCCTGGCTTCATCCAAACACACTGCCTTGTACAAGCTTCGTGACCCCTCTCCTGGTCCTATCCCCTCTGCAGGGTCCTCTTCCTCCGTTGACTGTCTAAACACTGGCATGCTTCCTCCCTAGTCTCATGTCGCCAACCCCAATCTCTATATAAACAACTTATCAATTTACATTTCTCTTCCAGACCTGCTCCTGAGATCCAACACCATATATCCATCTTGTCCTTAAGAAACCTCTCAAATTCAACATGCCAAGAAAAGGAACTCTTTCTCCCAAGACATATTTTTCCTACATTTCTATTATCATGTACCCTTTAACCCAACCTGCAATCTAGGAATCATCCTATCTCTTTCTCTCTCCCAAAACCAATTGATAAGGTAATCCTATCCATTCTATCTCCATAAGATATTTTAGATCCAATAGCATTCTCATTAGTATGCCACGTTACATCCTAATCACTTCTTCCGTAAACTGCTGCCATTAACTCATGGTCTCCCTACCTCCCATCATGCCTTTACTCCATCCACGCCTCCAATTCACTGAAAGAGTGATCTTTCTAAAACACAAAACTGAATATTTAATTTACTAAATAAAAAAGTTTAAATAACCTATACCGCGGTTCCCACACTATGCACAAGTCACCCTTGGGCACCACAGTGAACTCAGATTTGCTGTAGGCTATTTAATTTTTTTGAGGGAAACGCAGCAACATCTATCAGACACCACACAAACTACCGCTATTATGGCATTTGGAACTAACTACTTAATGAATGGAACTGTTATTTCTCTTGGCCTAGGGCATCATGAAAAAATTAGAGAGACACTAAGGGTGCAGTGAACTGAGAAAGTTTGGGAACCTATGACCTACCAAATGTCTTCAAACCCTCTAGCATGACATAAACTGGTACCCACCTCTCCAGCCCCATCTCTCTCCTCATCATGCCTTGTCTTCTTCCCTAGTCCTACTCCTCAATCCAGCAGACAAACTTGCATCTCCCCAGACATGTCCTTTCTGCCATCCTGAGTGGTTAGACTCTGGCTCTAAGAGAGTAGAGACATGGTCTACACCCAGGGTTTAGGGGTGAGACCGGCTACCCTTAAGAGAACACAAAATGAAGTAAACAAACCAAAGAAGTCACTCCACAACCCCTACACTGGGTAGACTCTGTATGAGTTGGATAATCTGAAGTTAAAAAAAAAAAAATTGGTTGACTATTGTTCGGAATTTCACATGTATTTGTCAGGCCAAGGAAAGGGGAGAGACCAGCCCCCTGGTCCTCATCTTCTCCCCCTTTTCTATAGAGGTCTGTATTTTTCTAGGGCAAAAGGCAAAGAGGCAACCAACAAAGCAACAGTAAGACTGTCTTTGCTAATGGCTGTACCACCCCTTCCTTCCCCGAAAAGGGGCCTAGCACCTGAGTTATATAAATGACTGCTCTTTTCTCTGTGCCCCACTTTATCTCATTTTATCACAGCACCTCTAATATTTTTGTACTTATCTGTTCACCTGTCTTCTCCACTTGACTATAAACTTGTGGAGGGCCAAGACTATGCCTGATTTGGTTCTGTATTCTCCTCACCTAGCAGAGTGCCTGATACATAGTAGGTGATGAGTGGATAGTTGATGAATGAATTTCAAGGAGGGTGTGGGTGAGCCCCACAAGAAGCTCAAGCAAGTTAGAAAATAAATAGTGTCCATTAGACTAGAAAGTCCAAAAGTCACTGATGATAGCAGTTAAAGACGTTTCAAGAGAGTTACAGGGACAAACTGGTTTGCACATGCAGAGGTGCAAACTAGGAGATGTGGCAGTGCTTACTAAGTAAAAACCACTCCCACATTTCCTCCTTGCTATACAGAACTTCAGTTTTATTTAGGCGTTGAGAAGATTCCCTTTGATGTGGAAAAATGGGCCCAGTTCCTAAACTATATCAAAATTCTGACTGATGAGATGTAAGAGGAAATCCTTTGGTGGGGTGTTTTTGGAAAATATTTTACCTCCTTGACAAGGCTAAGGCTGATGAAGAATAAACTTTCTGCCTGCCTTCCCACCTTTGCACCCATGGTGAAGATGTGATACTTAAAGTGTAGCAGCCATTCTACCGCCATGAGGTAAAGGTCAAGCGAATTTCAGAGCTGTGATATCACTGAACCCCTGAGAAAATATTAGCAACTCTTTACCTACGGACTTCTTGTCACGTTAAAAACAACAACAGGGCTTCCCTGGTGGCGCAGTGGTTGAGAGTCTGCCTGCTAGTGCAGGGGACACGGTTCGAGCCCTGGTCGGGGAGGATCCCACATGCCGTGGAGCAACTGGGCCCGTGAGCCACAATTGCTGAGCCTGCGCGTCTGGAGCCTGTGCTCCGCAACAAGAGAGGCCACGATAGTGAGAGGCCCGCGCACCGCGATGAAGAGTGGCCCCCGCTTGCCGCAACTAAAGCCCTCGCACAGAAACGAAGACTCAACACAGCCAAAAATAAAAATAATTAATTAATTAACTTTAAAAAAAAAAAAAACAAAAAAAAAACAACAACAACAACAACAAAAACAACCTTCTGTGTTAGCTGGGTTTTCTATGACATTCTAATTTATACAGGAAGAAAGAAAAGAGAGACAAGTGAGTATAGACCCCTCTTTTTAATAAACATAGGACAAATAATACAGATTAGCAGCTAAAAGAGTTTTTTTCAGCAGTCTTTGGAAATGAGGCTGGAAATGCAAATGTAATGAGGGTACAGGGGCCTCTAATGCCAGAGAAGAGATTTGGGCTGTAATTCTGTTGGCAATAGGGAGTCATAAAAGGTTTCTGAGTAAAGTTTTAGAACTTCCAGAAGGTTACTTTGGCATAATTAGCAGGATCCGTATGTGCCCAAAGAGTAATGCATCTCATGGCACTTTCATTTGACATGACTGTATTGGCGTCGCCCACCAATGCATATGGCAGGAGTTCATACAATGTGGGAACGCCCCGCACTCAGCTCACACATGAGTAAGCGAAACAATAACTATGTTGCTTCCCCATGCTTGTTGGCCTAATACTAACATAAAGTCTCAAAGCAAATGAAATATTACATCATTTCAGTGCTGCCATGATATGAACAGTCCCTGGGAAAGTTACAAGCAAACAAAACTTCTGTTAATGAAAAGTAGCAACGGTAGAAATGTACATTGTATGAACTCCTGCCATGTAAAAGGAGAACATGAGACCACATATATACTTCCAAAATACCAATTCCTGATACTCAATCTGCACCAAAAAAATTAGACGTGCCAAAATAACATCTTGCATGCTAGGCCTGAGACCGATTTTTCAAAAGTGTTTCTATAATGGTGTGGAAGGTTTTTAATTTACTTCCTTTTAAAAGCATTTTTTAATGATTACATCATATAAGAATAAATGCTCTTATGCTTATTCATAGTTTCAAACATGTTTCTCTCTTCTCACTAAATGTACTCAGAAAACAAATAAGCCTACAACAGAGAAACACCAAACTAGGGAAATCTCTGTGATGTGAACATCATATAACAAACACGGTAGAGGAAAAATACTGAGGAATGGTGTTTACTTTGTCATCATATATGTGAACACCATCCTACAAAGATTATCACTAACTAAGAAAAAGAAAAGTGTCATTGTTTGGTTTTTGCACTAGGAATTGATGTTAGAGATTTTTTTAAAAATAATTCATTTATTTATTTTTGGCTGTGTTGGGTCTTTGTTGCTGGGCGCGGGCTTTCTCTAGTTGCGCGAGCGGGGGCTACTCCTCGTTGTGGCGCGCGGGTTTCTCATTTTGGTGGCTTCTCTTGTTGCGGAGCACAGGCTCTAGGTGCGCTGCGCGGGCTTCAGTAGTTGTGGCACACGGGCTTAGTTGCTCTGCAGCATGTGGGACCTTCCCGGATCAGGGATCGAACCCGTGCCCCCTGCATTGGCAGGCGGATTCTTAACCACTGCGCCACCAGGGAAGTCCCAGAGATTTTTAAATAAATTATAACAATCTTTTTTTAAAAATACATTTATTTATTTACTTACTTATTATTGGCCGCGTTGGGTCTTTGTTGCTCCTCGCGGGCTTTCTTTTTTTTTTGTTTTAGTTGCAGCGAGCAGGGGCTACTCTTCATTGCTGTGCGCAGGCCTCTCATTGCAGTGGCTTCTCTTGTTGCAGAGCACGGGCTCTAGGTGCACGGGCTTCAGTAGTTGTGACTCGCGGGTTCTAGAGCGCAGGCTCAGTAGTTGCGGCACACGGGCTTAGTTGCTCCGCGGCACGTGGGATCTTCCCGGACCAGGGCTCGAACCCGTGTCCCCTGCGTTGGCCGGCAGATTCTTAACCACTGCGCCACCAGGGAAGTCCAATTATAATAATCTTATGATAAAGTACAAACAACAAAAATGTTAACATCTTGCCATAGGTGGCTCTGATCTTTTTATAAAGAATTGACAACCCCTTTGGATTCCTTCCTATTCCCCTCCTTCCTTTTCTCCAAAAGGAAATCACTTTTTTTGAAGTCGATATATATCCTTCCTGGTAATAGCACTATACTTTTACTTCACATGTGTATATCCTCACCCGTATCCTTTACTTACGTAATTATTCATATGTAAATTATTAAATTCTTTATATGCTATTTACACATTCTGAATATTAATCCTTTGTCAAGTACATGTCTTGGAAATATTGTCTCCATTTGTCCTTTTATGATGTCTTTTGTCATATATATATGATTTATTTTAACATAATTCAATTTGTCCTTTCCTCTATGGATTGTGCATTTTAATGTTTTAAGAAATCCTTCTCTACACCAAGGTCATAAAGATATTCTCCTGTATTTCCTTCTAATATTTTTAAAGTTTTGTTCTTCTTATTTAGGTTTGTAGTCTATCTGAAATTTAATTTGTGTGTAGAGTAAGGTAGGGATCTAATTTTAGTTTTGTCCATATGAATGTTTTTAAATGAGAAAAAATAAAGGAATTAATCCCTCCTTATAAACTGTAAACTCTTCAACATCAGACACCATGTCTGATTTATACCCTCCTCCCCAATACACTGCCTCAGTGGGCTTTGAACATTACTAGTACTATATATCTAGACATCTAAATATATGATACTTTTTTCTAGCCCCACTTGCTTATATACAAAGTTGTCCATCTAAAATAAACTGAGTTGTGCCTTAATTTATCTCCTTTGAGCAGGAAATAACAACAATAGGATTAACTTGGTATTAAGTACTGAATCATTCCAATTAAAATGAAGGGTAATAATAACGTTCTAACTTTGCCTATTTTTAGAAATCTTGTCTGGAAAAAAAAAAAATCTACCTACCCTTCCAGTGAGACTCATTTTATTTGTTCATCTACCAGGAGAGAAGCGTAACAAAGAAGAAGGAGCCTGGATTAAAACCTATTTTTAAAAGACATAAAGTCAACTATTTGAGTCAGAGAAAAACACGTGCAAAACTCAATTTGATAAACATATCATGAGGATAGCAATTCACAGATTTAGGCTCTTAATAAGGCCTAGCTCCATTGGTTTAGTTCTTGCCAAGACCTACTTCTTTTCTCCTTTCTTTCATAAATAGTCTGAAAGTAAGATATGAACATAGCCTAACTTTAACCAAAGCAATAAATGAAAACCAAGGAAGGTAATTTTTAAAAAGAACCATTCTAAGATTCTTTCAAAGAATACTACCCTGAGACATTTTTAAAAAGATTCTCCTTGTAAAATTTTGAAATCCTTTCAAATAATTCCAAGAGCATTAGAATCACATAAGGGAGGAGCACTTGTATTTTTTTCTGGAGGGTATGGTTCTGCCAGACCACCAGAGGTGAAACTGGCCAGAAGATTTGGGAATAAAGTGAAATGTAGTTGGTAATAAATATACTTTGAAGCAAAATCATTTTATTTTCAAATATTGTACGAAGACTAACCTTTCTACCATGACTAAAAGACGCACTCAGGTCAGAAAATGATGTCACTGCTTTCAGATTTGTATTGACTGAAGCTCTTCACTTGAAATAGCTTCTATCAGTTGGTTCTTTAACAGAACCAAGGCAAATTCTGCCCAACCCCCCCCTTACCCCCCCCCCAAAAAAGCAAAAACAAACCCGACACTCTCTACTACTAAGATTGTGCACAACCAGGAAATATCACCTTCTGCTTTATCTTTAACGTAGCAACATATTTCCCACTGTTTCACTGAAGAGCGCTTAGAGACCTTGAACCTCAAAATCATAATGCGTCTAGAGAAACTATCCGAGAACCACAATTGGGGGGTGTTATGTATTCAAAAGCATCGGTCTCTTTTGAAAGAGTTCACCCTCTTTTTTTAAAGGATCAAAGTCAACTATGAGTGTAAAAGAAAAAGTCATTTTCAAAAAAGTTTGGCCTTAAAAACATAAGTATCTTAGTGCTTGGGGTTCCCTCTGCTCAAAAGAAAGCAAGAAAAAATGATTAATATTGCTGTCTTCTCTGCACGCTTCTCTTAAAATGGTCTTTGGAAGTCCCTTGGGAAAATGAAATCCACCTATCCAAAGTATGCCATGCTCACGAACACTGCAAAAACGATAATCTAAGCTTAAAATATATAAAAAGGTATTCACTTCTGCGTAAGCCCTGAGCCTCCTCCTGGGCGGTGACGCCCGGCTGGTGGGACGGCGCCGCGCGAGTCCGGGCGCAGAGCCGCGGGGGACGAGGGCGCAGGGCGAGCGCACGACTAATTAAAGGAGCTGTTTGGGTTCTAAATAAAACCTGTCTCTACCGAACCCACTGGCTACCTAGCCTCACCGTCCCTACCACCCCCGCTCCCCGAAACGCAGAAAACACCCAAGTGAGACGGGCGGGGGAGCGCGAGCCCAGAAAGGGAACTGAGAAGAGAAGCGCCTGTGACACAAAATGGAGAAGGAGGAACCGAGAGGGGAAAGAAAAGAAGGAAAAGCGAGGGAAGGAGATTGTTAATCAGAAAAGCAAAAGGACGATGGGGTAGAGATTACGGGGAGGAGAGCCGAGGAGGGGGGCGTTGAAGGACTAGAAACACAAAGTAGACGAAGTAAGAGACAGAGGAGGAAAGAAAGACGTCCTAGAGGCCGAGGCTCCATTTTCAGCAGCGCCATTTCGCTTTTCCTTTCGCCGCGTTTTGTTTGGTTTTGTTTGCAGCCGGTGGACGGGCGCCAGCGCAATTCTGCAGCTTCAGCAGCTTTGGTCCGACAGATGGGGAGGGACGCAGGGCCCGGGCGCTGGCGCGGCCCCCTCCCCGTCCTGGACGTTCCGCGCATCTCCCGCCCGCGCTGCTCCCGGCGGCAAGGCGGCCTCCCCCTCGGTCCCCGGCCCGTAGAGGAGGCGGCCCCGGGGCACGCAGAGCCCTCCAGTTCGCCCGCGGGGTTGGTGGTGGGCGCGTGCCGCAAAGGGATGGAGGAACCGAGAAGCGTCGAGGAAAGAAATCGAAAAAGACAAACTGTACCGGAGGGGAGGAGGGGAGAAGGGGAGGGCGCACGCTGGGCGGGGGAGGGGGGCCCGAAAATAGACCTTTCCCGGGTAACTGGGGGCCCGGCCCGCCTTCGGCCCCGGGGTAAGCGGCCCACAGAGCACCTCCACCTGCGCCCGGCGGCGGGGGTGGCGCGGCCTCGTTCGCGCGCTCGCGCCCGGGCTGCGTCCCCGGCCAACCCGGAGCCCTGCTGCCCGAAGCGGCGCCGGGCCCAGGCCTCCAGGCCTCTCCCGGGCGCAGGCGGAAGAACGGGCAAGGTCGGGCTCGGCCAGGAACCTCAGGCGGGCCCGGAGGGAAAGACGGGCCAGCGCCAGCCTCGGGGCGCCCGTCTGGGAGGCGGCACGGGACGCCGGTCTGCGGGGTGCGAGTCCCAGGGATTTACGGTGCGGGCGGTGTCTCGAAGCTCCTTCGGGGTTAAATTCTGGAGCAATGGGAGGCGGTTCAGGAAACAGAAAATCAGATTTTCTCACCCCCGACCCTCAACTGATGGTTTCCGTCGACTGAGTGTCCATTGTAAGAGTGTCCAACACGCCCTGGGTACATTTACTTCGTACTCCTCTCCTTTTTTTCTTCACTTGCATTTGACATTGTCTTTCGCTCAAAGTGACGTCCTCGCCGGCGCTAGAGGAGCCCCCGGCTCCCCGGCGCCCGCACCCCACCGCTAGGTCCGCGGCACTCGCCGCCCCCGAGCCTCTAGGGACGAGTCGGGGGGAGACGCCGGGCAGGGAGGCCGTGCGTCGGGGGCTGCGGCCGGTCTCGGCCCAGCTCCCCGCGCGGACCCGTGCAAGGGCGGCCGCGGCCAAGGAGGCACAGCGACCAGACCCGCCGTCGGGTTCCGCGCCGCGCTGCGCGGCGAGCCAGCACCGCCGCCTCCTGCTTCCCGGGCCCTCCTTCTTTCCCGGTGCAGGGATGTGGTGGCTTGAGGCTGGAAGCCAGGGCTTCTAAAGGCCGGTGCAGCGGAGCCCGTAAAGGTGTGGACTTGGGATCACCGCAGTGTCCCGGCGCGTTTCGGTCAGCGCTTCCTTGGCTTTGCACCTAGAAAAGAAACGTCTTCACTCCTGTACGCCCCGGCTCACTGCGTCCTCCTTTCGTGGTCAACTCTAACAACACAGCACTGTGCGTGCCACTGGCCCCTGGAGTGCTCGGATAACTCAGACCCCGCAGTAAATCAGACGCGCCACCCAAACTTGGCGCCTTCGAAAATCTTCCCGTGCGGGCGGCGGGGTCCTGGAATCCACTCGCTCCGCCAGCCACGCACGCGCAGGCCCACCTGCCGCTCTGCCTTGGACCTCGTAACTCGGCTCTTTTATCGCCACTACTACATTAATCGGCCTTTAAATTTTGAAGTAACATTTAGGTTATTTCCAACAGTTGATCCTTTATATAAATAGTTCTTCAGATTACAGATTTCCACAAGGAAAACATGTCTTTCCCAAACGGGGGAGGGGGGGGAACCACCCAGTTTCTTGTATTCTTCAGTTAGAAAAGTTGCATTAAAATGCAGATTTCGAATTACTTCAGGGTTAAACTCTTTTCCCAAAGAGAAAGCTCGATGGCTAACCTCAAACTTTAATCTTGACATCTTTAGTTATGGTGATCTTCTCCTTGTTTTTTGTGATTTTGAAACACAAGGAGATCGATGCTAAAGTCAAAAATTCAAATTCAGAGGGCTATCTATGATGGTTTTAGAATATTCCACAAAATTAAGAAGTAAAGAATATTAACAAGCTGTAAGGCCTAGTTCACAAATAACACTGCAGCTTCGGTTCTGAAACAGATAAAAAGGACCGCAGGAGATTTTAAAAATTAAAGTATTCACAGTCTGGTATAGACATTTGTCATTTGACAATATATGAAATTTAAATTGAGCATTGTCCATAAGTCTCATGCTTATATTATATTTCTTGGATTTACTCAAGTCTTTTGTGCCTCCCTCTTTTGTGGGAAAGCTTACATATAATGCACCATGTTTCTTTTAATTTAATCATAATTTTTCTCTTTTTAAGTGCAAACTCAAAAGCCATTTAGAAAAGGATATTTTGTGACAGACAAATACAAGGGCAAATAAAACTTAAAATAAGTAACTTTCTCATCTCTCAAGGATCACTTTCTTCAGAAGTAAAAGTTGGAAGTTGTTGTTTGGTAGGTACTCTATCGACTCTTAAATCTAGCCACTGAATGCAACTGATTAGGTATTAAGGCCTACTTTTTTTTTTTTTTTTTTTAACATTGCACAGCATTTATTAAACTCTTAAGAGAAACTTGGGCTTCTTTTCCTAAGTCCATGAACTGATTAATTTTCAGTGTAGAATAAAGATCACTGTGTTAAGGTACCCTACTTCCAGCATTTCATGTGTTAAATAGTGCAAAGCAGTATGCAATTCAAAAAGAAAAGCATCTGTTTGATAGATTTACCCTGTAAAAGAAGGCATACAATCACTGTCTTAGAATTAAAAGAAGAGGCAAATTTTAAGTAGAACTCTTATGTTTGATTCAAAATCCATTTAGAAAGATAGTTAATTACCTTCAGAGCAAATTTTTGGCAAGATAGTTCTTAGGAATGCAAAAAACTAAATCAGAAATGTCCAATATATGGTAGTCAACTTATACAATTTTTACAAAACTACATTATTATTTTTAACATTACCTATTGATCTCTTTGTCTTTCAAAATCTTAATATTGGTAATTTATTGAAGACTTTTAAGGCACTTCTCTATGCTTAGAATTGCCTGCTGTGTTACATCATAAGTGCTTCAACCCACTGAAATAAGTGTATTTAAATGTTCCTTATTTGTTTTATGAATACCTCAAGTTTCAAATATCTGCAATTTTTACATTTTGAGGTACATTTTTTAGTGCTAGAATTGTTATATGTTAGCACGTGGAATACATTCAAGTATTTCATTCTAATAGGTTAAAAATGTAAATGCCTAAAATAAGGTATGTACAATCACAGGAAGCAGCAAAGCAAATAACCTCATTTTACTATAATTCTATTGTCATTTTAAGAACATTCAATTAAAAACATAAAGTAAGTTATTTGCTAAGACCTTATTTTTGTAGTAGAATATTAAAAAGTTTGCTAAGACCTTATTTTTGTACTAAAATATTAAAAAGTAATACAGTTTATATTCTCTAGCAATCCCTTCCCAGTCCATTGCTTTATTAACTACTCTTCTGATTATGTCTACTGGATACCAAGCATGATCAAACACTTAGATAATGAAATGAAATTTTAAAATTTCCCTTTTAAAAGTCTGATATTGTTTCTTAATTGTTTTATGAGAAATAGATAGTTAAAAGATTTTAACAATTTTAAACCTAAAATTAAGATAAACACTTGCACTCATTTATCAAATATACAGAATTTATTGAAGTCCAAGGTCATCTGAGCAATGAATGTATTGAAAATAAATATTGAAATACAGGAAGTTCAAAAGTTATAATTCTTTACATTAACTGGAAATTTAGGAATAGTGTTCTTTTTATTTAATATGTCTTGCTTTAGGAGGGCTGTATATGATACAGAATATCCTAAGAAAAGTGTGTGTAGTGCTGGTGGTGGTTGGAGGGCTGGTGGTGGGAGTTATTGAGGTAATCTTACTGCTTTTTTAAAATCTACATTTGTTTGAAAACATTTTTGTTTTCAGCTAAATATTTGGCAATGGGTTCAATGCCTCAGAAAATTTCTCAAATAATTATAAAGACCTAAAAATAACAGAGTAAAAGAATGTTGATCAGCTAAAATGCTATAGTTTTCATGTCACAAATAAAAATTGCATGTTAGCCATTGATCTTAAGTGGTATTAATAAAAATTCTACAAATAATACAGAAAAGTTGTGAGTTGTGTTACTGAATTAAAAATTACTACTACAATAAATGGAATATTTTATAAAAGTCAGTGATCTTTTCAGTGGTTTTAACACATTTTAATATATTGTTTTAAAGTTTTCACTTTATTTTAGTACAAGTCTTCTGAATAGAATTGTTTTTAAACATATAGAATACCCAGCTGATTTCATACATTGGGAATAATAAGAAACTACTAGAATTCTTGGTTACTAACAATGATAAATGCAATGATAACAGAATTTCATAAATCAATTATATGCTCCATTTGAAGATTACAAAACATAATTAACTTACTTGACACTAACACAAACAATGTTTTGTTTCTTCACAGAACAGGCTATGAGCTGTTTTCAATTATTCCAATGAAATGCTGTCCTCTAAAATTAACAAATGAATGAACATTTGCATACTGTACATTGTACTGTAGACAATTTAGAGTGGGGCTACCCAATTGTTTTTCTAATGATATTTTGCCTCTTACATAATTTATTTTCCACTGAGGAACTAGTGATTACCTAATTATTTTTTTAACTAACTAACTTGGTGAAAAAAACCTCCTAAAGTAAGGTATTATTATGAACGCCGTGAAATAAAATTAATCATTTGAAATGGCATCTAGAGATTGTGATTTTGCATAAAAGAGTTATGTGTACCTTGTGCCATGCTCTCCCTTACAAGAATGAAGGAAAAATAGAAACAAATATATAAATGATTAAAATAAACAGTTTCTGGTTATGTAAAACAAAGGAGAGTTTTATGCGAAGAAGGGGGGGCTTGTGCAGAATTCCTGCCTGCCTTAGTCACAGGTGGAGTAGGCAACTTGCTACTTGGTACAATTTCAAGGGCAATTGCAAGGAGTGTATCCTCCCTAAATACTTCCGTTACCCTTTATTGATGCCTTCAAATTTTTAGCTTAAATGTTAGAACGTAGGTAAAATTCAAGTACTACTGAGAAAACTCACATTCTCAGCTGTTATCAGTAATTTATGACAATAAATACCTTTGAATAGGTGTCAGAGCTAATGTTGGTGGAAGGAAGAGAAAGTTTCATGACATTGAGTAATTAATATGAATGCAGAGAACTTGAGGAGGTGGAAGGGACAGAGAGTGGGCTAAGGATGGGAAATTGTTGAGGAACAGAGACAAACTTTTTTGTGCACAATTTTGCCTGGTCAAAACTAACTGACGTGATAAAGACCCATTTAAAATGAGCAATTAACGATCTAGAATCCATTTTATACCATTCCTTATATCTCAGCAATTAAGTTATCAGTGTAAGGTATAATGGGGAAAACATAAATTAATTAGAGACTTCAGGTGCAAACGACTTGAATGTAAAATGCTCAGATCATTAAAGTCACGTGTATAAAATAGAAAGTGAAATATTGGTTGGGTTATGTATTTGACAACCAGATAATTTATCTGTCCACATAAATTAACTAGACGATTGCTAAATTTCAGCTTTACTGTGAGCTGTATTCATATATATCATGACAAAATACAGTCTCAAATCATTTTTGTAAGTTTTAGATTTTTTCTTTGTATTGGTTATATTAATGACGATTTCCATAGTGTGTAGAAATTAGAACATATGACAATTCAAAATCAATTGTTAAGAAAGCCAAACAATCATGTAATGGTTTGGTTATTTCATACATAAACCAGACTCAGATTTTTTTTTTTTTCTAACAAACTGGTTCCAATCATTCAAGATTCTATCCTAAAAGCAATATTTTGCAGTTTTCAGACAATTTCCAAACAAATGAAGATTAACGAATCATCAGTAATTAAGTTTCTCTTCCTAATTTAAAATAAAACATAAATTGTTGGTCAAAATGCTAATGACATAAAAGTGAAATTCATGTATATCCCTTGTTCTTAAATATTGAACAAATGTCAACTAATCACTGAATTAGCCAACACCAAAAACTATTGAAATTCAATAACTTATCCGTGATCCTAAAGATGTGTTTCAACAAACTAACTCTTCTTTAAGTTTAAACAACTGGAAACCATTTCTCAATGGTGCAGACTTTCTTAATATTAATTCAAGAGACTTGGAGACATGTTGCTGGTATTGGAAGCTGATATGTGCTGATTCGTGAGGGAATTGTTTAGCTTGTACCCTGGTGATGAAGGGAGACACACTTTCAGACACATGCAGGCATTGCAGACCCCAGACTTTTTTCCTAGCTGGTTATCTGCCTCCTGAGGCCAATTTGAATAGCCGGTGAGTGTCTCCTCCCCAACCTGACTTGATTTTGGTTTCCTATTTTGTGATTGTAAGCTGAATATTTTTCACTCCCATATTCCTAACTTGGACTTGACAAGTAAACTGTGTTTTGAGCCTACTTTCTTAGTGTTTGTTTTTGAAAAGATCTTGATCTGTTTCTCCAATTCCAGCCTACCCATCCCAGCGAATGGGTAACACGAACACAGTGGCTGCGCAAGCAGTCAGTGCTCTTCGTCCTGGTAGCCTGACCACCCCACCACCTGCCCTTCACGAAGAAGAGGGACCTGTCATCTGTGGACTGGGCTTCCCTCTCAGCTATGCCTGATGTCCAATGGTCCAGGAATGAGTAACTGTGTGCTCCCAGAGTTGTTCTAGGGTTTCTATCCATTTCTTCTATCACCTAGATCAGTGAGTAGTATTTTTTGTTTGTTGGTTGCCAAAGATGACCTTCCACCAGGTTTATCTGAAAACCTGGCCAATTAGCCCATCTTCAGTTAAAAGGAATAAAGGAACTATCCCCAGTACCCACATTGGCTCAGTGCTGGGCCAGCCCCAGCAGTGACTGGATACTTGTCTTCTTAGAACTAGACCTCCAGGTATGGAAGATGGAGAATATGAAGGCCTTGAGCAAGGCCTTGTGTTCCTGGCCTCATCTTGGCCTTCATGCTGAAAGCCTGTGGACAACACCATGGCTCTGTCTGTCCTGGTATTGGATCCCCTCATCCTGGGCCGTTGCCTTTGTTCTGCCCTGTGACAATTTTAGCCAAATCCCAGCACATCTGTGAAGCATCTACACCAGCAACATAACCATAGGGAGCCAAAGCCAGATAGTGTTCTTGTAGAAAATGAAATAAATGTTGGTGCTTTAATTTATCACGTTTTCTGCAACACAGCTCTTTCCGTTTTTACTGACACCCAATTACCACTCTCTAGGATTCTGACGTAAACAAATGGATGGTAGAGTCTAACCCTACTACTGAGTCTTTTACTTCCTTGAAGAGTTGCTTTGGTCGTCTTATTCCCAGATGTACTTAGTTATAATTAACTCAAGTATAGGGATTGCGAACCTATCTGTAGTTTTGTTTTTTTTTAAATCTACTTTTCTAACATGTTATTTCATTATTCCTCATAGTAAGTTTATGATGACAGTATTACTAAACTTATTTTACAGAAATGCAAGCATATTTTCTTAGCTCATATAACAACTCACATTTAACCAAACCTTATATAAGTGTATGAAGTGCTTTACACATAAAGGCTCTGAGAAGTGGGTGCAATTATTATGACATTTTACTGAGGAAAGAAGCCTTAGAATACTTAGTAAAGTGATGGAGATTCTTACCACTGTTACCAACAGCCTTCCATGCTGTCAAATCCAGTGGATCCTTTTTCTGTCATCTTTTTCAACCACATAACACCAGTCAACCCTCTTAGATAGACATGATGATTGCTGGCTCTTTTCCCCACCTTACTGGTCTCCTTGGCTGGCTCTTCCTTCTTTACCTTAACTCTCAGCGATGACTCTCCTTTACTGTCTCTGCTCTCTTTCCCTAAATGATCCCAAACATTCTTATAACTCTATCGTAATCTGTACAATTACAGCATTTATACCTCTATCAGAGACCTCTTCTCTGAACACTAATTTATCTACCTAACAACCTACCTGATATCACCATTTGGATGCTCCATGGGTATCTAAAATCACATAATATATCTAAAGCTAAAACCTTGACCTTTTGCCTACAAATCTGCTCCTCCCCATTCTCAGTGAATGGCATCACCTTTTACCTAACTGCTCAAGTCAGAGACCTGGAAGTCATTCTTTTCTTAAAATTCCTATATCCACTTCATCATCAAGTTCTATCAATTTCACTCCAAAATGTGTCCTGTCTTTCTCTTCTTCTCTATCTTGAAGGCCACCATATCAGCTCAAGCCACCATACACTCTGTGTTACTGTAATAACTTCCTATGGGGTCTCCCCTCTGCATTGTCCCTGAAATATGTTCTCCATCCAGACATTGTAATCCTTTATATATACTTTTTTTAGTAAAATTTTGACAGAAAAATGCACAAATCATAAGTGTTCAACTCGAATTTTCACAGCCTGAACAGACCTGGATAACCAACACCTGAGTCAAGAAATAGAATGTTATCAGTATCCCCAAAACTCCCCTCATAATTCTTCCCAGTCATTACCTCTCAAAGGTAACCACTATCCTGACTTCTATTGCCATAAATTAGTTTTGCTCATTTCTGAACATTATATAACCGGTATCAACATGTTTGAGACATAAAACATATTATGACACTACAGCCTAAACTCCTCAAAGGCTTCCTTTATACTTGGACTAAAATACAAACCTGTTACTGTGGCCTGCAAGTCCCAACACAATCTGTCCTCTATGTATTTCCCCAAGATCAAGTCCTGCCATTTCCGATTTGCTCAATATGCTACAGCTCATTTGGTCTTGTATTAATTCCTTAAATATGTCAAGATCTTGCCTTGACTCAGGGCCTTTGCATATGCTGCTTCCCCTGCTAGTTTGCTGGTTCCAGCAGGGTTGGTTTCTTCTCACCCCTAAGTTCTCACTTAAGCATCACTTCGGAAGAGAAACTTCCCATGGCCACTGTAGGACGAGGTTCCTGAAGGCTGGCATGTGTCAGGAATGATTCAGAGTCTCTTGCTTGGCAGACAAAAGAGGCATAAGAAAATTTTATCTTTGTTTGCTTTACTGGCTGTGCACACGTACAATATATGGGGGTATTTGAATTGGTTAAATTTGGTTTAAAAGGAAGCTGGAGGAATCAGAAAAAGAGTGTCAAACAGAGATGGCAGAATCTGAAAGACCTGCATTGCTGTCTTCCAAGAAGCTAAATAAAGCAGCTCCCTTATCACCTGTTTTAGATTAATTGTTGGGGAGAGGAAGGACTACAGCCTTTTCCTTTAAAATGCAAATAAGGAGTCAATCAGTCTGTGACTAACTGGGTACCTGGCAGGCAGAGAAGGGTGCGGGGAGAGAAGCAAGGATTCCTGCGTATTGGGCCATTTCCCCCAGGACCCAGGTGGCAGATACCTGGTGGAAACAGTGTCCTGTATAAGTGGAAATACTCATCAATCTGTATTAAGTATGTACATCTCAATCTGGATTTCTTGCCATTCCACCTTATTCTCTCGAGCTTCCTCCTGTGGTCAGCAAATACTTTCACACTATAAAAGGCTGCCTTTGGGCTGATGAAACCAACATTTGGGGGGAAGGGAAGAGGAGAGGAGAAGGCAGATGGGGAGTGGGCCCGAGGACACGGTCCAGTGAAAAACAACACTTATCCTTGGGAAACTGATACAAAGTGGTCCTCCACGGGGGCCACAATCCCACGCTGTCCTGAGGGCTGTGAGGCAGGTCCCCGTCTGCTTCCTCCCACCATACACAACCCCCGGCCCAGGCCTGTGGAGTAAGCCTGCACAGATATATTCCCTGGACATCACTCCTCTGTTTCACAGAAATGTTCCAGTTTGAATGAAATGCCTCCTGTAGGGTTTGGGTTCACCTTGGCTAAAATATTGTCCAGGGTCATTCGTATAAAAGCATTCTATGCTCCCAAATGCTTGCTGTCTGGGATCATGGGCCTGGAGAAAACACAAAGGTGTAATTATTTGTTTACAACAATAATTCTATCATTATAATTAATTTTTGTTAATAATTATTAAGTACACTATAAGAGATATTAGACGTTTGTTACTGTTTCGGGTTTAGTTGGGCTATTTCAAAAGACAGAGCCTGACTCAAGCTACCTCAGCTCACTGAGGTATGGGGCCTGTGGGAGGGAGGCAGCAAGCAGCCCTGCTCTGGGGTCACCTGGAGGGCTTTGCTCACTTCCTGGGTGTCTCTGGTGTCAGTACTGAGCATTGTCTTGCCAGGGCTGCATCCAGCTTTCCTCCTGCTGCTTCCAAAGGGTGGGCAGGGGAAGGAGGAGGGCTGGAGGAATGTTCCACCTCCAGGGACCGAGGCCTGGCTTTTTTGTCTCAAACCGGCAACGTGGGTCTTAATTTCCCTCTCAGGCCCTCCGGTCTGCTCTCAGGGCATCGCTCTACCTCATAACTTTTAAGTTTCACCTTCCCAGGCAGATTGCTTTATTCACTTAAAGTTTTTCATTTCAAATTCCTGACGGGAGAGAATCTAAATGGTCCGTTCACCCTTTCAAGCCTAGTCGTGCCGTGTCACGCCTATGAATTTACTGTCCTTTCAGCTGGGGCTGAAACGGGAGTTGAAGGGGTCATGCGATCCGTGTACCTCAAATCTGCCCTCTTAGGAGGAGTGGGGGGTGATCCATCTTCCTTAGAAGCAACTGGTTGCAGCAGGCGATGTGTTTGGCATTCCTAGGATACTCTCATCAGCAAAAGAAAAGCCTTCGTGATGCAAGTAACTGGCAGAAAACATACAAAGTCATCTTTCTTTTTTTCACCTGATGTTGAAATATATGTAAATAATGATGTAGATGTTTTTAAAGAATGCATTCTTTTAAAAAAGCTATGGTTTGGAATGTTTATTTGACCCAGCTGTGGAACATTATCCTACTGATTCAAAAAATTAATATATTCTTTAGAAGTATTGGTATTGATATTATGCTAGTCTATTCCTGCAAGCAATAAAAACCAGAACATAATGGTTGATGTCAGGGTTTAGTTTTGTGTACCTGGACCTCAATGGAAAAGAAAGCTTTGATGATGAGAAGGCTTTGGAGAAAATGTGTATGTTCCAGCTACAGTATTCATAATAGACGTTAGGAATTTCCATCCCTTTTCAGCATTATTTAACATGAGTTTAACCCAATTTTCCCTTAGGCTCAATGGAATACAGGTGTCAAGTGAGCAACACAAAGATGTTTTTATCTTCCTTAGCTATTTCTGTAGTGGTGGGAGAATTTTCCCATGTCCTGAATGAAAGCAAGATTTTACATTTCCATCCGTCATATCTAGACAAAAATCTAGAAATCATCCTTGATTTCTTCCATCCCTTACCCCCTGTTTCCAGCCAACCCATCATCAAGTCCTGGTGGTTCTACTTCCAAAATATATCCTGAGTCTGACTGCTTCTCTCCACTTTCACACCTACCACTCTTGTCTCTGCCTGAAATACTGTAATAAGTTCTGTATTAGGAATGCATTCAGCAGTAAACAACAGAAAACTCAACTATGGTAACTTTGACAAAGAGAGCTTTACTTGTCTCTCGTAAACGTAGTCCAAGGGTAGGCAGTCCAGGTCTGGTGCAACAGCTCAACAATGCCATTGAGGACCCAGCTCTACCTTTCTTTTCTATCATCCTTAGTGTATTGGCTTTCATTCTCATGCTTGTTACCTCATGTTCTCCATATAGCTGCTACATTGCCAGCCATTGCATCTGTGTTCCAGACAGGAAGAAGGGTATGGGTGGAGAATGATTTCCTTCAGAAGTTTTGTCATTTTATTCAGAAAGGGAAGCCCCTTGGAGCTAGACATTGTCATACTAAGTGAAGTAAGTCAGACAGAGAAAGACAAATATCATATAATATCACTCATATGTGGAATCTAATTTTAAAAAGTGATACAAATGAACTTGTTTACAAAACAGAAACAGACTTACAGGTATCAAAAACAAACTTATGGTTACCAAAGCAGAAACGCAGAGGGGAGTGATAAATCAGGAGCTGGGATTAACATACACACACTACTATATATAAGAGAGATAATCAACAAGGACCTACTGTATAGCACAGGGAACGTTACTCAATATTCTGTGATAACCTATATGAGAAAAGAATCTGAAAAAGAATGAATACATGTATATGTATAACTGAATCACTTTGCTGTATACCTGAAACTAACACAACATTGTAAATCAACTGTAATCCAATAAAATTTTAAAAAGAAAAAGAAAAAAAAGAAAGGGAAGCCGTTGCACCTTTCATCAGCCAGAAGAGGATCCCATACCTATTCTCAGACTAATCCGTATCCAAAGGATTAAAATTGCTGAGGTAGATATTGTGGACTTATTTACACAGCATCTCTTTTAACCTCCTTCTACTGTCTTCCTGTACAGCTGAGACTAGAAAGCTAAAAACTACATTTCCCAGATTCCGTTGCAGCTAGGGAAATGGAGTGAAGTGAAGAGAGGCAGATACAAGCTGGCCATTTCGCTGGTGTCCATTAGCAGAGGTAGCTTGGACCTGGAGTGATTAAATAGGAACTTCCTTGATTGCCCCTTCTTTATAAAACTATTTAAATCATTATTAACTCCACTTGGGTTTGTCCCTTTTTGGTTTTTGTCTCCAGCTGTTTCAATACAAAATATTACCAAGTTAGGTAACCCACAATAAAGCACTTTATAGCCTGTTTGGTTTCCTCACAGTTGAAGAGCTGTACTTAGAGTATAATAAATTTCTTTGGTCTCACAACCACAAATTGCTAGGCTTCTCCAAAGGCACTGGCTGCTGGTGGTGGTGGTGATTTTGATGGTGATGTGATTTTTCTAAATCATCTGGATCCTGGGAATTGTGACCAGTGGTGTTGACTTTTCCCTCTTGACTATTAAAAAGCTTTAAGGCAAATGGGTGTCCTTCTCCCTGAAAGTACTGTCTTCACTGTATATATTTTGTGTGCTAAATATATACACTCCTGATCCTATCTTTTCTACTCTTTTTTCTTGATTCCCTTACTTATTTTTGTTATTTCATTCTGTTGCATCTTTTTTCCTCATGGCAGAATCTTCTTGAAAATTGGGTTATAAGAGTATGTCTGCTAAAGAAGAAAAACTATGAAGATATTTGATCTCCCAAATTAGAAACACTATCTACAGGGACTTCCCTGGTGGTCCAGTGGTTAGGACTCAGTGCTTTCACTGCCGTGGCCCCGGGTTCAATCCCTGGTTGGGGAACTAAGATCCCACAAACCACGTGATGCAGCAAAAAAGCAAAAAACAAAAAGCTATCAACATACTAGATATCAAAAGTAAACATTGGGGTTAAGCATTTCATAGCTATAAGGTGACTTTAGTGGAATATTTCAAATTGGTCCCAAATATGAGTCTCTGCTTTGTTCCTTGGAAAAAATACTCTATATGCTGTCCTTAGAAAAAATGCTGACTTTCCTCTATATGCCATAAGCTTGTGAATAGGATGAATGTGAAAGATGCTCAGTATCGGCCTTAAACATCTTACTACAGTGATACGGACTGCACACATCATAGAACTGAGCTGGAAGTGTTTGTCCCCAACACTTTAGAGAAGCTAAATGTGTATAAAAATGTTTTAAACACTGATAGTCAGTATAGCAAGGTGAGAAACCCATACACAAATGCCAGTGGTGTTGTCTGAGATTATTTAAAATAGGACCACAGCACAGATGGTGGCAACGTATGCATGGTGAGGAGAGTTTGCCCTGAAGCCCTGCTCTGACCGCAGATCCCTGAACGCAGATCCCTGACCGCAGATCCCTGACCCAGACCGGAAGCTTCACAGGGTGCCATTTCCAAAGCTGGGAGATAACATTCCTTCAAAGCATCTGGGTGATTTTGTTGCTGCCAAGTCAGTTAAAAACATGAGTGGCCATCCAATAAATACATTCTAAAGTGTACAAATGTGTTTTTCATGAAACGCAATCAGAAGCAAAGATTCAGCCTCATGGCTTTATAATCAGAGCAAATTTTTGACACCCCCCCCCAATAATATTAACCTGCTTCGTCATCAACTTTGTTGATGGAGCACAATTCCTCTCACTGGTTTCTTTCCCATCCCGCACCCCACATCCTGCCCCCAAATCCAATCCACCCTCAGAAGCATTCTCAGCATTGAGCATATTCAAAAGAATGAGCTGAAAGCAATTTAAAAGGAGCTCTATACAGTTTTGAGCAAAGGAGCATTATCGAATAAGTGTGTAACCCGTGGGAACACTTCCTTCTTAAAATCATTCCTTGGCTCACCAAGGCATTCCCAGTAAAGTCCAAAATCCTTGTAATGGCATTCAAGATTCTTCATGATGGGAACGCTGCTTTCCTCCCCAGCTTCACCTCTGTCACTCCCCTCCTTGTGGCCTGACAAGATCCAGCCATACTGAATACCTATTGCCTCCTAAATATGCCACATGCTCTCCTACATCCAGGCTCCTGCCCAGCCTGGAGCATTAACCCACCCTCCTTGTCCGTTTTCCCTGCCTAATGACTCTGGCTAACCTTTCAGGACCTGTCTCAATATTCACCTCAACCACTGGAGCCTTCTCCCACACCCATTTTTTATGGCAAGTGCCTACCTCATTGTACTCCTTAAACTGACACAAAGTTGCTTGGAACTCTTTTGTCTCCAACTGCAAATTCCTTGAAGGCACAGACTGTGCTTTATCATTGCACCCCTAGCACCTGGAATAGTGCCTGGGACATAGGAGGTGCTAACACATGTTTGCGGAATGAATGAAAGTTATTATACTGAAGGAAACAATTCATCTGAGTGGATAGTTTCACCTGTTTGAAAAAAGAAAATCACTCATCTTACGGACATAATTCGTGTTGTAGCGACATTGATGTTTCCTAATAAGTACTCAAAAAAAGTGTTGTCATCAATCTGATAATTCTATTACTTGCATTTTTTATCCCATGTTAAACTTATGAAAACTTCATCACAGCATAAACAAGGCATTTATAAATCAAAATATTTTAAGGATTAAAAAAGATATTTTAATCAAGGTCATACTAAGGATGGAAATACTCTCTAAATAGAGCTGGCAGTTTGAAACAGGTATTAGCAATAGTCCTCTGAAGAAGAGGAAACTAGTCATGCTCTTATTTTATAAAGAGTAAGTGGCTGTTTTTCAAGCTGTGAAGAAAAAGTATTCGGAATAAAAGCTACTACTGTCTTTTCTCTGACCTGATGATGATGATGATAATCATAGTAATTTACCATGTTAAATGTGTACTGGGTGCCAGGTCCTTTAAATGAATTCCTTCATTCAGTTCTCACAACCGTACTATCATTACCTCCATTTTAAAATGGTGAAGTGAGTTTTAGGTACGTTGAATGGCTGGTCCAGATTTACACACCTAATAACCAGTAGAGTCGAGACTGAAGCCCAGGCAGTCTGACACCGGCGCTGAGGCTCTTTCCTGACTTTGGAAAATGAAATCTCACCTTACGGAATAGAAGATGCTATCTCTGAGTCTGGCTGGACTCCTACTCCATATATTATATAATGTTACTAGTAATGGAGTAGAATGTGGCTTAAAACTGGTTCTTCTGGGCTCTGGCCAATGGACGTGTCAGAAGTTACATTCTGTGCTACCTTGCTATTGCTTCATAACAAATTACCCCAACCGGGGCAGGTTCAAACATCAAACATTTATTCTCTCATAGTTTCTGAGAGTCAGGAGTTCTGGTTCTGGCTCAGGGTCTTTCATGAGGCTGCAGCCATTTCAAGGTTCGACTGGGGCTGAAGGACCCAAGATGTTGGGCTGAGGGTCCCAGTTCCTCCCTGGCTGTTGACTAAAGGCCTCCCACAGTTCCTCACCACACAGACCTGGCGACAGGGCAGCTCACAGCACAGAAGCTGGCTTTCCTCAGAGCAAAGAGTCTAAGAGAGAGTCAGAAACAGGTGAGCCAAGAGGAAAGCAGCAGTCTCTTATAACCTAACCTGGGAAGAGGCACACCATCACTTCTGTTGGATTCTCTGCATTAGAAATGAGTCCCAGAGTTCTGCCAAACTCAGGGGGTTACACGAGGACATGACAACCACAGATGGGGGTCACTGGGAGCCATCCCGAGGCTGTCTTCCATACCTGCTTTAATATGCAACAAAGGTACGGGCATCTTGATTTCATGCCTAAGTGCCAGGTTTCCAGGTGCGAGTGTGGGCTTTTTCTTTTTATTCAATTGAAAAGAAATTAGATCATTAGACTCAAATGACAAATCTCAGCTTACCAAAAAACACTTTCACTAGAAGACAAGGTTGGAAAGATGAAGTAAAATTCTAAATGTCTTTAATTCACAATTACATCCAATTGCTAATAAATTTCTTTGCATATATCACATTCTTTCCTAACCTAGTTCAAACGTAGGTCCAAGCTATAATGGGTCCCGAATAAAAGACCACATAAATAAGCAAAGAGCATTTAAAAATACTGTAGAGTATTGATTCCTGAAAACAATTGTATGTCTCCATTACCTCCCCTTTATGGCTGACTAATTTCTGAAATTGCTGTGACAGGTATCATACCGGAGACTCCTTGGGGAAAGCTGAGGAACACATGTTTAAGATCAATTTGAGAAAAGGTATGTTACTGCTTTATACAGTGCAATTAATTATTTTTAGAATCTTTTAAATCAGTTGTTTTAAAAGATAAGAGAAATATACACTTTAGATCTAATGGTTAAAATGAAATAGTGATATTTCCAAATTTTAAATCCATTTGGAATGTTACATATTTTCATGCTTGGAAACTTAACCTTTACGTTGTTTTAAATTAACACCTTACAGTGTCATTATCAGAGTAAGTAATCATTTGTTCTGCAATATTGTTAATGACTATGACCAAAAACCTTAAATTCTGATCTGAAATGGCATGAATCTTAATCATAAATGGTGTTGTATAGTCATATGAAGGACTATGAGATATTTGCCCTTGACTTATTATAAGACGAAAATTATACATGCTTCTGAATTTTTCCCAGTTAATCAAACATGTAAGTTTGACCCATGAATGCAAAAATCAAAGAATAATTCTTTTCTTCTTCTTCGGGTTGCTGAAAATTTGTGTCATATGTTAGTATAATTTTTTTTCCAACAGTGAAATTCTTAACTGCACTGTACATGTTATATACACTTTGCAACTCCAGGGCAGCAACTAGAATGCAGTAGCTGTGCGGATTGCCTTTTAGACTTGATCTGTGACCTGCAGAGGTCAGCCCTGAACTAAGATTTTTCCAGGCTGATAGTACAAATTTGCCATTTTTATAATAATGTTCTTTCATAATGATAATATGAATTTTTAAAAATAAATTTTAGTTATTTATTTTTATTTTCGTCTGCGTTGGGTCTTCATTGCTACACGCAGGCTTTCTCTAGTTGCGGCGAGCGGGGGCTACTCTTCGTTGCGGTGTGTGGGCTTCTCATTGCAGTGTCTTCTCTTGTTGTGGAGCACAGGCTCTAGGTGCGCGGGCTTCAGTAGTTGTGGCACGTGGGCTCAGTAGTTTTGGCTTGCAGGCTCAGTAGTTGTGGCACGTGGGCTCAGTAGTTGTGGCTCGTGGGCTCAGTAGTTGTGGCACGTGGGCTCAGTAGTTGTGGCTTGCAGGCTCTAGAGCGCAGGCTCAGTAGCTCCACGGCATGTGGATCTTCCTGCACCAGGGCTCAAACCCGTGTTCCCTGCACTGCACTGGCAGGCGGATCCTTAACCACTGAGCCACCAGGGAAGTCCCTTGACTGTTTTTAATAGCCAGTAGAGTGAAGCCTAATTAATGTATATCGTGTGAATTCTGAGTTTGTTGTTACTCTTATTTGATTATCAACATATTTCTACCTTCGTATGCTTTATTAAAAGGGTTTATAACTGTCTCTGAAGTGTAAATTAGATCCCACAAGAGAGTGTTTTCATACTTAAGATAATAAACTTTGTAGGACCTTAGAAGTATTTTATTCAGGAGTACTTAATAATCAGTATTATTGCATCATTATAGCAGTCTCTAAAGGATTGCTATCGTCAATAGTTATTAGCATAGCGCTAAAAGAAACTTATCTTAGTGAAGATGCTTTTTTTTTACATTTGAATTTTGTCTCCCCACTAATTCAGTCTTTCTCACGATGAATTCCACTTATTTGGTTTTATTTTTTGAAAATTTGAGGGTACTTTATTATTCAATGTAATATACCAACAATAGAATCTGGAATTTGAAAAAGTCTCCATGTCAGACAAAAGTGGATTGCTAGGCTTTTCTAAATAGCATAAAATTAAAAGTTTCTCAAATTGTAAAAGTTTCTTTAATTCCAAATAATTTTGTATATTAACTGAATTTTCAAGAGAATTATCAATATATGCTTTTATTTTCATTGCAGAGAGAGCATTCTCCAGAAATCACTTTAAAATGGAGTGATAAAAGTAGATATACATTCTGTTCATTTCAAAGTGATACAAAAATAAAATTAGATGTATAGCTGGACATATGTAAATAAATTTTTTTAAAATAAGAAAGAATTAGTTTCTATTCAATTCAAAGTTATAGAATATAATTCTATATTCAATCAATTCATCAAGCAATAAGTACTTATTGAATATCTACTATGTACCCTGCCCTGGGCTAGTTGCTATTTGGTGATTATATAACTATAACCAACCATAATTAAATATATGTATTCCTGCATTCAAAGAGCTTATAATTCAGTTGAGGATATAAGATCTAAACAGCAGACAAAATTTTAAATGAAAGTAAAAGAAAAACTGTACATTATAAATGCAACGGAGGTTGAGAAAAGAAAGCAGTTAATTGGTGCTGGTGTATTCAAGTAAAATTAAAAGGAGAGGGCAAACTTTAAGCAGCCAGTTAGGAGATGAACAGGATTTCAGCAAGAGACTTAAGAGTAGCAGGTGGTCTCAGCTGGAGGAAGAGAATAAACAAAATAACAGAAGTGGAAGTTCACACGGTTTGTTTCACCGGCATTAAAGAGTTTAACCTGGGAGGAGTGAAGGCTCATTTTGGGAGCGGTGAAAATTACATTTCGTTAAACTATTGATACATTGGTTATCCAAATGAAGGAATCTACTGAAAAACAAGTCAGGAATTCAGATTTGACACACAAAAAGTAGGAGCCCACTACCGGTTCCTGAACAAAAGACTAGGGATAAGAGTATATTTTTAGGAAGCTTTTCATCAATGACTTAAATCAAAATATAATTAATTAAATCAGTATGAGCCTCTTCCTTTGCAAAGATGATGTTAAAAGATGACAGAAAGGAAGCAAGAACCTCTTAAATTCCATTTGCTGAGGTTCAGTTACACTGTCTTTACTCCGCCAGAAAGAATAAAAATTAGAAAGAAAACGTTAGGAGAGTGAGTCCAAAACAGGTGGGAAGAGAGTAGGAAGCAGGTACTTTCACAATTTAATACAAAAAAGATACAGTAATTGAGTGCCTCCTACTTTCAAAATACTTGATATGAAGCAGCCAAACGTCAGTAAGATCCAATTCATGTGACCAAAAAGTTTACAAGATAGTAAAGTGTTAAGGAATGTACATAGACAGTTTAATAAATGTCATAACAGTCAGAGGTGCAGATAAATCCCGTGAACGTTCACAGAAGGGTGAATTCACCTGTCAGGTACATGAGTCAGAGTGGCTTTCATGAAAAGAGGCCACATGTGTTGTAAATCTCAAAATGAGTATGTTGTCAGAAGGAATGGCAAGAGAGGCTCAGAAAGACAATGTTTTTCCTGGGTGGTCTTGTGTCTGCTAAAAATCAGGAGTTACTGTAGAAAAGCAGGGAGAATGGATTTTGGAGCCAATACATGGTTTGTATAGAGACTGTAGCAGGAAGATGACATCTGGCTAATACCCAGAATATATGTGTGTCCTGCTGCCCAAACTGGTTTGGAGTACGTGATTCCTTAGCAGGAGTGTTCTGGCTAACGTATTAAAGAAGTTGCTCAAGTGGGACCGTATGATGGATGGGTTATGAGGTTACCAAGATGGGGAGAGACGAGAAGAACAATTTATCTTCTGAAGAAGAGCAGAACATATTGTGTGAGCACACCCCAACATTTTCCATTCTTGGCTTTGCCCTTTTGGGTACCCATCCTCTTTTCATATTCAGACCTGAATGCTATAATCCTCATCTCCTCATTCCCTTTGCTATTTTTATATCTTCTTTCCTAGAAATTAAAACTCAAACTTCAGGCTTGGCCATACTTTTGCTCCAAACCTTCTATTATCCAGCTGCAGTGTTGACATACTTAATCTCCTTTATGTGACAAGTAAGAAACTCAACTAGCTGGAAAACTTCAACGCAAAGAGAACAGACAACCCTTAAACGATACAAACCACAGACATTTCCCTTGATTCACATTATTCCTTCAGTAAAGACCTTCCCTGTCCCCAAATATCAGTTGGTTTCTCACTAAAACCGACCACAGAGCAATCTCACTTTATGTATATTTACTTAACAAAACATTAACATCTAATTCATTGGGCTGAGAGTTTAATTTGCATACTCTCAAGCAACAATTTATTATTATTAAAAAACACTCGACCTTCTAGAGTGGGCTACAAAGACTTCCCTAAAAGTCATTTCGTTTTGCAACTGATTTTCTAAATATTTAATAGCACTCAAACAGGGTACTAAATGGGCTATTTGTTTGTAAAAAGAAACAATGCCACTTTATACACTGCTGTCAAAGTTTTGATAAACAAGTATAATATGGTCTTGAGAAACACATGAATCTCATTTATAGCAAAATAAGATTTTCTTGTGCCTCTTCCAAACAATGGCAGTGATTTTCCACTGAATTTCCTCCTGATGCTTTTCTCAGTCTCCTCCATCGCTTCCTCCTTATCTCCTTGATCTCTAAATGTTGATGTACCCCAGGCCTAGTATCTAGTAAGTGTTCAACAGATAAAAGTTGAATGAATAAATAAGTAAACACTGAGCATTTATGGCTAACTAGGGCAAAAGCATAATTAACAAGGATGCTTTCACCAAGGATAGACTCAAGAGAAGCCACCATGCCTTTCCCCTCTTTGTGGTCCCAGCATCTTTAGAGTGTCTGTTATATTAAAGTTATTCCATAAATACTACCTGAATATTTATTAGAGAGCACAGCCTGAAGCTGGATTGCCTGTGTTCAAATCCCAGCTCTTCAACTTACCAGCTCTGTAACCAAGGGAAAAGCATTTAACTTCTCTGTGCTTAGTATCTTCATAAAATAAGAATAATAAGTATAATAGTACAGGCATATCTCAGAGATATTGCAAGTTTAGTCCCAGACCATTGCAATAAAGCAAATATAAAGTGAGTCACATGAGGGACTTCCCTGGTGGCACAGTAGTTAAGAATCCACCTGCCAATGCAGGGGACATCGGTTCAATCCCTGGTCCGGGAAGATCTCACATGCCCCAGAGCAACTAAGCCCATGCACCACAACTACTGAGCCTGCACTCTAGAGCCCATGAGCCACAACTACTGAACCCGTGTGCCACAAGTACTGAAACCCATGCACCTAGAGCCCATGCTCTGCAACAAGAGAAGCCACCGCAGTGAGAAGCCCGTGCACCTCAACGAAGAGTAGCCCCCCCTCACCGCAGCTAGAGAAAGACTGCGTGCAGCAACGAAGACCCAATGCAGCCAAAAATAAATTAATTTAAAAAAAAGAAAACCACAACCTTTCTTAAAAAAAAAAATAAAGTGAGTCACATGAATTTTTTGGTTTCCCAGTGCCTATAAAAGTTATGTTTACACTATACTGTAGTCTATTGTGTGCAATAGCATTATGTCTAAAAAAATGTACATGCCTTAATTTAAAACTATAAGTCTTAATTTAAGGCTAAAAAAGGCTAATCATCATCTGAGCCTTAAGCAAGTCATAGCAGTAACATCAAAGATCACTGATGACAGATCACCATAACAAATGTAATAATAATGAAAAAGTTTGAAATATTGTGAGAATTACCAAAATGTGACACAGAGACATGAAGTGAGCAAATGTTGGAAAAATGGTGCCAATAGACTTTCTTGAGGTGGGGTTGTCACAAATCTTCACTTTGTGAAAAACACAATATTCACTAAGTGCAATAAAGTCAAGCACAGTAAAGTGAGATATGCCTGTAATTATATATGGGATTAAATGAGTAAATATTTTTAAAGCATAGTAACCATTAGATGAAGATGGTTATGGTGGTCCTATGAAACTCACAATGAAATAAGAATATTCCGAATAAGCTAAAACCACCTAAGCTTTTTAAATGTAAAAAAGTTACCTGAATTTGATCAAATAAGCAAATTATAGCATGTCACTCCCCAACTGAAAAATCCATAAATAACTACTACAACCTCCATGATAAAATCCAAACTTCTAGCATTCAAGGCTTACAATTTGTATCCAAGATTTAACTTGAAAGTCAAAAAGATTTTTTTTCAAAGAACAAGGTAAGGAATTTTTCAGAAATGTATGATGATAAATAATGCCTCCTATTTTTATAGCACTATATGATTTTCAAAGAGCTTTTACATAGCTGACTTGTTTATAACCACGGCCACATTAAAAAAGAAACCGAGACAGGCATTATTATCTTCATTTTGGAGATAAGGAAAGTAAGATTTAAAGAGAAAAAGTGATTTGTTTGAGGTTTCATAGCTGGCAATTGGTGTAACCAGGACTAGCAAACTGAATCCCCTGATACTGAATTCAGGATTGCTTTCACCACAACCTTCTATTGATAAACACTGAATTTAATGAGTGAGTTTTGTATCCTTTCTAGTGTTTAGCACATGCTAGGTATATGATAGGTGTTTAATCCATATTTACTAATTGCTTAAGGTAAAAAATATATATATTTATTCTTTTGCTCCAACTTACCAGAACTGTCATAGAAAAAAGATAATTCATACCATTTAGCAGAAAGTAAACAAACCCCCAAATCTTGCTAACTTTTATAAAAGTTGTTTTAGCACTTTTCTAAGGTACAAAAGCTATTGTAATGGGCCCATGATTTCTAACGATATTCATATTTACTATTTGTCTTTCTAACAGGAAGACACCTGATCAATCTCCCAGGAGTTCTGCAAGATTATTGCTTGGATTTTATGACTTGAGTCATTTTCTTTTGAACCAAGGAATAAATCATCAGATCTTATAAAATCTGTGTTTCCTTCTGTATATACTATTCCAGCCCCTCTTCTGTATTTGAAGGGTCAGAGAGATTTGACTTTAAACTGGCTTACAAAGGAGTTTAAAATCTTATGCTTTAACATTCCATTGCTACTCCTAACATTTTCTAGGTAGCATATAGAAACTACAAACTATAAAAATATAGGAAAGAGTATGATATTTATATTCAAGACCTTATGTTTGAAAATAATCACGTTTCTAACTGAGCTATGAACAACAGCCTTCGAAGAATTTGGCACATACTGTAGATTTTTATCTTTT
Source organism: Balaenoptera physalus (assembly GCF_965194825.1). Taxonomy (NCBI): domain Eukaryota; kingdom Metazoa; phylum Chordata; class Mammalia; order Artiodactyla; family Balaenopteridae; genus Balaenoptera; species Balaenoptera physalus. The sequence goes on from NC_138883.1 coordinate 166,841,625, forward strand.
CTATTTCAGCCACACCAAGAAGTAGTTTCTCTAAAGCTTAGAAACACCCAGAGAATCTCTTGCTTTTCTAAGCCTGATATGAAGAGGCATCACAAACAAAAACTTTTGGGGGAAAAAAGTAAACAAAAGAAATTTAGCCTTTTGGCCCTTTGGATAATTTAAAGGAGCAAGTACAATCTTTTGTGAGTCACTTGTCTGCTGTGGTTGATCTCGCCAAAGGGGTGGAGATATTTCCTCTGGTTGTGCCTCGCTGACACTCCTATGATGATCATGCCTCATAGAGGGAGCTGCCCCAGTGAAATTAACCAGCAGGTTTTCAAACATTAAAAACCAGGAAGGCCACTTTCCTCAGCCTCTTCTCCCTTGACCTCCATCAAGAACATAGGATGAAAAACGTGATCCAATAAAGGGGGGGGGCACACCCAGTGTCCACGTTTAGTGGACACCATGTCTAAACATTGGGCAGAGAGTACATTTACATCGTGGTACAGGCTGCTCGTGTAAACTGTTATTCTCTGGCACCTACACACTAGGGCGGGAGTCCAAACTTGTGAATGGGCAGAGAGCCATGCCAACAGATGGGCCCAGGGATGACAGCCAAGGGACTATGTATGTGCATCAAGTATAGGTGTTGAGAACAGGAATTCCAACTGAGAAGATCAAAATGACTCCCTGCCCCAAGCTTATGGTTAAGAGCTTGTCAATTCATGCCTTGTTTAATATAAATGGACTGGAATTCCAGAGAATTGACAGATTTTGAGGAAAGCTTCCATTTATTTTTATTTTTTTGTAAAAATATAAATATAAAAATCACTTGGATATTTGCAGGAAATGGTTTGGTGGCATTTTGTGAGCAGAAAACGTTTCAACTTCTCCAGAAGTTTTCATGATTTTTAAAGTTTCTCTTAAAGAAATATAGAATTGGACCCTTTTATAGAAGAAGCTCATTAGTTTCTCATATACTATTAAACTCTTTCAGTGCATTCAGCTCTGTAACTTCAACGTCACGTATAATCCTTTAGGAAATTTATCCTAACAGATCAATGAAATTGAATTTCCTAATTTAATCGTCTGTTAAACCTCAAAAATGCCTGAGATCTACTCTACTTTGTTTTTGACATAGGAAAGATCATTCAGAGGGGGTACTTTCTTGGTGTTTTAAGTTTTTCTTTCTAAAACTAATTTCAAAATCTTAAATCCTAAAGTTATATGATTCGAATCATAAATGGGAGGAGAGGAGATTCAGAATCCCTTAGATGGCTCACATGAGCAGAGAAGGGAACATGTGGCCTGTATTACTTCTCTATGCTTTTTCCTAAGTAATAAAATTAGGGAATCAGACTAGACCATCTCTCAGGTCCTCTCCAGCTACAAAATTCTCTATTTCTAATAGGAACAAATGAAATGGTGCTGTTCTTTCAAAACAGGAATCAAAATTTTGAGTAGAAGTTTCTCCTCGTGGCTGTTACGACCCCAAAAAGAGGGCACGATGATTTCCCTACACAACACAAGTTGCCCTGGATTCCTAAGCATTTTAGAGGCAAGGAAGTCTAGATTCATCCTCACTCTTTCAAAGACCCTCAGAAACAGGTTTCCCTGATCATCCAAAACTTCTCCATAAAAATAAATGTTGTTGGGCTTTCCTGGTGGCGCAGTGGTTGGGAGTCTGCCTGCCAATGCAGGGGACGCGGGTTCGAGCCCTGGTCTGCGAAGATCCCACATGCCGCGGAGCAACTAGGCCCGTGAGCCACAACTACTGAGCCTGCGCGTCTGGAGCCTGTGCTCCGCAACAAGAGAGGCCGCGACAGTGAGAGGCCCGCGCACCTCGATGAAGAGTGGCCCCTGCTCGCCGCAACTAGAGAGAGCCCTTGCACAGAAACGAAGACCCAACACAGCCAAATATAAATAAAATTTTTTAAAAAGTCTTTAAAAAAACAAATAAATAAAAATAAATAAATAAATAAATGTTGTTGTTTGAGACAGCATACTTATATGGTTTTAGAATCTCTGAAAACACCTCTGATTCAGTGAGGCACAGTTTGAAAGCAGGGTGTTAAATAATACCAGCTGTAGGTTACAAAGCACTTCTTATTGAATCAACTGGTCATCACTTAGTAAGAACTCAACAAAACATAACCTTGTAAACTATTTTTTTCTTTATGCATTCCATTAAAATTATTTTAGGGACTTCCCTGGTGGCACAGTGGTTAAGAATCCACCTGCCATTGCAGGGAACACGGGTTCAATCCATGGTCTGGGAAGATCCCACATGCCGTGGAGCAACTAAGCCCGTGCACCACAAGCACTCAGCCAAAAATTAAAAAAAAAAAAAAATTAAAAAAAAAATTTAAAACAATTCTTAAGAAATTAAGTTTGAATGATTGGCATGCACTGGACATTTCTTAATAAATTACACTCCTATATCTGTAAAAAATATTTTAAAATTTTGTATTGAGGAATAATGTAACAGAAAAGGCCATGTATCATAAAAGTATGGTTCATGAACTTTCGTCATGAACTGAATACACCAGTGAAAACAGCCACAGATCAAGAAACAGAACATCATCACAGCCCATGAGGCACCACTCTCTTCCAGTCACTACCTCCTCATCCCCAACCACTGTGAGGAATTCTATCAACATAGGTTAGCTTTGACTGTCTTTTGAACTTTATTTAAATGGAATCATACAGCACTCTTTTTGTGTCTGGCTTCTTTCACTCAATATTATGTCCATGAGATCCATCCATATTATTGAAGGTAGTTTTACTTATGTAAATTTATTTTTTATTAATTTATTTTTGGCTGCGTTGGGTCTTCGTTGCTGCACATGGGCTTTCTCTAGTTGCGGCGAGCAGGGGCTACTCTTCGTTGCGGTGCGCAGGCTTCTCATTGCAGTGGCTTCTCTTGTTGCGGAGCACGGGCCCTAGGTGCGTGGGCTTCAGTAACTGTGATGCGCAGGCTCAGTAGTTGTGGCTTGCAGGCTCTAGAGTGCAGGCTCAGTAGTTGTGGTGCACGGGCTTAGTTGCTCTGTGGCATGTGGGATCTTTCCGGACCAGGGCTCGAACCCGTGTCCCCTGCGATGGCAGGCGGATTCTTAACCACTGTGCCACCAGGGAAGTCCCTGCATGTAGTTTTAGAGTGTGCATTCTCACTGCTGTAGAGTAATCCATTTATCTATATGACTGTTGATAGGCATTTGGCTAGTTTCCAGATTTGGGCTATTACAAATAGTATTCCTATGGATATTTGAATGCGTGTCTTTTAATGAACATGTGTATGCATTTCTTTGAGGTATATACTGAAAGGAAGATTTGCTGGGTCATAGGGTGTGCAGATGGTTCAGCTCTAGCAGGTATCACCAATTTTCTCAAATAATTGCAACCAGTGTATATATCCACCATTCTATGAGAGTTCCTATTGCTCCACATCCCTGACAGGACTTAGCACTTATGTCTTTTTCAGTTTTGCTCTTCTGGTGGTTATACTAATGTGTGTGTGTTTAACATTTTTTTAAATTGAGGTGAACTTCACATAACATAAAATTAACCTTTTAAAAGTGAACAATTAATTAGCATTTAGTACATTCACAATGTTCTGCAATCACCATTTCTATCTAGCTCTAAAACATTTCATTACCCCAAAAGAAAATTCTGTACCCATTAAATATTCACTCCTTATTCCCTGATTCCTCCCCACCTGTCCATGACAGCCACCAATCTGCATCCTGTCTCTACGGATTTACATATCCTGAATACTTCATATAAATTGAGTCATACCGTATGTGACCTTTTTCTTCTGGCTTCTTTCACTTAGCATAATGTTTTCAAGGTTCGTTCACATTGTATGAGTACTTCATTCTTTCTATAGTGCAATAATATTCCATTGTATATATATATATACCACAATTTATCCATGCATCCATTGATGGACATTTGGGTTTTTTCCCAAATTGTGAATAGTGCTGCTATGAATATGTATGTACATATATTTGGTTGAATACCACTTTTCAGTTATTTTGGATAGGTATATATAATACCTAGGAGTGGAATTTCTGTGTCACATGGTAATTCTGTTTAGCTTATTAGGGGACTGCGAAACTTTCCATTTTAGATTCCTACCAGCAATGTACCAGGGCTCCAATTTTTCCACATCCTCAGCAGAAAAATAACACTTCTTATTTTCTGGATTTTTAAAATAATTATTATTATAGCCATAGCCATCCTAGTGGGTATAAAGTGGTACCTCATTGTGGTTTTGATTTACATTTCCCTAATGATTAATGATGTTGAGCATCTTTTCATGTGCTCCATTGCCATTTACACATCTTCTTTGGAGAAGTGTCTATTCAAGCCCTTTGCCCATATTTTAATTGGATTTTTTTGTCTTATTGTTGTTGAGTTGTAAGAGTTCTTTATATATTCTGGATATTAGGCCCTTATCAGATATATGAGTTGTGAAATTTTCTCCAATTCTATAGGTTATCTTTTCACTTTCTTGATAGTGTCCTTGGACATTAGCACAAAAGCTTTTAATTTTGATGAAGTCCAATTTATTTTTTTTCTTTTGTTGCTTGTACTTTTCATGTCATATCTAAGAATCTATTGCAAATCTAAGGCCATAGAGATTTACCATTATGTTTTATTCTAAGAGTTTTATGATCTTAGCTCTATATTTATATTATTGATCTATTTTGAATTAATTTTTATATATGGTGTGAAGTAGGGATCCAGCTTTATTTCTTTGCATGTGGACCAGTTATGCCAGAAGAATATGCCATTTGTTGAAGTTATGCCATTTGTTGAAGAAAGTGTCCTTTCCCCATTGAATGGTCTTAGCACCCTTGTTAAAAGTCAATTGACCATAGATGTATGGGTTTATTTCTCAATTTTATTACATTGGTCTATATGTCTATCCTTGTCAGTACCACATTGTTTTGGTTACTGTAGCTTTGTAGCAAGTTTTGAAATTGGGATGTGTGAGTCCTTCAACTCTGTTCTTTTAAAATATGTGTATATATCTATATATTTTTTGTGTTTTAACAGCCCCTTGCAATTCCATATGAGTTTGAGAACCAACTTTCCCATTTCTGCAAAAATTATCATTGGAATGTTGATAGAGATTGCATTGAATCTGTAGATCACTTTGGGCAGTGTTGCCATCTTAACAATATTAAGTCTTCCGTTCAATGAACATAGGTTGTCTTTCCATTTATTTACAACTTCTTTAACTTCTTTAAGCAATGTTCTGTAGTTTTCAGTGTACAAGTCTTTCACCTCCTTGGTTAAGTTTATTCTAAATACTTTATCTTTTTGGATGCTCTTGAGAATGGAACTGTTTTCTTAATTTCCTTGTCCAGTTGTTCATTGCTGACATATAGAAACACAACTGTTCATATGTGTGTGTGTGCACGTGTGTGTGTGTTGATCTCACACTTTTACAACTTTTCTGAAATTTGTCTATTGGCTCTAGTTTCTTTTTTTTTTTTTCTTTTTGGTACAGTCTTTGAGATTTTTTATATATAGGATCATGTCATTGTAAATAGAGGTAGTTTTACTTCTTCCTTTCCAACTTGGATGCCTTTTTTTTCTTTTTCTTGCCTAATTGCTCTGGCTAGAACTTCCAGCACATTGTTGAATAGTAGTGGTTAAAACAGTCATCCTCAAATAAATAAATAAATAAATTTATTTTTTAAAAAACCCCAGTCATCCTCGTTTTGTTACTGATCTTCTGGGGAAAGTTTTCAGTCTTTCACCATTGAATACGATGCTAGCAATGGGTTCTTCACAAATGCCCTTTATCATGTTGAGGAAGTTCCCCTCTGTTCCTAGTTTTTTGAGTATTTTTATCATGAAAGGGTTTTAGATTTCGCCAAATGCCTTCTCTGTATCAATTGAGATGATCATGTAGAGTTTCACCTTCATCCTATTAATGTGGTATGTTTTGTTGATTCATTTTCTTATGTTGAACCACCCTTGCATTATTGGGATATTTCCCACATTGTCATAGTGTATAATCCTTTTAATAAGCTGTTGGATTTGGTTTGCTAGTATTTTGTTGAGGATTTTTGAATCTGTATTTATAAGGAATATTGGTCTGCAGTTTTCTTTGTGGTATCTTTGTCCGGCTTTAGTATCAGAGTAATACTTGCTTATTGTATGAGTTAGTAAATGTTTCCTCTTCTATTTTTCAGAAGAGTTTGAAAACAATTGGTATTATTTCTTCTTTAAATGTGTGGTAGAACCAATGTGGTTTTAATTGTATTTCCCTATTGCTTAAAGATGTTGAACATCTTTTCATAGGTTTATTGGCCATTTTTACATCATCTTTTGTGAAAGTCTGTTCAAGGTTTTTGTCCATTTTCCTGTTGGTATTCTGTCCTTTTCTTTTATTAATTAATTAATTAATTAATTAATTTTTGGCTGCATTGGGTCCTCGTTGCTGCACGTGGGCTTTCTCTAGTTGAGGCGAGTGGGGGATTACTCTTCGTTGTGGTGCGCGGGCTTCTCATTGCGGAGCACGGGCTCTAGGCACGTGGGCTTCAGTAGCTGTGGCATGCAGGCTTCAGTAGTTGTGGCTCATAAGCTCCAGAGTGCAGGCTCAGTAGTTGTGGTGCACAGGCTTAGTTGCTCCGCGGCATGTGGGAATCTTCCTGGACTAGGGGTCGAACCCGTGTCCCCTGTATTGGCAGGCGGATTCTTAACCACTGTGCCACCAGGGAAGTCCCTGTCCTTTTCTTGATTTGTAGAAGTTTTTATATGTTCTGGATGAGTCCTTTGTCAATATGTGTATTGTTATATCTTCTCCCATTCTATAGTTTGTCTTCTCATTCTCTTAAGGGTATCTTTTGGTGAACAAAATTCTTAATTTTAATATAGTCTTATTTGTCATTTTTTTTCTTTTGTGGTTAGCCCTATTTGTGTTGTGGTTAAGCCATCTTTGCCTACTCCAATGTCATGAATATTTCTCCTGTGCTTTCTTCTGAAAGCTCTGTAATTTTACCTTTAACATGCAATCTACCTGTACCTTATTTTTGTGTAAGGTTTGAGACAAGGGTTAAGATATTTTTTTTTCCATTTAGATCTCCAATTGACCCAGCACCAATTCTTTTCCTACTGGCCTGCAGTGTCCACCTTGGTCAAAAATTAGGTAATCGTACATGTATGGGTCTTTTTCTGGATTCTTCATTCTGTTCTATGTGGTGGTTTGTCTATCTATGCAGGAATACCACATTGTCTTAATTACTATAGCTTTGTAATATAAATCCTAGTATTTGAAAGAGAAACCTTGTTCCTCCTCCAACCTTGTTCTTTAAGATTGCCTTGGGTATTGCTCACCCTTTGCATTTCCATATTAATTTTAGAATCAGCTTCTCAATTTCTACAAAGCAAAAAGTCAAAGCTAACTGGGATTTTGATTGGGAGTGTGCTGTTCATAGGGCTTTGGAAGCTGAAGAAAAAGAAAGGACACATCTAGAATTTAGGAAGAAGATCAGAAGAAACATTGTGTATTCAGTTAATATTTGTTCAGTGCCTGATTTTGGCCATGCCCTCTGTGAGGTGTGGTAGTGTGTGGAGAGACACTGATAAACAAGACACTACCTACACTTAAGGGGCATTCTAGTGGATCTCTGAATTCCGCACTGAGACTCTCCATAGAATTGATGCAGTCTGTGTGTTGCTTTTTAATCATGACAGTTTTATAATGGGTGAGATCAGACACCTGCTGAGGCATTTTATGATCATTTGTAAATGTCTTCCTGATGAAACTGGGTGCTTTCCAAGTCCTCATGAGGTTCACTTAGGAAATAGAAGCTCAGAGTTTACTGAATTCTTAATATGTGCCACTGAGTATCTTACAGATTTTATTTAATTCTCATGACAACATCACCCAACAATGAGGTAAATATTATTATCCCCACTTTTACAGATGAAGAAATTGAGTCTTAAAGAGGTTGAGTACTTTGCACAAGATCATACAACAAGTATATTACAGATCTAGGGGTGAAACCCAGATCTTCCTGATTCCAAAGCCAGTGCTCTTAACCACTATAAATCAAAAATAGAAATGATATAAAATGACTTATCCCTATGATTTAATTCCTTGCAGCAGATCTGCACGGGCAATCTTATAACAGAAGAGCCATGATATGAACGGAGTCTTCAACAAAGATAGACAGATATGAATTTGTTGGTGTTTCTACAGTGCTTTGGGGGGTGGGGAGGGGTAGGGGGAGACAAACTATCCAGAGTGATAGGGAAACTAGGATCAGTTATCTGGCCAGGTTGGGGCTGAATGGAGTAAAAATCCAAGCAGTTTTGAAGGATGGGACATTGGTATTACATGGTGCAGGTAACTATGGTCACCTGGCATAAAGTGCTGTTTCATACAAGGCACTGAGAAACCCAAGGCCTATTCGCAATAAACAGCATAAAAGATGTGAAGAATTCAAAGACTGCAGGGCAGAATAGGTGCTTCTAATGGTATTGGAGAGCTTAAAGAAAGAAAATGGATTTTATCAAGGACTCCAACTAGGGACTTTCTATGATTTTTCTTAAAGAATCTCTTATCTCTTGTGCAGCAGGGCTGACAGACCTCAAAACAAATGCTGAGACTACTGAAAATCGAACATCCACTTAGATCTTGTGAGTTGTCTAATTTCAGTACCAGGTGAAGTACCAGCCTCACCAGATCCCTCATGTTCAAGTTAAGGTGCTGAGTAAGAAACTGTAGGACTTGAGAACTGAAGTATGAATACATGGGAGGATTAGAAAAACTCAGAATAAACTGAAACTCCAACCCCACGGAGCTTCCCTTGCCGACCGAAGCGGATGACTCTTCTTGCCTTGCTTGAAGACTCTGAAAAGACCTGACTTGAGAAATATTTTCTTCATACCTTACCTCCTCCACCCATCATTGTGTCTGTCTCTATGTCTATCTAGCTATATGGTTACATATATATGTATGTGTGCTTAAGTGTGTGTATATATAACTATATATAGTTACACATACATATATAACTACACACATATATATGTAAATATATGTAGTTATGTAAACATATATAATTATATACACATATATACATAAGTAACTATATATGTCATATATGAAATACATATATTAGTATATAGAATATATATAGTATGTAATAACATGTATTGTATACATCCTATCATGCCTTGGAGGAGATAGGCTATAATAACAAAATCCAATAAAAGAAATACCAACTGTACATCAAAAGAATTGTAGGATTATGCTAATTTATATTGGTAAACTTTGGAAATGGATTCTGAGGGTGTTAGGCTAAGACTAAGGGACAGAATTTTAGGTCAGACTGAATTTATTGGGTGTATTGACACCAGCAGCTGGGAATGGGTCTAATGGTTTGCCCAGTTGGTTGACTGAAACCTGGCTAAGTAAAGTTGAGATACCAGAAATTCCTTGATATAATGTCAAGGAAAAATATGAATAGCAAAAAAAAAAAAAAAAAAGAATAGCAGAGAGATAAAAATGTTGGAGTGGATTAATCATGCAGAGGCTGCTCTCCTAACACCTAACTGTGTCCCCTTAGAGGGTCCAGAGATACACCTTGGTGAGGGGGGTACCAACATCGAAGAACAGGTGAATGAACATTGTACTGGCTGTTTGATGTATCCTGGGCATGTGTTGGTTGAAATGGGCTCCTGATTTCATTCCCCGATGAACTCACAATGGGAGTCCCAAGGTCCCAGTGTAGTATCACCAGGGTAAGGTGTGTGTAGCAGCAGAATGGGAGTGGTAAATAGAGTGAACCCTACAAGGATTTTTGTTAGTACCTATTTCAGTATCTAGTCCCTAGAACCAAAATAGGTAGTCAGCCCATGAAGGGCCTATTTGATCTAAGTAACAAACATCTTCCGAGTCTGGTGTAAGAGACATGCTCTGAGCCTTGGTGGTGGGGTCTCAGAGCCACTCACCTGATTCCTGAACCTGAGTTGGTTCAGTGACCCAGAGTGTCTGCACTGAAAGGGAAGTGAGGACCCACGGGGGAAAAACGTGCCACAACGACACACATATGTACTGTGAACCTTCCTCCCGGACTTTCCCAAAAGTACCTGCGGGTCATTGATCAGGGGAAGAGTACACTGTAAAGGCAAATACCTAGATGTTTGGGGGATTATTGGAAACTGGCTCAGAACTAACTCTAATTCCTGAATGAAACTGTGGTTTACAGGATAGAAAGAGATTGTTCCCTTACTTCCTTTAACCTTAGCTGGAATACAGCCTTCCCTGACCACCCTACTTAAGAGTGCAAACACCTCCCCATCTAGAACTCCCTATCCCCCTTCCTTGACTTATATTTTGCTCCACAGAATTTGTTGCCTTCTAAGGTACTATATTATTTAGTTAGTTTATTGTCTGTTACTTCCTTTCAGAACATAAGCTCTATGAAGGCAAGGATTTTTGTCTGTTTTGTTCCTTACTGTGTCCCATGCAGCTAGAACAATGCCTTGCATAGAATCGACACCTACAATGCAGTTACTGAATAAATTAAAATGAGAAAGTTTTGATCTGTGTTTGTCTCACATAAGCCCAGTAGGACCCTGATTTCATTCATCTGTTGCTAAGTGCATAAAGGAATAGATGAACTGAAAGACTGAAAGAGTGACTCCTTTTCATAGCAAGCAGGAAGGGCCACATTCAGATCCCTTGGAGCATTCCCTGTTTGTCCCTCTAAACCAACAAGTCACCAAAGAGCAATTCCCCATACCTGAGGGGTCACGGTGATAAAGGTCGTCATAACAAACCTAACAGATGCAGGGATATGATTCTTTTCACATCACCATTTAAGTCACCTGTACAGTCAGTGAAGCTGATAGATGTTTGAAAAACACAGCATATTATCAAAAATTTAATTCAATCAAAAATTTGGAGAAGTAGACAGTGAACTGATATCCATGGGATTCACTTATGCATCACTCAGAAGTAGCTGGCCTTATGGAATGGTGGAATAATGATATGTGTTCTTGATAGATTGGTGTGCTCTCTTATGGGATGCAGCAAATGTTCTTAACCAGCAACCAATTCTCCCACAACCAAAGGGGTGAAATACACAACTGGGCAGACGCTTGTTACTCCTTTTTGCTACTCAATATCTGAACTCTGTATTTGTAGAACCTTTCACTTTATGACCACCTTTTAAGCTGAAAATGTGAAACACTTCTTTTTTTCAGATTCTGTGCACCTAAGTGAGAGCTATCAGTCAGATGCATCTACCAGTTCAAAGTCTTGGGAAACAGCAACACAAAAGACACAAGGGTCGTGGTGCTCTGGTGACAGATGCCAACTGTGGCTGTTTCCTGAACCAACAAAGGGCACTAGTTCCAGCAGGACCCTCCTGTGCCCAGTCAGTGACAGGATCTGCACCCAGCTATTCTGTGTGCCATCAGCTATCCTGTGTGCCATCAGCTATTCTGTGTGCCATCAGCTATCCTGTGTGCCATCAGCTATCCTGTGTGCAGTGCTATCTTCCATGGAGCAGTGCTGTGGGTGATTTGGAGTGCTGTTTCCTGGCTGGGTGGCCACCAAGCAGTGGTGTGCTGGAGCCAGCTTTTCCCACTTGTAAAAGGTGATTGCTAAATTTTCAGGAATTTTGTGAGCCAGTCATTAAATGTAATATTAAATATTAAATTATATAAACTTACAATTAAATAAATTATATATAAAAAAGATAATAAACTCAAAACTCATCCTTTTCTAATTATTTTACTATATTTTACTGTTATCTATGGACTTTAAGCTTATTTACATCTATTGCATCTGTATCATACATTTCTTCCCGATTCCATGTTCACTGACATCACACTGGGAGCTTGGACATCAGCCATCTTGGGAGTATTTACACTATGGAAACTGGCAAACACCAGAAATCAAGGCCTGATTTGTTATTTTGTTGTCTAGAATTTAAGTGATGGAAAAATGTTAATACAAATCAAAAGTGTGTCATGTTTATAACCATTACTTGTAAATAACAGAGAAATTAAGAAAACATGTTTTTTCCCAGAGAGCTGGTTTCACTCCCCAAAAGCCTCATTCTCTGATCTTCCCAGAGATTCTGAGAGCAATCTACTATCCTTTAAAAAAAATCTTTTTCTGAAGAAATCAGAGTATGTTTCTAGAGACTAAGAAAACTGATGAATACACTATCTGTAACAGGATAGTATCTTTTCAGTAGCATGTAACAAAAATCTCTACCATGAGCCTACAGTGTTCAAGGGAAGGCAGGACTCTGCCTTTCATTCTGAAGCTAAGCCTTAGCTTGTAACAAGAACATTCCAATCCTTTGAACAGTAGTTCAATTCCTATTTAAAACTGTTCATCTTTCTATACATCCCAATTTAGTGGTAACATCTCTTCCACATCTTATAACATACACCTAGTGTCCCCAAACGCAAGTTTATATTTTGATGTAGGAATATTTCACATATTTTTGAGGAATTTAGCTACTCTATTAAAAGTCACAAACATTTATTGAGTACCTACTACTTACAAAATACTGTGGCAGCAGCTGTTGAAGAATAAAGAGAAGTTTCGTGTGGTCCTTGAAGAACTTTATCATTCAGTACTAGAGGTGACACATACACAACGGCTGTAATTCAAAATGAAATGTTAGGAAACATAAAAGGGGTTCAAATTTCTGTGAAACCTAATTTCAGCAAGATAACAACTAAGCAATCGTACCATCTATAACAATAAGCCAAGCTTGATAATGTGTCATCCGAATAAAAGTCTTAATTGTTTTTTTCAATGTGAGAGGAAAGAGCCGGACAGACCTGGGCTTGAGAAGCTCCTCGGCAATTTGCTTGCTCTATGTACCAGTTAATAGTTCAATCAGGGAAGCAGAACCACTAGGAGTGATATGGACTAAGGGGTTCGTTACAGGGATTAGACGTTATACAACTGTGGGAGAAGGTGTGATAGCAGAGGTCTGTGAAGGACGGGGTAGGCGGAGGATAGATAAAGTCACTAACCTGTGAACATGAACGGGGGCCTATCAAGGGCTCTCCAGAAGGCTAACTCCTCTGCTGCTGGCCCCGAAGTCACCTGCCTGCAGAGTGGCAAGGCAGGCTGCGGGGAAGGAAAGCTGGATGCAAAGCGGTGGGAGACAAGCACACCTGCTTGTAGTAACACAGCGTGTTGGCTTTATACGCGTCTCTCGCTGCCTCTAACCTGGCCCAAGATCGAGAGCACCTGAAGGAGGAGATGGGCCAGTGCTGAGGGAGCTGCTGCCTCAAGCCAACAAGGTGAGCCAACAAGGACATCAGCAACAGCCTGCTTTGAGGGTAATGCTGCCGCTTCATCCTACATTTCAAATGTTGCACAGATTTCTCCTGGGGCCAACTTTAGACAGGAACCATACAAGTCAAGGAATTTGGAGAAACCTAATTCCAGTTTAGCTAAACTGACACAGTATCAAGCCACCATTTTATGTTACCTCAAGTAAAACCACCTTAGCCTCGGTTTCCTCATTTGGGAAAAGGAAATAATTCGGGATAGTGTAACAACTTACCTGGGAGAGTTGTTGTGAGGCTGCCTATCTCAAGGCATAGTTCATAGTATCTAGTATGTAGTCGATGATTTATATATGAAACAGATTATTTTAAGGCCCTTAATGCCAGTTTTATAATATTTCCCTCTATATTTCAAATTACCCTCTTTTGATGAAATTACCACGATGATTTGTTATTTTTAAAAGAAATTACATTTAATTTTCTTGAAATATATTTCAATATTGTATGTCATTTTCCTTTGGATAGAAATGATTTTTAATTTTATTGAGAGTAAAACTCATATGAAGTTAACATTTATATGTATGGCCCCAAACTTGAAAATAATTATATGATTTAGCCACCAACAGCCTGGTCTTCCACCTATACTGATAAGAATTTTTAGATCCCTCCAAAATAATTGTGATCCTCTCTGATCTATAAATTCCAATTAGTATAGGTTGAAGACCAGGCTGTTGGGACAAACTTATACCAAAAAACAACAACAACAACAACAACAAATTCCTTATTCATCAGAAATTCTCATTTAACTGAGCATTCTATATTTTATATGGCAACCCTCTCTGATTCTCCATTCTTCTAAGGAACCCTGATCTCACTAATCCAAAAATCTCTTCTACTGTCCTACCTTCTCATACTATTTTTGCTGTCAATTCCCATAGCAACTCACTTCACACTCAATATATCCCAAGATGAAGCAAGACCTTAACCTCTAAAAGGGCTGCCTTTTCCATCATATCACGTCTGTCTGCACTCTTGACATTCTTCTCATCTCCAGATAGAATCTTGGGTTCATTTTCGAGTGCCCCTCTTCATCTTTACCTACTTCCAGACACGACTAAGTTCTGTCAATTCCTTCTTTAAAGTGACTTCCAAGTGCTCCTTTCCTCCTCCTTTTTACTGCCACCACCCCTCCCCTGACTGTCATCTGCTAGATAGTCACCTTAAGCCCAGTCTCCTTCTTTGATCCTGTCTGAATCCTACTCATCTTCCTAAAACACTGCTGTCTCACTCTTCTCTGCTGCTCAAGAACTACAGCTGCTTGCTCTTGTCTATGGTATTAAGTACTGTAACTAATGTAAAATCTTTTGCTCTTTGAAGAACAATGTTAAGAAAATACAAAGACAAGTGGCAATTCTCTCAAGAAAAAAATAGGTAAACTAAATAGTATTACATCACCTTAAAAAATAAATGTATAGCTAAAGACCTTAAAACAAAGAAAACTGCAGGCCCAGATGGCTTCCCTGGTGAATTCTACTACATATTTATGGAAAAAATAATACTAATTCTACACAAACTTTTCCAGGAAATAAAAGAGGATGGAAGTCAGTATTACCCTGATACCAAAAGGAGACTAAGATATTAGAAAAAAAGAAAACTAAAGACCAATATGTCTCATGAACATACACACAAAATCCTCAACAAAATATTAGCAAATCATACCCAGCAATATATAAAAGGGATAATACAAAAAGACCAAGTAGGCTTTACCCCACAAATGAAAGTTAGTTTCAAATCTTAAAAATCAATCAATGTAATTTACCATATTAAGACTAGAGAAGAAAGACTGTATGGTTATCTCAACAGATATAGAAAAAGGCTTTGAAAAAATTCAGCATCTATTCATGATTTAAAAAAAAAACTCTCAGCAAACTTGGTTTATAAGGGATTTTCTTATGTTCCTCAACCTAAGAAAATATATCTATAAAAAACTTACAACTAACATCATAGTTAATGATGAAAGACCAAAGGCTTTCCCTAAAGATGAAGAGCAAGGGAAGGATGTCCACTTTCACCACTCCTATTCAACATCATACTGGAGGTCCTAGTCAGTGCATAAGGCATGAAAATAAATTAAAGACATACAGATTGGGAAGGAAGAAATAAAATTATCTCTATTAACAGAAGACAGTCTTGTCTACACAGAAAAAAATCCCAAATGGAATCTATAAAAAGCTACTAGTACTAGTAAGTGAGTTTACCAAGGTCATAGGCTATAAGGTCAATATACAAAACCAATTGTATTTTTATATACTTGCAATGGATACTTAGAAAATGAAATTTTAAAAGGTATCATTTAAAATAGCACCAAAAGCATAAAATATTTAGGTGTTAATCTAACAAAATATGTACAAAATCTGCATGCTCAACTATGAAGCACTGATGAGAGAAATCAAAGAAGACATATATATAAAAGTAGAGACATACCATTATCATGGTTTGGAAAACTCAATATTATCATTTCTTCTCTAAATTGATCTACACGTTTGATGTGATCCCAACCAAAATCCCAGCAGTCCTTTTTGTAGAAGTAAACAAGCAGATTCTAAAATTTATGTGGAGAAAGCAAACAAAATAGAACTGCCAAAACAATTTTGAAAAAAAAAAAAGAAGTTGGAAGACTCACACTACCTGATTTTAAGACTTACATGAAGCTACAGTAATTAAGACTGTGTCAGTACTGGCAAAAGGATAGACATACAGATCAATGTGTCAGAAAATACAGAAATAGACCCACATATATATAGTCAACTGAATTCTGACAAGAGTGGAAAGGCAATTCAATGAAGACCAGATAATTTTTCAACAAATAGGACAAAATAATTGAATATCCACATGCAAGAAAACCCCAACTTAATTCATATATCACACAATATATAAAAATTGACTCAAAATGGATCACAAACTCCTAAATGTGACATCTAAAACTGTAAAACTCCTAGAAGAAAACCTGGGTGAAAAATCTTTGTGACCTTGGTTAAGGAAAGGTTTCTTAGCCACAACACCAAAAGTACAATCCATAAAAGAAAAAAATGGGACTTAATCAAAAATTAAATCTTCTGCTCTTTGAAAGACACTGCTAAGAAAATGAGGGACTTCCCTGGTGGTGCAGTGGTTGAGAATCTGCCTGCCAATGCGGGGGACACGGGTTCGAGACCTGGCCCGGGAAGATCCCACATGCTGCGGAGCAGCTAAGCCCCTGCGCCACAGCTGCTGAGCAACCCCCGCTCGCCACAACTGGAGAAAGCCCGCACACAGCAACAAAGACCCAATGCAGCCAAAAATAAATAAATAAAAATAAATTTAAAAAAAAAAGAAAATGAAAAGACAATACATAAAATATACACAGAAATATTTGCAAAAACATATCTGATCAAGGACATATATACAGAATATATAAAGAACTCTCAAAACTCAGTGAGAAAATAACCCTATAAAAAATGGGCAAAAGATTTGAATTCACACTTCACTAATAAAGATATACAGATGGCAGATAGCACATGATAAGATGCTTAATATCATTAGACATTAGGGAAATGCAAATTAAAACCACAGTGATATACTACTACACACCTGTTAAAATGTCTTTATTCATAATCTCCAAAAACTAGAAACAATCTAAATGTCCACCAACTGGTGAATGAATAAACAAACTCTGGTATATCCGTACAGTGGAATACTATTCGACAATAAGAAGGAATGATCTACTGATACATGCATCAACATAGGTGAATCCAAAAATATTATACTTGGTAAGAGAAGACAGATGCAAAAACTGCAAACTGAATGATTCTATTTGTGAGACATTCCAGAAAAGACAAAACTATAGTGAGACAAAGTAAATCAATGGTTGCCTGGGATCAGAGGTGGTGCAAGTATAATGACTGCAAAGGGGAAGACAGAAAACTTGGGATCAAGGCAATGCTCTGCTTCTTCAGTGTGGTGTGGTTACATGACTGCATACATTTGCCAAAACCCATTGAATTGTTCAACACTTCGGAACTGTAGAGTTTAAACCTCCATATTCTAAACCGTGTGTCCTCCATTCCATGGTAGGTAAGGGTTCTTTTTTTCCTTTTTTAATATATTTACTTATTTATTTATGGCTGCATTGGGTCTTCGTTGCTGCTCATGGGCTTTCTCTAGTTGTGGCGAGAGGGGGCTACTCTTCGTTGCGGTGTGCGGGCTTCTCATTGCGGTGCTTTCTCTTGTTGCAGAGCACGGGCTCTAGGTATGCGGGCTTCAATAATTGTGACTCACGGGCTCTAGAGCACAGGCTCAGTCGTTGTGGCTCATGAGCTTAGTTGCTCCGCGGCATGTGGGATCTTCCCGGACCAGGGATAGAACCGGTCCCCTGCATTGGCAGGCAGATTCTTAACCACTGTGCCACCAGGAAGTCCTTCCTTATTGTTTTAAATTTACTTTATCTTCTCAATGCCTTATGAAGCATGTGGCATTGCAAAGATGTTCCAAGCAGAGCCAAAAGGACCACAAGTTATGCATTACTCTAACTAGAGGATGAGACAGCAACTCACTGACAGTTGCTATAACAACCAGAAAGGTTTAGATCCCATGAGCTTTGATATACTTTATGAAGGCATTGTAACTTATATAACTTTATAATGATCCTTACAGTTAAGATAAAAATAAATAAGAGATGTTCCAGAGGAAAACGTGAAGATGTCTTGATTTTGCTCCTGGATACTTTCTAATGAGTTGCTAACCAAAGGAAATGGTTCAAGAAAAACTAGGGTAAGAACCAGTGGGAAGAGAAGGAATGGCCCACTAGGCCTTCGTAAGAGGGAGGTGTTTACAGGATGGCTGACCATAACAGACACTGGCCTGGATTCTGAGATTCCTGGGGGACCAAGAGATGAAGGGTAAAATAATTATTGTCATCAAGGTCTGTGAGGGTATCTTATGACTGTTGCTATTAAAAGAGAGCTCTGTCAGACTCACTGTGAAGAAGTGCTAGGCAGCCCAGAAGGTTTTTATTTAATTTTCTAAGTAGGGGCTTATGTGCTTGGGGTCCTCAGATGGTTGTATCATGTGCACCACAGCTGTAAATCTGAATGGAAAAAATCGATGCCAGTGAAAACAAAATTCAAAATTACATAATCACATTATTTGGTTATAACTGCATGCATGGAGCACATGCTAAGGCTGGGCTCTGAATGCTTTGCACATACTTAGGCTCTGAACGCTTTTCAAGAGCCATATGAAAGAGATGCCATTATTACTTCCATCATACATTTGAGAAAAATGAGCAGAGAAAATAAGGTTAAGAACTAGAAGCAGGTAGGAAAGGGATTTGAACCCGATTTTCTCTGACTCCATGTTCTGTACTGCCTTCATTCATTCAATAAATATTCTTGACTGTCTGTTATATACCCGGTACTCTTTTTAAGGACAGCAAAGTAAAAAAGTAAAGAAGTAACACCATAAAGGTTTAAATTCCATGAGCTTCAGTATACTTTAAGAAGGCATTGTAACTTATTTATATAATTTTATAGTGATCTTTACAATTAAGATAAAAATAAACTTTTAAAGCAGAGTTATGAAAATCTCCCTATTTATCCAGAATATATCTCTGGATAAGTATTCTGCAAAAGATTTTTTCCAATAAATCTTGTTATCCTAATCAAGTATATTATTTGAAAAATTGACATTCCACTTGAAACTGGAGATAAATTTTAATCCTAAATTTGCCATTTAAACTCTTACAGTTCCAAAATATTATTCATATAATTATTCAGATATCCTAAAGGAAAAAAAAGAGTAACAACTATTTTCATTCAAAGAATGGCACAATATTATTCTAATACACAAAGTAGCATTATCTACTCTTCAATTATTGTATTTAGCTGGAATGATCACATGATTATTTAAACTTTTTGCATAATGTAAAACTGTGTCTGAGATTCTGATAACATCTCAGTGAAAGGTTTTTTTTTTTCCTTTATCATCTTAGGAATTATGTCAAGTGTGTTCAAATCTAACCAAGTCTTTCTCGTTACACTGTTTTCTAAAACTTTAATAAAATAAAGGGCAGCTAAGAGAAAAAGCTTAAGACAAACACAATTAGATTGTCTTTATGCCATTTATGTCAATGGACAGATACTTAAGGCATAGCTAAAGGTTTAAGTCTGTTGCTTTATGACATATGCTCCCTGCTACCCTGGCCATTACTTGACAGGATGTTTGCTTGCAAAATGACTATTTTCCTATAGTCACTCTTGATTTTAATATAACAGACTATCATTATGACTCAACTTGAAGATTAGTCATCATGGAATGTCATAGTCTCTACAAACAGACAAATATTGATCATAGCAACTTTTAGAAACAGAATAAAAGCAAAATGAAATTTAAATGAATTAAAAAGTATTAGTTTGAAAATGCTTTTAGGTTTCTAAAAACACATTAATCATTGGTTAAAATATCTCACAAGCCTCTGTACTTTAGATTTTTATTAATGTCCACCTTGTTACAAAATTAATTTAAGGCAACCTTCAAAACCATAACATACATAGTAGAATATTATTTTCCTTCTATTATAATTGGCAAATGTAAAATCAATATTTCCATTTTACACTGTTGAAAGAAAGAGTCCTTTGTAGAGTGAATATTCTCTATAGAAATTTATAAAACAAAATATGTATCTCTTTATTGATACCACTGGTTTTATAAAACAATTCTTCCTTTCAATTCACAAATATTTTAATTCAATTACTATTTTTAACCAAAACAAGTTTTCTTAACTCTCTGTCTACTACTCACCTATATATTGTAGTTGGGCCTCATTAAAAATCTTCTGTCACCTTCAGATTTTAAGAAAAGCATATGAAAATTCAGAGTTTCCTTAGGCCTCATTTGCCCATATATTACCATCTACATTATTATTCTTTACCAAATTTCTCCTCGTTTCTCGGTCTATAATTTATAGAGCACTGCAAGTCAAATAAAAGTTGCCAATTATCTGATTAATTTTGATTTAGAATACTGTTGCTCCAAATGATTCAGGACTATTTACTTTAGCACAAAATAAAAAGTTGAGTAATTACCCAGACACTAGTAACTCAAGTCCAAGTTTCTAATAACATGGACTAAATTGTCCATATTAATACAACTCTCCCTTTCACCCTGTTGCCAGTCATTATTTTCTTGGTATTTTATGACATTAAAATGATTTTATAAATCTTGCTCCCCATTCCTTTCCATAATATACAGATTAGAAATGCTTATAAAAAGGAATGTAATTTTGAAAATTACACTTGAAAGAGTTAGAACAACTGTGGTTATTTATGTTTTAACCTTAATGAAAATAATCAAACACTTAGGGAGAAAAAAATTGAAATTTTCATCTATTTCATAGGCACTTGTTTTCACAACAGTCTATAAAATTACTTTCTGAGCATTTACCATGGTGTAAAACTCAGTTATGTATAAACCATTTATTTTCTTACCAGAGGCGAGGGGGTTGTAGGGGGATGAATGAAATAGGTGAGGGAGATTAAGAGATACAAACTGCCAGTTATAAAATAAACGAATCACCAGGATGTAAGGTATAGCATAGGAAAAACAGTCAATAATATTGTAATAACTTTGTATGGGGACAGATGGTAACAAGAGTTATCATGGTGATCATTTTATAATGTATAAAAATATCGAATCACTATGCTGTACACCTGAAACTAATATAATATTGTAAGTCAATTATACTTTAATTAAAAATAAATTAATAAAGTATTTTCTGAATAGTTCTATATATGCAAAAAATATGTGAGAGAATTGAACACAATTATTCTAAGGATTTTTTAAAAGTATTGTTAGACTGAACTTTGCATAAAATTGTTTCAAGTCTGTTTTATTTTGACAAGGGACATAAAAATATGTATTCTCTTGAAAATACCATTCAAAACAACCATAATTAAAATGTTAAATTCTTAACCAGTATTATTTAAAATATCATGTTTCAAAATATTAAAACTTTCACCCAAGCCTTTCCTTACAAAGTAATCTCTCTTAATATATTAATTTTGGTTTAAATGTTTACTTTAAATGAGTTAAAAGCACATTTTGTATAGTTTCTTTAGTGTTTGCAATGTATTTAATTCAGATCACGCATTCTTATATATATAACTTCTCTTCTGAAATAATTCATTTGATAAATGATGGTCAAATCTTTCATTTTATAAGCAAGTATAGATTATTGTTACCTGAGTTTAGTCTATAAAATACTCCTTTTATTTATTTTGTTTCCTCTTTTTTTAAAATTATACTCCTTTAAACAAAATAAATATGAATACTTATACATTACTTAAATTTCAAATTTTAATATATAAAAAGCATGCTCTCAAAATACAAACTTTTAAAAAATGTTGGCTTTAGACAATAATATTCCATTGACTAGGCCCATTTGTTCCTTTTTGTTGTTGTTGGAATTCATGGATCTGGTCAAAACTTCAGTTTCTAAGGTATGAGAAAATGCAGTGTTAGAGTTTCCAAAACCAGGACCAAAAAGGAAGGGAATCTCTTAGATATTTTCTGTTGTTATAGTCTAAATGTAAGCTATCTTAAAACTGGTTAGGTTCTGGACATGACAGATGATCTCCTAGTCCATTTTGATCATGACTGAAGGCTTAGTTAAATTCAGTGGCGCTAAGAGAATCTTGGTATAATGGACTGTGTCAGAGAAAATAAACAGTAAATAAGTTTTCTGTAACATTTCTTCTCTGGAAGGGAAAAATTTTCCTCCCTCCCTCCCTCCTTTCCTTCCTTCCTTCAAAAAATATTCAATCTCTCTCTCTCCCTCTCTCTCTAAAGATGTAAAATAACAATTTAAAGGACAGTCTGCATGCATATGGAAGAATTAGTCAGATATATTCATCAAAGTAAACTTGTTTCAACATGTCCATGCTTCACTTTCATTCTCTTCTAGCTAACCCATGGGTCATTCTGGCTGATCCCAGATCAATGAAGTGGGAACTCGAAGCGGTGATCTTTATAAGTGAAGTAGAGAATAAAACCAACCTGTTGTTGAGGGGGAAACTGTGTTTATTATCTAAATTATCTATTTGACAGACTTTATTGGATGGTTGGCCAGCTCCTAATTTTCATATCACTTCACTGGTGACTTGAGTAAACTTACTTTTTATAATCCATACAAAAGATAAGTACGTTGTAAGAATTTAAAAGTAAATAAATAGTTTTTATTTGTCTATGTAGAGAAATTCTAAGACACACAATTCAACCTGTTCTTTTCTCATTAAATATACTGTGGAGTATGATTGCCTTCCTTGTTTCTAATTTCTTTACCTTTAAATTAAAATTTGCCTTCATCTCTTCCCAAACTGCATTTTAAAAATTTCATTTCCTTTTAAGAAACCAATTCCTCATTTCTTCCTAGCTGAAGACTTCACAATTTTAGTCTGTACTACTCAGATATTCCCATGTGACATTAGTTGCTTGGCTTCAAAATAAGGAATCAAACTTCCTAAAGACAGCCCTGAAGAGCAGACATGACTTTTCCAATATGCAGAAAATCCTTTCAAACCCATAGACTGGTTAGATACAAAGATTTAATATTAAAAATTATCATTTGATACTTATGTACATTCTTTTAATATTACAGAATTATTTCATTCTGACTCAAGTAGCTAACAAAATCAAGGCAGGACACTCTTGATGATATCTCCCAAATCTCACTTTAGAAATTCAAGGGTATTCTCCTTTTTAAACATCTTGACTATAGAACTTCCTATTTGCAAAGTTTGACAAAATTATAGTTTTTTAATTTCAAAGGAAATGCTTTGATATTTATCTTTTTAAGAAACTCAGTTTCTTAGTAGTGTGATAATTTAACCTGTTACAACTTAGATTTGAAATATTTACCATTATACCACATTTTGAAGTTTTATATTTGATATTTTCCTGACGCAACTATCTGAAAAATAAAATTTAAAAAATAGTACTAAATGATGAAACTATTACTTAAATAGAAGTTGTGCAAATTAGTCTAAATGTTTTGAATAAAAGTTTTGGGGGAAAAATTCAAAATGCTTGTGCACAACCATAAGCATGAATTTTGTAGTATTTTAGAGAACATTGTACCACTGATTTTCATTCCTATGGTTCCAATCTCTTTAATGTGACTAGCATTTCACTTTCTCTCACATATTAAGGCACTAGCTCCATTGAAATAAATTTGAGTTTTATCTAAAAATCCTCATATACAAGATAGGCTATATGAATAAGGGAGGGAAAAGGTTGTATTTGCCTATATTAATTACTATAGCAATGACCATTTATAAATTATTAGAGATTGGACTAAATGCTTAATTTGAAAATTAAACCTTTGTTGTTCCCTCTGAATGCTTGATGTGGTCTTTCTAAAACATGTGACACAAGACTTAATTTGAAACCACTGAACTCTGTAGTCATAAATGTGCAAAAACTTGACCATTCAAATTCCAAGACCCAATCTATGCCTTGCCAAGTTAAGATATTTAATAAAAGAATGTGTATAGATTTTATAAACTTCACTGAAATAGTTTTGACCTGTACTTTCAAATACCGTATGTAACTCATTTAAGCTTTCCCCCCAACTGTCCATTTGTGGTTAAAGTAGCTTTAAAATAATAAATTCTATTTTTATTAATATTTATCTCGAGGGCACTCAGTGGACATGTGTGGATTAATGAAAAAAAAATGAAAAAAAAAATTTATCTCAAGGCTTTAAGATCACTAACCACCAAAGAATCCGTATGAGGGGGCAGAGAGAAGATGTTTCTTGTGTTTAGGTAATATTTAAGCATTTTAAACTTTCTTCTTTATGGAAAATGAGAGGGTATTCCATGTGCAGGGGTAGAATAGAACCCCGCTAGAACATAATATGTATGCCAGTAAAAACTTTTGGATGCATGGGCATTTAAGCATATTGGCTTTTTTTTCCCCTCCCCATGGATATTCAAGGAACTCTTCAATCTAAAGGAATACTTTCCCTCAGCTTCCTCGGCACAAAAGCAAAAGTACTTATACAGTCTAAAAAATAAATACTAGAAATTGTTTTTTGCAACCAACAAATGTACCAATGAGGCCTTTGGGAAAAGCTGACCACATAGATCCTGTAAATGCCCCAGCACATTTAAATTGTACTCATGGTGCAGAGGCCAATATGAAATTGGTTTCTAAAAAAAAAAAATTAACTAACCAGCTCAAAGGATACAATGTATTTTAAAACATTGTAAAAACATTTAAAAATACTTTCTCATTCTTTGAATAATTTGTACATTCTCAAAAAGAAAAACAAATTTAGCAGCATTATCTATCTTAAATTTTCAGTTTAAAAGGAAAAATACATTATTAACACGAAGACCTTTGAACATCTATTTTGCTGTTTTCAGCTGCACATAATTGTTATTTTAAAAGGCTCTTTCAGGGCAAATTTAGTCGATTGGCTTTAAGGCTGCAGAATTGTTTTAAATCTAGTGAAAGTTCCAATGCTGTTTTCAGTGATCAAAGCAAAAATTTTAAATAGTTTTTCCCCCATAGTTTCAGAATGTTTTCATACATAGTTTTTCTAATAATATAGAATATATTGATTTTATTGCTGCAACAAAGAGTCTACATCTGTGTAATGATGCCTTTTAATAATTATACTTCAATGTATTTCAATGGCTTACTTGTCAAAGATACACATGTATTATCTACATCTGAACAAATACTTAATCCTGTGCCTCCTTCAAAGGGAGTTGAAATAAATGTAGCTACAGGAGAAAAATTCAGTTTTTCTAGTATCAGAAAACATTTTGGTGAAAATTTTTGTGTGAGCTGGAAATATACCCATCACTTGGGCCTAACACATAAACACATTTAGGTAGAAGACGGCAAACGCCTTGTAAGAGAAAGGACTTACATACGTACAGGAGAGTAACATGACAGCTATTACAGAAACAATTCTTGTGAATTTCCTAACTTTTATGCCCATGAACTCACATTTAATTGTATTTACTTTCCTCTTTTAAAACAGCATGTAAAAATCTATGCTCAAGCATTATTGCTTTCTTTTTTGACACTAAATTGAGTATGATTACAGTTATCAACTCAAATTCTATTAGAGTATTAACAATCAATGTTATGCAAGGTCATAAAATATGTAACAAATGTAATGAGCTTGGGTGTTGTTAATATTGTTTAACTTTTACACAACTCTGCCCTGTAAAATATCCCTTATGCAAATCAGATATCTGAACATTTTTCAACTGACATTTTACTACTGAGGAGAAACAAGGAGTTTAGAAAGAAAATGAGAGATGGGAAGAAAAGATGAACATGATTAATAGGTGTTTGTTTCATAAAGACTCTAGGGAGACTTTTAAATCCTTCACTGCTCCTATATGCTCACCGAAGTGGAGAGCTAGTTCACATGCCTTTCAAAGCCTTCAAAGGAAAACTGAGTAGTTACTCAATCTTTACTGATGCTAAATTATTCCATTTGCGTCCTGTTGTTGTGAAATCAGGTGCTCTTTATGCATTGGTGTAAGGTTAAATGTTGACTGTATTCATTAGAAACTTTTTTTCAAATAAACACCTAAATTATGCCTCAAAAAGTGTTTCATGGTGAGTCTGTTTCAAATAATGCCTCCTAAGAGGCATTATGTGAAAGACTAAAACATCTTTCTCGTTCTTTATTCCTCCCCTCCACCCGGAAAGAACTTGCACTTTGACTTTCCCTTTTAAATTCTTTTGATCAAAAAATGCATAATCTACTTTGATGCAGTTTTTGTTTTGTTGTTTTAAGAATCACTCTTGTTCTCCAAATTCGTGTAACTATGAAGGGGAAGTTAAACTTTATACAATATTTGAACCTTTAAAATTATGGGTATTCACTTCTGATAAAGATTTTGCCATTCTTAACTATATTTTACTAAGATAACTATTTGATAAAAATATGAGGATAGCTTGACTAATTAAAACAGGACCCATAGATGCTGTGAGCACAGTAGCACAAAATTTGTATCAGTTTGCTTTTGAAAGGTGTTTATTTGCAGCTGCATCTAAAATTTTTAATAATTCTGTCCAATATGTTCATGAATAAGATATTAATCCCTCAATTGTCGAAGTACAGCACCTACACGCGCGCACTATGTGTATACACACACACACACCCCCCACGCAGGAAGGAATCAACTGCCGTATTCCAGAAATGACAATGAAAGAGGAAAAATAAGCAAGAATTATAATTAGACGTCTACAGTCTCATTCACAGAAGGGCAGTGCTTGGGGGTTAAGCTGTTGAATTAAGAAAAAGCCCCCAACCAAAAACCAACCAGTTGCCTCCGATTGGAGCTTCCCGCAGGCTTTCGCGCTGAGCGAGGAGCGGGGAAGGCGTAGTTCTCGGGGCTGGTGGGGGCCGGGATCCCGTCACCGTCACCACCTCCCGAGGGGTCTTTCGGGAGCGCTCCCGCGGGCCCCGCAGGAGCCGGTGACAGTCCTAGGTGAGCGCCGAGAGCAGAGAAAGCGCCGAGCGCGTCCACAAAGCGCCCGGGCCGCCCCTCGCGCTAAGGCACGGCGGCCCTAGCGGCGGGCGCAGAAGGAAGGACTGGACGGAAGCGGCGGCGGCGGCGGCGGCTGGCGGGTGGCCGGGGTCGCGGGCCGGGGCGCGGCCCGGGAGGCCGGCGGGGAGCCCACGGGCTAGGAGGCCCGCAGCCCGCGCCGCGCCACCGCCGCCCCCGCCCCAGCCCCAGCCCCAGCCCCAGCGCCAGCCGCGTGCGCGCGCGGCCGCATCAGCTGAGCGCGCGGCGCGTGTCACGTGGTGCGCGTGTCGAAGGTCACGGCGCGCTCACAATGGAGCTCTCGGAGTATGTGCAGAAAGGCTTCCAGATGCTGGCCGATCCCGGCTCCTTCGACTCCAACGCCTTCACGCTTCTCCTCCGGGCGGCTTTCCAGAGCCTGCTGGACGCCCAGGCGGACGAGGCCGTGTTAGGTAAGCCGCTCGGCTCTGAGCTGGATCGGCCTGGGTGGAGGGGCGCTCGGAGAAGAGGAGCGAGATGGAGCGAGAAGGGGAAAGCCCCGGGAAGAGGAAGTCTCCGGGGTTTGCCCTTCGCTCCGGACGGAGTGTGGGGATGTGGCTCTGCCAGAACCCACATCGGACCCCGAGCATTGTTCTCTCCCCAGTTGGCACCTGCACACAGCCAGTTACACGTTCCTGGCCTGATTTCCCCTCCCAGGCTCTTTGTTCCTTTGTAAAGCCGGTGTTCAAGTCTTGTTTGTGGCCTAAACATCTAAGGTTTTCAGCCTGGTCTGGGGCAAAGGCTGTTTGACACTTGGACTTCATCAGGGCAGCTCCCTGCAATTCAAGCTTTCAGTGCTAGGTTGGCGAAGGTTTTAAAGGGTCTGCTTCCATAGTAATTACTGCGTCAGATAGTGTTGACATTTTTCAGCTTAGAGAATACCTCAAGTTCCTCTGATCATTCCAACACTCTAGTTCAATATGTTTTGCACAGGTTCCACGCCTAGACCCTTAAAATATGGTGCATAATGTTTTGTTCTGCACTAGTTTATCAGGAGGCGAGTCTCTTGTAAGTGGTCGGGTCAGTGATTGTGGAGTGCGGTGTCAGTATGGATGGAGGCATATTTTAAGACAGATCGCTATTACATGATTTTCTTAAATATAAATATCTCAACAATTCAAATTTTTGTGTTTTTTTTCTGTAGTTTCACGAGCTAAACACGTGTACAAAAAGTATGAAAGTGGAAGTTCTTTAAACGAAAATAGTAACCACCACCTGGTTAATCTCAAAAAAAAAAAAAAAAAGGATGGCTGTCGAAACCTGAAAATATTTTGAAAATTGTATTTTATATTCTGAACTCGTTCCCTCTCCCCCACCTCCATGTGTTAATGTCCACGGAGCCAGTTAGCATAAAATTAATCTTTAAAAGGAAAGTTTATTCATTCTTAAATTTACACCGTATAAAATATTTATCTTATTATTTTCCTCGGAATTTACTCCATCCATCTTTAGAGTGACCACTGTATATTTTACTCTAGGACTATGTTTTTAAAAAAATAAATAAGAGTATTAAGGTAAAGTAAAAGAAGGTAATTTGACCAGGTAATTGCATAATTATTGGTGTGTGATCTTTATTGTTTTGCCATTGACCATGTTGCACATCTCATTTACTTATAATTTCCAGTCCTTATAGTTGAATTCTTCTTGTTATTTTGTTAAAGAGGGTTCTTTACCCAAATTAAAATTCCTTTTTAGAAACAGGACTATAAAGAATTTATCACAGGCATCACTGGCAATTAATTTATTTTAGATCACCCAGACTTGAAACATATCGATCCAGTGGTTTTAAAACATTGTCATGCAGCAGCTGCAACTTACATACTGGAGGCTGGAAAGCAAAGAGCTGACAAATCAACTCTAAGGTACAGGATTTATTTAAATATCCATTTGTTTTCAAATAGTACCTTTATGATTCCAATTTCAGTTTTTAAAATGGAGACTAAACTTAGGCTTTTTTTTTTTCTTTAGCACTTATCTAGAAGACTGTAAATTTGATAGCGAGAGAATAGAATTGTTTTGCACGGAATATCAGGTTACTTACTTAAATTTTTAAAAATTAACAATTACTATTTTTCTTCTACTCTGTTTGCAAAGACGTATTTTCTTTCTTTTTTTTCCCTCCCAGAATAATAAGAATTCCCTAGAAATCCTACTGGGAAGGTAGGTCCTGTATAAGGTGTCAAGCTGAGCCACTTTTTACTTGCAGGTATGAATGGAGAGTGTTGGTGTGAAACAAAACAGGACAGAAAAACGGGATCTAGACCAAAAGAAAAGGGGCTAAAGGGCAAGTGAAACAATTGCAGTTAAGCTAATGTTTTTAAAGATAAAGTTTATGGAGATAATTTTTAAAATGCTCTTTTACTCTTCAGAACTTGAAAATAAAGTTTAACAATGTTTTAAATTCAGAATGGATTAAAATTGTGTGTGTGTGGTGGGGAGGTGGTAGACACCATTGTTGGTGAAGATAAATACTGAAAGTTTTCCTGTAGCTATTATGTACAAAATTATCCTTGTATTTTTCAGTATAGGCAGATCTTTCCCTCATATAACTGATGTTTCTTGGCATTTGGAATATCAGATAAAGGTAAAGTTTAACAAACTGTTCTCTAGGGGAACTTAGGGAACTTTAAAAAAAAAATAATAGTTAAAGACTGAAATCAATGTGTTGTGTTGTTTTAGACCAATCAACTTGATAAGATGTACAGACCTGCATATTTGGTGACCTTAAATGTAGAGGTATTTATACATAAGCCCTGTCTAAAAATTAAATGTGTAATGAAATTTAAAATTTCCTTGATTTAAATAAACAGCATTTTTTTCTTCCCTAGAACACTGATTCCCGATCCCACCCAGAGATTAGTTTTAGTTGCAACATGGAACAATTACAGGTACAGTATTAGGATCTGTGAATATGCCTATCTTTTTACAGATTTTTAATTGAGAATTATGCCTATGGAAAGTTCAAAAGAAAATTAAGCATCTGTCAGTAGATAATGAAGGTTGGTTAAGGATTTAATGGTGAGGGGGCTTCAAAAGCAATATTTTAACGTAGGCTTCGCCTTTGAAATTACAGTGTTACTAATAGAGAATTGGTCTGCATTTGCTGTTCCCTCCAATTAAAATAAACTTGTGTAGTGTTGAGTGTAAATTCCTTCTATTTGTGATAAGTGTGAGCCAATAGGACAAAGCAAAAAGAAGAGCTTGGCTTTGAAAATGTCTTCTTTGCTTTCAGAAATTGAATTAAACTCTCAAAACATGATTTTTAAACAGTAGTTGTAAATGACTTTTTATAAAGGAGCAAGTATACAAAAATTCTAAAACTGTTTATATTGCCAGTGTAAGACTGGGGAAATTCAAAATTACATTGATTAATGGACATGACAACGAATTTATTTCTTACCACTTAAAAAAATGAAGGTCATTGCTTGAAATTTTGATGAGATTGAATTTTTCAAAAGGGATCTCCTGCAGAGTCGTTTTAATGTAACCATTAATCAAACTTTAAACTTTCAGAAGATGTGAATACAGCATAATCTTTGTTAGATAACTTGAGAAATTTAATTTTGATATACTTTGCCTGTTCAGAGGATTCAGTTAGAAACTATATCTCACATCTGAGGGCAGGCAGCCCATTTGAGGGTGAGATATTTTAGAGGAAAACCTTCTATTGACCTTCTTTTAATTTTTTATATCTTAGAGGAAAACCTTCTTTTGATAGTGGTTTGTCAAAGGTTTAAAATCTTTGTGAATTTTAAACTTGTTTAGAAAGTGTCCCGACTCTTTTCTTGCATCTTTCTCAAAGTTGGATACTTCTTTCTTGTTTTATCCTAAAAACGATCCATCATATACATCTTTCAGGACTTAGTAGGGAAACTTAAAGATGCTTCGAAAAGCCTGGAAAGAGCAACTCAGTTGTAACTTGGGGAAGTTAACGACCTGCCCCGGTCTAGAGGAAGACCAGCAACGCCTTGCCGTCCGCCAAACCATCGTTTCTGCGAGCTGGATGTCTTCCTTTTCAGGAGAACAAATTTTTTCTTTTGGATTTCTGTCACTCATCAATTTTGACACTTTATTTTTTTACACTTGTGAAAGGGTTAAGAGGGAAAGTCTGCCTAAGTATGTGAATCATCTTTAGTATTATCCGTACACTGATATTTGATCTTTTCCAAGTCTTCCAAAAGGAAGCAGACAGTATTATATTCTGAATAAATAAGTTGTTCCCACTAAAGAGTGCTGAGAGTTTGTTTGGATTTGAGTTTGTTAATTATTACTTTGAAAACACAGGCACGATTGGCGTTAACTTTTAACGATCGCCTCTTCTCAGGATTAAAAAGCGTAGTGGGAAAGGATGCGATCTTCGGGGTTGCCTTAAGACCCCAGCTTCGGGACGTGGGGAAAGGGCGCGGTCGCCCCGCGCCGGGAGCCGGCCCGTCCCGTTACCTGTGCCTCAGGGCTCGCCCGCAGCCCGACCCTCGCCCGCTGGGCTCCGGAGGCCCGGCCCGGCCGGCCCCGCGCGGAGCCCCTGCCCGGAGCGAGCGGCTGCCCGCGCGCGCCCCGCCTCGGCCACTGGCGGGCGGGGAAGGGGGCCGGCGCGGCCGCGGGAAGACTGGGGCGGGCGCTGTTGTTTCCGCGAGCCCAACTCGGTCGCAGGTTCCGCGCCGCGGCGCCGGAGTCTGGGCCGCAGCCCGTGGGGCCGAGCGGGGGGCGGCGGCCGGGCGTTCTCCTCGGCGGGAGCCCGCGGACGTGTGCACCGCGGGCGGAGGCGGGCGGCGGAAAGAAAGAAATAACGGGGGGTGGGGTGGGCTGAACTGCTTGCGGGGCCGGAGCGATGCCCGCGCCGAGAGCAGGGTGGCGCGTGTGGCGCTGTGGAGAAATGTCTCCGCAGCCGCGCCAGCGCCGCCGCCGCGCCGAGCGAGGGGGAGGGGGCCGGGTCGCGCTGCTCCGAGGGGAGGGGGCGGCCGCGGGCCCGACTACACCGACACTAATTCCCAGGCCGCCCTTAAGGAATGAGGGGAGCACGTGACCCGGTGGGGGGGCGGCGGGGGGAGGGGGCGGGCGGACTCTGAGCCATTTTGGAGCCGGTGTCAGTTTCCACTCTGCCTTCAGCGGTGCTTTTTTTTTTTTTCCACCCTCCCCTCCCCCCTCCTCAGCCTTCCTCCCCTCCCCCCGCCTCTCCGCACGCACACACACGGCGCCCCCCACCCCCCCTCCTCCCCCCACGGCAACTATGAAATAATAATCGTAGTATTAAAGGCAGAGATCGGGGCGAGACAATGGGGATGTTGGCGAGGGAGCCCCGATCCGGATTAGAAACACCTCCCAGCCCCGCAGAATAATACTGATCGCGCCCCCTCCGCGCGCTCCCTCCCCCGAGTGCGGAGCGGGAGGAGGCGGCGGCGGCCGAGGAGGAGGAGGAGGAGGCCCAGGAGGAGGAGGCGTTGGAGGCCGAGGAGGAGGAGGAGGAGGCCGCAGAGGAGGAGGCCGAGGCGGAGGAGGAGGAGGAGGCCGGGCTCGGGAGGCAGCATGAGCCGAGCGCGGCGGCCGCGGCTCCTCTCGGCTGCGCTCGTTGCCCATTGACAGCAGCGTCTGCAGCTCGCTTCAAGATGGCCGCTTGGCTCACATTCATTTTCTGCTGAACGACTTTTAACTTTCATTGTCTTTTCCGCCCGCTGCGATCGCTTCTCGCCGGCTGCTTTTTCCGGGTACGTAGGAGGCGAGGCGCCTCCGGGACGGGGCCTGGGGGCGGCGGGGGTCGCGCCGGGCTCGGGCCGGCCGCCGGTGGACTGGGAGCGGCCCCCCCCCGCGCCTCGCCCGCGCCGGCCGGGAGGGCGCTGACAGCGTGGGCGCCGAGCCCCGCGCCGCCGCCGCCCGCCGCCCGCCGGCCCCGCGCGCCGCCCGGCCCCGCGCGCCGCCCGCGCCCGCGAGCGCGCGCCCGCCGCCGCCCGCCGACTCCCGCGGCGCCGGGACCGACCCGCAGCCCGCGCCGCCGCCGCCAGCCGGCCTCGGCGCCGCTCCAGCCGCCGCCCGCTCCAGCCCGGACGCGCCGCGCGCGGCCCCACGTTTTAGTTCCTTTCTCCCCCGAGCGCCCCTCTACACCCTCGCGACGCACATGGCCCCCGAGAAGAACACTTCTATTTGCAGCTTCTGCGGCTCTCCCGGCCACGGCGCCTTTTGTTGAGAGGTAGATTTTGATGAAACGGGGACGGGTGCCTGAAATCGGGAGCTGCTTGGGTCAAGTGGCTTCCCTCCTCTCCCGAAGAAAGGGCTTTGGAGGGGTTTAAACAGCCAGAGAACGCCCCCATTTTATAGGGACGGGTTGCGTGGGGGGCAGCGATCCCGCCAAGGTGGATGTTAGGCTGGTGAGAGCCCGAACAAAAATGTTATTAACTTAAGTTGGAGGGACACTTGTGAGAAATTGGATGGCTTGTAAGATGGCGGTTCCCAGTTGTTTCCAAGGTCTCCTGCGTTTGTGTTTAAAATGGTAAAGTTTTCAAGGTGTTATTTGTTGAGAGTCTTGGATAAGTTCTTCAAACATTACTTGGGACGTGCTCACTGGGAAGTGGGCATTTCAAATTTGGAGCTTTTTTTGGAGTGATGATGGTGAGTGGACGTTAGTCCTGCAAGAGGTTTCCTCTCTTTCTTTCTTTTTTCCTCTTTTTGTTTTTTCTCTCTCAGAGACTACAGTTTTTCTCTCAGCCTCTAGTATGGGATGCACTTAGAACCATGACTTAAGTCCACAACGTTTTACAGGTTTTGCTAAATGTCAGCTTAGGTCATGTGGTGAGGAGATGCTTTGGAAAACGAGCACTAAAAAGTTGATGGCATATGTTTACGCAGTCTTTTGGGTTTGACAGCCATATAGCATGATCTTTTCCCCAGAGATTTACAGTTAATAATTGGAAGTAAACAAGTATAGAGACTTTGATCATTCCCAATTGCAATAAAAGGATTTAGTGGGCTTAGTGGTCACGGTTCAGTATTTGAAATACAAGCATGTATTAACCCCTTCCCTTAAAGTAGGCAAAATTCTGGGCATATTTATTCAAATCCAAGTGTAGGTTGGTGATGCCTAGAATGTTATGAGTAGTTCAACCTATATTTTATAGGAAGCTTAACCCCAAAGTTCTGGAAACATATTATATGCCACGCTAAAGTCTTGAAACTTAAGGATGCCAATTGTTAACAGCATATGCTAACTTATGAGACTATATTAACATTTGAGTTTTATTTTAAGTAGAATCCCTTAGAGGTTGATTTTGTGGGCAAACATTTTTTTTTAATATTTGAGTTCATTCCCATACATCTGCCCCAAAGTGCAAAGGTGTTTGAAATAACCTACTTGTGTACATTTACACCTAGTATCTTTAAAGCCATATGAGTCACTGTGTATGCATGTGTGTATGTATACACACACATATACACACGCTTCTGTAAGAAAAGTGAGCATTTAGTTATACTTGAAAAATCCATTAATGTTCTACCATCAAGTTCTTGGATGTACATTAAGTTCCTCAAAATGTAAAATTCTCCCTAGAAGTCAAGTTATCCCCAACTTTACCCATACTTGTATTGGGCTGGGAGCCCCAACTGGGGTTATGGAGTTCATTTGCATTTGTTAGATTGCAATAGTCAAGCTGATTGTTAACATAAGAACTTGCTTCTGTTTTCCTTCATTTTGACATTACTGGTGTTAGGCCTCCAACAAAAGTGACAGCCCCAACTGAGTATGTTATAATGGCAAGTTTAAACTATTGAGTATCTTTTCCATTGTATGTTTGATGCATTTTTGCTTGCTTAACTGGCAGTTTCTGTGGTGGAACCTAGAAGGTTTTCCTTTCTAAGGTGCAAGAGATTGTTTCTGAAGCCTTATCAAGCATGTCAGATGTTTTGGAAGTCTTCATTAGGTTCCCAGTACTTTCAAGTGGTATAAAAAGATAAAGAACTGATTCTTATACAAGTAACAAAGTGGTATTTACTAGCATTATAAATGGTTATAGGGTTGTGGTCAAATTCTTGTGAATTGAAGTAGAGGAGTTGTGTGAATTAACACTTAAGATGAATTTGAAAGGGTTTTGGTCAAGTACATGAGACTTAAACGTTCAAAGCCAACCAGTAGATAACCTTTCACTGAGGTCTGATTGTTCTGTGTGTTAATATTTGTGTTTGTCTGGTGTTGATTTTATGTAAAGTAGAGGAGAAATAAAGGCAGCTGTTTTTATTGATGCCCCTTCCTGAACTTCATGATCGGTGGCATTAGTGTGATGTGCTTTTGCAAGGGGACGGAAGTATCACCTTGCTAACTATCTTTCTAGTAAAGGTCCTGCAGTTTCATAAGGAGAGTTTTCTTTGAGAACCAAGAAGGCTTGTCTTTAATCACCAAGTACAATAGAATTAAATGTTGCTACTCTTTAGGGACACTGCTCCATCCACAACTCCTCTGTAATCCCACTTAGATTTATATTAACAATATGTTGACAATATTCCTCTAAACAAGTCATCCAAAGATAACTGAGGAGTCACACATGACGTTTTCTGGTTGAAGTCACTGGTTGCCACTGTGGTCACTTTTCATAAAAGAGGCTTTGTTTTGTTTTTACCGTTTTTTTTTTTGTTTTGTGTGTGTGTGTGTGTGTGTGTGTGTGTGTGTGTGTTTTTAGTACTCTAAAACTTTTAGTTTCAGCCATTGAGCTGTGTTGATTAGTATTTCCCTCTTCTGCATTAAAATTCCCTGAGAATTAAAACCTCAGATGCATCTTCAAGTTTCACAAGTTCCTAGATTTCTATTCAAGGCAGCTTTGAGAATGTGCTTCAGATAAGTCTGGAAGCTTAGTCTTATTTCAGATTCTGAAATGAATGAAGTGGGAGTAAGAAATGCATTTTTCAAGCATACTGCACGAAGTAATTGACTTCCCTGATTGTCCGCTGTTGTATTGTTGCTGCCAGTTCCCCACCGTGACTTTTCTGTAACATATGATATCTATTGGGAATAGCATTTCATTGTGTGGGGTTTGCATGGAGGTGAGGCTGAGAAAATGACATTTGTTTTTCTCTGCTATCGGTGCTCTGGGTTGACAAGGTGTTGATTTAGCGTTGGGAATGGGCTGGTCACATGGTCCTTTACTTATTGTCACTGTCGTCGATTCAGGTAGTTTTTCTTGCCTCTATCCAGCATAGTTCAGGTAAAACACAAGGCTTTGCCCACTCCTCGTCTGCTGTGAAACAGATTTCAGTTTTCAGCCTTTCCAAAACTTTGTATCGCTCATCCTAATCTACAGGAGAACTTCCTATTAGAGAAGAAAGCTTTAAAGAGTTTCAGTTCAATAAACATCTCTGCAATTTGAGCCCTGACGGTTTCGGGCTAAGTGCACAGTTGGCAATTCTCAAAAGATCCCTTCATGAAATTTTTGACCTAGTGATTGCTAACAGGAGAGACCGAAAGAGTAAAGATCTGAAAGAAGCTCTTCGCGCCGAGTCGACGTGGAAAGAGGCCCCCGAGAGTGTCCGAAATGGCCGGAGTGCGGTTTGCATTTTCCTTTACCACTGCACGCTCCGGGGTCCCCCAGGCTGTCTGCCGGCTCGCCTCGGGCCAGGATCCTGCTCCCCTGCGCCTCGGGCCTCGTGGGGCCGCCCCACCCCCGCGCTGCGCGCCCGCACCCCACCCCGCCCCCGCGCGGCCCCGCCCCCGCGCCGTGCCGGCCCCTCCCCCGCGCCCGCCGCTGCCGCCGCCCGGCAGCCCCGCACGCCTGCCGAAGCTACGGGCTCGGCCCGGCTCCGCGCGGAGTTGCAGCGGTGGCCGGATGCCAAGTGTAAGTGTAAGTTGCTATGGAAACCCCGACAGAGGCGAGTTCCGAATCCGGAGCGAGACGGAGCCCCGGGCGCCGCCGGACCCGCCCCTCCGCATCCCGGCCCCCCGGCCCCCGGGCGTCCGCGCGCTCAGGCCCCAGCCCGAGGCCGACTCGAGGTGCTTCTCCTGCGGCCCCAGCACCCAGCTCCGGAAATGCCAGGGATGCAGATAGAGCAGAATTTGCTTTCCCTTTGTATCGCGTCTAAACGTGCCAGGTTCTGGTTGCCGGAACCGCTTAAAACAACCAGAACCCCTGGGAAGCCAGGGCATGCTCCTGGATTTTCGATCGAAGATCCATAAGGAAGTTTTACCCTAAATTTGGAGTCCTGGAACAAGCCCTAGCGGTTGGTAAATATCTGCGGGGAGCGTGTAGCGTCTGCAGCAGCCGTGGGGCTGCTGGGCTGGAGGACAAATGGAAGAAAGAGACCCGAATGCTCTCAGCTCCCAGCCCCCACCCCAGACCTTTTCTTCTCCCTCCTGGAATGACCTGAGGGACCAGAGATTACTTTTCTTGGATCCTTTTTCACCTTTTCAGTAGAATTGATTGAGGTCTGATCAGTGAATTCCTTCTGTAGAAGACGTTGGGACAGTCCAGCTGCACAGTGTTAATCGAGTTTTATGAACTCCTTCAGCATTTCAGAGCATATAGTTACTGGGAGTTGGAGATAATCTCGATTCTCCTTCTGTGAATTATGGCTAGTATTTCTTTGTCTTGCAGGATCTTTTATCAAGCAGAAATGCATCGAACAACCAGAATCAAGATCACTGAGCTAAATCCCCACCTAATGTGTGTGCTTTGTGGAGGGTACTTCATTGATGCCACAACCATAATAGAATGTCTACATTCCTGTAAGTACACAGTTCTAGACCTTTTCTTGTGTCGTGTATATTTAACATCTTGTCCTGAAATTTGAAAACTAACAATTCCCACTGTCCTTGAGAATGTTGGTACAAAATGAAGAAGTCGTTTTCTGCTCTTGCATTTAGTGACTTTTTGTTAATGCATATTTAATAAAATATTGTATAAATATAAATTGTATAAGTGTTCTCAGGATGTTAACTGAGTTTGTTTATTTAATTAGAAATATCTTTTGGTATTTACTATTTTGTTACTACTAGTTCTCTATTTATGACACTAATTTTATTGCTTAGCATCTACCTCCTGAACTTTAAAAAAATTGTGTTTTTATTTCTAGTCTGTAAAACGTGTATTGTGCGTTACCTGGAGACCAGCAAGTATTGTCCTATCTGTGATGTCCAAGTTCACAAGACCAGACCACTACTGAATATAAGGTAGGAAAATGTTTAAAAATATTGTTTGTAATTGTTATTGGAATTGCATAATTACTGAATTTAGTGTTTATTTCTTCACACAAAATTTACCCTTCAGTCCCCGTCTACTGCGTGTACGTTGTGGAGGAGGATAGCCCTTAATTTCTTGGCCATTTTAATGATGACTAACTTTAAACAGAGTTCAATATTATTCAAGGGATTTTAAGATTTTTTAAAATCATTTTTAAAAATGGAATTAGTTCTCCATTTTTGCATTGCTTTATTGACCTTGTGACAGGCAAGAGTGCATGTGTTTAAACTGCTTCCATTCTCTCCTCTTTGTTCTCTTTCATATTAGCTAATTCAGTAATTTGGAAGGCACACTTTTCTTGACTTAGTGAAATGTGAAGAATTTATTAGTGAATATAAAATAGAGTATTCTTCTACTAATTTAAAAACAGTGCTACTACGTAAAGAAATTTTATCCTCATAATTATCATGTTGATGTAGTTACAGACTGTTACAATCAAGTAAAATACTACAACAGAGAAAACAAAGAATGTTTAAAAACTTATGAACATTTTTAGTGTTTGCCATATTAGTTGATAGTTTATTTTCTAATTTATTCTTTTTCAGGTCAGATAAAACTCTTCAAGATATTGTATACAAATTAGTTCCAGGGCTTTTCAAAAGTGAGTAACTTGCTTAAAAATGAATTTCTAAAAAGTATTTATCAGTTTTACCTGCTATGTTTAAGTCTTTTTTTTCCTCCTCTTTAGATGAAATGAAGAGAAGAAGGGACTTTTATGCAGCTCATCCTTCAGCTGATGGTAAACTCTTTAGAGGGGGAAAGACATTTTATTTGGAGGGAGAACTTATCCAGTAATTTATTAAAATTAAGCTTAAAGTACCAATTCCATTCTTCTGTATGTATAATATTTAATTAAATATTTAATTCTTAAAAATTGAATTTAAAAATGTTTTTATAGCTGCCAATGGCTCTAATGAAGATAGAGGAGAAGTTGCAGATGAAGATAAGAGAATTATAACTGATGATGAAATAATAAGTTTATCCATTGAATTCTTTGACCAGAACAGGTAATTCTTAAGGAAATGTGTTTTATGCTGATATATTTATTAGATACATTGTTTGCCTAATAAATTATCTGTTTCTTAGATTGGATCGGAAAGTAAATAAAGACAAGGAGAAATCTAAGGAGGAGGTATGTTCCATGATACAAAAACACATAGAAGATGCATTGTTTGGATTCTAGATTTTATGAGGGTGTATGTTGCCCTTTAGAATATCCTAGAGTCAGATGTTGCTATCAAATAGAAGAAAATCATCATGTTTGATGTTTAAGAGTGATCTATATTCGATAGTTACTAGATAGAATTTATCTTATATATGATTACTATTCTTACAAAATATTTTCAGTAATTAATGTTTAATGCTTTGATGTACTGAAGGAATCTGTTCATTTAGTATTTATAATAATAGCAAACTCAAAGTATAGCTGAGAACTTAGTCAAATCTCAGCTTTGGTATTCGTACCTTTTATCATACTCAGACATCTATCTATTTTTTTTTGACTTTTAAAAAAAATCTTAAAGTTAGGAATTTTAAAAAATTATTTTTCTTAAATATGCTCTTAGGTGAATGATAAAAGATATTTGCGATGCCCAGCAGCAATGACTGTGATGCACCTGAGAAAGTTTCTCAGAAGTAAAATGGACATACCTAACACTTTCCAGGTATCTACTTTACAGTCTTCATGCATTTTATGTAAATCTTTTTTAAAAAAATTTCAATGACATTTTTCTTCTTGGATTCTAAACCCAAAAAAGCAACGGAATTTTTTTTTTTAATTTAGTACTTTATTTGGAAATAGCTCGTAAAATATTTGGTATGGATTCTGTTTTATGCTATGAAAACAAATCCCTTAATAATTTCAAGAAATGTTTTCCCTCATTTGAAGTTTCCAGAGGGATTCTTTCTTTGTCCAAATGTTTGGAGAAAATGTTTTTTAAAAGCATTTTTGGATTCTATTTAGATGGCAAAAAAAATCTAGATTTACCATCATTCTTTGTGATGCTTAATAATTGAAGTGTTGTTTTTCAACAGATTGATGTCATGTATGAAGAGGAACCTTTAAAGGATTACTATACACTAATGGATATTGCCTACATTTATACCTGGAGAAGGGTAAGTAGCCTACCTGATGCTCGCAGGTTACTTTGATAGACTGTACTTAAAGATCTAAGACTGATTTTTTTTTCCCTCTTAACTTTATAGAATGGTCCGCTTCCTTTGAAATACAGAGTTCGACCTACTTGTAAAAGAATGAAGATCAGTCATCAGAGAGATGGACTGACAAACGCTGGAGAACTGGAAAGTGACTCTGGGAGTGACAAGGCCAACAGCCCAGCAGGAGGTATTCCCTCCACCTCTTCTTGTTTGCCCAGCCCCGGCACTCCAGTCCAGTCTCCTCATCCTCAGTTTCCTCACATTTCCAGCACTATGAATGGAACCAGCAGCAGCCCCAGCGGTAACCACCAATCTTCCTTTGCCAATAGACCTCGAAAATCGTCAGTAAATGGGTCGTCAGCAACTTCATCTGGTTGATACCTGAGACTGTTGAGGAAAAAAATTTTAAACCCCTGATTTATATAGATATCTTCATGCCATTACAGCTTTATAGATGCTAATACATGTGACTATCGTCCAATTTGCTTTCTTTTGTAGTGACGTTAAATTTGGCTATAAAAGATGGACTAGATGTGATATTCATATGGACGTTAATTGAAAAGAAAGATTATTTCTCGAAAGAATTGGTTTCTGAGAAAGCAGGCAAGATGTTTTTCTGTGTGTTAGGACAGACGTGAAATGGTTTCTGTAACCATTGTTTGGATTTGAAAATCTTCTGCAGTGGATATAAACATTGGGCCATAGTTTGTTAATCTCAACTAACGCCTACATTACATCCTCCCTGATTGTTCTTGTTATTATGCTGTTTTGTGAACCTGTAGAAAACAAGTGCTTTTTATCTTGAAATTCAACAAATGGAAAGAATATGCATAGAATAATGCATTCTATGTAGCCATGTCACTGTGAATAACAATTTCTTGCATATTTAGCCATTTTGATTCCTGTTTGATTTTTACTTCTCTGTTGCTGCGCGAAACCGATCAAAGGAAAGTAAACTTCAGTTTTACAATCTGTAAGCCTAAAAGCGGGTACTACCGTTTATTTTACTGACTCGTTTAAATGATTCGCTTTTGTATGAATCAGATGGCATTATGCTTATTGTACAATGCCATATTGGTATACGACATAACAGGAAACAGTATTGTATGATATATTTATAAATACTATAAAGAAAATATTGTGTTTCATGCATTCAGAGATGGTTGTTAAAATTCTCCCAACTGGTTCGACCTTTGCAGATACCTATGTTTGAGCCTTATCACCATAGAATATTTTTAATGTGGATATCTAATTCTAAATTTTGTTCCATTGGAAGCGATTGGCATATCGTAATACTGACTTTTCTCTAGTAATACCTGTTTACTTTTAAAATTAATAGTTGCATTAAAGAAAAACTTTTCACTAAGGAAATTGGAAATGCTTTCTTCATTTCCCATTGCTTACGATGGAATTAATATGTTTTTAAAATGCATATTGATCGCTGTAATTCTAAAAAGTATTTTAAATAAACCAGCAAATTGCTGGAAGAAGGCATTTTATCTAAAATTATTTTAATATGTGGCATAGTGGAAATTTCAAATTTAAGAATTGCTTTTACAGTTATAAACAGTGGAATATGCCCTCTCTGTAACGTCTGGAAATAGAAGCAATTTATTGTGAGCTTCTACAGGTATTAGTTTTTAAATAGAGTGAGCATGTTGAATTTAAAGTATGAATATCCCCAACAATTTTCAGTTTGTGTTTTGCTTTGGTCGAACTTGTTCATCACCCATCAGTTATTTGTGAGGGTGTTTATTCTCTATGAATATTGTTTCATGTTTGTATGGGGAAATTGTAGTTAAACATTTCATTGTCCCCCGTCTGCAAAAGAAGCACAATTCTATTGCTCTGTCTTGCTTATAGTCATTAAATCATTACTTTTACATATATTGCTGTTACTTCTGCTTTCTTTAAAGATACAGTAAATGAAGTTTTATGAAACCACAAAATACATATATTTTTATTTTGACCTAAATTTGTACAGTCCCATTGTAAGTGTTGTTTCTAATGATAGATGTAAAATTAAATTTCATTTGTAATTGGAAAAAATCCAATAAAAAGGATATTCATTTAGAAAATAGCTAAGACTTTAATAAAAATTTGATATGAAAAGCACAATGTGCAGAAGTTTTGGAAACCCTATTGTGGATTACAACAGGTAGAAGCTGAAGAACATCCATCGCTGTCTTGGTGATGTTGCTGAGAGTACGTGCTTTGTTGTATAATTGCTCGAAAGCCCAATTGAAAGATGTATCTGTTTATTTACTCTACAATCTTTGAAGTAAAAGTTACCCATGTTTGCCAATTTTGGTGAATTTAACTCATTTTTCTAGGCTTTTCTTCTTAAGTTGTTCATGATGTTATCCAAGACAAAAAAAAAAGTTAATGGAAGTTTCAAGTGATGTTTTTACTTTGGATATGACTGTGTATATAAAAAAATGCAAAAATAGTTTTCAAAGGCTAAAAACTTAAAGTGCTAGTGGATTGTCATTTGACTTACACAAAACCAAGTCATAGGATCAACACAGAACTCAAAGATTTTACATCTCAACCTTTTTATGGACTTATTTTTGAAATTACTTAGTAAAATATCATATTGCACTTATGGCTTACCTAACACTATTTCACCATACTTGAAAACATGTCCATTTATTTTGTTTGAAAGAGGAATTTCCCCCCTACTCAATTTGAAAATTGCTTAAGCTTTAAAGGCTATTTCAGCTAAAATTTGTCTTTTAATAAAACAGAAGAGAGTATAATGTTTTGTATTCTATAAGCAGCCGTCACGGGTTTGACAATTAGGCTTTAAAACTTTTGCTAAACTACCACTTAAAATTTCAGTGTTACAAAAACCCATATCAAAGCTGCTAACTTTTTAACTCTTAGCAATCAAGGCAGAGCGCGTGAAAAGTCGGCTTTAAGTTTGGCTTTTGCTTCTGAACAGTATTCTGGGATTCTGTACCACAAAGTTAGAGCTAAAAATATTCCACAGAAAATGCCTAAATTGATTTCACAGATTTTAGCTTAAATGCAAAAAAAAGAATGAGGCTGGTTCCTGTTGTATAAATAGTGATCTATCTTGCTTTACACATGCATACCACTTTACAAGTACCTTTTTGCTTTTAAAATTGCCGGCCGTTAATTGCTCTGAGTTGAAAAAAAAGTTGCCCTTCAGTTGACTTAACCTACCAACCATATTGCTTTGTTTCCTTATCCATATGTGCAAATGTTAGGACCTTTGGAGGTACAATGCAACAGGCAGAGTAAGCTGATAGGGGCTTTCCTTCATCCTTTCCTCTTATTCTTTTCCCAATATTGGAGTTGCAGTTCATTTGTGAAGTCTTACGGTACACTCGTTGTATAGGCCTATCAAAAAGTTTTGCTATGAAACCTTAATAGCAA
This sequence comes from Balaenoptera physalus, assembly GCF_965194825.1. Lineage (NCBI taxonomy): Eukaryota > Metazoa > Chordata > Mammalia > Artiodactyla > Balaenopteridae > Balaenoptera > Balaenoptera physalus. The sequence continues at coordinate 166,885,294 of NC_138883.1, forward strand.
TGTAAAAGGAATCCATGTGAAATCCTACTTGAACTGGCCAAGAAGAAATGAAAATGTTTGGTTTTTGAAAAATAGCTTATGGTAGTCTTTGCAGAAGATGGGATTTTAATTTTAGAAACAATTTGCACATGGAACCTAGTCTCCTTTAGAATCCTGAGGTGAAGGAAGTGTTATTTTTGTTCATTTCTCTTTATATTTTAAAGGTTTTAAAAATATATCTTTTCCTTCTGACATTACCCTGGAATGACAGTTGGAAATTCTGATTCAGTTTGGTGCTCCATGAAATGGAGGCTCCATGTTATTTTGAAATACAATGATTGTTTCTTCCATACAGTTTTACTCACCTTTTATCCAAAACAAAAGGTCTTGATGAAATTACATTTTAAAGGACCCTTAAAAAATATATATATATACCTTTAAGACATCTAAGTTTCAAAGAGCACAGAACGCAGCTCCAACATAAGGCTCTTGGGTTAGATAAGGTCACTTCGCTTGAGGATGTTTCTTCAAGTATAAAATGAACAGTACAACAGGTGATTATTTCTAAGGTCGCTTAAAAAAAATCCGGATTCCTCCAAAATAAAACCTTGAATTAAACTGGGTCCACAGAATTCAGTTAGATGGGTTCTTTACAAGGAAGAGAAAGTATCACATATTAGAGCTTCCCAGTAGATCAGACTTGGGAAATACCACCGCGAAGCCTGTCCATCTCCTTACAAATCTCAAGATCGCCCAGTTTTGATTATGAAAGTCTCCGAAAATGTTTACACAGTCGAGTGTTTCCTGTTTCCGCACTTAATTTTTTTTTAACGTTTTTTCTTCTTTTGGTTCTTGAAACGGATTTCCTTTATTTGCACCAGTTTCTTTTTCTGAATGTGCAATTTCTAGAGGTCTCACATGAAGACTTCACCATCAACTTTTTGTCTTCATCAAGTCGACGACATCAACAGTCATTTATCACTGGAAAGGCTACTCCAGGATCCTTATGAGTTTTCTGAAGAAGTTCAAGTGCCTGTGGAAAACTCACCCGAAGTCTCATTTAACCCCCTAAATGAATAGTAAGCACTCAATAAAACTTCCAATGGATGAGTTAAATTACCCCCATTCTTCTGACTGTTTTCTTAAAATATCCCTTCCAGAGGCTATTAGAAGGGAATTTCCCAGAATAGCAAGTGATGTTCCCTCAGAGTCACCTATATTTCAGTTAAAAAAAAAAAAAAAAAAAGTTACTTCTTGCTCTGATTGTTGGGTGGTCATCAACTCCAAGCTTCAAAGTGAACGTGATTTCAAGTTCGGTGCGGATTCGGCGCTCTTCAACTCTGTCCTTCTAAGTTAGCTAGAACCCAACAGACCCTCGGAAGGCTGCGGACTAGGGTACTCGGGAAACGCGTCGAAAATTGGGATGGAAGGAATGAGAGAGGTGGATAAAGAAGTTACTGGAGACAGCGAAGCCTGTCCAGGAGCTCCAGTCTTAAGTCTAAGTGCCCCCACGAGTGGAAATATTCAAAGAAAGCCGAAGACAGGAGCGCAGTGCGCTGCTTGCAAAATAAAGCGGGGGCGAGGGTAATTAGGGTGGAAAGAGCAACGGCTTAAAAAAAAAAACAGAAAGAAAGGCTTCCTATGTTCAGGTGCCCGGTGGGAAGGGCACAGGACGCCCGGCTGGAGAAAATGACCTTCGTTTCCCGGCAGCGCTGCCTTCCCGATTAGGGAGCCTTTACCAAAAGGACCGGTTACAGAGAAAACGGCCCTTCTCCCTGTTTTATTTTTTAACTAGCAGCTCTCCGAGGACCGCAAAGAGCGACAGCCCAGACCTCCGCCCCCGATTGCGCCGCGGGGTTCGACCCGGCCCAACGCTCGAGCCCAGGCCGCGGGGCACCGGGAGGCCATTTTGCGCGTGCGCCGCGCGCCACCCTCGGCTCGGCGGACTCGGATCCCGCCAATTTTGAAAGCGAGATTCCCAGGCCCTGGCAGGCTGGGGAGGCGGGAAAACGAAGTCGTGTCTCCACGGCCGGACCCGGTGGCGAGCGGCGGCGACAGCCGGGTGCGCGTGATCTCACAAGGCGGCCCCCGTCCTGCCGAAGGCCTCTCCACCGGGCGGGACACCGAGGCGCGGCAACTGGCCCCTGGGCCGCGAGCTCAGCGCGGGCAGGAAAGTGTCCCACGTCCTGGGAGGCGGCGGCGTCGCCTGCAAAGCCCTCAGAAGCGATTCCTTGCGGGGCCATTCCAGATTATCGCCTCGCTTTGCCCTCCTCCCTCCGGCTGCTTCAAACCCTATGCCCTTTCTCCTTCAATAACAAGGTGTCCTTGGAGTTTAGCGTTTTGTTGGAAAGACTGTAAGCCAAATTATTAACAAAATATAAAACCGCCATTTGAGGGTTCCCGAAGGCTGAGCTTCAGCCTTCCCGAAGGGTCCTCCAGTTGAACTTGTTTAATGGGTAGAACGGGCTCTAATCCCCTGGGAAGAAAACCTGACCAGGTTACAGTGTCGAGGAAGGGGTGGCTGCGCGATAGGAATCTTAAGATCTGGGCGAAGGACCACACTTTGGGACCCAAATGCGAAGCCTGGGTCTCCGGGCAGGGCGAACCTGGAAGGTCCGGTGCTCTCGCACTCCGGCGCCATTGAGACCCCGGCGGGGCAGAGGATCGGGCGGTCGGAGGTTGGGATATCGCCTCTGAAAGCCGCCGGGACGCAGCGGTTTCCAGCAGAGTCCGCGCCTGCCTGATCCCCGGGGCAGAAACGCTTCTCTGACCCAGGAGTCCCACGTGCGCCCAAAAACGGGGAGAGGAAGGGACGGCTTGGGGAGGGGGACCGGGGTAACAGCAGAGAAATGAAAGCGGCCTAAAATGGGCGACGCCCGGCGAGTCCTCTTTATCGGCGCGGCAGACTGCAGGAGCCGCCATTTGGTGGCGGATTTCGGTATTTCAGTAGCACGTTGTGCTGAACGTCACAACTGGCTTGTCTACGTGGCAAGGTCTTTTCGGAACCGCCGTTTTTAAAAATGCAAATTTCCCCCTGGCCTCCCCCCTTCCCCGGAGCACCGACCCCTCCCCCACTCGCGGTGGAGGGCGCCGCGGCTCGGCTCCCCCTCGACCCGGGGCGGGGACCTCGGGGCTGCACCGGGCTCCACCCGCGCCCAAGGGCTAGTGTGATGCGGGGTGGAGCCCAGCGCAGGACTAACGGGTGTTTTCCTCCCCCTTTTTCCCAGATTGCGAGCCCGCAGCTTTCCTCTCCCTTGCGGAGAATCTCATTTCCTTGGGGCGGTGACGGGCATTGTCTTTTTGCGGGGGTCGCGTGCCAGCCCTGGCCTCCCGCCTCACACCTCTCGGAAGCAAGGAAGAGAAAGGCGGGCCAGGCCTGGCAGAAAGGGACCCACCCGACGAGACGCGGCTCCTCGGGTAGTGTCGAGTTAGCATCCCGGACTCGCGCTTTCAGCTCGCTCCGGAGCCCTCGGGAGACCCGGGGAGCTACACACCTCTGGGGAGTGCCAGGACGTCGGCGTCCCACCCGGGGTCACCCTGTCTTCCACGGTCTCCATTAAAAGCCCCCGAAGAGCGAGGTGCCTGCCTATCGATTGGAGAACAAAGGGCCGAGGGGCGAGCGCACGGCGAGTCGGCGCGCGCGGCTGCCCTTGGCTGGGCCCGGCTCGGAGGCGGGGGCGCCAGGAGGGCCGACTCGCGGCTGGGAAGGGAGGCGGCGGGCGCGCAGCGGAATCCGCATCCCCCGCCTCCCCGGCGGACTGAAAAAGCCCAGTCTTTGAGCCAGAGCTGCCATGTTGCATTCGCGGAGGACGCCAGTAATTTGACGCTCCCGAGGCAGCGACACCCCCAACCCGAGAGCCTTTCGGGGCCCTACGTGCCGCACAGCAGTGGTCACAGCCCGAAGGGACTGCGGGGCGCGGGCGGGAGCGCGAGCCCTGCGGGCGGCCGAGCCAGGGCGGCCGCGGCGCCGCCGCTTCCCCTCGCCACCTTCCTTCCAGGGGCTGCGGGGCTGCGCGCTCGGCAAAGGCTCGGTTGCCAGTAGCAACCACACGACGGCGATTTGCAGCCAGGGCTGCAGCCGCGGGTACCGCCGCCGCCTCGTACATCTCGGGGTCTAGCATTTAGAACTCTAAAGGTTGCCCTCGTTGACATCTCTCGCCCCCACCCCGCCGGGTCCTCATCCTCCAAGACCCTCAGCTCCACTCAAAAGCTAGTTCGTTCGGCTCGGCCCTGCCCCCCATGGCAGACAATAGATAAATAGGCTCCAAGCGCACGCTGCCGCGCAGGCACCTGAGCCCCCGAGATCCCGGCGCTCGGCTTCGTCCCAGCCCCAGGTGCCCTTGTCTCCAACTTAAGCCGAAATTCTTTGTCAATGGCCAGTCCATTAAAAAGCTTTTCTAGATATCAGCAATAAGGATGGTGGTAAAGAAAGAAGTCAAGATGCCCACTCCCTCTCTAGTAACATCGACACAAAGAGCTTAGGGTTGTGTCTGCCCTTGGTAAAGGTGGCTTTCCTCTGGGTTATAACCACAGGCAAACGCTACAGTCTTCCCTCTTCTTTGTCTGCCACGAATATTTTGCATGAAATTCATAATATAACTGCTTGTGTAGCTCAAACATTACCTCCAGATACTTGTTCTTATACATAAGTGGATGGAGCACTTTTTTCTCCCTCATCTCATGTGATGAACCACACCAGACCTCAGCAGTGGGGATGCATAAAGAAAATGATTGACATTAACCTTTAGGAATCTTTCTGCCTTTTCTAATGTCTGTGGCTCTAGGACGTAGATTTAATGTTTGACAGAACTCTTGTTAATGTTTTAAACAAGTTTTTATTGAAGAAAAATCTTCAAAGTATCCAGCAAAATATTTTGATTAGCTAGTAGGATAACCCCGGGAAATACATGCATTGCCAAATTTCATCGCTCTTAACAACTGACCCGGTTTTAAACAGCTATTAAGTTAGTGGAGTGTTCTTTCTAGATTGACATTTAATGTAAATCACAGATGTGCTGAAACTTTTAAGTTTAAAGCTCCTTGAGGACAAGCACCTGTCTTATTTATCTTTGTATGCTCCGGAGTCCCTTTAACATAACTCAACAAATATTTGTTGAATTTCCAGAGGATTCCAGAAGTTCAACAACCCTTATGAGAAATAAAACTTAATAACTACTATAAAGCTTGGATATCTTTAATGAACTCTGAAAAGGTAAAGATTTTCCAAGCCAGTGGCACTAATCAGATATCCTCATTTGTGCATATTTTTACCTAATTATATTTCGAATGTGGTGACTGTAGTAAAAAATATCTGACAGATGTTTCCAGAATTCTAAGAATAAGAACTTGTAACTTTGTTGTTTTCCCACCAAAGGTGTCTGGAAATTGGTTAAATAGGCATAAGATGATATTTTAAAGTGACTTTCATACAGCACAGGCAGGGTGTTAACTGTCTTCACAGTTCAACAGGAATTCTTAAGGAGCTACTACTGGATACTGCAAATCTAAGACAATGCAGCTTGAAATATCCTATTTAATTTAATCTTTAAAACATACTGAAAACAGTTAATAGTCTTAATCATATCTGATGGTAAACTCAAATCAATATGCCTCCTAGAATGCTTCTTAGGTATGATGTTATGAAAGGGGTTCACCTTTAAGCTTCACAAAACGTCAAGTTCATTAAATAAGACAGTTTACCTCAAAGAAGAAAGTTAGCACTACTTGGTTCCTGGGGGCAACATAATGACCTGTAGCTTGCCCAACACTCCCCACCTCCACCTGAAAAACACGAAAGCAAGGCTTTAGTGAAAAGTTCCTTTCTATGGTCTTTCAGGAAAGAAAAGCTCCAACAACTTGCTTTGGACCAAGTTAAAGAGATTATCTCTCTTTTTCATTACGACTGTGTCTTTCAATGAATTGAAGGATAAGATCAAAGTGCATTCATATTCATGTGAATTATTGCTATTGACTTGAATAATGATGGATTTCATTGTTTTATTTAAACTGAAACCAGAAATGCTGCTGCTTTTGAGTCTACACCCCTAAGGCTGTAGAATTTCTTCTGAGGACTCAAAAGCCAAGCAATTAGGTCTGACAACCACGTCATTTCCATAATGTACTTCCATACAGAGGACTTTTTATTGGAATTGGTTACATTTCTATAGAATCTTACCATGCAATTTTTGACTCCTTTCCAACCTTCTGAACAAAACTCCTAAATTCAATAAACACTCATCCAAAATACTTAAGTATAAATGATACTGGGAAAATGGAGTGCTGTTTAGAAAGCATCTAGCTGTTCATGAATCAGAAAATTAATGTTACCAGTAATTAACTCAGAAGAGTGTTTTTCCTTTGAACATGATATATTACAGTTTGTTTTCTAGTGTAACTGAAGAAGTCAGTCAGGGTAAGCTTGGGAAAATGTGTTTACCAGCTGTTTCTTTCTAAATATGCCTCATGACAATTATCTTAAAATATATTCATTTGGGTTCTCTTCAAACTATGCCATCATTTTCTAATGAGAAAGAGGTTACGAGATCTGAAGGACTCCACTCACTTTTACTAAATAATCATTCTGCTCAAATTATTCACCAATTAAAATTATCACTTTGGAGACCACTTCTAAGGAAATTCATTAGAATAAAGTAAGTTTACAACAGAATGATATAAGCAACCTTTAAAATAGGCTTAAGGAAATCCTTTTTCATGAACTTAATATACACAATTCGTATAGGCTCTCTAAACTTAAAGACAGACCTTAGTGCAGCCAACTCTATTATATTATCATGGTCTGCAATGGGTTCTGAGAATACACTTTCCAAGAAAGATAACTGATATCTTAATTGGTATCAGTCTTAGATGTTTGCCATACGTTTAAAGCATTATGCATAAGCATCATATTAAAAAAAAATCAAGGTTTTTCTATCCAGTTGTGCTACCAGAAGTCTCTATCTTAATTGTCCCCATTTGGTGTCCTTAGTATTGCAAGGCAATCTTTAAGCCAAAAGTTTGTTAGTAAGTTTGGTTCTCTGGGATTTGACTATAAATATACTGACATTACTTGTATACATCTAATTTTATCTGTAAACTTCCAAGACCTTTACCCTTGACTTATAATCAAAATGATAAGCAATTACGTATTATTTCACCGGGAAAAAAAAAAAGCACTCCTAGAATAAAAAGCATTTCTTTACTATTCATTTCCTGTCTTATTAATGGGAAAGGCATTAGTATTTTCTTCATATTGGTAGTCATTAATCTTTTCTTATGTTGTCCATATGAAAGGCTTTATTCTTCGCTTTAAAAAATAAATATGAGGTAACACTGGAGTAGGACGTAAAGTAGTTCAGCTTTAGCAATATTCACATGTTTCCTCAGAAATACCAAAAGAAAAAAAAAAAAGGCAGGAGTTGTGTTGTATAGCTTACTTGCACTAAGGAGGATGCAAATCATAGCGCAAGTTATCTCCACTTAAAAAATGGGAAGCTGTGCCACTGAGTCTTCCAAGTCTAGCCTACGTTTTAGCGGAGCTCTCTCGGCTCTGATAATCTGTGGGGGGAACCGACGTGCAGGGTGGATAGACAGCCTGTGCTATTTTTGTGAAAGCAGAAACCTTGAACACCGTCTCTCTGTACTTTTGCAGTATTTCCTAGGAGTCAGAGCATACAGTCAATTATTTTTCAGAGTAATCAATGAGAAAGAAGTTTTGGCTTGAGATTTGATGTAGCGAAATGACGTCAAAAATTAAAAAAAAAAAAAAAAACCAAAAACACGAGGCTCGCACATGCGCAGTGACATGCAGCTTTTTTTTTTCCTTTCCTTTTTTTAAAGTAAGCTTTGGGTTCCTCACTCAGCCTTTGGGATCCGGCCTGCGCCGCCGGGGTCTAGGCAGCTGGCTGATGTAAGGTGGTGTAGGATTCCCCCACCCCACTCCGACCAAAAGTCTGATCCCACTCCCCCGCCAACGGGGCTCTCTTTTTTTAAGTCCCGGGAGAAGCAAGTCAGGGGAAGCAGGGCCGAACGGAGCGGCCGCCGCGAGCTTTTCTGGCTGCGCAACGCTGCGGGGCCTTTGCTCCCGGGGTTCCAGCTTCCGCCCGCTCCGGGCTCGCCCCTGCGAGTTGGCCACACCATTCCCGGGCCCACGGGTCAGCCGCGCCGCGGGGAGGCTCGGGGCGGGACCCGTCCGCTAGAGCCCGCGCGGCGGTGCGGTGCTTGCTGGAGGCCTGGCCGGGGGAAGCAAAGCGAAAGGACAGAGGCCTTCTTCATCTTGCAACCCGCCCCCAGCAGACGCCGGCTTGCGGCATCTGCGGCCCCTTCCCTCCTGATCCCCAGGCCGGCGGCCCGCAGGGCTACGAGCAAGCCGAAGCTGGGACCTCCCCCCTCGCTCACACCCGCAGGCCCGCGGCCGCCCCCGGAGGCCCCGTTAGAGGGGGGCCGCCCGCGCGTAGCCTGCGCCACGCTTCCGCACTCTACCCCTCGGGCCGCGCACCCCCGCCTCTTCCTCCCGCCGGCGCTGCCGCCCCCGCGCCTCCTTTTCGGCCCAGCCCAGCGACCCACGGCGGGGGCCTCGCGGGTTTCTGATTCGAACGACGGCCTGACCCCCAACCCCAACAGATTCCCGCGCCCCCTCCCCGGTGAGAACTACGCGGAGTCTGCGGAGGTGCCCGCCGGAGTTTGAGAAACTCTGGCTTAAAGGAGAAGCCGAGGACATCGGAGGAGCATCGCGTTCTTCCCTTTTCCTGGGGCCCCGACACCCCGTCCACATTGAAAGCAGTTGCCTGCCCGAGGCCAGCGCCGTCGAGGCGGGGACCCCGTGCCCATTGCGCGCGCGGAGACCCGCCTACGTCTAGCTTCGCGGCGTCGGCCCAGAACCTTCCGCTTGCGGCGGGCGGAGTCGCAGCGCAGCCCTGGCGGGACCCGCACATGGAGGATGCGTGAGCCGCGTCCTCCTGGGTCTTGGCCTAGATGCGCGCTTGGTGGGCTCCGGGTTTTTTTCCGTATGTGGCACCCTCCATCTTTTGTCTCTTGCGTCCTGTAGTAATAAAAACGTGGGAAAGGAATAGCACCGACCTTGTCTCAGAGAAGTCCAACAAGGCCAAGGTTTTAAAGGGGTGGGGGCCCTGGGGAGCGCTGAGAAGGAGCGGCTGACAGACTTCTATGGCAGGGTGCCTAGAGGGTATCTGCTGGTGCGGGGTTTGGGTACAGTCTTAAAGGAAAACACGTAAGTCTTTAAAAAGAAGATACTCACATAACACACACGCACACCAAGCAGCAATAAATTGGTCTTTATGCATGTCCCATTGCCTTCGAAAATGTTATGCTGTATTTCAGACATTAGAATCATCAATTTTTAGTATCAGTCTTTGGAAGTGGAAAGGATGAGTTCAATCTGTGCATCCACTGAATTACTGGAAAAGGAAGCCATGTACAGGTGTATCTTTAGAACTTTGGGGCCAGCAAAATCACTGTCATTTAAACATTTTATTGGCCTTAACACAAAGAAACGTAAAAACTTTAAAGTCTAAAATATAAGTTGATTTTAAAAGGCTTGAAAAGCAAAGAATAGGAAACAAGACATAAACACAACATCAGCATAGAAATGTTAATCTTCTCTTTCTGGATGGAAGTGTCCGAGTCTTTTCTGCTCTGCTGACAAACTTGATGGCACAACCGGTTGGTCTGCTAAAACCCAAATGTAAACTCCTGAGGCTTTTACTCATAAGAGGAGCAGAGCAACATTTAAGATGTCATATGTTTGCTTTCATCATTATAGGTAATATTTTGAGTCCACTAACTTGGTTATGGGGTATGTAATACCTTTATTTTTCATTCAACTATGTAAATATTATTAATTTTAGATTTGATGTTGGCAAAATGATTATTGTATTCTTATGACTTGCATAATTACATGCAGTTGCCAAATGAATGCATATTTAAACACTACCATTATGTTTTAATTCTTTGGGGGAGGAGGGAAGGAGATTTCATATCTAGGTAAAAGTCAGCTAATTTTTCTTAAAAACAAGACACCTTTTATTAGTTAAGTGATGTTTTAGATATTCTCACCTCTTCCCCTAGGTTATCCTAAGTTCCTCTTTGTTCCCAAGGCACTTAAAGTGCTGAGTGCAATAATAGCCCTTAAAACAGGGCAGGCTGCAGTATATGCTTATTTAATGAATTAAACTTTCTTTAGATGTCGATCTTCCACTAGGTTTCATGTCCTAGAAGACAAGCACATTCTGTTAGTAGTAGTGTCTGGCACACACTGATATTTAATGTTTTTGGCTTGGGAGAGGAATATATATACACTTGATTCATTCAACAGCAGTTTTAAAATGTGGATATTAATATCTACTTAGAACATATAAAGCTTTAACTTTTAAAATTCTTCTAGAAGCTGAAGGAAAAGAAAACATGTCTGTTAAAATTAGTAAAATTTCTTTTAGGCATGTGCAGAATATATTCCCATGATAATGGGTTTTTCTGAATTCCCAGAGCATATTTTTAAAGAGAAACAGAACAGGATTTTTAAACTGGCTTTATAATGTTGCCTTTTTTGAGTCTCATTTTCATAAAAAGATAAACGCAAAAATGATTTTGAAATTACATGTGATTAGCTTTATACAAAAGGGGGCAAAGGCTTCCACACAAATCTTTCTTGGAAACATTTTTGCAAGTTATTCAGATAATAAGTTTCATTCTCAATCAAATGTATAGTTTAATGTGTCAAGTACACTGTATATCTGTATTAAAGTCAGCTGGTACTTTAAGAAGAGTAATCTTAAATAGCACCTTTTCTTCCTTTTTTTTTTTTTTAATTGACATATCCCTTTGAATAGTTTTCTTTCTCACTGCTTAACTGTTAGAGGTGTGTACGTCATCTTGGGGTATTCAACTAGCTTTGTAAAACAGAATGGTGTTTTATTTTATAGTTAGTAAGTTGAAAAGTGAGTCAGAAAATATAGATTGGCTTTGTCAGTAAACGTAATCTTTCAGTTTTGCCATATCTTATATTTGAATTACTAACAATTCATTTATGTTTTACAATTAATCTGTTACAGTTCTCCATTTAATTTTAAGGATTTTAAAAAAGAAAGCTAGAATAAAGAGCAAAGATCTAGCTTCTTTAGTATGTCCAGTTTCAGATATAAAGTAGGAATTCTATATTGTGTTTCATCAGGAACAATACAGTTTAACCCACAGACACTGTTAATGACAAATACTCAGAATCTATAGTTAAAAATAATTTATATACCACTTGAACTTAAGTTTTCAAACTTTGCAAGGTTCCGTAAGTAGACTGTTATGTTTATAGGTTTAGCCATTTTTTCACTATTGAGCTCTTATCTCAACACGTTTCAAGTAGAAAATACATAGTAAAAAGAATTACTAAAAATGGCAGCTGTAGTCACTTCGGAGTTTGAATTGTTAAAGGACTGAAACCAAATATGGAACCTTTTAGTTTTAAGGGGATTTCTTTTTTCACAATGCAACAAGGAACTGAAAATAAAATTACAGTGAAGGTGTATTTGCCATTTTAATTATTTGTTCAACTTGTCCCTCCCCCCCAATCTCTAAATTAGTACACACAAAAACTTTAATTCTAAAGGACCTGTTTCCTTAGGGAAATGTGGAGATCACTGTTAAACTTTATGCCTCAGAGTTAAGTAAAGGGACTGTGGGTATCATTGGCTTCTGAACTCCGGAGCAAAAGACATACACCTGTTCTGGGGGTGGTAGGGACCCGGCTGTAAGTATTTAACATACTTACTCCTCTCTCTGATTGCTATTCCATTCCACAACTATTTGGGGCTTCACAAAATACCAGGACTTTATCAGAGAGCTCAAGTCAGAGTGAGATTTGAAAGATTATTATATAGGACTCACCCCAGCTAAGTTTGCATGCTCCCTTCTATTAAAGAAGAGATATCAAGAGGTTTCCTGTCTTGGCACTACTCAGCAGCAGCTGTGACTATCTGCTCACTTGACATCTGGCGAAATTGTAGTTTCTGATGGAGGAACATTTAAAGTTGACACCTGTCACTGAAACATTTGGTATACAGTTTTGAGACAAACTAGAAACCAGTAATAGACTACCTAACTTTTGTCAAAAGAAACCGGGTAAAGAATTAAAGTTATGTCAGCAAGGGAAGTCTGGTTAAGATAATTTCAATCAAGACTTTCCAGGTAAAGATTCTCTCAGTTTCTTTTGGAAATGTCCTTCAGCAACAGAATGAAGCCTAAATTTAAAAGACAAAGACATGTTTAAAAATCACATGAAAGTGAGGAAACAGCAAAGTTGGTAGTAATTTGGAGAAAGTCAAGGAAGACAGGACGTTTATCATATTGTTTCCTCGTCTGCTTTTCCCACTGAATCTCTAGGAGTGCTTATTAAATGTTTTCAATACAGTATAATTAAGTGTATGAACATAGTTGTCTTGACCCTCCAGGAATCCTGAAACCTGAAATGCCGGGTATATAAAAGCTGGACTAAAGGGGAAAACATTTGACTTTAAGGTTGTACTGACAGTAATGTATTTATCAGATTACACAGTGTCCTATGTGAGATTTTTCTCGACCGTCGAAGCCCAGGCGACTCCATCGCAGCACTTTGCTTGTCTCGCCGCACTTGGACCGGGTTCCTGGGCGCGTGGGGCTCCCTCCGGGTTCGGTCTGTGAAACTCCCTGATCTCCTGGCGGACGCCTGTGCCCATAGGGTGTGACCCTCGACGGCGCACGGCTCCCCCGGCCGCCGGGCGAGCTCCGCACGTCGGGGGAGTCGCGCAGGCTGAGCTCCCTGGTGGACGCCGACCGCGCACGGGGCGCCCGAGCACCGCGCCCTGACGTCACGCCCGGGACCGCCGTTGCCGCGAGAGGGCCGCGTTCCGGTTCCGGTCGGTTGCCCGGGAGACGCGGGTACACAGAGAGACCTGTCTCCCGTCGGAGTCCGAGCGGTTGCCGCGGTCGACCCCTCCGCGGACTCGCAGGCCGGGCACGGACGAGCCGGGCGCCGCCGAGCTGGTGGCGAGGGCGCCATGAGTCAGAGGCAGGTGCTGCAAGGTAGGTCCGGGCGCCCCGACGGGGGGCGTCGGGGCCCGGGGGCCGCGGGCAGCGCGCTCCAGCGTGTCTCTCCCCGCAGTGTTCGAGCAGTACCAGAAAGCCCGGACCCAATTCGTGCAGATGGTGGCGGAGCTGGCGACCAGACCGCAGAACATCGAGACGCTGCAAAACGCGGGTGAGCCCTCACCTCGCACTCGCGTCGCCCCGCGCCCCGACCCCGCGTCCCTTGTTGCCCCGACTTCGCCCCGCATCTCCATTCCTAGTCTCCCTGGGTCCTTGGCCCTGCCTCGCCCCTCACCCCGTATCCCCGGCCCCTCGTCGCCCAGTGTCCCCTGGCTTCGCCTCGCCCCGGGTCCCCGTCGCCCCGCTCCCCAGCCGGCTGAGCTGTTGGGGAGCAGCAGGATGGGGACGGGAGGACAGCGTCCCTAAATTCCTCCAACCCACCGCGGAGGCTGTAGAAGCGTTCGGTCTCTTCAGCGGGTCACGTTTCCAGATTGGTGTGAGAGGGACCCGACGTCCCTATTTCCATCTTTATCGCAACCAAGCACATGTCAGGTTGTCTGAGTCTACCCTAATCAGACCCATTTTATCCGGATGCCCTGCCTTTGATCACCTTCGACTTGACTTTCTCACACCAAAGGAATTCCAGAGCAGTTGACCCGTTATTTCTTGTCTTGCATTAGCGAAAGAGCGAAGATATGCTTGAATATTTTCCGAGAGGTTCCAAGTAGGCAGAGACCTAGCTTTGAGAAATCCTTATGGTGCTCTCATTACACGTCTCGATCCGAACTCATGTAGACTCTACAAGGAGAGGAAGAGTGTGTGCCTGTGTGTGTGATTTGCTTCTTATCTTTTAACATAAACAGAGAAGAAAATGGTGGTACACCCCCCCCCACTCTGTCTCTGTCTCTGATTAAGGATGATTCCACCACCATCTGAAGGCAGAATTTTATTGCTGCTGTGTCATGAGAAATCTTCAATTTATGGGATATGATCTTTAAAACTCATTAAATTAACACGGATTTGAAGAAAATTCAGAACATATTTTCAGGGCAAGAATGTTTAGACATAATGTTTACTCTGGGTTTCTTTGAGGGGAATTACTACTGCACCTAGCTGGCAATTTCTTTTGTCACTGGGAGGGATTCTGGTGTTTATTATTGCATGTTTTTATTTTGGGAAGCGGATGTATTTAGAATAGAGAAAGTGTATTTTGTAATCATTTAAAAAAACTTAATTTTGAGATAATTGTAGATTTACGTGCTGTGGTAAGAAATAATATAGAGAGCTAATGTACCTCAAAACTGTAGTATATCACAACCAGAATATTGACATTGATAAAAATCCATCAGTTTTTTTTTCAGTTTTCCTTGTACTTTAAGTGTATGTGTGTGTTTAGTTCTATACAATTTTATACCGTGTGTGTCCATCACCACTGTTGTCAAGATACTACTTTCATCACCACAAGGATCCCTTGTGATGCCTTTTTATAGCCACACCTACCTCCCTCTTGTTCCTAACCCTGGGCAACCACTAATCTGTTCTCCATTTTGAAAATTTCAGAGTTGATAGTCTTTTCCTCTACAGTTGTTTCATGTGAATTCGTCTTCTTTCTTCTGCACGTGTGTGTGTGCTTGTGTGCATGCACGTATACTCCTCAAAGTGCCCAGAACAGTGCTGGACACACAGTGTTTCATATGTACTGACCATGTTAACTTCATTAGAGCATATTACATTTTTTGAATGGGCTTATTTTTGGATTTTTTTTCCCTTTCAGTCCTACTCAGTGGCCTTCGTGAATGGACACTTGCTATTTACAAATATTTAATTTTCTGGACAGTATGTATACAGCTAAACTAAAACATGATTTCTTAAAAAGGGAAAATGATTGACATTCTTTTATAAATTTGATACTGAAATATGGATGTACAGATAACTCTTAAGATACAGAATATCATGTTTTAGCGTAATAGTGACAGATTATCTCTTCTCATAAGTATACAATGTAGAATATATTGTGGAATTTAATCAATCCAAACAGGCTAAGTCATCACCAAAGTATAAGTGACTTAGATATGGCATTCTTAAATAGCCACCTATTTCCACTTATGGTCTGGCTTATGAAGGAATGGAATACAAAAGGAATATAACTTAATGTTTTGAAGTTATCTGCACTTGACTAATATCTTGATGGAATGGTAAGATTTTTCTTTCCCCTGAGGAACTTATTTTAATGTATTTCACGTTATCTAAATTCAACTTAAGCACCCCTTTAATAACTTTAAATAGGGACAGATGAGTATTCTAATATATTTATTCTTTTAATTTAAAAAAACCCTGTAAGCTTTGTTATGAAGACTTCTCTTAATAGTCAACTTAACCATTTAAATGATTTATTTTTAAAACATCACCATGGATTTAAAAATGCTTTTGAATGAGCCACAATATTTGTACATAAAGTATATATTTTGATCAAGCTTTTTTTTTTTTTTTCAGTCAAGTGACTTCATTTTGGTAGCATAAGATACCAGTGCATTTTATTCCTGACTTTGACATACTGTCTGCATACCTGGGAGGGTTTTGTTTTATTTTCCCACTTGTCTCCCCTAATAAACTGTTTAAATAAATATGTATCATGGATCCAAAATAATGTGAAAAAAAGTTTCCATATAGGTATCATGATAAATCAGTAGTTCACTGGTTTAGAATTTTTAAATTCATTCAGTGTGAAAGGAATCTTAAAGGTAAAAGTTATCAATGAAGTTTTATTTCATTTAAAATCTCTGATCTTTCTCATTGTGTTTTTGATGTGCTAATGAGAGAATCTGCTCTATTAAATATGTCCAAAGTAATTATAAAACAGTGTTGCAAGATATCTTCTTCAGAGTATTTGGACAAAAATAAGTTTGAGTTCCAATCAAAATTGTTACTAGAAAGAACTGTGTACAATGTGTCTATAACCTAGAGTTTTTTTTTTCCTCATTGAGATTTTGTTCCTTCTAAATCAAAAGGACATACATGAAAAGATTAAAAAGTTTAATGTCTGTTATAAAATCTCTTTATGCTTCCTCAAACCCTGTATGTTTGGGCCATTACATCTTGCAGCTATTTAAAAATGAATTTGGATACTTCCCCTCTTTGAATAATAACACATGACTTCAATGGTAGTGATAATACATCGTTGTACCAATTGTGGAATTTCAGCAATTGGTGGTGGTTGTTTAATTATAAAATATAAGAAAGGTGTTTTGTGGTATATTGGAGTACCAGGCCACTCTTTGGTTGTTTAGAGGGTCTTTTAAAATAAGCCAGTAAAAGCCCGAAGAACATGATTTTTAAACTGCTTAACTGCACGAAATAAACTTCTTCTGAAGCAGCTATTTATATAAGAAAAGTGGGGGTAAAGTTTAAAATAATACTTTGTAATATTTTGCTTGTAACCTATATATAGCCAAACAGTAAACATGGCAAATCATAGTTATGCACATTTTCAGAAGAGTAGGAATAGAAAAGTTTGCCTATCTCTTTAAATATGCACCTGTATGAAGCTAATTTGCAAATTGAGGCAATTTATTTGGTTCATAATTCAAGAAAATAAGTAATATATGTTGACATAAAATGATTTTAAATTGCATGTGTCTTGGGCAGGGGGAAAATCTTCATATTAATGATCTAGAACTTCAATTTGCTATGAGAAGGAAAAGCCTGTAGTAAACATTTATAATGTATTTAAAACACATCCTGGGAGGTACATGTACAATACCATGATTCTCCTACAAAAACTGTTGTTCCAAAGGATATTAGAACTGAAAAGATAATTAGTAAAGCAACTTCAGAAAACTTAACGAATTATGCCCTTTAAATTTGATGTATTTGCCAATATAAAAGGAGTCTTATAGTTCTGAATGTACGATAATTAACTCAAAGCACTGACTTTTTTTTTTTAAGGATAGGGTAGGGATAGAGGGCTTTTTTTTTCTTTCTTTCTTTCTTTTTTTTTCATATACTTAAGTGGAAAATGTTCCAGGGAACTATAAAAATTCTGAATTTTTATGCACCTACCAATATATCCTAAAAACAAGATTTTTCAGAATTTTATTCTGTGTCCCAAATCGTTGTTTCTACATGGACATTTATCTGTTTTGTTATCTAAGCATTGGTACATAAGTAGAAAATAATGCAACCAGGGCTGGGATCTCACTGTTTTCTTAGGAAAAGTTTGATGACTAAAAAGAAAAATCCAAGCTGTAGATAAACCTGTAAGAGTGGGTTTTTGAAATGGCAGATTGTGGGGTTACATTTTAATGTCACAGATTAAATGTTTTTGAAAAGTTATTTAAGTGTTTCCTAAAAGCACTTTACATTTGTTGAATGTTTTTTCAAGACCTTTGCTCCTCTGACTACTAGAACCTTTTCCTACACTTCTTTGCCTGATTAATTCCTACTCATTCTTTATGGCTCTGCTTAGATGTTGATTCCGCAGGGAAACCTTCCTTGAGCCCTCCCAGCGGGTTGAGTTTATTGATTTATCTTTCCCTGCTTCTAATATTTCTCTTTCATAGTCCTTATCACAACTGTAATGGTTTAGTTTCTGCTTTCTCTACCAGATGTAAATTTCATGCCTAGCATAATGCTTAGCATAGAGCAGATGTTCAACATGTTTAAATAGAATGAAGGAAGGAGTAATTATTTTTCTAAGTGTTTTCACATCTCTTAGAAGATTAGATTCTTATAACAGCTCAGGTAAGTAGAGTAGGTATCTTCTTCACTGTGGTTAAAGCCCAAAGAAGATTGGATAATTGCCCTCATCACAAAGTGAGTTAGTGG
Organism: Balaenoptera physalus; assembly: GCF_965194825.1. NCBI lineage: Eukaryota > Metazoa > Chordata > Mammalia > Artiodactyla > Balaenopteridae > Balaenoptera > Balaenoptera physalus. The sequence continues at coordinate 166,903,165 of NC_138883.1, forward strand.
CCAAACTGGGACTAGGACCTTTTTCTTAATTGCTGTCTGACCTTGTGCTCTTTCTGTGTTACCTCAGAGGTACCAGGAAACTATTCCTAGATGTTCTAGGAGTTCCAGATAAGCCTCAGTGTTAACTGTTAAAACAAGTCATCTATTTAGGCCTTTGGGTACCAATGACTGTCCAGTAATTGTGCATAACTGCTTTTGAGGTCTCGTTGAGGACCATTATGGGATCTTGAGTGGAGGCCCAGATGCAGAGAACTAACTTTAATTGGTAAATACCTGGAGGTTTGAGGGAGTGGAAGTTGTATTTAGGGCTTAAACTGGCCTCAGAGCTCTAGAAGACTTTTTGGTTTCCTCTGGCTTCTAAGGAAAGTCTTATCAAACCAGAAGCTCTTTAAAATCACCTGGGGAAAGTGTGTAATCCACTGGAAGTTGAGAACCAATAGAGTACTTGAGAGAGTTGTTGGACTGAGACCTCCTGTTATCAGGAAGAGTGCCCAGGAGACTTCGTCAGGGCCCAGGGAGGCCAGCTGCCCTGTGATTGCCTGTCTGCTCTCCTGGGTCTTTTGAGAACATTTGAGGTAGAGTACAGTGAAGAGGGAGGCCCTTGATATTTGTTGGTTGGTTGATGTGAATGCATACTCAACACTTCCCTTTGTTCTTTATTTAATCACACTTGGTGTGAAGGGCTTTTCTTCCATGTTCACTGGGGGCAGAACTTTGGGATTTCTACTGAGTAGATTTACTGGCCCTAGGAGAAATCCAGGGCCATACCTTGAGAAAACAAATTGGCCTTGTCTTGTAGTGGGTGGAATGGCCCATTTGAACACAAGTCAGACTTCCCTAATTTTCAAAGTGAAGTATTGGTTTTGCCATACACCCCAGTTTTCTATTATAAGGGTGGCTCAATTTTAAATTTATTGTTTATCCAAGTTCTGTTAAAAAATCTAGGTGAAAACAAATGATATTTGTGCTTGTGTATGTGTGCATGTGTCTCCAAAGGAAATGATCTCTCTCCACTTTTCCATATATTCTAAGTTGTATCTCTGTGTCAAGTTAGAATCACTATTATATTATGTAAGTAAACTAGATTACATTAGTTTTCTATAAAAATGTCTTCGTAGAATTAGTCTAATAATTCTAAAAGTCCCTCTTTTTTTTTTTTTGAGGGCTTATTTAAAAATAGATACTTAGACTTTCCCATAACTTTAAAAACCTATCATTGAAGATGTCCATTTTGCTGTTAAATTTTTTAATACAAAGATATACTCTTTTATTCAACCAATCTTTTATTAACTGTTATGTTTCAAGCCAGGCCTAGGTATGATTTCAGGAAAAAAAAAATTTGTTCCTGCTTCCTTTTATTTCACAAAGTGGTTCTCGTTCTACTTTTGCTGCCACAAAACTCAGTGCTATGTTCAGAGTTCAGCTGTAGCAACCATCACTATATTTCTGATTTAAAAAATAACCAGCCCCCGTCTCCACTCCATGGCTCTTAATTATTATCTTTGTATCCATATCTTTTAGAGTAAACTATCTCAAAAAAAAGTAAACTAGGTAGAGTATGATTAAAGCAAAGAATTTCATCTGAAGATAGATTTTTGAACTGATTGCCTTTCAAAAGTTTCTTCTTCAAATATTACCCATGAAACCTCTTGGAGCAGACAGTCCTTTTAGACTGTCCTCTTTATTCTCTATACTGACCCCATTCCTAAACATTCCAGTCTTCTCCAGGAAGATGGGTGTAATAGGTGTATATTGTAAAAGAGAAAACACATTGACAGAAGAAGACAGAACTAATTTAAAATTTGCAGCTCTGTAGAAGACTTTAAATTAAAATAGAATTATATGTATGTGGGGTGGTTTTAGGTGAGGGGGTAGTTTAAATGACCCATTTGAGTTCCTTAAAGCTTTATGAATTTATGATGATGACACTTATGTACCTGACCTCGTGTACCTAAAAAAAGAACTATGAACACATGTTATCCATTTTGTTATTTTAACTAAAATTTACCTAAAAAGAGAAAATTGCACATTAATTTTCAGAGTTTGTTCGTTCATCATTCAACAAACATTTACTGAGTGTCCAAGTGCCAGATGCATGCTTAGATGCTGATCGTGCAAAAATAGCAGGCATAGACTCTGCCCTTAAGGAGCTTATTTGCTAATGGAGAGATATATAAATACATACTTTTTGATAAGTGTCTGATATATAGACATATGGAACACATATGAAGGGTAACCTAACCAAGTTTTAGGAATGAGGGGTGCTGGTCATGGGAGGCTTTTAGGAGGAGGTGTTATCTGTGCTGAATTTCTTAGGAGTTAGCTAGACGAAGAAATGGGAGAGGAGAACTGCATTTGGGTAGAGGGAACATTATGTGTAAAGGCAAATAGGCAAGAGAAAAGATGGTACTTGATAGAAAAGGCAGATGTTTAGGTATGGCTGGAACTTCTTGGGTTAATAGGACAAGAGAGAGGCAAGTCAGTGGCTGGAGAGGAAAACAGCCCTAATTATGAAGGACCTCATCTGAAGTTTGGATTTATCCTAAAATTGATAGAAAGCCATTGAAAAGTTTTAACTAGAGGGATGGAGGGATTCATTTGTGTTTTAGGGAGATGATTTTCACAGTAGTGTGGAGAATAGATTGGAGGGGATTGAAACAGGGTCGGGAAGACCAGGTATCCAGTTTTGCTATAGCAGTCATGCTGGATAAGAGATCTGCCAGACTTGTGACTTAGTAGAAGGGGGCTGGCAGGGGCAGGTGAGGGGAGAGAGGAGTTCAAAATGACTCCAAGGAAAACTCTAATTCGAAAAGATACATGTACCCTAGTGTTCATAGCAGCATTATTCACAATAGCCAACACATAGAAGCAACCTAAATGTCCATAGACAGATGAATGGATAAAGAAGATGTGGTATATATATACAGTGGAATATTACTCGGGCATAAAAAAATAATGAAATAATGCCATTTGCAGCAACATGGATGGACCTGGAGATTATCATACTAAGTGAAGTAAGCCAGACAGAAAGACAAATACCATATGATACCACTTATATGTGGAATCTAAAATATGATACAAATGAACTCATTTACCAAACTACAAAACAGAAACAGACTCACAGACATAAAAAACAAATTTATGGTTACCAAAGAGGAAAGAGGGTGGAGGAGGGATAAATTAGGAGTTTGGGATTAACAGATACAAACTACTATATATAAAATAGATAAACAACAAGGTCCTACTGTATAGCACAGGGATACACACACACACACACACACACACACACACACACACACACATACACATATCTGAATCACTTTGCTGTATACTAGAAACTAACACGACATTATAAATTAAGTATAGTTCAATAAAATTGTTTTTAAAAATTGTTACAGCCCTCCAACTGGCAGAGGGTCCAGTACAACATAGGCACTCAATAAATGTTGAAACAGCTTTGGAATGGCAAACTTGTTGCCTGATGAAAGGCAGTCCTTCATGCTTTCACAATAAAATGACTTTTAGAAAGAAACAAAGAAACAAACAAAATGACGCCAAGGCTTCTGGTTACTTAGGCAAATTAGCACTCTTCATGAATGGAGAAGGGATACAAACAGCACAGGGAAATGGAGATTTCACTCTGTAACAGTGCTGAGGTTGAAGTGTGTCTGGGAGATCTATGTGCCAGTGACTCTGGTAAGCAGTTTAGATAGATAGGGCTCTGGGGCTCAGGAGAGAGATCTGAAATGAAAATAAAGGCTTGGATATGTGGAACTTACATGTTCATTTGAAAACTATGTTAAAAGCCCATTTTATATTTCTTCACGTAACTATAAACACGTAAGTTCTAATCATTTTTATCTGAAGTGTCATGTAAATTGAACTTGCCATAACTTTTATGCTCTACATACTCACTCAGTATAAATCTCACATATAGACGGTGGTGGCAGTGACCTAGTCAAGAGTCACAGTTGCACTGGACAAATCAATGGAATTTAGGTTTAATACAGTAATCATGGAAGAGACACAGTAACGTTAATGGCAGAATCATGTGAATTCAACAGATGGTATGCGTTCTAAACCTAGCACAGGGGCCAGTTTTCATTGGTAAATAGGCTGACTGACATTGGAGAAATAGGAGGGCATAGACTCCCAAGCTATAAATAGCATCTACCTAGTAGGATTGTAGTGAGGATTAATGGGTTAATATTTGTAGATTTTTTTAGAGGAGTGCCTGGTGATGCTCTAGAAGTATATGTTAAATAAGTGAATACATACTGTGCTTCCTTGCCCTCTTAGAAGAGTTGCTGGCTGCCAGTGAGAGTCAGTGATCTCTGTCTCATCTTCCTCTCACCCCTCCCCACTCAACAGTGACATGTCAGGTGTGGTAGTCCTTCACTCACAAATGACTGAATTGACAGTGAATCACCAAACAAAATTCAGAGGATACTACAGTTAATGAGAATAAATTTAAAAGGAGAAAATATATTACTCTTGATCATAAGAGTTTCTTGAATCATTTATGATTACAATTGAATTTTATGTAAAAAAGACTATATATACATTTTGTGATTCATTCTGACCATTTAAATAAATTATAAGGCTCTTTGTGTGTTGTAAGGGATATAACACCTAAAATCATAATTGACTTTATAGTTATGGCAGTGAAAAAGTGTTTCACAGAAAGCAAGACAAATAGATATGTGATACCAAAATTTACTAATTCTTAATCAAATGAAGGAATAGTGGCCAGAGGTATATAATCATAGAGGATGAAAGAAATCAAATCAAGGCCTGAAAATTCTTCTCTAAAGAAAAGCAAGGGAGGAACACAAATATTTTCAAGTGAAAAATGACCAGTGAAGGAAAACAAGAACATGCTTTAAAACTCATCAGTGTCATAAAACTTGCTTCAGTAAAAATATAGACATGTAAATGTAATAACTTGTTATAGAAATAAAAAAACTAAAATCAGAGTAAAGCTGATGAGTGTAATTGGAATTACTCTGTGATAGGAGAGTAGGTAGTGCTTGTAATAGTAAAAATCCAAGTGGATAGTGGTCTCTAGAGTCAAGACCACAAAGTGTTTCAATAAGAGTTAGATGTGCGTTCAGAACTGTGCTAGGTAATTTGAGAAATAGAAGAAAAGTGTAAAACATAAGCACTGCTCTAGAGATGTTCATTATTATACTGAGGAGGTAAGATATTTATTCACATAAAATAGAGAACCACGTAAATATCAAGGATGGCTACTGTGCTTTGCACAACTTCGGGAGTGCCATTTATATCATGATCTATGTGAATGGCATCCCCTGGATTTGTGCAGTATGCAGCCTGCCCAGCCGTACATGGTGGGCCTGGGAATTATTCAGAGTCTTCATTTTCATTTATTTATTTCCCTGAGAATGAGTAGTGCAAACAATAAAGCTCCCCATAGCTTCCCATTTCTCTTAGAACAACATCACAGAAATCTTCATTTAACCTATAGCTAAATTTATCTGGCCCCAACCAACCTCTCCAGCTTTACCCCTTGCCGCGTCACCCCTCCCACTTTACGTTTCAGACCAGTATAGATTTATCATGGCTTCTTCAACAGTCTGCAACAATCATGCATCCCTTGTCCAAGCCAGAAACTGGGAAGTATCGGTGATTCCTCCGTCTTCTTCACAATAATCAGTTTGTCTTTTAAATATCTCCTTAGACCTTTCACTTTTCTCTTTCCCTTTTGCCGTTACTATACTCCAGGCTATCTTCACATCTGGCCTAGGTTCCTATAATAGCTTCCTAAGTGGTCTTCTCTCTTTTCATCCTTTCTCCCCAGTGTAATCAGAGTGGTCCTTCTTTACAGAGTGCAAATCTGATCTGTCACTGCACTGACATTAATGCTCAGATTAAATTTAGAATACTTAAAACAGTTCATTGGACCCTTCAGGACTTTTGTCTCCGTTAATCTCAGCCTTCTTTCTCCAGCTCCTCTCTCCTCTCTTGTACTAAAGTCAAACTGTATTCTCAGTTTTGTCATCAAGTCAAACTCGTTTTGGTTCTGGGCTTCATTTATACAGTTTCTTCCGGTTGGAGTTCTCTCCAATCCCTGCGCCTTCAATTTTTTCAGCAGACAATCTGCCTGAGAGCCTTCAGATCTCAATTTAGATGTCAGTTAGCCTTTGCACCTTCCCTCTGTCCCTCAAAGCCTGGGTTAGATGCTCTGCTGTGTTTTTGCAAAGCATCCTCTACTCCTTTAGTTGCACACATCATAAAGTGTTGTTTATCTCTCATGACCCCTTTATGAGTTCCTTGAGGTCAGGGACCATTGTGTTTTAACACCTTGTAGATTCTTAATATTTCTTAAATGAGTGGTGAATGAGCTATTCATTCCATAGTAATTCTAAAATACATCGTAGAAAAGGCTCAATATGTGGGGCCGTGCGACCTTAAATATTTCTCCATTACAGTGTAAGGTACTGATTGATTAATGAGTCATCTATGTTAATAATAATAAAATGTTGATGAAAAATATGGTCAACATAGGGAATTGATTCCTTTAGAGCACTTTTATTTATCCAGCATCCAACTGGTGTTTATTTTGTCCTAGCTAATCTTCCTAGCACTTTAGAAATTTTAGCTCATTTTAATTCTCACAACAGCTTTATAAGTTGGTCCTAGAATTTGTCACCATTTTACAAATGAGGAAACTGAGACACAGAGTGGTTAAGTAATCTCGCTGAGGCCCCACAGCCAGGAAGTGGCAGAGCCCAGATTTGAACCCAAACAATCTCCCTCCAGATACATGCTATTAACCACCTCAGTCTGTTGTCTCTCAGCATAGGCAGTCATGTACCAAGTAGGGCAAGATTCCTTCTATTTCTAAAGCACGAAGTTTCTTTCATATTTTAATTGGGCCCCAACAGAATGCCTGAGTAACGTCGATGGTTAAGGGTGAATCCTTTGCTGAGTATTGGTTAACTGTATGCAGAAATCACTTCTTCCAAAACTTGAATGAACTGTAGTAGCAGTTTCATAGTAAATGGATACATGGAAAGTAGTTTTAGATTAAAATAAAACATATTGTTTGAGTTTAAAATTTTAAAGCTTTGTAAAATTTATAACAAGTCTTTAACATATTTTATGTTTGTGATAATTTTGAATAAAATTGGAAAGTAAAAAATATTCATTTTAAGTCTAAAAAAACAAGGAGGGGCCTCAAAGTACACTATCAAGAGAGTGAAAAGACAGCTCACAGAATGGGAGAAAATGTTTGCAAAGCATATATTTGATAAGAGCTTAATATTTAGAATATATAAAGAACTATAACCACCACCAACAAAATATCCACTTCAAAGATGTGCACAAGAATTAAATCAATTATATTTCTTCAAAGAAGATAAACAAATAGACAATAAACACATGAAAAGTAGCTCAATATCACTAGTCATTGGAAAGTGCAAATCAAACCATAGTGAGATACCCCTTCACACCCATCAGGATGGCTGTTATAAACAACAACAAAATATTGGTGAGGATGTGGGGAAATTGGAACTCTTGTAATTTGCTGGTGGGAATGTAAAAGGGTGCCATCACTGTGGAAACAGTTTGGTGGTTCCTCAAAAAGTTAAGCATAGAATTATCATTTAGTCCAGCAATTCCACTCCCAGGTATATACTCAAAAGAATTGAAAGCAGGGACTCAAATGGGTATGTGTACACCACTGTTCACAGCAGCATTATTCACAATAACCTAAAGGTGGAAACAACCCAAATGTCCATCATCACATGAATAGACAAACGAAATGTATATATATACAATGGAATATTATTCAGTCTTAAAAAGGAATGAAATTTTGATACATGCTGCAATACAGATGACCCTTAAAAACATTATGCTAAGTGAAAGAAGCCAGATGAAAAAGAATAAATATTGTATGATTCCACTTATATGAAGTATCTAAAGTAGGCAAAATAATAGAGATAGAAAACAGAATAGAAACTATCACAGGCTGGGGGTAGGGGGAAATGGGGAGTTATTGTTTAAATGGTATAGAGTGTCTGTTAGGAATGATGAATAAGTTCTGGAAATGACAGTAGTGATGGTTGCACAACATTATGACTGTACTTAATGCCACTGAATTGTACACTTTAAATGGTTAAAGTGATCAATTTAATGCTATGTATATTTTACCACAATTAAAACAAAACAAAACAAAACAAAAAAGTAACCAGGGCAACCAGAAATCTTTACTATGACTTAAATGAACCCAAAGAATTGTTTTTAATGGAACAAAGTTGAGATGTTAAATATCTTTATAAAACACCTCAGATTGAAGTAATATCTATATAAATTATACACATGTAATATGAGAATGAGTTTTTTTTTTGTCTTTAGAAATGTTTGACCTTTTTTTCCTGACTTAATATGCAATTGGCGTGCAAAATTAAAGTGATTAGGCCTATGTTGTATTAAAAGGAATTAAGGGAAAGAGTTGTGATTATTTTGAGGCTATTCTATAATCTCTTCCACTAGATTATTAGTTTTTTGAGAGCATGAACTGCCTTTACTCATGTATGAGGTCCTATTTCTTGCCACTCGGTAAACCTTGATCTATTTTTTGAATGAATGATGGTGGGTAGGATTAGCGAGGTTGTTTTTATTTTTGTTTTTTGCACAACTGGATTACAATGTAAGTATTAGAAGCAGTGTCTCCAGTATGGCACTGGAACAAGAAATACAGAAAAGAAACTCAGAGCTATAAAGTTGGGGGTGGGGAAGATTGTAAAGATTTAGCCTGTAGGTTAAATTTCAGAAACATTTTCACACCATTTAATCAATTTGTATAGAGAAAACAGAATTGTTTTATAGATATTAGAGTATAATACAGGAATAATTTTTACTATTAGATATAATATTGGGTGGGCCAAAAAGTTTGTTTGGGTTTTTCTGTAAGATGTTATGGAAAAACCCAAACGAACTTTTTGGCCCACCCAATATTAGCTAGTACGTGTTGGCTCCTTCAGTGGAGACCCTAATGAGTCATTAGCTGCTCACTAGAGACGCTGTCTATCAGATATTGTAGCGGTAGTTCAGACTGTTGTAACTTATGGACTCTACATTTTCATGCATTCACTCACCAAGGATCAGTCACCATGAATTCCTAATGGACAGACAAGTAAGGAAAATTTTCTTTTTATGTTATATATGCTTCTCGTTCCCTCGTTCCCTCCCTCCCTCCTTTCCTTCCTTCCTTCCTCAGTTCCTTTTGCATCATTATCTGCATATCTAGGACAAACCTGCAATTAGAATAACAAAGTATGCTTAGCCTATGTAAGAGCTAAAGACATGCCCCTGGGGATTGAGGACTATGAAGCACTAAGAGGCAATTCAAGGACTAGAAATTTGGGGCAATATTCTCTCTAGTAAGAATGACCTTATTATTATTATTTTTAAAGATTTTTTTTGATGTGAACCATTTTTATTTTGTTTATTTATTTTTTAAAATAAATGTATTTATTTATTTATTTATTTTTGGCTGCATTGGGTCTTCGTTGCTGGGTGTGGGCTTTCTCTAGTTGCAGTGAGCAGGGGCTCCTCTTCTCATTGCGGTGGCTTCTCTTGTTGCAGAGCACGGGCTCTAGGCGCAGGGGCTTCAGTAGTTGTGGCACGAGGGCTCAGTCGTTGTGGCGTGAGGGCTCAGTAGTTGTGGCGCACAGGCTTAGTTGCTGATGTGGACCATTTTTAAAGTCTTTATTGAATTTGTTGCAATATTGCTTATGTTTTGTTTTGGTTTTTTGGCTGCGAGGCACGTGGCATCTTAGCTCCCCGACCAGAGATCAAACCCGCACCCCCTGCATTGGAAGGCAAAGTCTTAACCACTGGACTGTCAGGGAAGCCCCAGAATGACCTTATTTAAACAGATATTTTAAACGGAAACTTTAGCTTTTACTTTTATAGATTCAGAGATTTAAAATTTTTCAAAATTCTTACTCTCTGAACAAAGGAATATGATAGAGCAGAAGCATCTGCATAGAAGTCTAACTTTGATTTTGAATACTGGAGTAGAAGGAAAGGAATTGTGTGTCATTTTATTGACCTTATTTTTCCTGGGCCAGATGCAGTAGAAAAAGGGAGGAGAAAATATACAAAGCAGAAAATTCCTTTGAGTATATGGACAAGTGAAATACATCTTTGGGGGTAAAATATCTTATTGCTAAAACGGCAAACTGAAAATATCCAACATTGGGAGACTTGTGGTGTGTTAGCTAAATATAGTAACTAATAATAAATAATAATATAATAAGAAATATTATAAACTCAGACAGATAAATTAATTCTTCAAATTCATAACATAAAAGTTCAGAGTTCTTGCAGTCTAATTCAAAATTCTAGGTTGAATAACCCAGTATGGATTGATTTTCCATTTATATTTCAAAAGACAATAAGCCACTGCCTTCACATAATTATATCAAGTGAGGAGAAAAGGAAATACCCGAATCATCAGGGAAAAATAACATGAAACATATTTGTGATTCTCTTAAAACCATTCTGAGCATCCTCATTAATGTATTTATTATGAAACTTTAAATATATGTTAACAAATTTAGCTTTTCTTTTTTAGAGTATTGACTTGTTTTATTTAAAATGGTGCATATTCATTAAAAAAAATATCAAGTTATTTCAAGAACAAAAACAAAAAAACCAACCCAATTAAAAAATGGGCAAAGGACTTAAATGGACAGTTCAACAAAGAAGATGTACAAAATGACCAATAAACACATTCGCCATCACTAGTGATAGGGAAATAAAAATCAAACCACAAGGACATACCACTTCAAACCTATTAGGATGGTTATTCTAAAAAAAAATAACAAGCATTGGTGAGGATGGGGAGAAATTTAAACACTTGTACTTTGACGGTGGGAGTGTAAAATGAGGTAGCCTCTGTGGAAAGCAGTCTAATGGTTCATAGCTAGTGGTGATGATTGCACACCATTGTAACTGTATTTAATGCCTCTGAATTGTACACCCCAAAATGGTAAAAATGGTAATTTTTATGTTATATATATTTTACCACTGTTAAAAAACTTAAATTGAGTAATAAAGCAACTACAAAGAAGAGATCAACAAATTGTTTTAGATTCAACTTTCTAGAAGGAACCCATGTTAATTTGGTAGTCATTCTAATACCTTATTCTGTGCATTAAACTTTTTGTTGTGATATATTACAGAAATCATCTCTATAAAAAAGTATAGAGAATAATATAAACAACACTTATGCACATGGACATGCTGATTTGTTTAACATGAGCTGTGGCCTAGGCCTGAGGAGGGGCCTAGGCACACTGTGTGTGCCTGCAAAGTTAACCAGCCTGAGTGGGATGCAGACTTGCAACGGTGGCCTTCTGTAAAATGATCTAACCAAACCAACTTAGACGTAAAAATGATCACTAAAGGCAATTGGGAACTGCAAAAAGCCACAGGTCTCATCATTAAATGTTTCTGTGATAAGCATCATTATTCTCTGCTTATGTTATTTGGTAGTACTATTTATCTTATTTTGGTCTAATCCTAAATGTTATTGTAAATGTTTTCCTTTTATTTCTATTTCACATGTTCCTGGATATAACATTATAAAAGAATATTGGTAATATGTATTTGCTTTTATAGGTCACTGGGGTATGTTTTTAAAGAAAAGATGTAATAACATCAAGTTGACTAGCCTGCTGTAAATTAAGTTTAGAAAGTCAAGTTTCTAAACTTGTTCTAGTTTGAACTCTCTGTCATTACCTTTTTTGTAATCTTAGACTAAAACACCATCATTAAAGCACAAATAGCAATTGACTATTTTGCATATTTTATAGTAAGGCAAAGTTAATACAGAGTTGGAAGTATCCAGTAAAATGGCCCAAATGCAATCATTTTTCCCCACCTCCTCAATTTTCCATACATATTACTTATTTAGTAAGTATCGATAAAGAATGTCTGAATTTCTAACCTTGCTCCACCCTTGTGTGAGGATTTCCCTAACCTTTCTCAGCCTCCATTTCCACATCTGTAAAATAGACATGATAATAGGGCTTACTTCCTAGGTTTGTTATGAGAGTTCAGTGAATTAATATGGAAAATAAGTTCTTAAAACAATGCATGCACAAAATAATATATAATATAAGCTACTTTTATTATTGTTGTTGTTATGATGGTATTCCTACTATGTATTCAAGCCTAGAATGAATATTATGAGAGCTAGTATTGTGATTTATTTATTTGGAGGTAATGTCAGAAATCTGAATTTGCAGCCCTTTATGAATGGGAGGCCCTAGCCAAATGGCCCTCCTAGCTCACCTAGCCCTGAAGTAAAGTTCAGTTGGAATCAGAGAAAAAACCATCGGAAGACTTGATTGAGAGGAAAGGACTGAACTGAGCCCTGAAAGATAGGATGTGCAAAGGCTGTGTGGGAGGGACCCAGCTCCCCAACACCTGCCTCCTTGCCACGTGCTCGGTAGGCGTTCTACTCTGTGCTTTACAACCTCTCTCTGCGTTCATGACGTCACGCAGCTAGTGTTTGCCAAATCAGGGATTTAAACTCTGGTTCTCCAAAGCCTTTCTTATTTCCATGCTAAGCTGCTGCTTTGATAATTACAGGTTGTATTATTCTGTGCCTTAGCCAGTTAGATGCTGCTTAATATCCCATTAGTTTTTAGTGGATGATTTTGTTGTTGTTGTTTTACTGATATATTCCCCTGAATTTTCCTATCTGCGTATATGCTGAATGGTATGCTTGCCTTGTAATTTAAAATTTGCTGATTTCTGTTTTCTCATAACTTAGGTGTAATGTCTTTGCTGAGGCCTCTTCTTCTGGATGTGGTCCCAACAATTCAACAGACTGCTGCTTTGGCTCTGGGGAGACTGGCTAATTATAATGATGACCTAGCAGAAGCAGTCGTGAAGGGCAACATTCTTCCACAGCTTGTTTATTCATTGGCAGAACAGAATGTAAGAATTTTTAAAAACTAAGCTATATGTTTTTTTGTTTGTTTGTTTTGGATTTTTTAAAAAATTGATAGTTTGGGTACAGTTGCAAGTTTGTAGGCATAGAATTATTAGGATGTTAATACAACCTTCAATTCTTTGAACTGCATGTAATAATACTTTTAGGGTGTTTTACTTTGGGGCTGATAGGCAGCTTTTCTCCATTACTGTTAATATAAGGAGAAAACATATTACAATTTTTAATGGAATTATACATAAAGCAGTATTTCTCAACATGGGTTTATTCAAGTTATAGGATCAGTCTTAGAAAGGTGTATGGAGCCCTGGGCAAATAAGTTATATACAATGGTGAAATCTGGTTAATGGACAATGTAAGAGACAGCTCTGAAGCAAGGGGGAGAGAAGCATCCAAAAGGAAGGAGAATGCATTTAACGGAAGGTTTGACAAAGCATTTTTTTCCAAGTATGCAAGCATGTCAGCCCTTTTAAGGGCCATATAAGAGTGCCGCCATTGTTTTTTCATCCTGTCTGGTTCCCTCTATGTTTCTAACAATAGTTAAGGATCTTCCTGTACATAGGGTCTTGGACTGTTCATTCCATCCTGCTAGTTTATCATAACCTAGGGATGTATCTTTCTTGACGTGTCTTTAAGATTAAATTCCTATTTGTTGTAACCAAAGGACAAAAAATACAATTTAAAAAATGGGGGGACTTCCCTGGTGGTGCAGTGGTTAAGAATCCACCTGCCAATGCAGGGGACACGGGTTTGAGCCCTGGTCCGGGAAGATCCCACATGCCACGGAGCAACTAAGCCTGTGCGCCACAACTGCTGAGCCTGCGCTCTAGAGCCCGCGAGCCACAACTACTGAGCCTGTGCACCTAGAGCCCGTGCTCTGCAACAAGAGAAGCCACTGCAATGAGAAGCCCGTGCACCACAACGAAGAGTAGCCCCTGCTCACCGCAACTAGAGGAAGCCCGCGTGCAGCGATGAAGACCCAATGCAGCCAAAAATAAATAAAATCAAATCTTAAAAAAAAAAAACCAAACATAATGAGATAGCACTCTACCTACTAGGATGGCCATAAAAAATAAGAGAAAGAAAAAAAGGAAAATAATAATAAAAGTGTTAGTGAAGATGTGGAGAAGTTATGTAAAATCGTGCAGCTGCTATGGAAAACAGTTTGGCACTTCCTCAGCAAGTTAAACACAATTACCATATGACCCAGCAGTTCTACTCCTAGTTATGTTTCTGAAGGAATTGAAAACAGGTGTTCAAACAAAACTTGTGCACAAATGTTCATAGCAGCATTATCCACAATAGCCAAAAGAATGACTAGATAAACAAAATGTTATGTATCCATACAATGGAATATTATCAGTCATAACAAGGGATGAAATCATGATACATTCTACAACATGAGTGAACCTTGAAAACTTTATGCTAACAGAAAGAAGCCAGACAAAGCTACATATTGTATGATTCCATTTATATGAAATATCCAGAATATGCAGATCCATAGAGATGGAAGCAGATGAATGGTTACCAGAGGCTGGGGGGAGGAGGGAGTGAGAAGTGGCTGCTTAGCATGTAGGAGGTTTCTTGTTGGAGTGATGAAAATATTCTAGGACTAGATAGGCATGGTTGCACAACATTGTGAATGCACTAAATGCCACTGAATTATACACTTTAACATGATTAAAATAGTAAATTTTATGTTATGTGTATTTACCAAAAAAAAAATCCTAATTGTTTAAAAATGTGCCTTATTTTTTTAGATTGGAGAGTAATTTGCTAATAACTGTCTTATCCCTAGGAGGAGTTACAGAAATTTTATTTTTCTTGTAGGCATTCCTTCTATCATGAAATGCTTGGACTCTTAGCTCGTTCTCTGAGGGCAGGGTCTGTGTTTGGTGTCTCACATAGAAGGTTCTCAACAGAAGTTTTCTAAGTGTGAATGAGTACCCATTAGCTGTAAAGAGACAAAAAGTACTAGGGCAGAAGTGAGGAGAAAGTGAGAATGTGAAGCATCCTTCACAGGCTTCTGTCTCCTTCCCCTACCAGGCCTTTAGCCCATTTCTCACAGGAGATTTAATCTCTTCTTTATGAGGTACAAAGTCCTCTGGTTTTGCTTTTCCTTCCTTTTTTTTTTTTAAAGGGTAATTCTTTTGGTGAGGAATTCCGGGAGAGAAGAGAGTTAGGGATTTGGAATGAGATTAGAGAGTGATATTCTAGGCACTGTAGTTAGTACTGACTATTGATGCCCAGTAAAGTGTGAATTTGAAAATTCTGCAATATAAAAAGTCAAATTAGCTTAAGGTAATGACAAGAAATGTGTCACTGTTATTTTTCCACAATTATGAGAAAATAATCTATGGGAAGCTACTCTAAAACTATTCTAATTTTTATAATAAAGTAGGAGCTTTTTGGTTACTGACATGTAAAATTAGACTTTATAACAAATATCTTAATGCCTCTATATGTTGACATTTAAGAAACTAAAGAAATATATCAAATCAAAACATCATTACTAACATAGCATATTTCTTATCTTGTCAATATATACTGATTTTGGAGATATAATATGTTAAATTATACTTGATGTATTTTCTCTCACATAATTTTTTATTGAATCTTAATATTTCAGCCTGCATAAATAGAATGCTTTCAAAACAGATGCTATAGTCACCTAGTCGCTTTTTTTTGTAGTCACTGTAAAGAAATTGAAACTTAGAATCTAAAATAGGGCATTAATTGGCCTCTATTAATGAAAGATAGAGTTAGGAGACTATTACTGTGTCATTATGCTAACCATAAAACAGTGAGTGTTATAGCCGAATACTTCCTCTACATCTTTTTTTTTTTTTTAGCAATATGAAGAAAAACAGGTTAGTCTTGTGTTTCAGTTTTATTTCTTAATCTGATAAAATTTACATATAGAACATATTATAAATATGAAGCATTACTTGAAATTCACATAATGGTAAGTCATTTATATTTTTGTAAAAAAGCATTTCTAAGAAGGGATAAATAACATAACCCACTGTTGGGCTGGTTTATTTGCCAGGAGGAGTTTTAAAATGTATCATGAATATTTTGCCTTTATGTTTATCTGATGATTGCTAAGTGAGCCTCAGAACATAGTTGTTATTTCAGGATAACGTGGGACACCAGAAAGGTTAGTTGAGGTCATGCTTAGAGACTGAGGGCAAGTAAAGGAAACGAATTTGTTAGGTGACAATTTAGTTGCATGCGCTAACAATCTAAGAGTTCCCATAGGGCAAACAAATACCTTTCACTGTAATGCACAAACATGAAATCTCATTATTTTATGAATTTGTAGGAAATATAATGTTTATATTTCATTTTATACAATTTCCAAATGCATGTTTCAGAGTAAAACATTTGAAATGTATTTTAAGACTTAAATCCTTTCAGTTCAGTTACTGAACAAAAGCAATGGGGGAAACAACAAAAAATCAAAATGATATTGCAGGATGTTTTTCATCTCATATTTCATAGCTGTTGAGCTTTTTTTCTTAGTTTTGTTTTTTATTTTATTACTTTTTGAGCTTTTTTTTTTAATATATCAATGTCATTTTAATGTTGGTTTTGGTCTATTTTAACTTTTAGCTCAATTCACTTTGAGTTTTGTCTATTTATCCTTGTAGCGTTTTTATAAGAAAGCCGCTGCCTTTGTGTTACGAGCAGTTGGTAAACATTCTCCCCAGCTAGCTCAGGCGATAGTGGATTGTGGAGCACTGGATACGCTGGTGATATGCTTGGAAGATTTTGACCCTGGAGTCAAAGAGGCTGCAGCCTGGGCACTTGGCTATATTGCAAGACATAATGCAGGTAATGGGCCTTACTATAAAATAGGATTGTTAAAGTTTAGATTAATTAGGTAAATCTGGCTTTGCTTAGTAAACCACAGATATGAGAGGTCTTTTTTTTTTAATTTTTAATTTTTGGCTGCATTGGGTCTTTGTTGTGGTGTGCGGGCTTTCTGTAGTTGTGGCGAGCGGGAGCTACTCTTCATTGTGGTGCACGGGCTTCTCATTGCGGTGGCTTCTCTTGTTGTGGAGCACGGGCTCTAGGCGCGCGGGCATCAGTAGTTGTGGCTCGCGGACTCTAGAGCGCAGGCTCAGTAGTTGTGGCTCGCGGGCTCTAGAGCACGGGCTCAGTAGTTGTGGCGCATGGGCTTAGTTGCTCCGCGGCATGTGGGATCTTCCCGGACCAGGGCTCGAACCCGTGTCCCCTGCATTGGCAGGCAGATTCCCAACCACTGTGCCACCAGGGAAGTCCCAGATATGACGTCTTAATGATGTTTCTATACATTATGGGAGATAAGTTTTGAATGATGGCCAAGTTGTTTGGATCACAAATTCACCAAAAAACCTATCCATTTCAGTCTTTATGTTAGTTAGCAAAAGAAAAATTTGAAGTCAGAAGGGGAATCAGGGGGATGTGGGGAGAATGAGATATTGATTAGCTTCAAGGACCTTGGTAAATTGGTTCCGTTACAAAATCGTTTGAGTTTGTCACCCCTCAGGGGACATTGGGTCTTCACTCTCACTTATGGTAGGGTGTTCCAAGCCAGCCAGGAGCCATGTTGTATGAGTGAATAATGTTGAAAAGATATGGACGTGGTAACTTGCTAGAACATATTTGTATTCAGCCCATAATCGTCAGGAAGGAGGAGAAAGAGGAGGAGCACCTTTTCTCATAAACTGAGCTCAATGAAGCCATCAAGAAGGGGCCTGGGCCTCTTGTGTGAAGGCTGTGCTGACACACCTGATCGGTAAAAAATACATAGGGAACAAAATTGCCCCCACCACTTTACAGAAGTTGCTAAATAGTATGAACAAATAGCACAACAAGAAAATAACAGTTTTAAAACAAACATATGTAAAAGTGTAAACTTTGCTGATAATCAAAGAACTGCCTATTAAAACATCAGTGAAAGTATCTTTTCCTACCTATTATTATTTGGGGGAAAAAAAGAGTAAAGCAGAAATAAAACCAAGTGGTTAACAGCATTGTGGCCTTAGGACAGGATCTGAGTTTGAGTCCAAGTTCTACTACTTAGTTGCTGTGTAACCTTCGACATGGCTTTTAAACTTTCTGAAACTTAACTTCCTCATCTGCAAGAGAGGAAGTACTGCTTCAGAGATTTGTTGTGAGGATGATGAGATAGACCAATGCTTGGTACATGGTAAAGAATCAATAAATGTAAGGTATGAATACTGTATTAATACTGAAGGTTTGAGGGGGCGTGAAGATGTATCTGCCCACTGATGGAGGCACTACAAATTGTATAAACTTGTGCAAAGGCATTTGGCAAAACTAATCTAAGCCATGAAAGAGTTCATGGTTACTCTAGAAAGCCTGATTTGGGAATTCATCCTTAGGAAAGAATCCCACAGAATGAATAAGCTGCATTCATGCAAATGTTATTGTAGTATTATTTCTAATACCAAAACCCCTCAAATATTTGGCAGGAATTTAGTGGTTAAATTATAGTAGTTTACTTAATGGAATCTCACTCAACAAATAAAAGGTAATTATGAATCCTACATGATAACATGGAAAAGTGATTATAATGTGAAAAAAAGACAAAATTGCGTGTTACAATTATAATAATATAAAAATAAATTTTTATGTGGACGTAAATTACAAGGACGTACATGTTTGTGTTACTAGGGTGATAGAATTAAGGATGTTTTTAATTTGTTTTCCAGATTTTTCAGTGTGTGTGCATGTATAAAATAATAGCTACCGTTTATCAAGTAATTACCGTGTGCCTGGCTCTGTGCAGTATGCTTTAGGATATTATCTCATTTTGGCTACAGATACACTTAGGGCAGGTATTACTCTCCCTGTTAAAAAGAGGAAGAAAGTGGAACTTAGGATACCTGAAGTCATGTTAATGGTGGAACCAAAATTTGAATCTAAATCTGTCTTGACTCCAAAGCCGTATGTCAACCCCTGTACCATACAGTTTCATTAAGTACTCCTTGAAAGAGTTTTGAAGAAGAAACTCAAAAACAGAAACAGGAAGTGGCTGTCCCATGGTTATGTTTAATTTGGTTTTTAAATGGTGACACTATTGGAAACAAAATAATAAAATGATATAAAAGTAAATTGAGAAAGAAAACTATTGTTAGGCTTAGAATGATTCAGAATTGGTATATGAAAATTATTTCTTTAATATCTGGATTTTGGTTTTCCAAGTAGCTTCACCCTAGGACTATTGTTTAACACATGTTGATTGAGAAAACTAAAGCAATGTTTTAAATTAGAAGCTGGTTATCATGGGGAAACTACCTGAGTATATTTAGTAATTTTTTTTTTTTTTTTAATGTCAGAGGACTTTACGGCAAACAGATTGTAACATGAGTATTTTAAAGAGCGGTGCGAGAGAGCTTTGAGGACAACCATACAGATACGCTGAGGCAGGTGCCCATAGGTAACCTTTCCATACCTCCCTTTTGTTGAATCTGAGGCTAAATGATTATAGTTCATAAATAGGCTCTGTCTTCGGGATTCTATTCCAATTTTTTGCTATAATCTGGCTCCCACATGGAATTCCCAGTGTAATTTCAATATTTCACAGTAGTTAGGGGCTTGGGACCCAGAAGCTCCCAGAAGAGATTACTGCATAGATTTCTCAGAAGGAAAGGGAATTGTTATCTAGTAAGCAGTTAAGTCATCATTCACATCCTGAATATCAGTGAAAATAGAAGATTTACCTCCAAATAACCTGATTTCTTTCTTGATGATCTCTTAAAAATGGAATATATTGAGATTAAAGGGATTCATTCAGTGTTTTCTTCTGGGTATTCGTGGTAAGTTGTTTGATTAGATAGTTTAATAAATATAAACCTTAAAGGAGGTGCAAAAGAAATGTACCTTTAAGGGCAATAAGAAAGGAACCTTTAAAGAAAAACGTTTTGTGCATAGGAAACAAAAATAAAGTAAGCATACAATTAGTAGAAGAGGGAAATCTATGGGCATCATCTGACTTTTCCTTATTTGAAAAATGCAATTTCTAAAAGTTACTTCTATGTATAGATTTTAAAGCATTTTACAGATAACCAAGGGAAACTGGGGGCTATCTACCAGAAATGGTGGTGGTGGTGGTTTTAACTCTGGGCAAATGGTCTCATTAAATTTCCACGATTGACTCACCAGGTACGGAATACAACTGATAATATGTACCTCTTACTCGGAAGATAAATAAGCTACTTCTTTCTACTCTGGGCTCCTTAATAAAGGTTGAGGTAGAATTCTTCTCAGACTGGTTATCCCTCTTCCTCTGTCTTGCTACATTCTCCCACTCAGCAGAATTACTCTGGTTACATATTTACCTAATCGGTGTCAAATCTCTCACTATTTCCAAGGACTAGTCTTGCTTTTGGAGCTACAGGGGGCGAGGCAGGAGGGGCGGTGGGCTCTGCGGCCTCGGTGCTCCCACCGGTAGGGCCCAGGCAGGGGCTTCCTCGCGCTCAGGGCCCTCCTTCCTCGCTGCGCCTGGCCTCCTGGCTCTGGCCTCGCACCCGTCAGTGGCACAGCAGCTTCGTGGAGGAGCGCCGCCGGTGAACTTGTGTGCACCACGTGGCAGTCATCAGAGTACTTGGGACAGAGGTGAGAGCAGCGGCCTGGCTGCAGCCTGAGGAAGGAGGAGCCATGTACATGTTTTGTAGGAATGATCTTCTACATTTGGGCTGAAAACTTAAGTTTTCAGTGTTTGTTTAGGAGCGTTAGCTAAAAATTCTGTCTCTTGTAAACTTGGTCTCTTGTAAACCTTTGCTGTCTCAGAATAAACTTTGGCTGTTCTCAGTCCTGGCAAAGAGGAATACGTTTGATTAGGTGTTCTAAAACATTTTAATTATTAACACATTATATTATATATATATATATATATATATATATATATATATATATATATATATAACATTAACACATTATAGGTGAGGAAACTGAAATAGAGAGGTTAAACGATTTATTCTGGTCAGACAGCAATTTATGGCAGAACTGCTTGGCAATTACTCAAAACCCTTCAAAGAGTCTTCCTTTTTATAATGTGAGAAAGGCAAGTGTATGAAAGCTCATCATTCTTCATTTTAAGCTCCTTGTAGTATCTGATAGTCTTGCCAGATACCTCTGTTTTTAATCCCTGATGACTGGTTTCCACATGTGTGACTATTCTTTCTCCCAGGGATATAATTTATATCCTAAATCAAATGAGAAATTTCCCTTCCAGCTCAATAGCAGTCAGGAGAGGAGATTGCTGCAGCCACAGATGAGCGGTGCTTGCAGGAATTGGCTCATTCTGATACTACAGAAACATCGAGTAGATTACATGCTGTTTACCAAATAGATAATGTAAGGAAGGAATCCAGACAGAGCTGGCTGGCCTGATTCTTTTCTGTGTCATATGTCAGTAGTTGCAGTACGCAGGCTCAGCAGTTGTGGCACGTAGGCTCTAGGGCATGTGGGCTTCAGTAGTTACGGCTTGCGGGCTAGAGCGCAGGCTCAGTAGTTGTGGCGCACGGGCTTAGCTGCTCCGCGGCGTGTGGGATCTTCCCGGACCAGGGCTCGAACCCGTGTCCACTGCATTGGCAGGTGGATTCTTAACCACTGCGCCACCAGGGAAGTCCCTAGAAAATTTTAAATTTTATACGTGGCTCACATTCCCATCTCACAGCACTGACTTAGAGTTCCTGTGCCTGCACTCTTGTGTTTTGTGTGTGTGTGTGGGGGGCGGTTTGTTGTTGTTAAAAGGCAACGTAGTGGTGATGCTGTGGTCTCAAAAAGTCACGCTTAATATTCATGCTTATTAATCAGTATAACTGAACAGTAATATGTGTAGTAAGTTAAGGAATGTGGAACTAAACTTACCATTTGAGGAGAAGTAAATGATGAGTCAACTTCGAGCAATCACTTACTGATGTAAGGGCTGAAATGTACTTTATAAGAGGCCAAACTACCAGACTCGCACATTGTTGATGGGGCCACATACTGATAATCCCCTTTGGAAAACAATATTGCAGTCATATTAGGTTGACCTTATGAAATTACCTATATTTGATTGGTTTTGACTTAACAAAAACAGCAGTTTCATGTGGTTTAATCTAAAAATATCAAGAACCTCAAAAAATGTCAACATTCTTCCCCTCAGGACCTTCATCTCTGAGCCTCTATCTTAAGTAAACACATACATGCACACACATATGTGTGAATGTGTGTGTTTGTCTAACCTGTAGAGTATATATGTATCAATGTAGGACCCGTGGTAGCCAGCCTCCCAAATGCCCCTCAGAGATCCCATGTCCTGGCATTCTCACCCTTGTATAGTCCCCTCCCACATCGTACCAGGATTGGTCTGTGTCCCCACCAGAATGCTGCAGAAGTGATGGTCTGTCACTTCTGAGAGTAGGTGACCAGCTCTGCAGGATCGAGGCTTCTGTGGTGGGGTTCTCTCATCACTCGCTCTGAGGGAAACCAGGTGCTGTGACATGAGGACACTCAGGCAGCCTGTGGAAAGGCCCATGTCATGAGGAGCTAAGGTCTTCGACAACCAGCAAGAAACCGGAGCTTCCTAGAACTACATGAGTGAGCTTGGAAGCAGATCCTACCCCAGTTGTGCCTTCAGACGACTGCAGCCCCCGCAGACAGTGTGACAGCAACTTCATGAGAAACTCCAAGCCTGAACCCCCCAGCTAGGCTGCTCGTGGATTCCTGACCCACAGAAAATATGAGATAAGGAATGATGCTTTAAGCTGCTGAGTTTGGGTCATTTTGTATGTAGCAATGGATAACTAATAAATAAATGTAATCTTAATGCACAGAGAAGTTCACTGTACTGAACTTAAGAATGGCAAAGCCCCAAAGCAAAAAAAACAATTAAGTGTCCTGAGTAGCTGGGGTTGGGGGGGGCAGGTTAAGTAAATTATGGAATATTTACTCAGTGGGATATCATGCAGTTTTTAACAATGTTGGGCTGGCTCATCCTCAGGAATAAAAGTGGACAGTGGAGGCCCACAGGTCGCTTCATTAACCACCCAGAGGCAGTCACCCCAAGAACTGCTGACCGGGGACCACTTGTATAAAAACACCCTGTAAACTTTCTAGCCATCCAGTGTTTCGTTTCTGTTTCCTCTGTCCTTTGTGTGTTCTTGTAGAGAATTCCACTGGGGCACTGCTAACCCTTTACTGTTTAGCCTCCTCCGTCAGCCTGAGCTCCTCGAAGGCAGGGACTTGCCTAAAACTGGGCTGGAAGAAAGAACAGATGCCAGTGAAGTTCGAAAGGTTGAATAATAAAATCTGCCTTTTCCATCTAAGGATTTTTTTTTCCCCCCAGCAGAGTGTGGATTGTAGGTGGAAGGAAACTACAATGATTGTTGCAATATTATATAAAGCAAGTAGAAATGAATGGAAACATGTCTAGATACAAAAAGCGTATTTTGTAAAAAGCTAATTCCAAGTAATTTATTGTTCTCTTCATTACAAGAGCACTCCAGACCCTCTCTGTAACTTTGCCTTTTCCAATTCAGCTTAGTCTCAGCTGTTGAGTAAAGTATAAAACTAGAAGTTGCTAAAATCGGGGTTTTAAAAATGGCTTTGTATCTTATGCTACCTATGATCTTCCAAGGCCGTACCCAACTCTACCTTTTCCCACCTTCTCTTTCTCTTGTCTCCAGTTCTTGACTTTTCCTTTCCGTATTTTGAAGCTGTTTTTTATACTTGAGCCTTGTGTAAGTGCGCCATCCATCCAGCTGATTGTAATTTCTTACTAAGGCCCCGTTAACTCCAGATCAACGGCTTATTTGACTCACTTGACTTTTTAAAGAAGCTAGAATTATTTAACCTTCAAAGCATATGTATGTATGTGTGTTAACCCTTAATCTCTCAGACACTCGATCCATATGTAAGGGTTAGACCGATGGCTCTGGAGATGGGGTGGAAAGAAGTGGCATGGAGATAATGGGTAGGAAAAATGACATTTGTGGGAGCGAGGGATAAATAAAAATCATACATTAGATTTTTTTCATAATAATATGCAAATTCCCGCCACCTTTTCTCACTCTGACATGCGATTGGAAATATCAGTTTCTCAGCTCAGAATTATAGGTCTAGTGAGCCATCGCTACCTACAGAAGGATATTGCCTCTCTCAGATGCGTTGGTGTAGAATAAAGGTTTTTTGGTAGCTGGCTTCCATGCCTGCCTCTTCTTAGTCACATGCCTGTGTAGTCTCCGCCCACGTTGCACCAATGAAATAGAGCAGAAGTGATGGCATGTCACTTCTGAGGTTAGATTATAAACGACTATGGCTTTTGTCTTGGGTTCTGTCCTCTGGATCACTCACTCTGGGGGAAGTCTCATCATGAGCAGCCCATGAAAGAGCCCAGAAATGGGGAGGAACTGATGCCTTCTTCCAACTCCCGTGGGTATGCTGGGAAGAAGCTCCGGTAGACCCAGTGTATCCCAGTCAAGCCTCAGATAACTGCAGCCCTGGCTGATGGCTTGATTGCAGCCTCGTGAGACGTCACAGCCTGAACCATCCAGCTGAGCCGCTCCTGGATTCCTGACCTACAGAAACTGTAAGATTATAAACGTTTCCTGTTCCAAGCAGCTAAGTTTGGTGTAGCAGTAGGTAACTAAACCAGTTGTAAACAGCTGAGTTAGACAAATTTCTAGACAAATTTCTTCCACTTTAAAAGTGACATTCCTAAAATCATACTGGCGTATGGTCAGTATATAACCAGTTTTGGCGATTACACCTCCATATTTGTTTTTACTGTAATTTCACCAAATCATGAAAAATTTGGTTGAATGGGATGATTATATAACATAAGATTGACATCATAAGTGATAGCCAAATCTTAAATGTATTTTTTAACCCGCTTTATTTCACAAAGGTTTTGAAGTGATATAGTTGTGTTTTACAGCCAGATGCAAAACCAGCCTATCTTTAAACTAATAAATAGGGCCACCTAAATGCAAAGAAATGAAGATTCATAACTTTATTTTATTTTTAATGAGAAAATAGAATATAAATTTTTGTAGGGCTTAAAACCAGTGAGTTAAAAGCAGTGTTTGGAAAATGAAATTAAAAAGCAATAAAGTTAAAAGGAATTAGAGTTTTTGAGGTGTTTGATTTGCCTAATTATTTTTGAATTAGTATGGTAAATATATATATATATTTTTTTTTTTCCTTCCTTTTTTTCCTTTCAGAGAACCTCTTCATTTTGAGTCCTTTTTATGAGTTCTCATGATGGATCACTTAATTTTGCACATTCTTCCCTCTTACATCTCCATTATGAGCAGAAAAATTAGTGGAGTATCATAATATATGTTTAGATTAATCCTTTTTTTGCAGGCCAATTTTTAGGTTTTCATCAATTTCTTGGAATTCACCTCTGAATTTTCTTATGTAACCACTATAGTGGTTCTTCCTTTATGACTCTAGAATGTGTCTTCAAGAATCAAATGTAGAAAGAATGTCACCTTTCTACATCCAGAAAATCCCCACAGCTCGTTTTAGAAGGTGTAAGGTTTAAGCCTAGGGTTGTAAAATGATGGACGTGTTTTATTTAGCCTGCACTATGTTGTCTTACACAGTGTGTTTTTAAGTTCCCAACACTTAAAAACCAGGCAATTTCACATTAAAAATCAGATGTTTGGCTTCTCTTGAAAAATCCAAGGACCTGACAACGGTTGGCCTATATTCCTATGTGGCAGCGCTGGGCTGAAGCTGGGTAGTTGCTGCTCCTTGTAGCTGGTGCATATGCTTTTCCAGTTTACTGTGCTTCCCACTCAGTTATTTTTCTTACGCCTTCTGGCTTCACTTATTTTAATTACTTGCCTGGGCCCTGTGTTTACCACTCCTGATCTAAACAAACCACTAGCCATAACAATTAAGAGGAGGGGGTTAAGGCCATTGTGAGCACTGTTAAAGCAAAATCACTTTTGCCTGACGCACCTAGTTTTACGTGTTACAGCCGTGCCTATTATATGCTGACGGACTTTCCTTTCTGTGCTCTTCCCTTCTGGTCAACATAAAGTCATCCCTAAATATTCCATTCATCCAGCTTTAGATACTAGTAATTTTATGAATGTTGTTGATCTTAAATGTCCTCCCTTTTATCTGTGTCTCCTTTTGTTTTAAAAATTAAACCTAAGTTGTACTGAGCTTGTCATGGTCCAGTGGAGGTGGCTGCCTCAGTTCCTTCACTCAGCAGTGAGGTATTCAGGAGGCCAAAGAGAACTAGTTATTCCTTTACTGAAAACAGCTGACCATCGGATTTGAGGACTGTATACCAGTTGTCTACATGCATGCAATCAATGGCTTTAATTATTATTTATGAATCAGGAAGGTGCTATTGGTTAGTTATATTTCTACTGACAATTTGAAGTCTAAAAAATTGTTAAAAATGAATAAGCCTTAACATTTAAAAAATGTAATATTTTAACTGTGATAAAGGCATGAATTAAGATGAGGGAAAGTGTGAAAAAGTAAATGGATAATATTTCTACTATATATTAGTAATTCTTCAAAGAATAATTATGCATTCTTTCCTAATATTTTGTTTTAAGGAGACATATATTCCCACCATTTTTAAAAATAAGAAACTTTCTTCCATATTGAGAAATAAGCTAAAGTGTTTATTTTTCTTTAGAATAGTAATGTTAGTATAGTTAGCCCCAGCAATAGCTATATGTATGGTCAAAGGACATGTTCATATTTCTTTTATTTTTTAAAAACAATCACATTGAAGAAAATTTGTCAAATAGAGAAGAAAATATATCACCAATAGTACCATCAACCCCATCTAAATCTTGTTAGTATGTTAGTATAACATAAAGCCTTCTTTCTCTGAATTTTTTTTTTTTTTTTTGCATAACTACTTCTAATTTTGCTGGTTACCTAACAGTATATAATTATGTCACATGTTCTTGCATAAAAGAAGATGTAGTCTTAAAAAATTTGTTTTTTGAAGATTCATTTAAAATTTAAAATGAGGTTAAGGAAAAAAAATGAGGTTAAGATATTTTCAGGCACTGAATATAAATTAATTGGCTCTTTTTTTTTCTTGATCAAACCTTTTATGAGCATCTGTACATATCAATCTTTGATTTCCTAAGTTTAATAATTAAACAACCCAGACTCATTTCCAAATTAGAGTTAAAAATGAATTCTTTGAGATTTCTCCTATAGGGAGTAACTTTTTTTTATATGAACTTTTAAAAAAAAAATATTTATTTATTTATTTACTTATTTTTGGCTGTGTTGGGTCTTCGTTTCTGTGCGAGGGCTTTCTCTACTTGCGACGAGCGGAGGCCACTCTTCATCGCGGTGTGCGGGCCTCTCACTGTCGCGGCCTCTCTTGTTGCGGAGCACAGGCTCCAGACGCGCAGGCTCAGTAGTTGTGGCTCACGGGCCCAGTTGCTCCGTGGCATATGGGATCTTCCCAGACCACGGCTCGAACCCGTGTCCCCTGCATTGGCAGGCAGACTCCCAACCACTGCGCCACCACGGAAGCCCGGGAGTAACTTTTAAGTGTACCAGATTTTTGTATGTGTTTTGGTTACTGCCGCTGTTTTTTAGAGTAGAAAAGTAGAGAGAAGAAGAAAAGGGGAGCAGGAAGGAGGATGGGAAGCACTGCCTGAAACGGCACCCCATGTGTGTTTCCCCAAACTCTCCATGCACCCGACTCCCAGCTCCACTCTGTGCTGTGGTCTGTTCACATATTCACCCTGAGCAGAGTCTGCTAGAACAGAACAATGTTTTTACTCTATTCTGCTTCCCCAAGATCTAGCAAGTTTCTAGCACATGGTAAGCACGTAATGAACACTCAATGACCAGAAAAGAGAGGAAAATAAGTACGTACACCAAGCCTGAGAGAGGACAGAATTGTATCAATATGTTTGGGGCTGTAAGTTAAGAATATCAACTACAGGTGGCTTAAGCAGTGAGGACATTTTTTAATTTCACATGACACAAAGTGCAGAGTCAGGGCAGTTCCAAGGTTGGTTATGCAGCTGAACAGTGTCTTGGAGGACCCAGCTGTTTTTCATTTTTGTACTCGGCCATCCTCAGCATATTGGCAATTTCTTCTGTTATAGTTGCAAGATGGCTGTAGGAGTTCCAGATGTCATTTGCAGGCAGATGTGCCCATGTCCAGCAAAGAAGAGATGGTGTTTCCTCCTGTGTATTTCTGTTTATTAAAGAGGAAAACCGCTCACAGATGCTTCTAGCTGACTTCTACTCAGGTCCCATTCACCAGGATTGATTCACAAGCCCACGCCCTGACCGACAAAGGCTATGGGGTAGACATCAACAGCGACTGGCACAGAAGTACCAGAGGAAGCAACGGTAGGGAAGAGGAGAAGGATATACCACAGGAAAAAGAGTAGTGACAGAGGCAGGATGAAATAGCCTGTGGAATGTGTAATATAGTATGGTGTGCATTATTTAGGCCTATTATATTCTTACCTTTATATACACTGTCTTATACCCAATATATGAATGAAAGTGGTAGAACAGTATCATTTATGAATTACAATGTGTGCCACCCAAGAACAGAGCTGGGTTTTGTAGGACCATATAAATTGGAGATGTAAGGTATATGAAACTGCAGGTACAAAATTGCTAGGCCCCATCCAGGTCCCTGGAAGCTTCATTACCTTCAGGCAAACCTTTCTTTGGTGCCCTCCCCTGCCTTCCCCTCATTTAGCATCACTGATCCAGACAGAGTGGAAAACAGCTTTGGAGGGAATGGGTAACAAGTCAGAAGAACTGAGTTTGCTTTATTATTAGCATTATAGAGTTCAGGAAAAGGAGGATACGGTACTCAGTTACTCAAGGAAAGAATAAAATGTATGGGAATTACAAAGATGATAAATTTTGTTTAAAAGAACTTTGTTTTTATTAACACTTTGTTTTTATTAATAGTTTTATTAACTGTTTATTAATAGTTTATTAACTTTTTTAAAAATTTATTTATTTTATTTAATTTTGGCTGCATTGGGTCTTCGTTGCTGTGCGCAGGCTTTCTCTAGTTGTGGAGAGCGGGGGCTACTCTTTGTTGCGGTGCGCGGGCTTCTCATTCTGGTGGCTTCTCTTGTTGCAGAGCACAGGCTCTAGAGCGCAGGCTCAGTAGTTGTGGCGCATGGGCTTAGTTGCTCCGCGGCATGTGGGATCTTCCCGGACCAGGGCTTGAACCCGTGTCCCCTGCATTGGCAGGCGGATTCTTAACCACTGTGCCACCAGGGAAGCCCATATTAACTGTTTTTTAAACAGTTGTTTACTGCAGATTCTTTACTCTTAGAAACTGTATAAAAGTGAAAATACATAAATAGATGAACTTCCCGTTGTTTACTGCAGATTCTTTACTCTTAGAAACTGTATAAAAGTGAAAATACATAAATAGATGAACTTCCCGTTGTATTTCATATTTCACACTTGGGTTTTTTAATTGAAACATATTTGCTAATCAGTGCAGTGTTAATTTGTAGAAGTGTGTCATCTGCACCCGTGTTGAATGAGTCTGACACATAATAACCTTCCATTAATACTTGTTTAATGAAAGAATGAATGAATCGTTTATGCAATATCAGGACTTCTAAGGTAATTATAATAATTGAAGGAAAACAAGTGTTGGACACTAACCTGTATTTTCTAACATTATTTCCTTTTAGAAAATGTGATATTACCAATCTTTTGAAAAATTAAAGACTGTATTTTCTTTAAAGACTAAGAGATATGCTGAATTGATAGGTTGGCTATTAAGACATAAATTGCCAAGGCGCTATAAATCTGAGAAAATGAGAGCATAATTTGAAAGGAAGAGATTATAGAAATGGGTATATGTGATTCAGCAAGAAAGGCCATGAGTACAATGAGAGCAGAATCTGTAACTGTGCACTGTTTTATGCTTTTCAACAGACAGTTTTTACACGTATATTATGTGGGTCTGCCTGCTTGTCTCCTGTTCTCTATAATTTTAAAATGTGTTATTTTTTATAGCTGTTATTTTTGGGCACACAAGTGAATCAACATGTATATACAAAAGATACTATTTTTGACATGTAAAATGCTTAAGATAAATTTCTTTCTTTATCTTACATTAACATTTATACATATTAAAGCCTGTTCAGTTGTAGTTCTCATTTTTGAAATTGTTTTTATATGTACAATGAAAATACACCTTTTAATATTGTACAAAGTTTTTTAAAAAATCTTTTAAAAGTACAATAAGAAGAAAGGAATTTAAAAATCGACATTATTGGCACAAGATTCATGTTAATGTTTACTCATGTAAATAGCACAAAATACTGCCTAATTAGTGTGGTTGGTAAATTTTTGGTACTTTAATTTTCTCTGTTATTGTAAACCATGCATAAAATGCTTGCCTATTGAGAAGTGCAGAATTGTCAGAGCTTAAACAGCTGACATCTGCTTACTCTCTTAAAAAAAAAAAAAAAAAAAAAAAGAATAGGAAGCCATTTCAGCTTAATCTACCTCAAATGTGTTCATGTAAATGGAGGTCCATCTATTGACCTGTATTCTTTTCAGCTCAGTATTGGTCCACATGGTTCATGAAACCAGGAAGCCTGATTTGAAATGCAGATGTCGAGACAGTGAAGTACACCCTCCCCTTTTCCCTTTGCTGTATCTGTCAGGGTGAAAAGTGGCTTGTACAAGGGTCAGTCACCCATACTCACTTAATTACTTTTCTTGGACCCACAGAGCTGTCACAAGCTGTGGTGGACGCGGGAGCCATTCCTCTTTTAGTGCTCTGTATCCAAGAGCCAGAAATTGCTTTGAAAAGGATTGCTGCTTCGGCCCTCAGTGATATTGCAAAGCATTCTCCAGAGTTAGCACAGACAGTGGTGGACGCAGGAGCAATTGCTCACTTAGCCCAGATGATCCTGAACCCTGATGCTAAGTTGAAGGTATTTAAAAATAAAGAAACAAACAAACCAGGATTCCGATAATCTAAGAAGATGGAAATGTGTGCATTAATATTATACATTTTTAAATAATTAGTAAATTTTCATGGAAAACAGATATGAATATATTATGTATTTGGTCCTTTAATATGTGAAAACTATGCTGTAAGGATTAGACAGTAAAGATGTGACTGGAAAAAAGTATGTGCAACGCTGAAAACTAGAAATAGCATCAGAATTAGTACTAATAATTAAAATAAGGAATCACGTAATGATTAAATCTCAGGGTTAGAAGGGACCTAACGGTTTTCTAGCCCACTGTTATATTTAAGTTTCCTGTAAAATTTGCCATATTTATATTAGTCTTTTTTATAGCTTTCTAAAATCTAATTTTCAGTTAATAGTCACCAATTATACTTTTATATTCTAATAGTTATATTCTATAAGATTTAAAAATTGTTAATGTTAATTAAGCAATGCAAAGTTTCTAAAAATGATATTGGCAATATCCCAAAATGTTAGTTCTGCTTGATTGTTACTGTATTACATTACTGTGTTTATCATAAATTAACAATTTAAGTATTGCATAATTAAGAAATAGTATTCATCCCAGGGTCATATTCTTTGACCAGCCTCAATTGATAAGAGATTTAAATAGTCAATAGTGTGAACTAAGATGTTTAACTTGGAAATTAGGGAATTTAAGAAATTGAGTATTTAGTATAAGAAGACTAGGATGTGAATGCCTCGAGACTCCTAGATTATGTTGGATGTGTGATTGTTTTTTCCTCTTTATAAAGGAATTTGAATGTGTACGAAGCTGTTTAAATTATGTCTGAACTCCACAGTGGACTCTGTGTAACATTTGGGTTTGGTTTTTGCTCAACAGCGTCAGGTCCTTTCAGCTCTCAGTCAGATTGCGAAACATTCTGTGGATCTAGCAGAAATGGTGGTTGAAGCAGAGATTTTTCCAGCTGTACTTACCTGTCTGAAGGACAAAGATGAATACGTGAAGAAAAATGCTTCCACTTTAATTAGAGAGATTGCAAAACATACACCTGAGGTAAAACAAGGAAAAAAAAAAACAGCTTCAAAATACAACAGTATGCAGTTAGTTTTAGTTTTTAAGTAAAACATCAGTTTGTTCACAGGGCTCAGGGGCGGTGCCACACGTTCTGAGGGTTTCTCATCCTCGGCACTGTTGACACTTTGGACCAGATCGCTCTCTGTTGTGAGGGGCCGTCCTGTACGCTGCAGGATGGACCTTTAGCGGCATCCCTGGCCTCTGCCCACCAGATGCCAGTAGCACCCCTCCCCCAAGTTGTGACGATCAAAAATGTCCCCACGTATTACTAAATGTTTCCTAGGGGGACAAGAGTGCCCCCAGTTGAGAACCACTGGGTTACATCAATGGAGTTTGAGTCTGAAATCTCAGTTTTTAATCATTTTCTGCTTTCCATTTCTAGACTGTAGGGACCATGGACCTTTGTCGTCCTGTCACTCTAGGTCAGCTGGGCGTAGTGAGAGATGGTGCCCCTCCAGGTTGGGAGAGACCATCAGGCCCCTTGACCTGGCGTAACCGCTCTAACAGCTACTCTTGCACAGTGGTTCCTGCTCTGAGGTGTGAGGTGGGAAAGGAATAGAGACGAAGCGAACCTGGGTAGATTCTGAAGTTATGTCTTTTTCTGTGTATATTTTCGCTAATCAGTTTCATTTCACTAAACTTTTAAGTCCTTATTCTTTTTTTTTTTTCCTTAATATTTATTTATTTATTTGGATGCACCGGGTCTTAGTTGCAGCACACAGGATCTTCGTTGTGGCGTGGGGGATCTTTAGTTGCGGCACGAGGGATCTAGTTCCCTGACCAGGGATCGAACCCGGGCCCCCTGCATTGGGAGCTCGGAGTCTTAGCCACTGGACCACCAGGGAAGTCCCAAGTCCTCATTCTTTATTTCACCCAACATCCTTATCTGGTTGAGATTTTTCAAGACTTGAGTGCAGTCAGCTAGAGATCATTGCTAGCAAAGGAGGGATAATGAGGCTAGACTATTTCAAGTCTGATCTCACCTTTCAGCATTCAGTGATTAATCCAATTCATACTCACGCATTGTGATGGGGGGTTTCAGCAGTTAGCTAGTTATGAACTAGCCCTAGGCTTAGTGTTTAGGTGAGGAATTTTGACATCCATTATGATAAGGATAGAGTCGTGCGAGAAAAATTGAACCACAGAGAGGCTCCTCACGTGAGCATATTCTGTACGTTAGAAATAGCAGGATTGTTACCCTTGTACATTTCTTTGATAAATATAATAATTTCACTAAATGATATTTCAGATTTTACCAGATGTTTTTTAGGTCCTAAATTTTAAAATTTGGCAATGCTAAGGTAATATTTAAAGATCATCTTACACTTTAGGGCCATGGTTATCTAGCTCTCCTTCTTTTCTCTTAGCTTTCTCAGCTGATAGTGAACACGGGGGGAGTTGCTGCCATGATCGATTGCATTGGGTCCTGCAAAGGAAACATAAGGCTGCCGGGCATCATGATGCTTGGCTACGTGGCAGCTCATTCTGAGAACCTGGCAATGGCGGTCATCATTTCCAAGGTTTGTTCTTGCTTCCTTTTCCTCTAGTTATTGCAGTGAGATACTCTAAGACAGAACCACAGATTAATACTATCCCACAGAGTGTAAAATATAGCTGACCAGAGTCAAAGAATTACCCGCTTTCTTCAAGGCTTATTAGTAAGTTTCCCAAAGCAGTGCTTGAAGTAAAGTTTACTTGGCAGGAAGTTTAAAGTTTTACTCAGTGTTTAATATCAATAAAATGTCAACACCTCTGAGTGTTAGTATCACCTATATCTAAATACCATGTATTTGTGTCTTGAAGGATTGGCTTTACAAATATGTTAAGCATACTTTGATTAAAGACAGCTATCATAAATGACATGCCCAGTGGTCATTTTTATTTTTCCGTACATTCTCCCCCTTCCTGCCATTTGGGCAGGAGATGACAATGGATGGCTCTCTCTCCTTCAGCTTCCATGAGCTAATTTCTCTTCTTAGACATGGGCAATTCAGAGCACATGTTGGATAGCATGTTTCTGACATGCTGTTTCCTTGCTCTAGGGATTTGGCCTTATCTCAATTTACAACTTGGAATTAACCCACCAGATCACGTAGCCCTGGCTCATAGTAGGTGCTCAAAAAATATTTGTTGAATGAATAAATATTGATCTCCTGAAGCATGCTTCAAAGGCTGTGTGCTCCCGGTGTCTCTGGCAACCCTCTAGGATGTGGGTTTCTTATCAGCATGGAAAAACCTGCTGCTGTATGTTAAACAGAAGTGTGGATTTTTTTTTTTTTTTTGTCCTTTGCTAATCCTCAGAATAAAAATGAGCCTCAGATCTTTATTTTCTGCCTATTCCTTGATAATTCTTTACTTCACTCCCTTTTTATCTCTAACTTTTCCTTTTGTTCTTCTATTACCAAAGACTCTGATAGTGACTAGAGCAGTAGTGCTGCTTCCTGAAGGGTCACCATGGGGATGTGATCAGGATTCTTGATTCTCGGTGCTTCTGTGGATAGTCAGAAAGCCTGATGTAGGAAGGATGAGGAAGGAAGCAGCAATTGCTTTTGCTTCCTGTGTTTCTTCCCCAGACTAGCCAGGAGGTGCTCCCTGCCTTTGGTCTGGGGCTGCTTCTGGCCTCTCCCATCTGGTCTGTCTTCCATTTAATTGAAGATCAAGGTGGGAGCAGCAGCAGTTTGAGGCAGACCACGCCACACTGCCTCGTCCTTTCCCGTTCCATGTGGTACTGTCAGGACTGACAACACCTCCAATCTAAATAGTACTTTCTAATGTTCAAAGCACACTCAACGCTCCTTGTCTCATTTGCTGTTCAAAACAACCGAGGCCATTAAGTCAGAGTGTTGGGCATGGGGTAAAGGGGGCTGTCTTCTTTTCCTCCTGCTTCTTCAGTGTTGGTATGTCTCAGAAGTGTGGACTTTCTGGAGAGTTGCCTCATTCTGAAGATAGAAAGATTCTGACCTTTTTTTTTTTTTTGTATGGGCAGACACATTTTTAGTCGTAAGAAAGAAGTCAAAGAACTATGGCGGATCTCTTAAATTGGTCTTAAAAACCTAATTTAAAGGTGGAGGGAAAAAAAGTATATATGATCATTTGGCCTTTGCTGTGGTAGCATGACCCATGTGATAGTGGCTTTTGTGGTACTAAATTTAAGGTGATAATTCTTCTAGTCTCAAGTTAGTTAGAAAATTATGCCTATACAGAATGAATTATAATTTGATTTGGTTATTTGACTCTTCCTTGGGTATATAAACTGTGATGCATTTGAGGCCCTTTAGTTAATTCTGTTTTGATTATTTAGATAAAACTGAAGTTTGAAGTGCAAGATATAAGCATATGCCATCTGTGTAACAAAAGTACTCATCCCTACTTTGACATTCAATCATGTTAAAATGGGCAAAACTATCATTTAAATATTGACCAAAATTAATGGAAATTTACTATTTCAGAAAAGGTTTTAGTGAATATATTTCACCTAAAATTTACTTAAATAGGATTCTTGCTCATATTATTCATTTGATTTTGGATCTATAGTAGGTATTTTGTTCTCAGATCTGTTATACTTGGTGAAAAGTCAATTTTTAAAAGGATTCTAAATTAACTTTTTTAACAATGGAAAGCAAAAGGTTTTATTTTTATTTTTTTAACATCTTCATTGGAGTATAATTGCTTTACAATGGTATGTTTCTGCTTTATAACAAAGTGAATCAGCTATACATATACATGTATCCCCATATCTCCTCCTTCTTGCGTCTCCCTCCCACCCCTCCAGGTGGTCACAAAGCACCGAGCTGATCTCCCTGTGCTATGCGGCTGCTTCCCACTAGCTATCTGTTTTACATTTGGTAGTATATATAAGTCCATGCCAATCTCTCACTTCGTCCCAGCTTACCCTTCCCCCTCCCCGTGTCCTCAAGTCCATGCTCTACGTCTGCGTCTTTATTCCTGTCCTGCCCACATACGGTATTTATTTTTCTCTTTCTGACTTACTTCACTCTGTATGACAAACTCTCGGTCCATCCACCTAACTACAAATAACTCAATTTTGTTTCTTTTTATGGCTGAGTAATATTCCATTGTATATATGTGCCACATCTTCTTTATCCATTCATCTGTCGATGGACACTTAGGTTGCTTCCATGTCCTGGCTATTGTAAATAGAGCTGCAATGAACATTGTGGTACATGACTCTTTTTGAATTATGGTTTTCTCAGGGTATATGCCCAGTAGTGGGATTGCTGGGTCATATGGTAATTCTATTTTTAGTTTTTTAAGAAACCTCCATACTGTTCTCCACAGTGGCTGTATCAATTTACATTCCCACCAACAGTGCAAGAGGGTTCCCTTTTCTCCACACCCTCTCCAGCATTTATTGTTTGTACATTTTTTGATGATGGCCATTCTGACTGGTGTGAGGTGATACCTCATTGTAGTTTTGATTTGTGTTTCTCTAATGATTAGTGATGTTGAGCATTCTTTCATGTGTTTGTTGGCAATCTGTATATCTTCTTTGGAGAAATGTCTATTTAGGTCTTCTGCCCATTTTTGGATTGGATTGTTTGTTTTTTTGATATTGAGCTGCATGAGCTGCTTGTAAATTTTGGAGATTAATCCTTTGTCAGTTGCTTCATTTGCAAATATTTTCTCCCATTCTGAGGGCTGTCTTTTCATCTTGTTTATGGTTTCCTTTGCTGTGCAAAAGCTTTTAAGTTTCATTAGGTCCCATTTGTTTGTTTTTATTTCCACTTCTCTAGGAGCTGGGTCAAAAAGGATGTGGCTGTGATTTATGTCACAGAATGCTCTGCCTATGTTTTCCTCTAAGAGTTTTATAGTGTTTGGCCTTACATTTAGGTCTTTAATCCATTGTGAGTTTGTTTTTGTGTATGGTGTTAGGGAGTGCTCTAATTTCATTCTTTTACATGTAGCTGGCCAGTTTCCCCAGCACCAGTTATTGAAGAGGCTGTCTTTTCTCCACTGTATATTCTTGCCTCCTTTATCAAAGATAAGGTGACCATATGTGCATGGGTTTATCTCTTGGCTTTCTATCCTGTTCCATTGATCTATATTTCTGTTTTTGTGCCAGTACCATACTGTCTTGATTACTGTAGCTTTGTAGTTTAGTCTGAAGTTCAGGAGCCTGATTCCTCCAGCTCCATTTTTCTTTCTCAAGATTGCTTTGGCTGTTCAGGGTCTTTTGTATTTCCATACAAATAGTGAAATTTTTTGTTCTAGTTCTGTGAAAAATGCCATTGATACTTTGATAGAGATTGCATTGCATCTGTAGATTGCTTTGGGTAGTATAGTCATTTTCACGATGTTGATTCCTCCAATCCAGAAACATGGTTTATCTCTCCATCTCTTTGTATCATCTTTAATTTCTTTCATCAGTGTCTTATAGTTTTCTGCATACAGGTCTTTTGTCTTCTTAGGTAGGTTTATTCCTAGGTATTTTATTCTTTTTGTTGCGATGGTAAATGGGAGTGTTTCCTTAATTTCTTTCAGATTTTTCATCATTAGTGTATAGGAATGCAAGAGATTTCTGTTCATTAATATTGTATGCTGCTACTTTGCCAAATTCATTGATTAGCTCTAGCAGTTTTCTGGTAGAGTCTTTAGGATTCTCTATGTATAGTATCATGTCATCTGCAAACAGTGACAGTTTTACTTCTTCTTTTCCTATTTGGATTCCTTTTATTTCTTTTTCTTCTCTGAGTGCTGTGGCTAAAACTTCCAGAACTGTGTTGAATAATAGCAGTGAGAGTGGGCAACCTTGTCTTGTTCCTGATCTTAGTGGAAATGGTTTCAGTTTTTCACCATTGAGAATGATGTTGGCTGTGGGTTTGTCATATATGGCCTTTATTATGTTGAGGTAAGTTCCCTCTATGCCTACTTTCTGGAGGGTTTTTATTATAAATTGGTGTTGAATTTGTCGTAAGCTTTTTCTGCATCTGTTGAGATGATCATATGGTTTTTATCCTTCAATTTGTTAATATGGCATTATCACATTGTTTGATTTGCATATATTGAAGAATCCTTGTATTCCTGGGATAAACCCCACTTGATCATGGTGTATGAACCTTTTAATGTGCTGTTGGATTCTGTTTGCTAGTATTTTGTTGGATTTTTGCATCTATGTTCATCAGTGATGTTGGCCTGTAGTTTTCTTTCTTTGTGACATCTTTGTCTGGTTTTGGTATCAGGGTGATGGTGGCCTCGTAGAATGAGTTTGGGAGTGTTCCTCCCTCTGCTATATTTTGGAAGAGTTTGAGAAGGATTGGTGTTAGCTCTTCTCTAAATGTTTGATGGAATTCTCTTGTGAAGCCATCTGATCCTGGGCTTTCGTTTGTTGGAAGATTTTTAATCACAGTCTCACTTTCAGTGCTTGTGATTGGTCTGTTTATATTTTCTATTTCTTCCTGGTTCAATCTCAGGAGGTTGTGCTTTTCTAAGAATTTGTCCATTTCTTCCAGGTTGTCCATTTTATTGGCATAGAGTTGCTTGTAGTAATCTCTCATGATCCTTTATATTTCTGCAGTGTCAGTTGTTACTTCTCCTTTTTCATTTCTAATTCTATTGATTTGAGTCTTCTTCCTTTTTTTCTTGATGAGTCTGGCTAATGGTTTATCAATTTTGTTTATCTCCTCAAAGAACCAGCTTTTAGTTTTATTGATCTTTGCTATCGTTTCCTTCATTTCTTTTTCATTTATTTCTGATCTGATCTTTATGATTTCTTTCCTTCTGCTAGCTTTGGGGTTTTTTTTTTTTTGTTCTTCTTTCTCTAATTGCTTTAGGGTAAGGTTAGGTTGTTTATTTGAGATGCTTCTTGTTTCTTGAGGTAGGATTGTATTGCTATAAACTTCCCTCTTAGAACTGCTTTTGCTGCATCCCATAGGTTTTAGGTCATTGTGTTTTCATTGTCATGTGTTTCTAGGTATTTTTTCCTCTTTGATTTCTTCAGTGATCTCTTGGTTATTTAGTAGTGTATTGTTTAGCCTCCATGTGTTTGTCTTTTTTACAGACTTTTTCCTGTAATTGATATCTAGTCTCATAGCATTGTGGTCAGAAAAGATACTTGATACGATTTAAATTTTCTTAAATTTACCAAGGCTTGATTGTGACCCAAGGTATGATCTATCCTGGAGAACGTTCCATGAGCACTTGAGAAGAAAGTGTATTCTCTTGTTTTTGGATGGAATGTCCTATAAATATTAAGTCTATCTTGTTTAATGTATCATTTAAAGCTTGTGTTTCCTTATTTATTTTCATTTTGGATGATATGTCCTTTGGTGAAAGTGGGGTCTTAAAGTCCCCTACTATGATTGTGTTACTGTCGATTTCCCCATTTATGACTGTTAGCATTTGCCGTATGTATTAGGTGCTCATATGTTGGGTGCATAAATATTTACAATTGTTATATCTTCTTCTTGGATTGGTCCTTTGATCATTAGGGAGTGTCCTTCTTTGTCTGTTGTAATAGTCTTTATTTTAAAGTCTATTTTGTCTGATATGAGAATTGCTACTTCAGCTATCTTTTGATTTCCATTTGCATGGAATACCTTTTTCCATCCCCTCACTTTCAGTCTGTATGTGTCACTAGGTCTGAAGTGGGTCTCATGTAGACAGCATACATACGGGTCTTGTTTTTGTATCCATTCAGCCAGTCTATGTCTTGGTGGGAGCATTTAATCCATTTACATTTAAGGTAATTATTGATATGTATGTTCCTATTACCATTTTCTTAATTGTTTTGAGTTTGTTATTGTAGGTCTTTTCCTTCTCTTGTGTTTCCTGCCTAGAGAAGTTCCTTTAGCATTTGTTGTAAAGCTGCTTTAGTGGTGCTGAATTCTCTTAGTTTTTGCTTGTCTGTAAAGCTTTTAATTTTCCACCGAATCTGAATGAGATCCTTGCTGGGTAGAGGAATCTTGGTTGTAGGTTTTTCCCTTTCATCACTTTAAATATGTCCTGCCACTCCCTTCTGTCTTGCAGAGTTTCTGCTGAAAGATCAGCTGTTAACCTTATGGGGATTCCTTTGTATGTTATTTGTTGTTTTTCCCTTGCTGCTTTTAATATTTTTTCTTTGTATTTAATCTTTGATAGTTTGATTAGTATGTGTCTTGGCGTGTTTCTCCTTGGATTTATCCTGTATGGGACTCTCTGCGCTGCCTGGACTTGATTGACTATTTCCTTTCCCATATTAGGGAAGTTTTCGACTCTAATCTCTTCAATTATTTTCTCAGTCCCTTTCTTTTTCTCCCCTTCTTCTGGGACCCCTATAATTCATGTGTTGGTGCATTTAATATTGTCCCAGAGGTCTCTGAAACTCTCCTCAATTCTTTTCATTCTTTTTTCTTTATTCTGCTCTGTGGTAATTATTTCCAGTATTTTATCTTCCAGGTCAGTTATCTGTTCTTCTGCCTCAGTTATTCTGCTATTGATTCCTTCTAGAGAATTTTTTTTTTTAATTTTTATTTATTTATTTATTTTTGGCTGTGTTGTGTCTTTGTTTCTGTGCGAGGGCTTTCTCCAGTTGCGGCAAGCGGGGGCCACTCTTCATCGCGGTGCGTGGGCCTCTCAGTGTCGTGGCCTCTCCTGTTGCGGAGCACAGGCTCCAGACGCGCAGGCTCAGTAGTTGTGGCTCACGGGCCTAGCCGCTCTGCGGCATGTGGGATCTTCCCGGACCAGGGCACGAACCCGTGTCCCCTGCATTGGCAGGCGGATTCCCAACCACTGCGCCACCAGGGAAGCCCTAGAGAATTTTTAATTTCATTTATTGTGTTGTTCATCATTGTTTGTTTGCTCTTTAGTTCTTCTAGGTCCTTGTTAAACATTTCTTGTATTTTCTCCATTCTATTTCAAGATTTTGGATCATCTTTACTATCAGTACTCTGAATCCTTTTTCAGGTAGACTGCCTATTTCCTCTTCATTTGTTTGGTCTGGTGGGTTTTTACCTTGCTCCTTCATCTGCTGTGTGTTTCTCTGTCTTCTCATTTTGCTTAGCTTACTGTGTTTGAGGTCTCCTTTTTGCAGCCTGCAGGTTCGTAGTTCCCATTGTTTTTGGAGTCTGCCCCCAGTGGCTAAGGTTGGTTCAGTGGGCTGTGCAGGCTTCCTGGTGGAGGGGATTAGTGCCTGTGTTCTGGTGGATGAGGCTGGATCTTGTCTTTCTGGTGGGCAGGACCGTGTCTGGTGGTGTGTTTTGGGGTGTCTGTGACCTTATTATGATTTTAGGCAGCCTCTCTGCTAATGGGTGGGGTTGTGTTCCTGTCTTGCTAGTTGTTTGGCTTGGGGTGTCCAGCACTGTAGCTTGCTGGTCGTTGAGTGGGACTGGGTCTTAGCGTTGAGATGGAGATCTCTGGGAGAGCTTTCGCCGTTTGATATTATGTGGAGCCGGGAGGTCTCTGGTGGACCAGTGTCCTGAACTCGGCTTTCCCACCTCAGAGGCACAGGCCTGACACCCGGCCAGAGGACCAAGACCCTGTCAGCCACACGGCTCAGAAGAAAAGGGAGAAAGAAAGAAAGAAAAAGAGAGAGAGAGAGAGGGAGGGAGGGAATAAAATAAAGTTATTAAAATAAAAAATAATTATTAAAAAAATTAAAAAGTAATAAAAAAAAAGAAAGAAGAGAGCAACTGAAACAAAAAACAAATCCACCAACGATAAGAAGCGCTAAAAACTATACTTAAAAACAAAGAAACAAAAACAGACAGAACCCTAGGACAAATAGTAAAAACAAAGCTATACAGACAAAATCACACAAAGAAGCATACACATACACACTCACAAAAAGAGGAGAAGGAGAAAAATATATATATCATTGCTCCCAAAGTCCACTGCCTCAACTTGGGATGATTTGTTGTCTATTCAGGTATTCCACAGATGCAGGCACATCGAGTTGATTGTGGAGATTTAATCCACTGCTCCTGAGGCTGCTGGGAGAAATTTCCCTTTCTCTTCTTTGTTCGCACAGCTCCCGGGGTTCAGCTTTGCATTTGGACCCCTCTCTGCGTGTAGGTCGCCTGAGGGCGTCTGTTGTTTGCTCACACAGGACGGGGTTAAAGGAGCAGCTGATTCGGGGGCTCTGGCTCACTCAGGCTGGGGGGAGGGAGGGGTACAGAATGCGGGGCGAGCCTGCGGCGGCAGAGGCCAGCGTGACATTGCACCAGCCTGAGGCGCGCAGTGCGTTCTCCCGGGGAAGTTGTTCCTGGATCACGGGACCCTGGCAGTGGCGGGCTGCACAGGCTCCCGGGAGGGGAGGTGTGGATAGTGACCTGTGCTTGCACACAGGCTTCTTGGTGGCGGCAGCAGCACCCTTAGCGTCTCATGCCCGTCTCTGGGGTCCGTGCTGACAGCCGCGGCTCGCGCCCATCTCTGGAGCTCCTTTAAGCGGCGCTCTGAATCCCCTCTCCTCACGCACCCGAAACAATGGTCTCTTGCCTCTTTGGCAGCTCCAGACCTTTTCCCGGACTCCCTCCCGGCTAGCTGTGGCGCACTAGCCCCTTCAGGCTGTGTTCACGCAGCCAACCCCAGTCCTTTCCCTGGGATCTGACCTCCGAAGCCTGAGCCTCAGCTCCCAGCGCCCGACCTGCCCCGGCGGGGGAGCAGACAAGCCTCTTGGGCTGGTGAGTGCTGCTCGGCGCCGGTCCTCCATGCGGGAATCTCTCCGCTTTGCCCTCCGCACCCCTGTGGCTGCGCTCTCCTCCATGGCTCCGAAGCTTCCCCCCAACCCCGTCTCCACCAGTGAAGGGGCTTCCTAGTGTGTGGAAACTTTTCCTCCTTCCCAGCTCCCTCCCCAAGGTGCAGGTCCTGTCCCTATTCTTTTGTGTCTGTTTTTTCTTTTTTCTTTTGCCCTACCCAGGTATGTGGGGAGTTTCTTGCCTTTTGGGAGGTCTGAGGTCTTCTGCCAGCGTTCAGTAGGTGTTCTG
Organism: Balaenoptera physalus; assembly: GCF_965194825.1. Classification (NCBI taxonomy): domain Eukaryota; kingdom Metazoa; phylum Chordata; class Mammalia; order Artiodactyla; family Balaenopteridae; genus Balaenoptera; species Balaenoptera physalus. The sequence goes on from NC_138883.1 coordinate 166,946,107, forward strand.
TAGGAGTTGTTCCACATGTAGATGTATTTCTGATGTATTTGTGGGGAGGAAGGTGATCTCCACGTCTTACTCTTCTGCCATCTTGAAGGTCTCATCCTTCAACCAAAATGCTGCTGCATTGGCTTTTTAAAGTCACACATGCAGATGTCTGGGGTGGTTGATGATCAATGATATTGATAACAAAGAAAGGATGTGTGTTCTAAGTGGTGACACAGAGGAGTCCAGCTCCCTGATCAGATCTGGAAATCCTTTGCCCCGGGGGCAACCTCGGATTGCGTCCTGCGCCCCCCGCCGCTTCCCTGGACTGTGGGGCGCCACCTGCAGCCGAGTCACCGGCCCGGCTGCATCTGGGATGTGTGCGCCGGCCCCAGCCGGCCTCCCCTCAAGCAAAAGGTTTTAAAATCCTACGCATTTTTAATTTGTCACAGTGGAATCTGGTTTTGCCTAAATACTAGTCTGTGGCATCTGTTTTTTGGTTAAACGCCTCTGTTTGGGGAGTAAACGCTAGCAGAGATATTTAGTTTAGTTGGATTGTTACAGATAATTAAGGTAAATTAGTTCTAGTCATTTTATTGACTTGAAAAATGACAGCCCCTGTGAAGTGCTCATTTATTGAACCGTTTAAGAAAAGGATCAAGACCAAAATGATTCCTTCTAATGTTTGAGAGACAGGGAAGACGCTTTAATCCTGCTCTGGATTCATAACTCTTGCTCTTCTGATCAACGCTGCAGGGTGTGCCCCAGCTGTCAGTCTGCTTGTCAGAAGAGCCAGAAGATCATATTAAGGCTGCTGCTGCCTGGGCCTTGGGACAGATTGGGAGGCACACTCCAGAGCACGCACGGGCTGTCGCGGTCACAAACACTTTGCCTGTCCTGCTTTCTTTGTACATGTCGACCGAAAGTTCTGAGGATCTTCAAGTGAAAGTAAGTGCTTAATCCTTGACTGTTTTAATGAAGGTTTGTTAGATTTTGACTCATTCTTTAAAATGTGTAATTTAAAATGTTTTAATTTTCATCATGGACAATATCGCTTTTCTGAGTCAAGAGATAAATTTATCAGAAGAAGTGAGGTGACTCTTTGAAAATGAGTTACGATTGTCTCTAAAAATCAGTGATATATTTTAAAGAAAGTTCTCTATAGGTACAAAGTTGTTTGTAAAATGAGTGTCTGGTTGTTGCCTTCTACATTTCTATTGACTTTTCTTATGAAATAGGTTATTGAATAATAGGATTTTGGAGGTGGAATTGGCCAGAGAGTACTTTCGTCCATTTTACGTTAAAAAATTGAGTCTAAAGAAATTTAAGCTGCTTTCCCAAGGTATTCCTGAAACATGAGCTACCTCTCCTAACTCCAAGTCTGCCTGATCTTTTAATTATGTCTTATATTTGTTCCTTAAAGGAAAAATGACTGTAAGATTCACTAAACATTTTTGAATCATGCATTTAAAAAAAAAAATCAAGATTTCTAAAAAAAAATGTTACTAGCTACTGAAATGATTCATAAAACATGAATATAAAGTAGGATGGATTTGTAAAATAATTTTAGAATTTCAAAGAAAGAAAAATGTTTCCCAGCATACTTCCTATTAGGAAAACATGTAACTTTTTGAAAGCAGCTTTCAGAATTGACTTGGGTTGAGGGAAGTACACAGAAAAGACAATAATTCAAAATAACGGTAAATTAAATTACTTTTAAATTTTAATTAAAACGCTAAAGTAACAAATAGGAAAACACATTTGCTGGAACAACTTTAGATGGTATAACGAGGCAGGAAGTCTGCTTGAACTTACAGTTGAGAGACTCTGAAAGCGATGTAGTGAGTCATTTATTTGGTTTATAAATTTTATAGAAGTGAGTTTATGTTGATTTGGTTATGTTTACATGTTTTTTTCTCTACAGATTCATTGGGGGAAGTTGATTTCTAAGATTAACAATTTTTTCATTTTTATAAGACTTTCTAGATCAAAGCAATGATTTAATAGATTCAGGGCTTTTCCCTTACTTGTCTCCAGTGTTGACTCCATTCCTTGGCAATGCTTGGTAGAGAGTAAGATTGACAGTGTGCTAAGAAGGTCTTTTCCTGTTTAACAATTGTGTGATTCTTTGACTTTCTGGTGAGAAACCACAGCTCCATTTCCAGTTTTGAATTGTCCAACTACATCTGATTTACATACATATAATTTTATTTTATTTTTTTAAAATGTATTTATTTTATTTTTGGCTGCATTGGGTCTTCGTTGCTGTGCGCAGGCTTTCTCTAGTTGCGGTGAGTGGGGGCTACTCTTCATTGTGGTGGGTGGGCTTCTCACTATGGTGGCTTCTCTTTGTTGTGGAGCATGGGCTCTAGGCGCATGGGCTTCAGTAGTTGTGGTGTGAGGGCTCAATAGTTGTGGCTCATGGGCTCTAGAGCACAGGCTCAGTACTTGTGGCCCACGAGCTTAGTTGCTCCACGGCATATGGGATCTTCCTGGATCAGGGCTTGAACCCGTGTCCCCTGCATTAGCAGGTGGATTCTTAACCACTGCGCCACCACAGAAGCCCTACATATAATTTTAACCTATGTATGTAGTTCTCTTTTTGTGGAATATTTCTTTAACCCTTTATCATAATTGTCTTTCTTCCTCCCTCTTCCCTCTCCCCTTCCCCACTTCCTCCTCTTCCCTCCTCCCTCCTCCTCACTTCTCATCCTTCCCACCCTTACCTCTAGTAATCCAGGGAAATAAAAGAATACATCAGCTAGAACATGAATAATTAATAGTGGAGTCAATAGTAGTTATAGTTTGAGAAACCCTTGCAAATAGTCTCTGAGGGAGCACTATATACTATTTACATGCTACCAAGTTTATATAACTTGGTTTTTAATGAGTTATTATGATATTATATTGTATAAATATCACCAGAGTAAAATAAGTTTGGTAACTTTACTTTTTGAAGTCAGATAATTTTTATCTTGTATTAGTTTAATAAAGGTGGTTTTATTAAAACATTTAGGTTTACTAATAGAAGGTTCCTTCTGCCTTTATTTAATATAATATTTACTTTGAGGAAATACAGTGGGTATTAAATTAAAAGTGATTTATCAATCATTATCCTGTCAACAATCTTTCCAAGGCTTTAAATCCATCCAGATATTTTCTTATTGTAGGGACTTAATCATTCCTTTTTTTTTCTTCCCCAAGGTCTCTTGGAGTCTATCAGTTGTTGTTTTAAAGGCTTTAGAGTGAAAGTCCAAATCTGTTTGATGTGACACTATCTCAGTAGGGAAAATGTATCCAAGAGCTTTAGGAACTGTCTAATGGTGTTTCTCATTTGTTACTCTGTAGCAGCTTTCAAATTATAAGGCCATGTTGAAGTTCATTTTGTCCCAAAGGCATGTCAGCTTCTGTAAGCATTCTCTAATTGGTTCTGATCCATGAGAGAGAGCCAAGGAGCAGCCCCTTGGAATTTCTTGCACAGTTTCACATAGCCTTACTGTCTATACACCTATGTAATTTCAAATACCTTATAAAAACTGAAAAAAAAATATATCTTTTATATAATCAGCTTACCTACATATATTTTGATAATATTCAGGCAACTACATTTTCATTTGTTTTGATTCAGAGGTATCATTTCGCAATGTATCATCTTAGTTTGGCATTTAAATGGTTATAAAACTATTCAAATAGTTATAAAACTATTTCTAAGATAATTATTTGATTTAATTATTGTATTCTTATTGTCTTGGTTGTTCCCCTTTATTTTTAGCAGCTTTATTGAAATATAACTCATATACCATATAATTTACCCATTTAAACTATACAATTCAATGGTTTTAGTATCTTCACAGGTGCAAACATCACCACAGTCTAATTTTACAACATTTTCATTCTCCCATTAGCAGTCACTCCATATCCTTCCTGTTTAGCCCCAGGCAACCATTAATTTACTATCTGTCTCTGGGGATTTGCTCTTCTGGACATTTCATTTAAATGGAACCATACAATATATGTGGCCTTTTGTGCCTGGCTTCTCTCACTTAAAGTTTCAAGGTTCATCCATGTCCTAGCATATATCAATATTTTGTTCCTTTTAATTGCCAAATAATATTCCATTGTATTGATATACCACATTTTATTTTTCTGCTCACTGCTTAGACATTGGGTTATTTCTACCCTTTGTTATAAATAATGCTGCTGTGAACATTATTGTGCAAGTTTTGTGTGGACGTATGTTTTCATTTCTCTTGGGTATGTACCTAGGAATGGAATTTGCTAGGTCATATGATAACTCTTTTTGACGTTTTGAGGAACTGCCGAACTGTTTTCCAATGTGACTGTACCATTTTACATTCCCACCAGCAATGTATGAGGGTTCTAATTTTTCCACATCTTTGCCATCACTTGTTATTCTCTTTGTTTTTTATTATAGCCATCCTAGTGGGTGTGAATTGGTATCACATTCTTGTTTAGATTTGCATTTCCTTGATGGCTAATGATGCTGAAAATCTTTTCATGTGCTTATTGGCCATTTGTATATCGTCTTTAGAGAAATGTCTAATCAGAGCCTTTGCCCATTTTAAAATTGGGCTATTTATCTTTTTATTATTGAGTTGTAAGGGTTCTTTATATATTTCTGGATACAAATCCTTATCAGATGTATGATTTACAAATATTTTCTCCCATTCTGTGGATTGTCTCATCACTTTATTGATGGTATTGTTTAGAGCACATTTAAAAAAAAGTTTTAATGAAGTTCAGTCTATTTTTCTTCTTTTGCTGCTTGTGCTTTTGGAGCTATATCTGAGAAGACTTTGCCTAACACAAGGTCATGAAGATTTATTCCTATGTGCCCCCCTCATTTAAATAACTATAGCTCTTTGGGTCAGAATGCTTTCAGAATAAAATTAACTTTTGAATAAGAAACATTTTTCATTTTAAGCAGTTTTCATTAGAGATCATTCATTAAGGAAAGCAACAGTGAATAATTTTTTGTTACTCCCTTCATTTTCTGTGAAAAACAAGTGAAGTGGCACCAAGTGTTTGCCTAGAATTGACAATTTTATTTTGTTAATTACTATGCTTATGTGTGTTGTTGAGGTAAAAAAAAAAAATAGTATGCTAGTCACTTACTGTGGTTTTTACAATAGCTTTGATCAGTGTGACTAAAGTCAGTTCTTAGAAATATCAGAAAAATTAGTGAATGTAGAACTGTAGATGCTATGCTAGTTCATAGGAAAACCAGGCTCAAATTCAAGTTGCCCTAAACAGATAGCCCATGACTCCTTCCCTCACATCATCATGTATTATATATGTCTAAGGATAAGCACTAGCTATTAAATGCTGTGACATTTAGCAAAATTCATAATCTCTTATTCGTTATTTCAAAGTAACACATTACTTGATTTCCTGAATTAGGTAAATAAAATGGTTTGTTGACCCCATGTAATTTCTGTACAATTCACAGAATGAAGTTGTAGGAACAATTTTATTTCACTCACAGCCATAAATAACCAAATATAAGGCACATTTTCTAAAGGCTTATACATTTTAAATCCAAAATATGATGTGATCTTATATGTAGAAAATCCTAAGGAATACACACAGACACACACATACACAAATACTAGAACTAATAAGAGTTCAACAAAATCACTAGGTATAAGATCAATATAAAAATCAATTGTATTTCCATATCTTAGTAATGAGTAATTCAAATATGAAGTTAAGAAAATAATTTCATTCACAATAGCATCAAAAAGAATAAAATATTTAGGAATAAATTTAACAAAAGAAGTATAAGACTTGTACACTGAAAACTATAAAACATTGCTGAAAAAATTAAGGAAGATCTGAATAAATGAAGAGACATTCCATGTTCACAGATTGTAAGATTCAATATTGTTAAAATGGCAATTCAATATTGTGAAAACCATCTACATATTCAATACAATTCCTGTCAAAATCCCAGCTGGCTTTTTTCCCCCCAGAACTTGAGAAGCTGATCCTAAAATTCATATGGAAATGCAAAGGACTCAGACTAGCCAAAACAATCTTGAAAAAGAAAGCCTTGTACTGCCCAACTTCAAAGTTTATTATAAAGCTACGGGAATCAAGATAGTGTGGTACTTGCTTACAGAAAGACATATATATCAATGTAGTAATTGAATTGAAAATCTGAAATAGACCCTTTTATGGTCAATTGATTTTTCACAAAGGTGCCAAGGCAATTTAATGTTAAAAGGATAGTCTTGGGCTTCCCTGGTGGCGCAGTGGTTGAGAATTTGCCTGCCAATGCAGGGGACACAGGTTCGAGCCCTGGTCTGGGAAGATCCCACATACCGCAGAGCAACTAGGCCCGTGAGCCACAGCTACTGAGCCTGCGCATCTGGAGCCTGTGCTCCGCAACAGAGAGAGGCCGCGACAGTGAAGAGGCCCGCGCACCACGATGAAGAGTGGCCCCTGCTCGCCACAACTGGAGAAAGCCCTCGCACAGAAACGAAGACCCAACACACCCAAAAATAAATAAATAAATTTATTAAAAAAAAAAAAAAAGGATAGTCTTTTCAGCAAACAGTACTAGGATAATTATTATATCCTCAGACAAAAATATTAATTTGGACCCTTGTCTCATACCATATACCAGAATTAACTAAAAGTGGATAATAGGTCTAAATATAAGAATTAAGACTATAAAACTCTTAGAAGAAAACATAGAAGTAAATCTTTTTAACCTTGGATTAGGCATTGATTTCTTAGAAATGACGCTTAAAGCACAAGTAATAAAAGAAAACATTGGTAAATTAGGCTTCTTCAAAATGAAAAACTTGTATGCTTCAGAAGACATCACTGAGAAAATGAAATGACAAACCACAGACTTGGAAAAATTACTTGCAAATCATATATTCAAGCAAGGACTCGTATTCAAAATATATAAAGAGCTCTTACAACTCAATAATAAGAGGACAACCCAACTAAAAAATGGGCAAAAGATTTGAATAGACATTTCACCAACAAATGATCAATCAGCACATGAAAAGATGTTCAACATCATTAGTGACTATAGAAATGCAAATCAAAACCATAATGAGATATTACTTTACACCCACAAGAATGTAACTATAAACGGGCACGACGTTTCTTTGGGGAGGATGAAAATATTCTAAAATTAGATTGTGGTGATGGTTGCACAGCTCTGTAAATTTACTAAAAATCCATGGATTTTAAAATGAGTGAATTTATGGTATGTAAATATATCTCAATAATGTTGTTTAAAAAGTCTTAAACCCAGAAATTGACAAGTAAACAGAATCTTAATTAACTAATATACTAATATTTCTTTCATGCTGGATAATACAACTTTTTTTTTAAATTTATTTATTATTTATTTTTGGCTGTGTTGGGTCTTCATTTCTGTGCGAGGGCTTTCTCTAGTTGCGGCAAGCGAGGGCCACTCTTCATCGCGATGCGCGGGTCTCTCACTATCGCGGCCTCTCTTGTTGCGGAGCACAGGCTCCAGATGCGCAGGCTCAGTAGTTGTGGCTCACGGGCCTAGTTGCTCCGCGGCATGTGGGATCTTCTCGGACCAGGGCTCAAACCCGTGTCCCCTGCATTAGCAGGCAGATTCTCAACCACTGCGCCACCAGGGAAGCCCACAACTGATTATTAATCATGATATACATCCTGATCTAGAAGTTTATAGTCAAAAATCAAGTATATTTCTTGATGAAGGATAGTGAAGCTCAGTGGATTTCTAGTGTCATTAGAGTTCTTGATTAATAGGTTGGCAGTCTATCACCAACTTGGAACTGTTAGAATTGGAGTAAGGCTGTCTGCATTGGTACAGTGGATGTGATCGCCGCTGTCCCGCTGGTAGACCTTGTCACCAACAGCAGTTAAGTTCATCACAAGCTCTTCACTTCATTTTCAAATTCCAGGAACACAAGACATGAATTCTTGTCAAGCTTTCATCGATTACTTACTTTGGTATGTATTTTGCTTTGTATTTCAATAGAGTAAAAAAGCCATAAAGAATATCCTACAAAAATGCACCCATTTACCAGCTCTCGAGCCACTTCTTCATGATGCTCCTCCCAATATTCTGAAGTATGTGGTTGGACAGTTCAGTAAGGTAAGACATGCTCTCTTAGCCTAGAAGTGGGGGAAGAAAATTGAAATGGGGTATTAACTTGTTTCTTCTGCTGGGTCAATGTTTTCTTCTGTAAGATGGGGGCAGGGTTTTGCTACTTAACTTTCACCTATCATATTGACACGGAAGGTAATACAGGTTAATAAAATTAACATAAGCTAATAAAATTCACACATAAATAATTCACACTTTCTTCTTCCTCACATTTTCCTCACAGCCTCTGTACTGTCTTTTTTATGTTCTTGGAGAGTAAAGAGTCAACATATAAAAATCTCATAGCGCAGATAATTTATACTGAGAAGTAACTTTTGGTAATTTTCCCAGTGTCTGTTAGTTTCACTCATCTGGGAACACTGCGAAGATCTTATAAAGGAAAGGAAAAAGGTCTCTGAGTCACTGAAATATTTTTTGCAACGTGCATGCACTTTACCAGAGATGCTTTGAGACAGTCACTTGGAGTGTATTGACTTATTCTGTGAACAGTTTTAACAAACGTGGCTGTCATATTTCTTAGACCACTGCAGATTCAAGGTAGTAAGGTAGAAAGGTCAAGCTGCTGGAAGGGGCTCAGCCAGTGAGACTGACTGCTGAAAGCATAGGCTGAGAGAGAGTGAGTGCGTTCTCACAGCTGTGGATGGCCAGGAGGGGGACCCTAAGCTATCAACAACTGTGTTCAGGGATTGGGTTTAAGAAAGCAGGGTCTTTGGAATTAGTATCCCACTGTGGCCGTGAGCCCAGGCTCTGGAGCTGGGGTGCCTGGATTCCCCATTTACCAGCAGCAATGCCTTTAGCAAGTCTTGACCTCTCTAAACCTTAGTGTGATTACCCATAAATGGGCTTAATAAAAGAACCTATTTATAGGGTCATTGTAAAGGTTAATGAGATGTTATATATAAAGAGTTTAGCTTAATCCCAGGCATATACTAAGCACTCAAAAAAAAGAAAAAACCCCACAAAATCTCAAAAAGTTGTTTTTAAGAAATAAAACATGGACGTGGTTAAGGCTGATTTTTAAAAAAATAATAAAAATGAGTGGCGGGCCAAATTCATTTGAATAGTCACTTATAACGCTATATAAAGGAGGTACTACTGTTTGTATATTGCATTTCTACAAATGATGAACAAAAACTATATATTGCTGTAATGTTTAGGTTAGGCCCTACAGCTAAATAGGTCTAGTTTTAGGTACTCATCTGAAAGATCATACTGTCTGCTAACAGCCCTCAGTTCTCTGAATCCTTTCCATGATCTCCAACAGCTTGGTTGCCCCTCAAGCACCATAGTCACTGGATGGTAGAAGGTTGTAAGTTGCTGAAGGCCCCTCAGCATACAATTCTGTGTGTCAAACACCTATGCTCTGTCTTCCTCCTTCTACGTAAATAATCGAACTTTGTTTTCTTGGTGCTAAGTAAGAAAGTGACCAGCTAATTCGATCAGCTAAGAGGGAGGGTGGTGTAAGGAGATGAGTGGATCATTCACAGTCTTCAGCTCTTGAAAGTGAGTAGTTGACATGATTTCTGAAAGCTTCATTTTATCGTCTAATCTTTTCGGCTACAGGAAGTGAGATATTCTGGTTTTATTGAACTTGAACTTTACTGAACTTTATGAAAATGAACACTAGCTTGAACTGAGTTCAAAATAAGTCACCTTGTAAAGTAAATCAGTGGGATTTGTGGAAGTTAGACAGCCAAGATAAAATAAAGACAGTACTGCATATCACATGCTCTTATAAATGTGCCTTTGGGAACATTTCTTCAGGCAGAATTTTGCATTTTCTTAATCTGAGGATCCAGAGCACTAGAAAAGAGATGGGAAAGCAAGGCAGAAGGTAAAAAGGTATGAATTTAACATGGCTGCAGACAGATAGGAGGTAATAAAACCCCCCCAGGCCAAACAAAATATTTAAAACCGACACATCTATAGGCTTTTCCATTTTTAGATATACACACTAGTGCCATCTTTTACTGTCCAGTTGATACGTATTATCATTCTATTAGCAAGATCCTTTTGTAGTTTTAAGTATTAAAGTTCCTACATGTACCCAGCAGTCTGTTAAGCATTAAGGGATAGGCAAAAAATGAATAAGACCAAGTTCTTTTTCAAGGAATTTTATAATCGAGCTGGGGGACCAGATGGAACAATCAGAAAACACTTCAATGTGCTAGACTTCATGATAAACTTTAAAAAAAAAAAATTGAGAAGGAATGAGTGAATGCAGCCTGAGATATTCGAGGAGGACTTCAGCGGAAGAAGTACAGGTGAAAAAAAAGCTGGTCTTTAAAGAAAGAGGAAGAATGGAGGAAGAAAGAAAGGGTGTTTCTGTCAGAGGGAATGGTAGCAATGGCCATGGAAGGAACAAAGCAGGAACCGCATCCCCAGCCCCCAGGACCTTCCTTATCTGTTCCTTGTCTGGTGGTCATGTTGTCTTGCATGATTAACCTCTTCATCTCCACTGGCTCTTTCCTTTCAACACACTAACATCCATTGTCAAACCCAGTGACCTTATTTAGTTCTCATTAGTCGCTTCTTAAAGTCTTCTCTCGCATTTGTTGATTCTTTACTTCCCTGGTTTTTCTTCTGTCTCTAACACCTCCTCAATTTCGTTTCTCTGCCTACTCATTAGTATGTTCTTTCATTTCCTAAACATTTATTGAGCATCTATTAGGCACCAGGCACTAGAGAAATGAATGAATGAATGAATGGTTTCTACCTTCAATGCCATTTATGTGTGACAGACATATAAACTAATAATTAAAATATTATGTGGCAAGTGCACTGATAGGGGTTTAACAGAATTCCATGAGAGAAGAAAAGTACCCAACTCATCCTGGGAAAAGAGAATAGGGGTATCCCAGAGAAAGTTTCTTAAAGGAGGTGACATCTGAGCTGAGTCTTAAAACATAAGCAAGAGTGGGAATTTCCTGATGGTCCAGTTTCCACTGCAGGGGGGCACTGATTCGACCCCTGGTTGGGGAACTAAGATCCTGCATGCCACGTGGCGTGGCCAAAAAATAAAAAATAAAAAAGATAAGAGTGAGCCAAGTAATGGGGGAGGTGTGTGGAGGGTGGAAGGGTATTCTAGGAAGAGGAAACAGCACAGGCAAAGGCAAGAAATGGTTTGGACACATCCTTTGAGATTATTGAAATAAAATTTAGCATAGAGGTTGGTAGGGAAGGACACTGGAGAGGTATTTAGGACCTGAGTCACAGAAGGCCCTCTGTGCCTTGTTAAGGAGCTTGGAGAGACCTCCAGTTTGTATAAGACAAGAACAGATACTGCTTTAACTTGTATGTATATGAGTGGCTCTCCATTATCTTTGCTCCTGTTCATTGTCTTTATTCCATCTCCGCAACATAAAAAGTTAACACATTTCTGAAAAGGCTGCATTTTACTTCCAATGGTCAGCAAATTTAGGCTCATTATGTTACAGGTATATTGGACATAAATTCTCTTATACATTTCCTCAGATATATCATTGCTTTTCAGTAGTAAAAATCCAACTTGGAAAAGAAAAGCTGACATTTTTATGTGCTTCACTTTTCAAGGTGCTGCCACATGATAGCAAAGCTCGACGACTTTTTGTAACAAGTGGTGGACTTAAAAAGATTCAAGAAATAAAAGCAGAACCTGGATCTCTCCTTCAAGAATACATCAACAGTATTAACAACTGTTACCCAGAAGAAATAGTAAGGTGGGAAAAATGGACTTTGAGAAAGTCAAAGTTATAATGTAGTTTTTCTGTTCTCAAACCTAGATTTTATATCTACTGTGTCAAAATGTGGACTTTGAAATAGCACATAAGACCAGTGTATACTTCTACTTCTCTCTTGATCTCTTTTATTCCTCAAATTAAATGATGTTCTGATTGACACATACATTTCCACATCAAACTGGAATGCCATTTGAGATATTTCTGTACTAATTTAATACATGCTTTACTAAAGAGTACTCAAATACAGAGTTCAAAGTAAATTAACAATCTTTAATATGAACCTGATTTAGAAAGAGTCTGATTTTCATAGTTCCCTGCATATTATTTCTCTGCCTTAAGCTCCATTCATATCAGTGAGAGTATTACAAATAAAAAAGAGATGTTGAATGGCAAAGAGAAAGTTACTATCTATATTTGAAAAAATTAAATAAATAACGTTTTTTATGAAATGCAGATGCTTCATAGTAATGTAGCAGGAAGCTTTTTTCAAGATTAATTTTTTTAATGAGGTTGGTTTGCAGAGCATTAAACCTAAGCCTCAGTCCCTGTAAGCCTAAAAGAGAACTATACCACTAAACCCCAAATAAATAAAAGCAAAGTTACCAAGTACAGATAGAATTATTAAGCAACTGAATCTTGAAAACTGTCCACAAAACATGCAGAATTAAAGGCTATATTTATCTATATTTTTCTAATACTACACTCATTTCTTATTTTCTCTTAATATTAGAGATTACAAATTCCAATTTTTAAAATTTGTTATAATTTATATGTTATATAAACTATTCTTCCTATTTATTTATTTTTCTTCAATTTATTTATTTATTTTTTAAACTTTTTATTTTTTATTGGCATATAGTTGATTACCAGTGTTGTGATAGTTTCAGGTGTACAGCAAAGTGATTCAGTTATACATATACATGTATCTATTCTTCAAATTCTTTTCCCATTTAGGTTGTTACATAATATTAAGCAGAGTTCCATGTGCTATACAGTAGGTCCTTGTTGGTTATCCATTTTAAATACAGCAGTGTTTACATGTCAGTCACAAACACTCCCTAACTATCCCTTCCACTCACCCTTCCCGCCTGGTAACCATAAGTTCATTCTCTAAGTCTGTGAGTCTGTTTCTGTTTTGTAAATAAGTTCATTTGTATCATTTCTTTTTAGATTCCGCATATAAGTGATATCATACGATATTTCTCTTTCTCTGTCTGACTTAACTTCACTCAGTATGACAATCTCTAGGTCGGTCCATGTTGCTGCAAATGGCATTATTTCATTCTTTTTAATGGCTGAGTAATATTCCACTGTATACATGTACCACATCTTCTTTATCCATTCCTCTGTTGATGGACATTTAGATTGCTTCCATGTCTTGGCTATTGTAAACAGTGCTGCAGTGAACACTGGGGTGCATATATCCTTTTGGACCACATTTTTCTCTGGATATATGGTCAGGAGTGAGATTGCAGGATCATATGGTAGCTCTATTTTTAGTTTTTTAAGGAACTTCCAGACTGTTCTCCATAGTGGCTGTACCAATTTACATTCCCACCAACAGTGTAGGAGGGTTCCCTTTTCTCCACACCCTCTACAGCATTTATTGTTTGTGGATTTTTTGATGATAGCCATTTTGACTGGTGTGAGGTGATATCTCATTGTAGTTTTGATTTGCATTTCTCTAATAATTAGTGATGTTGAACATCTTTTCATGTGCTTCTTGGCCATCTGTATGTCATCTCTGGAGAAATGTCTATTTAGGTCTTCCGCCCATTTTTTGACTGAGGTTGTTTGTTTTGATGATATTAAGCCGCATGAGCTGTTTATAAGTTTTGGAGACTAATCCTTTGTCAGTCACATCATTTGCAAATATTTTCTCCCACTCTGTGGGTTGTCTTTTCATTTTGTTTATGGTTTCCTTTGATGTGCAAAAGCTTTTGAGTTTCATTAGGTCCCATTTGTTTATTTTTGTTTTATTTCCATTACTCTGGGAGTATTCTTCCTATTTAATATCAGTGGTTTTTAATACATATGGTAACATTGATTTTAAAAGCACAAAAATAATTTTAAGATTGAAATTTGTTTTATATTCACATATACTCTGCCAGTAAATTCTTTCCAGAGGTGTACAAGTTCATTCACTTTGGGGAGGTTTATGAGAACTTCTTGACCAAAAGAGTTCCAATAAATTACCTTTGAAAATATTAATATATATAAAATACATCAAAGGAGTAGTATATCATAACATGTATGTATACTATGTATAATATATAAATAAAATAACATACCAAAAAGGTTGTATAACATATAAATATGTGTGAACCCACTAAATGAAGGAAATATGAAAATCTTTTATGAAGAAAATTAAGTTAATTTTTGTGCATGGAATGTATGTCCCTTCAGGAAGAATGCTATTTTATATAAGTTTAAAATAACTTTCTATGCAATTTTCCAACATAAACAGAATTATAGAAAAATGGAAAAAGCAAACTAACTGGTCCCCCAAATGGATTGACCTATTAGAATTAACCAATGGTAAGGTGCTTTCTTGAATAGAAGTTTTCTTTCCACTAATTTCTAGGATTGTTTTACAGGACACCAGGTGAAATAAAAAACTCTGTCATGTTAGAATTTGACCTGGTTCTTTGTCAAAATACCATTGTAAAATTTCCACTACTCATATTCTGGGATCTGGGATTTCATTTTAAAAACTGGCTAATTATCATGACGAATTTTGGTTAGCTGGCTAACTTTTTCAAGTTTCTGACATATATTTTTTAAAGCGTTGGGCTCTATAGAACTTAGAGGAGTTTTATAGAAATCTCTGAAAATTTGCCTTTCTATGAAAGCAGACAAATATAATCTCAAAATTGTTTAATTTTTGCTATCATAATTCTCAAAAATGACTTGGTGACTATTTTAGAATTATTCTTTATAAGACAGATTATCAGTGGATACATTCTCTCAGCTGTTTTTAGCCTAAACATTTATTTCACATTGCCTTCTAATTTTAGTAATCTTTAAAAATGTTTAATAAAGGTGGTTGGTATGATGAGAGGGAAGGCGCCCAGGACAAGATGTTAGAAGACCTAAGTTCTAATCCTGGGCCACTCCACAGCTGTTGTCTTCTGGATCTCTGCCTAAACTGGGGTGTGAGACATGCATATAATCTTCCATTCAGCACATTTCTGGTGTGATAACAGCTATTACAGTAACCCAAATTCTACATGGGTCTAGGATGAGTTAACTCCCCTATATTCTTTTTTTTTTTTTTTTGGCAGCAGTTTTTTTTTTTTTTTTAATTAATTAATTTATTTATTTTTGGCTGTTTTGGGTCTTCGTTTCTTTGCGAGGGCTTTCTCTAGTTGCAGCGAGCGGGGGCCACTCTTCATCGTGGTGCGTGGGCCTCTCACTATCGCAGCCTCTCTTGTTGCGGAGCACAGGCTCCAGACGCGCAGGCTCAGTAATTGTGGCTCACGGGCCCAGTTGCTCCGTGGCATGTGGGATCTTCCCAGACCAGGGCTCGAACCCGTGTTCACTGCATTGGCAGGCAGATTCTCAACCACTGCGCCACCAGGGAAGCCCAGCTCCCCTATATTCTTAAAGGCCAGGAAGAAGTAGGGTGATAGCCAGAGGAAAGGCATTTCCAGTTCTTTTTTGAAGGTTCGTTTTCGTTCTTTCATGAGGAGTATGGCTAAAAGCTCGGACTTAGGTATCAAACAGATCTAAGTTCCTATCTCAGTCCAAACGACTTGCTAACTGTGACTTTGAAGATATTACTTAACCCTCTTAGCCAGTTTCCTCATCTCTAAAATGTGAATAATTACCTACTTCACAGAGTTGCTATTAGGATTAAGTGAGAGGCTATTAGGATTAGCCACAGGGTTTACAGATAGGAAGAATTCAATTCAGTAAATATCTGTGTTATGGTCCTCTGTGGGCACCCCTCTTCTTGTTCTTTTTTTCTTTTTCTTTTTTTTTAAGTTGAAATACAGTTGATTTACAATGTTGTGTTAGTTTCTGGTGTACAGCAAAGTGATTCATATATATATATTCAGATATATTCATATATTCTTTTTCATATTCTTTTCCATTATGGTTTATTACAGGATATTGAATATAGTTCCCTGTGCTATACAGTAGGACCTTGTTGTTTATCTATTTGATATATAGTAGTTTGTATCTGCTAATCTCGAACTCTGAATTTATCCCTTCCCCATCCCCTGCCCTCTCTGGTAACCATAAGTTTGCTTTCTATGTCTGTGAGTCTGTTTCTGTTTTGTAAATAAGTTCATTTGTATCACATTTTAGATTCCACATGTAAGTGATATCATATGGTATTTGTCTTTCTCTTTCTGGCTTACTTCACTTACTATGATAATCTCTAGGTCCATCCATGTTGCTGCAAATGCCATCATTTCATTCTTTTATATGGTTGAGTAGTATTCCATTGTGTGTGTGTGTGTGTGTGTGTGTGTGTGTGTGTGTGTGTGTGTGTATGTGTATGTATGTATACTAAATCTTTATCCATTCATCTGTCGATGGACATTTAGGTTGTTTCCATGTCTTGGCTACTGTAAATAGTGCTTCTGTGACTATTGGGGTGTATGTATCTTTTCAAATTATAGTTTTGTCTGGATATATGCCCAGGAGTGTTATTGCTGGATCGTATAGCAACTCTATTTTTAGTTTTTAAGGAACCTCCATGGTGTTTTCCACAGTGGCTGCACCAACTTACATTCCCATCAACAGTGTAGGAGGATTATTTCTCCACACTCTCTCCAGCATTTGTTATGTGTAGACTTTTTAATGATGGCCATTCTGACCAGTGTGAGGTGATATCTCATTGTAGTTTTTATTTGCACTTCTCTAATAATTAGCAATGTTGAACATCTTTTCATGTGCCTGTTGGACATCTGTGTGTCATCATTGGAGAAATGTCTATTGAGGTGTTCTACCCATTTTTTGATTGGGTTTTTTGTTTTTCTGTTATTGAGTTATATGAGCTGTTTGTATATTTTGGAAATTAAGCCCCTGTTGGTCGCATCATTTTCAAATATTTTCTCCCAGTCCATAGACTTTTCATTTTGTTTACGGTTTCCTTTGCTTACAGAACCTTATAAGTTTGATTAGGTCCCATTTGTTTATTGTTGCTTTTATTTCTATTGCCTTGGGAGACTGACCTTAGAAAACATTGCTACAATTTATGTCAGAAAATGTTTTGTCTATGTTCTCTTCTAGGAGTTTTATGGTGCCATGTCTTATATTTAAGTCTTTGAGCCATTTCCAGTTTATTTTTATGTATGGTGTGAGGGAGTGTTCTAACTTCATTGATTTACATGTGGCTGTCCAGCTTTCCCAACACCAAAGAAACAGATATTCAGGTACAGGAGGGTCCCAAACAGACCTACACCAAGGCATATTATTCTTGTTCTTTTTTCTATCCATGTTAAGTCACATTATTAGCTAGATCAAATTTAACATTATAATAATACTGGAGAAACTTATGTAGCAGCACTTGGCCACTTATCATTTTTTCACTATTTGTTTTGATGATAAATGCATAGCAAGCAAATACTTGTTTCATTTTTGCAAGTATAAAAGACATAAATAAAGATTGTTCTGATTAGATTTAAATTGCTTTTAATTGCTAAGGTAGGGATTCCAAACTTTTTCCTGATGAGAAGCTACTTTTGAATTCCTTAGCGACCAGAGGGCAGATAGCAGAAGCAAGAAGAACTACAATCCTGCAGCCTGTGGAACAAAAACCACATTCACAGAAAGATAGACAAGATGAAAAGGCAGAGGGCTATGTACCAGAAGAAGGAACAAGATAAAACCCCAGAAAAACAACTAAATGAAGTGGAGATAGGCAACCTTCCAGAAAAAGAATTCAGAATAATGATAGTGAAGATGATCCAGGACCTCGGAAAAAGAATGGAGGCAAAGATCGAGAAGATGCAAGAAATGTTTAACAAGGACCTAGAAGAATTAAAGAACAAACAAACAGAGGTGAACAATACAATAACTGAAATGAAAACTACACTAGAAGGAATCAATAGCAGAATAACTGAGGCAGAAGAACGGATAAGTGACCTGGAAGACAGAATGGTGGAATTCACTGCTGTTTGTTCCACAGAATAAAGAAAAAAGAATGAAAAGAAATGAAGACAGCCTAAGAGACCTCTGGGACAACATTAAACGCAACAACATTCGCATTATAGGGGTCGCAGAAGGAGAAGAGAGAGAGAAAGGACCCAAGAAAATATTTGAAGAGACTATAGTCGAAAACTTCCCTAACATGGGAAAGAAAATAGCCACCCAAGTCCAGGAAGCGCAGAGAGTCCCATACAGGATAAACCCAAGGAGAAACATGCCGAGACACATAGTAATCAAATTGGCAAAAGTTAAAGACAAAGAAAAATTATTGAAAGCAGCAAGGGAAAAACGACCAATAACATACAAGGGAACTCCCATCAGGTTAACAGCTGATTTCTAGCAGAAACTCTACAAGCCAGAAGGGAGTGGCATGATATACTTAAAGTGATGAAAGGGAAGAACCTACAACCAAGATTACTCTACCCGACAAGGACCTCATTCAGATTCGATGGAGAAATCAAAAGCTTTACAGACAAGCAAAAGCTAAGAGAATTCAGCACCACCAAACCAGCTCTACAACAAATGCTAAAGGAACTTCTCTAAGTGGGAAACACAAGGGAAGAAAAGGACCTACAAAAACAAACCCAAAACAATTAAGAAAATGGTCATAGGAACGTGTACATATCGATAATTACCTTAAACATGAATGGATTAAATGCTCCAACCAAAAGACACAGGCTCGCTGAATGGATACAAAAACAAGACCCATATATATGCTGCCTACAAGAGACCCACTTCAGACCTAGGGACACATTCAGACTGAAAGTGAGGGGATGGAAAAAGATATTCCATGCAAACGGAAATCAAAAGAAAGCTGGAGTAGCAATACTCATATCAGATAAAATATACTTTAAAATAAAGACTGTTACAAGAGACAAGGAAGGACACTACATAGTGATCAAGGGATCAATCCAAGAAGAAGATATAACAATTATAAATATATATGCAGCCAACACAGGAGCACCTCAATACATAAGGCAACTGCTAACAGCTCTAAAAGAGGAAGTCGACAGTAACACAATAATAGTGGGGGACTTTAACACCTCACGTACACCAATGGACAGATCATCCAAAATGAAAATAAATAAGGAAATAGAAGCTTTAAATGACACAATAGACCAGATAGATTTAATTGATATTTATAGGACATTCCATCCAAAAACAGCAGATTACACTTTCTTCTCAAGTGCGCACGGAACATTCTCCACAATAGATCACATCTTGGGTCACAAATCAAGCCTCAGTAAATTTAAGAAAATTGAAATCATATCAAGCATCTTTTCTGACCATGATACTATGAGATTAGAAATGAATAACAGGGAAAAAAACGTAAAAAACAAACACATGGAAGCTAAACAATACGTTACTAAATAACCAAGAGATCACTGAAGAAATCAAAGAGGAAATAAAAAAATACCTAGAGACAAATGACAATGAAAACACGACGATCCAAAACCTATGGGATGCAGCAAAAGCAGTTCTAAGAGGGAAGTTTATAGCTATACAAGCCTACCTCAAGAAACAAGAAAAATCTCAAGTACACAATCTCGCCTTACACCTAAAGGAACTAGAGAAAGAAGAACAAACAAAACGCAAAGTTAGCAGAAGGAAAGAAATCATAAAGATCAGAGCAGAAATAAATGAAATAGAAACAAAGAAAACAATAGCAAAGATCAATAAAACTAAAAGCTGGTTCTTTGAGAAGATAAACAAAATTGATAAGCCATTAGCCAGACTCATCAAGAAAAAGAGGGAGAGGACTCAAATCAATAAAATTGGAAGTGAAAAAGGAGAAGTTACAACAGACACCGCGGAAATACAAAGCATCCTAAGAGGCTACTACAAGCAACTCTATGCCAATAAAATGGACAACCTGGAAGATGTGGACAAATTCTTAGAAAGGTATAGCCTTCGAAGACTGAACCAGGAGGAAATAGAAAATATGAACAGACCAATCACAAGTAATGGAGTTGAAACTGTGATTAAAAATCTTCCAACAAACAAAAGTCCAGGACCAGATGGCTTCACACGTGAATTCTATCAAGCATTCAGAGAAGAGCTAACACCCATCCTTCTCAAACTCTTCCAAAAAATTGCAGAGAAAGGAACACTCCCAAACTCATTCTATGAGACCACCATCACCCTGATACCAAAACCAGTCAAAGATACTACAAAAGAAGAAAATTACAGACCAATATCACTGATGAATATAGATGCAAAAATCCTCAACAAAATACTAGCAAACAGAATCCAACAGCACATTAAAAGGATCATACACCATGATCAAGTGGGATTTATCCCAGGGATGCAAGCATTCTTCAATGTATGCAAATCAATCAATGTGATACACCATATTGACAAATTGAAGAATAAAAACCATATGATCATCTCAATAGATGCAGAAGAAGCTTTTGACAAAATTTGACACCCATTTATGATAAAAACTCTCCAGAAACTGGGCATAGAGGGAACCTACCTCAACATAATAAAGGCCATATATGACAAACCCACAGCAAACATCATTCTCAATGGTGAAAAACTGAAAGCATTTCCTCTAAGATCAGGAACGAGACAAGGATGTCCACTCTCACCACTGTTATTCAACATAGTTTTGGAAGTCCTAGCCACGGCAATCAGAAGAAAAAGAAATAAAAGGAATACAAATTGGAAAAGAAGAAGTAAAACTGTCATTGTTTGCAGATGACATGATACTATACATAGAGAATCCTAAAGATGCCACCAGAAAACTACTAGAGCTAATCAATGAATTTGGTGAAGGTGCAGGATACAAAATTAATGCACAGAAATCTCTTGCATTCCTATACACTAATGATGAAAAATCAGAAAGAGAAATTAAGGAAACACTCCCATTTACCATTGCAACAAAAAGAATAAAATACCTCAGAATAGACCTACCTAGGGAGACAAAAGACCTGTATGCAGAAAACTATAAGACACTGATGAAAGAAATTAAAGATGAGACCAACAGATGGAGAGATATACCATGTTCTTGGATTGGAAGAATCAACATTGTGAAAATGACTATCCTACCCACAGCAATCTACAGATTCAATGCAATCCCTATCAAATTACCAACGGCATTTTTTATGGAACTAGAACAAAAAAACCTTAAAATTTGTATGGAGACAGAAAAGACCCCAAATAGCCAAAGCAGTCTTGAGGGAAAAAAACGGAGCTGGAGGAATCAGACTCCCTGACTTCAGACTATACTATAAAGCTACAGTAATGAAGACAATATGGTACTGGCACAAAAACAGAAACATAGATCAATGGAACAAGATAGAAAGCCCAGAGATAAACCCACGCACCTATGGTCAACTTATGTATGACAAAGGAGACAAGGATATACAATGGAGAAAAGACAGTCTCTTCCATAAGTGGTGCTGGGAAAACTGGACAGCTACATGTAGAAGAATGAAATTAGAACACTGCCTAACACCAAACACAAAAATAAAGTCAAAATGGATTAGAGACCTAAATGTAAGACCAGACACTATAAAACTCTTAGAGGAAAACATAGGAAGAACACTCTTTGACATAAATCACAGCAAGATCTTTTTTGATCCAGCTCCTAGAGTAAGTAATGGAAATAAAAACAAAAATAAACAAATGGGACCTAATGAAACTTCAAAGCTTTTGCACAGCAAAGGAAACCATAAACAAGACGAAAAGACAACCCTCAGAATGGGAGAAAATATTTGCAAACGAATCAATGGACAGAGGATTAATCTCCAAAATATATAAACAGCTCATGCAGCTCAATATTAAAAAACCAAACAACCCAGTCCAAAAATGGGCAGAAGACCTAAATAGACATTTCTCCAAAGAAGACATACAGATGGCCAAGAAGCACATGAAAAGCTGCTCAACATCACTAATTATTAGAGAAATGCAAATCAAAACTACAATGAGGTATCACCTCATGCCAGTTAGAATGGGCATCATCAGAAAATCTACCAACAGCAAATGCTGGAGAGGGTGTGGAGAAAAGGGAACCCTTCTGCACTGTTGGTGGGAATGTAAATTGATACAGCCACTGTGGAGAACAGTCTGGAAGTTCCTTAAAAAACTAAAAATAGAATTACCATATGATCCAGCAATCCCACTACTGGCCATATACCCAGAGAAAACCATAATTCAAAAAGACACATGCACCCCAATGTTCATTGCAGCACTATTTACAATAGGCAGGTCATGGAAGCAACCTAAATGCCCATCGACAGATGAATGGATAAAGAAGATATGGTACATATATACAATGGAATATTACTTAGCCATAAAAAGGAACGAAATTGTGTCATTTGTTGAGATGTGGATGGATCTAGAGACTGTCATACAGAGTGAAGTTAAGTCAGAAAGAGAAAAACAGCTATCATATATTAATGCATATATGTGGAACCTAGAATAATGGTACAGGTGAACCAGTTTGCAGGGCAGAAATTGAGACACAGATGGAGAACAAACATATGGACACCAAGCGGGGAAAGCAACGGGGTGGGTGGGGGGGTGGTGGTGGTGGTGGTGGTGTGATGAATTGGGTGATTGGGATTGACATGTATACACTGATGTGTATTAAATTGATGACTAATAAGAACCTGCTGTATAAAAAAATAAAATTTAAAAATTAAAAATAAAATTAAATCAAATAGAAAAAAAATCCCAGCAATTCCTAAGAATTTAGAAACAGAAGCCAATTTTACTAATTTCTTATTGTTTGTAAAAGTAATTATCTTAAGTGACTTAAGAACACAATATTTTAAATATAAATCCATGTTTGGAGTACATTCTGAAGACAAATAAATGTACAAAGAATCAAAAAAAAAAGTCTACAGATAATAAATGCTAGAGAGGGTGTAGAGAAAAGGGAACCCTCATGTATTGTTGGTGGGGATGTAAATTGGTGGAGCCACTATGGAAAACAGTATGAAGTTTCCTTAAATAAAAATAGGCCAAAAAGAAAAAAAAAGAATTCCTTAGCATCAGACAGGTTCTAGCTGGAATGGGATTTCTGACAGTTAATGGGTAACTTGATGTACTTATTTATGGGTCCATACACTGAGATACATACGTGATCTGTATGCATTTATGAGAAGTTAGGTAGTGATAAATGTACACCCTGCTGAGGGGGTGAGAAGTGTAAGTCCTGAGCACATTTCCTTCCCTGTGGGGAATCCTGGAGATTGTGGCATCGCTGAGGTCCCTGGGGAGACAGGTATACAGTGGCAATTAGCTTGGCAATTAGCCAGGTAAAACCTCAAGAATTATAGGTAAGTCCTAATTTATTTATTGGGGACATTTATTTTAAAGCAATACTGTCCAACAGAAATACAATATGAGCCACATATGTCATTTAAAATATTCTAGTAGCCACATTTTAAAAAGTAAAATGAAACAGGGTAAATAAATATTAATGATATATTTTTGCTAGCCCAATATATCTAAGCTTTATAATTTCAATTTGTAATCAGTATAAAAATTATCAATCAGCTATTTTACATTTTTTATACTAAGTTTTTGAAATCTGGTGGGTATTTTATCACTTCTAGTGCATCTCAATTCAGATATTAAATTTCATTGGAAATACATGATCTGTATTTAGATTATATAAGTTTACAGTTAAAAAAGTAGATTCACAAGTTGTTCCAAGCACACCTAAAATTTTTCTAATAACTAATTGAATATCAGTTATTAATATTTTTAATCAAAATTAAATATAAAAATTCAGTTCCTCAGTCATATTTCTAGGGCTCGAGAACCACATGTAGCTAGTGGCTACCATATGAAACAGCACAATTTTTAAAGTTTTGGTTTTTCTAAATTCACTTTCTACCATTTCTATAAAAGTACCTATCTCGTGTCTAACACATTTATAAGACCCAGGAAGGTGAGGCCTGCTTAAAATTTGTGACTAACTCAGAGAGAAACAGTTGTAACTTCTTTGGTTTAAGAATACTTTGAAGAGACTCACTGTTGAGGGACAATTTTTTTCAAGGATAGGAGGCCTTTGGTGGAGATACATTCTTTAAGGTAGCTCTTTATGTATGCATGTATGTATCTGTTTATCTATGACTGCCTATAAGCACACTGTTGAGAAAACACAGTTTTATCCACGTTAACTTGACAAATTGTGGAAGAAATTAATGTAATATAAATTATGAGTTTTTAAGTCAAGCATCTGAGGATATTTAAAGATTATTAACAAAGGATAAAGCAAGTCTTGAATATTAGGTTTTATTTGGAGAAAACACCTTAGGAGGTTTAATTATTTTGAATGTTTTAGAAAATTTTAAATTACACTTACTAGATTTTTTTATCCATTTAGTGTATTCTAGAATGCCAAATTTTATTTGACATACTTTTATATGCATATAAATTCTTTTCATGGTATATGAAGCATCTCACAATGCATTAATCAATATATATAATACTTTTATACTATATATTTTATAAAATGATAAATTTATAAATGTAAATTTATAGTACTATAGATGCCCAAAACCAACGAAAAGGATTTATTTCCTAGGTTAGTATGATGAAGTATTTGTAAACTATTTATTGAATAGCTGTTTAATGTGAATTATACTCCCAGAAATTTTTGTTTTTATGGGTAGCCAGATCTGATTAAAACATACATTGAGGGCTTCCCTGATGGCACAGTGGTTGAGAATACGTCTGCCAATGCAGGGGACTTGGGTTTGAGCTCTGGTCCAGGAAGATCCCACATGCCGCAGAGCAACTAAGCCCGTGTGCCACAACTACTGAGCCCACGAGCCACAACTACTGAGCCCTTGTGCCACAACTACTGAAGCCCATGGACCTAGAGCCCATGCTCCGCAACAAGAGAAGCCTCCGCAATGAGAAGCCCGTGCACCAAAACGAAGAGTAGCCTCCGCTCGCTGCAACTAGAGAAAGTCCACGTGCAGCAACGAAGACCCAACACAGCCAAAAATAAATAAATAAATTAATTAATTAAAAAAAAAACCATATGTTGAGAATAATCTGTAGGGTAGTCAGAATATGGAAGTTGATTAGTAATGATAGACTGTGTTGTCTAACTTACAAAAAAACCCATTGCTGTGATCATGAAAGCAACATCAGTCACTTGACATAATGAAAACAAAGTCTCTGTAATAAAATACTGTTACTGGATCCAAGTTCCTGGCTTTGAAAATACCCCTTCTTTGCCATTGCATTGATATCCCTTAAATGTTTGCTGTTTCTCTGGCACAGTCTGGTGAGCTGTTGTTCTCTTCCTTGATCATCTCTACCCTCGTGCACAAAGCATTCCTGGAGCATAACTGGTCAGTGTATTAGAGGTTTCACTCAGAGAATTATTTCAGATAAATATCTTATATTAAATCTTTTTTGCCTACTGTGCCGAATCTTTTCACAAAGATCTAATAGAAAATTTTCTTTTTCAGGTATTATTCCCCTGGATATTCAGATATACTTCTGCAGAGAGTGGACAGCTATCAACCACTTACTAACTGAGCAAAGTTACATTTTTATACTCGAATTCACAGCAGAGTATTTATGAATGACTGTTGTTAAAGCTCTTTCTAAATATTTGAACTAAATACATTCTAGCTTTATTCACTGTGAAAAACCTTTGGATATTTTC
Organism: Balaenoptera physalus; assembly: GCF_965194825.1. NCBI lineage: Eukaryota > Metazoa > Chordata > Mammalia > Artiodactyla > Balaenopteridae > Balaenoptera > Balaenoptera physalus. The sequence continues at coordinate 166,971,752 of NC_138883.1, forward strand.
TAAATTTATGGAATACTTTAAAAATTAGTGGCTTGAATGTATGAGGAACTATTCATGTTCATTTGCATAGGATATGCTCTAAAGGTAAATTTTTAAAAGACATTAAAGGATCTAAGGCATTAGTTATTGTTCCATTAAAGACCACACGCACACACACACACACCCTTCCAACTAGATACAGATGAAAGATGGTGTTCAAAAACTCTTAATTATTTTGCCAATTCCTCACAGGCACAGGCAAGGAAGGCTGGCCTTGCAAATTCCACAGTAGGATATCCAAGGGAAGTACTAGCTGAAAGAGGACACTGATGACAAAGTACAGGGCATTTGAAAGACATACTGATGCTGGTTACACAAATGTGTTAGCCGAACACATGGAATCTATCGATAACCTGGCAGGTTTTCCTAAAATTTAGGAAGTCTCCTCTTCATCCTAAGCTTCCTAAACCTTTTCTTACCCTACCTAAACTGTTCCTTACCTTTCCTGGGGCTGGACAGGGTAGAAGTCCATATTAAGCACTATGCTATTGCAGGCATGCTTTCCATTTTCATTGAAAGGTTTCTTCTTAGTCTAGCCCTGCTCATGAATAAACAAGGAAGCAAGCAAATAAAATGGGTCCTCAGTGTTCCCTTGTCCTAGCTTCACATTCCCAGGTTTCAAAAGTCAGATTTTCAGGGATTTAAGGAAAAGTTTGAAAAGAATACTGTCCGACTCAGACTTTACATTTTCACAAACAGAGCTGAGAGGAGGGTAAGAGGGAGTTGTGATAAAATTTTAAATAAAAACAGCATTAGAACTGTCCTTTTCATTTTTCCGTTGTAGTGTTTCTGACCTTGGGGAATATGTGATTAGACTCAGGAGTCTTGGTTAGTTGGCAGCTGTGTCTTTTTTTTAATCTAAAGGACATTCCTTACAGTGATCTCCCCTGGAGGCCTGGAGAGGAAATAAATGGTAACCAGAGAGCCCCTTGGACACAGTGTTTCCAGTCTGGTTGGCCTTCAGGTTTCCTTCTCAGACTCTTTTTTTTTTTCCCCTCTCAAAAGAAACCTACCCATTTATTTTTGGTATTTTCTGGATTCATCTCTGTCATCATTTCCTAACAGTACATAGCTTTGTTGTATATTTTTAAATTTCATCATACCCAAGATTACCCCATTTCTTTTTGCCTTGTATCAGTCTAGAATTGCCTGCAGTTTGACTTTTTAATACGTTTTGAAAAGGGCCTATTTTGTTTCCTTGCAGTAATCTCTTAGATCCATTGCATAAGAAAATGTAATCTTTATCCTCAGTTTTGTAGCTTCCCTTTCTCTCCTTCCTGCCTGCCCAGCTTCTCTTATGAACCTTTTAACAAACTGAGAAAATAAAGGTGGTTTTCATCTTTCTTCATTAATAATGACAGAAATTAGTCCATCTACTATAAGACTTCCTCAAATGTTATGGGAATGGTGAATTTCCTATTATGTATTTCTTGCTATTGTATGTTGTATTTGAAATTTTTCACTTCTTAAATCATTTCATACTTATCAAATAGTTTTAAGCTAAGAAAAATAAAAATGTTTAGTGGAATTTGAATGGGTGCTTTAAGTTGTTCATATGCAATTTGGAAAATATATGCTATGAAATGTTTCTTGACATAAAACACTTAAAGCAAAATGAAGCTTTCTTTATTCTTTGCAAAGTCTATTATGAGACTTTTAAAAAAATATTTTCTATTTGTGCTAGAGGAAAAATAGTGTCTCTCACTGATTGTATGCTTTGTTATTTTCACTCCTGGTTTGAATTTTGTCAATTCCAATCCTCTGTTTCCCCTTCCCACCCCCTGCAGTTTATTTAAAATTCAACTATCATTAGGATATCTCATTTAGCTTACATGAACAACAGTTTATTTTTATCATTTCAGGAATAGAATGGTTGAATCTTATTATTGGTTGAACCTTATTATTATTCATTCAGTTCACCTGTTGTGGAAATAGGTGTGTATCAGTGGTACCTGAAAGGAGATGGTGAAAGTTTGGGTTCTGATCATGTCTGTTAAATAGTAAAGGTGATAATACTTGCTCAGCAAACTCATAAGATGCTTATGAAGATAACTTGCAATGATGCATGTAACAATTTTGTAAACTCTTCTGTGCAAACCAATATGTGATTTATGGGCAATCTGACAGTCAGTGACAGATTACACATTTTGGCCAGCAGTTGGGCACACCAGGCCCCATAATCTTAGATCAGTGGAGTTTATTCAAGATGATTTATTATAAAGAAAAGCTAAATTTCCTGCCCTCATGGAGTTTTCTAATATAAACACATTTGCCCAGACACAGGGAATAAAATAGGCACAAGACACTGAACACCAAACAGGCATATTTCATTCAGTATGTAAAAACAAATGACAACCTCATAGTTACAGGAGGTTGACCTGTTTTTCTAACCTTTTCTCTCAAACTATCCCCTTAAAGACAGGATTAAAGATTTGCTTGTTTCTAAACTTGATTTGAGGTCCTGCTTAACATAAACCCTGACCTTAAATTCCTGGGTGAGGCCATCTCCAATCCAAGATGTCAAGTTTAGAAACTAACCTTGAAAGAATGAAGGATTTGTCTGTTGTGTTTTTAGATCTCCAACCCTTTCCTTAAATTCATAAACCTTGACCTTAAATTCCTGGGTAATGCCATCTCCAATCTAAGATGTCAAATTTAGAAACTGACCTTGAAAGCATGAAGGATTTGTCTGTTGTGTTTTCAAATCATCTAACTTTAAGTTAGGTGCTAGCAAATGTTGAGGCTTGTGTATACTGTGGCTTATTTTGCCACAAAATTCACTGTATAGAAAATACCGGTTTGTAGCTCTTCTGTTTCAGAGATTAAAAGGATCAAATGACAGTCTTAATTGTAACTATTGCATTTACCCATTGGTGAAGGCACTTTGGACTTTTTTTAGGTTTAAACTGGCTTTTATTTTAATTATTTTTTTACTTCTATAGTTGATTTACAGTGTTATATTAGTTTCAGGTATACAACATAGAGATTCAATAATTTTATAGATTATACTCCATTTAAAGTTATTATAAAATATTGGCTATATTCCCTGACTGTACAATATATCCTTGTAGCTTATTTGTTTTATACATGGTAATTTGTGCTTCTTAATTCCCTACCCCTAACTTGCCCCTCCTCCCTCCCCTCTATAACCACTATATATGTGAGTCTGTTTCTGTTTTGTTGTATTTATTTCTTTATTTTTTTAAATATTCCACAGATAAGTGATATCATACAGTATTTGTCTTTCTCTGTCTGACTTATTTCACATAGCATAATGCCCTCCAAGTCCATCCATGTTGTTACATCAACTATTAGCTTCTTTTACCTTGTTTGTCACTGACAGCTGTAAGGAGGGAAGGAGAAGAGGAGGAATTTGGACCATTGATTTGCAGCATGTCTTACTGACAGTTAAATACAGTGGTTTGTTCTGTTTTCTGCCACTCGAGGGTTATTTAATTAAATTCATGACCTAGGATGCAAACCAGCCCCACATCTAAAATAATTGCTTCTCTGTTGGTGAGATGTAAAGCCGGGATTGATTTTCCCCTGGCTGATAGCTCTCCTTTCTGAGTCATGAATGTCATCTCCACTCTCTTCCCCACATAATTTGATCTCTGTATTTGATCCCTATTTACTATACACTTCGCTAAACAGATGTCTGAGTAATTAAAATCCCACATGGGCACACTCATCAGTGAGTTACATCTATTTAACAGTCAGCTTAGAAACTTCTCACCCTTGGCTCTTCTCCCATCCTGGTGTCATCTGTCACTGGCCTTTAGCAGGCTTTAGCTATTAGAGTTCAAACCTGCTATGTTTGTTTGCCTGTGTTCATAGAACCTCTCTTTTCGTTTTCTGATTGCATTTTCCTCACAAGTCCCTGATCTCTTTCTCCTTCAACTCACCTGGATTTTCTGTACGGTTTTCTACCAGCATTCAAATTCTCATTGGATGAATCATTCTATATTTCATTCATGCCAGTACCGGCAATTTAAAAAAAAAAAAATCAGAACAGTGCTGTCAGAACCATGGATTAAGAGTGCCTTTTATTTTTTTCCCCTGAGGCATAGCCAAATATTTCAGTCTGAACAATCCCCCCATTTTTAAAAACTATTTGAGATCAAATCCTGGAAACCTGTTTGGTGGCTACAGCTCACTGAAGGATTTTGATGGCCAAGAGTTATAGAAGGAAAGAATGTGGGTTTGGAGCAGGAAAAGGAAGTTAGGAAGGACTTATTACATGAAATTTACTCACTTTTGAGAGAGGATTTAGATAGAAATTTATTTATGAAAACGTTTATACTTCGACATTGTTCTTACGATAAATCTTATACTGATATAACATTACATGCAACTTGAGAATGCTGTAATTTACAATAGGTTAAAGAATTCCCTTTACAGTTGATGACACGTATCAATTTTAGGAACATTTTGAAATGAGTATAGAGTATATATTTTCTGATACCTATCATTTGAGGTGAACAAAACCAGATAAATGAGTGGGCAACAGTCTTAGAGTAAAAGGATTCTTTATTTTCCTACTTTTAAATAGAGTTAGTTCCAGTGCATTTAATTAACGTGGATCATTTTATAGATGTAAGTTTATCAGAACATGAGAGTTTCTTGCGAAGTTCCTTTGTATTCACAACACTGGGAAATAAGGTGATCAAAAAACAAGCAACAAGTTCAGAGGTTAACTAATACTGTTTTAGTTCTATGAGAGCAAATTCTAAAAGTATTTGCATAAACTTTATTACCATGATTGTATTTTAAAACTACATGAAAATCCTATTGTGCAATGGACCTTCATTTTGGCTGTTTAGACATAACTTCTAGTCTTGTTATCTAAACTAACAAAGCCCAGGTAAGTAAACAGAGACATGAATTAACAGTATTCTTAGACAAATAGTGACATAGAGTAGAGCTAGTATTTCAGGAAGGTAAACGAGTTCAACATGATGAGAATGCTGTGGGTGTGATTTCTTTCACTGTTTATCATCCAGCATCATGACAGACCTGATGGCTGGTGAGCTAGAATGATTTTCATTCTCCCCATGCTAGGATAACCTCCCCTTGCCTGTTCCCCAGCTCCCTTCCCGTCCTTGCAGCTTGTGTTTAATCTGCTTAAAGTTTAGGGCACTTCTTTCTCTGATCCAAGCCTTGTTAAGTCTTGTTTTCCCTCCAGTCATTCCTTATCACATGTCCATCCATGCTCTTTCTTCAGAGTATATATATATATAAAAAAAAGATGACTAATTCCAGTAACCCATTTCTGGCTTCCCACTGCCTTAGTGTAAATCAGGGAGAATATTTCCTGACCTCCTTACAAAGTTGTGAGGGACAAATGTGCTCCTGTGGATGAAAGGGCTTTATACATGGTTACTTGTGGCCAAGGGGTTTGGGCTCCAGCCCCAGCTGCCTGGCTCAAATACAGTTTCGACCACTCCCTTGCTGTGTGAGCTTCAGCAAGCTGCTTAACGTTTTCCGTGCCTCAGTTTCCTAATGTGGAAAATGGAGATTGTAAAAGTACCTAAGTCCTGAGGTTGTTTGGTGATGGTTACATGAGACAATTCATGCATATTGTGAAGTCGGTACATGCTCAGAACAGTCTCTGTTTTGAGCCCCCAGAAGGTGTTAGCACAAGTGAAGGCATCTGTGAACTTCCTCACAGCCTCCTCTCTCCAGCGGGGCCTCTGCGGCCTGTCCTCATTCAGGCACTGCAGATAGCTAGGCTGTATCCCTTGGGCGTGGTCTGTGACAGCCAAAGATGGGGCAGGATGTAAGGATCCTTCCTGGCTGAGCACACGCATTTGAGGATCAGCAGGTACTTTTAACAACTGCCTCTCTTTCTCTAAATCGTGTTCACTCGGCGTCGCTTCTCCTCTAATGACTTATGTCGATATTTCAGTTTGCTGCCTATTTGTACTTAAAGCCACAAAGATACATCTTTCCTAATCTGGAAAATGGGGATAGTAAGATTATCTACCCCTGCGTTTGCAATGAGATAAATCAAGTGAACCCCTTCAGAGGAGAGAGGGAAGCACAATATTCTAGGGGTGATTTTGAAAAAGAAAATGGAAAAAAAAGCATTTGTAATCCACATATCATCACTTTGTACACATGAAATGAGGTGGAAACAAACAAAACAAAACGTACCAAAAGCAAAAACCTTGCATTCTAAAACTGGGACAAATGATTCTTCCAAATGAACTCTCTTCTTCAAAGTGGTTCCCTCTGAACTCATAAGACATAACCCATAATACAGTGATGCTGTCTTTGCCCAAAAGGTGTTGGGATTTCTTCTTTGAAAAGGCTTTTAAGGACCTTGTTGCAAATAGTAACTCTTATGGCAAATATCTTTCTACTTCTTAACTTTTTATTTAATATTGTTTGTAATTTTTGACATACAGATGGTCTAAATGCTTATGCAGATACATCTATATATCTTCTATTTCGTAGTTTTCTTCCCACTCAAAATCCCTTACTTAAGGGACTCATATTTTCTTTTAGTTCTTTCACAGTTTCGTTTTTACATTTGTGCCTTTGATCCATCTGGGATGTACTTCAGTAAATTGTATGAAGTGAGCATCTAATCGACTAAATTACTGGCCAGTTTTGAATAATCTATGTCCTCCTCGTTGGTGATGCTTCATTTATTGGCATATTAAATTTTCTTTCAGGGCTTTTTCTGAACTATTCATCTATTTGTCAAGCTTTTCTCAGTAGTTCAAAATCATTGTAATTATTGTGGCTTTATAACATGTATTAACATCTGGTACAGTGAATCTCCTATTATTATTCTTCCTTTTCAAAAGTATTCTGGCTACTCTCCTGCTTTTTCTTCCAAACGGAAATTATTTTTTTCAACTTAAAAAAAAAATCTTATTAGAATTTGGGTTAAAATCACAAATAAAGGAATAGATACATTTATCTAGAAGCATAACAGATTTCTCAATCTATTTAAATCTTTTTGCTTTCGTGCTTTTTCTCTTCTCTCTTTTTTTGTATCAGTCCCTTCCAGGTGTTGCCAATATTATTTATATTTTAATAGAATCTTTTAAAAATACATATTTCCCTACAGGTTATTACTGGATCTGGAAAAGTTACTGGTTTTAATAGTTATTTTATAATAGCTTTTTAATCATGTCTTGAGTTTTCTAGGCAAAAGTATTATCTGCAAATAAAGGTAACTTTTCTTCTGCCTTCAATATTTTACCTATTTCTGTTTCTTGTCAGAATTATTTCAGCATAATTTTAAAGGATAGTGCTGATAGAGGGCATCTTTATACCTGATTTTAATGAGAATGCCTCTCCTGTCATATCATTGAGTTTGGAAATTTAAAAATACACACGAAAGTAGACTGAATAGTAAAATGAACTCTCACGTGCTCACCACCTACCCTCAACAATTATCAATATTTTTGCAAACATTTTTAGAGGGATTATAAATTAATCCAGACTAACTTTTAGATGCTAATTTGGAAATATCTATTCAGAAATGGATCCAGCAATGCCATTGCTAGGCATTAATCCTATACTCAAGGATGCTCAGTGTAACTGTATAGAATTGCAGAAAACTAGAAAATGTTCCCCAATAGGGGAGTGAAAAATTATGGCGCATTCATATATGTGAACTGTTACATAATTCACATATATATTCATATAATAAGTTATGAAAATTTTGGGTAGATCTATGTGCTGATATGGGAAGATGTCCAAGTTAATGTATACAATGAAAAAAATCAAGTGCAGAACAATACGTATAGTAAGATTCTATTTGTTTTTTTCAAAGGGATGGTCATATGCTTTTATGTTCATGGAAGATTTCTGGAAGGACATGTAAGAAACTGTTAATGAAGGTTATGTCTGGGAAGGAGAATAAGGAGTGATGATGGGAGGGTGAGGAATTACTATACACTTTCTATTCTTCCTTACAGTTTGGCTGTCTTATCATTAGCATTATTATTTTTATAGAACCTTATTAAAATATATGATGCTGGCTACTGGTTTAATATTTACTAAGAGGTCTTTTAAAAAATTTAGTTGTTTTAATCAGGAGTAGGTGTTAGATTTTTATCATCTATTGAGACAACAAAGTTTTTTCTTATATGGCCTAAATGTATGATTTGTTATTTCAATTATTTTCCCATTATTGAAATATCTTGGCATTTCTAGGATAAAAGCTACTTGATCATGTTAAAAATTACTTATTTCATTGATGTAATTTGCTGATAGTTCTGGGGGGAATTCTGGCATTTGATTTCTTATGTGACTTTATATTTTTTGGCTATTCTTTTTGTACCACAGTTGATAGGTTTTATAATAATTATATTTGCTTCATAAAATGGATTAAATTTTAATATATTTATGCATGCAGAAAGGGAATTACATGTCCTTCAAAATTTCCAAGAATTTGCCTATAAAATCTCTAGGGTGAGCCTTTTTTTACTTCTTCTCTAGTTTTGATCTACTTAGTTTTTCTAACTTCTTCTTGATTAAATTTGGGTGATTTATGTTTTTCCTGGAAAAAACATATATTGGCATATAGCTAACTATACATAGTATTCTCATATAATCCCCTCAGACTTCTCCATATCTGTTGTCTCCTTTCTCCTTTATAATTTTATTTATATTTTCTTTTTTTAATTAAATAGATTTGCCAGATATTTCTCTACTTTATTTTTTTCCAAAGAATTACTTTTGGAATTGATCAATAATTGTGTTTTTTGTTTTCTCATTCATTAATTTCTGCTTCAATCTTTTCCTTAATTCTCCTTTTCTAAGGGTTTAATTTTTAGAAAAGTATCACTCCGTTCACTTATTATTTTTTCGTGTTCAGTTTTCTCCTGCTAAACAATGTCCCTCAGCTTGGTCTGGTTTCAAATGACTGTGGGGTATTTCTAAAAATTAAATCCACTCTCAAGAGAGAAAGATTTGCTATCACGGATGATGTTATTTAAAAGAATGTGACTCAGTCTCTTTCAGAACTCTAAAGAATTCTAAAAATGTTTGAGTAATGACAACTGCAGCAAAGCTTATGACCTATTCTGAAAAGGCCAAGACCTATTTGTATATATAAAACCTAGAACATTATCTGCCCTCATATATTTGGAAAGAATCAAGTGCTAGAATTTAAAGAGAAGCTCTCACATTTGCTTAATGGGATGTCCTCTGATACCGCATGTCTATAACCTAAGATATTTTTAAATGTTTTTTTCTTTCTGTGAAAATTTATTTAAATACATTATGTGTACAGCTTGGCTTCGTGTTTGTTTGTGATTGAAATTAACCCCAGATAAAAACATTTTTCAAATGTAAAGATTAAAAATTGTTCACATGATAGGATGACAAAGTTTTCTCTGCAAAAATCAATTCATTATGATGATGTAGAAAAGGCGGAACATGTTTTTAAAAATAACTTTTAAATGCTCTGGTACACCATATTATAAGCAATAAAAATGTCTCTAATAAAAAAAAATATTGTGCCAATAGAAAGGTAGATTTGCAGGTGTGACCTCTGCCAGCATATGTAGCAGATCATCATCAGAGCCACATGTTTGTAGATTATGTAACAGTGTTTAAGTGGCCAGGAAAGGGAGGATTTTGTGGTCAAGAAAGTGGAAATGTCCTGTTTAACATATGACCCTGGCCAGTCTCATCTCAAATTACTGTTGATCAAGTTACAGATGGTTGGCAAGCCAAGTAGGAGGGAAGAACAAGGTCTGACAACCCTGCAATAAACAGGAGGCCACAAAGCCAGTGGCTGTTATCATTAAAAGTACAAACTTACTGTCTTCAATATTTAAAGTAATGCAAAGAAAAATTGTTTTGCAAAGCATTCAGGAACAGAAGATGTTCCTGTAAGTGGTTTTAACATATCCTTCCCTAATAATAAGATTTTAGCAAAGATAGAACATGGCTTTATGAATGAACCAAAAAACATAACCAGACCTCCCCCCGACAAAATGACAGCTTTATGATCATGATTGAAAAGCATTTTCTTGGTTTTGCACTCACATGCATCTCAAGTTTTTTAAGCTTCCAAATGTTCAAAACATACAAGTGCCTGTGCTCTAGGAACTTACTCTTGAGAGGAAACACCACTAGGAACCTATAAATGGAAAAACAAATTTTTAATCTCTAACTCACACAGAGGTATGTGTATATAAATGTATGTACTTAGTATTGGTTTCAGCTGGTTGCTTTTTCAAGTAGCAGTTCAGGGCTAATAAGACAGTACGCCAGAGCCAAAAAGAATCTTAATTTTGTTTGCTATTGTGGCTGTGAAATTTTCAGTAAAGCACAGAGTGAAAGACCAAAGGCTGCTAAAGGATTACCTAGAAAGCAGAGCCTGAGGCCAAGTTTAAGCGCTAAGATTTTATTAGGAGGTGCAATCCCAGGGCAAGCAAGAGTGAGGGGAAAGGCAAAGGAAAGCAAATGGAAAGCGGTGCTTCACGAGAGAAGTACAGCTGATTGCTCAGTCCCCAGGGACACCTTCCCGACAAGCCATGCAGAACCATTATGCCTTGGGACCAGCTGCCTATGGAGAAAAGGGGAGAGGAGTTTATATGTTTGCTACTTCTTGCTCTCCGCCCTCTTAGGTTGCCCTCTGTGGTGGTGTAAGTTTGCCTCGTGGGGCTCCAATGCCCCACTCTTCTGGGTGTGTCTTCTGACCCTCCCAGCAATTGCCAAGGAGACAAGAACAAGATGAACCTCAGGGTTTTTCACCTGAGCCTGGGACTGGTGGGAGGAGCCAGTGCCTCCGACTGACCATCAGAATCGGGCTGCGGGGGAGACGGTGCTGAAGCCTGACCCTCACCCACGCGGAGGCTGTTCTGAGAGGAAACTACAGCAGTGGAGGCCAGGCCTCCGCACTGAGCTAGAGGTTAAGATGAGGGTGGAGGTGGGACTGAGCAAAGCTGCGAGGCGCACAAGCTGGGTCTGGTACCGTGCCTCCCTCGAGGGCCGGAGCTGGTCTTAGTGCTGATGTTCACTCACTCCTAGGGGAGGAGGAGCCACTCAGTTCAGAGAGAGCACGCGTTCAGCTCTCAGATGTTGTAAATGTAATTATTTTCCACCAAACGGTCCCATGTTCCTCGACTACCCTTACCCACTACTTTAACTCTACCCCCGCCCCCGCCCCCACCCAAGATCGTTTGAGGTGTAATTGGAGTGTAATAAAATCACCCATTTGAAGGCTGCAGAGCGTTGGATTTTGCAACTGCACACGTCCTCAAAATCCACTCCCATCAAGGCGCGGAACTGTGCCATCACGCCCACAGTTCCCTCCTGCTCCTCTGCCTCCCATCCTCTCGCCTCTTTCATCCCTCCCCAGGAAACTGCTTTCATCACCACAGTTTTGCTGCTTCTAGAATTTCAGATAAACGCAATCGGGCACACTAAGGTCTTCCGCGTTTACCTCTCCTACGGCTCCCAGCATAATGTTTTTTTAGATCCATCCGCGTTGCTGCACGTATTAATACTGGGTCCCTTTCCACGGCTCGCTCTATTGGAGAACTTTACTCTGTGTGCTGAACGCCGGGCATTTTACCTGCATTCGCTCACTTGGAGCACTCACAACCACCCTGCTTCCCAGCACAGGGACACGAGGCTGGCGGTGCCCGGCGGGGGAGCTTGGGAGGGGGCTCCGGGCCGACCCCAGCCAGTCAGGCCGCCACGCTCGCCGCGGTTCGGGGCCCGACTCGCGGCACCTGCTGTCCGGCTAGGGAGGGGGACAGCGGGCCTGGCCGTGTACAGCCGCGGGCCAGACAAACCCCCACCCCCAGGACGGAGGCCCTACCATGGCGCCCGTGAGGCCGGAGAGGCCGGACCCCTCCAGCCGCCAGCCTCCAGGGCCGCCTGCTCCCGAGGGACGGCCCGGGGGCTCCGGCCACCAGCACAGGCTGGGCCGCGGGCGGTCGACGCGCACGAGCGCGAGGAAGCCGCGTTTCCGCGGACGCGTCACGGCGGCCGGGCGTCTCACCGCGCGCCGTTTCCCTCCGCGCGGACGGCGCTACTTCCCGCGGGGTTGACGGAGCAGCGTCGTGGGCGAGGGGAGCACGGGCTCGGCTGGTGCCTCCGCCACGGCCCGAGGAGGCGGCCCAGTCCCTGCCGCTGCAAAGGAACGAGCGGGAAGAGTGGTGCCGAGTCGCTTTCTCCTCCTCCGCGCCCGCCGCGCTACGACAGCCCGCGGAGACCGGGTTTGAAGGACAGGGTGGAAACAAAGATGCCGGTCCTCTGCCTTTCGGCGAGGCGCGGCCTGGCCGCCGCTATTGTCTGGCTGCCTGATGGAGAGCAGCGGCTCTCTTTTTCTTCTGCCGAACGTGGTGCTTCGGCGGCAGCGGAGGGACTGACGAGGAGGCTTTGTCTGCGGGAAAAGAGCTGTGGGGAAGCGGCGCCTCCTGAATGGCCGCCGGGCCGCCCTCCGCGGGCTCCGCTGGCGATCTTTTCCGTGTCAGTTAAACCCGGGAAAGTGCTTTTTCCTTCCCGACATTTTCATTCTGATTGGAGTCTTGGAGTTTGAGGACTGCCCTCCGCCTAAACTGACTCCATCTCCTTTAGCGATTCTGAAACCTGATGAGACCGAGTTCTCTGTGGACTCTTAGCGCACATCTTTTCTTTTCCTCCCTCAGAAAGAATTGAATTGGGCAACCGTGGAGGTGGGCGAGGGTCACCCGGGCTTACAGTGTCCTGAGATGTGTTTTGCTGAGTCCACCCTGGTGCGTCAGACGCAGGCCTAAGGAGAGGGCTGTGCGGGTTAAAGTTATCTGGGGATCTGGGGATCCCGTTAGTCTGTGGTTTTGTATGAATATCCAGGGAAACTGCCTGATCAGAGAAGGCGGAGGCAGCCGAGCCTCAGAAAGGGGCTTCCAGCCCGCTGCGAAGGCGTCTATTGTTTGGTTACGCGACAGCCCTCAGTGACGGAAGAGAGGGCAGGAGGGTGTTTTTTGAGAGCACCGAAGTCCAGCTTGGGCTCGCAGCTTGTGACTGCTGATCTCCCCTTTTGTTTCCCTTCGTAGCCTTTCTTGCCACCTGCTAGATGTTGCATATTTTACATACTTATTGTTTGGCTTCTCTCCCCCACTTGCTCTAAACCTGGGAGAGCCGGGAGGTGTTTTGTTCACTGGGGTCCCCTGGAGCCTAGCACAGTGCCTGGCAAAGTACTGGGGTGGGGGGGACTTCGTAAATAGTGACTCAGTGAATGAAAAACACACATGACACATTATTTAAAGGCATCGTGAGAGAAGCACGAAACCGAAAGCCACGTGACACAAGAAAAATTGATCTCTTCAGACCTGCTCTTTTCGTTTCGGAGCAATCATTGGTGAGGAATAGCCAAGAGATAGTGATACCCCACTATTACGTTTTCCAAAGGAGAATAATGAAAGAAGTGAGCGTTTATGCCTAGGGTGCTTTCCACTTCATTCTAGAGATTAATCCTCTGAGGTGAGCCCAACAAAAATCTATGAGGAAAATGGAAGTCCTTTTTTTCTTTTTTGCTAGTCCTAGGTGACCCTCGGACACATGCTCAACCCCATCTGGGAGTTTCGGTGGCCTGTCTTGATGAGCAAGACATGGGGCTTTGGGACATTCGGAACACTTACAAGACGGACATCAGTGAGCCCCACGTCACTTTTTCTGTGCTGGACCCTCAGTGTCATGTCTAGTACATGAAGACACACCTGGGGAGTGTGTTTCACATGAAAATTAGCTGGCTAAATCCTTCCGCTCTCTGAACGCCCTTTCATCCCCACAGGATGCTGACGCATAAATGATGGATTAGTTCTGAAGGAAGTGAAAATGGGGTGTTTTGAGAGTGAAGAGGATCAGAACAGCCAGCTGCTCTAAGGAGTTACCCGTGTCTCAACCTCCATTTCTCTGGAAATTTTGGTTGGGAAAGAGCCACACCTTGGCCAGGAAAGTTTATATGTCAGAGTATACCTGACAGATTGGAAAGTCCTTCACACAAAAAAATAAGTTTAAAATCTCATATATTAATGCCTCAACCAACCAGTAATCATATCATCCTGGTATGCAAAACTGGAGGTATCCTGTAAGATCATTCATTCACTCAACAAGTATACTATATTTATTATTATGTGTCATGCCTTGTTCTAGATGCTGCAGATATAGCAGTGGAAAAAAAAAAAAAACAGACAAAAATCCCTTTCCTGTTTTATATTGTTCTACTCCCAGACCCCTTCCGTCTTTTCACTACATCTTTTTTCTTTACTTGTTTTCACCTTTCATTTGCCATCTACTTTACCACTTTTTTCAAAACATTTCTATTTTCTGCCCTTCACTTCATCCAAAATATGAATATATCAAATAAAAATACATGATGAAGTACATTTTAAAAATCAAGTCCTTTTAAAAACCTAACTTTTTACCAAAAAGAATTCATTTCTAAAATTTTCCTTTTATGGCTATAATTTTTAAAAGCTTAAAAATGATTTTCCTGGTTTCCTTCAGTTGGCTATTGTATAAGTGAAGATAATTACTATTCAGTCAGCTTTCACCCTTCCATGAGAATGTTTCCTTCACCCAGACTTTGCCTGACCATACTAATCTTACAATAAAGCATACAGTAAAACATTATGTGGAGAATAGCAATGTTAAATTTTTAAAAATAGAGGTGTTCCTTTTCCAGATTTTTTAAAAAGGAGTAAACTGAATGTTGGCTTAGAGATTCGGAATATAAACGTGCAACAAGTTTCTAGTGCACAACACGGTACCAGAAGGAATTTTCTTAGTTATACTAACTCTACTCTTTTTCAGCAGTTTTCTCTAAATTTTCTCCCTTTCATTCAATCCAAAATGCTCACTGACCCAAACGTTTCCTGAAGACTGTGGCTTAACTACAATACTTCCCTTTCCCCATTTCACATTTAAATCTGTTATGTTTCAAACTTGCTTGAACATTCTTTGGAACAATCCCTATATTCCTGCTCATTCCCTTCAGCCTGGACTGAGGAAGCAGACCTCTCTGTCCTTCTTCACCTCCCGCCATCCCCACTGCCAACCCCCAACTGCTCAAGCCTGGGGGTGAGAGCTGGATTACCCAACACGCCAGTGATTCTCAATCCTGGTTGGCATATTAGAATCAGACTTTAAAAAAATACTGACTTCTTGGGCCTACCCCTGACCAAGGAGATGAGAAGCTGTGGAGTTAGAGTCTCAGCATGGGTATTTTTATAAAGCTCTCAAGGAGATTCTAATGAAAGCTAGTTTGAGAAACAGTGCAGTGGGCAGCTCAAGCATCTGTCTAAGGCAGCTATTCTCAAACGTCAGTGCTTCAGAATCACCTGAAAGGGCTTGTTAAAATGCAGATTGCGAGATCCTACAGCCTGAGCTTCTGATTCAGTAAATTAGGGGTTGGGGCAGAGAATTAGCATTTCTAACAAGTTCCCCGGCGCTGCTGCTGCTACTGCTGGTGCAGAAGAACCACTGTCCTAGGACACCGAGGAAAACAGGGGCACCAAGAAAAAATGAGGGGAAACAAATCAGATGGATTGTATCTGATACTTCAAACGAAGCTTCTAAGTAACTATCATGGTGCAAATCAGAAACTTTCTGAGTTTCTTTACCTTTATTTTATGGCTAGTATGATTTTTGATTTAGAGTTGTACTTGGGGAGACAGGACTCCCATAATTCCTTCTTTGCTGGAAGTGACTTCTAAAAGTCTTAAGCCCTCCAGTTAAGTACCCCACAAGCCAATGCATCTCTTCATGTAAACCGCAGCTTTCACCCTTCCATGAGAATGTTTCCTTCACCAGATTTTCCCTGACTGTAATGAGCCATAGCTCACCATAGAGCATTTACGGAGAGTAGCAAAGTAAAACGCCCGCACACACACACACACACACCCCTCACTTTTCCCAACAAAAAGCTGTAAGGCTGAAATAGTGTTTATCTTGTCTTCCAGGTGATAGGTGAGTGTATCTTGTATGTTCAACCCTGTGACAGAGAACTTGACCCATGGAGGGCATGCAAATATTGCAAGAGGACCTGTCAGAGTTATGGAAATGAAAGGTACTTTTGCTTTTGAATAACTCTTCCATCTGTTTTTGCACTTTATCTTCTGTCTACCAGCACATGAGATATTTCTACTTTATATGGAGAAGATCAGGTGCAGGAAGCTTTTAAACTTGCCCAGAACCATACAGCTCATTTGGTCTGAAGTGAGAGCTCTTTGCTCCCAAACTCTGCATTCTTTTCTCTAGAATATGCTGTAATTCAAATGCCAGAACACTGGATCTGAAGGAAAGAGGGAAAGAATCTGAGATTTTTTTTATCACGTAGAAGTGAAATCTAAGAAAAACACCCTACGTTTTTCACGTCCATGTAAGTAACAGGGTTAATGTGTAGTTAGAAAGAATTTAGATGCAATGTATGATACCTTAGGGAAGAACAATCTGAAACGGGAGTAAGATGACAACGTGGATGGACCTTGAGGGCAATATGTTAAGTGAAATAAGTTAGAGACAAATACTATATGATTTCACTTATATATGGAATCTTTAAAAAACAAAGAAACAAACAAAAACCAACCTCATGGAGACAGAGAACAAATTGGTTGCCTTTGGTGGAGGATAGGGGAGTGTGAGAAATGGATTAAGGAGATCAAAAGGTATAAACTTCCAGTTATAAAGTAATTGTCAGGGGATGTAATGTACAGCATGGTGACCATAGTTAATTGTACTGTATTACATATCTAACAGTTGCTAAATAGTAAATCTTTAAAGTTTTCATCAAAAGAAAATTCTGTACTGTGTGGTAATGGATGTTAACTAGACTTATTGTGGTGATCATTTCACAATATATACAAATATGGAATTATTATATTGTATACATCTGAAACTAATATAATGTTGTTTGCCAAATATACCTCAATTAGAAAGAGAGAAGGAAAGAAAGAAAGAAAGAAAGGGGGGAGGGATGGAGGAAGGAAGGAAGAAAGGGGAGTAAGAGAAGTAGAAAAGATTTAAGGTAAAACACTTGTATAGTTAGCTAATAGTCCTAGAGCCTGAAAGAAATTCTGATGGACCTTAAAAGAAAACAGGGCAGAAGACTCATTTTTTCAGTTAACTACTGTTGTGTTACAAGCCACCTCCAAATTTAGTGACTTAAACAAAGACCGTTTTACTTGCTCATGATTCTTTGTGTTAGGAATTCAGGCAGGGCTCAGTGAGGATGGCTCTTCTCTGCTCCATTTCCTCTTGGCTGGGGTGCCTCAGCTGGAGGATCCAAGGTGACCTCATCCACTTGTCTGGGCCTTGGTGCTGATACCTGGGTGGGGCACCCTTCCACACCCAGTGGGGTTCTCTTCCACATGCTTCCTCTCTCTCTCTCTCCCTGCCATGTAGTCACACATCATTCAGAAGTCTAGCCCAAGCATTTTTACGTGGTGGATGTCTTCCAAGGAGTGAAAGGGATTACACAGCATCAATTTCACTGTGTTCTGTTGGTCAAAGCAAGTCCAAGGGCCAGCATAGAGTCAAAAGATTGGGATTCCACTCTTGATGGGAGAATGATACAGGCACATTTTGCAAAGGGGATGTGGTTCTGCTGATTGAAAGAAGCCAGACACAAAAGAGTGCATTATGTATGATTCTATTTATGTGAATTTCTGGGAAAGATAAACTGATCTAGAGGAAAAGAAAGCAAATCACTGGTTGCCTGTGGCTGAAAGGTGGTGACAGCAAAAAAGCATGAGGGAACTTTTGGGGATGATAGAAATGTTCTGTACCTTGACTGTGGTGGTGTATACACAGGGAACATTTGTCAAAATGTGTGCATTTTATTACAACTATTTGGTAAAGTGTACCAAAAAAGTAGGAGGTAGGAGGGACTGTGGGACCATCTTCAGAAATAATCTGCTGCATATAAAAGCTGAGATCTGAAGGAACCTTTGAAGATCATCTGATCCAGTGTCTTCACTTTACAGATAAGGAAAATGAGGCCCAGAAAGAGGAACTTACCAAAGGATACTCTGTTAGTGACAACATCAGGATTGCAACCCAGTCTTCTGACCACAGGCTTCCTCTAATCAAATTGGGGAAAAGGATTCCCTAGGCCTGTGTCCCACTGAGGCTCACTTAGACGTAAGCATGTCTGAAAGTGAAGGCTGGACCATGAGAGCTGTCAGTATCCCTTTGTACTCCAGAAGTTTCCAGGAGTCTCCAGTGCTCAGATTTCTGCTCTCTGTTCCTAGTTCTGAGAGACTATGGACAAGTTCCTGTAAGTCCTCTGTAAGTCAGCACCTGTAATAAAGGTGAATGGAGCAATATTTGTACATAGTGCGAACACTGTGTGGAAGAAATAAGAGCAGCTTTGCCACAGCTAGCTTTGTCTACTGCGCTGCCTCTGGGTTTCCTGCCAGGGTGCTGCCTGGGAAAGGGCAAGGAGGTCTGTGGAGCTAGAGAAACGTTATTATTCACTTAGGTCTTACTAAAGTAATAAACGCACCTTTTAGGCTCGTAAGGTAAGAATTATTGCTAGCTTTCATAAAGTGCTCCATAGAGTAAGATAAGGTTGAAATAATAAAAAATAGTACTGCCACTCATGGTAATATGCAAACGTTAGAACATATTTAGGGAATGTGAAAAAATGAATACAGTTCATGCTCTACCTTTACTATACTGTCTTTACTCGGAAAAAATTATTTCGAACCTTGTCCAAAGTGTCTCAGACATTTATCAGATGTATCCAACTCCTTTGGATGCCAAAGAACCTTTTAAAAATTATCTGTGAGAGACGGCAGAATGCTGTGGCCTGAAATGATTTGTGGCTGGTACATAAGAGAGTAATACCCGGCTGATCTTGAGCAATTACCCAGAGAACTACGGACTTGAACTGTGAAGGGACTCTGAACTTTTTGCTAACACTAAGTCACTTTTGGAATTAGTTACCATAACACTAAAAATGAGTGATTCAGCAAGGGAAGTTTTTTCAAGAGAACATCACTCTGATAGATTTCTGAAGCTTGGAGTTTTCTTCATTTTAGTTTTAGGTTGTTGTCATTTTTCTGTTACCTGTATCTTAAAAATTATTATATAGTAAGCATCTTATCAAGTGAAGGGACACTGATTTGCATCTTGAACTTGTGGTTTCTGTCTCAAAGCTTCTGTTTGAGGGGAGCCTGTTCTTTCACAAACTTGAAGGGCAGTTGCAGAATAACTCCACTGGCCTCGCACTGATGCCAGGTGGAAAGTGAGGCATTTATGGAAATAATTCAAGCCAAAGAAATCTACTCTTGTTTGGATTACCCCAGCTGGGCAGTACTTTGCTCCTGAATGGATTCCCCCTGGGTTAAGTTGGGTTAAAGAGGGCAAAACAATATAGGATATAAGGGAATCAGCCCAGGGCTCTCTTAGACTTTAACCTCAGCAATCCTATAAAGCTTAGCTTGGTCTAGGCCAGGCATTCTCAACTAAAGACCTTTTTAAAAGTTACACTTTCACTCCATGGTTGCCATGTTTTGAAATATCTGGATTACCCAAAATGTAGTAACCCTTGTAGCTTTTACCGAGGTCCAGGCACATTTTGGTAAGGTTTTTTTGATAGCACTGGGAACCATGGACAGATCACCAGTACTACCATAAGAGCTCAGGAACCCAGCATGATAGGAAACTCACGAGGGAGATCAACCAAGACTGCTAGGTCTTCTACATCCCTGCCAACCTGGCTCCCACTTCCCACCATCACCACTGTTCCTCTGGAGCCCATGGTGGTTTTAATCACCTCCTATTCACGCCATTGGTGAGGGAGGTGTTCGCACCCTAGAGTTATGGGGACGGCCAGACACACAACCCCTGACACTGGACAGAAGAGATTGACAGCAGTTTATTGGTCACCGACACTCGCAGCTGGGAGGAGGAGGACACTGCCCACAGGGCCACGTGCAGGTTGCACTCGAGGATGGAATAACAACCAGGACTTGTGTGGGTAGGGCAGACTTCTCGTGTAGCGTCAAGGGGGTGAAGTGCCCCCTGATTCCCATGGGAGGATGTGACTGGCTTATTTGAATTCTGAGGGCTGGCAGGGAACTGAAACCCACCACTCAGGGATTAGCACCTGGTCCATTTAATAAGGAGGGTTGTTTGGCTGGGGGACCTTATCCTCTGGAGCAGAGTGGGGAGGGGAACTTGTGGTTAGGCCATTTGAGGTCTCCCATTTTTCCCCAGATGTCAAAGCATGCATAATATTGGGCCTTAATTTTAGGCCTTATGCCACAATAGCCAAGTCAGGACATTATATCTAGACCACCATCTACAATGTCCTCTTATAACTGGGAGGGGAAAAAAAGGTGGAGTGAGGCAAAGGGTGCAAGCCAAATCTTTCTAGTTAATACTTCCAGTTAGTCACATAGCAAATGCTCACTGAATATCTTCACGTGACAGCACTAGACTAGGCCCTGAGACTTACAGGTGAATGGAACTCAGTCCTATTTTGAAAAAGTCAAATGGAGGAGAAACGGAGGACATGAGCAGATGGTCATACCGAGCGACAGATGCAGGAGCCAAGATTTGTGCCTGTGCTGTGAGAGCACAGTGACGGGGGCAGGTCATCCAGGGACGAGGGCCTGTGGCCCCTGAGCTGGCCTTGAAGGATGAGTAGGGGTTTGCCAGTTAGAGAAGGGAGAGATGGGGGCATCATATCAGAGGGACCAGCATGACCAAAGGTGGAAATGATCACAACATGGTAAAAATAAGTGACAGATAGTCCCGCAAGCAGGGAGAGGGGTGGGTGTTGTTAGCCTAGTGATTGGGGCAGGATTGACACAGCCTCAGAGAGGCAGCCTGGGATAGGCAGGAACACTGTACTGCGAGGGCCGCCCTGGAAGCTTCTGCTCCTGTCACCCTCCTTCCCCACATTTCCCTCCAGTCCCCTGTCTCCTGCAGGCATCTTGTCATGTGGCAGAATCAGATTCTGCCCTTATCTTACTGGGAGCGGGGGTGATGGGAGCAAGAGGAGAGGCGCTGAGAGGAGTGTGCTTAAGGGACCAGGATAAACTTCACTCTCCTGACCATCTCACCAAAGGCGGCCTCTGAATACATGTGTGACGTACTGTGCCAAAGGCCCCAGGCACAGGCCAGGCTAGCTGGGCACTGCCCAAGCTGTGTCACGAGCGCCCAGATCGCCCGACCTCTCTCTCCTTCTGCTGCTCTTGGCATCTTCTCCACGTTCTGCTCCCCTTGGCCGTGACGGTCAACTCTGTAAAAGCCACAGACTCCTCTAGAGACTGAGGAGGCGGGAACCAAGCAGCTAATTTTCCCAGAGCAGAAATAAGGTAGAGGGAATTAAAGGTATTTTTATCCAGTTCGGGAACTCTGCCATCAGCGGTCCTACTTTAGACGGATAGATCTTCAAGTTGTATTTATCTTCTTATACAATGTTCTGCTTTCACAAGTGCTGATATCTTGGATTGGAAATTGCCTTCCCTTCATCTCTCCCCAGGTTCTCATCTGGAAAACTCCCACTCTTCTTTCAAAACCTAGTTCAAAAGTCACCTCCTTAAGAAGCCTCCCTCTGGCAAGCTAGTTTCTTCCTTCTGGCACTCCCTTAGCAGCTATTTTACACTTCTTTAAAAACACTGAACACATTGATTATAATTCTGTTTGCATGCATTTTCTTCACTCTTATCTAAATTCTTGAGGCATCTTTGTTTCCATAAGAACCAGCCATAACAGACATGTACATAGTAGGTATTCAGTCAAACTTAAATGAATAAAAAGCCAAAGAAAACATTAAAATAAAAATCATACATATGGATCAAGCTTCCAACTACCAATTTATAGAAAATGGAGTACAGAAAAAGATGTTTTTCTTTTCAGGCCACCCCAGGATATAATCAGCAAAATCCTGAGAGAAGAAACCCTTTAGGAGAAATACCCCAGTTTCCTGGAAAATAAATTACAAGGGGGGAAAGAGAGTTGGAGGAGGACCAATAATTTAAAAGAGACTTAGGAGACCCATCAAACAACTGCAAAGCATGGACTTTACTCAGATCTTGATTTTTAAAAAATATTAGATTATGACACGTATGGGACCTTGGAAATTTGAACGTGGGACATTTGATGACTTTAAGGACTGATTGTTAATTGTTTCAGATGTGATAATGGTGATATGTTGATATGTTTACTTTGAAAAGAAAGTAGTCATTATATTTTAGAGATAAGTTCTGAAATGTTTATGAGTGAAATTATATATCTGGAATTTGCTTCAAAATAATATGGGAGGGAAGAAGTGGATGAGAGTGTGAATGGGGCAGGTTTGGCCATGGGGTTGATGGTTGTTGAGGCTGAGTGATGGGTGGACACAGAAAGAATCACCCTATGCATACTTTTATGTATGCCTGAAATTGTTATTGCATTATTTAAAAACAATAAAATGTCTTTAAAATTCTTGAATGTTTTGCATTTACACTTTGCTGTACAGTAACTATTTGCTGTACACTTTGCTGTACAGTAACTATTTTAAATAACAGAATTGAAATGATTACTCCTCACCTCAGTGTGAAAAAAAATTTGTTTAATATATGCGTATCTGTGGTTTTATTGTGTATTTGTGCTAGAATATTTTCCAAAAGAACATCTTTATTTAAAAAAAATAAGTAAAGCCAGTTAGAAAGTAGAGGGCTTATATTGAGAACTTCACTTTCTTTTTTTCTTTTTTTACAAATTTATTTTATTTGAGTATAGTTGATTTAAAATGTTGTGTTAATTTCTGCTGTATAGCAAAGTGATTCAGTTACACATATATATTCATTCTTTTTCATATTCTTTTTCATTATGGTTTATCACAGGATATTGAATATAGTTCCCTGTGTTATACAGTAAGACCTTGTTGTTTATCCATTCTATATATGATAGTTTGCATCTGCTAATCCCAAACTCCCAATCCATCCCTCCTCTACGCCCCCTCCTGCTTGGCAACCAAGTCTGTTCTCTATGTCTGTGAGTCTGTTTCTGTTTTGTAGATAAGTTCATTTGTGTCATATTTTAGATTCCACATATAAGTGATATTGTATAGTATTTGTATTTCTCTTTCTGACTTACTTCACTTAGATAATCTCTAGGTCCATCCATGTTGCTGCAAATGGCATTATTTCCTTCTTTTTTATGGCTGAGTAGTATTCCATTGTATATATGTACCACATCTTCTTTATCTATTCATCTGTCGATGGACATTTAGTTGTTTCCTCATCTTGGCTATTGTGAATAGTGCTGCTCTGGACGTAGGGGTGCATGTATCTTTTTGAATTATAGTTTTGTCTGGATATATGCCCAGGAGTGGGATTGCTGGATCATATGGCAACTCTATTTTTAGTCTTTTGAGGAACATCCTTACTGTTTTCCATAGTGGCTGTACCAATTTACGTTCCCAACAGTGTAGGAGGGTTCCCTTTAGAAATTCACTTTCTTAGCCAATTTTTGGGAACACATCTGTTTTTCAACATATATAGTTGAATATATCAACTACTAAACTATATTATTTTAATATTTATTGCCAGTTGCAGACAGTCCTCAGGTGCAAAGCAAATTTGGAAAAATAGTTTCTAAGCACAATCTCCAACAACTTTAGCAATAAGTAGATTTTAAAGTTTGTTCACTTCCATAAAGTCCAAAGTTCTATAAGTTAAACAGTGAGTTTCCAAGGGTGCTTATCGGTGTGAATAAACAAGGTGTGGTGATACTCAGATGGGCAGTTTTTGGAAAAAAAAAAAAAAAAAAACAAAGAAAAAAACCTTCATTGAGTCAGTTTGCACAATATTGGTTACTTAGAACATTTTATTATCTGTATCTTCAACATAATATTGCCTTCAATTTTTTTATGATAAATATCTTCTGAAACAAATACTATAAATAAAAATTTGGATTTTTTTTGGTCAGATTTGCCTAATGTAATCTGGGGATGAGGGGTCATTTTCCTGCTCCTTCTGCAACTCTCACCCTGTGAATTACGGACACTCAGTCAGTTGGTCCTTGGAACCAATGGTCACCATTAAGTGTGTGTTTAGTTAACATAGCACTGTTATATGTAAAAGTTTAGTTTTTAAGTTAATTAAAAACATTCCTCAGTTTTTAATGTATCTTGAGATTTTTTAAGGTGTGTGTGAGTATTGCTGTATGACCAAGAAGTTTATTGAACGTCTGCTGTGCCCCCTAACATGCTCAGTTGCTTTGAAAAGTCACAACTCATTCATTTAATCCTCCCAATATGCCTCAGGAAGAGTTTTATTATTTCCACTTTGCAAATGGGAAAAGTAAGACTCAGAGAGGCTAAGAGACTTGTCTAAGGTCACAGCTTGTAAGCAGTGCAGGGAGTCGAGTGTTGGCTACCCTGGTTTATACTCTTCTGCCCTGCGCCCTGTTTAATTGTTTTCTCCTCAAGGTTGTGAGCCCCTCGAGAGCAGTCTTTCATTAGTCTAAACATGGAAGTGGATGGTTAGTAAATATTTGTTAGATGATCTCAGCAAGTCATCCAAGTGTCAACACCATACAGCTGTAACCTCCTTAGGCCAGGAGCTGAGGTTCTTGGCCCATATTTTCCAAGCTGGCCTTTGGGACTGTGTGTGATTATACAATAACCACCTAAGAAAAATGTTTGAGAATATACCTGGAAGCTTAAACCTACATAAAGAAAAAGTGGGAAAAAGAATGATTCCAAAGAATAGGGTCCAGGTTGAAAAACATTAAGGTTTAAATTTGGAAAATGACAAATCGACCAGAAAGGTTGATACAGTTTGGTCTTCACTCTATAGTTTTACTTCAGAACAAGTAGAGAAATTAACAACCTACAGAAGAAAATTCCTAGAACACTGGGATCAAGTCAATACACCTGATGGTTCTGGAAGACAGGATTTTCAGAGGTAAAAATACAATAGATCACTCCCTGAACTCCCTTCCTCAGCCTGTGGGTGTCTTCCTGACTTCCCTTGGCCAAGAAGGAATATTTCCCTAATGTGGCCTTATCTACGGTATCCTACGGTATCAGTGCAGCCTCATCAGAGATGAGGCACTTAACTCAAACTGCCGTATGCTTTGACAAATGTGATGGTTAATTTTGTGTGTCAACTTCAATGGCCCTGGGTTGCCCAGATACTTGGTTAAACATTATTCTGGGTGTGTCTGTGAGGGTGTGTCTAGATGGGATTCGCATTTGAATTGGTACACCGAGTAAAGCAGATGGCCCTTCCAGTATGAGCGAACCATCCTCCATTGAAGGCCTGAACAGAACACAGAGGTAGAGGGTGTAGAGAGAACTTTCTCTCTTTCTGTCTGTCTTTGAGTTGGGACATTGGTCTTCTGTCTTTGGACTTGGACTCAGAGTGGAATTACACCAGGGGCTCTCCTGAGTGTCCAGCTTGCAGACTGCATACCTTGGGACTTTTTAGCCTCCATAATTGCGTGAGCCAGTTAGTTATAATAAATCTCTGTCTCTGTCTCTTTTTCTCTCTCTGTCTCACTCTGTATATATCACATTGGTTCTGTTTATCCTGGAAAACCCGGGACCAATACAACAGGTGAGATGTTAAATAATAGCTAATAATACTACGTACCATTTATTGCATGCCAGTATCTGCCAGGGGCAGTACTAAACATTTTACACAAGTTATCTCATGTAATCTTTAAAGAACCAAATGAAGAAACTAAGGTTCAGGGAGTTGTGACTTTTCAGCTAGAAGTTTCAAAACTGGGTCTGTCGAACGCTAGAGCCCAGGCCTTTTCTTGCGGTTGTGATGCTGGGTGAGGATGGCCAGCAGAGCCATGAAAGTGGATTTGTGTTTAATGAGCTCTTGTGGCAAAAGTGTGTAAGCATTCAAAGTTACTGAGGAGCTGTGCCCTAGAAAGATGTAGAGAAAACCGTGAAGGTGGCAGGCCTAGGAACGGAGGCCTGGCCCAAGGCCCCCAAGGAGCTCTTGAGCAGCAACTCAGTATTTAACATTCAGAATACAAAGCCAAAAAGTAAACTCACTTTAAGGTGGAGTCTGCATTTTCAAAGAAAGGGGACTCACTTTCAAGAAAGGGGCAAACTGAGTAGATGAAGCTCTTGGAAAATTTGCCCTGCCGTTTCTAGCACCTGCTCTTCTATGTCTAGACTTCCTGCCTCAGTTCCTCCCTGTGCTGTGACAGCTCAGCACAGCTAGCAGAGTCGCTCTTCCAAAGAATCGAGGTGATTGTAGGCTCTCTGAGGGCAGGTCCTGGGGTCTTGATGAGACTCCGATCTGGGAGATCCTAAGCCAATGTTTGCCGACTGTTCCAGGGATCAGAGCATGCTGAGTGAGAACTAGGGCCACCTTCATTATCCTCTTTTCCCATTGTCATGAAATGTGTGGGACAAGGGCTGCCATCTTGCTGTGCCAGTTCTTTTCTCACTCCTACTGCAGATGGACTGGCTTGGCCTGGTGTGAGGACACGCTTAGCTTTCCCCAGTATCGTAATTCATATGGTCCTTTAATTTTTTCTTTTCTTAAAACGTTCAATGGGAGAATGGCTAAAATGAAAAAGGTATATAATAGCAAGGGTTGGTGAGGACGTGGAGCAACTGGAATGATCATACTCTGCTGGTGGGAGTATAAACTACTGCAGCCACTTTGGAAAACTGAGAGTACCTAGTAAAGCTAAACACATACATGCCCTCTACCCTAAGGCCCAGCAATTCCACTCCTAGGCGTATAGACCAACAGAAGGGTGTACACACGTACTAGGATCCTCACAGGAGCGCGTATTAGCCTCAAACTAGAAACAAAGTGTCCATCTACAGTAGAATGGATAAGTAAATCGTGGCATTTTTATGCAAGGGAATACTACATGGCAATGACAGGAAGAAACTACAACTACGTGCGACTGTATGTGTGAATCTCACATGTTGGACAAAAGCTGGATGCAAGAGAATCCATACTCTGTGATTCCATTTCTATAACAGTAAGATGTTTACATTAAAATATGAAAACATTTCCTAAAGATAAACTAGCCTGTGGCCTTATGACTGCGGGTCATAGTTACGTGGTGTGTGGGGGGAGGCACTGGGCGCGGCAGGGCTCTCGGGTGCTAGGAATGCTCTGCTGCTTGATAAAGTCACTCGTTGCATGGCTTTATACACTTTGTGAAACTTCGTCAGGCTGTGCACTTATGATTGGTCCACTTTTCTCTATGTGTGTTATACGTCAATGCAATTTACCAAAAAAAAAAAAATGTGCAGTGGATTATTTGAAACTTCTCTACTAAAGAAAGTCTTTTAAATTGTGGGTTAACCCTGACATTGTTTCTTCACAAGAAGTGAACTCAGTTGACATTGTTTTTTCACAAGAAGTCAACTCAATTCTGAACTCTTGTATCATTTATAATATACAAATATCATGGTGCTTTGTGTTACTAGCAATGATTAGTCTCAAAAATGTTCTGTAAAATAGTAGTTTTCTATTTAGAAAGAAGCCCATTTGCCAACACTTATGTAGGAATCATTTAATGAGAAGCATATGAGTTTCATCTAGTCTGAAACTGCTTTTACATCTTCTGTTTCCATAGAACAAAACTGATTGCCACTTTTTTTTTAATAAATTTATTTTATTTTATTTATTTTTGGCTGCGTTGTGTCTTCGTTGCCGCGTGAGAGTTTTTCTCTAGTTGCAGCCAGTGGGGGGCTACTCTTCGTTGCGGTGCGCGGGCCTCTCATTGTGGCGGCTTCTCTTGTTGCGGAGCACAGGCTCTAGGCGCGCAGGCTTCAGTAGTTGTGGCACGCGGGCTCAGGAGTTGTGGCTCGCGGACTCTAGAGCGCAGGCTCAGTAGTTGTGGCGCACGGGCTTAGTTGCTCCATGGCATGTGGGATCTTCCCGGACCAGGGCTGGAACCCTGGACACAATGCAGGCTGTGTCCCCTGCATTGGCAGGTGGATTCTTAACCACCGCACCACCAGGGAAGCCCCTGATTGCCAGTTTTTTAAGGAACAGAAAGTAGGTCAATTTCTGAAGGCAAGTAGCTGATAATTTCTAACCCATTAGTTTGCTAATAAAATCAAACACAGGAAATCCAAAAATTCTTGGCATCAGAGTGAACTTACAATATAAAACTTCTTAAAACCACCAGTACACTGATATCAAAAGTGTTCCCTGACACTGTGAGTCGAGGGAAGCAAATACACATTTCAATATTCATCTCAATGTAAGGTGCCTCACAGGGGCTCAAAGGGAGCTGCGGCTACATGTAATACAGATTCTGTAGTGCTTTAAATTCAGACTCTGACAATATACTGTTGCATGGTTAAAATCAATATGGTAAGTGTTAAGTGAAAAATGGCCAGATGGCATTTAAAATTTAAAAGACAGAGATAGCACTCAAATCCAACCCATTAAAATGTTCTTCCTTTCCTACAAGTTGAATGGTGAATCTGTTTTCAGAAGCTGATTTATTTCTTCCCAGACCTTGCACTTACGTCCCTCTCCTTGGATTTTTTTTTTTAAAGACTTATTTATTTTATTGATTGATTGATTGATTGATTGCTATGTTGGGTCTTCGTTTCTGTGCTAGGGCTTTCTCTAGTTGCAGCAAGCGGGGGCCACTCTTCATCACGGTGCGCGGGCCTCTCACTATCGTGGCCTCTCTTGTTGCGGAGCACAGGCTCCAGACGCGCAAGCTCAGTAGTTGTGGCTCACGGGCTTAGTTGCTCCGCGGCATGTGGGATCTTCCCAGACCCGGGCTCGAACCCATGTCCCCTGCATTAGCAGGCAGATTCTCAACCACTGTGCCACCAGGGAAGCCCTCCTTGGATATTTTGTTGAGTAGAGAAGTCACCTTAAAACTCAAGGTCCCAAGCCAACTTTTCAAAAGGGGTCTCTTTTAAAGCCCAGTGTTTCCAGAAGCACCCTCAGCATGTTCCTTCTATCGTAACAGTAGTAGTAGTAGTGGTAGTAATGACAACAGCAACAATAACAGCTAACATTTATATAATGACTTCTGTGTACTGGAAACTTGTTTTAGTCAGTCAGGGCTGGTTTAAACAACAAGGATTTATTTCTCACAGTTCTGGGGTCTGGGAAGTCCAACATCAAGGTCTAGCGAGATGCCACTTCCTGGTGTGCAGACAGCTGACTTCTCCTTGTATCCTCATGCGTCAGGGGGCAGAGAGAGAGAAAGCAAACTCTCTTGTGTCTCTTCTTATATGGGCACTAATTCCATTCATGAGGGCTCTACCCTCAAAACCTAATCATCTCCCATAGGCCCCCTTGTAATACCATCACACTGGAGGTTAGGACCTCAACATATGACTTTTGGGGAGCTGCAAACATTTAGTCCATAGCAGAACTGTTGTAGGTGTTTTCTATATATTAAACCATTTAATCCTGCCAACAACACAGTAAGGCAACTATTAAACCATTATCCTTATTGTTCCATTTTGTAGGGGAGAAAACTGAGGCACAGAAAGGGGAGGGGGCTTGTCCAAGACTGTGTAGCTAGTAGGGGAAGGAGTCAGGATTCTGGCTCTGGATGGTGATTCTCAACGTTGATTGCACGATGGATTCACCTGGAGACCTTTTTAAACTCTGATGCCTGGGTCTCAGCTGCAGTGTCCCCACCCCATGACCTGCCCCAATTCCAGATCCTAATTTAATTTTTCAGGGATTTAAAAAATATTCCTTGGGCAATTCTAGTGAGTGGCCAGGGTTGGGCCTCCGTTCTGGGGCCCGGCATCTCAGCATCCTCCTATACAGTCATGAGAAGCTCTTGAGGAGACACTGTACCTTGGTTCCTGTGATTTTCCCCTTTGAGCACAAATTGGTTAAAAGTCAATGGAAGGACAAATCTTGTGAATGAAATAATGACAGCCCATGGGCATCAGCCAAGCCAAAAGGTTTTAGGCAAGTGCCTCAGGACTTAGTTTTTTCATCTGCAAAGCAAAGGGTTTGACTTGAATAATTTCCTGCTTCCTTCCAGTCCTATGAGTCTATGAATGAAATCAATATATTAAACCCTTGATTATCCATGAGTGGATGATCCACAGAAAATGTTTAATCTGAGGACTAGCTTCCTTCAGTCAACCTTCTTATCAACTGGTGTGCGCCCAGGAATGCGTATCAATTTGATTTTTGGCCTAAGCAGAACATAATGAGGAAGGAAAGAATCATGTGTGTTTGCGTGTGTGTACATGTGAAAACCATGCAAAAGATAAATTAAATGATTTGGAGGGATTATCTGCTGTTTTGGATTATCCACATCATTGCCCCCTCCAAGAGCGTTGATAATTGAAAGTTGCCTGTAGACTGATTGCTGACAGCTGAAGGATCCATGTTGCCAAGGAAGCTATGGCTGTAAGCCAAATAGCAACCTGATTAATTATCCTTTTATTTGTGCTGTCCCAGCTCTCCATCCTCTTCCCTCACCAGAGTGGTGTCCAGTTTCAGGAGCTTGGAAGAGAATAGTAAGCCCCCCCCACAAATGAACAGCCCCTCTTTCCTGAGGCAGAAAGTACTATAGAGAGATTTCTCATCCCTCCTCAGGTCCTTTGCTCACTGCCCCACTTGCTGACTCTACCTAAGATAATAATTAAATCAAGGACCAATAATTAAATCATTGGTCCAGTCACACTGGCTTTCCACATGGAGGATTTCAGCAAAATGCTCTCTGTTTTTCAATATGATGCATATGGAGGTTGCCCAAAATAGTACAACAGAGGCTCCAAGATAAGAACAAACTGCCACGGCTAAGAGACTAAATCTTATCCCCAGTAGCTCTATGCTGACTGGACTTAAGTAATTATCCTCAGGGTTTTAGCTTGGAGTGACACACAGAATTCTGACTGCCTTTTCTAAAACCAGTTTTAAACGACTGGCTTTCACAAGGGTATTAAATAGGCATTGAACTTATGACTGCAGGGCAGAGCATTGATGGCAGAAGGGTATGGTCTCTGGTCTATACCACCTGCGGGAAGAGCCCGGCAACAGGGACGAGCCCATGTGTGTTTCTCTACGGCCTGGGCTAACATCAGGGCTGAGGGGTACTTCTTACCACGGCAATTTGTGGATTCCAAAGGCTTTCCCTGCCCATGACTCAGTCAGTGCCCTCAGCACAGAGTCCCCCAGTCCCTGAGAAGCCGCTTTCTGATTTGTACTGGGCGTGCCCACCAGGGGCCAGCTCTATACCGCTCTGCTAGGGCTTTCCAGTGCTGGCCCACCAGGGCTGGCCTCTGGGATGTGTCAACTTAACTCTGGGAAACAAGACCCAGGAAGAGGGTGGTTCTACCCAGCACCAGAGCATTTCCTGGCCGACGGCTTTCCTTGTGATGAAGTCAGGTAGACCTCAGGCATCTGCACCATCTGAGGCTCAATGGTGGTGATTATTTCACTGAGGACCAGTCTGATTTTGCATAGATTTTAAACAAATCTTTTAAGAGTAGGGTCCTATCCTGGGGGCAGCTGGAGGGGGACAGATTTCCTCTTAGAACGTGAGCTTTGAAGTGCACTCTGCCGGCTCTCTTGCTCTGGGCTTTTCAGGAACACAGTTGTACATTGATTTGGGAGTTTCTCCTAATGGGCTGGAAAACACAGCTTTCCTGTGGGGGTGGCTCAGTGAAGCAGCTATTTTAAAAACCAGTGGAGGCCCACACAGAGACCCCCTCCAGTGAGGTCGTTCCAGACACTTCCTGAGGTCAATAAAAAGAAGCTAAGCCTGTGTTTCTATTAGTGGAATAGACAAGTTCTCAGATACTTGGAGGCTGATTTAGGCATAGATTTGTGCTTAAACCACATGAACAGATTACTCTGGTATCTAAGCCATATAGATAAGTTGATTTCACTATCTATACTTGTCTATATATGTAACTTATTAGCTTGTCTTAATGCCTTTATTCCAAAGAACAATTTATTTAGCCTTTAGAAAACACATTGATTTTTAAGTAATAATATCGTTTTATAAAATAACTTTAGCTTAGTCTAAAATTGTTTTGCTTCTCTGCACATTCCACAGATTTACTGGGGTAAACTGATCTTCTCTTTATCTGTTCACTAAATTACTTTATGACTTTACCTATTGCCCCAAGAATATTTGTTGATAAACATGGAGACCTTTTACATTTTCCTAGTCATCAAAGGAATGTAAACTAAAACTCGAAGATAATGATTTTCCCCCATCAAAGAGTCATCATAGCAAAGAAACTAATATTGCCACGTATCGCTGGTGTGACATCTAGGAATGTATCCCGACACAGAATTACTTTTAAATAGGAGGGAAAGTTTTATGTACAAGTTACTCAGCACTACTCTACCTTATAATAATAATAAAAAAAAAGTTGAAAACAATCTAAATATCTGATTAAAGGGGACTCATGGAATGACCGGCCATATTGCAATGAAAAACGGCCCTAATGAAGAACAGTGGAATGTTTGTGACACACAGCTAAGTGAAAAAGCAGGCTATAACACAGACTATAGACAGCGGCAACTATGTTGAAAAAAAAAAAAGCTATGTATAAAATGTGTTCCTCTTTCACCTCCTTCCTTCACCGGCTGCTCAGGGCCTTCAGAAAAAGCCCTGAAATTTGCGGCAACTTTCAGCTGGGCCCAGCCACACCTCTACTCCCACGCTGCTCTGCTTCCCTCAGCCCAGCCTGCTCTCCAGTGCATCCTGCCTCCAGGCCTTTGCATGTGCTGTTCTCTTGCCCAGAAAGTGCTTCTCCCTTCCCCATCTCAGTGCATTCCCCAGTCCTCCTTGACAAGTGTTTTCTGTGCTATACGTTGATTTTTTAAGGTCTTGCCTTCTGCTCTAATTTCTCCTGTGCTTTCATTTTCTGCATATGCATCCAGGTACTTAAGAAGAGGAAAGCTCCTAGGAGGCATGTGATTTTTGTATCATATTTACTAAACATACCCTGAAGGTACATTTCATGAGCAAACCTAAGAGTTACAGATGCCCAGATCTCTCTCTCTCTCTCTTTTTTTTAAAATTGGAGTATAGTTGATGTACAATGTTGTGTTAGTTTCAGGTATACAGCAAAGTGATTCAGTTATACATATACATATATCCATTCTTTTTCAGATTCTTTCCCATATAGGTTATTACAGATTATTGAGTAGAGTTCCCTGTGCTACACAGTAGGTCCTTGTTGGTTATCTACTTTATATATAGTAGTGGGTATATGTTGAACCCAAACTCCTAATTTATCCCTCCCCCCAACCTTTCCCCTTTGGTAACCATAAGTT
This sequence comes from Balaenoptera physalus, assembly GCF_965194825.1. Classification (NCBI taxonomy): domain Eukaryota; kingdom Metazoa; phylum Chordata; class Mammalia; order Artiodactyla; family Balaenopteridae; genus Balaenoptera; species Balaenoptera physalus. Next base: position 167,004,988 of record NC_138883.1, read on the forward strand.
TGTTTTCTATGTCTGTGAGTCTGTTTCTGTTTTGTAAATAAGTTCATTTGTATCATTTTTTGGATCCCACATATAAGTGATATCATATGATATTTGTCTTTGTCTGACTTACTTCACTTAGTATGATAATCTCTAGGTCCATCCATGTTGCTGCAAATGGCATTATTTCATTCTTTTTACGGCTGAGTAGTATTCCATTGTAGATATGTACCACATCTTCTTTATTCATTCATCTGTGGATGGACATTTAGGTTGTTTCCATGTCTTCGCTATTGTGAATAGTGCTGTTGTGAACATAGGATGCACGTATCTTTTTGAATTACGGTTTTCTCTAGATATATTCCCAGGAGTGGGATTGCAGGATCATATGGTAGCTCTGTTTTCAGATACCCAGATCTGTTGCTGCAGGTCCCAGGGAAACTTGCAATCAGTGCTCGGTGATCCAGCCAAAAGTGGAATAAAGTTGTGTCCGAAAAGTCTTAACTCATGTTGCATGACAAACTCATATTTGCGACTTAGATGCGCTGGTAGTAGCAGAACCAGCGATCACATGAGGAAAGGGACCTGGAAGCGATGCAGCCCCTGATGAGCGTGCACTTGGGACATTGCCCCGGTCTCCCAAGCTCTGCCCTGGGCCTGGTACTCAGTGTTTATCCCCAGTGGGACCCTGGCTCATATTGAACAGACAAGTCCAAGGTTGGTGGGAAGGAAAGTGTAGCAAGTATCTATCCATCATTCAAGATAACACGTAATAAAAATCAAACGCTATATAAATCTTTCATGATTAGACACATACAGGTCAGGAGCCAGGGCAGGATGCATAATGGCAACTACAGAACGTCCCTCAACATTCTTTCTGATAATACAAAATCAGTTCACATCAAATACACTTAAAATAACCAATTCACCCAATATTATTTGATATGGCTAACAAGAGCTGAAATTGAATCTTAATGTGGTTCATGAGTATATTCAGCAGTTTCTTAAAACTCTTTGTATAATCACAGTGCTTTATTGTTGAAATTACCAGGTTTTGTGATACAAATATATCAGATTCATAATTAAAACGCTGTTGTCTATTAATGCCGCCACAGCATTTCCCCAAGTAGACACTTTAAAAAAATCCTACACACTTTCAAGGATGAATGAGCTCCTCTTTTAGGAGAGATCCCTCCCTACACATACTTTATTCATTAATATTTATTAATATTAATATTTATTAATTTGACCAATCTAGAGAAGGGTAAAGTATTAAGAGAATGAGCACTAATGAGGCCTAGAGCACAAAATTAAAAATAGCCATCACTTTGCCTAAACTGTGAAATAGTCCCTCCAGACTTCCCACCTCTTCGTGGTTTGACCATGGTATTGATTCTAAGGCTCATCAAACAATGTGGTCAGAGTCATCGTAGAAAAAATATAAAGCTATAATGAAAGTTTTTTTTACAGAAGGTTCCAGTATGGTCAGAATAGCTTATCTTATGCCCTACTCTGTGGTTTAGGGATGGATGAGGAGTCTGGTCCCCACCTGCTCCCCACAGGGCTCTGGGACAGGAGAGGATTTCCACACAGTTGCCATAACTGGTCAAGCACAGAGGAGCCAGCTGGCAAGCAAGAGTGAGGCAGGAGTGGACCTGGGTTTAGAGGGCAGTGGAAAAGAGCTGGGGAGTACTCTGCCCTCCACCGACTAGGTGGCCAAAAATCTAAAAAGGACTTTGGGGTATACTGCTCTTGGAAAGCAACAGTGCATTCTCCCCAGGAAGCTAAGCATGGGTGCCTAGGGGCTCCCAGCCTAAAAATAAAACAACAACAGATTTTTGGGTTTCCGGCAAACCAGGCCTCGCCCTTAAAGGCTCATCATATTCTCACATTCTTGTATAACCTGTTTTGCCCCCTGTGGTTTAATTTTCGTGAAAATCTGTAAAATGAAATTGACTAGAGCAGAGGCATCCAGCCTTTTACCACCAAGTACTCTTTTTAGTATCCTCAATCACAGAAAAAAAGAAGTAATCATTAATTGGTTTTCCACTTTTTAGGTTCAGAGCACCTGATCAGCAGGCAGAACAAATATTATCCCAAATTACTGATGTTGTTCTAGCCAAATGCCATGGCTCATGGCATTTTAATCAGACACGGGGTTCTTAGAGCAGGTCCATGTTGAAGGCTGTTGGACTTTGGGAGATATTTTTAAAAGTCTGAGGACTCCTTTCAGTGTCATGAAGACTCTCGACAAGCTGGGGCCTGGTGTGTTAGACAGAAGAGAACCTGGGAAGCAGAGAGCCCGGAGCAGGCCGATGTAGATGCTGCTGGCGTGAGGACTTTACACGCTTCCGGTGGCCTTGGTGGAGCCGGAAGGCAGAAGTTCACGCAGTACAGAACAGGTCTGTTTCCAGGGTCAGGGGGAGCTCCCCAAGAGCAAGCGAGGTGCTCCAGGGACACAAAGGTTAAACAACAACAACACAGAGAGATATTTTGAAAGCTTTCCGAAAAGCTTAAAAAAGAAGGAGAAGGAGAAGAAGAAGGAAAGAAAGAAAGAAAGACCCCAAGGAGAGAATATATAATCAAGTGTGCCCTTCAGAACACAGGTGACAGACATGGTTTAAAGAAGGGGAGGACCATTTCCACTGGGGAAATCAGCATTGTTGAGCAGATGCCATGTGCCAGGCACTGTGCTGGGTGCTTTATGGGGCTGGGTTTTTCCAATAGCATAGTGGGGGTCACACACATCATTCTCTTGCCTGTGCCCCTGGACTCACGGCCGAATGCCCGCATGAAGGGCACTGTCACCTGAACAACAACCACGGCAGCATCAGCTACAGCAACATGGACAGAAGCAGGTAATGTTACTGAGAGCCTGACCAAGATCAGGCACAGGATTAGCTTTCTACATGGAGCAATTAGCTCAGCCCTGAGGACATCCCGATTACAGAGGCACTATTATGATAATCCCCAATTTACAGCTGGAAAAACCGAGACTCAGTGACTTCACAAAGAGACCACAAAGAGAGAGAGAAGGATATCTGGGACCCAAATCCCAAGTCTGTCTGGCTTCAGAGCCCTTGCTTATAATAATTAGAGTGGATGATCAGAGGGGATAAAAATGAAGAGCTGCTTCACTAAAGTTTCCACGGAACCCAGAGAGCAAAAAAAGCAGTGTCAGCGGCTATGGAGGTGGAGGCACACTTAACACAGAGCCTCAGGGAGCCACGTGCGGACTGAGCTGGCCCTGCAGCTCCCAGCATCCACCACGCCCAGCCATACATGGCAGCCTGCTGTGAGGGCAGAAAAGGAGGAAAATTGTACAACTGACGCAGGAACCAAGAAAGAGAACTTCCACTTTCCCCAACCATCCCTCTCCCATCCCCAAGTCCTGGAAGTGTTTGGGAGGATTCCGGGGGTTTGAGGGGAGGGCTGGGGCCCCTGCTGAGTGAGTGATACTGTGTCTTGAGAAATATGAGATTTCGACTGTTGACAGGGACACTGTTTTTACTCCCAAACTGGTGGGCCTGGGAAGTCAGTCCTGCATTTACAGCGCATGAATTGTTTGTTTGGCTGGTGGGTCTTGTATCTTTTTCACATCTATATAGGTATTTTCTGAGTTGGAGTTCAAGCTTCTTTCATGCAAAGGCTTCCCCTTCTTTGTACAGGATTTTGCAAAGTGTTGCATGAATGTCAACGTTTTGTCTGTTTTCTATCATGATGGCAAATATGACTAAGAGAGAGGAATCTTCTTCACAGAGCTCTTTAGTTCCAGACGACCCTCTCCTTAACAAATGCTTGGTGTATTTTTCCTAGAAATGAGGGAGGTGTCCCACTGCTATTTTTAAATAATTGGGTTGAGTATGTTCACAGTGTGTTAGTTCCTTTGTCTAATACGGACACATAGATTTAGTGGGCTTGAGCCCCATCTAGACCATTATTTGCCATTTGACTGCCTGGCCATCAAGCAGATTGCTTTATGATCTGATTGGATTGTTATAGACTTAACCAAAGTAGCAAGAGGAGACCGAAAGATGATGGCTCTCAACAGGCTCTCGTGTCACTGCTCTAGGACTTACAGTGGATCCCTATTGCCCTTTGGATTCACCGGAGACTTTGGTCCCCACTCTCCCTCACGCAGGCTCCCCTGCTGTGTGTACTACATTTCATGCCTCAGCCCCTCTCTGCTCTGGGGCCTCTGCCCCACGGGGAGCTCTCAGGAGAATGTGTCTCCCTTCCCACAGCCAGCAGGCTGCGGTAACTAAATGAAGACATGCTCAATCAATTTGTAATTAACATACCATTCAAAGGCCTGACAAGCATCACACATTCTGAAAACCAAAGACAGGATTGGGAAGGACTGTTTTCAAGAGTGAAAAGAAAAAAAAAAAAAAAAAAAGGCTTTAAATAAGGACTGTTTACATTTGTCAGCATTTCTACCTGAAATAATAATAATAATAATAATAATTTTTTAAAAACGGAGAACAGAAGCAGCCTCTTGAAAAACAGCCTGTTCAAAAGCACAGAGCTATATTAAAATACACACCAGCACAGACGTTCTATCACTTTAAAAATGTTTTGAATGCCTGATGCCAAGCAGGATGCCGGGGGTTTCTTGCAGCCAGCACCAAGTGTTGAGGAAACATCAAAAAACAAAAAACAAAAAACAAACCCTCCATGTTGACTCAGCCAAAATAAACATTTCATTACTCCCATAATAAAGATGACTTCTCGATTGAGTAGATGAAATTCCAGTTAGCTAGCTTTCCAGGTTGTCTGTGTAGGCAGTTTTTAGAGACACAGCATAATAACATGCATGAGAAAGTATTGAATTCGACTGGCTGGAGGCAGATTGAAGGAGAAAGACAGCACTGTGAGTTAGTGTGATAGGCCCTAGCAGGGAATTTGATGGATGCTAGAATCCATCCCGGACTAGTGTGCCCTGTACTGGGTGCTTTACTAACAGTGCCCAGAAACTTAAAAATAAACGAATTGTTGAAAATGTGAGGAGACTCTTTCCAAGGAACATGCTAAAAATCTCAGGGTGGTTTCTGGAATTTTTAAGAAAGAAAGAGAGAGAGTGGGGGGGTGGAAATAAGGAAGGAGAGAGGAAGAAAAAGGGGAAAAAACAATGATTTAAGTGGCTTTGTAATTCCCCCCCATTCTCATGAGTAGCAATCACCCATACATTCTTCAGGGCTTTCCCTCATATTTTATCTTGTTTCATTCCCATCACAACCTCGAAGGAACCATTCTTTTAGCAGGGAAATGAGCACACAGAGGTTATATGACTTGCCCACGTTGATGCGGCCAACAGATTGAGGAGTGGGAACCACAGTCAATCTCTCCAACGAGCAAAGCCAAGAGGGCCCATTCTTTATTGTAGAATGAACCCTCCTGCCCCTTGCCTGGTGTCCCTCTGTCCTTGTGTTGCTGTTCAGGTCACATATGGAATGATTTAGAGAAAGTCTTCTGAGGGCAGGGCCATGGACTTAATGATGACCATAGGTCCTGGCCACATGATGGTTTCCTTGTGATTCTAAAAGTGCATAGTGTGCCTCTATGGAAACAGAATCCCTTGTGCAGGAAGTTGGGATTGGGCTTGGATTCTTATTGACCCAGTTGCACATGTTGGGAAAGGGCATAAAAGGAAAGGAACTGATGTTCACTGACGGTCTGTTTTCCTACGGAGAACTCATTGCTTTCAACCAGTGGCCCTCACCTGAACTGCTCCACGTGAAGTCCAGTTGACAGAGTGAGAATTTAGGTGGCTTCTTCCAAGAGTCTGCACCAGAGGCTCCTCATCCCCTAATTTTCTGGGCTCAAAACTCTGTTGGCCTCTATACCCCTCAATCCCTTATGGCAGGTGGGGGATGGAGACCCTTAGAGGGTATGGGGGTGGCTAGGAGGGGTCTTTGGAATGGGTTTCTCTCTCCAATACTCAGATCATCCCCTGGAGAAAACCTGCTGCCATTTTTGACTCTGCAATCATTTAATGTGGTGAAAAGTTGCCATAGCAACATGATTTCTGCATCAGGTTGACATAAATTCATGCTTGCCTGGTGTGAAACGAAAAATTGAGCATTCAGTCTCCACCAGAGTACTTATACATAGGAGCAGATAGAAGCTACAAATCCTGACTTTATTATTATTATTTTAAAAAAAATTAGTATGGGTTTGAACATATGCAAAAGTAGAGGCAAATCTAACAAAGCTTCACTGTCTATTGCCATCTTTAATAACCATCAACATATGGCCAATCTTGTTTCATTTCTACCCTCCCTCCTTCTCCAGACCTCTCCCACTGCCTTATTGTTAAACAAATCCCAGCTATCATGTCATTTCATTCACTAATACCTCAGTATGAATCTCTAAAAGGTAAGGACCCTTTTTTTTTTGGCCGCACCGTGTGACATGCGGGATCTTAGTTCCCCGACCAGGGTCAAACCCATGCCCCCTGCAGTGGAAGTGCGGATTCTTAACCATTTGCCCGCCAGGGAAGTCCAGGACCCTCTTTTTAACAAATGATTCTCACATGAGTAATAAGTAAAAGATAAAAATAAAGAAAGATTTCAGAACACAAATTCTGCCTTTCTCCCAAACTAAATTATTTAAACTGCATCTATTCCCTTTTATTAATATCTCTACTTCAGACACTATTTATATTTTGGCTTAAAATATAATAGCACTTTGTAGCAGGCAACGTTCCAAGTACTTTACAAGAATTATCTCACTTAATCCTACCCTGTGAGGTAGATAATATTATCCCATTTTGCAGTTGAGGAAAATGAGGCACAGAGAAGGCTTAGTAACTTGGCCAATATCAAACACTCAGAATAGGTAAATGACCAAATACATTGTTTTTGGTTCCTCATCTGGGCTAATCTTACCATTGAAAAGGCTGCACATTTAGCTTACAGTTTGCAGCTTGTCCAGTGCCTGCTTTCCTGTGCTTTGCACTCCCGTACCTACTCTTAAGACTTGACATTGAAACCTTACTGAGCCCTGGGATTGACATATACACACTACTATATATAATATAGATAACTAATAAGGACCTACTGTACAGCATAGGGAACTCTACTTAATTCTCAGTAATGGCCTGTATGGGAAAAGAACCTAAAAAAGAGTGGATATATGTATATGTATAACTGCTTCACTTTGCTGTACACCTGAAACTAACACAACATTGTAAATCAACTATACTCCAATAAAAATTAAAAAAAAAAACTTACTGAGCAGAAACAGGTCACTGATGACCACCTATCTTTATGCCCACAAAGTATATTTTCAACTGTGACATATATTCTATTAAATCCTGAGCACTATCCTTCAGTGGAAACTTCTGGAAGGTTTTATCCCTGAGAAGCAGAGCAGCGAGGCAGCCACCATGCTGGGTGATATCACTCAATCACTTATTGGCTGTCCTTCGGAGGGTGAGTTGCTGAACTCAGCTCCTGGCGCGTACCCTTGCCCCGTCAAAACCTTCCCACCTTGTATTGCAACCATCCCCTTACTACTAGTCTGTTTTCTCAGAGGCTTCTTGAGGGCAGGAGCCAATCTGCCATGAGTTGGTTTGGCTGTTTGTTCTTTTTCTGTGTCTGAGCATCGAAGCTGGCACATAGTTAAGTACTCAATAAATGAGTTTTTCCGGACATTATGATTCTCTGAGTTCTTTTAATTTTTCTTTCAAATCAAGCAAATAGTGATGTATCTGGCGGTGACTGAAATTCAAAATAGATAAAAGCAGCCACGTAATTCAGAGAAAATACAGATTTTTAAATTGAGGAGAAAGATGTTCCTGTCTGATTTTCCACTATGTCTGCCAACATTGACGTTATTCTATATACAATTTTCCAGTGCCTCTGTAGACATAGTCTTTGGAGTTTATCTTGGAAAAAAATAGCAGTATATTATCTGAAGTTTAACATTTAATATTTTAAGATTTAAGATTCTTAAGTTGAATTGCCGCTACTAATAGTTATTTTAGGTTTCTAAGAGAAAGGCAAATATATAGAACAAGAACTGAAAAAGTACAATTAAAGTCAATATTAATAGAATGTACAGGCATTTCCAAGTTATCCCCAAATACTTGCTTCACACTTAATAATACAGTAAAAAGATCATCCAAATTTTCTGAGACTGTTCTGGTTTCAAATATTTGCCCTATTGCTCTCACGTGTATTTACCAGATCAGATACCAGGCTTTGGTTTGGAAAATACAATTACTGTACACAATGGACTAATAACAATATTAAAGTTGTGCATTGACTCAGCACTCCTCCTTCTTACACAAGCTTGTGCTTCTTTCTGTATTTTATTCCAGGTGACAGCAAATATTGAAAGTATCTCATGTGATGTTGCTGGGATTATATTGAAAATGATTTTTAAAAAAAATGTAGCTGTGTAGCTTATATACTTCAAGCTGTTTCCTGAGAAATAGAAATAATCCTAGGCAAGCACTTAGGTGAAAAATCAGAAGTCTGGTAATTTGCTCTGCACTTTTTGCTTAATATAAAACCAGAAAGCAATTTAACATTTAACATATATGTCACCCATCACCTAGTTTCTGCATTTTTGTCAAGAAAGATTCTATAAATGGTATTCTTCCTTACTTTTTAAAATTTATTTTATTGAAGTATAGTTGATTTACAGTGTGTTAATTTCTGCTCTGCAGCAAAGTGATTCAATTATACATATACATATTCTGTTCCATTATGGTTTATCACAGCATATTGAATATAGTTCCCTGTGCTATACAGTAGGACCTTGTTGTTTATCCATTATATATATAATAGTTTCCATCTACTAATCCCATACTCCCAATCCATCCCTCCCTCACCCCCCTCCCCCTTGGTAACCACAAGTCTGTTCTTTGTGAGTCTGCTTTTGTTTCGTAGATAAGTTCATTTGTATCATATTTTAGATTCCACATATAAGTGATATTATATGGTATTTGTCTTTCTCTTTCTGACTTACTTCACTTAGTGTGATAATTTCTAGGTCCATCCATGTTGCTGCAAATGGCATTATTTCATTCTTTTTATGGCTGAGTAGTATTCCACTGTATATATGTACCACATCTTCTTTATTCATTCATCTGCCGATGGACATTTAGGTCGTTTCCATGTCTTGGCTATTGTGAATAGTGCTGCTGTGAACATAGGGGTGCATGTATCTTTTCGAATTATAGTTTTCTCCAGATATATGCCCAGGAGTGGGATTGCAGAATCATATGGCAACTCTATTTTTAGTTTTTTGAGGAAACTTCATAATGTTCTCCATAGTGGCTGCACCAATTTACATTCCCACCAACAGTGTAGGAGGGTTCTCTTTTCTCCACACCCTCTCCAGCATTTGTTATTTGTGGACTTTTTAATGATGGCCATTCTGACCAGTGTGAGGTGGTACCTCACTGTAGTTTTGATCTGCATATAAAATGGTATTCTTGACACTGAGAGGTGCGTGTGTGCGTGTGTGTGTGCAGCTCATTATTAAGGGATCTGAAATTCCAGCTCAGCTAACTGACTTCTTTGCCATCATTGAGAAATTGCTTAATTTGATGTGGCTTGCTTTAATCTGTCAAAAATGGGATAACATATGAGTCTTCATATATTATCATGCTTAGGAAATGCAGACGTGTCTAGGCAGTGATTCAGTGTTCAACAAATATTTATTTGTTAAATATTTACTCTTCTGCCTCAAAAATAATCATAGACGCTATTCCAGGTTCTGGGACCCTTTACTTCCTGACCCCACACCCCCTGATTCTGAACTCTGGGGTTCTATTTTAACTCAAGGGCAATAACCAGGCAACTAAAAATATGTATACTGAGCGCACAAGAAAGGTCGGGAACTGCGGAAGCCATAGTGACAGTCTCGTGTGTGAGAAGAAGGGGAAGCTTGTCTGCTGCCTCTCACAGGCCCTGCAGGATGCGTTGCTGTCAGAGAGCTTGAGAACAAAATTCTTGAGCTTGAGAACACTCCTCCTGGACCCTGCACCCCAGGGTGCCCTCCTGAGCCTGGCCCACACTGGAAAGGCTCTGGCTTCCGTTGCAGAGTGGTGGTCCTCCTACAAGGCACAGCCTCTCACTGGCCTTGTCCCCAGATGTCTTCGCTCCTAGGCGTGAGCAGGCAGGGACTTTGGCCATACGTCATTGTTGCCAAATGCCAACTTTAACAAAATTGTTAATTGTGCTTTCCTTCAAAGCAGAGTTTTAGTGTGTCAGTGTCAGAGTTCAGAGAAGCAGCGTTTATACTTGTGTTTAACCAAAGCTCATGATGCTGCACAAGTCACTGACACAAGCGCTGGCCTCACTTCCCAGTCTGCAGAGTTCACCCTTCAGGCCTTTTTCAGAAACATTGGGAGAGCAGGTGGAAAAGTCAACCAAACTGAAAGTCAGAAAGCATGGCCTTCATCTGAGAGGAAAAAAGCCTTTTGTTGCTGCTGCCACGATAGCTCAGGAGAAGCGTGGGGTAAGGTCTCAATTTTACCTAAGAAATGACACCTAAAACTTTATATTTGTTTTTATTGATGTAAAACTATAGTCTCTGAAATCGGTAAGGCCCTTCCTTCTGGTATCATTTATTCTAAATGCAGGCATAGGGACTTCCCTGGTGGCTCAATGGTTAAGAATCCACCTGCCAATGCAGGGGACAAGGGTTTGATCCCTGGTCCAGGATGATCCCACATGCCATGGAACAACTAAGCCCGTGTCCCACAACTAATGAGCCTGAGCTCTAGAGCCCGTGAGCCACAACTACTGAAGCCCGCGCGCCTAGAGCCTGTGCTCCGCCACAAGAGAAGCCACCGCAGTGAGAAACCCACGCACCACAACGAAGAGTAGCCCCTGTTCGCCGCAACTAGAGAAAGCCCACACGCAGCAACGAAGACCCAACACAGCCAAAATTAAATAAATTTATTAAAATAAATAAATTCAGGCATAATTCTATGGACAGTAAATAGCAATTCCTGGGATGGTTTGTTGGAAGAAACCAGACTTTGAGAAGTAAAAAACCCAAGAGGTACCAACTTATTCTAAATAAGACATGACCCCAAGATAGTTAAGTGGGTCATCCGTAATAGTTAAATTTATTGAGACGTACTATGTTGCAGGTACTGTGCTAAGGCTATGACATGGATTACCTAGTTAAATCTTCATAATAAGTAGGAAAAGTACTAGTGTGGTATCCAGTTTTTAGAGGAGGAAACTGAGGCTTGGAGGTATAACCTTGCCCAAGGGCATGCAGCTAGCAAGTAGTAAAGCCTGCCAGGATTCAGATTCCCCCCTCACTCTGTTGCCCAAGCTCTCACCTGCCGTGTCACACCATCTCTCTCTAGGCTATGGGTTTCTCTCTCCATCAGCACCCACCCCAATCAGGCCATCTGAGTCAGTAAGAGTGATTTCTTTGTTCACAGGTATTAAACTTAATACTTTGGCTCTTAGTGTGCCCAGAAGAATAAGCAAAGAAATTGGCAGGAGTGAAATGTATCTTCTATAATCCATTTTCACAATTCTTAAAACTCCTTGAGAAATTTTATAATAGTTAAACATCTTAAGCTAAATGAGGTAACTAATTCTGCACATACTTTATTTAAGGATTGGAATGTGTGTTCAATTTAGTTATAAAGTGACGTTCCACAGAGTGAATGCTATTTTCCCACCATTAAGTCTATTTTTCACAGGAAATTTTCCTGACCTAAAAGTGTTAAGATTATAGGAATGATCATATAGGACACCCTAGAAAACCTAGAAATCACGCTTTCATCATGCTTCCAAGTTGGGTATCACCCAAGTATCCATCTGTAGACTGGAAATCTCCAAATTCATGTCCCCTGGATACCTCAAACTCTTGTATCTGAGATCAGACAAGACATCTTCCTCCGCAAACCTGCTCTTTCTCCAGGGTTCCCCCTCGGTCAATGGCTCTACCATCCATCCAGTCCCCCAAACGGAAACTTGGGGTCTTCCTTCCCCCTCATCTCTCCCTTACTCCCCACATCCAATTGCTGGCCAGGCTTTGTCTCTTCTTCCTCTGGAGCCTACCTTCTCTCCGTCCTTCTCAGCTCAGCTCTCCTTATTACTCACCTGGATCAATGCCACATTTTTCCTCAATACCCACATTAGGCATCTTCTCTGGGAGGTTTTTTTGCCTCCCCGCACCCCTCAGTCTGGGCTCCGGTAAGTTCACTCTGCCTCTTGTGCCCTCCTCTATCAGCACTCATCCTGTCCCCTAATCGCATGTTTACTTTTGTATCTTGCCCCAGTGCACTGTAAGCTTCTCGAGGGTGGGGACTGTGTCTTGTTTGTGAATAGCCAGCTCTGAACAGAGCCTGACACTTGGTCATTACTCATTAAAGTCTGTTGAGTAAGTGGAGGAGACTTTCAAGTGGTCCTGTCTTCAGCGTTCCTGGGGGAATCTTGTCAGGATCAGTGTGTGATCACACAGCTTATCCACTTGGGGCTTGGGGTAGGCTCGCCAGGAGTTAGATTTCCTTTTCGTTTATATCTCTTTTGTGATAATAAAGAAGAACACAGCAAAATCAACGGCATTTAGGACAATGTTATGAATATTATAGGCCAGAAAAAAGAGCTTGTTAAAGAACAATGGACAGGTCAAACAGGCTCAAAACCTAGGGATTCGGTTTTTAGTCTTCATGCAGTAACACATCTGATTTTTACATTACTGAAAACCAGCATATAATACACTACTGGCTACAGCAGCTATTCAAAAATTAATAACGATAAAAACAATAATAATAATATTTATCTCTTACTAAATGCTTCCTATTCTGAGTGTTATGTGCATATGTCATTTAATCCTCACAACAATTTTATAAAGCTGGTATTAATATCCCCATTTAATAGTTGAGGACACAGAGTTAAGTGACATGCTTAAGGTCACCTGCAAGTCAGTGGTGGCACCAGATATGGACCCAGCTGTCTAATTTCAGAGGCCACTTTTGTTAGTCACTGCTGCCTGACCCACTGCACACAGGACTCTGTGGTTCTACTCAGCCAAACTCTCAGCCATGAGTGACAGCTGCTGAAATACAATTTGTAAGCATGTAGAAAAACACAGACTGTTTCTGACATCCTTTCTGATAGTCACAGCTTACCCAAATTCAGGCAAATAATCAAATATCACACATGCTAACTTGTTCAACATTATGTCTTTTCTTAGCTGTAAGTAAAGGTAGACTTCATTAAAAAGGCATTACTCCTCAAAAAAATTCATTCTCTTTCTCCACAGAATTATCTTTCTGGAAGATATTTGTTCATATTACTTGGTTTGGGTAGGAACTGAGATTTATTTTTTTTAGAATGGGTGGAAAATATATTTATGCTAATTACACGGATCTTTGAACCTTCTTTTTTCATGGTAAAAGAATGAAAATCAAAAAACAAAAAGAATGAAAGTCATCTGCTTGCTGCTACCCACACCTTTTGAACAGTCTTCTACCCTAGTTGGCTTGGTTTTTACTTGTGAACTGGGAAAGATAACATGGGCCAGAATTGTGTTGGCACAAAATGGCCTGACTCTAAAAGCTATAATAGCCAACAATTTCTTCTGAAAGGCAGCTCCTGGAATTACTGACAGAATCATCCTCTGACATGACCAGCTTCAACTAAATGTGGTCAGGGCTCCAACCCCACTGGGCTTCTTAAAAATAGTCATGCATGAATAGTGAATAGCAAAGAGGAGAAACACAGCCATAAATTTTACATTTTCTCTCTGATGTCCATTCCTCTGTATTACCAGCCATAAAAATATGATCCACTGAGCCTGCTAGCATGAAATAGCACTGAAACGAGAGGAAATTAGATTCTATTACAGGCATACCTCAGAGATATTGCAGGCTCAGTCCCGGACCACTGTTAATAAAGCAAATAATGCAATCAAGCGAATCACACAAATTTTTGTTTTCCCAGTGCATATAAAAGTTATGTTTACACTATACTGTAGTCTATTAAGTGTGCAATAGCATTATGTCTAAAAAAAAATGTACACACCTTAGTTAAAAAGTACTTTATTGCTAAAAAATGCTAACCATCATCTGAGCCTTCAGCAAATAGTAGTAGTAACATCAAAGATCACTGATCACATATCACCATAACAAATATAATAATAATGAAAAAGTTTGAAATATTGTGAGAATTACCAAAATATGACACAGAGACACGAAGTGAGCAAATGCTTTCGGAAAAATGGCACAGATAGACTCGTTTGATGCGGGGTTGCCACAAACCCTCGATTTGTAAAAAAAAATGCAGTGGTGTCTGTGGAGTGCAATAAAGCAAAGCACAATAAAACGAGGTATGCTTGTAACTGAGTGCTTCACTCACCTGTTAACTCGCCTGTTACATGTTCTGGGTTATAGGGTCCATGCTCACAAGGGTATAAGACCTTTATTTCCTTTACCAGTTCTAAGTTTGTTAACATCACTTAAAATATACATATTTGGGGGTTATACCATGTGTCAAATTCTCAAGGACTTAAATGTGAAACACCTTTTTTTTTTCTTTTTACAATTAGGAGAATCAGTGAGCTATGATAAAATTGCTTAAATGTACATAAAAACAATTCCCCGAAGAGCTGTGCATGAATGAGTGCATTAATTATCACTTCAATATTAAGAACTTAAAAATGAAGAATCTGTTTTCTAAAATTGCTAAGCCACCACAGTAAGCGTCCTCAGATTGACTCATTGCCCCCCCCTCCCGTTTGTCTGGTTTCTTAAGGAGCATGCTAGACCACTCTCCATAGAGAAGAAAATGTTCTAGAATAAAGAACAATCGGTAGCTTAAATTAAGATTGTTGAACTAACGGATCAACAGCTCATTAAGATAACAATAGGTAAATAACTCTTTAATATCTTTTGGAACTGAAAATTTTAAAATATTAAGTTGGAATTGAAAGATTTGGGGAAACATTTAGTAAATTGTGTATATATGTGGGAGAAACTATATATCAATGATATTTGTGTGACAACATTTCAAATGTAAGATTAGATGTTTTCTATGCAAAAGTGGATTATATTAGGTATATGCAATTGTCGAAACTCATAAAACTATAACTTGGGGTCTCTGCATTTCACTGTATGTAAATTACAGTATACCACAATTTAAACAGATCCTCAGACTCTCAAGGTCATCAAAGACAAGGAAAGTCTGAGAACCTGTCACTGCCTAAGGAGATGTGAGGATTAAATATAATGTGATATCCTGGATGGGATCTAAGAACAGAAAAAGGAAAATTTAAAAATGAATGAAATCCAAATGAAGTATGTAGTTTAGTTAATAATAACGTATTAGTATTTGTTCATTAGTTGTGACAAATGTACCTCATTAATGGAAGATGTTAAAACTAGGGGAAACTGGGGCTGGATATAGGAAAACTCTGCCACTTTTCTACGAGCCTAAAACTATTCTAAAAAATTTTAAGCTTATTTTTAAAAATAGAAAAAAAGCAGGATGAGAGGGAGTGGGGAATGGATAATATATATGGCAGTCACCCAAGACCCTACTGGAAGGTCAAGAAAATGAAAATGAAAACGTCTGTATACATTATCTATTTCAAGCAGTGAATTAGCCATAAAAAGCAAGTGTTTTTATTTACTGGACATTAGCATCGAATAGATGCCCTCCTACCAGATTTACTTTCCCATGATAAAACTGAAGATTATCATCATTACCATTATTTTTTTTAACTGGACTAACGTTAAAAAAGGTTGTACACATACAAATGGCAATGGACTGGATAAACAGTACAGCTTCTATTTTCGATGTAGCAGATTCGTCATTGTAAATTATCTAGTGCCACTGTTCCGTCCTGTTTAACTCCACCACCCAAGACTTACACACATTCTTTATGTGGGTAAAGAGAAAAATTCACTTCGTGCCTGCCAAAACGTTTTCTTCTCAGGTGTGAGTGTGTATATAGAGAGAGATTGTGTGTAAAGAAAACTGGCTTACAATGCCATCCGTGTCTCTGATAAATATGCCTTTATGCTATAATCCATTATCATTATAATAAAATCCTGTTGATCACCCTTTTAATACGCTGTGAGTCTTCCTCATTTTTTGGTGTCGGTGCTAACCAGCCCTCGAAGCCAATCGGATGGGCCGAACCCAACTGTGAAGCAATGTCTGGTGTCGCCACATCTGGGCCTGGGTGCCGGAGGCGAGGACTGCTTTGGTACCCGTAGGATGTAGCAGTACCTTCCTTTGTGGCGCGCAGCTCCATTGGGAGCATCCCTTGCGACGAAAGATTCCTTTTTTCAGTTAACAGTTCTGGTACAGAGGCTGGTGGAGAGGCCCAGAGCCGACGTAGACCGAGACGAAGATGAGGAAGACCAGGCGCAGGAAGAGGCCGGCCGCCGCGGCGGCCCAAGAGAAGAGCTCCTTACGCAGCGCAGCCTCCCGCAGCCCGGACTGGCGGGCTGTTGCGGGCCCCCGCGTTGCCATGGGAACCGCGGCGGCTCCTCTGCGGAACCAGACGTTTATTACCTGAGAATCCGCGCGCGGACGCCGCCCCCACCCCCCGGGCCGGGGGACTCGCATCTTCCCCGCCCGCGTCAGCCTTGCGGGGAAAGCTGAAATCGGACGCGGCGCGAAGGACGCGTTGCAAACGCTTCGTAAGCGTTGCTTGGTGGCCTGGCCGGACGCCCCGGGTGGAGGCCCATGCGAGATCGGCCCGCGCAGCCCCTCCTTCCCCGCCATTCCGGCGCGTCCCCCAGGGCCGGGGTGCGACGTGGGCCTCAGAGAGCCCCTCTCGCTCCGCCGACGCCCTGGGACCGCGCCCGGGGGAGGAACCGCAGCGCGGCGCCCCGCAGATGGAGACAGAGGCCCGACGTGGGCGTTTTAGCAGAACCGTCCCAAAGCCAGGCCGCGTTTACTCCTCCTGGCCCTCGCCCCGCAGGCTCTCCAAGGGGAGGGAGGGAGCTTAAAAGACATTTACCCCCGAGTCCTAGCCTAGTTATTGGAACACTTCCCTAACACCCCGGCTGTCCCGGGAGCTAGAAACAGAAGGCAATGTGTGGGCAATTAATAGTGACAACAACGGGGCCCCGGGAACGCTCGCTGCCCGGTGCCGGGCCGAGGGCTGGGCGGGAGGCCCTGCGAGGTGCTCGGCCCGGCAGCCTTCGGGACGCACGGACAGCGGTTCCCGCGGGGCGCGCCCACACCCAGGCCCGACTTCCACCGTTCATATAATTAGGAGAAACGCAGAAGGCGGACGGTCTCCATTTTACCCACCACACTTTTTCCTCCGGGGTCACTGGCGAAGCCCCTGGCTCCGGAGACATCCGGGCTCCGCGCCTGGGCCTGAAAAATCCGCCTCCAGGGAGCGAAGGTCTTGTCGCTCCAGGCTATAAATATTAATAAGCTGAGAGGCCCGGTCATAATTATCTCCCATTAATTGCAACTCAACCAAAAATCCAGCCTCCTGCCACTCAGGGCCCACTAAGTCGGGGTTGCTGGGTTTTGGTGTCAGGCGACTTCCTCGGCGCAAAGTCGTTCTTTGTATCCTCCGCCCAACATGGAAACCGTATGCTGCGCTTGTCGGCGTGTTAAAATCACCCTCGGAGAGATTCGAGCCGACGGCCCTTCGCTAGCCTGCCTCCCCGGCCGCCTCGTGCGCCCTATTTGTCTCCCTGCCACCAGGCGACCTGGCCTCTATCCCCACCCCCGACCTTACGCTACTGAAGCAATAGTGTGAGGGATTTGACGAACGGGCGGGGCCGCTCCGGATCTGACCCGAAGGCACCTGTGGCGGCCCCGGCCCCGGGCGAGGCCTGCGGGCCGCGGAAGGGCTCGGCCCCGCTGCGCCTAGGAGGGCAGTCCTAGTGACCCGGGCGCTCCTGACGGCAGTCCCGGCCACACGGTGCCCCCGGGCGTCGGAGTCCTTCCGCCCCGCCAGCCCGCTCCTTCCCCGAGGGCTCCTTCCTGTACCCCCAAGGAGCCGAGTGCGGTGGCGAAGGGGCGTCGGGCTGCTGGGGGCTGCTGCTCCGCGGCTCAGCGCGCGCTCCCCGGGCTTGGAGGTTGGGGTGAGTACATGGGCTGCTGCCATTCACCGCGCATACTCTCATCCCGCCGCCGAAGCTGAGAACTGGGGTTTCGGAGCGACGCCGGGGATGCCCAGCTCCGCGCTGGCTGCGCCCATTGCCCAGGCCTCCCGGCGGCGGGCTCGCAGATGGCCGGGCGCTGGGAGTCGCAAGGAAAGGCCCGGGGTGAGGGCTCCCGTCGCTTCCCGGCCCGCGGGCCCACATTCCGGCCCGTGCCTCCGCTCGGTGTCCCGGGGGCTCGCGGAGCCGAAAGGAGGCCCCTCCTCGCTCCCCAGGCGCAGGAACCAGCCGCGGGAGGAGGCTCTGCGGTACCCAAAGGGTCCGCGGCGCGGGAGCAGCGTAGCCGCGCTTCTCCTGGGAAAGCGGTGGAGGCCGGGCGCCCTGTCGGGAGGACGCACCACCCATCGGTGCCTCGAGGAGGCCCAGCCATCTGCGCGTGGATGTAGTCAGATTTCTAAGGCACCATGGTAGTCCAAGAGGAGCTGCCGCATTATTTCTCGTCCACTCATTTCCACTTATTCGAGGAGTTGTGTGCCAGCAAAGAGCTACCGGTGACAGAGAGGTGCTGTCCACTTCCCAGCGAGGATTATGAACATTTAAAAATATTTATGGTCATTTACTCGATTCATTCCCATTTAAACTGCATCAAGAGGAAAGTTCAAGATGTAAAATAAGGATTTAGGCAAAGCAACTACAGCAGTTAAATTAGTACCCATTTTATGTTAGCAATAATTAAAAATGCAGACCCATCAGGGAGGCCCAATTAAAAGACGCTCACTACGTGTATGTGCTATTCAGCCGGAAGTGTCGATCAGGGTGACCTGTGGTGGTCACTGAGTTTCATGAATGTTAGCTGTCCACTACAAGGACAAAAGGAAATCCACCTCGGAGGTCAGATGCTTGGACTCTATTTGAACTGTAGGCAGTTTCTCCAAGTCACTCCAGAGGCAAGATCGGCTTCTTTGCTGATCAAATCAGTTTCCTGTAACAGTAACATAGGCGCCAGGGTCTGGCAGCAAGTAGTTAACTGAGGCTCAGCGTTGGGGTGGATCCCATTTTGGTGGTCAGGGCAGGGGGTCAGTGCTACCACCATCAACACTGTGGTTTTGCATCTTCCCCTCTCTGCTTCCTCCATCCAGCACCCAGGTCACCTGTGTGGGAAAGTAAGCCTGGGAGGAGGTGATGATGAGGGCACCGAGCTGTCAGACAAATGGAGGGGGCAGCAGTGGGCATCTGGACAGGCGTGGGTTTTATTATTATTCCTGCCCCCAGCAGGTGTCGAGTGATTGTAAAAGACACAGAGCTCTGTGAACACGACGTGGGGTTGGCCTTCTCTAAAGAGAAATTTTGCTTGAGTTGCTTGGTTTAGAATCAGGCCTAGAGGCTGCGCAGAGTAACATTCATTCTGTCTTGAACTTTTCTTTCTGCTGTGGTGGGTGGAGGCAGGCAGTGGTGGGAGGTGGGCAGCTACTAGGGCCACCTGTCCCTAGAGCACAGGAGGCCATCTGGAACTCTGCTAGTGGGAGTATTTCTCCAATTTTCTTGGAAACTCATCTCCACCAAGAAGGGTTTCACGAGGCTGAACAATGGGCATTTTGACATTGTTCTTTGCTAATGGCAGTTTTGGAATCTTTCTTTTAAGTAAATTTATTTATTTTATTTATTTTTGGCTGCGTTGGGTCTTTGTTGCTGCGCGTGGGCTTTCTCTAGTTGCGGCGAGCGGGGGCTGCTCTTCATTGTGTGCGCGGGCTTCTCACTGCAGTGGCTTCTCGTTGCGGAGCACGGGCTCTAGGCATGCGGGCTCAGTAGTTGTGGCTCACGGGCTCTAGAGCGCAGGCTCAGTAGTTGTGGCACGTGGGCTCAGTAGTTGTGGCACACGGGCTTAGTTGCTCCATGGCATGTGGGATCTTCCCGGACCAGGGCTCAAACCCGTGTTCCCTGCACTGGCAGGCGGATTCTTAACCACTGCGCCACCAGGGAAGCCCCTGGAATCCCTCCTTCTCTCTCTGTTTCTCTCACCGCTATGCCCCTACACTCACAAATCTGCTCTTTTTGTATTTTGTGGTAACTTTGTAGCTTGCTAAAGATCAAAGTCATGTACCAACTTGTCTGTCTGAAACCCTACACACAGCTCTAAGTCCTCTCTGGCAGTAAAAGTCTGGAAGCTGTTTTTGAATTCTGCTGGCTCAGCCTCACCCTGTTCCTCCCAGGATGATGCAACACTAGAATAGGGCCCAGAAAGCTGCTGGTCTGTCACCAGCCAGCTGAGTCTGGCTTCGAGGTGCCAGACTGGACCAAACAAGAACTCTGTTGAGTGATCTTCCCTCAACCCCAGAGCTGTGACAGGAATCACAATATAACACCTTCCGTCTTTGTAGGGCTTTAGAGCCGACAGCATTCTTGCGAGTTCCTTACAACTCCTTATTATCTGCATTCACAGATGGAGAAACTGAAGCCCAGAGAGGTTAAGTGCTTAGGCCAAGGCCACATGGAGAGAATAGGGATCTTGTGAGTCTGACCTTGGGCTCTTGCTACCACACCTGTCACTTTAAAATCAGCAGTAGACACTGTGAACTCTAATCAGTATATCACCCTGGAATTCAAATTGCATCTCCGCTTTGCTTAGCAAACACATCTCTTAGCGGCAGAGAGACTAGTGGGTGCCTAACAAGAACCAGGGTGCATGCAGTGCAGCCAACAGGGCCAAAGACAAGCGGGAGCCAGGCCTTTCCACAGTACGTGGCCTTCCAGCTGGAGGATGTTCCCTGAGTAAGAGGAAATCCCTTTTTATAAAGACAGCGGCAGGACAGGGGATTTCCCCCTGGTGGTGATGGGCCCCCCTGTTTCTCCTCTTCCCTCACCTCCACCCTTGCCTGACTCAGTGGACACTGGCCCGGGCAGCTGGCCTTGATTATCAGTGCAGGTCATGGACTGGGACTTTTTTTTCCTTCTCAGAAGCTACAGCGTGTGACGTTTCTTAGCACCAGACATTCAACAACCTCAGAACAGTAATGCATCCTGAGTTTTATATAGCGTAGAGACTGGGACACACCCGCCATTCCCAGTCTTGAATATGCAATCTAATCTACGCCTCTCACCTGGCTAGGTCTTGAGACAATGAGACTGGGATCTACAAGAAGTGAATGTAGTCTTTCTCTTTTTTGCTTGGATTTCATATTTGCTACTTAGAGTACCTCATGTCCTCAGCCCAGTGGCATGAAAAATATTGAAATGAGGTAGGAAGGTGTATTGGAAGAAAGAAAATGGCATTTTTTGATGGATAGGGCTGGGGTTAATGAGCATTTGAAGATTTGTGTAAACTACTTATAAATGTATGAAAATTACAGCTCAGCTGCTATTCACCAAAGCAGTGAGCCTAATTATCTGGCAACTGTGCTAAGCACTTGACATGTACTGACTCATTTCACCTTCATGACCACCCTACAGGGTAGTGACTATGGCTGTACCCACTTTACAGGGGAGAAAACTGAGGCACAGAGCCATTCTGTAACAGTGCTGGTAAATAGCAGAGTCGGGATCTGACTAAATTTGGTTCACCTGTGAATTAATGCGAGCCATCAATCAAACAGGTTTAGCTGGTTTATCCAAAGCTGTGGTCACTAATGCCAAGTGGCTTCATTTGGAAAGTTAATTCTTCACTCTCTTAGCAAAAACACATTTCACGTTTTCTTTCTCCTCCTTCCTCCCTGCCCCTTCCCCTTCCCCGTTGGAGCTGAGATTCCTGTGGTTGAGCCTGGAAGAAGGTGGCAAGTTGTTAAAATGTGATGATTTGTTGCCATTCATTCCTCTTCTAACCTCTGCCCCAAATGGCTCCGAATGCAGCTGGGCTTAAGTGTTCAAAGAAAATACATGTTACCAGCCATTCAACATCCATTGTGCCTTAGGTCAGTGGTAACAGTGTCTTTTACACAATTGCATGTATCAATATTTAGTCTACAAAGCATATTCTCCCCCGGCCTCTCATTTTAGATGTTTCCTCTTGGCACTTGGGGCCTTATCTCGAAGTATGGAATGGAAGGCTGGCTCCCTGAAAGATCCCAGGCTAGGCCAGCCTGCCCCAGATAGAACCCAGTGACTCACTGTGCCCTCGGAAGGAGAAAATGTAAACGTGCCGGCCTAACAATCAAAAGGAGGCAGTTTTACCCAGACACTTTCTTCCAGGGTTTTCCCTTCATTACAACTTGTACTATCTGTTCACATTTCAACACGTTTCCCCTAAATTGTTCTTATCCTCTCCCCGCAAATCAGAGTTTGGAAACCCTACCATCCATGGCGCAGAGATGCTTTTCTGCCTCTTCATCTGTCCTAACAATCCATTTTTCTCTTGGGTGACATTCAGCCAAGAGACTGAATCCAGGATGTCAGAGTAATTTCTCCAGAAAGGGATGTGGGTTTGTAAAAATTTCAGATGGCTTTTTTCTCTTTCCCTCTTTATTCCCGTCTTTGGCAAGACAGAAGGTGGGATGGTCCACATGCAGGTTTCTTCCTATGAGTAAAAGAATCAAGTTAGGTTCCCATGTGCCTCTGCGCTTTGCTGCTGTGTCTGCTCTGTTAGGACAACTTCCAGCTTTCTGACCTCCCCCTGCCTTTTTTGCAGGGCTGGGACGAGGGTGAGGTGAATGAGGTATGTGCCTTGGGCACAAAATTTCAGGAGGTGCCAAAAAACTCAGTGATCAAGATGCATATTTCAATGCAACATTAAAATCAACATCAGCACAAAAAATCCACGATGAACAAATAATAAAAATTTTCAATAAAAACAGTATGACTGACATTTCCTTTTGCCTCAAGCTTCAGTCCATCTTGTCAGTGCACTGCTTTCTTATTTATCTTTCTCTTAAATCAGAGGAAATGAGAGAGGCAGCAGGGATAAAGCTGACTGAAACTGATGTAATAAACCAGAGAAACGAGATGTGGACAAAATGAAACCAAAAGTAAAATAATGCGTTGAAAACAAGAAAAAGAGAATGAGAGGGAATGCCTAGATTAATATACACACAGCTTTTTACCGATGCCAATTAAAGATTTTCAGAGAGAACTGTTTGACTCTCAAGCTATCATCTTGTTTCAGTGATTATTAAAAACCTTGCTGTAGTTTAAAACGTTTTAGACACGTGTGTATTTTCCCCAGTCCTACGGACATAATTTTTTGGGTAATAATACTCTGTGTTTTTAGAGTGCTTCTTTATTTTTCAGAGCACTTTTTTGCATATTATTTCATTTATTCTTCTCACATCGAAAGAGTTAGATAGAGCATGTTATCCTTTCTCAGAAAAAATGAGTAGGTGGGATTGGGGAGGAAAAGGAAAAGTTGTTTTCTGAGTGCCAGGCATTGAGCTACATGCTTTATGTATGTTTTCTTATTTATTTCCCATTTAACCCTGAGGTATGGATATGATCAGCTCCTTTTTACAGATCAAGAAGCTGAAATCCAGGGGGATTGGTTAATTAACTAGTAATATTCTCAGAATATTTATTTGCTAAAAAGCATATGGTATCATATTCTCGTGCTTTTGGTTGTTAGTAAAACTTTTAAAAGGCTGATTACACCAAGAAGTTACTGTCTAGTAGCTCCAAATAATGTATAGCTCCAAAAGCTTTTTTATGCCTCTATATTTAGTCAGAGTAACTCTTAAGATTTTCTCTTTGCTTCTTCTGAATAGTCTGTATGTATCTATGCCAGAATGAGTCAACCTCTAAAGTGCTAGTTTGATAGAAATACAGAGACTCTCTTAAAGTGGAAATATTTTGAACTAAGTAGATGTAAATGATTGGTTAGGAAAGTGATTTAGTCTTTTCTCTTCTCTACAAAGTACATTTGGTTGATTTACTATGCTAAGTATACGCTGAAGTATGGAATCATTCTTGTGTGCCCTGATCTTGGTATACAATTTATTTTGTAAATAGAAGTGTGACAACATTAAAATCATGTTTAATTAACCACAATCCCCCTACCCTTATACAACTGTTTTATTTTTGAACACTGCATTCACATGAAGAATTTCAATAAGAGTAAGCATATTATTTTAGAGTTTATTTAATATATTATTGTATAAATATCTCATGATTTCTATAGACTTCATACTCAGAAAATATACACTTTAAAGTATATATGATTTCACTTTAGGCTTACAGAAGCCCCAGAAGATAGGTTTTATTCATCTTATTCCACAGACTTGGCATCTGAGGCATTGAGTGTTGGCGGCAGACACAGAAAGGGGCTGAGCTAGGATTCAGTCGGCTCAGGGCACCCTCCCTGACGGGCGCTCAACCACTCTGGGACAGTCCAGGCTGCCACACCTCTACCTTTAGTCTTTTATTGATCAGTTTCAAGGCAAGAAAAACATCTTTATGGCGCTTCGTAGGCCCAGTCATATCGCTCTCTGAAGGGGTTGCAAGAGTATATAATCCTTCTAGCAAAGAAGAAGGGGAACTAGCCTCAACTTCACCCTGATAACCTTGGATGTTGTTATTACTTTAAAAAGATGCTCCCCAGGCAGGTGTAAAAATCACATTGTGGGGTTGTTTTAATGTGTATTTCTTTGATTACAAATGAGGACAGGTATATATACATATTTTTTTACTCTAGTTTATCTCTTTTTTTTTGAATTTTATTTTATTTTTTTATACAGCAGTTTCTTATTAGTCATCAGTTTTATACACATCAGTGTATACATGTCAATCCCAATCGCCCAGTTCAGCACACCACCATCCCCACCCCCCTGTGGCTTTCCCCCCTTGGTGTCCATACATTTGTTCTCTACATCTGTGTCTCAACTTCTGCCCTGCAAACCGGTTCATCCCTACCATTTTTCTAGGTTCCACATACATGCGTTAATATACGATATTTGTTTTTCTTTTTCTGACTTACTTCACTCTGTATGACAGTCTCCAGATCCATCCACGTCTCAACAAATGACGCAATTTTGTTCCTTTTTATGGCTGAGTAATATTCCATTGTGTGTGTGTGTGTGTGTGTATATATATATATATATATATATATATATATATATACCACAACTTCTTTATCCATTCGTCTGTCGATGGGCATTTAGGTTGCTTCCATGACCTGGCTATTGTAAATAGTGCTGCAATGAACATTGGGGTGCATGTGTCTTTTTGAATTATGGTTTTCTCTGGGTATATATGCCCAGTAGTGGGATTGCAGGATCATATCGTAATTCTATTTTCAGTTTTTAAAGGAACCTCCATACTGTTCTCCATAGTGGCTGTATTAATTTACATTCCCACCAACAGTGCAAGAGGGTTCCCTTTTCTCCACACCCTATCCAGCATTTGCTGTTGGTAGATTTTCTGATGATGCGCATTCTAACTGGTGTGAGGTGATACCTCGTTGTAGTTTTGATTTGCATTTCTCTAATAATTAGTGATGTTGAGCATCTTTTCATGTGCTTCTTGGCCATGTGTATGTCTTCTTTGGAGAAATGTCTATTTAGGTCTTCTGCCCATTTTTGGATTGGGTTGTTTGTTTCTTTAATATTGAGCTGCATGAGCTGTTTATATATTTTGGGGATTATTCCTTTGTCCACTGATTCATTTGCAAATATTTTCTCCCATTCTGAGGGTTGTCTTTTCGTCTTGTTTATGGTTTCCTTTGCTGTGCAAAAGCTTTGAAGTTTCATTAGGTCCCATTTGTTTATTTTTGTTTTTATTTCCATGACTCTAGGAGGTGGATCAAAAAAGATCTTGCTGTGATTTTTATGTCAAAGAGTGTTCTTCCTATGTTTTCCTCTAAGAGTTTTATAGTGTCTGGTCTTACATTTAGGCTTCTAATCCATTTTGACTTTATTTTTGTGTATGGTGTTAGGAAGTATTCTAATTTCATTCTTTTACATGTAGCTGTCCAGTTTTCTCAGCACCACTAATTGAAGAGACTGTCTTTCCTCCAGTGTATATCCTTGCCTCCTTTGTCATAGATTAGTTGACCTTAGGTGTGTGGGTTTATCTCTGGGCTTTCTATCTTGTTCCATTGATCTATGTTTCTGTTTTTGTGCCAGTACCATATTGTCTTGATTACTGTAGCTTTGTAGTATAGTCTGAAGTCAGGGAGTCTGATTCCTCTAGCTCCGTTTTTTTCCTTCAAGACTGCTTTGGCTATTCGGGGTCTTTTGTGTCTCCATACAAGTTTTAAGATGTTTTGTTCTAGTTCCGTAAAAAATGCCGTTGGTAATTTGATAGGGATTGCATTGAATCTGTAGATTGCTTTGGGTAGGATAGTCATTTTCACAATATTGATTCTTCCAATCCAAGAACGTGGTATATCTCTCCATCTGTTGGTATCATCTTTAATTTCTTTCATCAGTGTCTTATAGTTTTCTGCATACAGGTCTTTTGTCTCCTTAGGTAGGTTTATTCCTAGGTATTTTATTCTTTTTGTTGCAATGGTAAATGGGAGTGTTTCCTTAATTTCTCTTTCAGATTTTTCATCATTAGTGTATAGGAATGCAAGAGATTTCTGTGCATTAATATTGTATCCTGCAACTTTACCAAATACATTGATTAGCTCTAGTAGTTTTCTGGTGGCATTTTTAGGATTCTCTATGTATAGTATGTCATCTGCAAACAGTGACAGTTTTACTTCTACTTTTCCAATTTGTATTCCTTTTATTTCTTTTTCTTCTCTGATTGCCATGGCTAGGACTTCCAAAACTATGTTGAATAATAGTGGTGAGAGTGGACATCCTTGTCTTGTTCCTGATCTTAGAGGAAATGCTTTCAGTTTTTCACCATTGAGAATGATGTTTGCTGTGGGTTTGTGGTATATGGCCTTTATTATGTTGAGGTAGGTTCCCTCTATGCCTAGTTTCTGGAGAGTTTTTATCATAAATGGGTGTCGAATTTTGTCAAAAGCTTTTTCTGCATCTATTGAGATGATCATATGGTTTTTATTCTTCAATTTGTCAATATGGTGTATCACATTGATTGATTTGCGCATATTGAAGAATCCTTGCATCCCTGGGATAAATCCCACTTGATCATGGTGTATGATCCTTTTAATGTGTTGTTGGATTCTGTTTGCTAGTATTTTGTTGAGGATTTTTGCATCTATATTCATCAGTGATATTGGTCTGTAATTTTCTTTTTTTGTGGTATGTTTGTCTGGTTTTGGTATCAGGGTGATGGTGGCCTCATAGAATGAGTTTGGGAGTGTTCCTTCCTCTGCAGTTTTTTGGAAGAGTTTGAGAAGGATGGGTGTTAGCTCTTCTCTAAATGTTTGATAGAATTCACCTGTGAAGCCATCTGGTCCTGGACTTTTGTTTGTTGAAGATTTTTAATCACAGTTTCAATTTCATTACTTGTGATTGGTCTGTCATATTTTCTATTTCTTCCTGGTTCAGTCTTGGAAGGTTATACCTTTCTAAGAGGACAGGTATATTTTTGAAACATTTGTTAATTTGTTTTTCCTCTTATATGTAAATTGTGGTTAATATACTTTGCCCATTTATTTACTGGGGTCAATTTTTTTAATGAATTTGACTGATCTTTTATATTTTATACATAATGATCCTCATATTTCAGAGCTGATTAAAACATTATCCCAGCCTGTGGTTGACTTTGTGATTTTTTTGTAGCTACATTTAAAAAGGATAGCTCCATGATTTAAATGATCAATTTTGTGGCACTGCCAGATGACTCAGTGGTGATTTTATTACACAGTATTATTTATCAAAACTAACTGAAGTTGATCATTTGAAGTTAATTAAGGGTGAACTTCCTCAACTCTAACAGGTCAAGCTCAAGCTTGGGTGGAATACGGAACATACTTCTGCCATTTTTTGTCCCTGAAACCAGAGGCCCTTAAATAGAATCATGTAACAAGTAAGCATATATAGCCTCTGTGTTTTTCTTTAAAAATAATAACTTACATTTATTTTAACAGAAACCTGCATAGCTATCTCTGATTTTTATGTTTTTAGCTATAAAAACATTTTAAAGCAAAGAACAGAAACAGTATTTCATTCAGGTCAACATGACTGGCCTGAAAGCTTAGATCGTGTTAACTCAGATTGAGTCTTCACTTCCCTCTCCCTGTACTTTCCCAAAATGGAAAAGAAAAATTTTCTGTAATCTTACTAGGTAGTCAGACAGCCTCTGGGGACTACACATGATCATTCTCCCCTAATTATATAGGCTTTCTGACGTGGAAATACCATGTATATCAGAGTTATTTTTCCTAATTTAATATAATCTCTGCCTACATACCTTATATATGTGCATTTTAGCAAGCAACCTTTTCCCCCTGCCCCGCCCTCCCCACATTGAATCTTTTAAGACTCAGTCACCGAGGTATTTTATTTTTGTTTTCATTTTGGTTTACAGATCTGCTCATGGGTAGTTACCAGGGCCCAGGAGCACACCCATGGGGTGAAGAGAAATGGCCTGACCGGAAGGTGTTACTCTCCCCAGCCAAGTTCCCCCTCCCTCCACACCTCCACCACACACAAACCCCCTGTTTTGTGAAGGTTCACCCCTGGATTATTCTCAGTCCTCCGGGGTCCCTAAGAGCAACACCGGCAGCTGGGCTCTAGCCGTAACTGCACCAGGGATGAATCACACTCCCTGTCTTTTTCCTTCTTAAGGTAGGAGAATCTGTGTCTGTGGCCGTCTTGAAAGTTTTCTTTTTTTTGTTTGTTTGTTTTTTCTTCTTTTTTGTTTATTTGTTTGTTTTTTCTGCAAATCTAAGCATAAAAAAGAAATCAGGAAAATAAAACATTTCTAGAGCAGCACCTGTACTTGGTGGGGTTTCAGGCAATCATTGGCCACCGTTAGCGTTTGCCCAGCCACTCTTCCTTTCCAGAGAAGTGGCTGGAAGCAGGGGCCTCTTATTTCTCTTGGAGACCATCAGCTTCTTACCAAAGCTCTGAACCCAACACTGGGTTATGTACTCTTAGAACATCTGAAGGGCTTGCTGAGGCAAAGTTAAAGAAATACAAGTTAGTTGGTACAGGTTACATTTTACTTCCAACGGATGCTACAAAATTGTTCAAAGCACAGTAGCTTCAGAAAACAGGATATCCTTGAACCATGAAGTTAATTTGACCCATGTGGTGTCCAGACTACCAAGGAATCGTACTGAGGCAGGTTTACTGCCAATGTTCATTTCCCAACCGCTCCTGCTGCCGCCCCGTATTCTGATATGCTGCACTCTGTAATCTATTTATCCTTTGGCCTTCCGTTTGCAATTTTGATATCTTAACAGATACTTTTCTTCCTGAAATGTGTCAATGAGCTGACTGTATACCTGGGGCTTGAAATGTCTCTTTAAAATTCTCAACATTCGCCTATCAAAGCAGCTTACAAAGCCCTTCTTTGAGAAATAGGAGTCGGAAACTGTGTCCTCTGCTGGGTGGTGCATCTTCCTTTTAAAGAAAGCCAATTTATTTTAAACCAATGCATTGTTTATATTTTTAAAAACTCACCTGATCTTCTTCTTACATGAAGGGAGGGGGAGCCATTTATTGTAAAGACCCAGAAAAACGCTATGGGAGGAAAAAGGGGTTTAACTCATAATTCTTCAGGTTTGAATTTGGCAGCCAAATACTTGTCATATCAAGATAGTGGCTACGTTCTCTTGACTGCATTCCAGCTTCTCATGCTCATGGAAGACCTCTTCAGCAGTGCTTGGCAATTTGGGTAGAAGACCAGAACTATTGACTCATCTTCTCTGAGGTCAAGTAGATAAGAGCATTTTCTGTCACAGGTGTTCTTCAAAACAATTAAGCTCAAGGGTCACTGGAATATAAAATGAATGCCACATTGATTTAATTGTTAGAAGCTTTTAAATGGAATGGAGGAAGGGCCTTTGTTTCATGAGTTCAGTCATTCATTAAGTAAACATTTAGTACATGCCTGTCGCATGCCCCCAGTGAAAGAAGCATCTTTCTGACACTCCACTCTTGCTGCACCAGAGGAATCAAACCACTGTGGCTGCCATTTCCTGAGCTCATACCAAGGACTCCCCACGTACAATTTTATTTAATATTCTGTACAATCTGTCCAGGTGGGTGTTATGACCCTCATTTTACACACCAGGGAGCTGAGTCTTACACAGCTTACCTCTCTCAAGCTGGTAACAGTGGAGCTGGGTTTGGCCCTACTTGGCCTAACTCCGAGTTTGAGCCTGGAATCACTTTAGGTCCCTGACAAGTTCTCCTTCAAAAGAATACTGAGAATGGAATAAAGATAAGATGGTTGAAACTGAGGAAATCAAGGAAAGTGCAAACTAAAGTCACTTGATGGCCTTTCCTGTCTGTTTGATTGTGGCTGCGGATTTACTTTTAGGTCATGTTATTTCACCCTGTTGTTGCCTGTTTATTTACTAAGTCATCACTCTTTAATTTAAAATTGTAGTAAATGTATTGTTCTAGGCCTCTGGTCATCAGTCGCCACTGGTCTCTAACACCTTGCAGCTTCTCAGGGCTTAGGGAAACCTGACCCACCTCCCCCAAGGAGCCCTCCTGGATCACTCAGCCTTTTACCACATGCTCCTCCTGAACTATTTTCCCCTTCATGACCAGGGCGGGCCCTCTCTCCTCCACTGATTTTGTATCCTCTCTGGTGCCTTGTGCATGGTATGTTCCTAATAAATATTTGCTAATAAATATTTGCCATAGGAATACCACTTAACTGCTTTTGAGCAATCACAGAGGTGAAAAGGGCTGAATAGATTCATGGTGTGTCAAGTTCTCTGAGAATAGTAAGACCTTGGCAGGTGGAAAGGCTCTACCAAAAATCACTGTCAGTTTGTTGATACCCCAAAGGGACTGGCCTGGTAGAAATGAAGTCCATGGTTCATAAAGACCAGATAAATGTTTTATATGGAAAATAAATTAGCAAATTCACTGTCAAATTCCAAATGGCCAGGAAGAACTGAAAGTCACAGTTTAACTTCCTTAAAAATCCTGTCACCAGCAGCCAGATGACAGAACCTGTCAGAAAAACCACGTGTCGCTTTGGAAACAGATTGCTCTCTGATACACGGCATTCTTTCCTGGGCCCATCCCTGAAGACTGGAAGAAGAGTGAAATCTCGCAAAACCATTTGTCATTTGACTGTACAAAAGTTTCCCTTTAATTCTGAGGGTATTTTGAAGCTAGGTAGATTTCCATCTATGAAGAGGAGTGTCTGTCATGGGAGTCTTTTATAGGAAGTAAAATATATTTGAAAATTAACTCCGATTACATCATTTCATGTAATTTGGGGTTTTGCTCATGGCAGACATGTTATGAGTCAGATAGTGCAGACAGAGCTCATTTCTTTGTCATAAAGACTTCCCAAATCTGGCCCTAACTGCTAAGCATATCACTATTGAATCAACATAATGGGGAAGTAAGAATTGCCGCACTAAAAATATGTCAAAATATTCCAAGAGGCTGATAGAGCAGTGATGAGAGAAAGAAAACAGTATGCTGGTAGAATGAAATGCCGGGTGGAATAAATGAAACTTGCTCACAACCCATCTGTTCAACAGCAGGCATCTATTGGGCACCTCCTATTTGCCAGTTGCTATGGTAGGTGCAAAGAAGCAATATGAAGTTGATCGACTGATTGATTCTTGGTGATGTTTTCTTTCTTTTCTTCTTTCTTGGCTGCGTTGGGTCTTCGTTGCTCCTCGTGGGCTTTCTCTAGTTGCAGCGAGCGGGGGGCTACTCTTCGTTGAGGTGTGCAGGCTTCTCATTGCGGTGGCTTCTCTTGTTGCGGAGCACGGGCTCTAGGCGTGTGGGCTTCAGTAGTTGTGGCGCATGGTCTCAGTAGTTGTGGTGCATGGGCTTAGGTGCTCCTAGGCATGTGGGATCTTCCCGGACCAGGGATCGAACCCGTGTCCTCTGCATTGGCAGGAGGATTCTTAACCACTGTGCCACCAGGGAAGTCCGCAGGATGAAGTTGATGTAGCTGCTGTTCCCAAGAAGATGGTGGTCAGCAGAGCACGCCCTGCATCGTGAGAAGCGCTTTGATGGATGTAAGTGCCCCATGGTCCTTTAAGTGTTCCCTAAATTCACTTCTGGAAAATCAACTTCCTTGAGTCTCTCATTCATGATACCTCACGCTGAAAAATCACATGCAAATAGAATATTGATCCTTTTAGTGCCGAAGAAACGGCACCTGGTGTCTCTGAGCAGCCCTATTTACTAAACGGAGCCCTACATTTTGGGTTTTTTGCTCAAATGAAACATCAGCTTACTATGGCTCATGGGTGAAACTCAAGGGGGACAAATGTCCAACTTAAAAATAAAACCTTACTAATACAAAAGAAAGCAGGGCATGATAAAAAGAATATAGGTATTAGAGGCCGACAGATCTAGGCGCAAATCCTTGCCTCAGCTGCGTGACAGAGGGTGGATTTCTCAGCCGGGCACATAGTAATTCGTAGCTAATGTTATTGATGATTGTATTATTAGTAATGAAAGCACTTAATTTATAGGAGCAACTGCCCCCAGAAGGAAGGGACTCAAACCGCTCTGATGGTACGTCTGGGGGCTCGCAGGGAAGCAGCAGCGCTGTGAGTGATTTGGAAGAAAGGATTTATTACAGAGATTAGACAATGGCAGGCTGCTGCCGCCCGAGCCTGCGGCGACCCCGAAGTCCATGAAGTGGGCAGGGCTGGCAGTTGGGAAGAAAATCTGGAGGCAGATGGGAGGGAGTGAGGACTGACTGGAACCCACAGGGCTCTGGAATCTGCATTCTCTCTCGCTGATGGAAACCTTGAGTCCCAGGAGGCCTGCAGAGGAGCTGGTCCTGCATGCACAGCTGCCCAGGCCCCAGAGGAGTGAGGCAGGAGCTGCAGGAGCTCAGTGGGAGCCGCAGGAGCTGCCGGCCAGGGACTGCTCCACCCTGACAGGCCAGGCAAGCCAGCAGGTCACAGGCAGGCACTGCAGGGCCTCCGCTGTCCTACCCTGACCTTCAGAGTGTCCTGGCTGCCACTTCGCTCCTGCCTTCCAAGTCCAGTGCAAATTTCTCCTGGCCGAATCTCCTTGCTGGGAAGAGGGTTCAGGGGGACAGTTTCAGCTTAACTCAGGTGACACAGAACAAACCTCCCCAGGTGGGAAACGTGCGTTGCCCTGCGGCTGCAGAACGGGCTTCTCCGCCTTCCTCTGGTTTCCTGTCCCTCCTCACTCTGCCCCCATCCCCCACACCCCAACCCCGACCCTTCACACTTTCACAGGTCTCTGTGGAGGACTCACTTTGTTCCAGGGACTACATTAGATTCAAGGGATAAGATTGTGAGAGAAAACAGCTGTGGTGCCTACCCTCGTGACTTACCGTTGAAGGGTGAGAGACATTAATTGTATAACCACACACCTAAATGTAAAATTTCAACTATGGTTAATGCCAAGGAAGAGAGGGTACATGGTCTCTTGAAAAGGCACAAAAGGAGGATTACCCCTAACCTAACAAAAACACCTGAAAACTCAGTGATTAAAGTATCACTTCTCTAAAACCTCCAGATTTATCTAGAAGCGCTGATAATGCTATTGATTCTCATCGACTCCTAAGGCCAGTCTCAGACCACCACCATCACTGATACACAACCATCATAGTGGACCAGAATAAGGGACGCCGAAGATGATATCAAGATCTGGAGAGGTTTCTCAAAGTTGTGTTATTTGGCAAGCTAACTTTTTAGGGAATTCCAGTTCATGTACCTACAGAAAGCTGAGTCACTGAGAAGGGGACTGGAATGGAAATTTCATGTAGCACCCCCACCCCTGCCATGTTGCTTACCCAAGGTGCCAGTAGGACATCCCATTGACTGAATCATTTTGCAATGGTAAGACCTGGTACAACTCAGATTACTGTACAAAAGTGGCACCTCAGTTGCTAAATGGACAATTTAAATATGCTCCAACTTTTTGCAAATGATGAACTACTTTTTCCAAGGTAGCATCCAAGTACTGACATAATGCATGTCAGCAACTTGTTTTTCTTGTTCTCTAACTGCAGCACCAGGCATAGTCCCTGCCTCATGGTAGGTGCTCAGTATGTGTCCTCGTAAGCTTGGGCTGCTATAACAAAATACCATATTCTGGGTGGCTTATAGACAACAGGAATTTATTTCTCACAGTTCTGGGGGCTGGCAAGTCCAAGATCCAGGTGTTGGCAGATTCAGTGCCTGGTGAGAGTCCACTTACAGGTTCTCACTGTAACCTAATAGGGAGGAAAGGGTGAGGGATCTCTCTGAGGTCTCTTCTGTAAGGGCACTAATCCCATTCATGAGGGCTCCACCCTCATGACCTAATCATCTCCCAAAGGCCCCACCTCCAAATACCACCACATTGGGGATTAGGTTTCAACATATGAATCTGGGGGGGGAGGGACACAAACATTCTACAGCAGTAAGTATTAGCTGAATGAATGAATCCACCCAATGATTGGTTGGATGTCAGGGTCTGCCTGGCATGTCAGGTTGCTAAACTGTAGCGTTTCACCTTCTTCCAAAAATAGGAAGAGTATAAAAGTTTTCATACTTGAGTCAGGACTTGCCCAAATCAAGATCTTTCTGTGTCTGGGAACTACCTTTGCCCTGATTACTAATTTGTCTTTGACCTTCAGCTCTGTAGTGGCCTTTGGGTTCTCTAGACCTGGGTGGGGAGAGTTGTCCAGTGTTGACTCACCCCTTAACCACCTCTGATTAATCACCTCTGATTCTTGTAAGCCCCGCAGCCTAGCTTGTCCCTTTGGTTTGCCCTGCACTCAGTTTGCAGAGATTCAGCTTTCTGTTTCTTGATTTTTGTTTCATCTCTGATTTTACTCCTGCTGCCCATTCCCCATTGACTACAGTTGTCAAACTTCCAGCATATGAGGACCAGTGTACCAGCTGAGGGCCAGCAGGCTGAAACACCACGTGTGGGTTGCCCGATGTCCACAAAGTGGCCACCAGCATGGTAGGTGCTGCCAAATGGTGCTATCACAGACGTCCCAGGAGTGATTTTCCAGAGCTACACTAGGTGCAGAGTGAAGAGGCTAGTCCTGGTCCTTAAAGTTCTTTTGAAATTTGATGCTAATTTTGGTAATATTTTTGCTTTAAGAAGAGAGAGAACTTTTCTGATTATAAAAGTAAAACATGCTCATTATAGATCATTTGGAAAACATAAAATGTTATAAAGAAGTCACATCATTCTTGACTTACTATCCGGAGATAATCACTGTTAACACTTAGACTTGTTTAGATGCCACAAGGTAGGAGTCTTGCCTTTTGGTGTACATGTCATACAAGCCACGGGGACCACTTCCTTCCTAATCAAGGGCACTGCCCCTCTTGCCTCCTGCATACAGCCCCAGAGCTGGGCATTACAGTCCCCGCTGCTGTCAGAGCATCTTCCTAGAGCACGAATCTCATCTTGTCACTCCCCTGCTTAGGTCTTCCGGTTCTTGAGAGGAGGACTTGGGCAAAGTTCTGCTCAGCAGCTCACAGATGCCTCGGTAGAAACTGGGTGAGGGCCGGGGGGCTGGGGCAGGGGTCTTTCCCAATGAGAGAACAAATGGTACCCTCCGCATCATTGCATTGTTAATCTGTCCTCATAGGACACAGGCTTCCTCTCCCAACCTGCCATATTCTCAGGGAATAACCACCTTCACATCTCACACTAGGAAATCCCCACCCAAAAGTCCCACGTGTGGAAGATTCTATGATGACACCTCCCACCCCTTAAGGCAGTGTGGGCTTTATTGCTTGTTCAGACAGCTGGAAACAGCTGTGAGTGGGGGAAGCAGAGCTGTCGGCCTGAGCAGCATATTCTCTTGTTTTGATGGTCATCACCATTGTCTTTTGTTTACAAACTGTTAGAGCAAATATAAAACACTAAATTCAAATCAACTAGAGAAGCTTCTTAGTCCAGGCAGGGATTCAGAGTCCCCGCACAGAACCCTGTGTCCGGAGGGGCCTCATCTGGTCCTTGTGATGGGGACTCGCCAGCCTCCTGGTGAGGCTCCCAGTGAGGCAGCACAGCCTCAGACCCAGACCTGGGTTTCCTGGCAAGTCTGTCCCCTCTCTCAAGGTCACTAGCTCAGCTTCTTCCTCGCTCCTCTGGCCTCACTCAGAATGGAAAAGAGCTGGCCAACCTCCTTCCTCCTTGAAGGTGGTTATTGAGTTCTTTTGCACCTTCCCTCTGTAGCCTGTAGCCCTTCGTCACTTACTGGGCATCTGAGGTTCCACGTCAGCATGAAAACTCATTACCTGCCCACCTGGTTCCACTGGCTCAGCTCCTTCTTGGAAGCAGGTGGCGTCTCCATGACGAATACATTAAAAAGAAAGAACGAAAGAAAACATTCCTGGTTTGTTGTTAGACCGGCTTCTTATTAGAGACCCAGTCCTCATTCGAGGTTAAGTAAATCCTTAAACCACGTGAGGGAACTTCCTAGGCAGAAAATAATCTTTCTTGTCAGACTGTCAGAGGCAGAGATTGAAAAAGTGTACGTTGCAGGATAAATTAATTAGGCAGCTAAGGGAGATATAAATATTGCTTAGTTACGCAGATGCAGAGGTGTTTCTCCTTCCTGGGTGGCAGAAGTCTCGGATGCTGAAGGCAGGGGTGCAGAGAGCTACATTGGTGAGACCTGTGCTTCCCCCCGTCCCTCCCCCCTGGGCAGTGCTGGCCTGCAGCGGAGCTGCTGAGCTGCTCTGGGGAGGGGATGTGCATGGAATAGTGACCACTAGTAACTCAGGAAGAAACCATCGGCAATTAGTGGTGTGGGAGTGCTCGTGACAACACGAGGGCCTGGCAGAGATGTCTGAGGGGAGGGGTTTAGGGTGAAGAAAGAGCATTTCCAAATGTGGTCTCCAAGTTAAAACATTAATTTCAATGCCTTTTGATTAATTGCTACTACGTCGCTTGGGTCAGAAAGAGGATAGACTTAGAGTGAAAGGAGGAGAGAGGAGTGAGAAGTAAGGAGAGAGGGTAAAAGGACTCAGACATTTACAAAGTAAATGAAAAATTGCCGGGTGAAATTAGACCAGGCCTGCAAGGTCTTGGACTGCTGGGAAACACCAGTTCGTACCAGGTTGTTTAGGTTGTTAAAACAACTGTCACTGGACAGGAAAGAAAGAGCTGGTTCAATTTTGGCAGCTTGATAGACTTTTTAAAAAACCTCTTTTGCAAGGTTGATTTTAACATAAATCTTGAGCAGGCAGAACATGTAAAACACCACT
The DNA here is from genome assembly GCF_965194825.1 of Balaenoptera physalus. Taxonomy (NCBI): domain Eukaryota; kingdom Metazoa; phylum Chordata; class Mammalia; order Artiodactyla; family Balaenopteridae; genus Balaenoptera; species Balaenoptera physalus. The sequence goes on from NC_138883.1 coordinate 167,042,223, forward strand.
CAGGCCATTACAGTTATGTTAAGGTTTTATTTTCTCCCGCCAACAGGATCTCTCTCTCTCTGCTGATACTATATGTGTCTGCCAAAACCATATAAAAATCATTCATGGAGAAAAGTTTCCAGTGCCAGCAGCCAATCCAGTCCTTTCCCAAATCTGAAGTTTAACACTGGCCTGGAGACTGGTAGGAAATAGATGTTAGGAAAGATGCTGAGTGAGGGAAGCTTGAAGGGAAGATGAATACATTCAGTGTCCAGTGGTCCCAGCCTCAGGGGAAGGACGCAGGCCCTTCAATTCATCACAGCTAAAGCTGAAAAGAGACAGAAGTTTGCGGTGTTTCTCAGTGATGTTTATCTTCTCATCTGTCAGGAGTTGTTTTCTGCCAACAAGGAGAAGCTGCTTAAAAAACCCAACCCAGGCCAACCCTGCAGTTTGCAATAATCAATACGTACATTTGCACTTTCCCCATACATTTCCGCCTACACCAGTCATCCTGTTTCTCCTCCCCCTTTTAAAATCAGGATGTATAGAGAGGGTCATAGGGAAAAAATGATTGTCTATAGTAAGTAATGGCTTTGATGAAACACACACATACACACAGACGTTTCCCGTGGCATTTAGAGTAACACAAACTTGCCTTGAGCTGGCAGTCATATTTTTATACTGTGGCATGGGCCATATACTCAGGACCGTCGAGACAGATAAGAATTCTGAAGTCCCCGGTGATTACACTGTGAGAGGAAGCCTTTGTTTAGCTCGTGGCAATGTTCACAGGACAATGGACTGCCAGTGATATATGCAGATGTGTCCTTTTCCCATTACTGAAAGTGACCTTTATGATTAGATTGGAATAGCAACATCAATTCCTGGGTTAATATGATTTATTGGCCTAAAGGGAGGGAGTGTGTTCTCCTAGTAAGATTTCAAAGTTCAGAATCAGACCCGTCCAATTCTAACCTTCACCGTGGCCCCAGGATTCTTGCGTGGCTGGGGACATCCTGCACCTTCCGTGCTGTGTTTGTTCTTTGGAAATCAGGGGAAACCACCTTTCCCAGGAGTGTTAGGAGCCTTTAGTAAGAGTTTCACATAAAAGTCAGAAGAGATGGATTAAATACTATCATGACATATCGGATCCCCCTACAGGACCCTTTTCAGATTACTTCTAAGCCCCCGTGCCATTGCCTGATTCAGGCCAGATTTAGCGACATGCATGTCAATAAAAATGATTATGAAACAGAGTTAAGAGTTATTGATCATTGGCAAAACAGTCCCATTGTTTTGTGTTTTGTGGCAAAACACAAAAAATGCAAGAAGGTGATTTTCCTGGAGGGGCAGTAAGGCCTCACCGAGTACCCCTCCCCCTCCAGCCATCTCCAAACGGACTTTCCTCTCACTTCAGGGGCAACGGATTTAGCTGTAACGTTATCGCTCTTGCCCTGTGATGACACTTTACGTTTTTGAAATGCTTTAAAATAATTTGACCAGTTTCTCCAAGTCAACATGGATTAAGAATCAGGGGGAGACAGACTGACTTAAAGACACAGCAGAGCCAGCGTGTGCTGACAAAATGCCTGCAGTCACTGGCAAAGCTAGCAGAGACGAATGTGGATGCACTTTTTACTGATTTCAAAAAAAAAAAAAAATTAAAAGTAGTGTTATCATGTAAGGAAGAGAGCATCAGCTGCTGTTAGAAAGAGGAGATTCCTGACACAAAGTTAAAACAAAAGGTAAAGACAAGGTTTGCAACTGTGTGAACATTTATACAGGTTACACTTACTGTTTGCAAATAAAGAGCCACGTTAAAGCTCTACTAAAGTGTATCCATCGAAAGAAGTTGCCCTCACCTTGTTAAAATATTGTTCTGTGTGAAAGAGACATCTGGCTGGGTTTCCCATCCATAGGGCTAAAACAGTTAAGCATTTAATTGCTTAGAAAGTAATCCTATTATTTCAGATTTCGTGCATAATGAATTCTTTTCTTCCTAATTTGAGGACTTATGAAGGGAAATTGAGATTCTCTGGTAAATTTATTTTTGAAAAGGCACTTGACAGATGTTGTAACATCTAAGCAGCCCCGGTCTCAGGAAGAGGCTCTTAGCCGCAGATTGATGATCGGGTACCAGAGGGTGAATGTGTGAGACCCACATGACAGTCAAATGAGGTGATGTCTGCCTTTGGATCTGAGCATGAAATCACCATAAAAACAAGACTTTTGAGAAGCAGGACATAAATGAATACTTTGTTTCATCAAAACATCTGATATTTCTCAGAGGAAGGTGTGCATTTGAGGAAATGTCTCAGTCCCGAGCATTTAACAGTCAACTTGCACACCTATGAGAAGTTTGGGGGAAACAGGGCATGCCTTTCTTTCACAATTTCTGTCACAAATGACTGGACCAGCAGGTGATTAGAAACAGAGGAGGGGAGAAAAGGACAGATCGGTGAGCGAAGGTGTTGGGTAGAGAGAGGAATTGCAGGCGCCACAGAGCTCCCGTGACGTAACGCAGGTGTCAGTAGGGATTTGTTGTTTGCATGGCTGGGGTGGATGGAGTGAAAGCTTTTGTGATCCCAGAGAAGGTCAATCAGTGCTTTTCCTGTAGACCCCTGACCCCACCACCTTGGATCACTGGGAAATGGGGAGTTCTGATTCAGTTGATTAATATGCCCTAAGTGAACCACTTAATTTCAGAAAGGTGTTCAAAGGCCCTAATAACATTCACACCACACAGACCCATCCAGCCATGATTGATGCGACTCTTTGGTGAGTCATAAAGCCCTTTAGGATAGTGCAGTGCCCAGGCATCATTTATCATTGCACAGTTCAGCAAAGGCATCTGCCAACTCTTGCTTTCAGATAACTTTGATTCTTGAAAAATAGGAATTTATTTTACTTACATTTTTATTCTTGCTTTTAGATAATGAAACATGCTATTATCCAATCTGTGCTTAAAGTTTTAACAGGAGGATTTTGTAGGAAGGGGCCACCACAGCGCTGACCTTTGTTGATGGGTTTGACCTTTGCTAAGTGGGATTCTGTTCAGTGGGCTGCTGGCAGCTCTGAGAACGGGATCCTCTGGAAGCGAGAATTGGCTGATTTAAGCCACAAGCAAAAAACTGAGATTTGGGAATTTATGTCATTGAGTTTCTCTTTGTGACCTTGCCTATACTTACAATTTAATGAGACTGACATCTTTTTTTTCTTATACTTTTTAAACTTTTTCATTGCTCTTCAAAAACATTTTAGGAAGTTTTCATTATTTAGCTTTCAAATTTAGTAAAACATCTAAGGATCACTTAGTCACAACATCCAAGAAGCTGAGATTTATTCTCGCTCACCAGCCTCGTGCCTCTGACTTCTCAAGATGAGAACACACACACCAACATGCTTTCCCTGAATACCTACTACAATAAAGCTTATTTTTTTTCTGAGTTGCATCCTAGATCCTCTAAAGAATACTCTGACAGAGGATCTGCACACATTTTACCTAAATCAGGCTGGAAGTCATTAGCCAGAGAGGAAGGTTTCAAGAGGATGTTGAGCAAGGAGCTGGGTGATGATGAGGCAAGTGAAGGTGAAGAAACATATGTCTAAGATGTTATTACGACGCCTTCAGATACAGTTCTCGTCCCAGCAGAAAACCCATCAGAGCCATGTGTACACCAGGTCCTGCAAAGCTGTTTTTCTGTCGCTGGAGGTGAGAGTCTGTCACATCATCTGCCTGGGAGAAAATTCTCATCGGAAGGTTGGTGTGTGGGGTGAAGAGCCAGCCTCCTTCCTCACCTGTGTTTTCGCTTCCTTCCCCCACAGAGCCCAGGCTCCTGAGGCAGATCCCCAGTTTTATGCAGTTATAGCCCTCTCATTGCTGTGTTGCTTGCTTTCTTTTTTTGTTTTGTTTTAAGGCCTCATGCCGTGCAGCATGCAGGATCTTAGTTCCCTGACCAGGGATCAAACCTGTGCCCCCTGCATTGGGAGCTCGAAGTTTTAATGACTGGACTGCCAGGGAAGTCCCAGTGTTGCTTTCTGTAACTGCCTGAAAAGACATCACTTCGTCTAGGGCACAATCTGATCCTGTTTGGTGACCCATTTGTTCCTACTACCTTGGAACCTACCTTGTCATACCTACACATCAAATCATAACCCCCAAACGTTATCCTTGCTCTGACATATTAGACGTGGCTGACCTTGCTCTGAGACATCATAAGAATACCTAAGAAAGGAAGTTTGAAAGGAAGAATGAACAGAGGGAAGGACCATTTTCTGATAATTTGATTCATAAATAGAAAGGAATGGAAACTGTGGTTGAGGACTGAACGCTGACAGATCTCTTACAACCATCCAGCATCTGCTGTATGGTACTTATCTGTCTTGTTAGATGACTATATGGAAATGGATTCGATTATTCCTTCTAATTAATAAATTAGCAACATCTGATGAATACCCAGAGTCCTGAGCAATGTGGGACACACACACCTACTATGTGCTAGGTCCTAAAACCAGTGCATAACAGAGGTTGTCTCCTTTCATCACAAAGCAACCATGTGAGCTATAGATCGTCCACTTCCTATAAATGTAAAAACGGAAGCTCAGAAGCCTGCCCGGGGTCACGCAGCAGAGCCGAGATTCAACCTCGGATCTGAGTGATTTTAAAGTCTGTGATCTTCTCACGATGGGATACGGAAGAAGAACCTTAAGCTTTCCACTCAGAAATTCGGAGTGTGCAAAGAAGACAAAAGATCTACCCGCAGGCAGCGAGCAGAGAACAGGGGCCCAGACCCTTAGCATAATGGTGCCCAGGACACGGTCCCACCTCCTCAGGAACCCTAGTCCTCCAATGCTGGCAGGACATTGCCGTTATCTTTTATGCTGGGCCGCAAGCTCCTTGATTTTAGTTCATTTACTTTTACATCATCAGTGGCTCACACGAAGCTTAGCACATAGCAGGAGGTGCATACAGTGTATTAGATGAGATTATGATGTCAATTCTGTACTGTCAAATCCTAGAGGCCTTTTCCGTTCATCCACAGATCTTGTTTCTTGGCCGCGCTTTCTCAGGCTCAGACCCCGTTTTATAAGCGTCTGGGACCCAGTCCGCGCGTCCAGCCCCATCCCTTCCTTTGCTGACTGTTAAGGCTGCTCCCTGCACAAGTATCAGGGCTTGCTGTTGACATCTGATTCACATGTTTCAATTGTTTTTGCCTCTGCGAGAATTCTGGCTGGGGAATAACAAATACATGAGAATAAGTGAGGAAATAAAAAGGAGAAAGAAGGCGGGGGGAGCGTCACGTCCTATTTTTCACAAGAAAAGTTATAAATGCTGAATTGACATTCACTCAAAGAATAATGAGGTGAATCTATATGCAGCTGGTACCATCCCTGACACGTGTGATTTAATTCAGCCACGAGAAGGCCCAGCCAGTCAGCACCTAGGTGTTACCAGACTTATGAAATCTGCTCGGGGGTATGGAGAATGTGGAAGTGAGAATTTAACTCAAGGTGAACTCACAACTTTCTCTATAAACACAAGGGCTTTAAAAGCTGCCATGCATCACCCTCTCTGCTTAATGTGCAAGCAGATATATCTAGGCTCGCAGCCACCAGGAGTAAGGAGAACTAGCTGTGTGCTGGTCCCACTGTCTATTACGAGGGCCCTTTGAAGCACAGACACCTGACTACGTCCCCCATCCAGAGGAAGCTCCAAGAAATCAAACCTTAAACCAGTCTGAGAATAAGTTGTTGGTGACTAAGGTTAATGATACTGTATCGTACATTCGAAAGCTGCTAAGAGAGTAGATCTTAAAAGTTCTCACCACAAGAAAAAAAGAATTTGTAACTGTGTAAGCTGATGGATGTTAACTAGATTTGTTGTGGTGATCATTTCACAGTGTACACAAATATCAAATCATTATGTTGTACACCTGAAACTAATATGTTATATGTCAACTATACTTTAATAAATTATTCTTTTGAAGGAATAAGACAATAATAAATAACAGAAAAACCCAGGCAGGGGCAATATGATCTAAGGTATGGCAGGCCATGTGAGGAGGGGATCTTATTCTAAGTACAATGAGAGCCACTGAAAGATTTTATTTATGTGAGTGATATGCTTTGATTTACCTTTCAGGAAGAAGAGAATATACCTTTTAGCAAGAAGGTGCTCAGTGAGGGATGATGGCAGCCTGGACCAGAATGGTAGCAGTGGAAACAGAGAAGTTGATGGAACGAGATACTGTGAAAGAAGAGCCAGCAGGATCTGCTAATTGATGGTATGGGGTAATAAGGGAAAGGAATGAGTAATGGAAGTTCCCAGGTTTGTGGCTTGAGCAACTGAATGAAGCCTGGCGCTTAAACAGGGTGGGTGGATTTGGAGGAAGTGGGTGAATCTGAGGGACATTCAGGAGGGAGAATGAGGAGGATGTGATATTACTGGAGGTCAGAGGGGTGATGGAATTGAGGTTGGGGAGGAATGACTCCTAAGATATTGGCTTATACGCCTAAACAGATGGGAGTAAGATAGGAAACACCGGAGGAAGCCTGGGTTTGCAGAAGATAATAGCATGACTTTAGTTTGGTATTTGCAGGATCTGTAAATTAAGGGCCTTTGAAACATTCAAATGAAGAGGATGAGTAGGCAATTGGCTAAAGTTTTGGATCTCAAAGGAGAAGTCTGGGCAGGAGATATATATGTGGGAGTTAGTTAATGATGTACAGTTGGTAACTGGAGTCATGAAAGTAGTTGAGATTGACTAGAACTGGTTTTATACAGTGAGCAGAGGACCCAGGTCCCAACCCCAGGGAACACCATGTAAAGCTCAGAACTTTCAGGTTTGGAAGACAATGGTGGCTGCCTAATTCTGAATCTTCCCACTTCCCCTCCCCAAATACCTATAAATCCAATAAGGAGAGCAGATAAAACCACACATGACCCACCTCTTCAGCAGTAAGAGGAGACAGAGAATACCACGACGCTCAAATGACCTGTAAGTAGAAAACTAACCAAATTCCAACAGCTCCTGTCCTCACCACATCCACTCACCACTGCAAACCTATGGGTGAGGACAGCAGGGGAAAGGAAGCTTAAGAGACTCAATAAAAAAAGAGCAGAGGGGTAAAGAAGACAGAAAAGTTACCCCCAAAAAGAAAAAGTCCAATACAAAATACAGAATGCAAGTCAGGACTTGGTAATTCATAGCACTGGCTACAGGAGGGCAGCTGGAAAATGTGTAGGAAAGGAAGTGGCCTCTTGGAGAAGTCGCCAAGTCTCCTCCTCTCTTCTGGGGGAGACTCAGCTCTACAGGGAAAGAAGGTACCTATTGGAGATGTGGCAGTGAGGAACAGAAGGAAACAAGGAGAAAATTACAGATCCTGCAGAAACATAAAGCATGCCAATGCCTCCTCCCAGCCTACTGAGGAAATGCGAGCAAAGAGGAAAGCCCAGACCACATCCATACAAAACTATTGTAAAATTAGAAAACAAAGTATTCTGACAGTGAAAATTCTCTCCAGAAAAACAACCATGAAGCTGAAGAAAACTATAATGTAATACTTCAAACTGGATTAAATATGTTCAAACAGCATTTGGAGATTTGATGAAACATCCTGAACCAGAAATACAAAAATGAAGAACAAAAATGAGAAGAAAAAGATAAGATATGAAGCGGGAATACTGAACTCAGGAAAACAATAAGAAAATACAAAATCCTCTCAGAAACGAAGGTTCAATTACAAGGTATCCAAGGGAGAATAGATTCTAATGAAATTTTAATAAAGGATATTGAAGAAAAACATAGGGAAAAAAATCAAGAGACAAAAAACTAGGTAAATTAAGATGTGAAATGGATCATAGAAAAAGTGGTTGAAATGGAGGGCGAAGTAGGTCCAATATTGTTATAGTTGGAGACCCTGCAGAAGATCAAAGCAATGGAACTAAACTAATATTTAAAATTATAATCCAAGAAAACTTCCTGGAAAAAACCAAACAAACCCTGAATCTATCTATTAAAAGGACCTACCGGCATCCATGTTCATAGCAGCATTATTCACAATAGCCAAACGGTGGAAGCAACCCAAGTCTGTCAATAGATGAATGGATAAATAAAATGTGGTGTATACATGCAATGGAATACTGTACTTAAAAGGGAAGGAAATTCTGACATAGGCTACAACATGGATGAACTTGAGGACATTATGCTAAGTGAGAGAGGCCAGTCACAGAAAGACAAATACTTTATGGTTCCACTAATATGAAGAATCCAGAGTAGTCAAGTTCATAGACACAGGAAGTGAAACGGTGGTTGCCAGGGGGAGAGGTGGGATATGAGAGCTGTTGCTTCATAGGTATAGAGTTTCAGTTTTGTGAGATGAAAAGAGTTCTGAAGATAGTTTGTACAACAGTGTGAATGTACCTAACGGTACTGGACTCTACACTTAAAAAATGATTAAAATGGAAAATTTTGTTATGTGTATTTTCCCACATTAAAAAAAGCTGGGGGGGGAGGTGGTAACTAGGCACACTCAAAATGAACCTGAGACGATCAACTTTGAGATATCCTGGGGTATTTGTTATCTATTTTGGTATAACAAATTACCTCCAAATTTAGCGGCTTAAAATAGCAAACAACTATTATCTCACAGATTCTGTGAGTCAGGAATCTACCCGCAGCTTAGCTGGGTGCCTCTGCCTAAAGGTCTCTCATGAAGCTGCAATTAAGTTGTCAGCACTGAGTCTCACCTGAGGCTCAGTGGGATGAGACTGACCTAATAAGAGATGATTGGGGAAACTTGGGTAAAAGGACGGATGGTGAGCATGTCCCATATTTAATTGCAGATCCATGGCTAAAATAAAGATGAGATTATGGGTATAATAATAAAATAGAAACATGTATGTTCTGAGAAAGTAGAAAGACTGCGACTCAAAATGGGAAGAGAAGGGAGAGAGAGAGAGAGAGGAAAGTAGAGAAAGCTTGTACGTTGCTGTACACAATGGGAGTCAAAGGATGCCTATTAAAGGATAGTGAGAGTGCGCATGTGCGGGTACAGACGCAACGGCACGCCGGGTCAAGGGTCAGCCTAGCAAGATGGCGGCGGTGGGAGTCTGTGAGCTGCTGGCCCGGAGCTCTGTGGCGCCTCTGAGCCAGCCCCAGGGCACCCGGTGTTTGGGAGTCACGCACACTCGCCAGGATTGTGACGTTAAAGACTATAGGAAAATTCGAATTGTACGTCATCAGAAAGAGGTGAGTAAAAACTTTGCCATTGATTTGATAGCAGAGCCAATCTGAGTGAAGTTGAGAGTGATAGTGTGCGACGGCGGTGGGGGGCGCTTGGTCACATGAAAGTGTGTAAGCTGAACAAAGCAACAAAAACTGGGAGGTACAGTTATTGTGGGCTACAGTTCAGACAATATCACTGACAGAGTGAATCGCACACACTGGCTCTTTGAATCCTTTGGATGTATATCAAACACTACTCCCTGCTAATATAGACTATACCTTCTTTTTAAGTACATATGAATAGTCCTGAAAAATTATCGTATATTAGGGCAGAAGAAAATCATTGACAGGCTTCATTAAAGTCAGATGTTACTAACAGTTTCTGAACACAATGCAAGAAAGCTAGAAATTAAAAACGAAACTAAAAAAAAAGGCACTTACACCTGGAACCTAAAAAAAAAATTTCTATTCGACAACTCTTGGGTTAAAAGGGAGTTAGAAACAGAAATTACAGAATTTCTGAAAATTTATGATAATGAAAAGTCCATAAAGCAAGAGCATATTACTTCTATTATAAGGATCAATGATCAGAAAAAAATTCATAGCCCTAAGCACCTATATCAAGTAAAAATTTTAAATGAAAATAAATGAATTAGAGTCCCAGTTCAAAAATCTAGAAAAAAAAGGAACAATAAAGTGAACTAAAAGTACAAAAAGATAGTAAAGATAAATGCAGAGGTTACTGAGAGCGAAAACAAAAATAGTAGATCAAATCCATTAATCAGAATTCTGGTCCTTTGGGAAAAAAGTACAAAATGGACCACTAGCTAATTTAATCAAGAAGGAGTTGTGATGACAGAAGCAGAGTCAGAGAGAGAGGTGGGGAGAGAGTGGGAGGGAAAGAGAGAGAGAGAGATTGAAATGAAGATGCTACACTTCTGGCTTTGAAGATGAAAGAAGGGGCCACAAGCCCACAATGCAAGCAGCCTCTAGATGCTGGAAAAGGCAGGGAATAGATTCTCCCTTAGGGCTGTTAGAAGCAATGCAGCCCTTCTCTGGGGTATATACCTAGGAATAGAATTGCTGAGTCCTATGGTAACCTATGCTTAACCATTTGAGAACCTGCCAGGCTGTTTTCCAAAGTGGCTGCACCATTTCACATTTCCACCAGCAGTGTTTGTTCCAGTTCCTCCACATCTTCACCAATGCTTGCTGTTGTCTTTTTTATTTTATCCATCGTAGTGGGGGTGAAGTGATCTGTGGCTTTGATTTGCATTGCCCTAATAACTAATGATGTTGAGCATCTTTCAAAGTGCTTATTGACCATTTGTGTATCTCCTTTGGAGAAACGTCTATTCAAATTCTTTCCTCGTTTAAAAATTTGTCTCTCTTATTGTTGAGTCGTAAGAGTTCTTGATGAATTCTAGAGACAAGTCTTGTTCCTTTGTTTTGAACATCTTTGCCTGATTTTCATTTTCCTTGACTTTCTGTGTTGGTATCTGCGCATTGGACAAAACAGGTGCCTCTTCCAGTCTTCATGGACTGGTCTTGTACAGGAGAAAACCCCCATCAGTCAGCCCACTTAGAGATTCTGGGGGTCTTTATCAACTCTTTCCCTCCTCAGGGAGAAGCAGATAGCTATTGTTTTTGTCAGCTACTCTGTGCTGTGAGGGGGCGGGGGGGAGCTCTGGCATCTCAGTCCAAACCGTTGTCTCTGTTCCCTCCCAGGCAACTAGACTGTGCACGCTTGTCAGATTCAAGGCTGGTAAGACCAGTGCTCGTGCTTCGGACAGTCCTGGAGAAGTTTGGGTGGTAGACGTACACATCAGCTCTTCCCCTCCCTAGAGGGTGCCGACAGCTGGGGTTTCTCATCCACTCACTCTCTGCTAGGCAGGGGAAAGGTCTGTGGCATCTGCCAGCCCAAGCCCCAATTCTGTTTTTCCCCAGGCAGCTAAGCTGTTCCAGACCTGTCAGAGCTCCAGGACTGGCAAGACAGAAGCTAGTCAGGAATTCCCTGGTGGTCCAGTGGTTAGGACTTGGCACTTTCACTGCCGTGGGCCCAGTTCAACTCCTGTTCGGGGAACTAAGGTCCCGTAAGCCACGCGGCCAAAAAAAAAAGGCAGAAGCTAGTCCTCTGAGGAGGCCCCTTGGAGGAGCTGAGGGGGTGCTGGATGTGTAAAGCAATCTCTTCTTTCTGCTGGGTTAAGCAGAGAGCAAGGGGGTCTCTTCCTGATGGTAGGGTGCTGTGCCAGGTACAGGGACTCCAGCGAAAGGGAAACCTGAGTCTTCCTGCTGACTTCAATGAGTCTAGTTTTGTGTTCTCCCAGGCGCAGGAGCCTTTCACTTGCTTCCTGGATGTCTCAGAAAGAGACTTTGTCTGTGAATTGCTGCTGAGTTGGTGTGTTTGTAGGGGAAGGAGGGTCTAGGGCCTCCTACGCCACCATCTTGCTGACTTCACTCTCACTTAAGCTCAAAGGACCTCGTTTAATATTTACATAAGGTAAAAAAGATAAAACACAGAGAGCTCACTGTTCTTTCCAAGATCCACTTATTTTCTTGAGTAAAGTCTCTTTCGGCTCGTGTCCAGAGTTCTGGAAAAGTTGAGTATGACAGTGTCTGCTAGTTCTGATTGCTTTCATGGAGGAGTGGATTTTTCAGAGGTTTTCATCCCACCCTTCCAGAAGTGCCTCTTCCCCTTGTTTTTGAAAAAGCTCTGGAAGATCTGTATGTCAGGGTTCCATCAGAAAAACCCATCTAGTAGGATCTATATATTAAGACATTTATTGCAAGGCATTGGTTTATGCGATTGTGGGGACTGTTTATGTGGGTCCAAAATCCACAGGGCAGACTCCCAGGAAGGGTGGGCTGGAACTCTTGGGCATGAGCTGGAGCTGCTGTCCACCGGTAGAATTTCTTCTTCTGGGAAACTTAAGTTCTGCCCTTAAGGCCTTTCAGCTTAATTGAATCAGGCCCACCCAGGTTGTCTATAATAATCTCCCATAGTTAAAGTAAATTGATGATAGACTTCCATCCTATCTACAAAATACCTTCACAGCAACACCTGGATTAGTGTTTGATTATTTTCATCTGCTCTCTAGGGAAGCCATGGGGGTAAGTCTCAGAAGGCACCAGGTTTAAAGAGCTGTAAACAAGGCAAGCCAGCTATGACTGCCCAAATCAGATGAAGTACAATACAAAGTTGTAGGGAGCAGTTTGACTCCACATGCACTAAGTGGAAGGAAATTGGATGGGACATCTAATAGTTTGGGAAACAAGAAAGTAGAGGTGATGGGATGTAGTGCCAAGAACACTGGACACAGTGCAGAGAACGCCAAGACCACCTGGCTCTGTGACTCACTACCTCAGAGTTAACCAACCTGTCTGAGCCTCAGTGTTCTCAGTTATGAAAGGAGAATAGTAATAAAAATAAAACCATGGGTATGAGATTTAAATGAGAGAACATGAAGGAAAGTGCTTTATAAACTGTAAAGCATAATGTAAACACCTGAGTTAATATAAAGACTGTCAGAATTAAGTTTTATCACATTGATGATGTAAACCCCGTTTTACATAACATAATTTAGAATAGCCAAGAAGACTGGAAGAAGCCAAGAACATCTATACATCAGTGGCATATGTATCCTTCACCCACATGGGAACAGTGGATGTGAGCCCAGTCAGCAAATCCCAGAGGCCCCTGAGTCTGGTCTCTAGAGCTGTGATCAGTACACACAATTCATTTGTGTATTTTTAGCATTTTTGCTGCTGCTTATTTTTGATCAGAAGAGGCGATGCTCAGTTTATGGCATTTTGTTTAATTAAAAACTAAGTAAGCCCATGTAGGAAAATATTAAAGGAAAAAATGAATGACTTCACAGTTAAACGCTCAGTGTTTGATTTTGGGGGCCTTGTGTTTGACAATGTGAGGATATTCTGCTTTCATGCCCAGCAGTGCATCTGCATTCACTGCAGTAACATGTTTTATTCACTCTGATTATTCATTTATTTTTAGAGACTTAGAAAGACCTGCTAATTTTTAGGAAATCAACTCCACAATCTGGGGGGGGGGGGGGGAAAGAAGAGGGCAGGATGGGAGAAGGATGGTTTCAATTCTCAGAATTTAAATGGAAAACTCCCTTATTTTGCCTGGTCAAACCCTGGTTTGGAGATATATAAGTACAACCAAAGCCAGAAGAAGGTCCTTTCTAGAATTTTGGAGGAAACTATCTGAGGTCACTTAAGGCACTGACTCCCCCCCGCCCACCAAGAAGCTTAAGAGGAAAAAATACTAGGTAAACACAGTGCAACCAAATTCTTATATTTTAGTACTATAAGGTTTGGTAAAATTAAGTAAAAATAGCAATAGCATGCATTAGTTGCCACAGAGCCCTTAACTAATAGTACCTGAGGCCAAAAAAATTTTTAAAGTGTGTATGAAGATATTAAAGTTGTTTCTTAAGAAAATGCCGCATATGTTGAAGAACTTAGGCCTCTTTTTTTTTTTTTTGAGTTTCTTTAGGAGTTTTTGTTTAAATTCCTCTACTTTTTTAAAAAAAATTTATTTATTTATTATTTATGGCTGTGTTGGGTCTTCGTTTCTGTGCGAGGGCTTTCTCTAGTTGCGGCAAGCGGGAGCCACTCTTCATCGCGGTGCGCGGGCCTCTTCACTATCGCGGCCTCTCTTGTTGCGGAGCACAGGCTCCAGACGCGCAGGCTCAGTAATTGTGGCTCACGGGCCTAGTTGCTCCGCGGCATGTGGGATCTTCCCAGACCAGGGCTCGAACCCGTGTCCCCTGCATTGGCAGGCAGATTCTCAACCACTGCGCCACCAGGGAAGCCCAGGCCTCTTTTTTCACAGGACTTTAACCAACTGACCGAATGACTTGAAGTTATGACCCTTTTATAAATGAGTTTCTCAGACAGTCAACTCCACTGGTAACTGTGATGTTAATTTAAATAACCACAGCAATTTACTAAAAAACAAATTCGAAGGACAGTATAACTTCTTTAAAAACCAAGGGCAATCATGAAATTGCAACAACTTTAGTAAAAGAATGAAAGAAATCTCAGTGTCTCCAGATGGGAGGTGAAAGATCTATGTAGATAATATAGCGTTGTAGCTGACATCATGGTTTTGCAGAAACTACATTGTGATACTAAAACGAGGCTCTCTTTCAGGGGTCAGCGAACTTTCTCTGAAAAGGGCTACATAGTAAAATGTTTTAGGCTTTGTGGGCCATCAGTCTTAGTCACAACTCTACAAACTGCCACTATGGTTTGAAAGCAGCCATAGAAAATATGTGAATGCATGGGCATGGCTGTGTTTCAGTAAAACTTTATTTACAAAAATCATGTGGTGGCCTGGATTTGGCCTTCAGGTTGTGGTTGGCTGACCCCTGCTCTAATCAATAAGAAACTACTTTGTTCATATATTACAAGTACAGAAAAAGGGGAAGGGGGAGGGGGAGAGGTAGGAAGGAAGGGGAGGGAAGCATATTACAAAAAGTATTTGAAATTAGTGATCAGTTCATTGGGAGGGAAAACACAAGACAGTGTTTTCCAGACCAGGTCATGCATCAGAAGCACCTGGGAAACATTTAAATTATAGATTTTCAAGGTCCACCTCCAGAGTCTGCCATTCGGTAGGTCTAGGGATATTTTTATATTCCCCAGGGAGACCCATTGATTTAAAAAGTCAAGTGACAGTAATAAAATGCTGTTGGACTAGGAGAAAATGATAGGAAAATGGAATGATATAGATTGACTCTCATAAAATGAAATGTGTGGACCATTTGCTATAAAATTCCAGAGGGTGCATGCCAGGCAGGGCTCTCCAGAGGCAGTTGAAGGGACAGGTGAAAGAAGAGCTTTGACAGAGGAGGGGTGGCCGTGAGCTCTGGAGCCCCAGGGGGCACCAGGTCCATCGCTCACACATTCAACTTTCAATCTTGAGTTGCCGCAGAGCCCAGTCCCAGCCCTGGCTTTGCTGTCAACTATCATGTGACCTCGGACAAGTCCCTTAGCTTCTCTGGGCCAAGGTTTCCTCATCTGGGACCCCTCTCCCAGCAGCATGTGTAGGATTCCATAAAACATAGACATATCACGGTGGATTCAGAGAAATCCTAACCTTTGTCCTTCTCTTATGAAGTTAAACTAAACAAGTATTTAAGAGTGAGAAAATTATAGACTATGCCATGTTAATGGCCCTTTGGCAGGATTTTCACAGAATCGCAAAAACAGGACTAAACTTCTGAAGAACATTTGGTTTAGATGACGGGGTTTCCGTTTATGAAGGAACTTTCAATAATCACTCAGGGGACTTGTCGATTCTACTTTTCCAGACACTTTGCCGGTCTTCTGGGCCACTTTACGGTGCGCCGATGGTTGCAGAGCCAGGCCAGTCGCGTGTGAAGAGGGGCTGCAGGCAGGGCCAGGGCCGAGCAGGTGAGTCCCGTAACTCCCGTTCACGGGAATCCAAAAGGCGGGCAGGTTTCTGCCCTTCAGAGGGTAACTTTTTTATTTTTAACATAACAGTCACGTGATTGGAGCCAAGTAAAGTGCTATTTAAGATAGGGAGAGAGGAAGAGATGGGGTGTGATTTTAAGAGCTGGAAGAAGGCTGTACACGTGCAGGACACACACTGTGACCACTGTTTTCGTGTTAATTACAGAATTCCTGGAGAGGCCACGTGCAGTGGCGCTGGGGCCTCCAGAGTCCACGGATGCTAAGAGCTCCAGGGCTTAAACCTCTCGGCCGTGCCTTCTTTCCACTCCCCCACTTCATTTTACACACTTACATATTATATGCATTACCACTTCATTATCATTATACGCAGTTCCTAATCTCTTGTATGTAACCCTTAACCAGTGTTTCCATAAGTGCCCGCATGAAGGATTAATGCTTCAGACCAACTCTGGTCATTCTATGAATTAGCAATAACCAATTTTCTGGGACTAATGTGAATTCAACCCACGAAATTAAATAACCAAAATGAAAATGAATGTCTGTGTTCCACAAAGAAAATGGAATTTAAGCTCCCTGCTGACCACAGTCAGCTCTGCTGTAGTGTAACATATGTTCCTAAAAATCCCTGCTCTGTGCAAAACTGCACAGTAAAAACCACAGAGCTCATGGGAATGATGGAATTGGGGCACAACACCCGAAAGTGTCATTAGTGATACACTGAAAAAAAAAAAGGAGCCTATTAATACAAACAGCACAGTTTTAAACATACTAAATGGTCAGGAAATATATAAATACCACAATAAATGTGGCACATTATCTTGAAAAAGACCTGGAGGATGCCTGTGGTCATGGGTAGTGGGCGTCAGAAGGGCTGCAGCTCTTGGGTTGTTGGAAGTGAGGAAGGGAGAGTGATATGAGGTCAGAGGCAGAGCCACAGCTCCAGGTCCCGGCCACTGTGCCCCCCAGCGTGTGGAGCTGAGGGAGATGTTTGAGGGTGTGTCTGGCGTGTTGCTACTGGCGCAGTTCAGCTGGGTGCAGTCTTCCGTGTTCATCTAATGTTCCGTGAGGACCAACATGCATGCAGCAGATGTGAAAAGCGCATGACGCTCAAATGATTCCCTCACATCTCAATCGCATTCCAACAGTTACACATTTTCAAAACAAGTGCTACAGCTGAACTGTGTTTGCTCACCTGGCACCAGTGGCAATGGAACACTCTAAAAAGCCTTCTAGCCACCAATGGTGTCCCAGTAAAGTTTCAAAAAAAACGCTGACACACAGAACTATGGTTGGTAAATTTTAAAAGTCAGACTGTGTAACTTTAAAGGGTATTCAGTGAAGAGATTTCTTTTCTCTGCCCATCTTTCAGTAAGTTGATTTTGTCATGGAAGTCTCTATCATTTATACTAATAAAATAGTTCACAGGTTGAAGGCTAAGCTCTAGTTCGTGAAAAGATTCAATTTTACTTTTACTCCTTCAGGGATCAGCTAAAGACACTCTGAGTACCGAGTATTTAAACTTTGTTTGCGATAGAGACACACAATTGAGAGAGAGGCACGAAGGCTCCACCTTGTGAGTCATCAAAGTGCTTTATTTTGTAAAGCCTGGCTCATGACTGGAGTGTACTGTTAGCACTAGGAGATACAAGGCAAACTTCCTCACTCTGTCCGAAGAGTTGATCAACAGAACGGATGACAGAGACTGTTACAGACAAAAATAAAGCATTCTGTAAATTTCTAAAAGCATACACAGATTGGCCACAAAGGAAACAGTTACTCAAATAATGTATGGGTACCTTCTTTTTACTTCAGGGTCTCGCTTTTGTAATCCTGGATCAAAGAAACTACAGCATAACTTTAGAGCACTGAAAGGGACTCAACGCCAGAATGAATGGTGGGGGGAAAATACTAAATCACCATCTCAATTAATTTAAACACATAGAATACAGATTTGTACAACAAGGTCACAGTGCTGTTGACATCGTCTGTTGAGGCTAACAAATCTCTGTGAAGTCAGTAGATGTAGTAGAATGGCCTTGCTGCTGGCTTCCCGGGATTCCGGCTGCTGTCACCTGGTGTTTTCTGAAGTAAACCCACATACGTTGGGCACAGTTGCAGACTTGATAAGCCCTGAAGGAAAGTCACTGGCAGAGGCAGTATGGTGCGGGGTATTTGTTGAGCTGTAAGTAATTACTGAGGGGTGGATTTTTTTTTTTTCTTTTCTGAACCTGCCTACAAAAGTCATCTCACGTTTTAAACAAAGAATTTCAAAGGCACAGCTTTAGCACAGTGTATAAGTTGATAACCTATTCTAAGCAAGTCTAATATTTTAGCTTGACACCTTTCAGAAAATGCCAGGAAGTTGGTAAATACATGATCGATGTTGGAAATTTATAACTTGATTAGACACAGTCAGCACAGTTTAGGGCAATGAACTTGCATAACCAGATCTGGGTTAAACATTTTCTTAAAAAAAAAAAAAAATCATTAGGTCGATAAATGTGCATCGGAGGAAAACCCTTTTCCTTTTACTGTAAAAGACCGCCTACCATTAAAATGTGACTGCAGGATACATTTCAAAATATGACAAACATTATTTCACCTACACTGTAAAATGACTTTACATGTAAACTTCAAAAATCACATGCTGTACATTAAATTTTTAGATTCAAAAATATCCCTGTTTTCCTAATAATGTAAACAGTAATATTGAGGGTTTCAGTTAAGGGCAAATTCATAACAAAATACCACTGTTTAACTGGAAAATTGAGAGCTCTAAATGCTTTGCTCACCTTCCCACCATGGGAGATGTAGATGCCATTGCCCAAAACTGCACTTTTCAGGTAAGCTTTATTTTTATTTTGTAGCATTAATTACTATATTGCAACGTAAGAGTGTGTCAGTGAAGAAGCTCCAGGCAAGAAAAGAGAAGTAAGCAGTTTTCCTGGGCATATTTACTGAGGTGAAAATGTACAGAGAGAGACACTAGGGGCATCAGCTTCCTGCTGGAGGAGGGGCGTTTGTCCCCAGACACCGTTGAGTCCCGACACCTGAACCAGGATGCGCGGGAGATGCCAGCCTCCTCCGTCCAGCGCCCGGGGTGCAACTATTAAGGAGTGTCAGCGTGCGTGGTAGAAGTGTAACATCTGCAGTAAGTTCTTTTTCCTTTTAATCACCATCATTATTATTATCATCATCATTATTATCTACATTATTATTACGATTACCGTCTCACATCTTTCAACTCCAAAAAATAAACTGATCCACAGTTTATCGTGTGGTGCCAACCTGGTTGGTCTGACATGCATTGCCTTCTCCCCTCCCCCCTGCATGTGCTCACTCATTCATTCATTCATTCATTCGTCCACAGCTGGAATCAGAGGGTTACTGCCCCAAACACACTCTGACCGAAGTCGGTTTCTATCAACCAATCAATCAGTTTTGAAGATGCTCACGTGCGCGTGCGCACGCACGCCCCCCCCCGCCCCCCCCATACACACCCAAGTCAGAAATAGCTAGAGTGATGCTGGGAAATATCAGGTAGCTGTTAAAGCAAGTAGTCCCCAAATCAGTCATCTTGGCCTGAAGATGTAAACGAGGAGGTGTGCTTCACTGAGTTTGGTTTTCATTTTTCCTGTGCCGAAGCCACCTCTGTCCTTCCCACGCTCACGTCCGTCTGCGGCCATGCAGGACGTTACGTCAAGATGTGGCCAATAAAGTCCAAAAAGCGCTTGGAATACTGTTCTGGGTTCACGGTGGAGATCTCCGCACCAGCCTGGGCAGCGTGAGAGGAGAGGAACAGTGACAGAATTACTATCAGTACCTGCAGGAACTTCTACTTCAGCTGAATATGAAGCCAGGCATTTTCAGACCTGTGCAGCCTCTACTCGTAACTCAGAATATCTTGGATATTGGTCTGAATAGCCAATGCTCTTAGGAATCTGTGTGTGAAAACGAGGCAGAGTCATAGGACCAACAGATGCCATTGTCACACACACTGTGACTGCTGCCACTAAAAAAAAAAAAAAATCCAACCAGCCACGTTTGAGATGCTCCCGTCAAATGTGGCATCTGCGTGGCCAGCATTCAGAAGCCACGGGGAGGGTGCTTCTGTTCTCAAGAGAGCAGATTGGAGACACCTTGAGAATGACACAAACAGCGACGTTTGGCCAGAGGGAAGCTCCAACGACAAGGACACAAGGACCGTGTTCATTTTTCAGGACCGAGGTAAGCGGCTGGGTGCTCAGAAATGAGGGGCGACAGCCGCAGCAGCAGGGGCGGTGTCAGCTGCCGGGACTCTTTCCCGGCCCCGTAAGCAGGCGAGACACAGCGCCGTGACTGCATCTCCCCCGGAGGGGCACGGGCATGGGGGTGCCATCGTCCCCGTTCGCAGAGACCTGCTTGGAGCTGGGAAGCCGGCCCCTCGCAGAGGCTCAGTGGGGGTTTCCTAGGACAGGAGCACAGTGCGGGCCAGCAGAGCCCCGTGGTTACCAGCCAGCCTCCTGAGCTGCAAAGGGCAGGACCAGAGTTTTACGAAGTCACCAGATGCTATTTTTACATACGCAGCTCACAGGGGAACCTGTAATTTCCATGCCTGGCCTGGGCCCCTGGGATCTCCACAGAGGAGCCCCGGTTTTGAAGGCAGAGAATGGTTCCCAGCAGCAGCTCAACACAGAGGAATGTCTTGCTCTTGCAAACTGCACCCAATTTTAGGCCGTGTGCCGTATCATGGAGCTGAGCTGGTGACTTACAGGGGAGATGCAGATGGAGCCGTGTTTGCTATGGCCCGTTTCCAGTTTCACGTGGTCTAGAATATCAGCAGGTTTGAGGAGGGGTGGGAACAAACACGGAGCATCCCCCCGCTGTTCAGTCTATTCACCACAAAAATCTCATCAATAAGGCATTAGGACCCCTTCATCAGCTGGCAGAACTGAAGCGCCAAAGCACTTCCTCCAGGTCACACACTGGAAAGGTGAAATAGGATTCTGGCCCAGCTGTGTCCTTGCAATACACCCAGGTTGTTCAACCAGAGATGAGCATCAGAATTACCGGAGCCTCTTAGAGGCCCCTCTCGCAGCCTCCTGAGCTGGACTCAGAATCAGGGAAAGGGGTGGTGCATCTGGCAGGCACACAGTTTGCAAACGGTGCTCAGAAGGCTGCGGTGCCAACCCCTGCGTGAGAACTACTGTGTACCCTTCTCTCTGACTGATAGAGGATTTTTAACGCGTTCGGTGGGCCGGGTAGGTCCTGGTCCGTGCGCTGCACACAGCGGGAACACCAGAAATAGCTGACAGTGTGACTGAAATATTTCTGTGGCAAATGGGGTATGGTGTTAGGCTGGTTCCATTGCTGACATGACAGCCTGCTTGATTTTAAAATAGAGAAAAAGAGCCTTTAGAAGAGGTTGATGTTCTGCTGGATCTTGGTTGGCTCCACACTGTGGGGAAGCATCTCTCCTGCCAGTGTGAACGAGCCAGGGCACAAGTTCATCCCTGTGCGATGGGCTCTGTGGCCTTTTTGGCACGCCTGAAAGCCAAAATGGGTCCCTACGATGCAAGCACAGTGGAGACTCACGACTTGTGAAGTCCAGCTGGCCAGGCGGGCCTCGCTGGGAGATCGGGGGGCGGGGCTGGGTCCTGAGGAGCAGTCCTCTCTCTACCACTGCCTAGGACGTGATCCTGGCTGGCAAGTTACTCCGTAAGCTCTCGTCCTCAGTTTCTTCACCTGGTAAGCAGGAGTGCCCTGGTTATCCCTCACAGGCTCGTCCCGGGGATTCAACAAGTTACCATAGGCCGGGAATAGTGAGAATTCTGAGCAAGGACAATAAAGGTGAGGGATTCGTATTATTAAACTTTGATCCTGCACTCAAAACATTTCTGTAGTAGAAAAAATTACAATCTGCTGTGCGGAAAGGAATATAATATTGCGTATCTTGGAAGCATGTGAAGCAGAGAATAGTGCTTCAGTTCTGAACATTTCATATTAAAACACTCAGTTGTCATCATTCAGCCCTTTTGTCTTTGAAACATTTTTTGAACAAAAAAGAATTTGTGTAATATTCTCATGATGCATGTGTCTGTTAATAACCCCGGTGGGTAAAAGAAGAGCCGCGCCGGGTTTAAGTGACTTGGGAGCGGCGGTCCGAGTGCGTGCTGGCTCTGACTGTGCATCAGAGCGTGACCCCTGCAGGGAACCAGAGCCAATGAAGGACTGTGGGCAGCTCAGCGGAAAGGAGCGGACCTGAGCTGGTCCCTGCACGACAGGAAGCAGGGAGCAGAGAGGGAAACCAAACGGAGATACTTACGCCGTGTTTAACAGTTTTTGCAGCGTGGGCAGCTTTCTTTTTTGCATCATAATGAGTCAGAATGTCAATAATTGCCATAAAGTACACCTCTTTCCTAGGCGAATCTGTAAAGGGATGAGAGCGATGATTGTGGGACACGTGATGACAGCACCTGGAAAAGTGCGAGCTGCTGATGGAGGAAGAGGTGAGGGATTCAGTGGGATGGGGGTCGAAGGGGTCTGAAAACAAAGGCAACAGAGGCTTTTAAAAAGTCTTGCATATCCCTATGAAACAGCTTAACTTTCTGTCCCCAATTCTCTCTCAATTTAAAAAGTAAAAAAGAGGATATAACCTCAGGATATTGCCAGTAGAGGTGCAGGGGTGAGATTGTTTTTGTTAATCTTCATTTTCCTTAGTGACTGTGTATTGCTTTGGTATAAAGAAAAATGCTATTTAAAAAATACTCTCTAAAACAAGTAGAAGTAATTATGCTCCCTAATACTTTCTACCATTACATACTGTTCCTAATTAGCTGTTCCTAATTCTCATTGGATCTAGTATCAGAACTGGATAAAGGCATATATCATCTACAGTACCCATCTTCTACATATTTCCACAAATATGATGATGTTTCAATTATGAACAATATGAAAAAGTACATTTGACTATATCTAATTTTCTGTGTTGAAGAAACAATTTTGGTGAGCAAAATAAAAAACATAACTCAAACTCACCTGGCTGCTATGCCATGAGATTTTTTTAAACAATGATGAACCACAATTTTTATTACTCAAAAAATCAGAGGCCTGCTTTTATCTCTAAATTTTTTTTTCCATGTATAAGTAGCTAAGGTAGCATGTAATATTCCTACAAATATCTCATCACCCAGATTTTGAGGATTAAGATGGATCTCACTTTAGAGAAGAGGGCCACAGACACCTTAATGGGGGAAAGAGCAGAGGACAGACACAGCAGCAAATCGGAGATTCTCATCCCACACCCTGGGCCAGCTTCAGCACTCCCGAGAAGGAAAGGGCTGGTAGCAATGAGATGCCTGCCCTACACGATGTCCACAGGGGGTTTGGAGTGGACCACGTATGTACCTAGCTCAGGATAGACTTGTGACACTTGAGATCCACATAAAAGAGAGATAACTAAGAAAAAGAATATTTTAAAACATTTCTTATATATGGTATGGACATTTACACAAGCATGTGCATATGTGTGTTGTATATGTACAACACACACTTGTGTGGTTTCACTCTGTTCCCTCAACATCACACAGTTCAAGGACCTCATCACATTACAGTTCAAAACCAGAGGTTACAGTTACCTTTAACATACTTTGTCCCGAAATCAATGGATCGGGACTCTTGAGAAGGAGTCTTATAGGGCAGCATGCTTTTAACCGGGGTGATGATTACCAGTAGATAACAATGCAAAAAGAAAAATCCAACTAATGGTAAAAAGAGTTGATAGTAACTCAACTTACTTTCATGGCATTTAATTCCATAAACATCAATGTTTGGATCAAACTCGCCTGGAGCCAAGGGCGGCGAGCTGTTGAGCGTATTTCCGGGACTGTCGGGAGGGGTTCCGACAGGGTGGGTGCCGTCGCTCTCCCCCTCCTCCTCTCCGTCATTCTCTTCACACTCCACTTCTTCCTGTTCGGCTCTCTCCACATCGTGGATGCCCACCAGGAGGCTGTAGTCCATGAGCTTCAGCTGGGCAAGAAACTGGAAGGTGGGAAGCGACGTGGTCAGTTATGCCTTAAACACAAGCCCAGATTTAAAGACAGCAAGCTCACAAAAGGGCGGTAGAGGCAAGAAGATTTCCCCAGGAGCAGCCAGGAGCCTCTTTAATGGTGCTGTCACGGTCCCTGGCAGTTTCTCCAGCCAAAGCTGTAGCCTCACACTTCAGGCTGGCTCAGAGCTGGGATTATTTCCCTGAGATGCAAAGCTGGATGCTGAGAGGGATGCATTTATCGCATGGAGGCTGTACTACACCAAAGAGCAGAGAGCATGGCTGGCAAGAAGGAGACACAGGGAAGAAAACGTTTCTCCGAACAATTAAGACTGGCTAATGGGGAAACCAGGGCCTCCCGCGTAGCTTCCAGGGGAGCCTCTCTGAACGGCTTGTGAAAAGCACTTTGAAATGCAGCACACTCTGTGGAGGAGAGTATTATGCTGTCCATCACAAGTAAGCACAAGCACCAGTGTCCCAATCAACCAGCAAATGCCTGTGTCGCTGCTCAGCACTCTCCTTCAGGCCTGCCTGGGGGTTTCCTTCTGATGGAAGCGGGAGCCGGACACGCTCCTCCATCGCCCCCTCCCATGCCTAGCACAGTGCCTGCCCCAACCGACCCCTTTATCTGGGGGCTTTCTCTGGCCCGTTCCCCTCGCCCCCACTGCGTACCCTGGATGCCCTCCAGAGGTCTGGGCACAGCTGGAGAAGCTGGATTGCTGGGTGGCAACATCTCCCACCCACATGTGTGTAGTGGGTGCAGCGTGGGTGGGGCGTGGTCGGGCCAGGTCCTGCTGCGTGTGCAGGGTGGCAAGGCAAGAGCCCCCTCTCCCCATCCCTACTTCTCCCTCTGGGCCCTTGGAAGGTCCCTGGGAAGTGGCAAAGGTTGGATGCTGCCCGAACTTCCCCTTCTGGTCCTTTGGCAAGGGAAGAATTTGATCTGCTCACGCCCCTGCTTAAGACCTTTCAGTGGGGTACCGTTTCTACAGGGTGGAAACAAACTCTCACACTGTCCACGGGACCTGGGTAGTTTGGCTTCATCGCCTCTTGGACCATCTTGAACCCTCTTCTGGCCTCTGGCCCCCTCACTGCGCCCCTTCGCCTCCCACTTGACCTTCAGGTCTCAACTGCAGGGCACTTGCTCACGGAAGCCTGTCCCGATTCCTGCCGGGCATGTGTGCACTGCACACTTTCCCCTAAGGACACCTGGTTTAGCTGCACACTCATCTTATTAGATTACTTGAGTAACTTCTATCTTCCCCAAACACTGCAGCCCCATGAGGACAGGGGCTCTGGCTGATTTTGCCCTTGAAACTGCCATTATTAGTCAAATCCATCTCACCTGCCTTCACTAATCAAGGTCTTTTAAGACTTGCATGTCCTTCAAGGGGCACGTAGCCTAAACAATGATATCTGCCCAGCTGCTTGCTAGGAACTTGGAGTCAGCTGTGTCTAGTTTGAGCTGAGTTGGTTGAGACTGGATAGGACCACTGACCCTCCAACTGGGCATGCGTGAGTGTCTTTTTACACGTGCAGAGGATGGAAAGCTCCACCCATGGGTCGTGCAGAGGCCAGTAGCCTAGTTAAACCTGTGTAGAACGACGATTCCCGTTCCTTTTCCCAGTCGCCTTTCCTCACGTTCCCCACGCCTCAGACAGCACTGCTGCTGCTTATCCCATAAACACCTCGAGCCCCTGGCCTTGGGGAGGCGGATTTGAGATTTGCTCTTCCCGCTTGGCTGCCTTGTGAACAAACCCTCTCTGCTGCAGACCTCAGCGTCTCTGCGTTTGGCTTGCTGCGCGTCGGGCACAAACGAGCCTGGTTCGGTGACACCCTCACTGCACTCCTGACTCCCAGGTAAGTGATGTAGCTACTTGGTATTTATTGAACAAGAGAACGGGATGCCTGCTGCTTCTTCCCCAGTCCTCCTTACCGCTCCCTAATTTCCCCTGACCCCTTCCTCTAAGAAAAATAACCACCCAAACCAAATAAAAACGAAGAACAAAGCAACAACAAAAAGACCTTCCTTTGAGACTGCAAGAGGCAGCACCTACTGGAAGCAAAATGAGACCATTTACGATATATCTTTGCTCAGCAGAGCAGAATCTCTCTTTAACACGTAGGTCTGTTTGACCTTCAGATGGTTGACGTACAAATACACTTTCAAGTGTGCTTTATGTATGAGAGTACAAAAGGGGCTGCCTGTAATTAACCTGCCAAAGGTTAGGCAGGGAAGGGGTGATGACCAGGGCTGAACTGCCACACGAAGTAGGGTGGGTCTCCAGGCCCACGTCTTCCCCTGGCACTTGTGCTGCTCTCACGACGTCGGCCAGGCCCAGAGCTTTCCTGGGTCTCTGATCTGTGGTCAGACCACTGCTTGGGCTCCTCTCCCAGTAAAGAAACATTTGTATTCAGTAAATAAAAGTGACGTTAGCTCCCAGCATCACCCACTAAACTATCAGTGAAATGAAAAATGCATCTCTTGACAAGAAGTTGTTCTGACATACCCAACATCAAGGAAACCAGTTGCAGCCCCAAATGGGGACTATATAAGAAATGGGGATTATATAAATCTTCAAACCTGTGCGGCTGAGACAGAAATGGAAGCGACCAAGGACAGCCCAGTGGTTAAGGGTATGGCTTTTGCTGATGAGGGCGACCCATTAAAGTATCAGATAATCTTAAATAAAATTAAAAAAAAAGTTTTGGAGTCAGGTGGGCAGTTAAATTTTATGTTACTAGCTCTGTGCCTTGATGATAAATTCACCTCTCTGAGCCTCAGTTATTCTATGAAATGGGACAACACCACTAAACTCACAGTGGTGTGGAAAGGATTAGAGAGAATGTAGTGGAGGCAATGAAAAGTGCCTTGCGTGTAACAGTGGACGCGGTTTTATCATTGTCCGTGTGGTTATTGTGGTAAAAACCTTTTTTTCATCAAGTAGGTAACTTAAAACATGGGGAGAGGTTCAAGTGAGGTGGGCCAAGAGGGGAGATGTGCTGAAGAGCCCATTGACTCCTCAGCTCTTATTGTCATAAAACGTCATTTAAAATCTCTTCTAAAGTAGAGGGAAACACAAGGCAGCAGCAGACCTGAGATTCTTGCTAGAGAAAGTCCCTGCTGGGCATCACAAAACTACTGTGGGCTGAAGATGACAGACCCCAAAGAGAAGAGGGGTTTGGGGCTCCCTGGAGGGTCTACCTCCAGCTAACATTAGGAACTTAATACACATTTGCTATTTTCTGTTATCCCTTTAAGCTTCTAACTCAAATTAGTGATTTCTAAATACATAAGATTTCAATGCATGAAGATTTTTAAATCTTTATAATCTCTAGGTCCCATGCTTTCCAACTTCTTAATAATTATCCGCCAGACCTTGATCAGCCTCTTTTTCCCTCAGAATATCCCACCTAATCTGCTTCCCTCATAATTAATTCCTCATTATACCAAATCTGAGCTAGTATCTTCCTGAAGGTTTTTATGAGCCCTGTCACACACAAACCCTTCTAGAAAACTGTGGCTAAAGAGCTGTTAATAAACTCTCCTTCTATGTGTCGTCTTTGGAGAAATGTCTATTTAGGTGGTCTTCCCATTTTTTTGATTGGCTTGTTTTTTTGTTGATGAGTTGTATGAGCTGTTTGTATACTTTGGAAATTAAGCCCTTGTCGGTTGCTTCGTTTGCAAATATTTTCTCCCATAGGTTATCTTTTCATTTTGTTCATGGGTTTCCTTTGCTGTGCAAAAGCTTGTAAGTTTGATTAGGTCCCATTTGTTTATTTTTGTTTTTATTTCTATTGGCTTGGGAGACTGACCTAAGAAAACATTGGTATGATTTATGTCGGAGAATGTTTTGCCTATGATCTTGTCTAGGAGTTTTATGGTGTCATATCTTTTAAGTCTTTAAGCCATTTTGAGTTTATTTTTGTGTATGGTGTGAGGGTGTGTTTTAACTTCATTGATTTACATGTGGCTGTCCAACTTTCCCAGCACCACTTGCTGAAGAGAGACTGTCTTTTTCCCATTTTATATTCTTGCCTCCTATGTTGAAGATTAATTGATTGTAGGTGTGTGTGTTTTTTTTCCTGGGCTCTCTATTCTGGTCCATTAATGTCTGTTTTTGTGCCAGTACCACAGTGTTTTGATTACTGTAGCTTTGTATATTGTCTGAAGTCTGGGAGGGTTATGCCTCCTGCTTTGTTCTTTTTCCTCAGGATTGCTTTGGCAATTCTGGGTCTTTTATGGTTCCATATAAATTTTAGGATTCTTTGTTCTAGTTCTGTGGGAACTGTCATGGGTAATTTGATAGGGATCACATGAAAAGATGCTCAACATCTCTAATTATTAGAGAAATACAAATCAAAACTACAATGAGGTATCACCTCACACCAGTCAGAATGGCCATCATTAACAAGTCTACAAATAACAAATGCTGGAGAGGGTGTGGAGAAAAGGGAACTCTCCTACATTGTTGAGGGGAATGTAAATTGGTGCAGCCACTATGGAAAACAGTATGGAGGTTCCTCAAAAAACTAAAAGTAGAGTTGCCATATGATCCAGCAATCCCACTCCTAGGCATATACCCAGATAAAACTATAATTCAAAAAGATACATGCACCCCCTGTGTTCATAGCACTATTTACAATAGCCAAGACATGGAAACAACCTAAATGTCCATCAACAGATGAACGGATAAAGGTATGGTATATATTTATATACAGTGGAATACTACTCAGCCACTGAAAAGAATTAAATAATGTCATTTGTAGCAACATGGATGGACCTAGAGATTATCATACTAAGTGAAGTCAGAGAAAGACAAATACCGTAAGATATCACTTACAGGTGGAATCTAAAATATGATACAAATCAATATATCTACGAAACAAAAACAGACTCACAGATACAGACAATAGACTTGTGGTTGCCAAGGGGGGTGGTGGGGGAGGGAAGGCGTGGGAGTTTGGGATGAGCAGAGGCAGACTGTTATATAGAGAGTGGATAAACAACAAGGTCCTACTGTACAGCACAGAGAACTACTGATTTATTCAGTATTCTGTGATAAACCATAATGGAAAAGAATATGAAAAAGAATATATAGGGCTTCCCTGTTGGTGCAGTGGTTGAGAATCCGCCTGCCAATGCAGGGGACACGGGTTCGAGCCCTGGTCTGGGAAGATCCCACATGCCGTGGAGCAACTGGGCCCGTGAGCCACAACTACTGAGCCTGCGCGTCTGGAGCCTATGCTCCGCAACAAGAGAGGCCGCGATAGTGAGAGGCCCGCGCACCGCAATGAAGAGTGGCCCCCACTTGCTGCAACTGGAGAAAGCCCTCGCGCAGAAACGAAGACCCAACACAGCCAAAAATTAAAAAAAAAAAAAAAAAAAAAGAATATATATATGTATAACTGAGTCACTTTGCTGTACAGAAATTTACAAACAGCATTGTAAATCAACTACAATAAAATTTAAAAAAAAAGAAACTTCTTTACAACAGATTTGAATTTACTTTTTACTAAGTTTATTAACACATTTGTTCTACTGAATCACCACCTCCCAACACATCTGTGATGGAGGATTAAAATTCCAACCATCCCTATTTAGGTTATATTTAATCGCTTGTTGAAAGCCGCAATAATCCTCTCTTGGAGTACTTTATCTGAAAACAGTCTCAACTGTGCTGTCACAAACATCTTTAATCTGCATGTTATATCAGCAGTTTAGGAGTGTGGCTGCCAGTGGCCTCAAATCCCAGTCTGAATTTAGTAGCTGTGTGTCTTTGAGCAAATTACATAGTGTCTCTGGGCTCAGTTTTCTCATCCATAAATTGGGATAACAGCACTCAGCCTCAAGGAGTTAGAAGAATGAAGGGAGAGAATGACTGCGCAGGAAGGACTTATGCTCTACACGCTCTGTAAGTGTTCGCTGCCAACCATCCTGCTGCCCGCAGTGCTCCCTCCCCTCCCCACCCCCGACCCAAGACGTCAGGGATGAGATGGCCTGTGATGGGGCGGATGCCACAGGACACAAAGCACAGTTTTGCGTTGTGTGAAATTTGGATCCCAGTGTGAGCCGACGAGAGATGAGCGTGGGCCCTGGTCAGAGCTGACGAGAAGCGGGTCAGAGGGCAAAAGTGACTTTTCACTCTCCATAGAGTGCTTTCTTCTGGAGAAAAGGGTTCATGTATACTCATGTGTAAAGCTATCAGAACTAAAGTACTTTGAGCGACATATGAATAGAACAGAATTTCAAACGCAGAAAAAACCCCTAGGTTCTAATTTTCCTACAAAAATATTTATTGAGCTGTAGTAAACTCATCTTTTACTTAAAGCATTGAGTCACCCCCTCTAACCCCCAAATCCTGTACTTAAACAGGCCAGCCAGCTAAATTAGAAAGCATGGACCTGATGGAAAAATGAAACGAGATTACATTCTAGTCTCATTATCAAGATCAGATGTCAAGCTACTTCACCATAATTACCTGCTTAAAAATTTAATAATGCTTCTGCATGAATTTCAAAACTAGACACTTACCAACCATTGAGAATTTATTAAAATGAAAGAACGCCTTATGCCCTGCCTCCATTTCAACAAAACAGCTAAGTGCGAGAGCCATGGATGGGGTTAAAATTATCCAAATCCTCTAATCAAGACACTATTAGAGACAATGAAAGGGCAAAGAGAATCCTTGTGTAATTCAACTGTAAATTTGAACGGCTTCAGTTACATTATTTGTGGGGTCTAAATATCATAGTAATATACAGCCGACAGAAGAAAAGATGAAAACCATCTTTCTAGCAGATCAGATAACCCTAAGGGCTATTTACCATAATTGCTAAAACAATATTATTCTTGGGATCAAAGACTTGCAGAATAATGAATAAAATTCTCAAAGAGCATGTCTACCTGTGTCACTTTGTTATCAGATCAAGTTGACCCCAAAGTAAAAGGGAAATACTTAGCTAATATGCATTTTAATAAAAACCACTGACAACTGAGGAAAAATAAATGCTTAATAATGAGAAACTGGAGAAAAACTACTTTTTAAAAAAGACACTTGTATCCTTCATAAATAACCAATATCTAGGTTCTAATCAAAGCATATACATGATGTAGGTTAAAGTGCAAAAAAATTTCTTAAAATAACTTATAACCTAAAAATAATCATGAACTAATTTGGTCAGTCTGCATGTCTTGCAATGAAAGATGTTAGAAGATTAAAAAGAAAATTATAATACTGCTTCTACCCTCATGGGGGATATAATCTAATCCATGACATTTGTTCTTTGGCCCAAGTCATTTTGTTTGGGTTTTTTTTTTTTTTTTTGGCATGTGGCTGGGCTTGCCGGGGGGTGGCATCTTAGTTCCCTGACCAGGGATGGAACCTGGGCCCCGGCAGTGAAAGAGCCGAGTCCTAACCACTGGACCGCCAGGGAACTCCCAAGTCATTTTGTTTTTAATGACACAAGAAAATCTTTCCGCAAAGCCTCTCTGAGTAGCAGATCTGTACTGGTACGTGGAGAACTGTACTTCAAAGTTAAAAAAACCAAAACAAAAACCGCACACACATGAACAAAAGTAACAGCTAAGAAAAACATAGCTTAGTAACTGTTTAAATTAGAACTCTCTTTGCACTGTTTTGTAACCTAACAAACTTCAAGAAAAGAACGTTTTTTCCTGAATTTATTTCTAGAAGAATTATATATAAGGAAGTTGAATGGGAGAACTGCAATGCCATTACAATAAATAGAAGACAGGGAAAGGTGTATTTTTAATTCGTAAAACAGCATTTACAAAGAGAGCTCCATTATAGACTCAAAGCCCATTTCCACATAGTATTTTATTTCTCACAACATCCCCCATGACCCTGGTGTCCTAAACTGCCTTTGTGCCGTTCCCATGCTGTGGCAAGTCTGTCTTGATGGGCCCAACGTCACTAACTTCACAGAGGCTGGTGGAAATATGAAGCATTAAGCGACTGAGGCTGGGTTTTGCAACACCAGGATGTGGTTCAGATGGAGAAAACCCCGAATTCAGATAGTGACTATCCACTTGTCGACACGCTCTGCTCTTTGACAGAATGCACTCAGTCCCCTGGGCCCCGGCCCTGGCTGCTGTGGGCAGTCAGTCTACCCCCCTACCCATCAAAGAAGATGGGAAGCGGAGGGAGGGGAGGCCAGCAGAAGAGGCCGCGTGCTTGCTTTTGTTTGTCCTCTAAAGGGTGAGCTGCTGAATTGGCACACTTCTCTTTTAAACCAGATCACATATGAGATATACCTGTTTATATCTGCTTTGGATAATGTACAACGTATGTTTTTGCCTTGGTTGCCAATTTAAATAGATGGTTTTAAGAGCTCCTGAAAACCCAGTACTGCTGACATTCATACAATGGGCCGTCCCTTATACTGAGTTTCTTTTTCTTACCTCGACATCCTTCTTCAGTTTTTCCAGGAATACCTTTTTGTTATTGTCATCAATATAAATCTTTTGACCCTCGTTAATGAAATCATTATCCTTTAAAGTTGGCAGTTCTTTGGCCTAAAAAAAAAAAAAAAGAGAAGAAGAATAAGAAAGAAGCTTGACTAAAATCTAAAAGACATGTATGCCCTCCAATCCTGGAGGTTAAGTTTCCACCCCTGGAAGCTGAGTTTGCCCTGTTCACTGCAGAGGTCTTACCCAAGGCAACGACATGTGAGGTGACTTGAGTGCCGCAAGGGGGCACCAGTGAGCTATGACCACTGGAAGCATTTCCACTAGGAATGGAGGGTCAGGTATACTCCATATTATGAGGCTTTTGTAACAGATTTCATGGTTTTCATATGAACGAACCTGACTGCTTTCTTAAAGAAGATTCACAAGAAGTCTCCTAGGTATAGAATTCATATCCTTGGAATTCTTTGTCAGGAACCCTCAATTTTCTTACTGGTATAACCCAACTCCACCCCTCCCTGACAACACACACACACTTTTGGGATAGCCTTTGCTGGGGTCATGTTACAAATAACATGTTACCTTGCTCAGAAAAGCACCATCCATAATCATATCTAATTTCTGAGTCAGGGAGAATACGCACCCAGAGGTTAGCTATCTGCCCTTCTAAGCCTTCCTGCACACCACTCCAAGAAGGAAATTCTGTTTTCATTTGGGCAATGTCGAAGGAAAATGTCTTCTAGCATAAAGCACATTAAGATGAGAAATTCTACCCTTTAAAAATAAACAAGAGGGTAGTGAGCTGGCAACTAAACTATGCTTAGGCTGAGCAACACAAAGTAATGGGTGATTATCAAAATATGGGTCACAAGCAAAAACAAACAAACAAACTAGCTTGTACTGCAGCATGTAAGATAATAGAGGCATATAGCTTTAACATAGTGTGGATTATTCAACTTCGTGCAACCTGCATTCTGGGAGAGTTCAAAACCCCTCCCCACACCTTTTGGCTGACTTCATAGGAAATAACCACTCCTGCTTATTTCTTCCAGTTGAAAGGAATCCAACATAATACATTGCCTTTCTTAGTATACTAATGAATGCCTCCTTTCCATAAGTGTGAACTAAATGGGGAGGGGAAAAAAAAGGAAAGAACATACTGTCCTTCCTGGTCTCCACACTACCTCCCCCTCATTCAGAGTGATTAAAAGCTCACTGGGTACATCTATCTACTGAACCACCTTCCAAATTCCTAAACTGCTCACTTTTTCCTTGCTATTTTGTAAGGTACGCACATGTATGTAGACTACTCACATCTATCTGTACACACACACACATGCATGTATATTATGCAATTCTAAACTAGCAGCTTTGCTACTCATTTTAACTTTGAGAAAATGTGCAGTTTTGTGAGTTTTGAATTTGATATAACTATTGCCAAAATAATTATCCTTACAAAGCAGGTATAGCAAAGCTCAGAAATCCAAAGATCCCATTCAATAAGCGGTTACTGAATGACTGTCACGTATAGGAATATAAAAATGAATAGGTCAACATTTCTATCCTAAAGGAGTTTGTAATCTTGTATGAGACACACCAAAGCAAGTAGGTAAGAAAACAAGGCAGCATGAGTTTGTAAGGCCTATAGATAAATAATACGGTTCTTAGGGAGAGACTGATCTACTTTCAAATATTTTATGCCGAGTCAGAGTCTGAGGAAATGAAATGCAGTGCCATTCTACACAAAAACTAGGGAGGGGCCTGGTAGACTAACTCCGTAAGTTTGTCATTAATCATTAAAAAATGTAAAATGTGAAAGAAAACCCTGAATGCGAAGATGGCGTGTTAATGTTAAATGTTTGAGTCAAGCACACAGACCCGAAGTTGTTCTTTTCTTAGAACTGAAACATAGTTTCACAGTGAATGAAATGCAAGGATCTGAAGTTTAAGAAACTCAGAGGCCAGTGAGAAGCTTTGTCAAAGGTACAAAACTGGGGTGCTTTAGAAAGCGCTGAAGCCAGATGTATGCGCAAACACAGGAGATGGAGAGGGTCGTGATTCTCCAAGCAGACAGCTCGGGCATTTGTCTGTTTAGGGGACGGTGGTGTGTGGTTGGGTGCATTGCGGATTGAGAGCTGCCTGAACTCTGCAACTCATTTTATATGTGCAAGCAAAGAAGGGGAGAGGGATTTTTGTGCGTGCGTGCGTGCGTGCGAGAAACCTGAAGGCAGGGATGACAGGCTACAGACAGAGCGGTAAACGACCCGTGCTGGTGATACCTGTCTCATTAATGCAGATGAATGCCATTTCAGGGTCACCCCAGCAGAATTACCTCATGTGACAGGGAGAGTATAATCCTACCTCATAAAACTCTGGACACCCTGTACTTTATTACTAGGCTTACTTGTGAATTTCGCAGGCACTAGGGATGAATTTAGATTGGATCAAATTCAAAAAAGGGCAACCAGATTGGTTAAAAGA
Organism: Balaenoptera physalus; assembly: GCF_965194825.1. Taxonomy (NCBI): domain Eukaryota; kingdom Metazoa; phylum Chordata; class Mammalia; order Artiodactyla; family Balaenopteridae; genus Balaenoptera; species Balaenoptera physalus. Next base: position 167,076,829 of record NC_138883.1, read on the forward strand.
CTTAAGAGCGTATTGAAAGGCTCAAGAGGCGCAGGCCGGTCCTTAGGGCAGCTGCTAGAGAAACCCAGCGCTGGTCCACCAATGCCCACCCCCCGGTGTCAGCAGGATGGCAGAGCCTTTAGGAGCACAGGGTTTTGGAGACATGAATCCTGAGGTTCCCACCCTCCATCCACCCCTGACTTGCCAGGGGCCAGTTCCTGGACCCCCTCCAGGCTGTTTGCATATGTGTAGAAGGGGGAGACCCTGCTAAGCCCTTGATGTGCATCCATTTATTTAAGTGCATTATCTCATTTACTCTTGAAACAACCTTAACTCTTACTATCCACACTTTACCAACAGGGAAACTGGGTTAAGTGAGATTAACACAGCTAAGGTCTCACAGCCTGGTAAGTGGAGCTGGTAAGCCGGCTCCCGCGCTGAGATGCGGACCCGGGCTGCCTGACTCTTAGTACAACTCGACCTTTAGCTGAATGAATGACTGAGGATTCGACCAAAACCCCTGTGCCATTTAAATAGTGAGGCGAGTGGCACTTAGTGTCGTCGTCATTGCTGTGAGCATTCAGTAACTTGTATGGATTTAAAACTGGTCTTATAGGTTGAGAGCCTGCATAGAAGATGTTTAAAAACAGAGCTGAACTTTTTCTACTAAAAACTGAATGACGAAGATGAAGTCACCTGACAATAATGCACCCTCAAGAAAACCTTGTTGCCTGGCTTCTTAAAAATTTCAATATATCCCTCTGATAATGAGTAGCATTTATATTAAAGACACTTTTTTTTTTTAAGTGAGGGCAACCATTTTGCTATGAATTAATGAACATCATAAACTCTCAGTGTGACACTGCCCACAAAGGTGATGTCTGCAGAGCAGCACAGAAATAATCGTGGGCAGCAACCGATCCCACCCTTTGCTTTGTGACACTGAATTACTTGCACTTAGAGGGGAGTTTTGAAAGCCTCCGAGTCACTGGGTCTGGTTCCTTTAATGGGCATCTTTCATACCCTTTCTAGCTCAATGCAGATACCAGCCAGAGGGCAGAGGAAAACACCAGGGCTAAAGACATCAGCTCAGAAACACTTCTGAACTGTGGACTCGGACGCTGGCTTCCAGCCAGCGGTCAGCCGCCTTTCTGAAGTGGTCGTAGGTTAAGTCTTCACTTATTAGCTCTGAATTAAGTTTTCCTGGCCATTTTTATGTAGACTGGGAGCCTCCAAATGTGATGGGGAATTGCAGTACCTCACGTGGTACTTACTGGGAGGCAGCACCAAGGAGGATGCGCCACGGGATGGGCCTGCTCTTCCTACACGGCCCTCCCCAGGCTGTCCAGCCTGGCCAGGGGAGTGAGGCTGTGTACAACCAAACCCAGGACCGAGGCCAGCACAGCCCAAGCCTAAGGCTAGTTCCCTTTTGCAGGAAGTGATTGTACTAGGGTGGGTTGGGCTCATAATGGCATTCATCTCTACTAATGTGACGTGTCAACGTACAAACACAGCTAAAGGCATGAGCAGAGCGATGCCAGTCCCCCTGCAACCGAGCTATCCTTATTTTGTTGTGTGGATACAATTGGCAGAGTGAATATCCCTGGCACTTTCCTGCTGGGTGATGCCAGACCCCAGGTAGATTCAGTATGGCCCAGATTTCTCCTTGGGACACTGAAGCATGAGCTTCTGAGCACAGACTGGACCCAGGCCGCCAGGGTTGTACCTCAGCTGCTCCAGTTATTAGCTGTGTGACTTAGAGCAAGTTACTTAACCTCTCTGTGACTTGGCTTCCTCATCTTTAAATGGGGATTAGCAAACCACACTGTTGTGAGGATTATACCCATTTATACACCTAAAAAGCTTAGGGCCCTGCTTGCCACGTGGAGAGTTATATATAAATATTCTTGTTATTTGCTGGTCATATTCTCAAGTATGATGTGTGTATCTAGAGAAAAGTTCATCACTGATAAATCCAAAGCAAGATTTTTTTTTAAAGTTGCATATTTTTAAAGGATATTTAACACTTTTATAATAGTTGGGGTGTTTAGACCCAGCTGTTCAATCTGTCCAAACCTCAGTTTCCTCATCTATATAGTGGAATATTAATAATACCTATCCAATAGAGTTAGCGTGTGAATGAAATGACGTGAAACACACAGTGCTTGGCAATGAGAACTCACTAGATATTAGTTTGTGTCTTAGTTACACATTAGCTTTGACCATGACCAATACTGTTACATAGTGTTTCGAACTACTAAAGAATACAGACTTGCCCATCCTCTTCTGATTTTCTAAAAGAAGTAGGCTCTTTAAATTTGGGATATCAGTAACCTAAGCCATGTTTAAAATTGCCTGTGTTTTCAGGTTTTATCATTAGGCACAAACCTCACGTGACTTTTCTACATACAGCCTTTAAGTGCTGAAGATACTTTCCTTATTGCGCACACACCTAGCACACACAAGTGCAAGGTTATTTCACTTCACTGTATCAGACAAGGTGCATTAGAGGCGACATTGGCATAAGCCCCTACCTTGCCTGCTGTCCAAACCTTGACTGTGAACTCTCTTTGCCAGAAAGACCTCTGGTCACCGCAAAAGTTCTCCCTAGCCAGAAAACCTCACTGAAACCCAAGTGAGAATAAAATGTTGCTTTATAATAATTGGGTAAGTTAAATTTTTAGAGTTATAAAGTATATTTTATTACTATGGAATAAAAATACTTCGATATCTATGGCCAAAGACAGAAATTTGCTGACTTTTGTCTTACCTTAATTTTTCACGTGTTTAGTTTTTCTCAGCGAGTAGGTGATAATAGTGGGTAATTTAGTGAATGTGGTTTTGCTGACCTAAAGCAAAAATTCACTAGTTGGAATCCCAGTAGCCAGAAAACAACCCCAAAACTAGAAAGTAACAAGCTCCTTGGGAACACTTCACTTGCTATGAGCTGTAAAAAGAAAATTGTTTCATTATAAACATTCCCTCCCCTGCTTTTTGTAACTACACTATTGGGTGAAAAGTCTTTTGTTTTGGGGGGTTTTTTTGGCTGTGCCATGTGGCTTGTGGGATCTTAGTTCCTTGACCAGGAATCGAACCTGCGCCCATGCAGTGAAAGCGCTGAGTTCTAACCACTGGACCCCCAGGGAATTTCCAGTTTTTAGTTTCTTTTAAGGCACAGTATTATATAGGCTGTCGCTCGGCAAGTCCACATTCTTCAATAGTAAGAAACACACTATTAACAGTCAGTCATGGTCAAAGATGCTTTATGTGCAACTAAAACACAAATGGACATGAGAGTTGAGGTATACACACAACTGCATCAGGGCTTGAAGATAACCAGTATGTGGATAGTATTCTAAATGTATAAATGCTTCTGAATATAAGTATTCCCTAGGGTTCAATAAAAGATATAAATGATCTCTAAGGAGAGATTTGGCTAGGGGTTTGAGATTAAAAAAGGAAAAATATTCAGAACGAAGAGCTACAAAGTCCAGAGCTTTCGTTTCTAGAACTGTGCCTCTGTGGCCAGCTCAGCAAAGACCCAGGCGTAAAGGCAGTGGCCAGAGAGAAATTACAGATTCCGGGAGGGCAAAGGAAGCACAGGGCTCTGCTTCCTCCCGTTAGAATGGTAGACAGGAGATTTTTAAAAAAGACAAGGCATTAGAACTTCCCTTCTAATATAAAAATATTTAGCACTTTTTATAAACTTTAAAATTTTAAATTACTAAATTTTGCACATTCTCTGAAAACAAAACATAATGCTTATCAAAAGGATTTAAATCTTCTGTTTCAAATAGAAGTTAACTTGTTTGTAATATATAATTATTTCATTGGGTTCTGTGACCTGGTGCATGATTGCTGTCATTTGCATGGAGTTTAGTAATATTGAATGTGTTAAGAGTTAGTAAAGCCAGAAATTACATGGAAATCTTAATTAGATCTTTAATGTCACTAAAATATCTTTTGGATGACTCAAACATTTTTAAATCAAATATTTAAAATCTATATTTACAGCCAAAAACTTCAAATACAAAATTCAAACTACAATGTACTGGATTTAACATCATTATACAATTAACTTTTACAAAGAGTCTATTAAATTGCCACTAACAGGAAAAAGAAAAAAATACATGTACTTAAAATGCACAGAGCCAAAATTTACATAATACAGAGTCACGTTTAAGCATGGAAACCTTAACAGAAAGATGGAATGTACTTCTGTCACACTTGAGTGTTTAATGCAAACAGGATTCTGGCACCAGAAGGTTTCAATGCAAAGGATAATGCATAGCATAGCACTCCGTGATTAAAGGACTTGTATTTCAGAAAGAAATGAATTTTTCCTCAATGTGCTCACTTGACAACCTGTTTTTAAAAAGTCTAACTGTAAGTTTCGACGTCTAAGATTGCTGCCTGGTGTCCCTTTGATGGGCCATATTATGACACTCAGAGCTGAATGCACAACATAAAAAACATGTACTAATTATTGTCTCAAGTTAGGGACTGCTTATTATGTTCCTGATTTACTTCTTAGTCCAAGCTCACCTAATAAAAATAAACTTGCAAAGAAAGAATAAGCCCCTTTACATCAGGCTTGCCAAAGTAACTTCATAAAAATCAGAGTCTGGAACTGCTGAACAATCATCGACAGGAAGACACTTGAACTCACCAAAAAAGATACCCCACATCCAAAGACAAAGGAGAAGCCACAATGAAACAGTAGGAGGGGCACAAACACAATAAAATCAAATCCCATAACTGCTGGGTGGGTGACTCACAAACTGGAGAACGCTTATACCACAGAAGTCCACCCACTGGAGTGAAGGTTCTGAGCCCCACGTCAGGCTTCCCAACCTGGGGGTCCGGCAATGGGAGGAGGAATTGCTAAAGAATCAGACTTTGAAGGCTAGTGGGATTTGATTGCAGGACTTTAAAAGGACTGGGGGAAACAGATACTCCACTCTTGGAGGGCACACACAAAGTAGTGTGCACACTGGGACGCAGGGGAAGGAGCAGTGACCCCATAGGAGACTGAACCAGACCTACCTGCTAGTGTTGGAGGGTCTCCTGCAGAGGCGGGGGGTGGCTGTGTCTCACCATGGGGACAAGGACACTGGCAGCAGAAGTTCTGGGAAGTACTCCTTGCTGTGAGCCTTCCCAGAATCCACCATTAGCCCCACCAAAGAGACGGGTAGGCTACAGTGCTGGGTGGCCTCAGGCCAAACAACCAGCAGGGAGGGAAACCAGCCCTACCCATCAGCAGACAAGTGGATTAAAGTTTTACTGAGCTCTGCCCACCAGAGGAACATCCAGCTCTACCCACCACCAGTCCCTCCCAACAAGAAGCTTGCACAAGCCTCTTAGATAGCCTCATCCACCAGAGGGAAGACAGCAGAAGCAAGAAGAACTACAGTTTTGCAGGCTATGAAAGGAAAACCACATTCACAGAAAGATAAGACAAAATGAAAAGGCAGAGGACTTTGTACCAAATGAAGGAACAAGATAAAACCCCAGAAAAACAACTAAATTAAGTGGAGATAGGCAACCTTCCAGAAAAAGAATTCAGAATGATAGTGAAGATGATCCAGGACCTCGGAAAAAGAATGGAGGCAAAGATCGAGAAGATGCAAGAAATGTTTAACAAAGACCTAGAAGAATTAAAGAACAAACAAACAGAGATGAACAATACAATAACTGAAATGAAAAATACACTAGAAGGAATCAATAGCAGAATAACTGAGGCAGAAGAACGGATAAGTGAACTGGAAGACAGAATGGTGGAATTCACTACTGTGGAACAGAATAAAGAAAAAAGAATGAAAAGAAATGAAGACAGCCTAAGAGACCTCTGGGACAATATTAAATGCACAAACATTCAAATTATAGGGGTCCCAGAAGGAGAAGAGAGAGAGAAAGGACCCAAGAAAATATTTGAAGAGATTACAGTCTAAAACTTCCCTAACATGGGAAAGAAAATAGCCACCAAAGTCCAGGAAGCACAGAGAGTCCCAGGCAGGATAAACCCAAGGAGAAACACACCAAGACACATAGTAATCAAACTGACAAAAACTAAAGACAAAGACAATTATTGAAAGCAGCAAGGGAAAAATGGCAAATAACATACAAGGGAACTCCCATAAGGTTAACAGCTGATTTCTAGCAGAAACTCTACAAGCCAGAAGGGAGTGGCATGATATGTTTAAAGTGATGAATGGGAAGAACCTACAACCAAGATTACTCTACCTGGCAAGGATCTCATTCAGATTCGATGGAGAAATCAAAAGCTTTACAGACAAGCAAAAGCTAAGAGAATTCAGCACCACCAAACCAGCTCTGCAACAAACGCTAAAGGAACTTCTCTAAGTGGGAAACACAAGAGAAGAAAAGGACCTACAAAAACAAACCCAAAACAATTAAGAAAATGGTCATAGGAACATAACATATCGATAATTACCTTAAACGTGAATGGATTAAATGCTCCAACCAAAAGACACAGGCTTGCTGAATGGATACAAATACAAGACCCATATATATGCTGTCTACAAGAGACCCACTTAAGACCTAGCGACACATACAGACTGAAAGTGAGGGGATGGAAAAAGATATTCTATGCAAATGGAAATCAAAAGAAAGCTGGAGTAGCAATACTCATATCAGATTAAATAGACTTTAAAATAATGTTACAAGAGACAAGGAAGGACACTACATAATGATCAAGGGATCAATCCAAGAAGATATAACAATTATACATGCACCCAACATAGGAGCACCTCAATACATAAGGCAACTGCTAACAGCTATAAAAGAGGAAATTGACAGTAACACAATAATAGTGGGGGACTTTAACACCTCATTTACACCAATGGACAGATCATCCAGACAGAAAATTAATAAGGAAAGAGAAGCTTTAAATGACACAATAGACCAGATAGATTTAATTGATAATTATAGGGCATTCCATCCAAAAACAGCAGATTACACTTTCTTCTCAAGTGCACAGGGAACATTCTCCAGGATTGATCACATCTTGGGTCACAAATCAAGCCTTGGTAAACTTACGAAAACTGAAATCATATCAAGCATCTTTTCTGACCGCAACTCTATGAGATTAGAAATCAATTACACGGGAAAAAACGTAAAAAACACAAACACATGGAGGCTAAACAATACGTTACTAAATAACCAAGAGATCACTGAAGAAATCAAAGAGGAAATAGAAAAATACCTAGAGACAAATGACAACGAAAACACGACAATCCAAAACCTACGGGTGCAGCAAAAGCAGTTCTAAGAGGGAAGTTTATAGCAATACAAGCCTACCTCAAGAAACAAGAAAAATCTCAAATAAACAATCTAACCTTACCCCTAAAGGAACTAAGATGAACAAACAAAACCCAAAGTTAGTAAAAGGAAAGAAATCATCAAGATCAGAGCAGAAATAAATGAAATAGCAACAGAGAAAATGACAGCAAAGATCAATAAAACTAAAAGCTGGTTTTTTGAGAAGATAAACAAAATTGATAAACCTTTAGCCAGACTCATCAAGAAAAAGAGGGAGAGGACTCAAATCAATAAAATTAGTAGTGAAAAAGGAGAAGTTACAACAGACACTGCAGAAATACAAAGCATCCTAAGAGACTACTACAAGCAACTCTATGCCAATAAAATGGACAACCTGGAAGAAATGGACAAATTCTTAGAAACGTATAACCTTCCAAGACTGAACCAGGAAGAAATAGAAAATATGAACAGACCAATCACAAGTAATGAAATTGAAACTGTGATTAAAAATCTTCCAACAAACAAAAGTCTAGGACCAGATGGCTTCACAGGTGAATTCTATCAAACATTTAGGAAGAGCTAACATCCATCCTTCTCAAACTCTCCCAAAAATTGCAGAGGAAGGAACACTCCCAAACTAATTCTACGAGGCCACCATCACCCTGATACCAAAACCAGACAGAGATACTACAAAAAAAAGAAAATTACAGACCAATATCACTGATGAATATAGATGCAAAAATCCTCAACAAAATACTAGCAAACAGAATCCCACAACACATTAAAAGGATCATACACCATGATCAAGTAGGATTTATCCCAGGGATGCAAGGATTCTTCAATATATGCAAATCAATCAATGTGATACACCATATTGACAAATTGAAGAATAAAAACCATATGATCATCTCAATAAATGCAGAAAAAGCTTTTGACAAAATTCAACACCCATTTATGATAAAAAGTCTCCAGAAAGTGGGCATAGAGGGAACCTACTTCAACATAATAAAGGCCATATATGACAAACCCACAGCAAACATCATTCTCAATGGTAAAAAACTGAAAGCATTTCCTCTAAGATCAGGAACAAGACAAGGATGTCCACTCTCACCACTATTATTCAACATAGTTTTGGAAGTCCTAGCCATGGCAATCAGGAAGAAAAGGAAATAAAAGGAATACAAACTGGAAAAGAAGAAGTAAAACTGTCACTGTTTGCAGATGATATGATACTATACATAGAAAATCCTAAAGATGCCACCAGAAAACTACTAGAGCTAATCAATGAATTTGGTGAAGTTGCAGGATACAAAATTAATGCACAGAAATCTCTTGCATTCCTATACGCTAATGACGAAAAATCTGAAAGAGAAATTAAGGAAACACTCCCATTTACTACTGCAACAAAAAGAATAAAATACCTAGGAATAAACCTCCCTAAGGAGACAAAAGACCTGTATGCAGAAAACTATAAGACACTGATGAAAGAAATCAAAGATGATACCAACAGATGGCGAGATATACCATGTTCTTGGATTGGAAGAACCAGTATTATGAAAATGACTATACTACCCAAAGCAATCTACAGATTCAATGCAATCCCTATCAAATTACCAGTGGCATTTTTTACAGAACTAGAACAAAAAATCTTAAAATTTGTATGGAGACACAAAAGACCCCGAATAGCCAAAGCAGTTTTGAGGGAAGAAAATGGAGCTGGAGAAATCAGACTCCCTGACTTCAGACTATACTACAAAGCTACAGTAATCAAGACAATATGGTACTGGCACAAAAACAGAAACATAGATCAATGGAACAAGATAGAAAGCCCAGAGATAAACCCACACACCTATGGTCAACTAATCTATGACAAAGGAGGCAAGGATATACACTGGAGAAAAGACAGTCTCTTCAATTAGTGGTGCTGGGAAAACTGGACAGCTACATGTAAAAGAATGAAATTAGAACACTCCCTAACACCATACACAAAAGTAAACTCAAAATGGATTCGAGAACTAAATGTAAGACCAGACACTATAAAACTCTTAGAGGAAAACATAGGAAGAACACTCTTTGACATAAATCACAGCAAGATCTTTTTTGATCCACCTCCTAGAGTCATGGAAATAAAAACAAAAATAAACAAATGGGACCTAATGAAACTTAAAAGATTTTGTATAGCAAAGGAAACTACAAACAAGACAAAAAGACAACCCTCAGAATGGGAGAAAATATTTGCAAGTGAATCAACGGACAAAGGATTAATCTCCAAAATATATAAACAGCTCATGCAGCTCAATATTAAAAAAACAAACAACCCAATCAAAAAATGGGCAGGGGCTTCCCTGGTGGTGCAGTGGTTGAGAATCTGCTTGCCAATGCAGGGGACATGGGTTCGAGCCCTGGTCTGGGAAGATTCCACATGCCGTGGAGCAACTAGGCCCGTAAGCCACAATTACTGAGCCTGCGTGTCTGGAGCCTGTGCTCTGCAACAAGAGAGGCCGCGATAATGAGAGGCCCGTGCACAGCGATGAAGAGTGGCCCCCAATTGCCGCAACTAGAGAAAGCCCTCGCACAGAAATGAAGACCCAACACACCCATAAATAAATAAATAAATAAATAAAAATTAAAAAAAAAAAAAGGGCAGAAGACCTAAATAGACATTTCTCCAAAGAAGACACACAGATGGCCAAGAAGCACATGAAAAGCTGGTCAACATCACTAATCATTAGAGAAATGCAAATCAAAACTACAATGAGGTATCACCTCACACCAGTTAGACTGGGCATCATCAGAAAATCTACAAACAACAAATGCTGGAGAGGGTGTGGAGAAAAGGGAACCCTCTTGCACTGTTGGTGGGAATGTAAATTGATACAGCCACTATGGAGAACAGTATGGAGGTTCCTTAAAAAACTAAAAATAGAATTACCATATGACCCAGCAATCCCACTACTGAGCATATACCCAGAGAAAACCATAATTCAAAAAGACACATGCACCCCAGTGTTCACTGCAGCACTATTTACAATAGGCAGGTCATGGAAGCAACCTAAATGCCCATTGACAGACGAATGGATAAAGAAGATGTCATACATATATACAATGGAATATTACTCAGCCATAAAAAGGAATGAAATTGGGTCATTATAGAGATGTGGGTGGATCTAGAGACTGTCAATACAGAGTGAAGTAAGTGGGAAAGAGAAAAACAAATATCGTATATAAACGGATATATGTGGAACCTAGAAAAATGGTACAAATGAACCGGTATGCAGGGCAGAAATAGAGATACAGATGTAGAGAACAAACGTATGGACACCAAGGGGGGAAGGTGGCAGGGGGGTGGTGGTGGTGGTGGGATGAATTGGGAGATTGGGATTGACATGTATACACTAATATGTATAAAATGGATAACTAATAAGAACCTGTTATATAAAACAATAAATAAAATTCAAAAAAAAAAATCAGAGTCTGTGGGGCTGAAGATATACTCCAGAAATATTTCTGTAAGCGGGAGACTTTTTAGGTAATCCTTACATTGGAGCTAGGTTAAAGATAATTTGCTTGAATAACATCACATATGTGGTATCAATTTTGGGGTAATAAGAGATGTTAAAGATTTTATAATAAAATCAGTTCTGCTTCTGAAAACATCCAAGCCACAAATTTGTTACATGAAAAGGCAAATTAGTGAATATGGGTAAAGTTCAGACAGAAGTAGCAAAGATAGCAGGTGTTTTCTCACAAAAGGTACATATAACCTTTAACAACGTAAGCAGAGTGTCTACACAAGTTCACAGCTTGGGAAATGATCCAACATGTCATTAATAACTAGTTAGTTCCACAATGAGAATGTACACATTTGTGACCAGCATCTGGATACGGAAGTCTCATAATTTTTATTCTGAATCTCTTTGTGTAAATGTAGAAGGAGAATATACCTCAACATACGTGTAGAAATAGCGCTGCAACTAAGAAGCACAAAACCGGAAAAGCCCTATCATAATTCTACAATTTAGAACAGTTATGCCTGGTGGAACCCAGCTGTTGGTTATCTATTTTCCCTAAAAGCTGATATTTAGAAAGTGAAACTTACTCCTTTTCTAATACTGTCAGACTTTTCAGAATGGCCCTTTAACTCTAAGTGACATGGTGACAGTTTGGTTTTCCTCCATGAGCTGTGATGTGACAGTTAAACCATGTGCAAACCCTACAAAATAGATTTGTTTCCGATTGGAAGATTCTGTTGCACGGATGTTGATGGTGATAATCTCAGAAATGTCAAAATCTGAAAATGCAAGAAGTTTGCTAAATCGTATAGTTTCTGGTTTAATACTAATCTAGTGAACATCATAATTTTATTGTTTTATTATACATCTGCAGCAGGTTGGCTTAAACTCAAGCCACATACTATATTTTGGAAGTTGTGTCTCCGCCCCAACTCTTTTTGAAACCAACTGCGTAAGTTGTCAGCTTAAAAAAAAAATTCCCACATCTAACAACACTGCTTCTGTGTGCTTGGGATAATTTGAGTTCAGTTCATTCCAGTGAAACTGAGTTTATACACCGCCATAAACCAGTCTGGCCTGAGGACTAATGCTGTCATCTGGGAGATGCTCACAGGAATTACTTCATGTTATCTTTCTTCTTCACATGCCACTCTTACCAAAGTCCAAAGGAATCAAACTTTAAAACTCCGCTTCCCAGAATAACCCCCATGGTTTACATTATAGGGTTCTTAAGGCTTTGCTCAGACATCTGCAAACTTACGTAACAGTTCATACGATTTTTTCCATTAGTAATAGCAATCACCTTAACCCATGCCTCGAGCAGACAGGATTTAAGTGATTGTCAAGTCTGCTGAAGTGCACCTCTGTGGGAGGGAAAGCCTCATTTGAAACAAGGGATTCTTGCAAACACTAAAGCATGAGGACCAATGAAATCCTTTAATAAATGAAGACTAAGTCAGATGATTTATCCCCAAACCCCAAACTTCCATTAGCGCCAGAGCAGGGGCTGGGACTCAGATTTGCTAGGGCTCTGGTTGGTGCTTTTCCCCTCCAAACGCCCTTTTATAAAACATGTCCGGGCCAGGAGGCAGATGGCCCTGCTTCTGCCCGGATGGCCTATTTCCCCCTGCACTCTGGGTGCCGGGATAGGTGTGTCTAACACTGGCTGGCAAAGGGAAATGATTCACAGAAGAAATGAAATGAATCTTTCTTCATTCACAGAAGAAATGAATTTTACAGGAGGTTAAAGCATTAGCTGAGTTGAGGGCCTAAAAACCTTGACAATCTCCCATTAACTGATCATCCACTGACAACGGAAAAGGAAGGGCTTTTTAACTGAGCAAAGGAAGATTCCCAGAAGGACACACTGCTGTTTTTGTACCTTATGCTCCAAGCTTACCATCTTTTGTTACCTTGCCTTTAACTCATCCTAAAGAACCAGATGGAGGTGGTAATTAATTATAATTCGTTACAATTTAAAGATCACAAAAGAAATGCTGAAAACTGGTTTAGGAAAGCATTGTTTTGTTTGTTTTTTTTTGATGTGAGGGTATTAATGATGAATTTTCCTGAACCTTCAGTCAGTAATAGGTAAAATGTCAGAGATGGTGACAGTCACTTAATTGCCAGTGCAATTCACAATTCCTAAGAATCGACCAGGCAGCTTTTTGTAGCCCATTATCAAAGTGTCAACAGTGATTATTGCCAATATAGTTATACAAATGCCAACTGCAGGGCAGCTGTTTTCTTTCAAACGGGTTCCAGGGAGAAGGTTAGATGTTAAAAGGAATCTTCTTATTGTGACCCAATGACTCCATTATACAGGCTTTACTTTACTTAATAAAACCAGACATGAGTTTTGAGAAGAACTGCATAGAACGATGAACAAAATGCATATCTGTGTAAATCCCCAGGACTCGCTCTCTCTCCCTCTCAAGAACATGGACTCTTTAAAGAGTCAGGTCAAATCCCCCAGAAATCAAGTGAGTCCAGTTATGTTTTCTTTTACTTGCCCGGATTCCCTGCTGGGTAGCTTGCTTGCTGGCAGCATGCTAAGACTGTCATTTGTAAAAAGCGGTCCGCTTAGCTATAATTACTAATTTGATGTCACACTGGAATTGCAGTGCAGCTGTGAAAAGATGGACCACCAGGGAGATTCGCATTTCTGTCTCATTTAGAGGGGGCGATACTGCTGGAGCCATGAATGCAAGATGCCCTTCCATTAATAAAGGAAAGAATTAAAGAATAAAACAAGTCATAGCAGCTGTCAGAATCTGACAACGGTTTAAAAAAAAAAAAACACACACCGTTCTGCTCTTTTTAAAAAAAAATTCAAGACATCTGTACATGCATGTTCTGATACTTGTTGCCATGAAAGCGATTCCATTATTGTTGGAATATAACTTCTTTATTTCCTTCAGTTCCATCTTCATTATTATGCTAATGCAAATCACACTAATTACGTGTCAAGCTCAAATCGTAGGGGGGGGACCTTTCTGCACCTATATCATGAAATATCTGAAATGACAGTTTTAAAACTTACCATCAACAAGTGGAAAGTATGTGAAATTAAAACAGCTACAATGATGCAAATGAAAGAAAAACTAAGAATTCAGATTACTAATTAAGCCACATCAATGGAGAGTCTCTGTGAAAATTGTTCTTTGCAATTTCGTAGAAAATGATTATACAATGATTGCAATGAAAATATTCTTGCAGACCATTTGGTTTCATTTATAAAAGGCTAAAATGTAGAAAATAAATATTTTCAGCCTTCTCCAATTATTTCTAACTAGAGATAACAGTGATTGCTTTGATAATTTATGGTTTTATTCGTGAAGACAAAGAACAGCATGCTTTTTGGAAGAGTCAAAAATATTAACTGATCATGGAAAGAAAGCCTGAAAACTGACAGAAAAAGGAAAGCAAAGAAAATTTTTTGAACTTAAAAACCCAAGGGTTTTAAGAGTTCAGCTTCATTAATACATTTCATTTACTGTTATGTGTTACAGTTTAGTAAATGTTACCTTGGTTGTTGCCAGATTATAAACAAACTGCCATATCAGAGAGACATCATGTCCTGTTGTCAAGGCAGGCACAGTCTCCAAAAATTACCAGTTTTGATTACTTTCACATCCCATGTCTTCAAGCTACTTCCTCTTGCCTGTGCCCAGTGAGTGCCAGTAAGCTAAAAGGGCAGGTGGATGGTGCTTTGGAGCTGCTCCTCCTGGAAGAAGAGCTATCAGGAACCCCAAGCCCAGAAAGAAGTAGAAAGCATTGAATTCTTCCTAGGGGCTACTGCATAGACAATCCTAATGTTTACATAGTGTAAGATACAGTGACACAGACTGTATTTACAGAAATACCTGCACTTCTCAAATGGAGGAAATATGAATTGGTGGTTTTTGTCAACATGGTATGAGGCCAAACGATTTATTTCATTACTTTTTTTTTTTTTTTTTTTTTTTTACTTTTAAATCAAGACTCAATGAACTGCCTTAGTACCATATTGTTTTGGAGTTACATGTTTTTGTCAATGAAACATTGTAGTGAAATGTTTCCTTGTTCATCTTCATGATTCATGGGGTTAATATGAATTTTTGATAATAAATCCTCTTTTTTTAAAAAAAGAAAGAAGTCTCTCAAACATTTTAGAAGGTTAGAAATGTGCGCTCTGGGCTGGAACTCCGGCTGGGTCATGTCAAAACTGTGGTGCAAGTTACAGCCTGTCTGTCAAGTAACTTCATTTACTCAAAGGAAGTAATAACAGCCTCCACCTTAAAGGTGGTGGTCAGGATGACATGAGCAAATTTGTGTAAAATTTACAACAGGCTTGGCATATAGTATACATTCCGTTCAACAAACGTTGGTTACTATTACTTACCTTTTAAATCCCAGTACATCGAGATTAACAATAAAAAAAATAACCCGCAGTTAAGGTAAGGTTTTGCCTCTGCCACCGACTGTGTGATGCAGTGTGGGAAAGTAAGCTTCTGGGTCTCAAATCGATCACATGTGAGGTGGGGAAACGGGACTCTGACCTCTTAAGGTACCTCCTGTTTCTGACGTCTCTAAGTCCACTTCCAGGGGTGATGTTTTGAGGAACAATTTGTGCACATTCAATAGACGATAAAAGCATCCTAGCAGCATCCTCAGAAAAGTGGGTTTCTGTTAAACACATTCTGTAATTTCATGTCTTTTTCACAGAAACCTACACCAATGAAGGGCTAAACATTTTTGGTGAGGCAGGGAGTGGAACTGCGGTAAATGCCCTGGGTTCCTGGAAAGTGTCTAGAGGCAGAGCTGGGGAGGGACAGACGGGTAACTGAATGTTCTGCTCCTGATGATGAGCCATCAGAACCACGTCAAATACTGTGGCTTTCCTTCCTATGTGTCCTTGTTTTAGGACTTCGGATTCTGCGGCAATCACCCCATTGGCTGTAACTGTCTTTCTTGGCATTGTTATTGTCATAGCAGACCAAGCCCCTGGGGATAGAACCTGAAGAAATCAAAATGAACAGAAAAAAAAGGCCACTAGCAGTAGTCTCAAGAGACTTGGGAACGAAATAAAAACAGAGCAACCCCTGTGGAGTAGCGCACAGCATCAGGGCCACAGCTCTTACTCCGGGGCTGCCTTCTTTTGATGATGCTGAAAAAGCCTTCTTTCAATGCTAGTGTGTGGTTCTTTAAACAGCCCAGATATTTTCTCCTAGCAGAAAATCCCAATGATACTAAGCCTCTGAGTTTCTCATGGACTAAAACTCAAACACCCGCTTGAGTCTTTGGCACCTGGAAAAAATGTTTACATAGCAACATGTAAACAGAAGTTGACAGTCTGTCGTTTCTGCTGCTTTTGGCCAAAGCCGGTGCCTTCACGGTGATTTACACAGAGGTTGGAAGCGTGAAAATAGAGTCTCTGGTGCACAGTAAAAATATAAACTGTCAAAGGAGCCACCGTTTCCTTTTTCTCTGCCTCACTTCTTTTTTTAAATTTTTATTTATTTTTTAAAACTTTATTGGAGTATGGTTGATTTACAATATCATGTTAGTTTCAAGTGTACAGCATAGCAATTCAGTTATACATATAGATATATTAATTCTTTTTCATATTCTTTTCCCATATAGGTTATTATAGAATATTGAGTTCCCTCTGCTATACGGTAGGTCCTTGTTAGTTATCTATTTTACATATAGTAGTGTGTATGTATGCTAATCCCAAGCTCCTAATTTATCCCCCCACCCCTCACCTTTCCCCTTGGGTAACCATAAGTTTGTTTTCGAAATCTGTGAGTCTGTTTCTGTTTTGTAAATAAGTTCATTTATATCATTTAAAAAAATTAGATTCCACATGAGTGATATCATATGGTATTTGTTTTTCTCTTTCTGACTTACTTCACTTAGTATGATAACCTCTAGGCCCATCCAAGTTGCTGCAAATGGCATTGTTTCATTCTTTTTCATGGCTGAGTAATATTCCATTGTATATATGTACCACATCTTTATCCATTCATCTGTTGATGGACATTTAGGTTGCTTCCATGTCTTGGCTATTGTAACCAGTGCGACAGTGAACATTGGGGTGCATGTATCTTTTCAAATTATGGTTTTCTCTGAATATATGCCCAGGAGTGGGATTGCTGGATCATATGGTAGTTCTATTTTTAGTTTTTAAAGGAACCTGCATACTGTTCTCCATAGTGGTTGTATCAATTTACATTCCCACCAACAGTGTAGGAGGGTTACCTTTTCTCCACACCCTCTCCAGCATTTATTGTTTGTAGACTTTTTGATGATGGCCATTCTGACCAGTGTGAAGTGATACCTCATTGTAGTTTTGATTTGCATTTCTCTGATAATTAGTGATGTTGAGCATCTTTTGATGTGCTTTTTGGCCATCTGTATATCTTCATTAGAAAAATGTCTATTTAGATCTTCTGCCCATTTTTTTATTGGGTTGTTTGTTTTTTTGACATAATGCTGCATGAGCTGTTTGTATATTTTGGAGATTAGTCCCTTGTCGGCTGCTTTGTTTGCAAATATTTTTTCCCATTCTGGGGGTTGTCTTTTTGTTTTGATTATGGTTTCCTTTGCTGTGCAAAAGCTTTTAAGTTTCATTAGGTCCCATTTGTTTATTTTTTATTTTATTTCCATTATTCTAGGAGGTGGATCAAAAAAGATCTTGCTGCAATTTATGTCAGAGTGTTTTGCCTATGTTTTCCTCTAAGAGTTTTATAGTGTCCGGCCTTACATTTAGGTCTTTGATCCATTTTGAGTTTATTTTTGTGTATGGTATTAGAGAATGTTCTAATTTCATTCTTTTACATGTAGCTGTCCAGTTTTCCCAGCACCACTTATTCAAAAGACTGTCTTTTCTCCATTGTATATTCTTGCCTCCTTTGTCATAGATTAATTGGCCATAGGTGTGTGTGTTTATTTCTGGGCTTTCTATCCTGTTCCATTGATCTACATTTCTGTGTTTGTGCCAGCACCATACTGTTTTGATTACTGTAGCTTTGTGGTATAGTCTGAAGTCAAGGAGCCCAATTCCTCCAGCTCCGTTCTTTCAAGATTGCTTTGGCTGTTTGGGGTCTTCTGTGTTTCCATACAAATTAAAAAATTTTTTGTTCCAATTCTGTGAAAAATGCCACTGGTAATTTGATAGGGGTTGCATTGAATCTGTCGATTGCCTTGGGTAGTATAGTCATTTTGACAATACTGATTCTTCCAATCCAAGAACGTGGTATGTCTTTCCATCTGTGTCATCTTCGGCTTCTTTCATCAGTGTCTTATACTTTTCAGAGCACAGGTCTTTTGCCTCCTTAGGTAGGTTTATTCCTAGGTATTTTATTCTTTTTGATGTGACGGTAAATGGGATTGTTTCCTTAATTTCTCTTTCTGATCTTTTGTTGTTAGTGTATAGGAATGCAAGAGATTTATGTATTACTTTTGTATCCTGCAACTTTACCGAATTCATTGATTAGCTCTAGTAGTCTTCTGGTAGCATCTTTAGGATTTTCTATATATAGTTTCATGTCATCTGAAAACAGTGACAGATTTACTTCTTCTTTTCTAGTTTGGATTCCTTTTATTTCTTTTTCTTCTCTGATTGCTGTGGCTAGGACTTCCAAAACTATGTTGAATAATAGTGGTGAGAGGGGACATCCTTGTCTTGTTCCTGATCTTAGAGGGAATGCTTTCAGCTTTTCACCATTGAGAATGATGTTAGCTGTGGGTTTGTCATATATGGCCTTTATTCTGTTGAGGTAAGTTCCCTCTATGCCCACTTTCTGGAGAGTTTTTATTATAAACAGCTGTTGAATTTTGTCAAAAGCTTTTTCTGCATCTATTGAGATGATCATATGGTTTTTATTCTTCAGTTTGTTAATGTGGTATACCACACTGATTGATTTGTGGATACTGAAGAATCCTTGTATCCCTAGGGTAAATCCCACTTGATCATCATGTATGATCCTTTTAATGTATTGCTGGATTTGGTTTGCTAGTATTTTGTTGAGTATTTTTGCATCTATGTTCATCAATGATATTGGCCTGTAATTTTCTTTTTCTTGTGGCATCTTTCTTCTGGTTTTGGTATCAGGGTGATGGTGGTCTCATAGAATGAGCTGAGTGTTCCTTCCTCTGCAATTTTTTGGAAGAGTTTCAGAAGGGTAGGTGTTAACTCTTCTCTAAATGTTTGATAGAATTCGCCTGTCAAGCCATCTGGCCCTGGACTTCTCTTTGTTGGAAGTTTTAAAATCACTGTTTCAATTTCAGTACTTGTGATTGGTCTGTTCATACTTTGTATTTCTCCTTCCTTCAGTCTTGGAGGTTGTACCTTTCCAAGAATTTGTCTGTTTCTTCTAGGTTGTTCTTTTTATTGGCATATAGTTGTTTGTAGTAATTTCTTATGATCCTTTGTATTTCTGTGGTGTCACTTGTAACTTTTTTTCATTTCTAATTTTATTGATTTGAGTCCTTTCCCTTTTCTTCTAAAGGTTTATCAATTTTATCTTTTCAAAGAACCAGCTTTTAGTTTCATTGATCTTTTCTATTGTTTTCTTGTTTCTTTCATTTATTTCTACTCTGATCTTTATGATTTCTTTCCTTCTGCTAACTTTGGGTTTTGTTTGTTCTTCTTTCTCTAGTTGCTTTAGGTATAAGGTTAGGTTGTTCATTTGAGATTTTTCTTGTTTCCTGAGGTTAAGATTGTATTGGTATAAACTTCCCTCTTAGAAACTGCTTTTGCTGCATCCCATAGGTTTTAGATTGTTGTGTTTTTGTTGTCATTTGTCTCTGGGTATTTTCTGATTTCCTCTTTGGTTTCTTCAGTGATCCATTGGTTGTTTAGTAACATATTGTTCAGCCTCCACGTGTCTGTATTTTTTACAGTTATTTTCCTGTAACTGATTTCTAAGCTCATAGAGTTGTGGTTGGAAAAGATGCCTGATATGATTTCAGTTTTCTTAAGTTTTACAAGGCTTGATTTGTGGCCCAAGATGTGACCTATCCTGGAGAATGTTCCATGTGCACTTGAGAAGAAAGTGTATTCTGTTCTTTCAGATGGAATGTTCTATAGATATCAATTAAGTGCACCTGGTCTAATGTGTCATTTAAGGCCTGTGTTTCCTTATTGATTTTCTGTCTGGATGATCTGTCCATTGATGAGAGTGGGTGTCCCCCACTATTACTGAGTTACTGTTGGTTTCTCCTTTTATGGCTGTTAGCATTTGCCTTTTATATTGAGGTGCTCCTATGTTGGGTGTATATATATTTACAACTGTTATATCTTCTTGGACTGATCCCTTGATCATTATGTAGAGTCCTTTGTCTCTTTTAACAGTCTTTAAAGTCTATTTTGTCTGATATGAGTATTGCTACTCCAGCTTTCTTTTGATTTCCATTTACATGAAATACCTTTTTCCATCCCCTCACTTTCAGTCTGTATGTGTCCCTAGATCTGAAGTGCATCTCTTGTAGACAACATATATATGGGTCTTGTTTTTGTATCTATTCAGCCAGTCTATGTCTTGGCTGGAGCATTTAATCCATTTACATTTAAGGTAATTATTGGTATGTATGTTCTTATTGCCATTTTGTTAATTGTTTTGCATTTGTTTTTGCAGGTCTTTTTTCTTCCCTTCCCCTTTTGTTCACTTCTCTTGTGACTTGATGACTATCTTTAGTGTTGTGTTTGGATTGTTTTTTCTTTTTTGTGTGTGTATCTACTGCAGATTTTTGGTTTGTGGTTCCCATGAGGTTTTTGGTATAGCAGTCAGTATATATACAGGATTGTTTTAAGTTGCTGGTCTCTTAACTTCCAATGCATTTCCTGCATTTGTACTCTACTGGTCTCATGATTGCTAGTTTTGACATCATATTTGTGTGTGGATGATCCCGTACCTTTATTTCATGTTTGCCTTTACCAGTGAGCTTTCCCATTCATAATTTTCTTGTTTCTAGTTGTGGCCTTTTATTTTCTGCCTAGAGAAGTTCCTTTAGGATTTGTTGTAAAGCTGGTTTGCTGGTGCTGAATTCTCTTGGCTTTTGCTTGTCTGTGAAGCTTTTGATTTCTCTGTCAAATTTGAACGAGAGCCTTGCTGGACACAGTATTCTTGGTTGTAGGTTTTTCCCTTTCATCACTTTAAATATATCATGCCACTTCCTTCTGGCCTGCAGAGTTTCTGCCGAAAAATCAGCTGATAACCTTATGGGAGTTCCCTTGTATGTTAACAACTGTTGCTTTTCCCTTGATACTTTTAATATTTTTTCTTTGTCTTTAATTTTTGGCAGTTTGATTAACATGTGTCTTGGTGTATTCCTCCTTGGGTTTATCTTGTATGGGACTCTCCGTGCTTCCTGGACTTGAGTGAGTGTTTCCTTTCTCATGTTAGGCTCATCGTAGGTGACCTCATTTACACTTCCCTGTCTTTGGTCACCCTTCCCGGCAGGTTTCCCAAGCCCCCTTTTCCAGCGGAAGCCCTCTCTGCAGCCTCTCATGCCTACTGGACATCTCTGTTCTGATGCTGTGCTGACAACTCTAACTACTCCGCCTGCTCCCTTTTTCCATGAGTGGAATCAGCACCTACCCCACTGTCCAAACCAGAAAGTGTGCGGTCACCCTCCCTCCACACACACTCCCTGGCACTGTTCACCTCCCATATTCAATCTCTGAGTTCTGTGGATTCTTCTTCCTAAATCTCTCTATACTCTTCCACCACCCCAGGTCGGGCCACCATCTATTCTGGATTATTTCCACAGCCACTCTAGATGGCCCTGCTTACCTCTGTGGCCTCCTCCCACCCTCCAATGAAAGCACCAAGTGCTCCCCCTCTGCACACACTGCTCCTTCTCTAGCTAACGCCTACTCATCCTTCAGGTTTCCAATCATCTCTTCCAGGAAGACCACCGAGCCAGATTTAGGTGCCCTTGCTATGTGTTTCCTATCAAAGAACTTACAACACGATACTGTCATTTCCTTTGTAATGTCTGTATCGCTTTGCAGGACATGTCTGTGTGGTTAATTATTTTAGCCCCTGAAGCTAGGACAGTAAGCATAAAGACATTCACAAACTTCTGGATGAATAAGTAAAAGGAGATTTCCAAATCTATAAAATTTAAACCCAAACTGAGTGATATCATCCTAAATAATTTAATTGAGAAACAAAAACCTTGAGCCCAGCTTTCAGATGGTTTGGTCAAGAAAAGGCACCTCAACATGATGAGGAGTAAGCTGAGAGTATAGAGGTGCCTTTCCTGTAAGCAAATCCCCATTTGGGGCAGTTGAGGTTTGCACACAGAAAGCTGCCTCCCAAATTCTTAAACTGATTCCAGTTGAATCTGTTTATAATCCTGCATAATTAACAAAATGTGGTTCAAGTATTACCTAATGTCCAGTGACTCAGAAAAAAGAGTCTCCTCGTCCATCCCTAAGTCTTT
Source organism: Balaenoptera physalus (assembly GCF_965194825.1). Taxonomy (NCBI): domain Eukaryota; kingdom Metazoa; phylum Chordata; class Mammalia; order Artiodactyla; family Balaenopteridae; genus Balaenoptera; species Balaenoptera physalus. The sequence goes on from NC_138883.1 coordinate 167,099,037, forward strand.
ACACACAAAAAATACTCTAATTAGATCTTAACATTTTATAGTTGGAAAGGAGTTTGAAGCTCATTAAGCCAATATTTTATTGGTGAATTTGAAGCTCAACACTGTCGTTTTTACAGGTGAGAAAACTGGGGCTCAGGGAGGCAGAGAAACTGACTCAAGGTCACACCTGGCCTGTTAGTCATAAAGTGGGGTTAGGACTCGGGTGCTGGGTTGTACCTGCCAGTTTGGAGCGTGCTGACAGCAGAGGCGGCTGTTTTCTCAAGATCACATTGATGGGAAATGTTTCACACACACCTCAAACTAATAACTACTTCACTGTCCAACAGGGCAGCCAACCTGAGGGAGAGAACTGGAGGGGAACGTTCCTCAGGCCCGTGAAGAGCTTCTCACTGTAGTGGAGGGGAAATGGCTAGAACCGCATGCCCACGGGAGTGAGGTGAGAGAGCCGCCGGGCACTTACCTTTTCTTTGTCACTTGCTTCCCTAGCCACTGTAGAGCCCTGAAAGAGAAAGAGATAATGAAAACATGCGCGGTATCAGCTTCACGTGAAATATGCAAATGCTCCAGGGCAGAGCACGGAAATAAATGAGCACCGACTTTGCTCTGGCCCCTCCCCGAGTGCGCTGCACCCTCTGCAGGGATTTCCGTCCACCTGTCTCCAACCCCTTCCCTGCTGTGTCACCTGTGCTCTCTTCTCCCTGGTTCCTGTCCTCCTGCTGGAAATCAGAAAACCTGACAATCACGTGAACAATGACTTACTAAACGTGGAGTCAAACATCAGTCGCCACAAATGGTTGGTTTGAGGGTCTGCAAAGTGAAGTGGGCCGTCAGCTGGCCGCAGTGACCACTGGGGCATAGAGGCCTCTTTCCCACGCTGCATCCTCTAGGTGGGGGCGTGCCCTGGGCCCCGACTGCCCGTCTCCCCTGGCTTAGGGTTACTGATGAATGTGCTTCCTCACTTACCATGACTAAGACCCAGTGGGTACTTCCCGGCCCCTTTCACTTTGGAGGTCCCTTCAAACACACGTCTCCTTGCACCGCTTCTGTGTCAGAACCTAGGCTGAGCACAGAGGTATAAAGTAGAAGAAAACACAGTTCTTGGTCGCAGCAATTTCTACTCTACCGCACTGGTTTTCAAAATGATGCCCTCGGTTCTGTGTTGTCTGAAATGACCGAGTCCTCCTGATGCCGACAGGGGTGCTTTGGGGTAGAGTTCAAGAACAGAAACTGTCCTTTGTTTGTGGAAGATCTTAATGCAAAAGAAAGATTAGGAAACAAATGGCCAGTGAATTCCTAACTTTGTTAATACAACAGTGAGCATTTATCCTTTGTGCTCCGTGGTGACCATCGCGGTGTCTCACCCAGCAGCGCCCAGTGTTTGTTTGCTGAGTAAACGGCTGGAGGAGGGTCACAGCCCAACTGACTGCTCTCCCTTCCCTCCCAGCACTGGGTGCCCAGACTATGACTAGGTCAGTGGAGCGATCCATTTACCTGACTATCTTTTAAATAGATATTTATTGGCCTGGAATACTTGCATTAGCCAATCATTAAGAATGTGTATGTGACTTGGGAAAATTTAAAGTAGCTTCTAGGTTGGCCACTCTTAACATTTTTGCTGTATGACCACCTTGCCTTCGAGCAGCTCAGGCATGAGTCAGGGTGTGTGTAACGTGCTCACAGATGGGGAGCCTCCTTGCACTGCGGAAGGGGGCCGAGCCCAGGCCAGGGGCTCCCTGAGGCCACTTCTCCATCTGCCCCACGCTCGGCATTCCCAGGTCTGGTGGATCCGAAAGACCCTGCTGCCAACCCAGGGAAGATGCTCGAAGCTTCTGGGGGATGTGTCAGAGGAGCACAGAGCTGACCCAGCAAGTGAAGATGAACCGTGTAAACTGTTCGTGAAGGAAAGCCCTCTGCCTGGCTGAGCCCAGCAGCTGTCACTTGCAATGGTTTGTTTTTTCCTTTACAGATTCTTGAATTCGGGCCATAGTATCTTCCTCTATACACTGACTGCTAACAAAGAATGTTCCCAAATTTAAAGGGGAGGGGGGGCTTAATACTCAAGTATTAAATACTTGTAATACCTGGGTCTCTGTATCTTTAACCAAGTTTTTTAGTCTCTGTGTGTGTTTTCCCTCTAGGATATAATTTACTCTGCTCCTGATTCTCACTGAAGCTTCGTCTCTATGTAAAAATGCAGAGCATTAGCCTGGAAAAACTCATCCAAATTTAAATTCATTCAGAATTTAAAAATTAAAACAAAATTAGAAACGTAAGTCAGTCAAGGCTGAGAGTTTGAGCCATGAAATGATGCCAGATGCCCAGGTCCCCTCACAACGGCAAGTACTGGCAAGAAAAGTTTATTCCACAAGCTAAAAAGGGAGATGAAATCATGACAGCCAAGGTTAAAACTATAACACCCAGTCTATAAGCATAATTTACATCAGGATATGCTTGAACAGGATATGCTCAAGCAGGATATGCTTCAGATAGAGGCACTACCTTAAGCATTTCCGGGGGATAAAAAAGTAGAACCAAAACAACTGCCTTTAAGGGACTTATTAGTAGAATGGATGAGACAATGAACATTCATCCACTCCTCCCCATATGCCGTGCGTTATGCTGGACGTGACACATACGTATCTCATTAATCCTCACAGCAGCGGAGGTAAGATCATCTCTGTTCTACAGATGAAGAAACTGTGGCTCATAGAGGTTCAGCATCTTGCACACAGCTAACAAGTAGTAAAACCAGGACATGCGGCTTCAGAGGTCATCTGGCTTCTTACATGGGAGAGTCAGGCCAGTGAAAAGACCTATAATACTCAGCAGAGTGAGCTAAGTAACACTGCAAAGGGCCTCATGAGAGAGATGGTTCCAAAGAGCCCCGTAGCCCTGTAGGCTGGGATTTCCACCTATAAAATAGCTACGACTTGGAGGCAGGACAGGGCAAAGCTGTATTTGGGAAGCTTATATAGTTCATCTGAACTCCACAGGGTAGGAGATAAGCCTAGAACATTCCCCCTCCCTTAGACTAGCATTTCTCAAAGCATAGTTCAGCACCCAGGGGTCTGCAAAGTCAAAACTATCTTTATAATAATTCTGAGACACTATTTGCCTATTTCACCATCTTGATATTTGCATGGATACTGCAAATACAATGGTGGGTAAAACTGTTGGCAGCTTAGCACAAAGCCAGCAGAGGCACCAAATGGTATTAGTAGAGTTTGTCATAAAACATATGAATAGCCTTGAGGAAGCAGTTCACCTAACTCAGTGAATCCATCATTCCAAATAACCAAAGCATGATGTAGCCAGACCAATGCGTGAAAACAGACTGACGGATTTTTAAGAGTTCACTGATGTGATTTCAGATTCCACACTGTAACTCAGCTTTGAGAAATTACCACTTGTCAGGTTAAGGTGTGATATCAAAGGAAAACATCCACAAATTTCTGAAAAAGTTATTAAAAACTCCTCCTTTTCCAACTACATATTTGTGTAAGGTCTGATCTTCTTCATACACTTCAATCAAATAACTTGGCAACAGGTGGACAGCCAAACCAGACAGGATGTTCTAACTGTCTCACCAAACCTGACATTAGACTTGCAAAGATATAAAACAATGCTACCTGTTCCATGAAACTTTTTGATTTGGAAGATATTTTTCATAAAGATATGCTAACATGTAATGGTTTTACTATTTTAAATAAGTTTTTTTCAATGGTGTCTCATTTCTAATATTGTAAGTATTAGTAGACATAACCTACATAAGCAGAAGCTTTTTGGGGTCCTCTTTTAAGGGTGTGAAAGAGTCTGAGATCAAAAAATTCGAGATCCACTGATGAAGACCAAAGATTGGAAAACTTTTTCTGAAAAGGGTCAGAGGGGTAGTGTTTTAGGCTTTGTGGTCCAAAACGGTCTCTATGGTAACTACTCAACTCTGCTGTTGTTATAGTGCAACCACATACGATACACAAACCACAGGCATTGTGGGGTTCCAATAAAACTATTTACAAAAATGGCCATGTTGGCCGTGCCATGGAGGCAGGTCACAGTCTGCCTGCTCCTGACCTGGACGTTGCCTATGTCGGTGATCCCAGAAGTCAGATCCCCTCACTCCACAATCAGAATTTCCAGTGGTCCGCCTCTCACTTGAGGTCTCTGAAACAGCCTGTCTCCAGGCCCGCTCCTCAGCCTATCCCTCACCTCCTTCAGGTCTGCAGTGAAGCGAAACCCTATTCAAAACCGCATCCCTTCCCCGTGCTTCCTGTCTTTACTTCTGCCCATGGCACTGATCACTTCCTAGTATACTCCATGATTTACTTACTCCTTTTACTTATTACCATCCGTCTTCACCCACCAGAATGTCAGCTCGTTGAGAGCAGGTTTGGTCTGTTTTGTTCATCAAACTATTCCCAGCACCTAAAGCAGTGCCTGGCACATAGCTGGTGTTCAATACATACTTGTTGAATAAAATAGACGTGGTATCTCTCGTAGGTACAAGTGGTCCTCGCTTAACACAAAGGAGCGCTCCTGGCAGCTGTGAGCTCTGGGCGCCTCCTAACTGCTCAGCATGATCAATTACATACAACGCGGATGACCAAGCTTAATGAATAGAAGTTAATACAAATCAATCTTACCTTTAAGTCATATTTCCTATATACAGATAAACGGTGGCTGAACACATTCCTTGTAACAATCACATATATTTCAACTCCGTCAACATTAAGCCGGTACATGCCCAGGAACTGGGGAAGGAGAGTGATCCCGTGACATTCCACTATATACTGCACAGGAGAGAAAGAGGGGGGGACCCAGTCACAAGGTGTTCATTCAGATGTAAAATGTAACTCTTCTGCTATGGTGTTTATACAAAGTGATAATGGCTTATACAACTATTAACGTCCTGTTTACAGAAAATGACCATGTTTGTACTGCCTTCAGCAGTACAGGTCTGCGTCCACTGTGCAGACACAGATAAGAAAATTCAACTCTATCTCGAGAGACATCTTCTCCCTAACAAACAAACATTCCAAACTAATTTGTAAAGTCAAAACTTGGATATAATGGCGTAGGGTGAGAGGACAAGTGATTGGTCCTTTCTGTAATTCCTTTAAAGTGAAATCACACTCTACCTGGGGCTGCCATCTTCCTCCCTAGAAGCCTTTACGATGATTTCATGAGGTTGAGGCAGCGTGACTTGGCCACTAAAATCAACTCCTTTAACAGTGTTGAAGTCGAGGTTAAAAAGGAAATTGTGGAGAAAGGTCAGTGTTAGAAGCTGGGAGAGTCGGGCCCCAGTCCTGGTTTTCCTGTTTCTTATTGAGACTCTAATGTTTAAATTGCCCACTGGTCTCCCAAGGCAAAAGGAATAAAAACAAAAATAAACAAATGGGACCTAATCAAACTTACAAGCTTTTGCACAGCAAAGGAAACCATAAACAAAATGAAAAGACAACCTACAGAATGGGAGAATATATTTGCAAACGAAGCGACCGACAAGGGCTTAATTTCCAAAATATACAAACAGCTCATACAACTCAACAACAGCAAAAAACCAACAACCCAATCGAAAATTGTTTTTTTGAAAAACACTTCTCCAAAGAAGAAATACACATGGCCAACAGGCACATGAAAAGATGCTCAGCATCGCTGATTATTAGAAAAATGCAAATCAAAACTACAATGAGGTATCACCTCACACCAGTCAGAATGGCCACCATTAAAAAGTCTACAAATAACAAATGCTGGAGAGGGTGTGGAGAAAAGGGAACCCTGCTACTGTGTTGGTGGGAATGTAAATTGGTGCAGCCACTATGGAAAATAGTATGGAGGTTCCTCAAAAAACTAAAAATAGAGTTGCCATATGATCCAGCAATCCCACTCCTGGGCATATACTGAGAAAAAATGATACTTTGAAAAGATACATGCGCCCCTCTGTTCATAGCAGCACTAGTTACAATAGCCAAGACATGGAAACAACCTAAATGTCCATCCACAGAGGAATGGATAAAGAAGATGTGGTATGTATATACAATGGAATATTACTCAGCCATCAAAAAGAATTGAATAATGCCATTTGCAGCAACACGGATGGACCTAGAGATTATCATACTAAGCGAGGTAAGTAAACAAGAAAGACAAATGCCATATATCACTTATATATGGAATCTAAAATACGATATAGATCAACATAGCTATGAAACAAAAACAGACTCACAGCTATAGAGAAGACTTGTGGTTGCCAAGGGGAGGGAGGGCAGGAATGGGAATCTGATTTTAGCGGAGGCAAACTATTATATATAGGATGAATAAACAACATCATACTGTATAGCACAGGGAACTATATTCAATATTCTGTGACAAACCATAGTGGAAAAGAATATGAAAAGAATATATATATGTATAACTGAGTCACTTTGCTGTACAGCAGAAATTAATACAACATTATAAATTAACTATACTTCAATAAAGTTAAAAAAAGTAATTTATGAAAAAATATTCTTTTTTTGGACACATTAAAATGAATACTTTGTAAATTTACAAGTGACATTGAATAAAAAATTCATGTCATTGAAGAAATAAACAAACTACCCACCAGAGCAGCGGTGTGGAAAAGGGCTTGCCCTCGCTCTACAGACAGATGGACACTCTCTGGCCCCATGTTGGATTCATCAAATCCACTGAACAAGTCCCAGAACTGACACCATTTCCAAGGAGAGTTGCAAAAACACAACATGTGTTTATCAGTCTTGAATGACCATACTCTAAAAGGCCACAAGATGGAGACACTTCTCCTCAAAAGACCATCCTTACAAACTGGGTCCCATTGCACCTTGCAAAGGAAAGTTAGGTTTTCCTTTCTTTAAAATGAAGGGGAAAGAAGATTTCAAAAAAGCTCTTTTATGCCCATGACATGTGTGTGAACTCTCTAGGATAACTGAACAGCATGAGTAACATGATTCCAAAATTGTAAAAATTGGACCTATTGTGCCTATTTACAGAGATGTGTCTGGAAGAATGGTCACCATGGTAATGGTGAAATTTAGGGTAACTGCTTTCTTCCTTTTTCAAAAAACAAAAAAAATATTCTCGAATTTTTCTGTTGTACAGTGAACATTTTATAAAAATACGAAAGTAATCAGAATGCCCTTTCAAACTTCTTAGTGGTAAATACTGTAATAATCAACTCTGATAATATTAAACCATCTTAAGATTTTTTTTTTAAAAAAGGCTTTAGTTTTTATCATTAAAGAAAAGATGAACAGCATCAGTAGAGGAGTTTGATTTTTGCCACCCAGAGTTTTGGAAGACTTTAAAGATGCTCCTGCCCTTAAAAAAAATCTTACTGACCATAATTGAGCTACATATTTTAGTTTGGTGGATTTTTCTGAGTTTCACCCCCAACCTGTTCTTAATGTGAAGTCTGATCAGAGGAACATTTTCTATTTCTCGCCTTTCAAAAAACAGTAAATTAACTTGATTTTTGCTAATGCAAAACAGGTGGTAAAGAGCTCTTGGCTGAAATGAAGATTTCTCACATCTGATGTAAAGAAATAAAGAGTGGTTGTCTGGTACCTCTGAAGAGAGATGGTTGGATGGGCCTTAAACACATGGAGGCACACAGGTTTCCGTTTGGCTGTTCAAGTCCCCTGCCTTTGTGCCATTCTGCTCAGTTATTCTCATCATGGCCTATCTTTTAAAAGTCCTGCTGGCAGAAGATGTCTCTTAGATCAAAATCTTGGTACAGAGTCACAGAGCACCCGGAACAGAGCAGATACTGACCACGGTCCATGTTGATGAGTGTGTTAAGGAAACCTGACTACTACACAGGAAATCACCGGCAAGCTGTTTTCTTCCCCCAGGGGAAGACACACGTACAGATTACATTCCACAACTCCTCTATCTTTAAGATTAAATCAATTACTCCATGTTAAAAAAATGGAATATTACTCAGCCATAGAAAGAAATGAAATGGAGGTATTTGTAATGAGGTGGATGGAGTTAGAGTCTGTCATACAGAGTGAAGTAAGTCAGAAAGAGAAAAACAAATACAGTATGCTAACACATATATACGGAATCTAAGGAAAAAAAAAAAAGGCCATGAAGAACCTAGTGGCAAGACGGGAATAAAGACACAGACCTACTAGAGAATGGACTTGAGGATATGGGGAGGGGGTGGGGTGAGATGTGACAGGGTAAGAGAGTGTCATGGACATATACACACTACCAAATGTAAAATAGATAGCTAGTGGGAAGCAGCCACATAGCACAGGGAGATCAGCTCGGTGCTCTGTGACCACCTAGAGGGGTGGGATGGGGAGGGTGGGAGGGAGGGAGATGCAAGAGGGAAGAGATATGGGAACATATTGTATGTGTATAACTGATTCACTTTGTTATAAAGCAGAAGCTAACACACCATTGTAAGGCAATTATACTTCAATAAAAATGTTTAAAAAAAAAATAGATCAAATTTGATCCACTTCATCAGCAAGTTTCTATGTGCACTTGTTCTCAAAGGCAAGGCTCACCTATGAGGCTCTCTGATGAACACCTTGAAAAATAGAGATTTAATAAACTTAAAACTCCTGAGTTTATAAATATGTACAAAACCACAACCACAGAAAGCCTATCGTGTTAGAGTCCAGTATTGACAAGCAGCGGTTGGTAGCAAACGTTTAGAAAGCATTTATGCGTCCAGACTTTGCAGAAGAGAAAACTCTCCCAGTGAACTGAATTTCTGGGTGCGGGCACTGGGAAGACACCGTTTCCTGTCAGTGGAGGAATGTCTCGCTGGGTCTGTGAGCCCCCGGCTGGGGCACCACTGCACAAGGAGTCACTGCGTGTGGGAGTTGACACAAACAGGCCCACATATGATTCCTCTCAGATTCTTCACCAGCTGACCCGGGAAATGCTGTGCACACACCCCTACACCAGTGGGCACATCTGTGAGGGTTCCCCCGCCCCACAAACTGCTGGGCGTTATCCCACATCTAGGGAGACCGTAAACTCATGGCCACACCACGCTGCTCGAGCCTTCCTGACCCAGCTCCACATTCACTAGCTGTGTGACCTTGGGGAATTATTCAACCTCTCTCTGTCTCTGCATGTGGAGATGACGCATAATATTAGTAGTTAGAGCACAGGGGTTTTGTGAAGGGTGTGAAGATCAGGGAAACAGCACTGGAAGGACAGCGGTGATTCAAGCAGGAGCCGATGAAACCAGGACCCTGGGGCGAGGGGTGGGAAAGGAAGTAGGGAAGGAGAGGGCGAGGGAGGCGAGGCTTCCACCTACGTGCTCCTCAAATGCTCCCTGAGAAACGGATTCTATTTAAAGGCAGGATGGGAACTCCCAATTTCAGGGGATCTCCACAGAACAGATTTTCCAAAAATGAATAATGTTGCATATGTGTGTATTTGTTTACAAAGTGAGGCAATATTTTTGTAAATATAAAAGAAACACTAAACAATTCTATTTCTCACTCATGTTGCTTTTGGGATGAGAACTCTAAGCACTTCCCCTTCAAAAGCTTGATCGCTGACAAATTAACAAAACCGCCTGTAAACAAATGCTGCAAAAATTATTGTAAAAGCGTGTACTGGTGGCACTACAGTATCATGATCAGTTTTTTGGCACGAGCAACCTTTTCTTAATAGTTAAAAACATCCTCAGCATCTATTAATTTCTTTTTAACATTGTTGATTTGATTGCAGGACAATCTAAGGATGAATCTTTGCTTCCTCCTTTTTACATGCTTAATTTCCAATTCTTGTAATTATGAGAATGGAGAAATAGCGACTTAATCCCGAGGGTCACGCTTTAAAAAAGGTGTAGGGGAATTCCCTGGTGGTCCGGTGGTCAGGACTCGGCGCTTCCACTGCCAGGGTGCAGGTTCAATCCCTGGTCGGGGAACTAAGATCCCACAAGCAGCTCGGCGTGGCCAAAAAATATAAAATAAAATAAGATAAATGAAATAAAATAAATAAAATAAAAAATAAAATAAAAATAAAATAAGTGTAGGTATTTCTTTCACTTTCAACCACTGTCCTGATGTGGCTACAAGGCAATCCTGCCTCACTGGCAAAGGACATAACGCAGATGTTCCTTGTCTGCCATGTTAAAATCTCAATTTACAGACTCAACAGGTGCAGTGCCCTAGTGCTGCCCAGTAGACTCTTTCCTAGAGGTCAGATGAGTCTGTGGACTTCTGCCCTCTGTCACTCTGAGGTCCCAAGGGAGATAAGAGGTCACAAGTGGACCAAACACTTGGCAAGGCTGGTCCTCCACGTGTGGATCAGGAATTAAGAGCGCACATCTGCCAGAGGGATGCCTGTTATGAGAGCCCCAGCTGTGTATGTACGAGCCTGCAGAGCCTTCCTTTCAGCGGCTCCTTAGATTCGGTCCTTTCCCAGAGGCCTTCCCATCTGCGGCCCACAGCTGGCCCGTTATTTCCACCCCTCCAGGCTCTCTAGGTCACCTTCTCTCACATCGAACAGGGAAAGTCTTGTCTGGCACACGAACTGGCAGCTTTCAGATGCCTGCAATTCAGCAACGACACTGAGCTTCCAGCTTCCATCTGAATAAGGCATGGAATAGTTAGTCCCAAATTTTTAACAAGTGACCTTGATGGTCATCAATTCTTCTTACACTTACTGTATGGAGCTAAAACCATCACAAGTATTCTTGGGATCAGCATTCCATATTCTCAGTGTTAAACTCACATTACCTACATTTGCATTTTAATAATATTGTTTTTTATTAAGTATTTTTCACTTTTGCATTTTCATAGCCGGATGCCTCGTGTCACCTTGCGTTGTCATTTATCCTGCGGTGGCTTCTGTTTTTTCCAAGAGTGCTTCTCAGACACTTGTATTTGCTGGCAATGTTCATCTGTAACCAATAACAGTTTTTACTTTTTTCTGTCTTCTTTTAAAAAATATCTTCTTGTACAAAACTCCATGGTGGCACCAGTAAAGGCAAATTTTATCTCTTCATTAGTCTCTCTTAGAGCTTTTTCCTGTATAACAGCTTGTCAGAACTGTAATGTAATGACAAACTGACGTGGTGAAATAGGAATTTTAAAAACATAAAATGCAATAGCCACAAGATCTCGGTTTCCTTTGCTCTTGGGTGCTCAACAAGAATAACAAGTATTATGAATCCCTGATTTGTTGCTTCTTCTCATGCAAAATGAAATGCCATTAAAAGATTCACAGCTGACTGAAGGTTTCAGCAGAGAGCATTCTAAGTGATGTACTGGAACGGATAAATATTTATATCTCCGCATGATAGTGTGAACCTGGGCTCCAGCTCTTGGAAATTGCTGTTATTATCATGTTTCACTCATTTTTTTTAGAGGCTTGAAGTGACAATTTAATATAGCATCAAATTAATACTTCAATGTAAAGTCGTGCTTCAGTTAATGTTTTTGAAAGGTTAAATTATTTGTCATCCTTATTGTGCCTCTGCCTATGTTTATAGATTGTTCCAACAACATTCTTTTCATAAGGGTAGGGGGGGGAGAGAAAGAAAGAAAAAGGGAAAGAAAGAAGGAAGGAGGGAAGGAGAGAAAAAGGAAAGAGGAAAAAAAGGAAGGAAGGAAAAAAGAAAGAAAAGACAGAAAGAAAGAAGCCAGCCTGAAATTAAGGATTGGTTTGCTTTAAAAGGACCGAATAAATAAATAATCCAAACATTCCTTGAATATTTTGAATTATCCTTCAAAATTCCTTGAATTTTGGGATAATGGTCTGTGTCCGTTAATATGATATCTTTTGGTTTCAAATAGTTTTAAGTCATAAAAGAATGTAAGGATGACTCCATTTAAGCTAATGTAAGTATAAAATTTTACTGCTTTTCTTAAACTTAATAAAAAGCAGGCTTAAAAGGAATAAACATTCCTCTGCAGTATTTACAAACATTCTTAGTACTGAGATACTGCAGAATATACCTGAATGCAAACATTGGTGCTCCTAACTCTGCTTGTTATGCTGTTCTAAAGACCCATACATAACATCACCATTAAAGATGAAGTGACTTTGTAAAAAAACACCTTATCAGGGACTTCTCTGGCGGTCCAGTGGTTAGGACTCTGAGCTCTCACTGCCAAGGGCCCAGGTTCAATCCCTGGTCGGGGAACTAAGGTCCTACAAGCCGTGCAGTATGGCCAAAAAGACCAAAAAAAAACCCAAAACAAAAAAACTCACCTTACCGTAAGTACAGATGGAGTTGACTCAGCGGTTACAAGTGAAATGCAGACGGACTGCCCAGACCATCCCGGAGCTACGCGCTCTGGGAGGCCTGGCTGCCCGGCTCTGGAGCGCAGTCGGCAGCCTTTGGTTGGCAGCTCCTTCTGGGCCTGCCTTCCTGTCCCTTTGGCCCAACATGGCAGCATCTGGGTAGAGGACCCCAAAGGGCCCCCCCAGGTTGGCGGTGTCCTGGGGGGGCCTGCCTGGCAGCCTGCCCTCCCCTCTGTCCAGTCCTCCCCCCTTCCTCTTCCTGCACTGGCTTCCATCCCCAATCGGTATCCTGACTCCACATGCTGTGGGCTTTCTGCTCGGGCCAGTCACTCCTGAGCAGCAGACACAAGAGGCAACAAATGCAGGACCTCCAGGGACGGCAGAGCTTAGCACTACCGGAAAGAGAACTTGAAGAGTTAGGCATAAAGCGTTTGAAGAAATAAAAGGATGCAAGTTCAGAAAGGAGCATATTATATAATGAAAAACGATCCGGAGTGCACTGGTGGATTTTTTTAAATGGAACTTCTAGAAGGAAAAATATGATCTTTGAAATAAAATATCATTGGACGGGGAGGCAACAGATTAGAACAGCTGAATAGAGAATTAGGAGTGGGTGACACAGTTGAGAAATTTACCCCAAACTGAGCAGAGATGTTTGGAGATGGAAAACAGGAAAGGAAAGTGAAGTGCCGTGGAGGCTAGAATGAAAATGTCAAATCCGTAGATGTTGGAGAGAGGCGGGGAGACAGGCGATATATGAAGAAAAAAGAACAACGGGAATTCCAGAAACTGGAGATAACGTGCTGCAGGAAACACGTGCTGATGAGTGGGCCGTGCAGCTGGAAACCTGGGGAACGACGGCTGGGACGCTGGGAACAGGCGGTGATGCCCCCATCTGCAAAGTGTCTGCAGAGTGGAACTGGAAGGGGCGCTCCCCAGGCCACAGGGACCCTGGAGGTGGCAGCGCCTTCCAGACTTTACTAAGAGAGAAGCAAGGAAAGTATGTGCAGCTTCTGAAGGCACAGAGGCTCTGCTGGGAGTTGCCCTGAATCTCATAGTTCCAGGTGCTTATAGGGCTTAAAACTTTAATGTGTTTTTCACATTTCGACTGGCCTTTCCTCCAAAGAGAACAAAAAAGCCAAAGAGCAGACTTGGAACGTTTCTCCTGCTCTGGAAAGCTGGTCCTGTGCTGCCACTTACAGGGGCTTCGTCAGCATCACCCGGGAGCACGTGAAGAACACAGCATCTCAGGTCCACCCAAGATCTACTGAGTTGGAATGTAAATTTTTTACAAGATGCGCGGGGGTTCCGTCTATAATCGGCAGTTTGGGAAGCGCTGACAGAGTGTGTAACTTCTTCTCTTTGGGCACCACGCCCTCAATTTTTAAATTTTAATTTTTGGCTTTTATGGGACCTGTTTTCTCAGTTTCTCTCTGTTTGTGGCCAATGTGACTGTCCGTGGGAGGATAAAAAGATGTACTCCAAGGAGGTTCCAAAAAAGTCAAGCATTCACCCCCCAAATCCTTTACTGAAACTTGAGGTACTAGCTAGCTTTTTCAACAAGGATTTCAGATTTTTAGGTGTAACTTCTAGATTTGGCTCAAGTTACTGTCTCCCAAATAACAAAGGATAAGAAAGGATTTTTAGGTTACTTTATCAATTTTGTCAATTTGTCAACTCAGTCACTTTGAAATAAAAAAATAAATTTAAACACTACATTTCAAAAACATAAAAGATATTCCTAACACTATTTTCATAAGGCATTTCTTGATCGTCTGCATTAGAACTTGTTCCCTCCCCTAAAATTTCTAAAATTTTATTGACATTGACTCTTAATTAAAGCTGAAGCCACACGATACCAAAACTCCCAATGAATTCAGGTCAGTCAAAAAAAAAAAAATCAGTCAATTTAGAAGAAATAAGACATTCAAGAAGGTTCTTGACCATTTTTTCCTTTTTGAATGCTCTTCAGCATTGCTCAGCTAATCAGGTGATAACTGTCATTTATTATATTTTTAAATTTTTATTGGAGTATAGTTGCTTTACAATGTTGTGTTAGTTTCCGCTGTACAGCAAAGTGAATCAGCTATACGTATACATATATCCCCTCTTCTTTGGATAATCGTAATTTATAAGACCTGAGTTTGTCCTAACCTAACAGAAATTTGAAGAAAAGGATATTTACACCAAAGCACTAAGTTATTTTTCCAACCATAAAAAAAGAGAAAAACAAAGGAAAAGAGACATAAAAGTTTGCTCTGCTTAATATAAATTTTCCATTGGTCTGAAAGATGATGCTACGCTTTCTTAGCGAACAGTGGAAATTAGGGTAGGATTTGGGCAGCAAATAAGGACTAAGGCAAGATGCTGGAGCTTGGGGAAAAAAGTCTAACTCCTTATGGTTTGAATCTTCAGGTTTTTCTGCACCTGTGCCATACTCTACCAGAAACCAGGCCCCCTAGTGGATTCAAAGAGCAAATGATTTCGACACCGGGACTACGGTGACTAAGTATGCGCAAGAAAGGTATTTAATGATCTTATTCGATCATTTACATAGCACTTATCATATACTAGGCACTGTTCTGAGCAGGTTCTATAATAAATATCAATTCACCTGATTAGTACAACACTGGATGAAGGAGGTACTATTATCCAAATTGTACAGACAGAGAAGCAGGTGCAGAGAGGGTAGGAAACTTGGCCAAGGTCACACAGCAGGTCGGGCGCAAAGCAGCCAGCTGCAGAGTCTGTGCTCTGAAAACCACCTGTCACACAGCACTGCTGGTGAGGTTGGCTCATCAGAAAATTAACCCCAGGAGGAATTTATTTAAATATCTAGCAATGTTCTCCTTCTCCAGAGGCTGGCCTTAGGGTAATTTTAACCTTCCAGAATACAGCTGCACCTCTGGATATATCTTACTAAAACAAAAAAACAATGAAAGAAAAGAAAATAGAGACGTCAAGCGCCATAGAGTAACCAAAGCTGTCAGAAAGCCCATCCAATTTATTCCGCAGGAGCCGCCGTCTCTGAGAGCCTGTCCATCTACTGATCTGGGATCTGAACACGCTGACTGACCTGTCCAGATGGGGGGGTTCAGAAGCAAAGGCACATTCGAAGGTAAAAGCAACAAAAAGCAATTAGAAATAAATGAACTGACAGTCCCCACCGAAGCAGGAGACAGAAAAATTCTGACTAGACATAAATCCTAAAAGTAGGCTAGGCCACCTTACATCCTCTCTCAAATTAGGTCAAGAGTAAACACACGGCACAGGGAATACAGTCAATAGTATTATAATAACTTTGTGTGGTGCATAATCTATAAAAATATTGCAGCACTATGCTGCACACCTGAAACTAGTATAATATTGTAAGTCAATTATACTTCAATAAGAAAAAGGGTAAATACATGCACAAACGAATGAAAGGATGAATGAAATGCAGATGGGGAAACTGAGGCTCAGAGATCGCTTAAGTAACCAGTTTGTGACAAACTATGACTTAGGTCTCCTGACCTTCAATGTAGTGTCCTTTAAATAAATCATATTAACAACGGTGATTCTCAATCACTGAGACCCTTTACCTCTGTTTATTTAAAAGTTGTTTTCTCCCAATTTCATTGAATATAATTGACATACGGCACTGTACAAGTTTAAGGCGCACCACACAATGATTTGACTCCCACATACGTCATGAGATGATGATCACAGAAAGTTTAGTGAGCATCCAGCATCTCACAGAGACACAACATTAAAGAAATGGGAAAAAAATATTTTCCTTCTGACGAGAACTCTTAGGATTTCTTCTCTTAACAGCTTGCATATATAACCTACAGCAGCATTAATATTTATCATGTTGTACACTGCATTCCGAGTACTTATTTATCTTACAACTAGAAGCTTTTACCTTTTGACTACCTTCATCCAATTCCCCCACCTCTGGTAACCACAAATCTGATCCCTTTTTCTATGGCTTTGTTTGTTTTTCAAGAATAATTGACCTACAACACTCTGTTTTAAGGTTAACACTAAGACCCTTTATATTTAAAATACTTCTTATAAGAAGCAAAACACAGATGCTGAAGAAATGAGAAATGAGCTTTTTCTGGATAAAGAATATACCAAGAAAATAACCATTCTGTAGCACTGAAATGAAATGTTTAGTACTGTGACAGCCCCTGGAGCATGTTAATAGACTTATTTTGGTCCCCAATGTATTTTATGTAATAATGATGATATGTCAAATCTGCATGTTTGTTACAGTAACTACCCCAGAGGAAACGTTTCAAACTGTAATTTCTGTGAAGTCAAAAAATTCTGAAAGATGTCATCAAGAAGTTGATATTTGAATTGCATGTCACACTGTATTAGAATAGTATCATAGTCACTTATCAGAATAATATGTTTTCATCAGTCATTGAGGTATCACATTGCTTTGAAAGTTCTGAGACAATTTAAAGAAAGCAGAAAAAGAATGCATCAGCGCGACATTTAAGTTCCAGAGAGGAGTGAATGGCTAAAGCTGCATCCTAGAATTCCATTTATTCAGAAGCCAACGCCTGAGCGTTTTTACCCTCATAGGTACTAACCCAGCACTTTAAAATATCCTTCACGATCGGCAACAGCATAAGTGCTGTAGGACAGATTTCAAAAGGAATAGATGTTATAAAAGATTGATTAGATGCTTAATGGACTTAGAGGCTGACCAGTGTTTTTGAAAAAAACAAATGAGGGGCAGTCCCAAGTTTCCAGAAACAGAAAGTAGCTTGTTCATAGACCTCACTGCAAGCAAAATGCAGTTGATCAAGCTCGGTGCTTTGTGTCCACCTAGAGGGGTGGGATAGGGAGGGTGGGAGGGAGACAGAAGAGGGAGGGGATATGGGGATATATGTATATGTAAAGCTGATTCACTCTGTTATACAGCAGAAACTAACACACCATTGTAAAGCGATTATACTCCAATAAAGATGTTAAAAAAAATAAATAAAATTTAAAAAAAATGCAGTTGATCATATTTGAGAAGAAGCAACTGGCAAGAAATAATTCCTGGGACTTCCCTGGTGGCGCCAGTGGTTAAGAATCCATCTGCCAATGCAGGGGACACAGGTTTGAGCCCTGGTCTGGGAAGATCCCACATGCCACAGAGCAACTAAGCCCGTGTGCCACAACTACTGAGCCTGCGCTCTAGAGCCCGCAAGCCACAACTACTGAAGCCCATGTGCCACAACTACTGAGCCCACGTGCCACAACAACTGAAGCCCACGTGCCTAGAGCCCGTGCTCTGCAACAAGAGGAGCCACCGCAATGAGAAGCCCGCGCACTGCAATAAAGAGTAGCCCCTGCTCGCCACAACTAGAGAAAGCCTGCATGCAGCAATGAAGACCCAACGCAGCCAAAAAATAAGTAAATAAATAAATAAATTTATAAAAAAAAGAAGTAATTCCTGATGTTACAGCAGAAAGCGTGACAGTAAAGGAAGGAAGCTGACTTTTACAGGCACCTCAGAGCCTACAAATCCAACCAAGCAGTGCCTTTGAAGGAGTCACTTTGAGAGGCTGGTACTTGATGTGATGGTTTAAACACTTGAGAAGCCTCTGGTTAACAGCAACAGCGTGTGTGTATGTTTGTGTGAGCGTGTTTCAGTGTGTGGTTTAAACACCAGTTCTCAAGGTGGCTGCTGCGATATTGCCATCAATGGTCACATTCATGCCATAAGACTACACTTTCTCAAGGTGACACAGTTGTTACTGGCCACTGTTGTAGGACTTGATGACCGCTATGACCCCACCACGTGTGGAGAGCCTGGTGTGTGGCAGACACTGTGCTGAGCACCTGCCCTACAATCTTCAGGGCTCCGGAGTCAGCTGATGTTTCCATCTCCACCGTATAAATCAAGAAGCTGAGGCTTTAAAGTCCAGAAGTCACGTGGCTATTAGTAAGTGACAGGGCTGAGATCTGAACCCAGGACTGTCTGACGTGGGACTTCATGCTGTTACTACTTCACAGTACGACCTCATACAGCTCTAGCTGGGGGCTGGGATCGTGTGCTCTACCAGGCCTTTGTGCTGGAATTTACTGAGGAAGAGAGTCGGGGAGGGGGGTTTAGGGGGTGGGAAAGAAACAGAAAGAGACGGCTGTTCCCAAGGGTAGTTTCACTTTATCCCCAGGTGATGATGAGGGGATAATGCTGACGTGAAAAGGAGGTAGTGAGTAGACAAACACTTTCTAAAATCAGAAACTTTTCTAGGCAGGAGACTGTGAGTCAGGGGGTGGGCCTTTCTGGGGCCAGGACAGGAAGAGACCAGTGAAAGCAGGAGAGGATCTGTAGGTGTAAATGGATAAATACTCAGAGGTCAGCACCTCACTTCCAGCACGTGCAAAATAACCTCTGAAATGTTGCCAAACCTTAAGCAGAGTGATTTTAAAATCAGAATGGTAATCATCACAACTATTGTATAGAAGGGTATTTAGATTAAACATGTTACGTATATTAACTACCGATCTATCATTCCTAAATGTTAACTGTCGGTAATCTGGCCACAGTAATTTTTAAAAACACAGCTAGAGGGAACTTTTGTGTCAAATGTGTTCTAGTCATGTCCTAACTATATATTTAAATCTTTGGCCTTGATGATAATTTGTCACAAATGTCAACCTTCTCAGAGTTTCACATAAAGATAAACATTACCTGGTGGTATTTCTTTAGGATGTTGTGCATTTCGGCCACATCTTCACTCGTGATGGTCTTGATGATGTACCTCTTGTCATAGGACATGTGGAACCGGGCTCCGCTGCGGGCTTGGGAGTCATTGGGAAGGGGTGCACTCCTGGTCAGGGAATTCTTCCCGTGGGATGACAGGGGAGGAGGGAAGAGAACCGGTTAAAGACTAATTTCCAGGTCATTTGTTGTCACCACAAGTTTTCAAAAACATCTGTGTTTGGAAGAAGTTGATAAGTAGGCGGACAACATTTTCTATTCATTGTAACTCAAATGGCAAGTCCTTCAGAAGAAATGAAAACAGCGATTCTAATCTAATGTCTAGAATTATAATCAGAGTTACTTTGTTCACCTTGTTCTTTTGAGTTGGACAAGAGCTGAGATTTCCCTCTCAATAAAACTAGGTTCCAGCCATGAAAGGACATTTTACTTTCCCTGAGTGTTTCCTTATATGACAGGTATTCTGCCAAGCGTTATACACAGAGGACTTCTCCCAACTCTGATAACATTCCCATGAAATGGTTACTATTGATATCACCATTGTTTTACAGATGAGGAGATGGGGATCAGAGAGGTATAATCATTGGGGGAAAGTCACACAGCTAGTAAGGGGAAGAGCCAGAATGCCATCTGCAGTGTGGCTGGCTCGGAACCCAAGTTCTCAACTAGTCAACTACTCAAGTAGTAAACAACTTAATTACTAAACCCTGTGGCCCATGGCTGCCCTGGGAGGGCCTGGCCTGGGCAGGTGTGCTCCAACACAGCTCCAGAAGTTTCTGACCTGGTCCATCCTCCACCCCACTTCAGCCATTTTTGAGGATGATTTATCTCCTGGAGAGGATGGGGCAGGGCTCTGAGTGGGCGCTCTTCTGCAATCACTTCACTCCAGGATCTAGTATTTCGTTCCATACTCACTGTCACTCCTGCTAAGTCTCCCCTGCTCTCACCTGTGACTCCCCTGTTTGAATCTGTTTTCCTAGAGCCTCCAGGAAGTCTGTCCCGCTTTCCCCCAACCGTCTTACGCTGGTCACCAGACTAGTGGATCAGCAAACCCCCAGCATCTGAGGAAGTCTGGTCTTCGCCTCTGCTAACTGTGCCCTTGACAACCGACCTCCATTCCCTGCCCAGCCCCACTGGACGGCGTATGAGGGATTCACAGGGAAAGACAGTCCCACTTCACCTTCCTCTCCCAAAGTGGGCATTCGAAAGCCCCAACGAACCAAAGTCTGTCTAGTTAGCGGGACACAGATGTCTTTAGAGAGGCAGGTGGTATCACTGCATCATGATTGTCAGTGAGAGTTCCCCATCAGTCTAGAATGTTCAAGCCTCCTTAACCTTTCCTTCTTTTCCAGATGAAATCCACCAGGACTGAACCGTATGAGGTCTTAACGACACTGCGGTGGTGCAGCAACTTGTGGAGGGCCTCCTTGGGCTGAGGGAAGGGAGCGCCTTCTCATCTCCAGGACCAGCCCTGGCACCTCGGCTGCTGTCTTTACGTCCTGAGACGGCACATCCTGACCTGAATGCAACCGGCACAACTGCCAAGTGCAGAGCCGCTCCTGCCAATTAACTGAATTTGCTTTCTTTAGCTTATTAGAAAACGTGAGAGGAGGGGGGAAAAAAATCAGTGTAACTCCCAATGATTTTAAATAGCAGGATCTGGCCATATTCAATGATGAAGACAGCTGAAATTCATCAGATAGACTGAGAAGGAGGAAAAGGATTTTCAGGATGAAAATGGCTATATCAACAAGAGTTTGATTCTTACTTATATTGATTTTTTTCCTCAAACATAAAAATCCTCCTTTATACCACTTCCTACTAAGAACAAAAGGGAAGAAAATCAAAGTGAATGCCCTCTTTGGGGGTTTTAAACACTGGCCAAAAAAAGCAATCATTGCTCTTGGCTAACGGTCTTTTTCCTCCCAAACATTAATTTGTAAAAGGTTATTCCAAATAAAACAAGAACACTAGGAATTGTAAGATTACAAATTACTTTCAGGCATAAAAATCAAAGCAGGAACAATCAACTTAATGAAAGACAGGCGGACCAGGTTATAAACTTTGTAAAACTGACAACACATGTAAAATAACTTTTTGGGGGGAGGGGGGAATAGTAAAGGATAATTATATTCAGCAAAGGACA
Source organism: Balaenoptera physalus (assembly GCF_965194825.1). Lineage (NCBI taxonomy): Eukaryota > Metazoa > Chordata > Mammalia > Artiodactyla > Balaenopteridae > Balaenoptera > Balaenoptera physalus. Next base: position 167,120,135 of record NC_138883.1, read on the forward strand.
GAATTACATCAGTTTCATAGACTGTTTTCTTAGGCGTATTGGATATGAATATGTAACATTCTGTTACGGACCAGTGGGAAAGAACAGAATTGAAAGCTGCAGAGTCAGTGCTTCTCAAACTCTAATGAGCAACGGAATCACCTGGGGATCACGTGACAATGCAGCATCTGACCTGGCAGGTGTGGGATGGGGCGTTCGAAGCAGCAGAAGATGCTGATACAGCCGCGGCGGGTCTGCGGACCACACGTGAGAACCAAGAGTCTACTGAATTGTGGCTACGATGGGATTTGTCTGGTGCAGAGTGTGGAGAGTCTAGTGTATTAAGCGTGTTATAATTACAAACATACCTGCCTGAATGCCTGTCCCATTATAGTCTGTCCAACCCTGGTTTGATTAAAATGTGAAACTTTACAGTGAAGAATGATAATTCATTGCATTCACTGTATTAATTCATTAATGAAATGCTTAATAATATTACGTTCAAAGCAACGTATGGATTTACAAACTAAAGGGCTAGAAAGGCAGAGTCAAAAAGGTACTAACTCCTCAGCACAGATGCTATCTCCTTCCAAATTCGTAGCCTTTCCCTTCAGTTTCAGACGTGGATAATTATTCACTACAGATTTTGTATAAGGATACAGGCCCTCCCGTAATGGCCTGGCCTATAAAACTTTACAAATTCTCATCTTGATTCTGCCTTAACTCAGTTTTTCAATAATCACATAAGTAGTCCCAACCCACAATATCTACTTCCAATGCGTGGAAGAACTTTTTTAAGGCTCATTGTTTTCCAGTAACCAGTGAAATTAGGAACAAGCACACTTTGTCAAAATTCAGAATATACCTTTTATAAGCACTATGAATATAAAAATATATGAATCAGATTTACTGAAAGCCTTAGACAAGCAGACAATCAGAAGAGTGAATGCAATTTTACACACAATGTGTGATCCTTGGAATGACTCTAAGGCCTGGAAAAATCCATATTCATGTTTATTTCCACAACATTCCTATGTGATAGAAAGAGCCAGGTGCATTTTTCCACTTGAAAATAATAAAACTGGGGTACAATGGAGCCAAGTGACGTGCCTAAGGCTCCCGCCTAAAAGCTTCCTCTGAGGTAACCAAAAGGGGCAATTTACAAAGACAAGGCTAAACTTTTGCCATTAATTAATACCATAATCATTGACTTTTTGTAACCTTTGACGTGAGATAGAAGTGCGTGTGTGTTGGTAAGGGCAGTACTGAGTAAGGCAGGGTGCTGGTCTGGGACCTAGAACATTCTCTCCACTCACCGACCCTTGGATACGGCATTCAGCATCTTTGAGCCTCAGTTCCCAGGACTATAAAGTGACAGAGGATAAGCCCAGGGGAGGGGGCAGGCTGAACTAGGTCTCTCCCTCAGACCTCCTATGACTCTAAAAAATGTATTTCCTCTAAGATATGGCTCTAGGAAGTGCGGGGCAGCACAGGCCTCAGAAGGTGATTTGATGTTTTCCAGCAGAAGTCCAGTCAGAAGAGAGTCCAACCACCATCTGAGCAGGGGCATGATGATGGCTTAGGACATCTGGGCCAGGATTAAAGAGAGATGACAATAGTTCTTAGAGCAGTGTGGAAACAACACGTCAGAGGTTCCAGATGTACTTGGACAATTTCAGCAAGAACGAGAGGACGAGCTAAGGGAAGGAGGTCGCGGACACACATGGAATGTAGTCAGAACAGTCTGCTATCTAGAAATTGAATATTGAAATTCCTCAGTGTCCCTTGTTGTGTCACAAAGGAAGAGTGAACCATAGCCTCATACAGGATGCCTGGGCAAGTCTGGGAGGCCAGGAGGAGAAAGGCCTGAGAGAAACAGAGCTGGGGAGTGACCTCCAGAAGCCCCAAAGGGTCCCCTTATGTGTAAATAAACGTCATAATCAAAGAGCATGACAGGTGGAGGCAACCCTGGAGATTATTCCAAACCACCCAATTTACAAATGAGAAAACAGAGGCCCAGAGGGCAGAAACCACTTGCTTTGAGACCTGAGTGGGACGGCGTCCGTGGAAGGCCTTGCAGAGGCCTCCACCCCCTGACTGGTCTTCTGAAATATCCTAATAGACCTACCCAAGTCTAGAAGCCATCAGAAGAGGAAACATTCTAAGCCCACGACGTACACACTCATCAGAGGGTTCTGAACATCAAAACTATCTCTCTGTGTTACATTTAGTTTATTCATACTCTTATTTAGTTTATTCATATTCTCTCAGGTTCATATTGTCATAAGCAGAGGTCTGATGACCTTTCAAGTTCCAAATAGCACTGATATTGAAGCCAGAAGACAGTATAAGCATCACACACAGGTGCTCTATGTCAAGATTGTGTGACTTTGGGCAAGTTATTTAAGCTCTTTGTGCCTCAGTTTCCGTACTAGTAGAAAGGTAATAATGATGAGAATCATCATCATTAAAAGTTTGCCTGGGGGTTAAATTAGGTAAGACAGAGTTTTGATAATAGTGCCTGGAACAGTAGCACTCCTTAATGGTAGCTATTATTATAAATAGCAAATTTCAACCTGGAAGACAGTTAGAGGTGCAGATCAACATTAGCCAATTACTCTGTAAGTTGGTGAGTCAAAAATGAAGGACTTACGGAATGGGTTCTTCCTGTTGGCTCCTTTTTTTTTTTTTTTTTGGCTGCACAGCGTGGCATGCAGGATCTTAGTTCCCCGACAAGGGAACGAACCCGTGCCCCCTGCAGTGGAAGTGCAGAGTCTTAACCACTGGACCGCCAGGGAAGTCCCTTCAGTTGGTTCTTGTTCCACCCTGGCCAAGCCTCTGGTTTGTACCCAGTGAAAATCAAGAACCACATTCTCGCCACTCTCATACTCTCCATTTCACGGCTTACATTCTACAGCCCTCAATAAGAACCACTTGTAGTTTGAAAAAGAATTAAAACATTTTACACAAGGAAGTTTCAAGTCAAAAATTCCTACCCCACTAGGTCTCCCTTCTATCCGTGGCCCCTGCTCAGCTCCCAGCATCCTCTCCAGCCAAAGGGCAGGAGGGATGGCAGAGGAGTGGGCCAGTTCTTTAAAGAATGGAGAAAGCACGTGGGAGGTAGCCCGAAGAGCTGGTGTGACCCCTTCCCGAGGAGGAGGAGGGGAGGAAAGCAGGCTGGCTGAAGATGCCAACGGACTTGAAGGTACAGGGGAGGGAACGTCAGGGAGCCTGACGACAGGGCCTCGGGTGACCTTGAGGTGGCAACAAGGGCAAGGAGGGTGAGCAGGGGCGGGCTGTGGGAGGGCTTGAGGGGAGAGAAGGTTTGGAAAAGCAACCTTGGGATGCCGGTCTGGAAAGTCATTTGTGTAACGTGCTGGGCTACCACAAAATCCACAATCCCGTTCAACGCAGAGCTTTAAAAGGCTTAATTCAACATTGAAAATACAGACGTAACAGAAATCTGACATACCGTCTGCCCACAACAGTCACTCCTTTACTACCTTTCTATCCTTTTCAGGTTTTTGGGTCTCAGCACGTATGGCAGAAAGAGAAGCAGTGAGAAGTTGAGGGCAGTCAGACCCCCCACTCCTCACTCTGTTAGCTGATTATCTGCAAGGAAAGACAGTTGGACTTAATGGTCTCTAGGTTTCCTTCTTGCTCTACTAATTAGGAGCCATTAATGTGTTACCGCTTTCAGTTTGTGGAGACTTAGCAAATGGACGGTGATTTGCTTTTAGTTTGGGGGGATCTAACGATAAATGTACGCAAACCGCAACAAACTTGCTTTTATTCATTGGCTACCCTTTTCTTCTATACGTTTGATAGTTGTATATTATAAAGTATGTAGTTCCTTAAATTCACTTGTTCTAAGTGGAAATACTATTAACATAAGCCCCTACATCAAGAAAAAGGCAGCCAAAATCAATGGTGGAGGGGGAAAAAGTTCTCATATTGAATATAAACTAATCTTAAACTCCATACATTCTTCTTCCCTAATGGCTTTACTGAGATATAACTCACACACCAGACAATTCACCTATTTAAAGCACACAAATCATTGGTTTTTAGTATGGTTACAAAATTAAACAACCATTACCACAATGAATTTTAGAACATTTTCATCAACCTCAAAAAGAAACCCCATACCCATAAGCAGTCCCTCCCATTCTCCCTCCACCCCCCACCTAGGAAACCTCTCATCCGCTTTCTGTCCTAGAGATCTGCCTGTCTGGACGTTTCCTACTGCACAATCGTCCAGCACACAGGCGGCTGTGGTGGGTCCAAACATTCTTCCTCCGAGTCCCCGGAGCACAGGCGTCACCCCGAGGGGCCCAGCTGTAGACCCTGGGCCATGTCTGGGCGAGTGAGGTGACATCACGGGTGCCCCCTATTCAGTCCAGTGCGGCGGACGCGTGACAGCCAGCCCGTGCTGCTCCAGAGGATGCTGCCAGGCTTGCTGGGGAGCCGGTGATACCATAAACCGCTGGGCCAAAGTGTAAGTTCTAGGGCCAAGCTAGTGGGTGCAGGGCACGTAAGACTAGGATAGTTTAGTCCATTTTGCCGGACGATCTTGCCTCTGGATAAGTAAACTCAGTGTCCACCAGTCCTGTTTTCCACAGCCAAGTACATCACAGATCTCCAGAGACAGGCTGGGACCCGGGACCCTCCGCTGCACTGCTTGCCCCTGGACAAGCCTCTCCTCCAGCAACAGGTACAAGGAAACTGTAAGGGACTGAAAACAACTGCATGCAGTCGGGGCAGACTGTGAACAAGATTCAAAAAGACCAAAAACCCAACCGCCACTTCTGAGGTGTCGGGAGAAAAGCAGGGTCCTGCACACGATCCCTGCACCCAGCACCAGCGGGGGGCGGGGGGGCGACCACCCTAAGCACCCCCTCCATCCCGCCCCCACCCTCACCCCGTTTAAAGGACCGGCTTGCGCACTCAGTGAGCGAGCACCGGCACCTGTTACGTGCTTTCGCTCCCTAGTGCTGCGCTACGCGTCCCAGTAAAGCCTTGCCTGAATTTCTCGTCTGGCCTCTTATCAATTTCTGTTGATTAAGGAGTCCAAGGACCCTGGTGGGTAGCATTACAACATCCCATCTCAAACCTCAAGAGCTGTGTTTGAATCTCTAGTGCCATGTCAGCCCTCAATGAGAAATAAAGGAAGATAATGAGAGATGAAACTCACTCCTGAATGGCCTTCCTACATTTATAATTGGAAATTTATTCTCCTTTCCCCAAAGAAAGGGATTAATGGTGCTCGCCTTCCTCCCCAAGCCTCTAAAAGTCTGCATTGAAGATGTTTATTTCCACAGTGGGAGGTCCAGGATTACTGGGGCCTCTAGGGGGGTGGAGGAAATGTCAATTTAATTAGCTCATCTTTGCCACCAACCTTTCTATACTTCTCATAAAAATGCCATGATTTATCAACATCAACCATTACGGTCCCCTACCCATTTTTTAAATACCCAAGCATTTTGAACATTTAGTACCCTTGAACTACTCATATAGTCTTACAAACATTTGGTTTTTTTTTTCCCCCATTTTGATATGAGTTTGTCTTTCTGCTAAAAATAATGTATGAAAGTTTTCCCATTTAGTCAACAGGAAGGCCATGTACAATCAATTCTGCCATGCTCAAATGTGTAAAAGCCAGCACCTTACAAAGGAGACATGGCAGTATCATGTACAGGAACCTGAGTGACAGTCACCTACTGGCCGTGACTTAATAACAGATTCAGAAATGTGACAGCTGGGAGGGCCTCAGAGAGCATGGAGTCCTTCTCCCTCATTTCAGAAATGAGAAAATTGAGACCTACCAGGGCTAAGCGACCAGATTAAGTCACAGTATCCGTCACTGAAGATCCAAGACGCAAACCAGCTTCCCAACTCGCAGGAAAATGTTCTTTCTCCCAACTCGGGCTACCTGTTTCATGGACCTGACACCCGCCCTGCTGACAACTCAGGATTACGATTACACGCCTCAAATCACACGGCCCAGGAGCCGGGAGCCAGAGCCTGGACGAGGCTGCTTTCTGGGTTTGCGTTTGACGGACCTGAGCGAGCAGATGGTCCTCTGACCTCATCAGGGAGGGAAAGACCAACGTGCTAACATCATCATCAAGGATTTATTAAAAGCCCACTGTGTTTAAAGCCCTGTGTTATGCTCTTGGGGAATTTCAAAGCAAGTCTGAGCTGTGATCCCAGGCGTGGAATGGCTTTCATTGCAGAGGGGGGCAGAACACAGTGCAATTGAACACTTATTAATAATGAAACAACTTACCAGAAAAGAAGGAAACAGAAATGAACGGTAATGACCAGCAGAGAAAGAAGAAAAGTTGCAGGAACGTCACTGAGTGCCGTGAGATCGCCTTTACAAAGCTCAGGTTGGTACTTGACTCAGATTAAAATACCAGAGGCCTGTGTCCGAGGCTCCTGATAAGCAAACGGGCAGCACCTGACCTGACAGGAGCTCCCTGGCAGGGATGATTGTCAGTGCTCGGCTGAAAATGACAAGACTTAACCCAACGTGGGTTCAGGAATGGAAAACGCAGGCAAACAGCAAGCCTGAGTTGTCAGGTGGGGTCAGTTTGTGGTGGGGCAGTAATTGGTTCAACACTTGAGAAACAGCAGAAAAAGCACATGAAAAAAATCTGAGGGTGCTGATGGGCTGGGAGGGAGTTTTCCCAAAAGTCTGGCAAGAGAGTTGTCCAGTCTGAGGGGTGCCCTTCGGTTTCCAGCCCAGGCAGAGTTTCCGTCCGCTATTCATCATGAGGTTCCCAGTAGCTAAGCTGAAAGGCCAACACGTGTGAGGAGAAACTGTGAAAGAGCAGGCAGGGCAAACCCAAGAGACGACAGACAGTTACACAGGAATAAAAGAGCTTATCTGGCTCGAGTCAGCAAATTTGAGACAGTACAAGAACCTCTGTGCCCATCACTCCCAGATCTGGGCCTCTGCTCCCGACCCCAATCCCGGGATGGCCAACTACACGCTGACCAGCCTCACATAGGCACCTCAAGGTCACCTCCACACTCACAGGCTAAAAGCTCAACTTCCTTTCTCCCCTCTCCCATCCCCACACTTCCCTTCCCCGGTGACTGGCACCTCCACTCTCCCGCTCTCTCAGGGCCCAGCACCTCGGCTCCTGTCCTTTGCTCCTATGTTTTCCCCTCTCCCTGTCCCGTAAAGCTGCTCTCAGCTCAACCCTGTCAGTGCCAACTGCCCTGGTTCATGCCTCTTCTTCACTCGTTGGGATATTTCGTAGCCTCCTAATTTCTTTACCTCCCTTTTATGCATTCTACGCATAACCGCCTCCATTTGCTTTTATAAAATCCAGGTGTCATCACATCACTCCCCTGTGCAAAATCCACAGGGCTGCTCCTGGGCTGAAGAGTCCGGCTGAGGTTTTCCACCCAGTTCCCACTTTCTCCACGTTCCCTTCTTCAGCTCCCCGCAGCCCGCCACCATCTGGTTCTGGCCTCCACGCTTTGGTGCAGAAGGCCCACTTCTCCGGGGATTCTCCCCTCAGCCGTCCCTCCCTTTCTTCCACAAATATTTCTTAAGTGCCTGCCCAGAGCAGGCTGGTGCTAACCTCTGGGCCTGCAGCCCCGGTAAACAAGCTAGACACAGCTCCTGCCCTCAGACAGTTTCCATTATATTTGGGAAATCTACATTTGCGAACACCATGATAGACTTTAGAGATACTGGCAGAAATTTTTTCCCAAAGTTTAGTATACTCTAAAGGTCTTTAACACTGGAGAATTTTATTTTTAAACTTGAAACAAGAACATCAAAAGTTTAAAACGTTAGCTTTTAAAATTATTTTAAAATTAGAATCCTCTGTTACCAATACAAAGAAGAAAATGCATCAGATGTGAATAACAAGGGATTCTAATTCAGGAGATGCGGCAGGGGAAAAGCAAACCTAATATTTTCCTCCACAAAGAACCAGAGGGCTCAGTTTCTATTATATGGTGTATTTAGCTTTAACTGCATCATCGCCATCCTGTATAACTTTTTTGGTTTCTGGTGGGCAATCCTTCCTGCAGCTCAGAAACTTCAACCGAAGCCTCTAGTTGACTTCCCAGGCCTGTCATAAGAGGTTCTGATACCATGAGAGACTGGAAAGAGGGATGCGTTTTTCTTGAAGAACATTAAAAATCAAGATGCCTGGGTTTCTGTAAATCTCATTAGCATCTAATACAGAATCTGTCATGTAATAGTTAAAAAAAAATTCCTTCATCCTTTCTTCTCTTCTGCATTCCCTATAATGTCTACCACAGAGCCTTACACACAGTAGGTGCAAATAAACACACACTGGGTTGATAATCGTGCATGAAATCATCCACCTATGGGGAGCGGAGCTTAAAGTGGCAGAGGAGATGGAAGAACAGAACTGAAGCAACCGCAACAGCGAGGCCTCTGGGGGGGCATTCATCTTGAAAGACATCTTAAAAGAACGGTCATGGGGAGTCACATTGTCCCAACAACGATCAGTGTAATATGCACAGTTCACCTCTGTGCATATTACAAACCAGTGAAGTGACTTTAAGAAGCACTAACAAGTTGGAGGAGATTTTGAATCTGAAAGCACTGAGCATACACGCATACACATACGCACACAGGTTTACACATGTATGTTCAGTGACTGCTGTTAATAATGAGTATTCCAGAACTGTTGCTTGAATTTATCTTTAACAGCAAGAAAAAGAAGTTGTTTTTAAAAGACATTTTCAAGAAATCAAAACCAGAGGAAAGATACAAATGTTTACGGAGACAGCAGGGGTGTTTCTCAGTTCCTTTCAAGAAGTTTAAGTTGGCTGACGGAGGTCAATTAAGTTGGCTAATTGCTATGTTCTACTTTGATCAGATGGATCGATACTGACTTTTTTCAGGTGCAGCAAAATGGCATTCACACACAGGCAAGGCAGGTGGCGAACATTTATCCATCTGATATAACATGAAGGTTTGAAGACTAAATGAACCGCCCGGTGGAGGCTCCTTTTCCCCACAGACATTTAAAAGTCATTTGTCCAATAAGCAAGCGCTTCAGAAAATTAAACAGAGCAACGCAAGGGGAACAGTGAGGGGCCTGGGCCCCTTGAGCAATCCAGCGCCTCCAAAGATGACGAGACGCCGGGTCATTGATCCCACTTTTCAAATCAGATTGAGAAAGAGAGTTCAGTTTGGCACTAGGTGTCAACTGATACCTGTTACCTGTTTTGGCCATGGTGAATGAAGTGTCCGGGCAGTGGTAAGCCGAACAGCCGAGACCGCGGCCCCGCCGGCCCCCGCAAGCGCACAGCACTCCGCCTCCCTGGCTTGCGCTGCGCAGGCACCCAGACGCACCAAGCCAGAGCCACTGTTGGCACAACTTCCTCCGTTTTCCAAACCAAGTAGCCAACAAGGTGGGTTAAGCCCCATGTGTACGAGGTTACCTGCAGTTTAAACTCAGGGGCCCTGCCCCAGCTGAAAAATTTTTAAGAGGTACAGACATTGGGAAAGGAACATAGAAATGGGGAGGGAAGCCAGTACAGTCGGTCCTCCGTATCCGCAGATTCCGTATCCGCAGATTCCGTATCCGCCGATTCCAACTGCAATTCGATCTGCAGTTGGTGGAATCTGTGGATGCAGAGGGACTGTGTATGTCTGGTTTACTAAAGTTACTGTAAACACCCACTTTATTTTTAAATAGAAATACAGTTGCCAAAGAGAAAGCAGCAATCTAAATGCCAAAAAGCACCAGGCATGGCTGAGGGAAGGAGTGGTGTTCAAATGATTAATTACACTCACACCGGTTCTCCCTTGTACTGATCTCTCACGCTAAGAGCTTAACTTGCCGATTAGTTCCGTGTGAATCATCCTCCACTCGCCTAACTGGCCTTCAAAGTTTGTATCAGCAATTTGCACTTACTTAAATATCAACTTACATGGTTTTGTTTTTAGGGGGAAAAAAGAGAGGGAAACCCGGTTCGTGTCTTAGTATTTCAGCAACTAAGGATCTAATGGATCCATTTTGGATCTCATTTAAGAGGGCTGGTTCTCAGAAGAAATATAAGGACTTCACTGTGGTAATGACTTGAGGAATTTAACAAGATCCTGTAGCACAGGGCCTGAAAGTCAGTTTCTGTGAAACGCCAGTGTAGCTATTTTATTTTTAAAAATTAAAAAAAAAAAAAAAGGGGCACAAAGGAAGGAACACACTTGAATGTAGCAGCAGAGTCAGAGGAGATTTTCTTAGGGTGTCAAAGTTATCAGCTGTTCATTCTTTTCAAAGCACACTATTTTCACATGGCCTCTTGAAACGTAATAACAGTTCTTACATAATGTAGAATTATTCCTTTTTATTTTATACAAGGCTTTTTCACTATTCCAAAATTTATTCTTTAAAGGTGACTTGGCTTTTGCAGCAGTAAATTCAAGTCCAAGTGTGATCGAAGTTCTTTCTCTCTTACACATGAAGCCCACACCTGAACGCTGGCTCCATCGCAGTTTTTAAAAGCAAACCGAGGGCTCACATCCTCCCCGCCCGCTTCCCCTCAGCCCTCTCCGGGGCGCACCCGAGCCTCTGCTCAGAGCCTGGACCTCCGTGGAAACCTCGGCCACGTCCACAGAGGAGGGAACGTCACCGGCAGCCTGGCCAGCATTGCTTTTTCAAAACGTGGCAGCTTCAAGGCTTCTCATGCCTGAGTGAGCCTGTGAGAGATTCTTGGAAACTTTCAACAATGGGGCAGGGCAGGGAGGCCCACAGATGTGTAAGAAAGCATGCTAGCTAAGCTTGATTTGCCTTAGGGGCCTGTTCTTTAAGGGAAAGTACACGGTGAGCTGTGCCAGTATTCACCTTGTAAGGTCACCCAGGGCGGCAACAGGACACGTAATGCAGGAGAAGTTAGGATTTCTGGTTTGGGGCAAACGAGAGAAAGTGTTTACCAGATTTAAAATAAGTCAGTACTCTTACAGTAAAATGAACGGCCTGCCGTAAAAGACCAGAAAGCAGTCCTTGTATCTCCTGACTTAGATTTCTGCTTTTAAAAAAAATCCTTGGCTTTTACGAATCTGGCCAGCTCTGTGAAAATCAGGTACCTGACGCCTGGTCCGTTCTCAGGAGAAATGACCAGGGATCAGCAGATCTGACGGCGATTTTAAAAGTCGAAACTGAGAACTGGGCAAACGTGGGGAGAAAAGCAACGGCGCACATCTTTACACGGTGGGTCGCAAGAGCAGGAGACGGTGTTGCACAGAAGCGTCCCCGGGACTGGCGGGCTCCTGATGGTGACGGCGGTGCTGCAGTCCCCAGACCGCGGGGCACTGCAGGGCTCTAAGGGGGCCTCTGACATATACCGCGGCGAGGGCCAGGGTGGGCCAATTCGAAAAGCGGCAAATCAGCAAGAACGGAAACAAATTTCTAAGATTCCTAAGTGGCCTCTACAAATAAAGGAAATGCGAATTCAACACACAGACACAACCCTAGGGGCTGCCAACCCGTTTGAGGGCAGAAAATCAAAAGGAGGCTCTGCGGCGGGCAGAATCCTTTCATCTGTAAGTGAGAATATTATATAAAACTCACAGGCTTTCTCCCTTCCCAAAGAATAATTTCTTCTGCGGACTACTGAAATCATATTGTATAGTGGTCCCTGACTGAAAGAACCCTTTATTTCAGAAAGAACACTGAAAAATTCTCATACAAAATGAAAATTACTATTATCTAATTACTTGTCATGACAAAAACGTGAATCCTATTTTACAGAGCAAAAGGCACGATGAAACCCATGTGAAACGAATGTTATTACGAAAGCAACTCACCTGGAAATCCTGATCATCGATTCCAAACCTCTCCCGCAGGTTACGGAAAACCATCGGGCAGTATTCCTTAAACTTGAAGTGGCTCGGCATGTTTTCTCTGAAACAGGTTGTGGAATAAAGTTCAGACGTACGAAGAGTGAACCAGACTTGAATCTGCCACCATCATGCTCTCCTGCAGCCAAAGAAGCGCTTGGGGCTCCCGACCCGACCCACAGAAGGCACACGTGGGTTTCATGGGGCCAACCAGAACCCACAGTAGGATCCGGGGGACAGAAGGGACAGACACGCAGGGGAAACGGTGAAGGAAAAGCAAAGAGCTTGGCGAGTCAGGGAAGGGCAGCACAGAAAGCCACTAACAGTGCTCCCACACTGGTCCTGGGTTGCCTGCTGATTAAAGCTTACAGAACAAGACTGCTCTCACTCCTGGATCGACCTGTTTTATATTTTATATAAATACCACATTCTATATTCACATAGAAAAGATCCCCTCAAAAGGTCAACCTTTAAAGGGCATTATGAGAATAATTAACACATCAGCTTCACATTAGAACAATGGCCCCATTAAGGAATTTCACAATTGATCTTCACGTGGGAGGGATTTCTCTGGGGCTCATCCCACTCATTCAGAATTGCTTCCCCCTTTGTGTTCACACACACGCAAACACACACCCCCTGCCCCCACTGTGGTACTCCACACACTAAGTGATGGTAATTTGTATATGTGTCCATTTTCAACCACCCGCCTGACTGTGAACCCCCGAGGGCAGGACTGTTTCTTATACATCCGTGTATGTCTGGCTCTCAATGGACTGCCTGACACAGAAGGTGGTCCATAATGATGTCTAAAATGATATTCAAAAGAGGGAGAAACAGTCTCAATGCCCAACATGGCATCCAATTATGTTTTATAAAAATGCACCTTCATTCTTTATTGTTTTAGGAAGTAGTCATTTCTGTTCATAAAGGAATCATCAGGAGAGTTTTGTGTAAGAGAGCTGAGGTCCATAGCTGCCGAAAAAAAAAAAGAATCCAAGCAATTTACAGCTTCAAACACTTAAATAGTAATGAGAATATCACTTTTAACATATAAGATATTCATAGAGAACAATATGCCATATGCAAAAAGATATTACCCAAGAGGGCCTGCTGTTGCTTTTCTGAAAATGACAGATGGTTATGTTTATCACAGGATAAACTTTATCAGCAAAACTTTACTCCCACCCATTGAAAAATAATGTGATTATAGAAATTCACAAAAATTCAAATTCAAATTCATACTCCTGGCAGCCACATCAGTTCTACAAAAGGTCGTGCTTCTACTTACTTGTTAAAAAGGTGATTGTCCACCTTTATCTTTGAATAGGCCTTGAAGTCATCTGGCATCAACATAACAGGGATTTGAACATGGCTCAGTTCATTGATCTAGAAAAATGTAAAATAAATGGCACAGGTTGTAAGTATCTAGGTGGGAAGTGCTTGACTTAAACATGTAATTTACCAAGAAAACCTCGTGGATGCTTGCACTTCCTGGCCCACCTTCCTCCCTGTTCCGGTCCCGAATCATCTCTTCTGCCGCTTTCCCCACTCTTTTCATCAGCCGTCACCACTGCCCCCCAGCACACATCGGCTGCAACTCCCCGGCTCAGCCCTGTCTGCCGCTGGCCCCCAGGATGGCAGGGGCAAGGGAGGGGTTCTGGAGGGTGAACCCTCAGGGCCAGCAGTCCCTGCTTCTCCCCGTCCACCCTCCCACTGCCCCTCCAGAGCCTTGACCCGGAGCTCCTTTGATCCCGTGTCCAGGTCAACTTCCTTCTGTAAAGAAAATATTCTCTGAGAAACAGGGCTTTTTAATTTCTGATATAAATATTTGTTGAATTAATCAATAAGACTATTTCTTTACACTTTGGGGTACTAAAAAGGAACACTGCCATTCATGTGGTCTTTACCTTTCTTGTGGGAACTAATTTAAAAATAAGTATTGGGATAGAGCATGAATTTACCAGAAGAGGAACCTTCATGAAGGAAAGGAAGGAAGCATATGGCCCTGGGATTGGATGAGAGGGAGGTGGGTTGGCCAGGGGTCAAGACAAAGGCACATCTTTATGTGGTTACAGAGAACAAAAGGTTAAATCCATTTCGGTTTACATTCCAGTGAATGGCAGGGACAGGGACGGCTTTTGACACCTGACTTTGAAAAAGTTGAACCTTCTCTTGGTTAATTATTTTTGCATTTAGCGCCCAAGTGATAACTCCCTGGTTGCTAGTAATAAAAACCACTTTAAAGGTTTATACTTCCAGTAAATGTAAGATACTTGGAAGGGTTCTCAGTTACAAAAACAAACAAAATGAGTTTCTTGATAGAGCAGAGTTGTTAACCCACTGCTGGGTTCACAGAAAGTAGAAGGAAATTTTCAAGACCTTCCTTCCCCTAAAGTGAGTTTAATCGTCCATAGGGCATGTGGTGACCATCAGGTAAGTGTGAAAGGAGGGGCTTCTCTGAAGGTAGATGCCAATTTCACACTTTGGGTCAAAGGATAACTGCGGAGCTCAACCCAAGACTTCAACATTAAACTAGGACCCCTGAAGGAAGTGAAAGTGGTCCCAAAACCCAGTGGAAGTAAATGTAAATGGGGCCTGGAAGAAAACACCCTTAACACAGACCTCCAGGATTCCCACAGATTAAGTTCAACCAAATATGAGTTCACACAGACAACAAGAGTGGGAGTCAACAGAAACAAAAACTGATATTATTTTCAAGGCTTCAGCTGGTAGGACAATCAGATACAGAATAAAAAATAAAAACTATGAATAAAATGTATGAAGATAGTAAGAGATGGACTAGCAAAAATGAGTAAACTATGAGACTTTCAAAATGACCAATCAGACTTGAAAAAGAATCAAATAAACATTTTACAAAACGGAAACTATAACTGTTGACTTGAAAACAAAACAAAAAGCCTCTCACCTAGTATTTACACAGCAGATTGGATAACTGGTATACCAGACAGTAGATCTGAGAAAACTACCTAGAATACCACAGACAGAAAGAATGGAAACGTAATATATGAGAGAATGGTTTAAGACAGGGAGTGGAGTGGGTTTAAATGGAATCTTAGAGGAAGAGAGTAATACAGAATATGGGGAAGAGATAATATTTGAAGATGTAATGGTTGAGAATTTTTCACGACTGTGAGAGTTCTAAATCTGTAGATGCATAATACCTAATGTACACAGAAGAAATCCACACCTAGAGACACTGCAGCTAAACTAAAGGACACCAAAAACCAAGAGAAGAAAAGTGGCCAGAGAGAAAAGACAGAACACAACAAAGAAATGACTATCAGACTGACAGCTTACTTCCCAACAGCAAAACTGGAAGCCCACAGACCGTAGAATGATATCCTCAGAGTGGAAGATTACTGTCAACATAAAATTGTATACTGTGCTATAATAAGAAATATATTTTGATCATTGTCCGGGTTCCTGGCACAAATCTCCTAAAACCCTTGCAATTTCCTAAGTGACAGGAGTATCTTTTGTCGTTCACCAGAAGCCCTTTCGGGGCATACCTGAATTTATGCTAATGAAGTGACTTAGGTTTAGACCCCTAGATGGCCTCAGGATGGGGCTGGTCACCAGAAAGACCAAGTGATTGGATGGTTGGAACTTTCAGCCCTACCCACTGACCTCAGGGAAGGGGAAGGGAGATGCTGGAGATGAAGTTCTATGTAAACTTTTGAACAATAAGAGTTGGAGAGCTTCTGGGTTGGTGAACACATCCATATGCCAGGAGGGTGGTGCACCCCAGTTCCATGGGGACAGAAGCTCCTGCACTCGGGACCTATGTACCTCTGCATCGGTATCCTTTATAATATCTTTTATGATAAACCGGTAAACATATATAAATGTTTTTCAGAGTTCTGTGAGCTGCTTAGCAAAATAATGGAACTGGAGGAGGAGGCTGTGGGAACCTCTGATTTACAGCCAGTTGGTCAGAAGCACAAGTAACAACCTGGATTTGTGAGTGGTAACTGAAGTCGAGGAAGGGGCAGTCTTGCGGGAGTGGGCTAATAACCTGTGGGGTCTGATTCGATCTCCAGGAAGACAGTGTCAGAACTGACTTACTGCTTCAGGATACTGGAAAAAAACACATGTGGGACAAACCCATTAAAACTATCTTTCAATATACTGGAAGATTGGGATTGACATATACACACTACTATATATAAAATAGATAACTAATAAGGACCTACTGTATAGCACAGGGAACTCTACTCAATACTCTGTAATGGCCTATATGGGAAAAGAATCTTAAAAAGAGTAGATGTATGTATACGTATAACAGATTCACTTTGCTGTACACCTGAAACTAACATAACACTGTAAATCAACTGTACTCCAATAAAAATTAAAAAAACAAACAAACTATGTTTCAAAAAAATGAGAGCAAAATAAAGGCTTTTAACTGAGAACTTATCTACAACACACCTCCCTAAAGGAACTTACAAGCTTTAGAAGCACATTATTTCGACTCTATTAAAGATATACCTCAGAAAGAAGGTAAACATTGTGGGTGGAAGGTCTGAGATAACAAAAAGAATTAGTAAGTAAATAAACTGGTAAATATGAGGACAAATATAAGTAAACATCATCTATATAAAGTAATAATGCCTAATTTATGAGATTAAAAAGGACAGAAATACACACTGAATAGCAACAGGGTGTAAGCTGGAAAGTAGATGGCCACGGTTATAATGCTCATGTATTGTTCAGGAGGAGAGGTAAGATATTAATTGCAGACTTTAAGTATTATGCTACAATTTCAAGGGCAAACATTAAAAGAATAAGAAACACAGTAGATAACTTCCAAACTAGTAGAAGGGGAAAAACAGAATAAGAAAACAAAACTCAATTTTTAAAAAAAGGAACGTGGGGCTTCCCTAGTGGCACAGTGGTTAAGAATCCGCCTGCCAGTGCAGGGGACACAGGTTCGAGCCCTGTCCGGGAAGATCCCACATGCCATGGAGCAACTAAGCCCGTTCGCCACAATTACTGAGCTTGTGCTCTAGAGCCCGCGAGCCACAACTACTGAGCCCACGTGCCACAACTACTAAAGCCTGCGCACCTAGAGCCCGTGCTCCACAACAAGAGAAGCCGCTGCAGTGAGAAGCCCACGCACCACAACAGAGAGTAGCCCCCGCTCGCCGCAACTAGAGAAAGTCTGCGCACAGCAACCAAGACCCAACGCAGCCAAAAATAAATAATAAATAAATAAATAAATTTTAAAAAGAAAAAGAAAAAAAAGAAAAATGAAATGCAAGCAAGAGAAAAAAAATTTGCACAACAAAAGTGGGACAAATAGAAAGTTAGTGATATAAATAAATCTGGATATATACATAATCACAATAGGCATAAATAGGCTAGCAGTTAAACATAAAGATTGTCATAATGAATTAAAAACTGTAAGCTATGTGCATGAGACACACCTAAAACATAAGAACTCAAATACATCAAAAGCTAAGGGACAGAAAAAATATATTAAATAGTACTAAAAATTACTGAAAAGCTACCTACTTTTATTAGTATCAAATAAACTAATAACTTTAAGACAAAAGCATTACTAAGGATAAAGAAGGTCTGTGCACAATGATAAAAGGTTCAATTAGCCAGGAAGACAGGATTCATATTTTATAAGTACCTAATTAGCCTGAAAGTATAGAGCAAAAATTGTTAGGACCTCAGGGAAAATGGGCAATCCATCATTATAGAGGAACATTTGAATGTGGTTTTATTGACAGTTTAGACAGACACAAAATTAAGAAAGATACAGATTTTTAAACAACATATCGAAGTCAATATGTTGCATACCTATTATATTATGGCCAAGTATTCTTCCAGATGCTTGGGATACATTGTGGAACAAAACATTAAAATGACTGCCCTCTGGAGCTTCTGTTTTAGTGGAAGAGCCAGAAGATAAAACAATAAACTTAGTAAATTACTGTGTTAGAAGTAAATTATCTACTATGTTAGAAGGCTATGGAAAAAGGAAAAAGAGCAGGACAAAAGAGCTAGGGAGCGCCCATCAGTGCACAGGTGAGGGTCACTGAAGTATTTAAAATAGGGTGGATTCAAGTAGGCCAGAGTTTGGAGGAGGTGAAATTTAACATTGCAGTGCAAAGGCCCTGGGGTAGGGACATGCCTGGTATGCTTGGAACAAGGAGACCAGTGTGGCCGGAGCAGATTATGTGAGGGGAGAAACAGTAAGAGCTGAGATCAGTGGTAAAGGCAAGGGGTTCCAATAGGGCCTTCCGGGTCACTTGAAAGACTCACTTTTACTCTGAGAGATATGGGAGCTCTTGCAGCTTCTGGGTGATAAAAAGATGATATCAATGAACTCAGGGCTTAGAAAGATGACGGGGTGGTGGGCACAAGCATAGAAATAGGGAGACCAGTTACACCAAATGTAGTATTAGCCTGTTTGTTTGTTTGTTTTGTTTTTTGGGTTTTTTTGGCCGTGCCTCGTGGCCTGTGGGATCTTAGTTCCCCGACCAGGGATTGAACTCGTGCCCCCTGCAGTGAAAGCGCGGAGTCTTAACCGCTGGACCGCTGGGGAAGTCCCGTGATACCCTGTTTTGACCAGGACAACAGCAGTGTAGTTAGAGACGGGGAGTCAGATTGTGGATATTTTCGGAAAGTAGAGACATGATTTCCTGGAGCTCTGAGCGGGGGTGTCAGAAAGACAGAAGCTCAGGCCCACTCACAGGCTTTGGTCTGAACAATTAGAAGATGTAGCTGCCATCAACCAAGATGGGGGAGACTTCTCACCGTGTTTCTCTTTACGCTTTTTGATTTTTGAATCATGTTAAAGAATTGACTGGCCTAAAAATTTAATACTTCTTTAAAAACCCTATGACAAAAAAACATACATGCAAACTATCAGCTACAGTTATAAAATATATATTACATTACTATATTCATACAATACTTACTACTTATAATAATTAGTATAGAATTATGTTGAGCACTGCACAAATTTTCAGATTGGATACCACCACCCTCATTTCTGGATCCACGTTGACTTTCGCGTGGTACTTGCTTTTTTTCCACATAACCGTTGAGATTCCAGCTTCCCAAAGATTATCACTGTGCTACAGGAAGTAGTACAAAGTTGACATTGTGAACTCCCTCAAAGTAGCAGTTTGCATGGTGTCTCACGGATGCAGAGAGCGCCATGTTTCCCTCGAAATTTTAAAATCTCCCCCCGGTACTCCTTGTGAATTTGCTGCAGTGCCCCAGGGCACCGTTTGGGGACCACAGCTATAAACAGCAGCAGATGTTTAAAACAGCAAATGACATAATCTAATTATAGAATAAGATAATCAGAATAATCCCCTAAGTGCACTGTACTGGATTATAACATATAACCACTTTATATTCATCTCAAACGACCTTCATTACAACCACCAGTTAATCCTCAGCCCCTATAAACTGATGATCTCTATAACCTTCCCAAGCAAATAGTTTTCTTGGGATAACGCTATATCAACTGCATTTGTGCAAAGCCAAATTACAATTCTGTTCCTATCAAATTATGGCAATAACTTAATCAGACACCACTTTTAGCCCATTCTATACTATATTATTAAAATCTCCTTTGTGTTATGGCCCATAAAAATGTATGAAACTTCCACTTAACCAAAACACTAGACTGATTTAAAATCATATAATCTCTCCCATTCAGTTTACTCAAGTATCTTATAATATTAAATAATTCTCAGAGTATATTTGTAAAAAATTAAAATCTATATCTCTTTATGCTAGCACTGGAATATCAAAGTTTGGAAAAAAAAAAAAGAGAGAGAATAAGAACTGGAAACCAAGACTTGTGACAAGTACAGTTAGAATGAAGCTGGATGGCAATTAAATCCATTTCTCAATATCTTATGGAAATAGAAGAGAATAAATAAAAACAAAGGAAATTTACAGGGTGACAAGGAAAAGTGAAGGAGCAGCCAACTTCATGCTGCTTTCACAGAATTATACAGAAGAAAGTTGGAGAGAGCATAATAAGTGATTCCTGTCACATCTCTGCTTCCAGTGATTTCTGAGAAAGCAAGACCCCATCTGGGAGCAGGAACATGGAAATCCTTCCATTCCACTCTTGTGCTCCTGAGATCTGTGTTGGTAACAGTATCTTCCTTAGAAAGCCAGCAGGGAAAGAGGAACTTTGGAGATCCTGCTCTGAAAAATGTTTTGTTCTAAAAACATGAAAACCGGGGCTTCCCTGGTGGCGCAGTGGTTGACAATCTGCCTGCCAATGCAGGGGACACGGGTTCGAGCCCTGGTCTGGGAAGATCCCACATGCCACGGAGCGACTAAGCCCGTGAGCCACAATTACTGAGCCTGCGCATCTGGAGTCTGTGCCCTGCAATGGGAGGGGCCGCGATAGTGAGAGGCCCGCGCCCCGCGATGAAGAGTGGCCCCCGCTCGCCGCAACTGGAGAAAGCCCTCGCACAGAAGCGAAGACCCAACACAGCCAAAAATAAATATAAATAAATAAATTTAAAAACATGAAAACCTTGCAGCCCAAATGGATGTGTGGTCGGTGAATTTCCCTCATCGATACGTGTTCCGTACCCATCCTTGTTATGTGAGCATCCGCTCTGCTGGGCGCCGTGCAGAGACCGGTGTTCACCAGGTCCACAGTCCAGAGGGGCCCACATGTTAGCTGAAGAAGTGCACAAATGTAAAGTTCCAACAATGACAAGTGTCAGAAGGAAGCAGGTCGTCAGGCTATGACAAGTGGGACGGAGGCGTGGCCCAGGGCGGGGATGGAGGTGACGGAGGGGCCAGCCTGGAGCAGGAGGGGGCAGGGGACAGGGGTTCCAGGAAGCAGGGTCGCAGGTGCAAAGCCCTGCGGCGGGGTTGGGGGCGGGTACAGTTAACTGGAGAGACGGCAGCTTAATGTGTTAGGAGCGCAGGAATCCAGGCGCACGAGACGGGATGGCGCTGAACCGCCTAAAAGGGCTGTAAGAGGCCACAGGAGCGCTCCAGGAGAGGACGGACGGGGCCGAGGGGAAGGGAGAAGGTTCTGGCGATACAGCACGGGTATAAACACGGGCTGTGGGATAGGACAGCGCAGAGCATCTGTCGAGAGGGCGCACTTCAAGAGAAGAGTCCAGTTTTGAACTTGTGAAATTTGATGTGCTCTTGAGACACCTTAAGTGTGTCAGGCAGGCAGGTGGACTTGTGGCTCTGACATTCCCAGGGGAGGCGAGGAGTGGGGTGGGAGGGAGGAGAGCAGGCACATTGTGTGTAAGACACAGGTTATGCACAGGGGCAGCCCCGGAGAGCACCGGGGTTCACAGCCTGGAGGAGGAGGAGGAGCCTGGGAAGGCCAACAGGAAGAACGCCGGCGAGGGAGGGAACGAAAGCAGTGTCAGCCCGTGGGCAGGCAGGAGCGCGTGAGTCGGGAACAGAAGGGGGCGAACAGTGGCGAACGCTTCTCAGAAGCGGAGCGGCACGAAGATTGTAACATGGCCGCTGGAAGCGCCTGGGGCCCTCGGGCTGGGGGCTCTGCTGGAGGACGGCGAAGGAAACCAGGCTGGGGAAGGCTGAGGAGAGCAGGGGCAGGTGGGAGAAGGCAGACCCGGATCTGGCTAGGTTTTCAGAAGCCTGGAAGGAGAGAGATGCGGAGGGGTGAGGGATGGAGGGAGGGGCTGAGCCTAAAGACGGGATATTCCTTCTTGGGGAGGTGCGGGCTCCGGGCTCCCAGCCTGCCTGAAGGGACTGGCTTTCGGGAGGCAGTTCCTCCATCAGGAAGAGGGAAGGGGGGCAGGAGCTGTGCAGCGTGGCAGAACCTGCCCCAGGGGAGACGGGGTTCCCTCCACTGGCTCCTCTTTTCTCTGGGAAGGAGGAGGGTGAGAGGCAGGCCGAGGGGTGCGGGGGCTTAGCGAGAACACAGAGAACCGGAAAAAGTGATTGCAGGATGTGGGAGAACAAGTCTGAAGAGAGAAATGCGGCTGGGCTTTGGGGCAGAGCTGGGAGTCCGTTCCGCAGCGATGGTTAGTGTACAGGGCACCAGGGGGACCCGAGGAGTGGCATTCCCCGGAGCCGGGCCGCAGGAAGAAGCTGCTGATAGAGGAGGATTCGGCTTCTTCCGGTCTGAGGTTTTTGCTGGTCGGGTGTGCCAGAAAGATGACACGAGTGTCACGGAAAGAGCAGTGGAATTAATTCTAGGATAATCACTCAGAAATGGAAGGTCAGTACAAAGCACTCATCCCTGACCACAAAGGGTTTCCCACTGTAGCTGATGGGGCAGCACATACACAGTGTGAAGGACAAAGCAGCAGAGAAGGAAAGCTGGAGTCCAGACAGTAAGTGTCCCAGGAACTCAGGGCAGGGACCTGTGACAGGTGTGCGGAAGGGCTTCTGGGAGGGAGTGAAGCCCGATGTGGCTCTGGAGGGATGGAGAGACGTGACTAGTGTTTCATTTAAATACATTTCGACAAGTTCCATCTTCACAAACCAAGAGCTCCCCAGGAAGGAGGGAATGTTTGGCCCTCGTTATTTGAGAAGAAAAGAGATGAGAAATCAAAGCCAATTATGATGAAATTAAAAGAGACCCTTAGCAAAGGAGATATTTTCATGAGTTCCTGCCTAATCTTTTACAAGCACCGCCAAGTTAATAGCTCTGTATCTTTTTGGTGTTTGCACTATGTAATGCTTTTAATACCTGTTGATTCTGTTGTGCTTTTTTGTGTATTAAATATTTTTCATCTTGCCAAATAAATAAATAAATAAAATAGCAGAGACCCGTAGCGATCCCCGAGTCTAATGCTAATGTCTCACTGTGCAGATTACAGCACCCCCTGGTACGGCCATGCCTTCTATTATGAAGGCAACATTTAAAGTTCCTTCAGGTTGCAAATATTTAATAAACTCTCACAACAAAGGTGCAATACCACTTTATACTTAATAGTTGTCAAACCACTTGGGCAAACAGTTTTTCATTTTCTATTGTGCTAATGTCTCACTGTGCAGATGACAGCACCCCCTGGTACGGCCGTGCCTTTATAATCGAGGAGGAGCTGGTCACTGAGTTGTACTAGACAGCGACTGCATCCGCATTTCTTCCACAGCCCTTCCTTCACAATGCCTTCATGTTTCCTTTGGGTTTCTCTCCATCTGCCCGCCACCACCCCCCCTCCTCTCCCCGCACCCCTTGGTCAGGTGAATAGCTAGATTTAATGACTTGTGAACAAACACTTCACAAACCACAGGCTCTACCACTTAAAAGAAGCTCTTAAGTAGTGAACAATATTTTTCAATAGTGTATCTGTGAGCCCCCTTTTTTTTTCTATAAGCACATTTTTTTTTTATATATATAGGGCTCACCAGTCATTCATAAGTTTTACCAAAATATTAATAACAGCGCTGCCTGATCATTGAAAGGCCTGGATAATTCTCTCCTGTAGCCCATTACTTTGACATCACACCAACTAAAATATATCCTTGTCTCTAATTCACATTAATGAGCTGATGCAGATAATGACAATGAGCTATCATCTTGAATAAGGCTGAGTTGATTCTATTTGTTAACTTCTGTCTTCCACATAGGGCAATGGGCTGTGAACTCTCAGACTTTAGGACAAAATTCTTGGGTTTCAAAGTCTTCAGTCTGAGAAAATTTTAATTTATTAGTTTGGCATTCTACCTAGCTCAACCATTCTATTGCTATATGGCCTACCTCGAAACTGGTAGCACAACTAATAATGGTTTATTATCATTAGTTTACATCAGTATTTTAACAAAGCATTTATACTTTTCTTCCTGTCTTTATAGATATTCTATACATATAGGAAACACACACACATATATAGTTTCATTTATATATGCTGCATAATATTCATGAAAGAAAACAAAAAGATTTGTGTTAACCATTACTATTTTGAAGGGAAAAATAACACACCCCACAGGAATAAGCATGCATCATGAAATCCAAATAGTTTTTAATTTATGGAGATAAAAGTGCTTTTGGAGTTTACTTATTAAACTTTTATTAGGTTAGTTAAATAATAAATTGGAAGCACTAGTTCTATTATGAAGGCAACATTTAAAGTTCCTTCAGGTTGCAAATATTTAATAAACTCTCACAACAAAGGTGCAATACCACTTTATACTTAATAGTTGTCAAACCACTTGGGCAAAAAGTTTTTCATTTTCTATTTGTGCTGACAGTCACATTCATAGTCCTATAAAGCTCATGATCGTAAAAGTATACTGTAGATACTCCCACACAGAGAAGCTGTAGGCTTCTCCCCGGTGCCCTGGGAAGGGCCTCTTGTTCCTGTTTATACCGTGCCAGTCCAACAGACTGGTGTGGACCAGCCCAGACTTTCCGCTGAGCCACTGGGCATCAGTGTGGACAGTGCCGGAGCCCAACATAAGACATTAAATAAAGAAGCTTTGTTGTGAATGTCAACAGACACAAGGGCAGAGTGGAGGGTGGGAGGGTGAGTAAAAGGTTTAGTACAAAGTGCCCAAGTGTTCCTGATTGTATTACAATTCTAGAGTCGGGGGAGAGTGTGTAGAGGGGAAGATATTGTTGACATGGAGGATGGTAGAGGGAGGAGGATGGGGGGAGCTGGTGAGGTCTAGGCTCCCCTTGGCCTTGACTCACATTAATACTTGGCATTAACCTTGCTGCTCATACTTAGTGGACACCTGCCAAGCATCACATTCAACACTCTAGACACAGTATCTCATCTGATCTTTAACCAAATGGAGTAGCTACTATTATTATTATCTCCATTTTCCAGATAAGAAAATTGAGGCTTAGTAAGATTAGGTAAACTAGTCCAGACTAAACCTTCCTCAGCCAGGCAACTCACATGAGTTACCTCAAATATACAAGTCAGAGAGCAAGGCTGGCTGACCCTAAGATCCTTTGGAGATCCTGACAGCCTCTGAGGCAAGAGTCACAGCAACGTCAGAAACCGTCCACCTGAAATTCAAGTCTTCATCATGTTAAAAACTTTTAAAGGAGTCCTTTCCTTTTTTTTCTTTAAGGAGTAATTAAATAGATGTTTAGAATAAATGACTAAATGCATGTTTAATTGAATATGCGCCATAATCTACAATGACATCAGCTGTGATTTTAATAAGTGCAATCTAAATTTGGAAAGACCTGTATCACCGAGAAGTTTTCATTTCTCTGACATCCCTTGTCATTTCAAGAAAAGGGAAAATACTGTAAATTAACTATATTTCAATAAAAAACAAAAAAATACACAAAAAAGAGAAAATAAATATTCCTCAAAGTTTCATTAAATCCTAATGAATCATAAATAGTATCCTTAAAGGATATGAAATTGATTTCCAAAGCAATTATTTATTAAAGCAAATTGCTGAGTTTTCCCTTATGAAAAGTATGATTAACACATGGTACAGTAAAACTCATGTGACTTACTTTTCCTTTTATAATACTATATGACCCAACTCACAAAAGGTATCTTGATCGCTCTCTTCAGCAAAACATTCAAACTTCTATCCCACTCAAGTCACCTCCAATGCTGCAAAACATGGCTTTTGTTTATTTGTTTTGTGTATTAAATCTGCTGATTGCAACGGGTGTCATTCCTGCAGAGGTAACACTGAATTCACACTGGCAAGAAAACCGAGTTTGCGGTTAAGCTGCAAAAATGGGAATAATAAACAACTACTGGACAAGGAATAAATAAGTGAGACCCAGCTGGTAATGGTTCTGAAGTGAAGGCATACAGACGTGTCCCCACATAGCCATTTCACACTGAGACATTTAAAAAATCAACTTCACTAATTTATATGGTCTTTTTCAGTCAAAAACATGTTTATAAATTGTGAGGCATTATTAATGACACTTCATTAATTCAGATATATGCACCCTAGATACTATGTTCCCAGACGAATGCAGAATTGTATTGGTTTTCATTCAGCCAAGCTTACACAAAAAGGACTGAAAAAAAACAGAAAAGGAAATCTCTCACATGTAGTAGACACTGAGATATTTAATCTGATTATAATAGACAATTCACTACAAATTATGGCACATTCAGATGAAACAGGAGGCATCCAGCATGTCAAGCCGCGGGGTATGGTGCTGGGTATGGAAGCTGGTACAGGGGCGCTGGTGGGTGGAGCACGTCCCAGATGGGAGCAAGTCGGACATGGCAGGAGTGGGAATTATCTTAAAAGGCCTATTTATTCCTCCTCAAGATCTCAAGACACAGATTGAACCAGGCGTATTTTATCTCCTGAACATTTCCTACCACTTAAATATGAATGCATATTTTAAAACACAACTTGATGATAATAATAATAATAAAGTGGGTAGACTGAACAATGAGAAAACTGAGCAAGATAAGCACAAAGGATTCAAGATCAGTAAGGACCCAATGGGAAAAAAGAACTACAATGTGTAACGTGACATGACTGTAATTTTGGATACTATTTTAACTTTAATTAATTCCTTAGGGAAATCAATAAATATGTCATACCAGATCCCCTAGACTTTACAAGTTTTGCAATTGCGTCTAGCTTCTACAAAAGAATCCTGACTTCACGATTAAAAAAAAAGGGATACGAATTCACCATTAACGTTAAAAAAAAAAAAAATCTCTTTTCCCCTCTCCATATCCCTTCATATCAGTGTCTGAAAATAGATACTTTCCACTTACTGGACTCATCCTAAAAAACACCCACAAAATTCCTTTGTGACTCTATGGTTGATAAGCAGAGAAGGATTCCTCCCACCCAATAATTTACTCTGAACATTTCTGCCCCAGGGTTCATTGGCTTTAGGAAGTGAATGAGTCGAAACTAAAATTACTACTACCAAGAGATAATAGTTGAGGGTGTTCCAAGAGCGATTGGAACAAATTACAGCTGGATGGTCTAATGCTTTGGTCCCTGTTCCACAAACAGCAGGGGTCGTTTAAATGTGACTGGGAACTTTCCCTGGTTCTCCCCCAAAGGTGTACAAAATGACCTCAGGCACAGTTTTAAGAAAATAGTTTCCATAGCGTGACCTAGAAAAGGTCACCAAGATTGTACAAGTCTCTCCATGCTCTTGTCCAGACCATCTGCCTCCCTATTTCTGGAAAGGGTGGGGAGCAGGAGCTTGGGGAGGAGCCACGAAGCAAAGAGATATAATAACATTAAGGGTTATAATAACAAACTTTAAGAAATTAGGTAGACTGCCTGGCGTATACAGAATTGTCCAAATTAGGTGCAATACCTATGACCACCCCTTCCAAATACCTTCTAAAGAAGACTTCTAAAAAATTCTTGAATTATATCTGTTTGTTTGTAAAATGGGGATACCACCACCAATTTATATACTGAAGTGTCTGTTTTACAATGGTGGTAGCAACCATAACAATCTTAGAACGAAGAATATCATAAAAGGACTTTGTTCTACTAATTTTCTTAACAAGTTTGTGGCAGTGGGAGAAGATCACCTAAAATTTTTTATCTTATTTTTACTTTTTGATACCGAATTTCTTATTCCATATTTTAAAATATATATATTAACTTGAACATCAGCTCTCATTTGGAAATAGTTCTATAATCTTGTAAAGAATATAGGTTGAAATAATTAAGAATTTAAAAAACGGATGTCTCAATATGATTCTAGCATGAAGCCCACTCTTGGAAAGGTGTGGCTCTCATTACAACTTAGACTGCAAATTGAACAGCAATTTGAAAGTTCTGAGGTTTCAGAGGAGCAGACACAGCAAATTAGAGTCAATTACAGAGGTAGGAAAAAACAAGCAGTTGAAAATGTTTGTGAATTGTGTTTTTATCTGTCCTGAGGCAAGAGGTCAATTTTCAACAACTGCTCCATCAACACTCATTCTCTAAGACCATATTTTAAAAGTTAATATCTTTCTGTGTGCAGATAAGACAAAAGCAAAGATACACGTATATTTCAATTAAAGCCTTCTTTTGAAATGTGAGCTACCTTTAGATGTCTAGAAAAGGAATGTTTTATTTTGACGAGCCAAATAAAAGTGTTCCGATAGCAAAGCTGGATAGAGATGTGAATCAGAGTACAAAGGTCTGCGGTTCCAGCATCTATGAACTCAAAAGCCCAAGTTAATAGCCTTAAGGGGATTTTTCTGTTGAACAAGGATCATTAAATCAATCTTTTGATTAATGGCTACTTGACTAAAATTAAAACATCATCAGGAATACTTAAACTCTTGCTTAGAATCTTACTTTAATTTGTATCAGAGCCGTACACTCTACCGTAGACCATCTGTCAACGTGGTATCTTCAAGCTCGATCAGACACTTCTGATGGGTGTTTCTCACTGGTTGGCCTCTGGCCAACTTCAACCAAAAGAATGAAGTCACATTAAAATTTTACCTCCCAAAGACTCTGACATGAAATTATTGAAATAGACCAAAGATTTAGAGGCTATTACAGAGGTAATACAGGCTTTAAAAAAATTCAAGAAAAATTTGCTGATGAAAACAATGTGAATGTGGTCCATTCAAAAGGAACCCGGGCTTGGAGTCAGGAGACCTATGACAGAGCCCTGGTCCGCCTGCCACTTCATCACTGCCTACCCTTGGGCAAATTGTTCCAACTCTCTTGATCTCGCTTTATACTTTTAAAAAGTGAGTTGGAGAGGATAAAGAGATTGCAAATGATGTACTGTTTGGCCTAGACTGTGATTTAGAAAATGTCTGAATTAATCGCCAAGTTTTTTCAGACTGGAGAAAATTTACATACAGATTTAGATTTCTGGCTTCTTTGAAAAAAGGAAAGATCTGGCATCCTGCCCAGCATCACTCAGCCGGCACTGAGTAGTGGCAGGGATGCACCCCTAGTTGGGCACAGGCCCCACCATTCCCTATAGTCTTCGGCCTAATGTCTTTGCTCATCCCAGGGTTTCGGCCACCCCTGGGCTCCAGTGCCTGGCATGCAGGAGACAGTCTCCCAAATATAAATGAATCGTGAAATAACTGTCCACAGAGATTCTCTTAATCCTAGAAGAAATAGAAGACCTCATGAAGTGTGGCGTTAATATGGGTGGAGGAGGGCAGGGACAAGGTAGAAAGATAAGCCACAGCTCCAGTATTATAATCGAGAACAGGCATGATCTTGGGCCTTCCTTGAAATCGACATAAAGACGTGGAAGGGGTGCTAAACGGAGATGTACGCCTGCAGCTGCCTGTGATTACGTCTCCAGAGGAGCATCAAGGTGCTCACAGGAAAGTTGGAATGAGAAGGACAAGAGCCAGGTGGAGATGAGAGGACCCAGTGTACCTTGAGGCCAGCCTACCCACGCCGTCCCTCCCAGATACGCAAACCAACCAACCCTCTAAGCCAGCGGAAGTTAGGTTTCTGACACTTGCCATCGAAGACATCCAAATACAACACTCAAACACTTAGTGAAGATAGAATGAATATAAACCTCCTTCATCTGGGGGAGATGAATGCTAGCAGCAAGGACACAACACTTCCGGAAACTGATCCTGAAAGTTTCAAATGAACATATTTTACTTTTCATAGCCGGAGATCTAACATGCCAAAATAATTGAATACTTCCTGATGGCTTTCTGGATATTCATCCTGCAATGAGGTCACCCTAAAAGGAGAGTCCCCCAAATGGATTGTGAAAGAGAGGCTTCCATAAGGCACTGGAAGACCCGATGCTGGCAGCAATTCTGGCAGGGGTCCCTAAGTCCCACAGCCCTCCAGGAGTGGGGCCTGGCTGGCTACGGAGAAGACAGGGAGGAGTCCGGTGTGGAAGACAGCTATCTCCCCGGTACACCCAGGGGACCACATCTGCTGAAAAATCAGCGAGAGAGCGCACGCATTTAGAAAACCTATCACTCACACATGATCAATAAAACCTACCAGATGATGGAGAAGGGGATGAACATGTATAGTTCAGCATTTTTTTTTTTTAAAAAAAGGATTTTTTCAGCAGTTGGGACCTATATTAAGATTCCAGAAGGGAAGCACTGAATTCCTGATTTGGTTAGGGCTGAACTTTTGTTTTCCTTTCCATCAGCAGAACAGAGGGGCGGCTTGTTTTATTGCACAAGAAAGAACAATATGAGGAAGGTTACCATTATGCAGTTTATATAGCTTTCCCGGATTCCCGTGTCAAGTGATGAATTGACCATGCATTTTTATCTCCTTCCCTTCCAGAAACCCTGCTAAAATGACAATAAAGGAAGCTTGTGATGGAAAAAACAACCCTAACAAAGAAAACTGTAACACAGACAACATAAGAGGAGTAATGTCAAAGAATCTTTAAAAGACAAAAAAATAAAGGGAGGATTGTTAACTGATAGAAGAGGAGAGAAAGATGCTACTTCAGTGCCCATGGCCACTTTGCTTCAGAGATGCAGAGGCCAGGCGCCCAGGGTTCAGGTAACAGAAAGTGCATTGGCCGTTGCCAACCACAGCTCCCCGCGGGAGACAGGGGATGGATTCTTTAGAGAACTGAACCCAGGAGGCTTCAGAGTTGGGAACACCAGGCCCAGAGCAGGGCTGGGCTGGGGCACGGGAGGAGTGGAAATCTCCGCTGTCACCCCTGGGACCTCAGCCCTTGCTCTCTGCTCTGCTCCAGACACACCCGAATCCGGTGGCTACGCCTCTCAGAAGGAAAGACCCCAGAGAAAGGCTGTCCCACTCCCCACCCACCTTCATGTAAAAGCCCAGCAGGTCAGGCGCTGCCACGTGTCCAGAGGGCGGGATCTGTTTTCCAACATCTCATTCTGAAATCTGAACGGATAGCAATGAACCACCAGATATAGAAGGAAAGCTTCTAATATGGAAGAAAAGGACTGAAAGAAATCTACAATTTTTAGTGATATTTAACATCACATAATATTAAATCACCAAATTTAGTACTTCACAAAGTACTCAAAATAACTGAGGCAGGGAATTCCCTGGCAGTCTCGTGGTTAGACTCCGTGCTTCCACTGCAGGGGGCACAGGTTCGATTCCTGGTCAGGGAACTAAGATCCCACAAGCTGTGCAGTGCAGCCAAAACCCACCCCCCCAGCAAAAAAAACAAAAGCAAAAACAAACAAAAAAATCTGAGGCCTAGTAAGGTGAACACTATTCCTTTAACCAAAAGCTGTGTATTATTTTACCAAAAGGAGGGATGGAAGGAGAAATGAAAAGGAACAGGAAAGCTATAGCATCATCTATCATGGCAGAAAGTCAACAGGTGATATCTATAATTGACAAATTCATAAACAACAGGATAAGCTTATTACCTATAAATATAGGGGTAAATACCAGGGGAAATTATTATTATGAATATCTGTATGTGCTAATATGGAAAGTTCTCTAAGAAACAGTATGAAGTGAAAAGAGCAAGATGCCTTTAATACACCCCCATTTCTGTTTTTGAGAAACGTTATACATTCATATATTTGTATATGAAACTTATATGAAGTACCTAAAAGCTAGAGGAGCAGGTTTGGGGGTCTGGGGTGGAGGTGAAGTTCCTCACATGGTTATTCTCATAATAATGATGGAGGGGAAAACCAAAGCACTCGTGAAGTTTCTACCTCAGGGGCATATCATGTAACTCCAAGTCAATGGTTCCCCACTAGGGGTGCATGTTCCCCTGCGAGGAGATTGGAGCATTTCTATTTCTATTTATCTTTTATCTAAGAAAATTAACCTTCGCAAAATTTATTTTACAGTTTGACATATGGCCTAAGCAATCCATATATCAAACTGTCATGAGCTGTATATTGTAGGGGAGATAACCTGAAGAAATAGTAGGAACCCACATCTTGGCAGTGGAGGGGTTGGCAGTGGGAAACACCCCAGCTTTGTCCATGCCTGGTGTGTTGCAATGGCTTGCATTTTACATGTGCCCACCTGGGTGGATTTACAGAACATACCATCTGGATTTAACTAAGCTAAATCAACCCTCGAAAAACAGACCTGTGCTTAAGAGGATACCTGAAAAGAAACCACCAAGTGAAACTAATACTAAAAACACAAGCACAAGTTAACAAGACTCTGGCAGCGCTAACAGAGAGCTGAGCTTCTGGCACATTCTCTCCACTGACTATTTACGAGGTCAAAGAACTGATGATTTAATCAGATAGGACAAGAATAGCTCGAGAACAACTGAAATTATTGAGAAGACTGTTTAAAATGTGGACTCCCATAAATTTTGGTTAACTGATATACGTGCACTTCCCTAAGTCTTAGTGCGTTGTACCTTGAGACATTAGCTGATGACAGATGGAGGACAGCTATCAAAATGGGCAAGTCGTTTAAAAACTAAGCACTCAACCAAAGACAAACAGCTGTAGTTTTTTCAATGATGTTTAACATCATGTAATACTAAACTACCAAGTTTAGCACTCCACAAAAATGTTACGAATTTAATGATTAACATACTGAAGCTACTTTCTAGGTTCCTTTAACAGCCGAGGATTAAAAACCACATACCACTCATTATTCCCACTTAAGGTAAAAATGGCCAAAAGTACATGAAAAACCAATATGGCACCAAATTCAAATGAGTTCCTTTGTCAGCAAATACTACTGGCAGATACATAGAAAATACTGGTCAGTATTTTAAGACTTGAGGATGAGAACAAATTATGTAGCCTGCGTGATTTGCTTTATAGCTGCATCAAAGTGAAGAGGATTCTAACATGTTTCTGCTTTTGGTATTTGCTAAATTATCCCATATATTCAAAGAACCACTGTGTGTGGTTGAGAGGGAAGCAGAGCCCGTGTACTTTAAAAAGTTGTGGAATTTAAGGCACGAGTCATGCACTTTTCCTTCGCAAAAACACAAATGTTCCAAATTCATGGACCTTTGCAGGGGTGGGAGGTGCCTGTCAGTAGCATGCTACTGAGAAGCAAAAAAATAAACACGTGTTAAGCTTCCTTTCAAAGTAAAGGTAAGACTCAACATGGGGTGAGAAAATAACTGCTTTTTAAGAGAAACCAAAGCTTTGAAAAGAAAGATTCTAAGAAAACAGATGTTGGGAAATGTTTCCACTGTTTTGTGATCTTGTAGCCAAAAACAATGTAACTGTGCCATCTGAAAACTCCTGTATCAGCACACTCAAAAACTTGGAAGTAGAATATTCTAGCCTATTAGAAATCTTGCCAAAGAGTTTCAAAGCTTATTTGTTACTGGGTGCTGAACCCATTTGTTAAAACTTTAAAAACAACAATACCTTCCAGTAAATTTTAAAGTTTTCAGGAAAATTAAAATTTAACATCTGAAAGTCAACTAAAAGCTTTGTCAAGTCAACTGAAACAGGCAGGATGGGCCGAGACAAGGCATATGATGATTTAGTGACAATGGCCAGTGATACACCTCTTCTGTTTCCATCTATAAATCTTTGTGAGTATATTTTTCAGCCATTAAACAAAAGCCATTAAAACCAAGAAGCGGGGGGCGGGGAAGACTGGGAGTTTGGGATTGACATGTACACACTGCTATATTTAAGATAGATAACCAGCAAGGACCTACTATAAAACACAGGGAACTCTGCTCAGTATTCTGTAACAACCTAAATGGGAAAAGAATTTGAAAAAGAATAGATACATGTATATGTATAACTGAATCATTTTGCTGTACACCTGAAACTAACACAACATTGTTAATCAACTACACTCCAATAAAATCAAAATACATGGAACCTTAGAGGTAGCTTTAAAAAAATCAATATTAAGACAAAATTTTCTTCAAATACACAAAGTATACTTCTCTCACTAAAAAATTAATCATTTTTAATGAGGGCAAAAGACTTTTTTATAGTGTTAAAATTATTTTAAAATATTTAATCTTACCATTTTTCATTTTTGGAGATGCTGTAACATGTACACAACATTAATATTTGCATACGAACATTATGTATAAAGAAGTATACATGGTAGCATGCTTAAATTTCATCCACATGAAGTGTGATCAAAAATAGCTGGAGTAGGGCTTCCCTGGTGGCGCAGTGGTTGAGAGTCTGCCTGCCAATGCAGGGGACACGGGTTCGAGCCCTGGTCTGGGAGGATCCCACATGCCGCAGAGCAGCTGGGCCCGTGAGCCGCAGTTACTGAGCCTGCGCGTCTGGAGCCTGTGCTCCGCAACAAGTGAGGCTGTGGTGGTGAGAGGCCCGCGCACCGCGATGAAGAGTGGCCCCCACTTGCCGCAACTAGAGAAAGCCCTCGCACAGAAACGAAGACCCAACACAGCCATAAATAAAAAAATAAATAAAATTTTTAAAAAAAAGGAAAAAAAAAAAAAGAAAAAGGAAATTAACAAAGTATATTATAAAAAAAAAAAATAGCTGGAGTAGTACATCGTTGTATGGGGGATTTTTCAAAATGCACCGATCTTTACCCATCCACTAGCCCTGTGGTGGGGAACAGGAATTTGGCTGTGTGTTCTGCAGAATAAAAAGTCCCCAGGTATTTTTGACAGAATCCTCCCCCCTCTTTTCCCCCGCACCCTCCCCCCAGGAAGCCAGCGGGCCCTCTGCTGCTGGAGCACTTAGTGATCACGAGTGAGGAAGAAGCTTGATCCTGATACGTTTGTGCTGGCCAGAGGCAGGCATACGGCTCAGCATTCGCTTGGCCAAGGCAACAGCTCATTTTAAAAACTGTCCCCACCAAAACCTTCTTATATACCTGCTTTTTCCCTCGTAACAATGACGTAGGATTATTCTCACTGAGCAGATGAGAAATAAAATTAAATAACTCAGCAGAGAGGGTGAACGGCCTCCCTTAGATCATGAGAAAAGGTAGAATCAGACACCTCTCCGCTAAGCCCTATGCTCGTGCCAACCTCGCACACACAGTTCTGACACTGGACCCTACGGTCCCGAAGGGGGTGCCCCATGGAAAGAGATGGTATTGCAGCCACCCCTGTGACCCCATATTTTACAAAGGAGCAGGGGTTCAGCTGAGCCCCTTCTGTGGGTCTGTGGGAGGAGGCACGCAAGGAGTTTGCACAAACTTTTGAAAGTTGGGAATATAAATGTATATCAAATGACTGCAAGGGATTAACCGCACTTTTGGTATCTAATCTTCTAATCACAATCTTCTAGGTTAATTTCTCCTTCCCCCTCCCCCATTTCTAAAATACATTTTGTTCAAAAACTTTAGAGTAACTTGCTTCTGAGCTTTTTTTAATCTGATGTGCTGAATTAATGATGTTTTCCTGGTGAGTTACATTCTTTAGCCTAAAAGACTATTTCAAGCATGTGTAAATGCATTTTCTAAAAAATGAAAGCCAATAGGCCACTCAAGTTTTGTCCAGAAAAGAAATAATTGTTTAGCAAACAACAGTCCAAAGCTATTTTATTCAGAACAAGAGGATACTGTTTCTAAGACATACCAAACTACATTTCTTACATAATTTTCTTTTGTCACTGAAAATGCTTCTGAAATTTGAGGATAAGCTCAACTTAGATTTCAGTTAAAATACCTACACTTCCCTCACATCGAACTGCAGAAAATCACTTTTTTGTACAGAGACAAATTTATTTTCCATTTGCTGTAAAGCACAGGGGTGTGGTTTAAAAAATAATCATTAGCTCAGCTAATTTCTTTTTCATGGCTGAAAATAGGATCTTTTTAACCCTTTCCTTAGATGCATATATACTCACAAATAAATGTCCTGAAGTGTTTTACAAATAATACAAGTAACAAGCACTTTTATTTAACCTGGTTTAAAAAAAAAATAAAACTGTCACCATTTCATGATTCATTAATTTTCAAAAAGATGTCACACCAATGAATATAGATCTCCTATCCACAAATACTCCTAATTCACAAACTATCAAAAGAACAAAAAATGCTGTTTGTTTTCATTATTTTAGGAAAAAGAGTACTTGTCATCACATGAGTTTTGCATAAATTAATCTCTCCTTTCCCCACCTCCTCCCACTACATTCTATGTACTCTATCAGCTATAAAAATAGGTAAGCAGAAACCCCCAGAGAATTAGATGACAGAGAATCTTAATTCCTAATTAGCTCAACCAACATTAATTTCTCGTTCTCCACGTGCTACGAACGTGAATTAAGGATGCAACACACCACATTTAATCCAGGCACTGCTCATTTGACTTTTTTGTTGTCTTCTTTCTTTTTCTTGTTTGAATTTTATTTTATTTATTTTTATACAGCAGGTTCTTATTGGTTATCTATTTTATGCATATTAGTGTATACGTGTCAATCCCAATCTCCCAATTCATCCCACCACCACCAGCCACTTTCCCCCCTTGGTGTCCATACATTTGTTCTCTACATCTGTGTCTCTACTTTAAACCTGGAAACTTCTAAAAGTCTGGACAGGGAACTGTACTCTTAGCTGTTACAAAACATTCAAATGTTTCTTTCCTCATTACATTTCTTTTTCTTTTTTCTTTTTAATTTGGCTGTGCTGAACGGCTTGTGGGATCTTAGTTCCCTGACCAGGGATCAAACTCAGGCCCACGGCAGTGAAAGCACGGAGTCTTAACCACTGGACAGCCAGGGAATTCCCCCTCATTATATTTCGATCATCTTTTTTCTCAATCATTTGAGGCTAATAGTGTCCATTAAGATAAGGAAAAGACTGCAGGAGGGCATTTAATCCACTCCCTGTGCCAGCATCACAAATATATTCCCAGGAACAACACAGGACACAGGGCTGCCCTAAATGGTCTCTCCAAGGTAAGGTATGAGGTTTAAGAGGCAGATCTTAAAATAGTGCATTAGTTTCTTTAATATTTTCCCAGGAACATCTTCTTTACCTTAACTTCAGGAGTCAACTTTTGCATTCACATATATTTTCCTCTTTGATCTTAAAGGCTAAAGGTTCAGTGTCTGAAGCATGCTTGCCTTTGGAAAACATGACTTAAAGAGCTAAACAAAGTTTATCAGTCACTTCTCAGGTAGAAGGCATATTTACGAGAGAGAAATGTGACGTAACTCCAAATTCATGTGTTGTCAACTCTGAATAAGTTCATTCCTGGTAATTTGTTTTTTTCTATTGATACCTCTGAACCTACTTAAGGTAAAATCAAGGAAATGCTGTGTGAAGTTCCATGAGAATCATGAATATTTTTTTAATTCTAGTAGAGAAAGACCAAAATTTTATTGTTTCATTGTTA
Organism: Balaenoptera physalus; assembly: GCF_965194825.1. NCBI lineage: Eukaryota > Metazoa > Chordata > Mammalia > Artiodactyla > Balaenopteridae > Balaenoptera > Balaenoptera physalus. The sequence continues at coordinate 167,157,070 of NC_138883.1, forward strand.
ATTATTAATTTTTCTCATGCTCTCTTTTTTTCCCCTTTTGTCACAGGTCATCACAGTATCTCAGGAGAGGCCAAAGGACTTGAATTTTCCTATGTTCCTCAATAGCAGGAAAGGACACTTTTGGCCACAAGCAAGTCATTGTGGCCTGATGGAAATGTTCAGTGATGACACACAGGAACCACTTACACCTTTGAAAGTGAAGAATGAGAGTTTTAACCAATGCTCACTGGTACCAATTCAAGATAAAAACAAAAACAAAACTCAGACTCTCTGTGGTAGACCATGAACAGGAAGGCAGCCAAAAACTACTGTATTGCGTTTTTCTGCTCATTGAGGATGTGAGATCTAAGAAATATTTGAAATAAACCTGCATTTGTTAAACCAAAATCTAATATGTGAACAAAGAGAAGGAAAGCCACTTAAAACCCTGCTACAATACATGACAAATTATGCTTTTCATCGCTGCCCTCTAACTATGATCAAGGCCTTTTACTGTTGAATTTAAGAATCCCCGTGATATTCAGTGATAGCAATTATTCAAGGGCCCCAATGACCCCTTATCTAAGGACAAACTAAGGAGACTATGCGACTATAGGCATTTGCTGTAGCAGCAGAATAAAGCAAAATTTCTCATATTAAGAAAAGTTGGCCCATAGTCATCTTTTTTACCCTAATAGATTATAAGCACGTTAAGGGTGGAAACTAGATTTTATTCATCTTTGTACATTCCTGCGCACCCCAGGGACCAACTACAAGAAATAGTTGCTGAACAAATTTTAAGCTAAATCTTTCACTTATAAACTTAAAAGGGACTTTATTATTTTATCTAGCAAGGACAAATCCTGATATTGTATCAATCCCTCAGAAAACCAAAACCTACAATGCCAATTACTAATTCCTATTTGCCAAGTTATCAAAGTTTCGGCTGATAGAATGCAAGATGACTTATGGAAAGATCATTTTACTGGCATAAAATAAAGTAAATTAAATATTCTCCAACCCTATCTAATTCTACCAGCTGAGCAATTCTTGAGGAAGATAACGTTTGTTTTTGTACATCTGCATAGCATTTCAAATTTACAAAGAATGTTCATATCTCTTATTTAAATCATCGTTATACTATATGAACCTCTGACATCATCCAAAGGCCCAGAAATCACAGAAAAAAATGGTACCCTAAGTCAGGGGTCCCCAACTCCCAGGTACTGGTCCGTGGCCTGTTAGGAACCAGGCCACACAGCAGGAGGTGAGCAGCGGGGCGGGCGAGCGAGTGAAACTTCATCTGTATTTACAGCCGCTCCCCATCGCTCGCATTACTGCCTGAGCTCTGCCTCCTGTCAGCATTATGGTGAGTTGTATAATTATTTCATTATATATTACAATGTAATAATAATAGAAATAAAGTGCACAATAAATGTAATGCGCTTGAATCATCCTGAAACTATCCCCCCCCCCCCCCACCACCGGTCTGTGGAAAAATCGTCTTCCACAAAACCGGTCCCTGGTGCAAAAAAGGTTGGGGACCACTGCCCTAAGTACTTTAAAGTGTTACTTTACACTAAGGAAACAGTAATTCCTCACACTAACAAAGCAAAACAAAACACAAATTCCTCTCCCACTCCCATATAATTTGTTGACAGCAAATCAAAAAGAATAGAGCATTAATCAAACTTAGTTCAATAAAGCTTAAGAATGTATTGTTTTAATACACAAGCACCTTTAATCTCACCATCTCTAAATAAACACTATTGAAAGCCTGAAAAAGAAAAAAGAAAAAGAAACCAGCTATTATAAGCATGCTTTACTTAATACTTTACTTAACATGTGGTTAAATGTTTCCTACTTGAGTTCTTTAAAAATGTGGATTCATAAAGAGCTCGAGAGACCCTGGATTACTCTAAGACAAGGACAGTAATATCCCAAGTGACACAGTAACCTAGAGGCGGATGACCATTTTTATTTTAAGGAAAGCAAAATATCAGCCGAGTTAACTATAAAAAAAGGCTGTCCGTTAAAAAAAAAAAAAAATTCTATGTTATATTTTAAAAAGCAAGAGTGACTTTTAGATAATAAGTAAACAACACTGTAGATAAATTTAAAATACAAATAATAACATAGCCAAATGTAATATTTGAGGTGGTTTACCATTTTCACTGAGAAGATAGGCCTAACCTCACCAAAGCTTTAGAAAATGTCATTTTCCTAATTTGTTGATTTGTTAACCCAATCTCACCATTTTCTCCTATCTTTTTTAATTTTTTTAACACTCTAGAGGGATATATACTTCCTATGTAAAGTATTACTTCACAACAAAGATGACAGAGCCAGTAATTATTGATGGCAATAAATATGCTCAATTCTAAAGAGGGGGGAAAACCTTCCTTTCTAAAAGATTTCTTTCAAAATAGGATTAAGAAAAAAAGATATTTTACCTTCACTAAATGATGGAGAACAGAAAGAGGTATTAGGTATTGCTATAGTCTGAGTGTTTGTGCCCCCTCAAAATTCATACGTTGAAATCTTAACCCCTAAATATGCTGGTAGTAGAGGTGAGGCCTCTGAGAGGTGCATAAGTCATAAGGGTGAAGCCCTCATGAGTGGGATTGGTGCCCTTATAAGAGACCCCATAGAGATGGCTACACCCGTCTGCCAAGTGAGGACACAGAGGAAAGATGCCAGCTATGAACTAGGAAGAGGGCTCTCACCCAAACGTGACCATGCCTGTGCCTTGATCTTGGACTTCCAGCCTCCAGAACGTGAGAAATAAATTTATGCTGTTTATACGCCATCCAGTCTGTGGCATTTTGATACAGAAGCCCAAATGGACTAAGACAGATGTTCTCCCCAAAAGTCTGACCTTTTAGTTGATTGGACCGTGTACATGATGCTCTGAACTTGATAAGCAGGTTCCTCCTGACTAACTGCTTGCCCACTAGGGTAGGCTTCCAACCAGAGGCCACAGCATGAATAGAGTATATAGGGCAGACTGCCCTCTTGTTTGATAGGAAGCTGTTAATGATACAGTACCATTTCCTCCACCCAACTGCCAATTTTAACAATGACTTATAGTACATCGATGATTGCAATAACAGTTTAATTATACAGCTTATACTCTTTCCTCCAACCATACGACACAGAACACTAAACACTAAAACTGAGTGTCCTGACTGTGTATTATATACTGTGATGTTACAAAGATTGTTTCAAATGCTCTACTTTGCAGCCATTCAGAATATGTTACACGTTTCTAATTAGATATTAAAATACAGAATTACTAAATGACTGTTAAACATCTAACTAGATAGAGATGATCTTTATAACACATGGAATGGAGTTCTGCTTTACCTTGTAAATGTGAGTCCCCCAAGTCAGCAGCTTCTAGAACTGCTGCATTTATTCACTTTACACCAGTGACCATGGTGTTCTGTTTTTAGACATTGGCAACTGTGTGATTATCAGCAAAATTTTAGAAAGAGCCAGAGAAGAGAGCAAAAGACTCGAAACGACTAACAGAAAACTCATGTTCTACAAGTCTTACTTTCAGGAACCACAACACCCACTAAAGCTCAGACACCTGTGCAAATCTGAGGTCTGACTCATCACCTGCCAGTTACTGCGATGTACCTGAGTTCTGAGTCCTCTCACCTCCCTCTGTCCTCCATCCCAATTAAGCCAAAGACTCAGGCCAAGTTTGACACATCAACTCTTTCACTCTTTTTACAAGAGTAAACACTAATGAATGGAAAGAAGGTTGGCAGGAACTAAGATGCCAACTTCTCACAGGTCAGGAGCCAAGTCGTGTATGCTGCCCAGATAAGACCATGGTACACTCCCCACACCAAACGATGTGCACTTGAACTTGGTATTGATAATCCCTCTCCCAAATATTTTTTTTAAATAACCTTTTTGTAAATAACGGTAATAATAGATTGTAACCCAAAGGATAAGAATCTGTGAGTTCATGCTAAGGTAACAAACAGACAGAGGAGAAGAGGAAGTGATTCCTTACAATACAATTTCAACTAATAAATGTAGAAGGAATGACAGCAATTAAAAAAAAATCACCAATTGGCAAATACTACAGTAATAACTGTTTCAGGCAAGAATCATCAATGGATGCTAAAATTAATGAGAAAAAGTATGGTGAGAAACGGGATATTTACATAGTCTCCAAGTATCTCCCCACAAAATGCTTATTAAGAACAAAGGGAAAAATAACTAACTGTACAGTGGAGGAAGCTGATACCACTATTATCAAGAGATCAAAGTTAACATCACCAGTACTGAGATAAATCAACATCACATGTCTTCTGATATGATGCACTGAGATGGACACAGTATCGATAATCTGGTATTCTGATGAAAAACACATAATCTGAATCCAATCATTAGGAAGCAAACCTTAACTGAGAGCCATTCTATTAAAAAAAACTCGTTAGTGTTCTTCATCAAAAGCATAAAGATCCAGAGAGACACAGAAAGATGGAGAAACTGGTCCAGAAGGAAGGAGGCTAAGGAGATAAGACAAGCAAATGCAACATGTGATCCTGGACCAGAAAGGAAACCAAAATGGGACAACTGGGGAAATGTGAATAAGATCTATTAATTTCATAATAACATCGTATCAGTGTTAATGTTCTGATTTCATTCATGTATTCTTGGCTACGTACGATGGTAACATCTGGATGAAGAGTATATGGGAATTCGTTGTACTATTTTTTGCAACGTTTTTATATGTCTGAAATTATTTTAAAATAAAAAGTTAAAAAAAATTAAAATTGTGTTTTTAGTATAGAACATCCACTGTTTCTCTCCTCAATCATCTGCACCCTGTTCACTGAAGTTAACTTGGTCTTACGTCAATTTGCAGCTCTTATGCCACATATGCATTTTATATAGTATTAACTGGAATACTTCTCTCATGCCCCATTGGGATAAGAGTACCATCTGTTCTATTCCATGAGCAAGAAGCATGTCCCTCAGGGGTAAGACATGTATCTACAGCCCAGGCACCAGGCTCAGTGCCTGGCTCAGTGTCGAATGAATGAATCAATGAATGGATCCTTAATGCTTATATTTTTAAAAATTAGAATTATGGGAAAAAAGTCAAGGGGAATAGGAAATGATATATTCTTGACTCTGTTCATTATCAAGTTTTATGACTAATTCCCAGTCAAGAGGGGAAAAAAAAAGCCTTACTTTTGGAAAGCAGTTGGGTTTTATTTTTTGTTTTATTTTTATTTATTTATTTTTTGGGTTTTCTATCTATGAAGCACCTTTTCATCCTCGGCATTCATCATTTCTAAAAATTAACAACACCACATTCTCAAGGCTAACATTTATTTAGGGCTTACTATGTGTCAGGTATCTGCAAACTGCTTTATAGTCTTTCTTAGGTAATCATTTTAACAACCCTGTGAAATGAACAGGACTCTTAGACTCCCCAGCCCTCAACAGATAAGGAAACGGAGGCTGAGAGCAGTTCAGTGACTGGCTCAAGGTCACAGTGACCTCTACACAGTGTGGCCTGATTCTGCTCAGCCGGTCAGAGCAACTCCAGAACCTGGGCTCTCAGCCATGACACTCAACTGCCGCTTGTCTTATATACACATAAATAAATAAAAAGGACACAAATTTAAAAAAGAAACAAACAAACCAAAAAACCGCCTGTTCAATTACTTAAAGTAAGCAGACGAAAACTGCTTAAGGGGCAGATGGCAACTAATTAAAACAAAGCAAACGCTCTGTGTAAAGTACACTTGTCCACTTTAAGTTTACACAGTTTTCTGCTCTTTTTAGGTTACCCAGTCACCCACAGTAAAAATTCCTCATGGAAAAAAATCCCAGCTCTGCCTGGTCTGCTGGTAAAGAGAGGGAAAAAACCATGTTACCCTCATCGTTCAGTGTAGGCTGCGGCTTCTGTGTGCTCCTCCGAGCCCGGAGGAGAGGATGCAGGGAGAAAGGGGTGGGGGGTGGGGGTGGGGGAGAGGGACATGGGGCAAGAAGCCCACGAGGGAAGGGGTGCCGTGGGGGCCCAGGGCAGGCCACCCCCAGATGCGCCTCAATGGCATAGTGACTATTTTGAATTAAAGTGACTTAAGAAACTGCCAACCCAAGACGGACACTCTGAGCCTCCTTTCTGTCTCCCTGAAAGCAAGAAATAAATCCCCATGAAAGGTGTCCCCCCTGCCTGTGGAGGTGGAAGGACACGCTTATCACCAAAGATAGGGAGTTGCGGCCAGAAGCCTATATAAACAAACCTGGTTACTTCTTTCATTGACGACCCCAAGCCCAAACTCTGTTCAAATTCTTCACTAATTGGGTACCCCAAACCTAAGTTTCTTTGTCCCATCAATTCCTTGCAAATCGGTTTCTTTGTCTAAAACATGTAAAAGCTGACTGCTTTGGCCACTCTGTAGGTCCCGTTTCTGTGAGACCTCCGTGCGCATGAATTAAAATGTGTTTCTGCTTCTCTGGTGAATCCGTCTTGTGTGGATCTGATTCTTAGTCCAGCCACGTGAACTCAGCAGGGGGAGAGGGGGAGAGGGGGAGATTTCCCCCGCCCGGACGGCGCTGATTCCTTCGCAACTGGGCTGTCATTCCGTGATGCCACACCCAAAAGCTGTTCATAATTTTATGCTCTAAAAACACTTCATACAAGTGACAACTGAAGAGGTGAGACAACAAATACTAAGCATTGTAGAGTAGTTTTGTTTTCTCAAATTCTCGCCCCAGCCTGGGGACAACTGGCCATAGGAAGTGAAAGTTCTACACGTAGACAAAGGTAGTGTATCTCTTCGAGGCATCTCAGACGCAGTGTTCGGAGCACGAGCCCATGTGCTCGGGGTTGCTGGGAGGACCCCACTGAGTCTACAACACTGCCTGGCACTTGTCAGCGAGCCTGGCTGTCACTGTCATCAATATCCCCGGGGCGCTGCTCCAGAGAAGACCCTTAGTAAATCTTTGCTGACTTTCATGTAAAACAAATTGTGGTTACATCAAAATGTGATTATTTAGATAAATAATTACTCGGGATGCCATGTACAACATGATAAATATAATTAATGCTGCTGTGTGTTATATATGAAAGCTGTTAAGGGAGGAAATCCTAAGAGCTCTCATCACAAGGAAAAAAATTTTTTTTTCTATTTCTTTAATGTTGTGTCTCTATGAGATGATAGATGTTCACTAAACTTACTGTGACAATCACTTCATGATGTATGTAGGTCAAATCATTCCACGGTACACCTTGAACTTATACAGTGCTGTATGTCAATCACATCTCAATAAAACTGGAAAAAAGAGAAATGCTTATTTGGCTTAGAGACCTGATGAGCTTGCAACTAAAGCGAGAAACTACAGCGGACAGTCCACAGAGCAGATGCACAGCAGCTGAGAGTCCAAGGCAACCCCGAGCGCCTGGAAAATTTCTGGCCACAAATTACAGCCCGGACCAAAGAACTCAGTCCAAAGAGGATGGGGGAAGGAGGCTTGACCGAAACAGGATTGTGTTCCAGAAGTTACGTTGCCTGTTTCCTTCATGACCATTAGCAAACCTAAGACAACGGTACATCACACCTTTTGTTCTGAGAAACTGTGATGATGTCTTTCTCTGGTGTCTCCCCTTCCTTTCCTATAATATCTCTTGTTTACTGTGAACCTTCATTTCCTTAGTGGTTGCAGATTTGCAGAACATTTAGACACTTGCTGACAATGCTGTTCACACAACTTTAGAACTCTGTATATGCTTTTGTTGAGCTCTTTGCAGCAGTATCATGCTCTGCATATACTACTGCTAACCTGTTTGGCATTTACTCGCTTTTTAATTATAATGAAACACCATCTTGCAAAAGTCTGAATTTAGAAAGCTAATTAAGAGGTGCTTATTCCACATTAGAAAAGGAGGTGGCTCTAAAGGATTCACTGAAGTGTTCTTTTCCACGGCCCAGCTCTCTGCCTCTGTCTCTCAATTCAGCAGAGTGCAAAGTTTTTAGGAAGCATAGATTTTTTTAATCGGTGGAGAAACCATTGAGGAAGGAGCACAGCTGTTACATGAAGCAAAGATTATCTCTAATTTCACCAAATACTTGTTGACCTGAACCAAGCTGAAGAATGTCTCCCTAACTGTCAAGGTTCACTGTTCTCTTCCAAAAGCAACCTCGTAAACTTGGTGCTGTGTTCCCCCTCAAAAAATACCAACTCGTGTAAAATCCAGACCTTCCATAGGAGACATTTACTGCTCTTTAAGTGAGATTTTAAAGATGTAATCTACGTATTCATATTTTTTAGAGGTCTATGTAGTGAAGGGAGACTAAGGCGAGGGGGTTCAAAACCAAGTGACGGAAACAGGCATATGTAAGTTGTGTGAAAACTATCAGCTTTGGGGGGGAGAGAGGGAAAAATAAGCGGAGCACAGGGGGTTTGGGGGGGCAGTGAAAATACTCTGGATAATACTATAATGCTGGATACATGTCATCGTACATTTGTCAAAGCCCATAAAATGTACAACGCAGAGTGCACCCTAATGCAGACCGCGGACTTGGGTTGGTAATGAGGTGTCAGCGCTGGTTCACGGACGGGAACGGAGGTGCTGCCTGCATGTGCAGGGTGGTGATGGTGGTAGTGGTGCGCCTGGGGGCGGGGGGCAGGGAGAACTCTGTAACTTTTCCCTCGACTTTGTTCTGAATCTGAAATATCTCTAAAACATAAAGTCTATTAATTAAAAAAAAAAGTGCTACCAGCATCAAGCAGGAAGAGACTGTTATCCACGGAGTTTGTCTGAGGCAATGCTGGAGCTGGACCTTGGAGGAGGGAAAGGACTTGGGTTTGGATAAGAAGAGAACGCGGCACTGACTTGGGAAATGACGTGGAGTTTTCTTGTTTTGTTTTGTCTGCGCCACGCGGCAGGCGGGATCTTGGTTCCCCGATCGGGGATCGAACCTGCGTCCCCCCGCCGCCGGCAGTGGAAGCGCGGAGACTTAACCACTGGACGGCCAGGGACGTGGAGGACTTCAAGGGGCCAACTGACAGGACTCTGCGTGCCAGGTCGAGAGGGCTGGTTTCTGTCCCGTGGGCAGTGAGGGGTTACAGAAGGTCCTGAGCCAGAGGGTTACAGGACAAGGACCATCCAAGGATTCAGCTCCTTACTATGTGGGCTGGAACCTGGAGCAAGGATGAAGCCTGGAGGCCTCAGTGCGCGGCCTGAGGCAATGAGCTGGGGCACAGGATGTGGCTGGCAGGGACCCAGGAGGGGAGGGGGGAAGGGAGGGGCTAAGAACGCTTAAGAGGTTTTTGAGCCTTTGAGACTAGAACAGTGAAGCCATTACCGAAAATAGGAAACACAGAAAGAGAAGTAGATTTAGGGTGCATAGAAGATGTATTATTTTGGGTGTGCGCAGATTATTCATGTGGAGAGGTCTAACACGCAGCTACAAATGTGGTTCTGAAGCCAAAAATATTTAGAAGTAACCTGCAAAGAGATAGTAATTAAAGCTTTCAGAAGAACCGCCGTCACAGAAATTGATAACATCGCAAAGGAACTCATTCAGAATGAAAGAAGAAAAGGGCCAGACTCTTCAGGAAGAGAAGGACTCGGCAAAGGAGTACTTAGAGATGGAGGAACCAGAGAGCAGCAGGGAGTGTTCCCTCCTGGCCACACTCGGGGATACAGACACCTACCCCTATCATCACAAATCATTCATATGCCCCCTCCCCATTTCACTACAGGGCATAGATATTGTTAAGCAACACCTACACTGTTACTTTCTGAAAGCTTACTATCTAGGACAAGGAATACAAATGTGTACTTCAAATTTGAAGTACAGACTTCTTAAATATAAGTTCAGGGGATAAATATGTGGTAGACTGCACATTAGCGGTCCCCAGTGGATCCCTTCTCCCACATTCACACCCTCACGTAGGATCTGCCTCACTGACTCTGGTCTTGGCCTTGCACAAGGCTCGTTTTGGCCAGTGGGACATCAGCAGAGGAGACAAGACCATAAGCACAAGCCTGACAAGTTTCTGTGCCCTGGGCTTGTCCTTCTGGGCTGCTGCTGCTGTGACAGCCTCAGCTGACCGCTAGACACTTGAGAGGGGCCATCAGGGGCCAGCCAGCCTTGGTGGGTTCCCCAGGTAACGGCAGCCGCATGAGACCAGAAGCACGGCCCGGCAAAGGCTGGCCCAAACTGCAGGATCATTACCAGATAAAGAGTTGTTGTTTCTAAGCCACTGAGTTTTGGGGTGATTTATTGTACAGCAATAACTAACTGTTGCAGAACATTTTAAAGATGGGGGCAAAGCACCTATACGTGGGGAGACAAGAAAGGGCAAATGTGGAAGAAGCTTGAGGTTCAGAATGAAAGGTTACCTCTCTCTCGCTCCACAGAAGATTGAAAATGGCCCCATGATTTGAGACTGGGGTTCATCCCTCTGGCACTGAGCACCTTTACCAGATGGCTCTTTTTATTTTTTTAATTTTTGTTTATTTTCTGGCCGCGCCTCGTGGCTTGCAGGATCTTAGTTCCCTGACCAGGGATCGAACCCACGCCCCGCAGTGAAAGCACCAAGTCCTAACCACTGGACGGCCAGGGAATTCCCAGATGGCTCTTTTTAAACTGTTACATTCTCACCTGTTGTCTCCATCCATAATAATCTACAAATATGGATTTCAGAATTTCAGAACAGAAAGGTCCTAGAGATGACCAAAAGACAAGGAAATTAAAACCAAAGAAGTGACTCAGTTCTAAAGCACCGCAAATTAATTACTTCTAGCGTCAAAACCAGAATTCAGAGCTGCTACCCCTCAGCCCGATGTGCTCTGGGCTGTACAAACCTGCCCGGACATAACCAGATTCTAGGCATAATTTACTGTGTAAGGACTCTAATTCATAGACTCACTGTCCTCAAGACAGCCAGCCTTTTCACGCCCTGGTGCACACGGGGTGCATGGTCTTTTCCTCTTTGTCAAGTCAGGCTCAATGGTTGGATGGAATCATCCAGGTGGTGCTCAACGAAGCAACACGGAGCAAGGCAAGGAGCATGAAGTGCACAGGCTGAAGGGTGGCAGTAACCACGGGGCCGAGACAAGCCCAGAACTCCGGCTGCCACCAGCACCAGAGCAACTGAAAACCACGCTGCTGCAACAATTAGCCTTGATGCACACTGAGTCCCAGGACGTACAGTACTTGTTTACTGAAAGGGTTTCACAATACACTTTGAAACAGGCATTTCTGACTCACAGGATTCACAGGATGATTCGAATGGATAATTTGAAAATAAGAGCAAAGGCAGTTCTGTGATGGCTCTACAAACAAACATTGTCTCTGGAAAATCTGCCCTTTGGTGACCCAGCGCTCCGCAACTTGGCTGCCTTATTCTCTCCTCACCCCTCTTCCTGAACGGTCCCCCGGGTTCACTGTAAACCTACAGTGGAATTTGCACTAATGATCTCCATCGGGGCTCCAGGAGGGTTGCATTTGGGTAATAACCTGCATTTTGAAGCAGGTTTCATCTTCCTGGTTGACTGTACTTGCTAAGAATAAGTTAATATAATTAAAGTAAAAAGGATTGGGACTTCCCTGGTGGTGCAGTGGCTGAGAATCCGCCTCCCAATGCAGGGGACACAGGTTCAAGCCCTGGTCCAGGAAGATCCCACATGCTGCGGAGCAACTAAGCCCGTGCACCACAACTACTGAGCCTGTGCTCTAGAGCCCGTGAGCCACAACTACTGAGCCCACGTGCTGCAACTTCTGAAGCCCGTGTGCCTAGAGCCCGTGCTCCGCAACAAGAGAAGCCACTGCAATGAGAAGCCCGCAAACCGCAACAAAGAGTAGCCCCCGCTCACTGCAACTAGAGAAAGCAGCAACGAAGACCCAACACAGCCATAAATAAATAAATAAATAAATAAATAAATAAATAAATAAATAAATAAATAAATAAATGAAATGAAATGAAATGAAAATAAAAAGCATTAGGTTTTGACTTTAAAAACACTATATGATATAAAATTAGGTGTAGAGATATTAAAAGCACATCATATTAAACGAACTCCCTTGTTTCTACCACACTGTCCCTTTTCTTTGAATAATCTCTTTATAGCTCCCTGTTAAGTTTCTATATATGTGTGGCCATGTTCTTTGGTTGATTTGACCTAAACTTATAACCTCTCTCAGTAACTTCTCTCCTCCCCTCTCCACAGAATCAATTTTCCTGACTTCCTGCCTTCAATTATCCTTAAAGGATGTCTTGAAAGTATCCCATATTTAGGTGTGAAACCAAAAGGAAGGGCAGGAAGAGTCCACCACAACTCCTGTCCTTCCTTCCCTCTTCTTTTTTTCCTACTTTCTCTTGATCTCATCTAAACATTTTTCAAAATAAACATTTAAAATAGAAATTGTCTACTACCATTTCCCTAAATGAACAGGAATTTTTTTAAAGGGAAGGAAAAAGAAAAACAGTTTTCTACTATTATTCTACGTTCAATCACAAGAAATTCTGACACACTTTCTTGGTTTTTGTTTTAGAAGAATTCTGTGGGGCCTTGAAGTTCAAAGAAGGAGATGGTCTAAAAATCACAGTGTCTTAGAATATTTATTATAGTTTTTCTCTAAAAGATTAGCAGTGGTATACCCAAGTAAAAATCTTTCTTTTAACTATCCACATTTTTTAATCTTCACTGATCTCCGGCATCTGTTTGAAAATAAATAAAAGTATTTTTGTTAACAGCACCCTGAGGGTGTGCTGTGACTAACAGGGTAGTTAAGCTGGCAGGTATATTCTTGAGGCCAGAGCCAGATGCACTAGCCCGTATCTTCAACCAGAGGCAGCAAAATCAAATTAGTCTGATTAACAGACAGAGAAGACAAACTTACAGTTACCAAAGGGGAAAGGTGTGAGTGTGGAGGGGATAAACTGGGAGCATGAGATTAACAGATACACACGACTATACATAAGATAGATAAACAACAGTGACCCACTAGATAGCACAGGGAACTATACTCAGTGTCTTGTAATAACCTATATATATATATATATCTGAATCACTTTGCTGTATACCAGAAACTAACGCAACATAGTAAATCAACTATACTTTAATCAATCAATCAATCAATCGTCTGGTTATACTGATAGGAAAAACAATTACTCAAACATGTGATCAGAGTTGGCAGGGTGGGGCGGGGGGAATCCTTAGTAAAAGGACACCCATCAAATCGAAGATATCAGAGAAAAAAAATAAAGTAAAAGGCAAATGCAGATAATCCAATGAGACCAGGAAAAAATACCTGAAGCACATTTAGATCACTGTCAACTTTTACCCTGAAAGGAAGCAAACCAAAAAGTGCTCCCAGAAACCACAGCTCAGCTTGCCAAAAAGCCCTCCTGGGCGCCCCTGTTTATACTTAAGAGAAATCAAAGGAGGTTTAAAAAGAATTAACATTTTAATTAATTGAGAGACACAAAATAAATGCCTTTCTCTTTCACCATTCAAGGGTCATGATCAAGAACTTTTTTTAAAAAGTATGTATACCCTCAACTTTTATCAGGTCCAAATAGACTTGGAAATGAGTAAGGAAAAAAGTGGATAACACACCCAAGAATGCAAATCGGTAAAAACACAGAGCGTGCACCATCACAGACGAATACCGTATCTAAAATTTCTTTAAAATTAGAGCACAATTTTTCCAAGCCCAAAATGCCTCTAATTTTCCCAATCAAAACACTTATTTGCTATAGCTATAAAAAGAAGTACCTATAGCTTAAAACTGAGCATCTTTTTTAGTGATCTCTTACTTCAATACGCATAAAAGGACTTTTATGAACACCGACGAAACTAAAAAGTTGTATTTAATTCATAGAAGCGGGAACAGTTAGTCGTGCGATGTCTTCATCTACACAAATCCACAATCTCTCCAAGCAGAACACACAGAACACGAGAAGGAAATTACTATGCTGAATTTCATCCAACTCACAGCTGTATTCCAATTTTCAAACTTAATTAAAACTGGCAGTTTTACTGAGAAGAATCAAATTTCAATCAAATGGGTATGTTGTCTTTTTTTTTTTTTTAAGAAAAAGCAAAAGAAAAATCAAGATGTCCCAAGCAAAGGATTAACAGAGCTTTGATTAGAATTGAGAGCCACGAGTTAAACAGGTGTTTTGAATTACCACTTTTATTAAAACACAATCCTTTACATGAAGCTCACTGGATTTTTCATTAGTTCTAGAATACTGAAAGAAAATGTTTGTTTGGCTTAACATAATAGGGACTCATAAATCATGGAAGAATGATGACGGTATTACATCTGGGAAATTCACGCCTTCAATATCTCCCTTGGTAGCAGCACCAGGTATTTTAGAACCAAAAGAAACCTTGGCAACAATCAAGTGCTCTTTCTACAGACACAAGAGGATCCCAGTCCTGGGGCGGGGCGAAATGAGAAATGAGATTCATCCCGTAGATGTGTCAGCTTGTTGGCCAACACGTCTTTTTCATGGGAATAAAAAATTAGGGGAAAGCGTTTAAGCAGCAGCAGAATCGGCTGGCAGGACGGCAGCTGGGGTAGGCAGACAGGCTGGCCGAGACCCCCTGCCCCACAAGGGACCCCGCGAGTGGATTATGCTGATGCTGTGTAATAAGGCAGCACTCCCAGTGACCTGGGCACCGCCTTGGGGACTTGCCTACCCTCTTCATGGAGTTCTGCTGAAAAAGACAATTATGGGCACATCCTAATATTCAGGCTTCTTGCTCGATCCAATTTATTTACCTTCTTCTCAGCCTGTGGGAAAATGGAATCTAGACTCCAGTGATTGACAACTAAGTTGCTTAAACATGGCTCCGTTTTGTATTCCCTATTGCAAATCAGAAGTAAAGTGCAGCTTAGATAAAGGAGAAGCAGTTATAGTTAGGTGAAAGAGAACAATATTTAAGACTCTATATAAACATGTAGCAAAGAGGTGGATCCCAATGAGATCTAGAGGAAAATTATCAAACAAAAAGGCAATACACAGTTCCAAGAAGCAAGAGAAAGATTTGGGGGAAAAAATACGTAATATGTTTCACATTCCATTTTGAAAAATATATTGTAATGCCTCTATCATATCAAACCTTATCAAATAGACAAGTGCAACGTATGCTTGTAGGGCAACAGCACTTTTAAAATTTATCATCAAATCTCATGGTAAATTTATGATATTCTGTAACAAATGATGCTGCAGACAGAAAAGCAGTTTTAGATTCAGAGGGTACCCAGTACCCTGCAGACCCCCTAATATAACTCCCTCATTTTATAAATGAAGAAACAGGGTCGAGGGCATTTTGAAATGGTCCTGAGCTTACCAAGGCCACTGTGTCACGACAAACACAGTCTGTCTCAGAAAATGGATCCTCAGAGATCACATTAAGCTGATGACACTGGCATAAAAAGTGAACTGTTATTGTCTTCAAGAGACCTCATATTTACTCATCTAATGCACACTCAGCCCTCTCTTTTGAATGCCCTGCTCACCACCCACATCTCTCCCCACACCCACCTGTTTAACACAGGAGTAAGGACTCTACTGACATATACTAGGACCCTATTCCCTGGTCGTCAGACTTCCCCACTCCCTGCCAAAGCTGCCCTGTTCAGGGCTGGCCCCAGCCCCACGCAGGTGCAACAAATCTTCTTCCCCGGGTTGGACTGGGGACCTTCACGCTGGCCTCTCCCTGCCGCTGAATGATGAGATACAAAGAATGGAGGCTGTCAGCATCCTCCACAATTTGGCCTGGAGGAGGACAAAGCAGAAGATGAAACAGACAGGTCCTAGCAGCGTCGGTAGCCCTGGTCCCTGCCATGCTGCAGGCTTCGGCCTCCAGAAAGCACCCTAGTATCCTAGAGACAAAGCCCTCTTTCTGCTCAGCTACAATCGGATATAATATTTAATAATATAATTAACCCAGTTAAAACACTTTTCATTTCATGATCAACTCCCCTAGGAAACTGACAGTGCACAGCAGTCAACAAATAGGACCACATATGAAAGCTAACTTTCCATCTGCACTACAAAGAAACAACTTCTCTGTTTTCTGCAGGCTGGCTCTCTGGTCATGAGGGACCCACCTCTGGGGTCATGATGTGTCTCTCAATGAAGACAGGGCCTGTCCCCAAATGTAGCTGGAGAAAGAGCCAAGAGAAGAGAAGGGAAGGTTAAGATTTCCTTGGAGTTCCAACTCTATTCTTACTTTAAAAAATAATTTGATAAACAACAAGGTCCTACTGTGTACCACAGGGAACTATATTCAGTATCCTGTGACAAACCATAATGGAAAAGAACATGAAAAAGAACATATATATAAAGCTGAGTCACTCTGCTGTACAGAAGAAATTAACACAACATTGTAAATCAACTACACTTCAGTAAAAATTTTTTTTATTTAAAAAAAATAATTCAAACAGTCTGATACTGTATTTTTATTCTTTCACCTCACACAAAAGAAGTTAACTGAGAACTCGTATTTTGCTTGCATTTTGCATCTAGGTGGGTTTAAGTACACACATTTTTCTTACTAACAGCCTTGGGCTCTGAGACACAGGAAGCAGAGGAGTTTGGATGGCAGGAAATCAAGACCACCCTTACTTCTGCTGAGAATAATTGTTGGGAATGCCATCTGTTTATCAGAGTAAAAGCTACAGTCTCTACACTGAGTTTCTAACTTAAGAGGGACATGTTTTCCTCCCCTTGTGAACCCGAGCAGGGGTGAGAGCCAATGTGATCTCCCTGGAAGAATCTCCAGGAAGCTGCTCTCTTTATAACCCCTACCTGCAGAGTTAGGACCGACCCCCAAGTGTTAGACGCACACATCAAAGAAAGATCAAGATCATTCTCAAGATAAATTGGCTGACAAAGTCTTTTCTTTAATTACTGCCTTCTTTTCTGTAAGAAGACTGAGTCTTCTTACAGAAAAGAATCAGCAGGAAAAAAACAAACAGGATGAAAGTTGACTAGTCTGTCAACTCGGCTGACCCCCATGGATGTTTTCTCTCCTTAAAATAAATAAACAATATTGTTTACTTACACTACAAAGTTTTTTCAAAACAGGATGGATACCCACTTTCTAAAAGAGGCTTTATGGCTCTCTGGCAAAGGCAGAATAAATACAAGGCTTTGGGACTTCCCTGGCGGTCCAGTGGTTAGGACTCCGAGCTTTCACTGCTGAGGGCACGGGCTCAATCCCTGGAACTAAGATCCTGCAAGCCTCGAGGCGTGGCAGAAAAAAAAAATCCCACAAACAATACAAGGTTTCATAACTCCCATTGTCATTATTCTTCTCATTGTTTCCTGAGCTCCAAGAAGCCTATTAAGAGTGCGTATTTGTGCCCACGTGCCTGTCATTCAGTAGCACCAGCAGGGAGGCAGGATCACATTCTAAGTCTTCCCTGATAATTCGGTGTCTAAACACTGTGTGTGTGTTGCGTGTGCGTTTTCCTGCTTTGTCATAAAGGAGATGTGCCATTATTTTGTGAAAGGGTTTAGGATGTAGGTAGAGGCAGGGACACAGACAAGAAAATGAAAGGAGCATCGGGAGGTTTTAGTTAGAGATAAACACGCGCTCGCACGATTCGATGGTTACGGCATCCCCTCTCAAACCCCACCTGAGACCCATCACAACGTGAAAGACAATAACAGAAAAAAAGTGACAAGTATTCAGTGTGCCTTCGACTATACGGAAAAAACGAAAAGTGACTGTTGCAATGGTTGACAGGGAATGCTTCTTCCCACAACTAGCCCTCGCATCTGTGTTCCAAGTAACAAGGGAATCGCCCCTGAAAGGTCACAGAGGATGGGACTGTGGAGACATTCTGCGCATCGGGTCCATTGAGGAAGCTGGCAAATTAAGCCACAGTGACCCAATGAAAATATGCTACTGACAACAAGCATATGCAAAGTGACCCTTTGGGATTTCATGCAATAAAATCTCCAGTGAGTAACAGAAGTCAGCCTTAGCCCTGGAAGCAGAGGGCTGAGAACAACAAAACAAATACAATGTGAGAAAAGAATTAAGATTTATGTTCCAAGAAAAGCATTTAGAAGATAAAAATAAAATATCAAGGAGAACATCTCAACCATATCTTTTACTCCTGGGAGATCATTCTAAAAACCCTCCCGAATCCTTTCCTACATCTACCCATCCTTGAAGGCTGTTCAACTGTGATCTCTCTCCGCCTCAAAGCCATCCTGGGATGTACCAGCCTGACAGATCTTCCTGCCATTTATTGAGCCTCTGCAGGATATTAACAGACCATTCAGTGTTTACACATATATTTTTCTCTCTCTTTTTCTGCAAAGGTTGTATCTTAAAATAGACTGAGTGAAGTAAAAAGAAAAAAAAATATTAGGCACCAAATAATCAGTGATGTTATGAATAGAAAATATTCGGACAACAAAAACGACTAGCACTCATTTAAATGAAAGGGCAGCTCTGCATAATGCAGTCATTCTGTGAATCTTCTGTTAGCCAACATTAAAGGGCCCTTAGGTTATTACTGTATCAAAGAAGAGGAAAAGTAATATCCAGGAATTTTCTTCCATGGAACAGCTTCTTTTCATTATTCCTCTTATTCAAATTTTTATGAATATCTTTGAAGATCTTTAATCACTTGTTCCAGACAATGAACTCTCTGCGTCTTCTAAGTATTTTTCCTCAGACTGAAAAACAATCATTAATTTGAGTTTGACTCTTTTCGGTCATTTCATAAATCTCTCTGATTTTATGGGAGGGGATCCTGGAACACTTTTTTTTTTAAATGCAGTTTAACTCCAGGAAGAACAGAAAACTGATTAACCACAATCAAACATTACAAAAATTTCTTGCTCTTTGTGGTCTGAAACAGGCGTGTTTCTTCCACTTGCTTCAAGGCAACAAATATAATTGAATGTAACTATTTAAAACCTACTCCAAGCCTAACTAGCAAGAAGTGTCTCTGCCAGACCACAATGTCTATGAGAGATCAATTTGGCCAATAAAAGCTGGAGAAACACATTCCTGAAATAAGAAAGGAGAGAGATGTTTCTGATTATGAGAATGTAGCCCAAAGATATTTGCTTAGGTGCAATAAGCACATTCTTGATACCAATACATTACCATCAAGAAGTAATCTCAAAATCTCATTTTTACAAGTCGGAAAGCCCTGATTTAAAAAAATCACTAACATAGGCACTGGGATATTTTCATTCATAGTGCTAAATTGGAGTTTAGCTTATGTGTCATTCAATTTTTCAGAAAATTTCTCCAGAAATTCTTGCAAATGTGAGATTGAGCATGCACGCATTTGTTTAATGGAGTCTCTAGAAGGCTTTGCCAAATTCTAAATGTTCCGTCATGCATTTATTCACCAGTTAGCAAGCAACTTATGAATAATTTAACATTTTCCAGTATTCCACTGACTATCAGATGAATCTATGATGTCTCGAAGTTTCTGTCTCCTTCGAATGTAACTTTTCGATTCAAGAAAAGTTTCTTTGTTAGGTTCACATTTTGAAAATATTAACTTGGCTATCAAATGATTCATGTCCCACATATAAAGGGCAGAGTGATGGGAGTCACTGTGGAGTGTGAGAAAATATTCTGAGCCACAATACATGCCAAATTGCCACTTCTTTTCTACGCAAGTGCCATGTTGCGTCTGGTACCTTGTCTAGCCATGGGGCCCATGGCTACACAACGGAACAGGGGATTAACTCGATAGGAGGAACAAAACATGACTCCTTGTGCAGTGTAGGAGGGAGGTCTGACCCCGGACAAAATTCTTAAGTAGATTTTTTCTTCAGCAAACGACCACCAGCCACTTCTTTTCTGTGTGTCCCTTACGGTCATTCACACCACCCTCCCCTCCTATCTGGCTGCAGGAAACCAACAAGGGCACCCCGGTCTCTCTGTTATCTGTACTTGTTCGTCCCTTGGGGACTTCTCAGGTGACAGACAGCTGACCTGATGCTCCATCAGAGGAATTTATTAGGGGGTGTCAATGTTTGGCTGTCAGGTCACTCTTTTTTTTAGCCTCAGTTTTCTCAACTGTAAAATGGAAACAGGCACCATGAAATATCAGGGCACACTATGTAACAGTGCTCTATCGATGTGAGGCCATATTTGAGCTGGATTTTGTTAATAATCGGGATTTCTGGTCTCAAAAGTATAGTCTCACATTTAGGTATCACTCACGGTATGCCGTGACAGTTAACATGACAGAAATAAATTCATTATTTTATTTTTTTAATATTTATTTATTTTATTTATTAACATTGTTATTTGGCTGTGTCGGGTCTCAGCTGCGGCACACGGGATCTTCGTTGCAGCATGTGGGCTCTTCGTTGCAGCGCGCGGGCTTCCCTCTAGTTGTGGCATGCGGGTTTTCTCTCTGAAGTTTGCGGCACGCGGGCTCTCTCGAGGCGCGCAAGCTCAACATTTGTGGCTCGCGAGCTTAGTTGCTCCGCAGCATGTGGGATCTTAGTTCCCTGACCAGGGATCAAACCCACGTCCCCTGCATTGGAAGGCAGATTCTTTACCACTGGACCACCAGGGAAGTCCCAAATTCATTATTTTAAATGCACTTTTCTAGGCGTGGTCTAGCTGCTAGCAGAACTGGACATATTGAATTCATCTCTCCAGTTTTTAGAAGTCGTCTATTCCAAAAAATAAAGATTCCCCACCAAACTTGATGAAGGTGTTTCCTCTTTTTTGGAAATACACTGATTTTGCTTGAATTTTTTTTTCCATCTTTTACTGGCTGTCCCCACTCTGGCCCATTTCTACATGTCAGGGTTGGCTGGGCTCAGGCCCTCTCGTGCTACATCCTCTCCCAAGGCTCCCTCTTCCGCTGCTGGGTGTGACAACTTCCGATTTATAACCCCAGCTCACACTTTCCTCTGATCCAGTGGCTTTCCTGACAGCTCCATGGAGATGGGTCAAAAGCACTCACTACCCAGTTAATTATGCCAGAACCCAGGAAACTTTATTCTTGACACTTCTTTCACACTGACCCGTGACACTCAATCACTCTCTGAGTCCTGGAGAGTCCGTTTCCTAAATATGCATCCATAGCTGCATCTCTCCATCTCCACCACCGTAATCCAAGCCAGCCCCACCACCTGGTGTGTCTACCACACCAGCCTCAAAACTGGTCTCTGCTGGCATCATTTAAAAACAATCGTCTGCGGGACTCCCCTGGTGGTCCAGTGGTTAAGACTCCGCGCTCCCAATGCAGAGGGCCCAGGTTCAATCCCTGGTCAGGGAACTAGATCCTGTATGCCACAACTAAGAGTCCGCATGCCGCAACTAAAAGAGCCCGCGTGCCACAACTAAGACCTGGCGCAGCCAAATAAATGAATAAATAAATAAATAAACAAATATTTTTTAAAAATCGGGGGTTGTTTAAAAAAAAAACAACTCATCTGCTATCACTTTATACTCAAAAGATGACTTCCGATTGCTTTTAGGAAACAATCCTTCTTGGGCTCTCAAAGCCCTGCCTGATAGGACCCCACCCAACTCTGCAGCCCTGTCACCCGTCACTCCCCCAGCTGGCCTTCTCGCCTCCTTCCAGTGAGCCTCAGGTCTCAGGCGTGCTTCTCTGCCTGGAACTCTCTTACCCACCCCACTTCCTGCTTCACCTGGCAAGCTCACCTCCATCTTTAAGGCTTAAAGGCATCTTCCTTAAGAGCCTTCCTAGCACCCCACCCCAACCTCCAGTTCAGATTAAGTCCACTTATTATTAAGTTACATCTTGTACATGCCCTTTTCGGCCTCATCGTGACTGTCCTTATCGCTACTGGTGTCATGTGTTTAGTGTTTGTCTCCCCAGGAGAGCAGACCAGGACCCTTAAGCTTAGTGCCACCCAGGAGTCCGCTCAGGTTCAAGCTCAACGGATCGGACAGCCTGGCCGGCACTCATTCCCTATTTTCACTCCTTCTTGTGTGCCTTCCTGTACTGCCAAGGCTGGGGGCTAAAAACTACATTTCTCAAACTTCCTTGACAGTAGCCATCTGGGTATAAAACCAGAATCCCAACCTCCAGCTCAACCTAGAGCCGCTTCTTCTGCATTTGCAAAGATTCTTCGAGTCAATGTTAATACCCACTAATCCATTTGCTTACTTATTATCTATCTATTTATCTTTAGCTGCGTTGGGTCTTCGTTGCTGCGCGAGGGCTTCCTCTAGTTGCGGTGAGCGGGGGTTACTCTTCGCTGCGGTGCGCGGGCCTCTCATTGTGGTGGCTTCTCTTGTTGCGGAGCACGGGCTCTAGGCGCACAGGCTTCAGTAGTTGTGGCTCATGGGCTCAGCAGTTGTGACTCATGAGCTCTAGAGCTCAGGCTCAGTAGTTGTGGCGCACGGGCTTAGTTGCTCCGCGGCATGTGGGATCTTCCCGGACCAGGGCTCAAACCCGTGTCCCCTGCATTGGCAGGTGGATTCTCAACCACTGCGCCACCAGGGAAGCCCCTTTATTATCTAGTTATATCAGCTGCAGTAGCTTCTGATTTCCGTAACTGAACTCTGACTCGGACAGTGCTTGACGTGGGTTGAATGACCACTTGATATTCATGAACAAATTTATAACCTACACACATGGTAATTTTTAACTATCCACTTTAGCAACTGTCTTACAGACCGCTGAACTGTGATATTTTGTGGGATGATTCCTTTGGCAAAGCAATGTCTTCAGAGTGATGTAACACTGTGGTTATCTTTCATTAAGAAAGAATTAAAATCAGAAAGTTTAAATATCTGTGATAAAAAGTCATCAAGCCTATTATTTTATGGGTCGAAGGTGAACGATTGCTTTTAAGATAGTCAAATGTGTCTTAAAATTCAGAATAAAAAAAGTTTGTCACTTGGATGAAGAATATGTGGTACATATATACAATGGAATACTGTTCAGCCATAAAAATAAAGAATGAAATAACGCCATTTGCAGCAACATGGATGGACCTAGAGATTATCATACTAAGTGAAGTCAGAAAGAGAAAGACAAATACCATATGATATCACTTACATGTGGAATCTAAAATATGACACAAATGAACCTATCTATGAAACAGAAACAGACTCACAAACATAGAGAACAGACTTGCAGTTGCCAAGGGGGAGGGGGTGGGGGAGGGAAGGAGTGGGAGTCTGGGGTTCGCAGATGCAAACTAGTATATATGGAATGGATAAACAACAAGGTCCTACTGTATAACACAGGGAACTATACTCAGTGTCCTGTGATAAACCAGAGAGGAAAAGAATATGAAAAAGTATGTATATGTATATGTATAACTGAATCACTTTGCTGTACAGCAGAAGTAAACACAACACTGTAAATCAACTATACTTCAATAAAAAAATTTTTTTTTAAAGTCTATTACTGTGTGCTAAGTTCAGTATTAGAACTCAGGTTATATTTATTATGTGCGACACAGGGAAATGGAAGATGATAGCTGGTTCAACGAACAGAAAACAAATAATTCTCAATGGAAAATGCTGCTCCGTGCTCTACTTCAAAGCTGCTTTAAAATGTTTATGAGAAAGGCCACCCCTGGGGGTATGAATCAAACTGGATGTAAGTGAAGTTCAGGGCCTCGCCAAAGACAACTCTGAGAAGGAAAACCTTTTAAAGAACAGATAAGGAAGTATGTATGGAAAAGGAGTGTCCTCCCCTCTTGCCTCAGACACGGGGGTGCGGGGTGGCGCGTGGGAGAGAAGGAGGGGAACAGGCAGACTGTTCTGCAAAGCAAAGCCCTTTCCTCCACGTCCTCCCCACCCAGGTAAGGGGTCCCCCGAGACCCTGAGCCAGGCTGATGCAGAAACCTAACTCTCCAACTTCTCAATCCTCTGTCTTCTCTGCACAGACCGGTGTCGCTGGGGAGGTGAATTGCCAGCGCCAGCAGGCTGCAGGTTCCACCCCGCAATCTTCACCTTTTCTCAGAGACTTCATTCAGCAGAGACACCTGCGCACGCTGCCCTGAGACAGAGAGAAGAGGGGAAGGTGCTTCCCGCCCATCAGCAGCTTCTAACGTGGTGGTGAGAAAACGACTGGGGGTAAACCTGCACAGACACCTCTTCTGTCGGCTTAAAGAATCCTGCTGGGAGGCGGTGCTCTGAGATTCCCACCACAGCTCTGACAGATGTCAATCTGACACTCCCAAAGTTGGCGGAGACTTTGGTGAAGGTCTGCAATCTGAATAACTGTAGGTCAGAAGGACCTGTAGGTCAGTATTAATGCCAAGACCAAACAGCTGTAGCCTCTGAAGAGACCGTACGTTTGGTAAAGTTGGATTTTTGGGCAAGTGCATCTGTGTCCCTGCTTGCCAAGGGGCATAGATTTTAATAACTCGGAATAAAGGAAATCCCCTGGCTAGGGGTTCTGGAATGGTAAATGACTTTCTGCTGGGCAGAGATGCCCAAGGCCATTCCTATTTCCAATTTAATTTTGGAAAACAGATGTTTCAGGAAATTTTTCAGGAAAATTTAATCTCGTAATTATTTCCAGAAATGCCATGAAAACGTTCCTGAAGGATGAAAATGATTTGATTTCCCCAAGGTCGGCTGGTCAGTTACTCAGCACTTCTTGAACTTTCCCCTAGGAGAAACATCAGCTGTTAAGGAAATGGAAAACACAGCTCTTGCTTTCCAAGAACTTACAGTGTAAGGAGGAGGGAAAAAAACAGAGAAACACAGATCCTTAGTGGACAAATGATTCCAATCACAAAGTATATTACAAACTAGAGAATTCTATTAACAACTACATCTGTGAAAGGTGTTCTCGACACGGGCTAAGATTTCAGAATTTAAAAGGTGTTGGGAGGGATGGTGGTTAGCTAGACTGAAGAGAACTAATTTAGTTGTCTCTGAGAAGTAAGGCCTTCAAATGGTGGTAACTTATAAACAGATGCAAGGGCGGGGGGTCACCATGTAATTCCCAGCAAAGGATCTGGTCCTTCTGCTGGTGAGACTAAAGCACTCCCTAAAGTTTGAATCAACCCAGTGCCATAGAAAGTAAACTGATCTGGAGCCACAGGACCTGGTTATGCAATTCCAGGCGAGTGAAAACCCCTTAGCCCTCTCCTTACACTTTGAAATAGGGGTTAGAACATTGTCTGGCTGTATCACAAGGCATCCAACGAGATGTGTGAGACTGTTTTGAAAACTAGGAAAGGTTATGCCTGCGACTCTTCAAGTTAAAGCCAAAGAGGAAGGCCCTGGCAAAAGCAGGTCTGGAGCTTCGCTGAGGAAAAAGCAGGGGAAAGAAACCAGAGGATGAAGGAAACAGTGCCTCTTAAGAGGGAGGAGATGGGGCGCATGCAAGATACGTTGACGGAGGTCTTGGGGTACCACCAGGTGGAAGAATGATTGGACCCAACGCCAAGGAGGCAGAGCTCCCTAGATTTCTAGGGAAGGAGGAGTTCTTAAAGCAATGGGACAGGCACTGTGGAAAGTTTCGCTATCACTGCGCCTGTCTCTGCACACCTGGACGGCATCTTCCAGGCTGGAGCTCTTTGCAGGAGAGGAAGGCCTGTCTGTGACCTCTGCCCTGACTTTCACGGCTGCAGAGATTCCTGCTCTGCCTCTGCAGAAGCCTGATGCTCCACGTTTCAGACGCCACCGCCTCCTGATTTAGCTGCTTCACAGCTGTGTGGTCCGTTTTATTTGTTTTGAAAATACAGGTGAGTCTCAAGAACAGAGGCAACCACATATCATTTTGATGGATTTCCTTCTAGGCTTTTTGGGTTCAAAGTCGTTTGCAGATGGCTGAGCCCCTAACTGTAGGGGTTTACTGAAACCATCCTGCAGCCTACTTTTCTCCTTTAAAAAGTCTTCAAAATATTTTGGTGCATAGGTACTCAGTAACTATTTATTGGAAGGTAAACATGACTAAATGGCTAGAAAATATTCTAACATGCATCTGAACCGTAATTCGTCATTTTTTTAAAAAAATACTGTTGACCCCCATATTTTGTCACACCCATGATTTGCTCAGGTGGAGGGTTTAGTTTCTCAGTTCCTTTATCAGGCTAATGGCTGGGTCTATTACGTAGCGCTGCGTTGTTCCACTGGAGACTCACAAAGGATTGGAAGGGACACCGTTAATTCTGACAGCATGAGAATCCCTGCCATCAGCCTCGTCAGCATCTTGGGAGAGTCAAACCAAGAATTCTACCCACCTTTGAGGACCAAGTTCACGTGCGTCTGCTCTAAGAAGCTTTAATGCCCTCATCACTCCAGCCCTCAGCTGAGAGCCCTACTCTCAACTCCTATAGCACATTTGATGAAATAATTATATAATCGCCCCCAACTGTTTAATGTCATGCTATTTGTTTTTTCCTCTTGGATTAGTCCTGTCTCCCTGTGATGGACACCTGCTGTTCTTGCCACTCAGCATCTATTCAGCTCCCGGTGACGGCATCCTGTGTCCTTACCTGGGGCAGCCAGCCCCTCTCTGCTTTCCAGCCCAGCCCCAGAAGTGGAACACGTGAACGCCATCAGGGATAGAGGACCCAGTCTGAACCAGTGACAGACCCAAGACTTTTATGCAAACTTTTATTAGGGCAAGAGACACTTTCCTGCTGGACTCAATGATGAAAAATATAGAGCTGGGGCAGTCCAAGCCATCTTGCCACCACCAGGGTGAAGATAAATCAAACACCAAGCAAGTGGCGTTGAGATAAAAAGGAAGATGCGGGGAGAGGTGAACTCTGGGAGCCTCTAGGCTGAACGACACCTGGATTCTGTACATGTGGGTCAGGAAGTGCCCTTCTTGATCAAGCCAGCTTGAGGTATTAAAACTGATCTTAGAGTCCTAAATTATTTGCCAATTGGATTTTAAACTCCCTGAGCCTAAGTAAGTATCCTCTGGTTCCCAACAATATGGAGAACGGTGTTCTATGTTTAATGTACACCTTGGGTCTACGAATATGTTTTATTTTGCTTTGTTTCTGTCCCAGCACCTAATGCTGCGAAGGACACACCGAACATCTGTTTGTTACTTTTCAGAACTCATGCTTCCAAATGGAATAAGACACTCTCCTAAGTATCAACCCCATCACAGCCTGCTGGTGGAGACAGTGCTGTTGGTAATGCCGTGCTTCTTGCCCTCTGCCTATCCCTCTGGGCGTCCAGGAAGAACAGGTGAGAATAACCCCAGATCACTTAGGGCGATGAGTGATTTTTTAGGAACAAAGCACCAATCTTCTGTCAACACCTCCAAATTTCAAGGGACTAACACTTGCCTTTTCAAGGAACTTCTTAAATTTTATTTTTTACTTCTGTGGGGCTATAACAATTCCTCCAAGAGCAATTTCAGATTTCTCTCTTCACCTGAAGGATTCCAAAAGGATGTCTTTAATCTCCACACTCCAAAGCAAAGACAAAGACCCATGCCACTGAAAGAAAGACTATTTTTACAAAAACAAAACCAAAAAAGACTAAAAACTAGAACTAATTTAGAGTCTACAGCACTAAACGTTCCGTCCTTCCTCCTTTTTTTATATTGTGGAAGGAACACTTAACATGAGATCTACCCTCTTAAATTTTTAAGTGTACGATACAGTATTGTTAACTTATAGGCACAATGTTGTACAGCAGATGGCTAGAACTTAATCATTATTTATTTATTTATTTAGTTTTGGCTGCGTTTGGTCTTCGTTGCTGCACACGGGCTTTCTCTAGTTGCGGCGAGCAGGGGCTACTCTTCGTTGCAGTGCATGGGTCTCTCATTGTGGTGGCTTCTCTTGTTGCGGAGCACGGGCTGTAGGCGCATGGGCTTCAACAGTTGTCTCTCGTGGGCTCAGTAGTTGTGGCTCGCGGGCGCTAGAGTGCAGGCTCAGTAGTTGTGGCGCACGGGCTTAGTTGCTCCGCGGCATGTGGGATCTTCCCGGACCAGGGATTGAACCTGTGTCCCCGACACTGGCAGGCGGATTTTCAACCACTGCGCCGCCAGGTAAGTCCTGAACTTAATCATCTTGCTCTTTGTTCTTAATATAAATGTGTTCTAAAAGAATATACCCACCAAGGAAGACAAGACCTGATGACACAGCTTGAAGTTTGGAAATGTGTTCTCTACCACGTGTGACTCTTTGAAAGGCATATAGTAGAGCTGGCCTGTCTACCTGCAAAGCTTAAAGCCCAGGCATGAGACAGGAGATAGTAGATGGGAATATCATTATTACTATGACTTTTAAATTTTAGAACCAGTACCTTTTTTTTTTTCTTTGATGGATATAAGCTGGCACTATTGTGAAATCATTTTCAACTGGACTTACAAAAGGGACCAACCTAGTTTGGGGGTTACAAACCATACTGAGGTCACTGCTACAGAACTATGTGACACCAAAGGTACAGACAGAAAAAGAAACGTGTAATTTTTTTCTAAGCAATCAGCTATGAGTAAAATACAAAAATACTTGACTCAACCCAGAGGGAAATTGTTTTCGATAAACTTTTGTTGATCTTTTCAGAATTAGACTTTCAAGGCTTTGCTCTAAGTTGAACATGTGGCAACAAAATGTCATGCCACAATATAAATCATTTTAGAAAAATACTGCCAATTAGAAAATGCAACAGTTATGAAAAATGACTCCAAGTGTTGAATGTGACATAAAGTACAATGAAAGAGATTTTTTTCATTGTTGGAAAGAATTGCAACACTTTGCAAGTAACACTATCTTTAACACTTGAAGTCCATGCTCTGGTGGAGAAATCAACCATGGTACGCTCATGTTTTGCATACAAATAGGAATCTGAGAACTTTAAAAAACATTTGTGTTGAACTGATGATGCAAATACACTGAGAAGAAAAACAAGAAGGATAATCGGTTTAAACCACAAAAAGGTCGAAATACAGTGAGGCAGTGAAAATTACTCAAATTCAAGAATCGCAATTAGAAGAAATTCCATACCCATCTGTTAAAAAAAAAAAAAAAAAGAAAAACCTCAAAAAAAAATGAGAAGCTTCTTTCACTAGATTTTTACCAGATCTCTATCTCATCAACCCACAGGGATTATATAGTTGCTATGTAGTGAAAGATCCCAAAGGGATGCAGATGAGAATGTCCTTCTTTTTAATTAACTCTAAGCCGCTATCCTAACCCCAGTAATATCCTAGGCATTTTACATATATTATTCCCTAATGTCTGCAGAACAATTCCATTAGATATGAATTTCTATCTCCACTTGAAAGAAGAGGAAACTCAGTTCAGAAAAGTTAAATAACTCACCCAGGATCACAAAGTCATATTTAATCCCACACAAAACCCATAGCTTTTCAGGTCCTTTTGATAAGGGCTCCAGAAGGCCCCAGAGCAGATCTCCAGGCTCCTGGAGGCTGCCTGGGGCAGCTCAGGGCTGAGGAATGTGCACCAACCAGAATCTCAGAGATCTGGAGCTGTCCCTGGCTCCCCTCGGGCCAGATACAGCACCAGCCCTTGGGCCTCAGCTCACGAGGAGGTTGGACGGGGTGGGTCCTGGCTCCTTCTCATTCTAACAGTTGAATTCAGTTTGAGAAATCTAGCTTTAACCAGGTGTCAACGACTTTCTTTTTCTTTTCTTAAACATATATCACCTAACATACGCACAATACATGTCACTCTACACCTTTTAGCCACAAAATGACTCACCCTAAGGACAAACTGGACAGAGGTCATAAAGGACAGATCTATTGGGGATCTATTGGGGATCTTTCTAGAGGCTGTTTTCAGGGTGACAGGGCTGTGGTAGGGTTGGTGATCTCAAGTAGCTGAAACGTCCTAGTCTTAAGCAGCTTTCCCTCCCAGCCCACATACCTCCCACCCACAGAAGAACTCAGTCCCTCCCAGCTGCAAAGTGCGGACAGTGTGCCCTTATCACACCCTGCAGCAAGCTTTGATGGTTGTTTCCATGACTGTCTGCCCTGCAAGATGTGGGCTCCTTGATGGCATGAACACCATCTCACTTATCCCTCCATCCTCAGCACCTCCTCCTTGCTACAATGCTGGGCACACAATCAGGGTTCAATAAATGTTCACATGAATATTGAATTTTCTTTCTTTTCTTTTCTTTCTCTCTCTCTCTCTCTTTCCTTCCTTCCTTCCTTCTTCCCTCCCTTCCTCCCTCCCTTCCTTCTTTTTTTTAAAGGCAGGCAGGAAGGCAGATGAGAGAAAAGAACCTAGGTGATCTATCTGCTTTATGACTCACAGATCCCATTCAACACACACCCGAGTACAGGCCTGTCTCATTTTGCACAAAAGACCTATTCCTGAAAGACAAGGAGATTTATACATTGAACTCATATTGCTAATAATTTCCAAGAATCTTAACCTTAATTTCAGATGGAGCATTTCCTTACATTTTTCTTTAATAATCTGTACATCCTCCATCTCCTGACAACAATAAATACTTAAATATACTTGACAGCCTCTATCACTCAAGAAAATTTGCAGGATTTTTTTAAAGCAAAAAATGTGCCATGGAACCTGGACACCACCTCAGCTAATCTACGCTGTTAAAGACTTGAGTGTTTTAACTGAGACCCTTTGTTTACACCCACAGTTGCAAACCACAGCATGACAAAATCATTTGTTATCTGCAAGCACCTAAAATGAATCAGATGGAGTTTTCCCAGGAAAGATACATGCTTATCCTCCAAATTCATCTTGTTTTTAATTCGGACTTGTGTATATGAGGGTATACTATCTGTATGAATGCTTTTAATACATGAGAACAAAGACAAGCAATGTCACTTGTTCTGAAGCGGGCCATGGAACCCCCATCCTCAAGGACACCTTCCTCCCTCCAGACCCCGTCCCCAAGGCGGAACCAATCAACAAGACTTCAGAGGAGGCCATTTTAATCCAAGTTTAAACCAGAAGGCAAGAAGGAGCAGACTTTGAGAGCGATGTTTCCTAATAATGGAAGAGCAGGGCTGACAATATTAATGAGGAAACAGAAAAGCAGTGTGCCTGGACAGCAAAGGGACTCCCTGCCAGAAATGGAAAATCCCACCCACAGGGTGATGAGATCACCTCATTCTAATTGTCGAAATCAATGGTCTAAATCGATATGTTCTTTTAAATTAAACCATAAACACCTTGAGGGCAAGGAACTTGCTTTTTACTGATGTTCTTCCCCTTCCCCTGACACCTGGTACAGGCAGTAGGTACCAAACAAATGCTGTTTGAATGAATCCGTCAATAAATGAGTATATTCTTTTTGGTATTTCTGAGCAGGGAGTTACAGATACTTGATGCAGAATCTAGGGTTGAAGACCAGAGAGAAGAGGCTGAAAATGAGAGAACAAGTCACAGGAGGAAAAGCATAGATGAACACTGGGGAAAACGAGGAAAGGGGATGGGGATGTGGAAAGAATCCTATGAAATTCAGTCAGAGGCCAAAATGGAGCTCACAGTTTGTTAGAATAAAAATTCCTTAACCAGCAGAGACGACAGCATCTGACTCGGAAACATCTGACTCTGAAAAGCTGGGCACAAGCCATGACAAGAGGAAAACCCAAGTAAGTAACCACGATTACTCTGCAGGAAGCAAAAATGAAAAGCTATCTAGTCTCCACACCAAATCAGTATCAGGTCAATATCAGGTATCTAGTCAATACTGGATCTGCACCATTTCTTATCTACTTACATTCTCCACTTTCCTATTCCACCACATTTTCATTTTTATAGATAGATTAAAATCGTTTAATCTCATTTTTCTATCAGATTTCATTGTTCCATCAGTTCTATCTCCTCTCTTCCCACATTCCAAATCCTTTCCTTTTCCACTTTCCTAAATATAACTCAAAGATCCAAGAGGCTTTTGTGAGATCAGAAGCTTTCTCTCTGGTTTGGGTCCAACATTTCAGTGGGATTCTGCTGAATGCTGAAGAGGATTTCTGAAATGTAACGCTGTGAGGTTTCCAAGAGGCAACCTCAACTTGATACTTGCGAGCGTGCCAGCAGATGCAGTTGAAAACATTTTACACATAATTAAGGATTCCTGCCTTCAGTGTTCAGCTTTTGCCCTTTAATATGCAAGGCACATCATTGTTCATCTGGGGGGAAAATACACTCCTGAGCCAGATTAAAAGCTTATTTTGACAAGATGTGAAGTCAAGCAACATATAAGGAACCTTTGGCCTGATCTGATGACCACCTGAATGGCTTAGAAACGAACAGCACCTCCGCCAGGAAACAGAGAAATTATACTAACAGTGTATCTGGACTCAGGGAGGTGGGGAAATGGCTAAAAGCCAATGGCGGGGACATCTAAACATGGTGATGCAATTCTGACCAAGTGACCACGCCTGGTCACAGGGTGGAATGCACACATGAAGGAAGGTCTGGGACAAGCAGTGTGGCCCACATGCGGTTCTCCAACATCCAGAATACGTAGCCCAGGATGAGAAGAAAGCGGAGGCAGCTGGTAAACTCCAATGTTCTGGGATCACCCTGGAATTAGGATGCATATTCTGCTAATTCTACCAACAGTCTGGTGACCACTGGCAGATTAACCATTCGGGCTTCGTGTCAGCGGTAAATTGAGAGGATCCTGGCGATTCTAACTGGATGTCAGCCCTTGGCTTTCCAGTTAACGTGCCATATGATCTCCAAGGACATATTTCTGGGTCTATTTCTTTTTCTGTAAAGAGGTCTGTTTGTTGTGACTGTAACACAGTAGTAGGTGTTTAATATATATTTGCTAAATTAGTAAATAAAGGAATACTTAACTGAAATAACGTATGCAAAGAACTCGCACACAGTTGGGGCTTAATAAATGTTCACTACTTTGACCCTCCTCTTCCCCTCTAACTTTGAACTTTGTGTGTATTTTCCATGTGGTTTTCCACTTGGCTTTTTCTTAATCTATCAAATGAACAAAATCACTTTATTCTAATTAAGTAAAATACATGTTCACTGTAGAAAGTGAAAATATTACACGCTACATCTATAAGTCGAGAAATGCACTTGTATGTAGGCACCACATTTCATTAAAATTTGAGGTTATCTCAGAATGCTTAAAAAAAATACAAAGAGAAGAAGATAAAAATCACTCACTCTATCATCCAGGGATATCACTGTGTTTTGACATATATTCCTCTGGACTTTTTTCCATGCAATACTCTATAAATATTTTTTTTTTACAAAAATGGAAATCATACTATATATATTATTTTGCAAATTTTTGTACTGATTTTCCATATAAATACAGTTACGTCATGATTAGTATTAATAAGACTCAACTATGTATAGCCATACCATAATTTAACCATCCTTACTGTTGTGCATTTATAACTTTCATATTTGGCCCTTATAACAGAGCTGCATAATAAAGATCACTGTACATACTTTTTTTGGAAGCTGTTTGTAATTAGCTAAATCATGATAAATTCCAAGGAGTGGAATTACTGGGTCAGAGATATGCATAATTTGAGGCACTAAAAAATATATATATATATAAAATTATATATATATATATAATTTTATATACATATATACCAAACTCTTGCCCGGAAAGACCTTATTATATTCTTATCAGCAATATATAACTGTAGTTTTAATTTATCTTGCTTACTACTGTAATTGAACATTTTTGTGTTTACTGGTTGTTTATATTTCTTTATCTCTGGTTTTTTTTTGTTCATGTTTATCTTGTTATTTTCTACTGAATTGTTTTTTCTTGATCACACACACGAAACAGTATGCTTTTACGGTTGCCAAGTTTTCTCCATTGTTTTCTTTCGATCTGACTATAGCGAGCATTGATGATAAGGCATTTTCCTTTTTACGTGGTTACATCTATGTTTTTCCCTTTATGTTTTCAGTCTGGTGTCCCTGTGTTTTTAAACAAAAATTCTACAATTTTGAAACTTTTACCTTTTAAGTTTTAATACTAATAAATGGTATTTATTACACAGATTTAACACAAAAGAAAACAGCTTTATGATGTATACAAATTACTATCCCAGAGCCAAAGATTATTTTCATTTGTAAAGAAATGTATTTCTGCAGAGGCAGCACATTTCATTAAAGGTTTGGGGTTTATATCATAATGATAGGAACACACAATTGAACATTAGACATCATTGTTCACTTGTTCCCTGCTGTAAGAAGTTTTATTTTTGTTCGCATTATATAGACATGGGGTTCTTGGAAAAAAAAAAAATTTCAAATAGAGAAAACTTAGGAAAAAACAGAAAAATATTACTATAATACTAATACCTAAGGTAACCACATTAATATTTTAAACATTTTTATATACATATCTTTATGCATATACTCAATACATTCATATAGAGACACATATACATACATATACACACATAGATACTTCTACATAAACAACTGGCTCTATAGCTGTCTTATCACTTCACTTTTTTCCCCTAACCTTCCTGCCCCTCCCAAGATATGACAGTAAAAGCACTGCAGAGAGGAAAAAAAAAAAGCCACACGTTAAAAAAAAGAACGCAATGCAGAGAAATATTCTGTGTCTTTAAAATACGGAATCTTATTACATACACTTCTCTGAAATTTCTTTCCCTTAACTACATCATAGAGTTCACCCAACTGGTCTAACTCTTACCCAATTGGTCTAACTCACTTTTAATAGCTGCCTAATATCCCAGAGTATGAGTGTATTACAGTTTATTTGGCCATTCCACTCCTGAAGGTTATTCACTTTGTTTCCAAAATTTTGACACTATATACAATGATGCCATAAATGTACTTGTATATATAAAACCTTCCTACCCAGTGCTTTTATTTCTAGGAATAGACAATCAGGAGTGGGACTGTGGCTATGGTCTATATATACTTTTAATGTTGATAGTTATCTCCAGATCATTCTCCAGAAAGACTATAAACATATAGCATTCTCTTACAATGTTTGAGATAGGTTTCTAATAAACTTGACCATGTAGAGATTGACTTATCACTTATATCCTGAGGAAAAAATTAAATACCCACTGACCACATTTTAATTATTCTCCCCAAATTCTAATGATACGGTTTGTGCTACTTTTAATACTGTCTTTGTTTGCCACTAATACTCTAATTATTTTCTTTTTAACATCTTTAACACTCTAATTATTGATACTACTTAAGGAACACAGAAAATAAAATTTTCCACCATGAATTTCAAAATCAACATCTGAAAAATGTTGAGCGTTATAATGACTTTAAAATATATTGACGAACTTACTGATTATCTACCACAGTTTTTTATGCTGGCCATCTAAACTCCAGGGGGGAAAACACTAAGTATATACAAAAGTCACAAAGGAAACCAGGACCTTTCAAGTCCTCTCTCCCCAGTTTATCAAAGAACAGCTTTTTATGCAGCAGGAAGGCCTTAATTTAGAAGTCTGTTTTGAAATTTTATCAATCCAAAAAGATATACTCAAATACTTAGGGAGAACCAAGGAGCAGCTCTAAAATTCTACGCAGAAGGCAACTCCAAACCCGAAAACATCTTGCAGCTGGCTTATCATCAGACGCTTTGCTTCAGTGGCCACAACCCCCAGCTGCAGGTCTGCTCAAGGACCTAAGCGCTCACTGCACTGTTTCCGGGCACTTACTTTTCCACAGGCCCCGTCAGACACGGAGTTGAAGCCCCATCTGAAACAGAGCTGCTCAAGCAGTCACTTGCATTTGATAAACGCTACTCCTTTGCTCCCCAAATACATATTTTCCCACTACCTTTGCAAAGAGGTTTTAATAGTTCTATGCTGATGAGTGATATGCCAGTACAGCATCAGAATAGCCAGCAATCGAATCTCTACAGGAAAGTTCATCATTGGCTGATGCCATTCTATGGGCCATATGTAAAAAGGGCAGGTGAATCCAATTCACTACTTACTTTAGGAAAACTTACTTTTAAAAAAGGAAAAGACTTTGACAATATTAATAATTATACCAAATAAAATGAGAAGAAAAAAATACTCATGCTTCTAACACACAGACTGTAACTTTGTAAAATAAAATAATAATAAAAATAATGTGTAACTGGCACAAAAATTCTTCATCAGATTCAGAATAATATTTTCCACATCATGTAAAACACCTTATTTTACCATGTATGAATGTGGGTACTAATGGTTTCATATGATGCTTGAAAGAACAAGATCTCAATCAAGTAGCAAGGAAATTAAAATAACTATACAGTTCAATTACATTCCATTAAATAGTCTTAAATTAAATTTCCCATCTAGGAAAAAGAAAGTAACCAGCAAATTTTGATGTGTGTATTCAAATACAGCATGCTACTCTTGAAATACTGCGTGATTATTTCATAGAATATCAAATCACAATTATGGTAGCAAATACCTTAAAATCTCATTATAAACTCCTTGGCTTTGAATGTGTTGGCTTTCATCCAAAAGTTTTAAGTGGGAAAGTCACATCTATGTGGTTTTTAATCATTCTTCAACAAACAAAGGATCATTTATAAAACTAATGGTCATAAAAACAATTAACACCTAACAAAGGAATGAATTCTCATGTTACATGTTTCCCTGGACACACATTTTCACATCAAAACATTAATATGGGAGGGTTATAAGATTAAAACTCTCTTCTAAAGTGAATCCTTTACTTGTATTTCTTAATTAGAAAATATATGTGTCTTTCAGACACTTTTCCCCACTTGTAGAAAGAACCTTGGAAAAAAACTTTGAACACCAGTTTTAAAACCCCTCTGAAATATTTTAGAAGTAGGTCATGCCTTCACGATTGATATGACTCTTAGCCATGGAAAATCCTGAAGGTTTCAGTGGACTTACATAAGTAATATTTTTAAATTGTTCTTTTAAAATCTCTGCATTAAAATTTTCAAAATTCTCTAGAAGTTTCTCCGTAGGTGTTTTTCATCAGCGAATTAAAAGACAATGGGTTGTCAATGAAAACTACGGCCTTTCCTGGCTAATTACCAAAAAAAGCTTTCCTTCTGCTAGATGAACTAGATGCTTCTGGGTCGCGTTTCAACATGGTACAAAGTAAAAGCCCTTTGTTGGCTTACAAGTTAAGTAGCTCCCAATTCAAAATGCATTTTCCCTAAAATTTAATGTTATAAATAGAAGTTGGTTTTCTAAACGAGTCCACAAAATTCTATGACCCATATGTAAATGAATACTATTACATGGGTTTCAGTGCAGAAAATACCAGAAAATAATTTCCTTTGCAATATCCATTCTATCGTCAACATTAGACATTAAACAACATCGAAACACTAATGGAAATTATATTAGAAATTTTTACTCATCTTGAAGCCTGGTGCTTGAAGCAAGACATAATTTGGGCTGTTTTTGTAAAACAAACAAACGAGACAATTTAATAGCAAAAATTTAGTAGCAAACTTTGGGGATGTATCAAGTCTGGCTTCTGTTGTGTTTTTTTTGAAAATTATAAGTATTTATGAATTTGTAATGCATATATATATTTAAAAGTAATACAGCAGAAATTAATACAACATTGTAAATAAACTATACTTCAATAAAATAAAAATTTTAAGAAGGTAATACAAAATTATGGTGGGAATTTAGGGAGTTAACAAAGTATAGAGAAAAAACCATTTGTAATTCTGAAGTCTGGCTTCTGTTAACTTCTGTTTTACATGTTTCATTTTTAGTGAAACTCTGGTTTCAATACCCATTCTTTTCTTGCTAGTTAATAATACACTACTATTATATAGAAAATTATCAGTTTAAATTTATTTAGGAAAAACATGTTTAACTGGAGAGAAAGACAATTTAAACATTTCTACGGAGCTTTCAAGAGCTCGGGAGACAGAGGACACTACTTAAGCCTCACTTTAATTCAGAATGTATGGTTCTGAAATTCTCTAATAGGCGTCACAAGTGCTAACCATACGTTTTTCAACTATAATTAGGGGAGACATTTTTGGTACACAAAGAGAAAGAGGAGAGGTTGAAGATCAAGAAAAGAGAGGAGGGAAGGTATGTTTATATAAATGATAAAAAAAACCCCAAAACTCTGAAGTGGAAACTAAGTTATGAAAGAAGGAGAGAGGACAACCCTGGCCCATAATTCATCTCCACTGAGTTAGAAGAGCAAGGCTTGTGGTGGAACGAGGCACAGCTCTGGCTGGAAAGGAGGTCACAGCTCAGAGAACGGCAATGATACCGATGGTTTTCAACTCACGAAGTTCCAGGCGTAGGTACCAGGGCAGTGCAGGATTGGAAGACTCGGCACATTCACTTTTAAAATTTTTACCAAATAATCATTGCTAGCAAAAAATAGGACTGGTTTTCTGATTTCTGATCTGCACAGTTGTTCATTTGCAGAAGCGCCGTGTAAATGAATGTGATCTGTTTGCTGACATACTGACCATGGTTACAGAAAGGGAGGTTGTGCTAGCTGAGGCTTCATCACAGTGTTGGAGGGGTGGTCTCAGCATGTATCCAGGTATAAATGATTATGCAACATTACGATGACCTATACTGTCTCTTAGTGCTTTCATCAATTGCAGTCTTAGCAGAGTAACCATAACAACACACATAATGTAACTCATTCTGACAATTAAAAAGACTGCACACCCATTCTGCAAGTTCTACCTGATCGATTAATTTCTCCCAGATGTAAACAGCTGTGCCCTTATTTCCTCTGCAGGCTCCCTTCTATAAAGTCCAGGGGTTCATTTATTCATCCTCTCATTCAACAACCGCTTATTGCATACGTATTGTGTTCCAGGATCTATTCCAGCGGCTAAGCGGTGCAATTAATAATGACTGTAATTTTTATATTTCTTGCTCATCCATATTTTCTGCTTTTACCATAAGATTATATTGCTTATATAACTTTCAAAGCTAAATCAGTAAGAACTCACTTTTATACTTCTCCATGGTACCTAAAAACAGTTTACTTCACACCACTGAAATCTTAAAAAATACATTATAATATGACTACTTGACATAATGAACTGGTATTTATCATTAATCATAAAAATGCCTGGTTATCTTTTTCCACTAAAAATTCTTGCCAGGGATAGTAATGTAATTCTAACCTTTAATTAAAAAAAAAAAAAAAGGCAAGACAGTTGATTAGTTTCACTTCTAATATAAGTGTGACACTGGAAACTATGATTTGATTGCAAGTATGGTTGTAGCTGCAATGAGCACAACGGTCCTGAAATGAATGGGCTCCAAGTGAGAGAGAGCGGGAAGGAAAACATCACAGTGGGCATCCAGTGACTGACTGTTACGTGAATGCCCTTCCCTTTACTGAATACTCACCAGGCACTGTGGTGAACACTGGTGCTTACAGTAATCTCTTAGTGAAGAGTTGGGAAAAACATTGTATATATACCTATGTGTGTATATATAATACATGTATATACATAATACACATATATACACATATGCATGTATATATAATCATATATATTTAGAAATATACACACATATATATGAAATAAGAATATATTGGTCTAAAATATTATCAAAATAGCTAATTCAATACTCTCTATTTAATGTCCTTGGTAATAAACAACTGTAGAAATATGAATAAAAATGCAAAGAACGAAGGGGGAAGAAAAACCGAGTGAACCTTAACTGCTGGTCTCTTCTGGACGGAGACAACGCGCTGATTAATTTTTAACAAGAGTTGATATTCATTGATTATGTACTATGGTCAGCCATTGTTCCCGGGTGTTGACCTAAACCATCTCATTTCATCCTCAGGACCATGTGACTAGGGCACGCAGCTGGAAGGGGGCAGCCTGAGTCCTGGCACTGCTGGGGATACAGCGGTAAACAAGACTGCAAGGTCGCGCTGCGTGGAGCTTCCACGCTGTGTGAGGAGTCATGGGCGTGATGTAAGCAATTACACACGCGCTGCCGGGGGGCAAAGGGGTGCAACCAGATCTAACAAGCCAGGGCAGGACTTCTTGAGGAAATGTCATCTGAGACTTGAGAAAAGGTTACTGAGAAAAGACACTTCTCACTCTTATTTGCCTTAGTTTCCAGATTTAGTTAGAATCTACACATATACGCACGCACACGCACACACACACACACACACACACACACACACACACGAATTAGCGGTCCAGGACTCTCCTCCAAGAATCTTCTTCTAGCTAAATGCAAAAGAAAAGCTGTTCTTTCATGGAGGATGCAGGCCCATTACCATTAAGGAACATAAAAAATGTTTGGACTAGCACCCACTGGGAAGAATAAATTATCAAAATAACTAATAACATGTTAATATGAAATAATTTCTTTCCGCAACCAAAGCTCCAACGTAGATCAAAATTATTACAAAAATATGCAGCTACGTCTTACATATATTCTAACAACGAAAACCATGTAAGGTATATCTCAACCTAAAGCAAAGGTTCTCCCTCAGAAAGACTCCTTGTAATTCTAATTCTTTTAAGGATAAAGACCAATCAACAATATGCAGTTATTGTTAAAAAAGAAAAAAGGAGCCTAGCCATCCAGCACCCTTAATTCCATTACACCATGAATAACATATCAGCAGGAGCACTGGGAGACCAAGTTTCCCCTGGCTGCCCCAGTGGCCCTCAGGGGAGGAAGGGGGCTAAAAGCACAGTCAGAACCAAGGCACTGTCCTCAAACAGTGAATCTATTTACACCTTCACATCTGCTTCCAGAGAATTTCAAAAATGGATAAAGAGATTCCTTGTCCACAGTGATTTAACCTTAAAAACATGCTCACTTCAGTTTCTTTTTATGCATATTTCTCACTAGTGCAAATATTTGAAAATACAAAAGAATACCTGAGGATATGCATAGGGACAAATCCAGCCAAATGTGTGGGACAGCTACACGTATGGGGGATGGGAACTGGGGAAGGACTAGAGAAAACAGAAACAAACATTTAAGTCCAGAAGAGATGGATGCAGGGATAAATTCCAGAAGAGATTAGGAAGGGGCAAAAAGAGACACGTGGAGACCTATAGAACAAGACAGACACGGAGATAAAGACCAACAGATACAGACAGGGAAACCTAAGGAAGAGTCTGACATCTCAAGCCTGAGTCATGCCAACCTTGATTCAGGATGTGCTTGTTCAAAGCATTGCCAAATGCCAGACAGTAAATACCCAGCCCTCAACGTCCTAAAAAGGTGGGCTGAGGGTTAATATGTTATCAATCAAGAAACAGCAAAGGCGATCAAGACATGATACCCCAAAATATGCCACTTTGACATAATAATTATTTAAAGCTGAAAGGCTTCTAAGTTCCTGAAATCCTGCATCTTCTGTAGCTTCTGCTTAAAAGCAGAAGCTCTCAGAAGAACTCACAGTCATAGACCCCCATCTCTGGCAGCAGCTCTGATCTTCCCTTCTTGGGAAAAAGAAGCCAGCACCAAACCCAGACAGGTTTTGTTGTCACAAACTCTTACATCGCCCATCTATTCTTCTAAGGGCCCATTTCCAGTGACTTCCAGTGACTTCCAAAAGGCCATTCGCTTTTCCGGAAGTACCTTCTGTCCCTCCCTCTTCCCTTCTAAACTAGGGCTATGGACCCCCAATGCTCACCAGCCCTCTGAAGTACTCACCACTGGGTACTCACAGCTGTGTGCACCATGCACATGCTAGAAAACTTGTATTTGTTTTTCTCTTGCTAATCTGTCTTTTGCCAGCCTAATTTACAGGGCCCCAGCCAATGAATCTATCATGGCCAAAGGGGAAAAAAAGACATTTTTCTTCTCCTATAGGAGCAATGTAAAATTTTTCAAGAAAATTAATGAGTTCTTTAGAAGTGTTCTAATATTAACTCAGCCTCTTTTTCAGGCGCAGAAACAGATCCAGGGATCTCATGTCCTGCCTCCTGGTCCGGGAGGTGGACCAATAACTCCTCTGAAAATACCCAGATACTATTTGACTTGCTCTGCGACTGCCTCTGGCCCGAATATCCTACAAATCGCCTGATCCCCCAGGGTGGCAACTTCCACTGAGTTCAGGTATCACCTCCTCCAGGAAGTCTTCCCCACTGTTCCCCACCAAGAATGGTTTGGGTTCCTTCCCTACATCACAACGTAGTCCATACACATTATCATCATGACTAAACTGATTTTTTAAGGGCAGGAACTGGGGTCCAGTCCTTTGCTTTCCCAGAAATTAATGCAGGAACATGCAATCAATGTTTATGAATTAATTAATTAAAATGACCACAAAAGTCAAAGGCAGACCTAGAACTAGCACCAGGTGTCCCCGTTCTGGTCTGGGGGTCTAGTTTCAAGTTGAGGACATATTAAACTAAAAAGTAGCATGCAATACCCACAAAGAAATTTTGAAAGGTATACAAATCACTCTAACAGCACTCAAACATATACCAAACACAATCCCAAAACAACCATAACTGCCTTTTCTGGTCCTGTAGCATCTCACACCAGACCCTTAAGAAAAAAGGGAAAAAAAAAATCCCACTATTCACCTAATTGTGGACTATTATGTAATAGGGAGATAGAAGACACTGTTCCCAACCGAGCCAATAATAAACTAGACCCTTACACAGAATGATTGACAGTCCTTTTAATTTTTATCCCAGGGAGAACAATAATAGATACTATTTTTATTCATACCAGTATTTAATCCTTTTTCCTCAGTAATATACTGGATGGCACTAATTTCTATGGGTTAATTATATATTCCCTCAAACAGAATAGGTTTTTCTTTAGCTTTGTTTTATTGAATTCACAGAGCCATCCCAGAGGAATATTACAGCCAAATGAAGTCATCTCACCAACTAAAGACCAACT
This sequence comes from Balaenoptera physalus, assembly GCF_965194825.1. Taxonomy (NCBI): domain Eukaryota; kingdom Metazoa; phylum Chordata; class Mammalia; order Artiodactyla; family Balaenopteridae; genus Balaenoptera; species Balaenoptera physalus. Next base: position 167,199,795 of record NC_138883.1, read on the forward strand.
TATTTTCTGCAGAAATGTGCTGTGCAAGCAAACCTTCTCTACTCCACCCTCTTGGTTCTACACAGAACCTTTGTTTTGCTTCTGCTTCTTCCTCTTTCTAATGTGGTGTCATGTCTATTTCATGCATGCTGACAACGAAACATTTAACCACCGGGACGCCGACTCTCACTTTCCCTAACATCTTAGACTTAAAGCAACTGGAGATAGTGCCTTGTTCATCGTGGGCACTTACAAAATGTTAACTAGCCTTGACATCTGTATTGACACTTGTCTCCCTAGTAATCCCTTTCATCTCACATCACTTTCTTTGGGTGAATCGTCCCTTCAAAAGCAGTTTCTATGCTTCTTAGACACCTCTACTCCTAAGAATCATGCTACAGCAAAGAGAGAGAGATAGACAGACAGACAGATAGACTGACAGACTTGGAAGCAAAGAAGGGGAGGCTAGCTGCTTTTCACAAGTTACTTACATTTCTCTTTGACATACTAGTTAGGGCATTCTGTTCATTTTTTTTTAAATTATGTGTGTAGATTGTTTCTGTAATCTGTGAGTTTCACATCAAGATAGCAAAGGAGATTACAATTATGTTTTGCAAAAAAGGAGGTGTCGGATCTACCTGGGTTGAACATTCTGACCGTGGAGCACTCGCTCACCGGGTAGTCACCAGCGAATCACCTGCGTGTCCATGCCCGGCGCCCCCCACCCCCCGCAAGTTACATTACTGTGGGAAGTCAGACTGAAACTTACCAAGCAAGTCAAACAGTTAAATAACCACCAGCTGTAAAGTTGTGGTTATAAAGGAAACAAACAAACAAGGGGTTTGCAGGGAAAAGGGGTGAGGGAAGGTTTGTTTAGATATGGGAGTCGGGGAAAGATTCCCTGAGGAGGGAGAGCAGAATGTCCAAACGGGCTGTGAAGCGGTATTTTACACTCGAGGCTCATCTAAATTCAGACCTGCCACAGTCCACGTGTTCAAGAGCCACAGCCCTAGTGGCCGCCATGCAGAATGACTGCACAGAACGATGAGACAGAATTGGCTCCAAGATGCTAAACGCTGAAGATGAGGAACAGGTTCATGGGGGGTCAGTACACTATTCTCTCTACTTTTGAAGAGTCTTAAAGTTTCCATTAATAGAAAGATTTTTTTTAAATGCCCTCAAAAGCACCTCTAGTTGTTAGTTTCCTACAAATGATTTACTTAGTTTAACTCGTAACAGGCAACAACAGATTCTAAAACCATCAGAAAAAATTTTTTTAATGAAGCTAAAATATAACTCTCAGTCAGTCACTGAGGCATCAAAGTGGCCCTCTCACCAGAGTCTAAATAACAGCAATGATACGAAGATTTATTAAAAGGAGGCTGAGTGTGTCCCACGGTAGAGTCAAATACGACAGGCCACTAAGGGCTCTTAAAAGAATCTAAAAATACTAAAACACACCCTGCCACTCTGGTACTTTTAAGTGAAAAGCTGACCAGTAATTATGTTAAAATAGATTTTACAGGGCCAGGACATCAGTTAAAACTCCTCTAGGTTTTTCACTCCTTTTAAACCAGTAGGAATAAACGATACAAAAAATTATATTTGATTTTAATTGCTTGACTTTCATTTCTAAAATGTCTTTATTTTGTCACAAACGCCTGAAAAACGTCAGGTACATCCTTCTTAGCCCTGCCAATCCCCCTTTCAACAATACATAAGAAATTAAATATCAGTTACAGGACCTCAGCAAAGAACCAGCATGGGCTCCACTTTCCCAGAGCAATCCCATTAGTTTATACATCAACATACGCTGGGTATGTGTGTGTCCTTATGTGGACCACCAAAATAAATCCACATGGAAGATGGGGCACACTGAGATACTGTTCTTAGTGGCTATTGCCAAACCTTTCTGCATCTCTTTCACTCTGTTGCTCTATGGAAAACAGTCTATTCTCCCACCATAGAATATTATGAAGCTATTTTTAAAAATGTGCTTCATATGTATTGTCCTGGAGGGGGTCTGCATTTAAAAAAAAACAAAAACAAAAAAACCCAACCCCTGTCAGTACTAGCTGTAGAGTTGAAAATAAATGAATAAAATAACATACTTTAAAATTCTCTAAAATCTTTGTAACCTTGGCTTAGGCAATCATTTCTTAGATATGACACCAAAGGCAGAAGCAACAACAACAAAAAACAGATAAACCAGACTAACATCAAAATTGAAAACATTAATGCTGCAAACAATGCTATCAAGAAAGGGAAAGAAAACCCACAAAATGTGAGACAAGATTTGCAAAGTACATCTCTGATAAGGGACTTGTATCCAGAAAGAATTCTAACTCCGTAATAAAAAGACAACCTAATTGAAAGATGGGCAAAATATGTGAATAGAGATTTCTCAAAAAAAAAAAAAAAGATATAAAAATGGCCAATAAGCATATCAAAACATGCTCAACATCATTAGCCATTAGGGGAGTGTGAATCAAAATCACAGTGAGATACCACTGCACACCCACTAGGATGGCTATAATCAAAAAGACAGTATTAAGTGTTGGCAAGGATGCAGTGCAATTAGAAACCTCATACACTGGTAGTAAGAATGCAAAATGATACAATTGCCTTGGAAAACCGTTTGGTAATTCCTCAGAAAGTTAGACAGAGTTACCATCGTGACCCAGCAATTTCACTCCTAGGTATATACCTGAGGAAAACAGAAAAATATGTTCACACATAAACTTGTACGTGAATGTTCAAGCGGTATTATTCATAATAGCCAAAAAGTGGAAACACCCAAATATCCATCAACTGATGAATGGATAAATAAAATGGGATGTATCCATATAATGGTATATTATTTGACCAGAAGAGGAATGAAGTACTGCTATATGCTACAACATAGATGAACCTTGAAAACATTATGCTAAGTGAAAGAAGCCAATCACAAAAGGCTATATGAATCTACAGACAAGAAGGAGATTCATGGTTGCCTACTGCTGGGGATGGGGGTGGGAGGGTGATAAGGTTTGGTTTCTTTCAGAGGGGATGAAATTAGATTGTGATGATGGTTGTAGAATCCTGTGAATATACTAAAAGACACTGAATTGTACACTTTAAATGGTACTTAAGTTGTACATTTGTATGGTAGGTGAATTATAGTTCAATAAAGCTGTTAAAAAAAAAAAGTTTGCTGTAAAAAAAATTCTCTAACTAGCAAACCTAGAAATAGAAGATGAAGACCTTGTAATAAATACCTTTGAATTATGTGAATTTTTTATAATCCACTTAAATAGGCTGCTGTGGTCATTAAAAACCATGTTTTTGAAGTATATTTAATGATGGTATAATAGTAAACAAATACAGCAGAGTACAAAACTACATATATTTATAATTTTATAAAACAAGAATATATTTGTAAAAAAAAAAAAAGGCTGGAACTAATAGGGATTCTCTCTAGGATGGCAGAATGGTGAGTAATTTAAATACTGTGCTTTAGAATTTTCTATCCTTTTTCTAAATTTTATCCAACAAGCATACATTATCCTTACAATCATAAAAACAGCTATTTAATTTTTCAGATGAACCACATGCACCAGGAACTCAAGCATGTGACTGTAGTTATTATTTAACTGCAGATCCTTCATTAATATCGCATATTAGAGAATATTTTTCCCTTTCACCTTTCACAGTAAAAAGTCGCATATATCCCCCAGCTTTTCCCATTGGCTAATACTGCATAACAAAGCACTCCAAAGCGTAGTGGCTTAAAACCACCACCATTTTGTTGGCTCACAATTCGAGAAGGGCTCCACTCAGCTCTCCAAGGTGACCCCACTCTGACTTCTGGGTCTTGGTGATGGCTGTCAGCTGGAGGGCCTTCCTTCTCCTCCACATCCCTCCTTCCCCATGGGAGAGTCCAGCTCCGGCCTCTTTTCCTGGAGGCTGGTTGTCAAGAGGGCGAAAGTGGGCTGCAGGAAGCCTGTACCTGCAGCCATCCAGCATCACAATCCCCATATTTCACTGGTCAGAGCAAGTCAGATGGGCCAGATTCAGAGGGAAGAGCGGCAGACTCTGCCTCTCGAGGAGAGAAGCAGTAGGTGACGCAAGAATGGGAGGGATTGTTGGGGAACCTGTCTGCAGGCAGTTTGGAGACACACCCAGAGAAACCCATTACCAGCAGAGTCAGCCCTAACACAACAGATAAACTTTGTATTTGGTGAAAGGCTGCTATCTGGCCCCTATTTTCTACTGTTCTTGTAAGAGATGCACTCTACTGAAAAAATGCTGGCCCCTTCATTTGATAAAGAATCACACTCCATTTGCTAAAACTTCACTATTTAAAAAAAAAATCACAGAAAAAAAGAGGGAAAACTCGATTTTAGTCATATTTGGCTATAGCAGAGAAGACAGTAAATATTCTAGGCTTTGTGGGCCATACAGTCTCTGTTTCGACTAGTTGACTCTGCTTGACTGTTAACACAACAGCAGCTACAGGCAGTATACAAACGAAACAAGTGTAGCTGTGTTCCAATAAAACTCATTTATGGACACTGGAATCTGAATGTCATATCATTTTCACCCGTCATGAAATATTCTTGTAATTTTTTTAAACCATTCTTAGGTTGTATGCAGAAACCATGCTTGGCTCAAGGGCCATACAGAAACAGGCAGGGGGCCAGATTTGGCCCACAGGCTATAGTTTGCCAACTCCTGTGCTACAGTTAATTCAAAAGATATATTAAAATGCCAAGAGAGGAAATACTCCGCTGAGTACCTTATACACACACAGCCACATGCATTTCCTGTGTAGAACCTTCAGCCTGCAGCTACCAAATTTCTCACTGCCCTCAAACTGCTCTACCGAAGAGCCGTTTTACCTTCCGTTCAACTTTTCTCACTACTTCAACTCTTGGTTTCTTTTCCTTTGTTTTGCTACTGACAACAGTAAGGCCTGTGCTTTTCCTGTGTCAGCCTTCCAACCTCAAGTGAGCCCACTTTGCCTTTATTTCCTAGAAAATGCCAGCAACCTAAAAATGACAGAACTACCCTATTCTGGTTATTTTATTCCTAGTGTAGTGTTTTATTCAAATGATTAAAAAAAATACTGATGATCACATTAACAGTATCCAGGAACATAAAAAAAAATGTGCAGGCAACTAGACACTTGTCAGTTTAGCTAAAAACATACAAAAGGAACAAACAACACTCTTGGTGATGGTATGGTGGCAGGACCAAGCTGCCAGGTACAGAGGGAATGACAGCCTCTAAAATACTAAGAGAACCTGCCTAGTCTGTGAACTCCTCGCATTTGAATTTGGCTCTTAGTCTTTATTCAGTGAGGGACAACTCGAACCTGACGTCAGCTAAGGGGTCAACATACCACATTAACCCTTGTTCGGAACACTTGGCGTTCTCACCAGGCATCTGAAGAGGCACAGATGGTCCGGTAATCTTTAAATATGCATGATCTGCCTCTGAAAACGCTGCCATTGCCCCTGCCCCAGGAAAGGAGCAGTGTTCCATCATCTCCCGTGTTACCTGCAGTCCTTTTTTCAAACAAGACTGATCTTTTGGATCCTTCAGCTTTTTTTTTTTTTGCCTAGCAGAGGCCATCTCTGATACCAAAAAAAAAAAAAAAACTTATTTTACATGATAGTACAGTACAAACAAAAATGACAAGACTTTATATTGGATCAAGTCAGTAACCTTATCCTATTCGGTCCCCAGCCTTTCACCAAGGGAGCTAAGAGATGACAGTCAAGATGACCTTGACTCTCCAAAGTGATGCTAATACCACCAGAGTCAAGGCTTTCCTTTAGGATCTTAATACTATCCACATTTTACATTTGCAATTCATTACCTAGAGTCTGCCATCACATTTTAAGTCACCGAAGAGACAGGCTCCACATGTGGGGCGTATTGATCCTGAGTTTTTCCAACACGGAGGTGGGACCACTGCCCAGGGTCTGAGTCAGAGCTGGGTTTGCTCCCGCCCCACTCCCCAACAGTGTCTGCTCAGCCAACTGGCTCCCTGGGCTGTTTTCTCATCCGTCAAACGTGACTGATGACCCATGCCCTCTGAACTCTCAGGGCTGTGTAAAGGTCAAGCCAGTGACAAAGGTACAGCTGCTTTGTAAACGCTAAAACAAAAGCTATTTTCTTTTATTATAAACCTTCTTCCTCAAGCATCAACAACTAACTTTTGTTCAGGTCTGCAGGGGCTGGGAAAGAAGTCAGTTGAGCCTATGTTTTTGTTTTGGTTTGTAAGAGTCCTTTTTGATTTTAATTTCTTCTCCTGGTTTGGTAGGTCTTTTAGTTGGTCCTCTTAACTCTTTCCAGCTCTCTTGTAGCCCTTCTACCAAACAGCAACACACACACACACACACACACACACACACACACACACGGCGCGTACACATGCGTGCACACGATTCAAATCATAAGATCTTGAAATATTTATAACTGTCCTGGAACCGCCCAGCATTTCCTGGACATCATCGGCTATAACAGGCAGCACATCAGCCAAATACCTGTTGGAAACAGCCTGAATGATCCTGAAATACAACTTTGGAGCCCGATAACTTGCTACATATAATGTAGGCTCTTTTTTTGTAGTGGTTCTAAATGCACTACTTTACAGTTTTCTTTCTGTACACGACGTAGTAGGCTGGCTTGCCCACTCCTGCAGCTTCAGAGCTGGGACAGATCACCTTCAGCCTTATCTTCCCCATTGGTTTGCTGTTTTCCTATCTGCAAATGCTTAATATCAAAACGTAAATTCAGGCAATCTCAAAGATATTACAGACTGGGTCTCCTTTTATTAAAAACCAGCATCAACGTCTGTGATATTAACAGTCAACACTAAGTATCCCTTGTCCTGTCCCTTGTTTCTTCTCTCACAGCCAGTCCCTCCACTTCTTTTGCCAGAGAAAGTTGTTGAAAAACTTTTAAGCCTCTCTCTCTGTGCCCCCCACCCAAACCCCAGCTTACAGCCAGTGTGTTTACCATTATTCTTTTAACTGTACTTGTTCGTGTCATTACACTCTTCTGTATACATATGTTTATAATAATATATAATTATATATATATATATATATATATATATATATATATACACACACCAGCTCTATTTATCCCCTTAAAGATATTTCCTACCTCAAAAGGAAACTATATTAGTGAAACATCATTTATGTCTATCAGAAAACTGGAAGCTCCCTCCCAATATACACTATCAGCTCAAGCTCCCTGTTATCAAAGGGATTCCTGGTCTACAGGACACCAGAGTCACCTGGGGCATCATCCTTGGAAGCAGAGTCACCTGCTGAAAACTGTTACGATGTCTCAGGTGGATGGCAGAGGGACTTGTAAAAATACCCTCAAGTTCTTTGAAAACTTCTGGGAAAGAGCCCTGTCTATTACTGCTGTTTCCTAGCATTTCACTGCCCGGCCAGATCATTTCAAGTTGTGCTTTGGTGGGTCCTTAGAGCATTTCTTATGCCCATCTTGCTCGCAGCTGTTTCTCTTTAGCCCAACATGTACGGCTGCTTGACTGCTCGTACTGTCGGCTGTTTTCGGCAAGTGTCCAGCCTCGTAAAACAGTGGGTTAAGAAGGATTACTTTCATGCTCGTGCAACAGATGCAAAGGAAAAAATCCTCGTTACTGGTGACAATCTTGTCATTTAATGTCAACTATGGCAGATAGGCCATATGTACTTTTTTTCTGGAATTCTCAGGTTTACATTTTCAATAGGATTTTGATTCTTAAAATGGTTCTGCTTTCATTTGAGAGTGTTTAAAGATATAGAATGAAAATTATAATGTATAATGACATAGCGTAAGAGATTTTATGCCTATAATTTTTAAGAGGAGTTTAACAGAGTACCTGTGCATATTCTTCAGTTGATTTTCTCTTATTTACTCAGTGATTTGTATATTTAGCATTGGGTCAAGTACTTACTGCTACATAGGTACATAGGCAGAATGGGCTAGGACATAAGACTCTACTTCTCTGAATCATAATGTCAACTGTAATAAATTTCACAAGAAAAGTGAGTCATTAAAATAAAATTTCCTTGTGAATTTTTGGTCATGACACAGAATCAAAGCCCCAGGGCCAAGAAAGTTAAAACTTGACCCTGTACAAACAACGATATATAAAATTAGATACAGGGCTTCCCTGGTGGCGCAGTGGTTAAGAATCTGCCTGCCAATGCAGCGGACACGGGTTCGAGCCCTGGTCTGGGAAGATCTCTCGTGCTGCGGAGCAACCAAGCCCGTGAGCCACAACTACTGAGCCTGCGCATCTGGAGCCTGTGCTCTGCAACAGGAGAGGCCGCGTCAGTGAGAGGCCCGCGCACCGCGATGAAGAGTGGCCCCCGCTCGCCGCAACTGGAGAAAGCCCTCGCACAGAAACAAAGACCCAACACAGCTAAAAATAAATAAATAAATAAATAAATTTATTTTAAAATAAATAAATAAATAAAATAAAATTAGATACAAGGATATATTGTAGAGCACAGGGAGTAGAGCTAATATTTTATAATAACTTTAAATGGAGTATAATATATAAAAATATTGAATCACTATGTTGCACACCTGAAACTAATATAATATTGTAAATCAACTATACTTTAATAATAAAAAAAGAAAGTTAAAAGCTACCTAATCCCATCACTCTACGTGGTGCTGCCACCCCTGGATAAGGACAGGCCTTGGGGGCAGCTGCTGTCAATTCCAATGCTGGAAACCGGGCAATGCTCAGTTAGCAACTGTGTTCTTGGTCATTTGACACCAATAATAATTACAGTTTTGTAATAATTCACTTTTTTTTTAAATTAATTAATTAATTTATTTATGGCTGTGTTGGGTCTTCGTTTCTGTGCGAGGGCTTTCTCTAGTTGCGGCAAGCGGGGGCCACTCTTCATCGCGGTGCGCGGGCCTCTCACTATCGTGGCCTCTCCCATTGCGGAGCAGAGGCTCCAGATGCGCAGGCTCAGTAGTCGTGGCTCACGGGCCCAGTTGCTCCGCGGCATGTGGGATCTTCCCAGACCAGGGCTCGAACCCGTGTCCCCTGCATTGGCAGGCAGATTCTCAACCACTGCGCCACCAGGGAAGCCCAATAATTCACTTTTTATCTAGGAATGTGAGTAGATTCAAGACCACTGTATCTCTTTGCCTCTCGCTTTGATATTCATTCCTGACCGAGGGGTAAGGGGTGGGCTTAAGGCTGGGGGTCAGGAAGGCCACCCAAACCCAATGTGCCCATGGGAGTTGCTCCGGGTGTGAATGTTTATGAGTCTTGTCTACCACCGTGGAAAAAACTGTGAAATGTGCTGACCCAGCAGTGTCGGAGAATTTCAGGAACAGGAAACTCATTATTCCCAGGCAGCTGACTTCATCCTTGGACAACCTGACCTCCTAGACAGTTGTTCTTATCTACCGAAGGAAATCTAATCTCCAATCAGCTCTGCATATTACATCTTAATCAAACACCACAAAGGAATGGAGGGAGAGGACCCTGAACCCCTGGGTTCCTTTCAGAGACTTGAAAAGTGATATTAATAGGTGTCAAAGACTATTTTCTTCCTGGCAGTTATTCTAGATTAAAGAGACAATCAGTAATTGAAGCAAGCAAGCAAGCTCTTCTTTCTGTTTTAATCTATGGATAAAGGCCAGTGTAGTAACGAGTGGGTTAGCACCATTTTAATATTTTAACTTTGAAAATGAATACAGTTCACATCTTATTAGAGAGGAGTAAAAGGGCCCACCAAAATCAAAACAATATGAAACATTTTCCAACTACATTAAGGAAGCAATATGAATAGAAAAATTTGAAATTGATCACATAACACGCAAGAGTTAAAATATGGTGTCAATAGAAAGCAGGATTCTGTACAGACTTAAAACAAAGGACTGCACAGTAGGAAGCTATGGTTTACTGCATACATTTAGTTTACATACTGTCGTTTTGTATGAAATAAACACTTTAGTTCTCTCTTAGTCTCTTTAAAAAAAAATTTTAAAAAATAAAAAAATAAATAAAAAAAAAAGGACTGCACCTAATAAACCTGTACACAGTCTCAAATATCAAGCACAAAGTTAAAAACCACCTTATAGAATTTACTTTTATATTTCTTCAGTTGTAGTGCTGGCATATGATAGGAAAACTGCACGGTTTTTAAAAGCATGAAATGTTTTACTCACAAAAGCCGAGGCACTCCTATTTCCATTCAGTTCTTTACGTATGTGCGTGCCCGGAACCCAGAGCAAAAAGATCTGGGCTTATGATAATTTATCCACACATCTCCAAATAATCGATTACATCAAGACTTAGATTTGAGAAAGGAATCACGTAAGGATTCGTCTACATGTCTGTCTACAACTTGAAAGACACCGACCTACCCTTTTTTCCTTTCTGGGCAAGGTTTTTCTTCTAGGAGAGTTCACAAAGCGGGGCTTGCTGGAACCCTTCACGGGGCTGCTAGGGCAGGGACCCCCTGAGCTCCAGGTCCTTCCTTCCTTCCACCCCCCACTCCCCACCCCCGCCCTTTCTCCAGGCCGCTCCACCCAGAGCCCTTCTTCCTCTTTCACATACCTAGAAATGTTAACAAGCCGACTGGTCTGCAATGTCACTGATCCCTCAGATGAAACAGACACAGGCATTCCTCCCTGAATACCACGAAAGGAATATATGGCTTTGGTGTATCTACCTTGGGAAAGTGGAACCCGAGGAGAGCAACTAACAAAGCGTAACCATGGCAAACGGAGGGTGTTGGTACAACGCCCGGTAGGGTCTTTCTTCACTGACAGCTCAAGCTTTACTTTCGCAAAAGCCTTCATGTCAAAAAAAAGATGGATCACTCTAAGTACAGCCCTGAACGAGGCCCAAATTTGCTTACTACTCTTTTTGGACAACTGAGCCCTGAAGAGTGTGAAAAAGAAAAGAGTCTTGTAGTAATTGCTTATCCCTAGAAAATATTTTATTCTAATTATTTTTTTAAATGTGTATTAATCTTAACCTTATTAGCATTACATCAGTGGCAGCAGTAGAATCATAACAACAATAATAATAAAAAGCAGTTAGTGCTACGCACTGTCCTAGGAGTTTTATGTATACGAACACATTCAATTCTCAAAACTACCCTATTTTGGGGGGAGGGGAGAAGGACCCTATGAGCTAGGTGCTAGTACTATCCCCCACCATTGTACAAATGAGGAAACTGAGGCAGAGACAGGTTAATCAACTTGCCCAAGATCACAAAGCTAACAAGTGATGGGGTCAGGATTGGAACCCAGTCAGTTTGGCTCCTAAATCTGAACTCTTGGGCACCATGTGACTGTCTTTCATAAGTCTTCAATACAGGATCAGGTCCCATTTAAATGATTAGGGTACCCCCTCCTTGGAAATCATTCAGTTTCAAAGATTTCCTTAGATTATTTACCATCGTAATGTGTAGTCCACGAACTAAAAGATTTTAAGTAAAAATTTGAAAAATTTCCATTTCTGCCCTGGTGGAAGAGTGATGTAAAACTAAAGTTATCTCCTCTTTCAAGAGAATTTTTCTTCAAAGAGCACAAATATGGAAGAAAGGGAACAAAAATGAACCTTTACTGAGAGCACTATGGCTATTAATACCACCAGACACTTTTATATTCTTTATCTCATTTTGCCCTCAATAGCAACACGGCAAGCAGTATCAACCCCATTTTACAGATGAGAAAACTGAGCTTGAAAAGATAATTAGCTTGTCCAAGGCAAATGGAAGGGCGAGAATTTGAAACAGTCTGGTTCCAAGGCCAACCCTTTGTTTATTACGCAATGCTGCCTGGATTGTAAAATCAATATATATGTATTTCCTCCAAAGGAGAAAAAAAATTAACAAAGGGATTCAATATAAACACAAGAGCAGTGGGTATAAATTGGCTGTGGGGTGCTCAAGCAAACACTTCTACCACCCCCGCCCCTTGGTCAGCACTTGCTCACGCTAAAGGATTGGAAGTGTCCTTAATCTCCGAGCTCACACCATCTTATGTGTCCCCACAGAACATACTGGGAGAGGCAGAGGAGGTGATGGTACTCACACTTGACAAATAAGAAAACCGAAGAGTTCTGGGGAAGCCTGAAGAAGACTGGAGGCTCAGACGACGCTGATGTTTTGTACCTGTTGCCAAATGACAGCCGCCGTCCACACTGCCCACGACACTCCGTGTTCACTAGCAGCGTTCAGGATGGTGGCTGGGATTCAGCTGAACCCTGAGGTCTTTCCCTGGCAACCTGCCCTCAGCCTGACGACATCAGGCTTGTGCCCTCCTAAGTCCTTGTCATCTTCCCTCCTGCTCTGTCTCCCAGGACCTTGGAGGTCAAAAACCGGGAGTGCTTTTCCAGATCCATCACTTTTTTCTTCACATCTGTATATGATGGAGCCCCAGGTTTCTTCTCATTCTCTCACACCTTCTCCTCCTTCTCGGGATGACTGACCTCTATCCCAGTGTATTTCTGTGTATATGCGTTGTCGCATGAGAAAGAGGGGGCTGGGCTTTTATTTCCTCCAGAAGGACTTAGAGTTCTCTAACTTTTTGGTTACTGAGTTTTTAAAATTTTTTACTCCTTACTTTTCATCATCATATATAAGTCCTTACACCATCATTTGTACAAAATACAAGTTCTCTAACACTTAGAATTGTGCTTTATTTATGTGTGCCCCACCTGATGCCACAAAGGATGAGGTGGCTTATCCATGACTGTGACAGGGGGATGTCATTTCCTGCATTTTCAGTTGTGAGCTCCTGATAGAAAGGAAACGCAGCTCTTGGCAAAGGCTGGACCCACAGGGCTTTCGTAAGTGACTTTCAAGAACACACTTCAAAGCAGCACACGGCTAACGTCTCAGAAATAAGCTTTCTTCATCACATTTCTAATAATTACTGAAAATGAATTACTGTCATTGTGCATCTGGACCATGTATCAGAAAACTGTCAGTTTCTTAGACAACAGAAAATAGTCTAAAATCTACACCAGATCATTTGCGGAAGAGCGTAGGGTAGAATATGCTCCTAAATAAGCATATTACGGAAGCTGTATTTGGATTCTTCTCCTGTAAGGTAGGTACTTGCTATCTCTACCCTAAACATTGTCTTCCCTGCTCTAGAGCTCAGAATTTGGGGGCTTCAGCTCAGTATTGCTACTGAATGCTTCTGAGAAAGATCCAGGTCCTGCCTGTGACCTTGCCTTAGACAGAGATGGCCCTTCATTATGACGGGTCCACAAGTCAGGTTCTCATTTTACATGGTCTTCACTACCTACCTACCAACATACCTACAGTATATGAAACTTCTCTCAGTCAACGATGTAGAAAACATGTCCTTAGCCACTCAAGAATGACTTCATATTGTCACCAAGCCAGACTGGAAAAACTGATTCCTTAAAGCAATCATTTATTCAAGCTTTATCTCTGTATAAAGCCAGACAAGGGGAAGGCCATACACTTGGCCTACATTACTAAGTCCCCATGTCACATTCTGCCCTTGGCTTTCACTGAAGTCAGTAATAAATAGTTATGCATATCCAATAATTTTAATCCTCTTTTACTCAATCGGGGTCATTCATTTTGTCATTTAACTCCCTTCATAGCAAATTCCCCTCAGAACCAGGGAGTGGAAATAAACTAGTATTTGTCTTCCCATTAGACAAGAATAGTTATATAATAGCTTTCTCAGGGCTGCTATGAAATTCAAACCTAAGTCTCAAGTTCAAACGTCCTAATGTCCTTAACCAAGACTGCAAAAATTTATGGTAAATATATATGGCCCTCTCCTTCTTTCCAACTTGATATTTTCACCCCGCTTGCTTTCTGTTTTATTTTACCTATATTTTCATTGTTAAAAGCCTCAAAGGTTTTTGGAGAGCTGACACTTACAAGGATTTCATCTTCATCAGGAAAAAGAGTCAGAGTAATGATACACTGCATCTTGATTCACTTAGAAGCCTACTTCTCAGGAAGGAAGACTCAGTAACATATAGACGAAGCATATGTGTCTATGATAAAAGGAAGGAAAAAGAGAAGAATGAAGATGATTTCAAGGCCATATGCTTGGGAAGCAAAAGAACACAGCAGAGAGATTTGGGAAGGAAATTAGTCTTTAGGAAGCTAGTTATCAACAGATCTTCACTAGTTCACATCTGGGTAGCTGTTGGTCATCTACACACTCTCCAGAGATAAATTTAACAAAAACTAGCCTGGTGCGAAGTCAGGAAACGTCAGCTCTATCACTGAGTGTTGCCTCTTTATTTCTGCGTCTGCTTTCTCATCTGTAAAATGAAGCCATTAGGGGAAAAAAAAGTCGCAAGTACTATCCGGTTCTCACATTTTATGATTCTTGAGATGGAATCTAAGAAATGAAAAGAATCTGATGAAAGAGATGTAAAGCTGGAGTCACTCCTTCATTTACATACTGTACTAGAAGAATCTCCTTAGGGGTGTGTATGGGGGGAGGAGTAAGCAAGACAATCTACTGGTGCAAGAAAAAACGACCAGAACATCAGTTCATAGTTCTTTTTACCTTAAAAGGAAAGAAATGCATCTTAGATCAACATCAGTGCCCTCATTTGGGTTCACTCGTTAGATGGCCCTATGTCAAGCGTCTGGTTTATTTACGGTAGGGGGTCATCTTTGTGGTTTTATTAAAAAAAAAAAAAAAAAAAAAAAAAAAACCTTTAAGCAATGAGGTGAAGAGTGACCACAAAAATATTTTGTACTATACAGAGGTGTTATAGTTACTTTATGGCAAAATACATAGAAGAATTTGTTCTAAATTTACTGACCTATTCTATGATCACAACTGGACTGGCAGTTTTGTTTTGTTTTTTTAAATGAGCTTACTTAATCCCTTCAAGGTAAAGATGGGGTTTTAACAAGTGCAAGAAAATAGCTGCCTTTTGGAAAGAAACATACTATGGAGAAAGCATTTTGAAAAGAGATGTACTTTTGTATCTACAGAGAACTTAGAAATACTTTTCTAATCTATTTTAACATTTTCAATAAATATAAAAAGTTTTTTTTTATTTTGAACTCCCTCATCCTTATTAATATAAACTCTAATACCTTTTGTGAGAACATAATGAAAATAGAAATTTACCAGATAGATTTTAACCAAAACTTTTGCATAACTGGTAGATTGTTTAAAAATGAAATCACTAGTTAATAAATTTAGCCAATAATGCTCTTCATCCATTTGGATCAATAAACCTTTGCGAGGTAACCTTTTTTTCAGCTATTCTAAGTTTTAAAACCAAACAGCAAAATAAATTGAATGTAGGACTAGACTTTCAAATTGCTTCCCCGCTAAGTGTTTACCGAGCTTTTTAAAGACAACGGTATAAATTCATCCACAGTACCTTCATTAAGGTAAAAAAAAACCCCACAACATATCAATGATAATTTTTAACAAGAGCAAGTTCTTAGCTTTAATATTTATTTTATCTTTAGTGCATCCTTTTAAAATTCCTGTAGATTATAAAACATAAAATAATGCAGTAGTACACACATGACACGTATAAATTAAAATGCAAATGTTGAGAGCATGTGTTCAGATTTTTTCCCTGATGTGATGCACGATAAAAACTTGGACACCTAGTAAATCTGTGGTAATCACACCAATTTATCTTTGTTTTTCCCAAGCTCCCAAAAAGTAACAACCTTTAGAATCATTATTTACTTAATCATTTCTCCCAATACAATCAATAACGCCTTAAATCAAAGGATTTCCTGGGATGGCTCCCCAAAGGAAAAAAATCCCTTGTACCAAGCAAGTATATCTATTTCACAAACAGAAATTTGCAAGTTATTTCTGCCTCATCAAATTCAATATGTAAAAGATTTCTTTCCACCCATCACACCTTAGTACATGTCTTGTTTTTCTAAGTGTAAAAGTACTGCAATGAGTAGTAGTGGGGAAAATAAATCAAACTATAAAAAGATATAAGTAATCACACACAGAAAAAGATATAAGTAGAAAGTGAAAAAATATCTATATTCCCTTCCCTCCTCAGAAAAGCATGTAATATTTTTAAAATTCACTGGCTACTTTCTCACTCAATATTCAAAGTCACTTCTCCATAGCAGAACATTCATCTCCATAAACATGTTTAATAGTTTCAATGTATTTCAATATACAGATACATCTTATTTCACTGGGGATGAATTTGTTCTGAAATAGTATTTGGCCGCTCTGGTTAAGTGGAAAACAACAATTCCTTTCAAAATGTTACTGTGCACTGAAGCTTTTTCGAACACTTGCAAAAATTTTTCACATGAGGAAACAAGGTAATTTCTTTAAAACAGAAAGAATATGAAAGATTTATATTCATAATTCTAAAAGTCCTTATTTTGAAATTAATGAAAAATTGATATTGTTTATTTAACTGAAGTCATACTATGTTCTCATTCAACACACTTCCCAAAGCCTATTCAGAATGGTCTGTGACTCATAACACATGAATTAAAGAGATTTCTTTAATAAGATAGAATATTTTCTGCTTTTTGTGTCAAGCATTTAATATTTTAAAATAATAATAGGATAGGAATATTTCTCTCTTAGGTAATCAATCACTCAAGTTAAATATATATTACCATCTTTTATAAAAGACCCTTAATTTTCTTTCTAATTCAAGCTTAAAAAAAATAAAAATCAATTAAGGTTCAATTTTTAAACAAATGTATTCTCCAGGGGCTAATTTTAAAGCCTGCATCCATCTGAAATAGCCAGTAATTTAGGCCTCCCGAAAATTGGTAACTGTATCTACTACTGTCACAACAAAACACATCCACATAAAGTGGAAATAACAGCTAATCTGGATGGCTCTGGTTTATAAGCATTCCTTTCTTTCTAAGAGTTCTACCTTTGTTCCTTCAATTTTCTTCAATGTTCTCAGTTCTTTTTCTTCAGCAAAGGAGAAATGTCACTTTTTATATTGTGTAAAAGAATTAAAATAGGTAATTTTATTATATTACAAAAATACACAGTATACTCATTCATTTCTGCCGAAAGGAAAAATTACCTTGCTTTCTCCTTTCTGTATACCAGTTATCTAAATAGTAAGGAGCCGGGCACTCACAGTTAAAATCGGCTAAAGGTTCAACCTCCCCTCCCCAGCCTTGCCAGGCTGCAGGATGGCTGTAAAGTCAGCACAGGTGACTGACATGTTTACATCAGATAAGGCTGAGCAGAGCAGACAGCACACAGAATCAAGCTCCAAGCCAACAACAGGACTACACACGGGTGATAAAAAGCAAACACATACACTCTGATTGTGGACTCCGGTGGACGCCCATGACATCTTCTGAACAGATTCATCTGAATCATTCATAAGTCAAGTCCGATGTGAAGCAGCAAGACTAAATAACTAATGACAAATTCCTGACTAGGATACTTCTAGCTGGAGAATTTTGCCTGCCGATAAATGCCATTGGGTTGCGTGTAGCATAAGTTACGTCGGATAGGACCAGTTAAAGTGAGTCAACCACAAACAGTGGATACCACATTGCTTCTGAGATCCAAGGACTCTGCCTGACAAATCACCAACTTCCAGTGACCCACACCACCACTGTCCCACTCTATCTCAGAGCAAAGAGGAAGGGAAGGAGTGAGGAAGGAAAGAAGGAAAGGAAAGGAAGAATGAAAGAGAAGGAGGAAAGGAAAGGAAGGAAGAGAGAGGGAGGGAAGGAGGAAGGAAGGAAGGGAGGGAGAGAGAAGGAAGGAAGGAAGGAAGGAAGAAAGGGAAAGGAAAGGAAAGAAGGAAGGAAGAAAGGAAGAAAGAAAGGAAGCTAGAAAATTATCAAGCTTTATTTTCAGAGAAACTGAGGATTCTAAAGCAGAAGGAAGAACGAAATTGTGAGAAGTGGGTCAGCTGAAAGCGGCTCTCCTTAGAGGGCAGAGTCCTCTGTCAGTCAGCCTACCTGGCAGCCGGTCCTCCATCCCCCAGACTTGACGCCCCCGTACTGCCCATGCGGGCACCCCTTTTATTATTCTGCCTAAAACTTCTCTAAACACAGCTTGAAAAAGTTAGCATCCTCTTAAAAACATATATGTAAAGAAAAATGTATCATTTTATTCCAATCTTTCCTGTTCAACTTAGAAATACTCAGTCAAGAGTAGGAGATGTGCTAAAGGGCTCTCACCCACACCGCTGGGACTACAAACTGGTGCAGTCCCTCTGTGAGGCAACCTGGCAACATGTACTGAGAGCCTTAACACAGTCATACCCTCTGAACAAGTAACTCCCCCAAAGGGGAGTCCGTTCTGAGGAAATCATCCAATATAAGAAAAAGTTTTATATAAAGAGATGTTGACGACAGCATTATTTATGGTAGCAAAGAACTGGAACCAATATATAGGCTATTAAAACTTCATTATGCTTTTAGGCAGTCATTAAAAATTGTCACTGTGAAGAATACTTAATGATACGAGGAAATATATAGACAGTATAATCTCAAAGAGATTTTTTTAAAAAGATATTGGAAAGATACCCACCAAAACATTGACATTGATTGCTTCTGGATAAAATGATCACGGTAATTCTTCACTATATTTGTCAATATTTTTCAAGTTTTTCATATAGAAAATATACCATACACACACACACACACACACACACACACACACACACACGTCTCTCCTCTTAAATGCCACTGAAAACCATGAACAGCTCTAGTTCACCTAAACAGACATAAGAAAAAAGAAGTTCCATATAACACAAAATAAAAATATTTACTGTGGCCTATTTACTGGATCAAATTTTCATTGACATGTTTTTAAATCTGTGAATATCTGATGCTGAAACTGCAAAAGAAAAGTAAGTCAAAGGGACACACTAGCTTCTCCTAACCTGTATTTTTCATTTAAAATGCCTCTTAAATTTGCTCCTGTCCTCCTACTTTGGCTCAATGTGCCAAAAAAAAGAAGCGTCTTCTGGGTTTATCACAGCTGTTTCTGAACAGTTCTGGCTATGCCAAAGCACTTGAACTTTGCATCTGTGTGCACGCAGAGTCTAGTTTATGAATGCGTTGTGTTCCAAGTGTTCATTTGGAAGGCGGCTGTTTGTTTCAATGGGGAAATGTATTCCAGTTCTTAATGGAGTAAAAGCCTGGGGTCTTGGTTCTATGAGGGAGGGGTTAGTTGACGAGAAAGTTTCTTCTCAGGCTTCTGGGCACAGAAGAAAGCTAGAGTACAGTTTCAAAAAGGTAAAGGTGATTGGCAGCACAGTGAAACCGGTCATTTTGGAGCATGGAAACTTCAGGAGCCAGGGCAGACTTGTGAAAGACGCATGAACCCCCCAGACCCTGGGTGTGTGAAAGGCGGAGAGGGAGGGCAACGTGGTTGGGCTGGAGGAGGATGACTCAGGAAATTCAAGAGTAAAGAAATTAAGTTTCTGCTTATTTAGATGAGGGTCTTCAAATTTTTTAAGACTATGGATGACTCAGTCAGCAAGGCTTCCAGCACCATTCATACCTGGTTATCCCTGGAAACAAAACAACGACGGCTGGGCTTCCCTGGTGGCGCAGTGGTTAAGAATCCACCTGCCAACGCAGGAGATGCGGGTTCGAGCCCTGGTCTGGGAGGATCCCACATGCCATGGAGCAACTAAGCCCGGGCGCCACAACTACTGAGCCTCCGCTCTAGAGCCCGCGAGCCACAACTACTGAGCCTACGTGCCACAACTACTGAAGCCGGCGCACCTAGAGCCTGTGCTCTGCAACAACAGAAAGCCTGCTATGAGAAGCCCGCTCTCCACAACGAAGAGTAGCCCCCGCTCAGCACAACTAGAGAAAGCCTGAGTGCAGCAACAAAGACCCAACGCAGCCAAAAATAAAAATAAATTTATAAAAAAACCCAAAACAAACAAACAACAACAAAAAAAACAATAACAGCGATTGTGTGTGTGTTTGGGTGTAGCGGAATTCCAACCTGGGTGTACGGGTATGCAAAATAAACTGTAAATACAAATGTTTCTATTTATAATGCGATAGGTGTGTTCTTGAAAAACTTTAGGTTCTGCCTATCACTAAAACAGATTTTAGGGAGAATACTCAAAACCTGTGGAAGGCTTAAAAAAATAAAATGTTAAAAATATACATGTCAGTCTTCAAAACTGTTTAATTCCTAAGAAATAGAGAAGGAATTTTACCTTTAAAAATACAATTGTGAAGATCACTCAACGCAAATAATATAAGGAACGATTGAGTTCATACAGACTAGAACCGAATGCACATAGACTGGACAGAACCATGAAATTAGTTCTTCCGAGACATTGGACCTGGCCACCTGAGTCAAGCAAAGATCAAGGACACGGGAGACAGGTGTCCCGCTGTCCCACCTGGTCTGCTGCCTTTGGCCACGTTGGGTATTTTTGCATCCAGTCGCTGTTATCTGGAGGCATTAAACAGTGATGTGCCCAAGGAAAACTGTGTAGGGACCAATTTCTGCCACGTATGCCAGCACTCCCCATTGACCAAACTTGTGTAAACTAATTTGTGTAATGTAAACACGCACATAGCAGAAAAGCCTGCATGATTACGCATTTTCTAAAGTAGATTCAAATCTGTAAAGGAAACCCCACTTTCTTTTCTTCTATCCAGCCTGACCACCGCCTGAAAGCTTCCTCCAGGATACCAACACTTAGGAATTCCAGATGAGAAATCTGGGACGCATGACCTGAGAAGAGCAGGGCAGCTGCTAGCACACAGGGCACCTCTGCGCACATCAGAAGATGAACTTCCTCTGTGCAGGCAGACTACAAAAAGGGAGCTGTGGCCCTCTGCCGCGGGTGGCTGGCAGTACCGCCCCTTCCACCCAGCTGCCTCTGTGCAGGTTACGTGATAGCAGTGCCATCCAGGTCCCTCATTCTGGGGTCGGTTAATACAGAATACCTTCCTCAACATGCAGGTGGAAACAAAAACAGAGCACGTTTATTACAATTACAAATAGCACTAAGCTATGAATGTTAGGAGGTCCAGCAACTTGCGATAGGATTTGAATCCTAAATGACCAAGCCCAAAGGAATCAATGTAAACAGAAGCAATTTAAATAGGAATACGTGGGACTTCCCTGGCGGTCCAGTAGTTAAGACTCCATGCTTCCACTGCAGGGGGCACGGGTTCTATCCCCAGTCAGGGAACTAAGATCCTGCATGCCGAGAGGCACGCCCAAAAAAAACAAAAAACAAAAAAAATAGGAATACATGCGAGAGAATGGAAACAAACAAAACTGTAAAAATAGAAGATGGGAAGCATAATGGCACCTGAGGAAAGGTTCAGCAGGTCCTTGAAAATGACACAGGTCCTTTATGCTTTCTTTTTCTTTCTTTTTAATAAATTTATTTATTTATTTTTGGCTGCATTGGGTCTTCGTTGCTGCGCGCGGGCTTTCTCTAGTTGCAGCGAGTGGGGGCTGCTCTGTTGCAGTGTGTGGGCTTCTCACTGCAGCGGCTTCTCTTGTTGCGGAGCACGGGCTCTAGGTGTGCGCGCTTCAGTAGCTGGGTCTCGCAGGCTCTACAGCACAGGCTCAGTAGTTGTGGTGCACAGGCTTAGTTGCTCCGCGGTGTGTGGGATCCTCCCAGACCAGGGCTTGAACCCGTGTCCCCTGCACTGGCAGGCAGATTCTCAACCACTGCGCCACCAGGGAAGCCTCCTTTATGCTTTTGTACATGCTACTTACTCTGCCTATGACCGTCTTCTTCAGCCTCTTCGAATGCCAACTCATTCATCAAGATCCAACTCAAATAGCACTAACTCTCCCCAGGCAGTTTATGAAGCCTCTGTTGTCTGTAGATCTGTGCACACACCCTGGGGAGAGGGGTCCCTCGCCCAGAAGGATTCCAAGGCTTGAGAACTATCACTGCCCCTCCACCCAGGTGCCACCCAGCAGCCAAGCCAGCACTGCCAGGAGACCCAGTGGCCGCAGCTGTCTGATCTGATGGTCGCTCTCTTTTTTGTCTCTCCCCTTCTCTCCCTCTTAAGAAATCTGAAATTAGGATGCAGGGTGGCTAAATGCCATCTGAATGGACCTGGATCTGGGGGCAATAAGCATAGTTGCTGTGTGGGGTCTACTTGTACAAAGCAGCTGAGAAAAGACAATATTATTAGAGAAAAGGTTTACGAAAAGCGATTCAAAGATTAGCGAGAAAGTGAGGAAGGAGGAGCTTTGGATACTGGTCTAAGTTTGACTCTCAATGCCCATCTGTTCCAGGAGTTACCCCATCACCCCTCCCTGTTTTTTCTTTTAGCTAATCTGACTTGCACGACTGTCATTTACAACCAAATAAACCTTGAAGGCAGTTCTGTTAATTCACCAATTTAGCACCTTGTTTACATAATTACATGCCTATCTTCCCACTAGGACTAGGAACTCCTTACAAGCAAAAACTGTCTTTTTCATAATTCTTCCTCTAAGGCCTTAAAGAAAACACCTCAAAAAAAAAAAAAAAAAAAAAAAAAAACCCTAAACCAATTACAGGTTATTGGTAGTAGAACTTTAGATATGAAAATGACACTTTTTACAAAATGAAGTACATCAAATGCTGAATTATTCATCAAATGCTGGATTTACCTATAAATTGGAAGATTTGTGAACACATCAAAATAGGAAATAATATCATTTCCACATATGAGTAACCTAAATGCAGATAATAAGAACTCCTTTTGGCTAATAGCCCAAAAGATAACCATTAATGTAATGGAGAGTATGAATGGAAGAAAACTATTTAGCTACCCAAACTAGAAAACCTGGGGTCGCCCTCGACTCCTTCCCATCCATTTCCCCCGGGCAGTTACCAAATCCAGCTCAGTCAACTTCCCAAACATCTCTGGGGACACCCTCTCTCTGCCACCACGGAACTGCCCTAGTTCAGACTCTGGTCGCCTCTTACCCAGAGGACAGCAACGGATTTCACAGAGTCTCCTCTGGTGGCACTGAGTCCCGTCACTGACCCACCCCTGGGGTGGCCACAGACATACCCGAGCACCCCGGGGCTCTGACTTCTCCCTTACTTGTTGCTTGCCGCTCCCTCTGTTTAGAAACGTTGATGCTGATTTCCATTTCCGCTAATAGGGTGGAACTAGGTTATTCAGATCAACTCTGCCACTGAAAACAGCTAAACATCCTGAATAAAATATTTTTTCAAACATCTTCTTAAAGGCATCAAAGTGCTGAAGAGGCAGGAGTTACCTTGCCAAAATCTGAGTGAAAGCAGAGTGCGAGAGCCGTCAACTCCCACGGAAGCCACTCACTCTGACGGCTTTGATGGTCCCGTGGGTTGGGAGGAACAGAAGTCGGATCCCCAAGGTGGGGATCTAATAGGAAACCCTTTCTCCATAAGGGTAGGATCCGAAAGGGTCACGGCCTCAGCGTAAAGGTGATCCCAAAATAAACCCATTCCACCACCAGGGGACTGCAGCCCAAATGTATGTCACCACCAAGTCCAAAAAATCCCAAGCTGTGAGTTTAGTTTAAAATGGCCTTGGTCTGTAGTGCCCCTAGCCATCTGGCCACAGGAGACAATTCTCTCTAGAGGGACACACTTTCACTCCAAGACTTGAAAATCCTCCTCGAGTAATGGTTCAAGGGAAATGAGCAGCTCATGGCCAAAATTACCAAGCAAACATGGGAACAAGGCACCATGATTAAGAACCAGCAGAAACGTAACATGGTAGAAAGATACCCGGGAAGATTTGAGGTACTAGTATCATCGCTATTCTCACAATGCTTGAAGAATCTTAAATTTAACGTATGGCACGTTTCTGAACACTAGAACTTTGAGAGGCGTACCTGAAGCTGTTAACAGACCCCAACTACGTGGAATAAAGCAGAAATGACATTGCAGTGCACTCTTCTATAAAATAAGGTCTCGGATTGTTCAGAAAGGCTTTCACAGCCTCCACACAACCGACTTGGTGAGGTTCTAGGAGAGAAGCTGTTGACTCCCTGAAACTTCTCTGCCATGTTCACAAGGCAAAGTTCTCGCAGGCGGCTGTGGCCATCGGCTCTTGGTTTGTCATCAGCTTGTGGTTACCCCACATCTCTTATCACCGGCTCGCAGCGAGTCCTCCCCTACTCTCCCAGGCGTTGCTCAACCCGCCCAGCAAACCGCTCTGAGCACGCTGCTCAATCCCAGCAAAAACAGAGCTTACGTGCTGATGAAAATTCTGCGTGGAAGGCTCACAGCACACCTGTGGGGCACTCAGTGGCTCCACTCAGTAATTCAACAGTATTTACTGGGTGCCTACTGCATGCAAGCACCGTTCCGGGTGCAGGGAGGTGGCAGCAAATAGGACCTGGTCTCAGCTGCTGGGGAGCTGAAGCTAACAGGTTCACAGCCCAGCCGGGGGAGAGAAGTAACGAACATGTAAACACCTCCTTTTCCGAGAGTGTCAAGTGTCACGGAGAGAATAAGAGCTGTGTGAGAGTGGAGGGGCTTCTTTAGATGTGGCCAGGGAAGCTCTCGGAGAAGGCAAGCCTTCAGCTGACAAAGTAAAATGACAAGGGGCCCGAGGGAAGAACATTCCAGACAAAGAGAAAAGTAAACGCAGAAGCTCTGTGGCTGCTCTGAACTTGGCTTGTGTAAGGAACAGAAGAAGACTAGCAAGGCTGGAAGGGAGAAGGCACAGGGGGAAGTTGGGGCCAGGCCAGTAAGAAGTCTAAGCCACTGAAAAGAGCTCGGGTTTTTTTTTTCTTCTTCAAGTTTGTATTTTTTGTTTATTTGGTTTAAAAAAAATTTTTTTTTTATGTGGACCATTTTTAAAGTCTTTATTGAATTTGTTACAATATTGCTTCTATGTTTTGGGTTTTTTGGCCACAAGGCATGCGGGATCTTAGTTCCCTGACCAGGGATCGAACCCTCACCCCCTGCATTGGAAGGTGAAGTCTTAACCACTGGACCGCCAGGGAAGTCCCTCAAGTTTGTTTTTATTTTTTTACTTATTATTTTTTTTTTAGTGTTTTGTAAGTTTCAGGTGTACAGCAAAGTGATTCAGTTATACGTATATAGGGAGGCCTCTGGAAGGTTTTCTCTGAAGTGACAGAACATCATTTACGTTTCAGAAAGATCACTGCCACTGCTGTTGAGAACTGGGACTGAGACAGGGCAAAAGGACCACCGGGGGACCTGAGGGCCCCTGCCATGTTCTAGAGAAAGATAATTCATACGGGAAGAGAGAAGTATACAGAGTCAGAACTCAGAAATACGAGTCGGGAGGGAGAGGTGAGGAAAAGAGAAGGATCAGGGTTGGTTCCTGAGTTTGGGGCTTGAGCACCTGGGTAGATGGTGGTCCACTGACTGAGATGAGGGAGAAATTAGTTCAGGGCATGACGGGAGGTGGGGCAGGAAACCAGGAGTCCTGGTGGGGACACATCTGAGGTGCCCGTTAGGTAGTCAAGTGAAATATCAAATAAGAAATTGAAATATGCAGCCCGGCAGGGAGGTCAGAAGGGAAGATGTCCATTTCTTAACTATCAGCATGAAAAGCCACGGGACTAAATAAATAAGGTCATGCAGATGAAATACACTCTGTAGTTCCAGAAGAAGACCCTGGACAGAGTCCTGGGGCACTCTAACATTTAGAGGCTGAAAGGAGGATGAAGAGCTCGATAAGGCACCTAAGGAGTGAAGGAAAACAAGAAAAAAACCAAGAAGGTGGCCTCTGGATCTGAAAACATGAAGGTGAGGCTGACAGGAGCAGCTTCCTGGGAGTGGTGAGGATGGAAATGGCAGGTGGGAGGTGGGGGGGGGGGGGAGGGGAGGGGAGGCGGGGGAGGAGGGGGAGGGGAGGCGGGGGGGGCGGGACAGCAACTACAGACCACGGGACACAGCGGCTTCAGGCGAGGGTTTTCAACTTCTGCTCTAACAAGGAACAGAGAAGCAGAGTGGACGCCAACATGAGAGATGTGACACCAAAGGAGGGTTTCTGCTGTCAGGGCTGTTTATTCTGTTTACGAGATGGGAGGTCCCAGAGCCGGGAACGCCGTCCAATACCAAGTGAGATAACGATGGAAAAAGTCTTTTTTTCCAATTCGGTGGCCACCACCCATGGGTGGCTATCGAGCACTTCAGGGAAATCTGAATCTTAAGATTTAATTTTAATTAAATGAGATTTAAATAGCCATCTGCAACTAGCAGCCAGCAAACTAGACAGTGCGGTGCTCCAGCGCATCTGCAGGCCGATGGATTCGGTGTCCAAAAGCTGGTGGATTGGGTAGCAGGGAGAGTGGAAGGCGATACCTTCTACTTGTTCAACGCCTTCTAAAGCCTTAAAGGCAATCAGCTGGGGGGTGGAGGAGACAGAGGGACAAAACACCAGAGGGAAGTTTAAGGAGGGTGGAAAAGTAAGAAATAGATTCAAAGAGCAGAGAACACACTGAGAGAGAACAGTACAGTTCCAGGGTTGAGTACCACTTGCTTTTTATGGTAAATTTTAAAGTGGCCCTTGTCAGAACTGTTAAGTTTCTCTCTGGCAAACAAAGGCTACTCGGCCTTTGAAAATCTGCCCTCAAACTACCTTTTCAACCATCTCCTAACACTCCCCCTCATTTACCTCTGTGGTTTTCGATCTCCTTGGTGGCAGAACCTTTTTTCCCTTGTACCTGTACAGTATGTATTCTGTGCCCACAATTAAAAAAAAAAAAAAAAGCTGACAACGATGAGAACAAAATCAAGCTGCTCTGGATGAGGCTGAGGCGAGGGATGAATTCCCCCACCAGCTCAGCCCCCTCCCACCAGCCTCAGAGGCACCTCCAGGGAACCCCAGGGTTTGAAACCAAAGATTTACCCCAGGCAGTGCTTCTCAAACTGGAAGGTGCTTCCAAATCACCTGTCTTATTAAAACGCACACTCTGCCCCAGAAGGTCTGCAGAGAGGCCCACACTTCTGCCTTTCCAGCAGGCTCCTGGGTGACGGCTGTTGCCAGGCGTCTGTGGATTACACTTGGAGTGAGCGGCAAGGCCCGAGGCCACGGCCACAGCAGAGCCCTCAGCATCACCCAGTCGGTCGGCTTACTTTTGCCAGTATTGTCCCCTTGGCCACACACACCCTTCCTTGCCTTCTCCAGCTGGGAGATTCTATTCCACCTTCAAGGGCCGCTCAATGTCAGATCCTCTTGAACCTTCCCCAAGAGTCCTGGGAAGAAGTAATCATGACCCAGTCCCCCCACCTCCAACCCCCCAGCACTTTCCCCCTTTCTCACTCTGCTCCAGCCACACAGGCTTCCTTGCAGTTTTCTAATCATGCCAAGTCAGCACCAGCCTCAGGGCCTTTGCATGAGCTATTCCTTCTGCCTAGAATGCCCTTCCCCCAGATATCCTCACGCCCAACCCCTTCATCTCCATCTCTTTACTCAAATGTCTTCTTCATAAGGTTTACACTCGGACCACCCTATGTAACACCCTCCACCCCAGCATTCCTGATACTCCAGCTGCTTATACACATGTTTATGCATATGTCTGTTACCCCTGCAGTTATGAGCAGTTTGAAGGTACGGTCCACAATATATTCATTTTGCATCCCAAGCGTCCTGCACAGTGCCCTTATGTTAAAAAAAAAAAAGGTGAAATATCAAATTAATATCTGACACAACTTGTAACTAATGAATCTGAATTAAATTTTTGACACGTTGAACAACCTGATCAAGGCGTTAAAGATACAAAAAAGAACATTATAACAAAGCAGATAAAGACATCAAAGCAAGGGCACAAAGATAATTCAAAATGATTAATTTATAACTCAAAGATGCACAAGCATGCCAAGTGCAATGGTGATGTTTTGTCTGTGAAGCAGGATAACAGAACAATTAATTTAACATGCACTCTAGTAATTTTCCATGTTTTGTCATTTAACATACTTCAAAAATGATAAAATGAAGGCTAACATTTATTATGAACTTGCCATGTGCCAGCAACTCTTTAGGCATCTTACAAGTACCAACGTATTTAACCCACATAACAAATCTCCATAATAAGCACTATTAATATCTCCTTTCATAAAAGAATTGTGACTAAGGTCACACAGCCAACTAGACAGTGTGGCTTCAGAGCCTGAACTCCTAACCACTGCGGACCAGTGAAAAACTATGCTTACTTTGAATGTCAAGGCTTATCTTTAGGTAGGTTACTGTTTTAAAACTCCCTACAAGACTTCTCATAAAGAAGTTTTATATATGCCCTCTTCCTACGTGCTTTGAATATAAGCAATGCTCTTCTTTCTGTAAAGGAAAAACTGTTTTCTGTTTTTCTCCATATTAATAGCTAATACTTTGTCAAAGCCTTTAAGACTAAGGAAGGAAAGAAAAGATCTCCAAGAAATGAATAACTCCCTGGCCTGGCCCAGGTAGCACAGTTCCACGGTTAAGGGTACGGGATTGAATCCCACCACCTACTAGCACTGTGATCTCAGCAGGTAATTAATTCAACCTCTGCCTGTTCCTACTATTCTTCCGAGCTGCTGGGCTTCCCACCCCACACCCTCCCCAACTTATTCTTGCGAGGGTTCTTAACTGGGTTCCATGAACCCTCAAGCGGTCCGTGGATAGAATTCAGGGAATCTGAGAACTGGGTAGGATGTATCCTATGTGTTTTCATTAATTTATTTGAAAGCATTGTTCTAAGAAGGGATCCACAGCCTTCACTGGACTCCCGTGGGGTCCCTGGCACAAAAAGCGGAAATGTGGTTAAAGCTAGGAGGTATTTTTAACAGTTCAAGAAAGGAAATAAACCTGGTTTGGTTGGTAGAGGTGAGAATGTTAAGATATGGAGTCAAGGGAAATACCTAGGTATTCCTAAATAAAACGGCATCTTTTACCTCCCTTCTAACCTTCTAGAAGAAGCTGCCCCACTTCTACTCATTGGCTCCATAAATCTTTAAGCTCTCACACCTGCACACACACATCCGAATCAACCACTGTCTCAAAAGTACATCCATGAATACCGTGGTCTCTGGCACATCTAATTCTGCTAACCTTCCGGCTGACTTTTCTCTTGTCTCACATTTCTTCCTTCTCCATCCCTCCCTCAAAGCCAAGTGTCCCAGGTGTTCCTATTTCTCCCTCAGAGATTGAAGTTCCCCCATGGCTTCAACCACCGATCCTGCATGGACAACTATCAACTCTCCATCCCAGCCCTAACCTTCTCCTGAGCTCCAATGCCACCTTCCAACACCCTGCAGGTGGGCACAGTCATTAGAATGTCCACTCACCATCACCTGCAACTCAACACGTCTCAAATCAAAAATCTGTGTATCCTTTCTCCACACACAATTCCTTCTCTTAACTTTTCAAACTCAATCACATGGTCACCATTCTTCCAAGGATTCATCACATGCTGTCAGAGGACAAATCCTGAACGTTTTTCCTTATTTTTAACGATATTCCTTCCACTGTGGCTACTCAAAGTACAGGCTGTAGACCAGCAGTGTCTCATCACCTAAGAGTATGACAAAAGCAGAATCTCAGGACTCGCCCCAGACCTGCTGAGTCAGAATCTGCATTTTTAAAATGTCCCCAGGTGATTCAAACATACATTAAATTTTAAGAAACACCTGTCTAGCGCTTATTAATATGCTACCAGCCTAACAGCATCTGAATTTGTTCATTTTGGGTATCAATTACTGAATCCTTATTATGTGCCAATTACAGTGCTAGGTTTTAAATACATTATCTTACTTACCCTCAAAATAACACTGCGAGGTAATCATCATCATCTCCATTTGTAAGAATGAGTAAATTGAGGCTCAAGAGAATAAATCATCTATCTGCTCAAACAGACCATCAAGATGGAGGCAACATTTGAACCCAATCTGTCTGAACACAAACCATTTGGCCAAATTGCACCAATTCCCTTAAATTCCAAAATTTGTATCTCCAAGGGTATGTTGGCAGATTTAATTACTCTGGGTGACTGCATTTTCTAATCAACATAAGGTAGATTTTGTATGTTTATTTACAATTCTTGCTGAAAATCTTTCTAAAGACATAGAAGACAGCGGACAATCCTATCATAGAAAGAGAAATCATGGTCTTGCCGAGGGCATCATTCTGAATATTCAAGTTCATTCTAAGGTAGTCAATAAATGGAGAACAAAATGTATTCTGTTCTCAGGATGTAATCCCAAGTTTTAGGGGGTATGAAAATATTTCCCTAATAATAAACTTCGTGTGTGTGTGTGTGTGTGTGTGTGTGTGTGTGTGTGTGTGTGTTGTGTGCTTGGCATTCTTCTTTTCTCTAAAGTAAAGGGAAGAAAGAAAAATTGTGTGAGACTAGTTCTTGAATGAAGGGTTATTTGGGTTCCATTCACTGGGTTCATCTAATGTCTAGCTCATTACTGTTTTCATTTAATTGCTTCATTACATTCCATTCAGTCACTATTTCATAGTTATTTCATTTTTAAACCCTAGTTTCCTTCTTTTACCTTTTTCAGTGCCCAAATATAAACCCATGAACCTAAAAGACATCACTATTTCTTCAATATTATTCCAATTCCAGGACCTTGTTGAGAATATAACAAAGGCTACGATGCTCAGCTCAGAAAAGCGCGTTATCTGCCAAAACACACAAAACATGGCGCATGGGCACCAAGGCAATCTTAGACGAGTACTAGATAAGTACTAGCTCTAATACTAGGATGGATACCTGCCTGATGTCGCCTGTCCCTTCTCTGGGAACTGTTCTTCCCCAGCTCCAATGGGCAAGAGCTGCCACCTTTTCTCAGCGGCTTGGTCTAGGGAAATGCCACAACTGATGGAAGCCAAACCAGTCAGAATCCTTCCATGGGACTTTTATAACTGAATCGGAGACAGAAAGACCCTTTTGGGGGGTGGAAATTACAAAATGTGAAATTCAGGAAGCATTAGTTCCCTGCCCTGTGGAGGAAACCAGACAGCAATGAGCAAGAATATAGCCAAAACGGACAGAGAAGTCCCAACAACACCCAAGCACCTGGTTCCAATCATTCCCAAAGCCCAGCCCCAGCCCTGCTCTCCTGGTCTGCTTACCAGTTGGTCCTTCCACTGTGACCTCCAAAACCCTCCTAATATTTACAGATTTTGCCTATGCTCACCCACATTTCCACAGCTTGCAACCAAAAAAATGAACACTAATGTTGATTACTTTGAAACACTACGTTTGTTTTAAACAAGTTTTATGCCCTTTAAAGTTTTTCTATGCAAAGGTCTTCCTTTAGATATTTAAATAGACTTTTAAATACTCATTTCTAAAAGGCCCCCATTTCACTCCGCATAAAAATCTTTTAGAATATCTATTTAAAACAAGGCTTGACTCCTAACATTCTACATGCATGCTTCACACACTATTAAAATATAATTGTAAGAAGCTAACTGCCTGATCGTTTTTAGTTTAATTCCAAATGTAACAAGACAAAATTGCCTTAAGTCATCTTTTCCTTTATGTATTCAATTATATTCTCCGCTTAAAATACTTAAAATAAAAATTGTCGGGCTTCCCTGGTGGCGCAGTGGTTGAGAATCTGCCTGCCAATGCAGGGCACACGGGTTCGAGCCCTGGTCTGGGAAGATCCCACATGCTGCGGAGCAACTAGGCCCGTGAGCCACAATTACTGAGCCTGCGCGTCTGGAGCCTGTGCTCTGCAACAGGAGAGGCCGCGATAGTGAGAGGCCCGCGCACCGCGATGAAGAGTGGCCCCCGCTTGCCGCAACTGGAGAGGGTCCTCGCACAGAAACGAAGACCCAACACAGCCATAAATAAATAAATAAAATAAATAAATAATTCCCATTAAAAAAAATATATATATATATAAAAAAATTGTCAGTGATCCATTCACTGATGGGTAGTCTAAGTCAGAAAGCAGTAACATATCGAATTAACCACACAAAGTCAAGCCTATTCTTGTCATTGAGAATTACCACCACAATGGACTTGAAATTTTCCACCTTAACTGCAAGTTTCTGTATTTCAATCAAATAGACTTGGACTTAATAGAATGCAACGCAGTCCGACTACAATCAATCCCACAAACTCTTAGTTCACACGTCTCTTGCAATCACCACAGATTTCCTTGCCCCTAACCATGGCCTTGAAAATTCCCTGAGTGTGGCTGCATTTGCAAGGTTATAATAGTCACGCAACTTTTGTTATATACTATTACTCTTCCTAGTCTGGGGCTCCTAACTTAATGGTAGCAACCTACTCGACTGTAAAAGTAGTCGAATCTTGAAGTTAGAAAAAAAGTTGGAAATCATCCAGTCCAATCACCTTACTTCACAGATACAAATATCGATATAAAAATAGTTAATAGGCCCAAGGTCAACAGCATTGGAGAAAGAATTAGAACATGGATCCAATGAGCATTTTACTATGGTATGTAGATGACTCCCAATCTTGTAAAATGCTTAAATGATCCTCCATGTAGTAGATGACTATGGTTCCCCTTTAGTGCTCCAAATATATGGTTATTTCTAAATGTCCTTAACACAAATGCACATGAATTTTAAAAGCAAGAAATTGCTATGTTCATGACATCTTTTCCCATTAATCCTGATCACATTAGAAATGTAGGGAAGGACTGATTTGAATGATCTCTTCCTGCTCTACTAGGCTTTCTCAAATGTCTCCATTCATATACAATACAACTGACAAATTTATTCTCATATTATACTGTAGACTTTGGTGCATACAAGGTCATATGAAAACATTTATCTAAGACTTTGTTACCTAAAATGAAATCAACCAGAAACACATGGCATCTGGGTGTAGATTTCATCTTTATATACCCCCCGCCCCACCCCCCGTCCTTTCTTTAAAAAAAAAAGAAAGAAAATAAACATTTTTTAAAAAAAGCCTGTGAAACAGACCTTTCTTATGTCAACTCGAGCCCTAAAAATAAAGATATTTGGACAAAAATATGAGGGGCATTTTTAGCAATCTTTTGCACAGAGGCTAGCACAATGTGCCTGATATATATTTGTTGAATGAATAACATGGTTATACTGCATACTATGGAAACCTGACTCCTCTGGATGACTACACTTAGACTTGCTAACTTCTCTTGAAAGCAAAAGAAAATGCACTGTCTACAAATCACATTATTTTTATAAGCTTTAAGTAGTTTCAAAATATTTCCAATTAGCAAGAAACTCTAAAACAAATGTAGCAATTCAAAAGTATAAAGTAGCAACAGAAGTGGGTACAGTAAAACACCGCACAATTACAAGGTTTTCTAAAGTAAACTGGAGTTGGGACTAATTCCCAGACAGCACACCCTTTCAGTGGCATATTATCACCACTACTTTACTAGATTAAATGCTCAGACACACTCTCCTGACCAAAACACCAGAACTTCAAAGGAGATAAAAGCACTCATACATACAGAACTAACAACATTACTTTTTTTAAAAAAGCAACTAACAGCAACATAATAAAAAAAACTTAAATTTAGAACATAACTCTAAACTGTACACTTATTACACAGGAAAAATAACATTTTATTTACTTTAATAAAACGTAGCGGGGTTTTGATGCACTAGTGTCCGCTGTTGCAAAAGCTTGCATTCCTAATTGCTCAAGAAGTTATCAGGAAGTTAAAATGAACTCCAGGCGATCAGGCATTAGGCTGATAGGAATAATCATGTCTCAACCTTCTTAAAAACAGTCACTCCTTGCAAGCACAATCGATCAATCTTGATACAGTTTCACCTTTTCCCCAGCTCAGCCTGGGAAAGAAAAATACAAATACGATGCTTTTGAGCCATTTCAACCAACTTCATTACACCGAGAATGTTCTTTCAAAACCCAACATGGTTTTCTGTCATTTCTATTATGCTGAAAAGGGCCCACAGACATCCATCGAAATCAAAAGTACGGAAGGCAAGCGTACACTTCTCCTCAGACGCTAACCGACTGCAGTGGGTAAGGCCATGGTCAAAATTCACAGGCTCATTTAAACTTTCATGGCTCAGCCAACAGCTCCTATCAGATTTCCTGATCCTAAGGAGATGAAAACTGCAAGAGTTTCTCGCTGGAAGATCAGCAGTAAGCTATATCGGACCCTCAGACCGCAGTCCGCAGAGCCCGCAGCGGCGCATCTCCAGCACCTCGGGCTAGTGGGTTACGCTAACCTTTCCAAGCCGCCTCCTCCAACCTTTGAAACAAACCCCCCAAACGGGTGCAGTCAACTCAAGACAGCCGTCCACCGCGCCCGCCGAGACCCCCTCCCGCTGTCATCCCCAGGCCGCCCTTCCGCAGTCGGCGATTTCGGCCTGGCTCCCCAAGGTGGGGGAGGAGGTCTGGGGAGCACGACTCCCCGCCAGGCAGCTCTTCAGCGGGCACAGCGGCAGGGCGATGCGCGAGAGGGGCAGAGGAAGATGCTAAACACCAGAGCCATATTTACATTGGTTTTATCTTTGCCAAAAAGATTCCTGGCGTCCAAGAATATCGCCTTTAAAGGGAAAAAAGGACCTAAGCACTAAGCCGCTGCCCAAAGCTCCGCGATCTCCAGTATTCTCACCCCTGTGCCCGGTGCGGGGAGGCTTCGTACGCTCCCATCCTCGGACAGGTACACCTGCCGGACGGCGGAGGACCGCCCCCGCAGAAGAAGCAAGCGCCGGGACTCTCGCCCCAACAGTCCCCGCCGGGGTGACAGCCCAGGCGGAGTCGTGCCCCGCACAAACTTCCCAGTTCCCGGGCTGCGGGGACAGATCGGCCAGCGAGCGGACGCACGGACCGGGGGCGACACTGGTACCCGCCGCAGGGCTCCAGTGCAAATGGGACCCCCTCGTCCTGCATCCGGCCCTAGGTCCCTAGGGGGTCCAAGTGGCGCCTGGGCGGCCCCGAGGGGCGGGCGCGCGGCGCGGGGCTGGGGGCACCGAGGCGCCGCGGCGAACGGGCAGCCCCGGAGGGCAAGCAGCCGGAGGGCCCGGGCCCCGCTCGGGCTCCCCGCCCCGCAGCAGCTGCAGGGGGAGGAGGGGGAGGAGGAGGCGGCGGACGAGGACGACGACGAGGAGGAGGAGGACGAGGAGGAGGAGGACGAGGACGAGGAGGAGGACGAGGACGAGGAGGAGGACGAGGACGAGGAGGAGGAAAGGGACCGCGCGCCGCAGCCCGAGCCCTTACCGAGTGGTTTACCCCCCACATCAGGACGCTGAGCAGCGGATCGCTGGCCCGAAAGAGCTTCACTTTCTGCGCTACGAAGTGCTTCTTCTTGGTCTTGGTCTTGCTCGCCAGGACGGAGGACCCCAGGTTGCCGGGGGTCGCCATGGCCGCCGCCTCTGTCCCCTCCACCGCCGCGCTCCCGAGGCCGGGGACCCGCCCTCTCTACACGCCGGCCCGGGGAGGCAGCTGCATCCCCCCCGGCGGCGGCCCCGGCGCGCCGTGCCCCGCTCCGCCTGCCGGCACGCTCGTTCCGCTCCGCCCGCGGTGCCCGCTCTGCCCGGCTGGCGAGGGAGGCTGCGCTCGGCTCGCGTCCCTGCCCGCTTCCCGCGCCCGCCGCGGCTCCGAGCTCAGCCCGCGGCTAGACCGGGCGCGCAGCGAGCGGCTTCCGCGTTGGGCGCCGGCGTCATGACGCAGGGGGCGGGAGGGCAGCAGCTGCGGCGCCGCCGGGCGGGGCGCGGAGCGCGAGGCGCGGCCGCGGGACCGTTAAGCTGCGCCCTCGCGCTCCGGCTCCGCGGCGGCCCGGCCGAGGAGGCCGCGGGGTGGGCGTGCGGCGCGGGGAGCGTGAGGACTCCCGCAAGGTATCCCTTCTGCAGCTCAGGAGAAAAGAGGGAAGGATGGGGAGAGCAGGGAGATCGGAGGAGAGGAGCCCCCAGAGACGGTGGTCAGGCGAAGGAAGGAGGCTCGGGGCACCGCCGCTTACCGGTGCCAAGAATCAGGAGAGCTAGTGAGACTTGAAACGCTGCGTGGAGACCAGGGCTTCCCTAGCACCGAGGGAAAGGACCTGGGCACATGGTTGGCCGCCTCCCAAAGTAGCCCTGCAATGAACTTATTAATCCTTCTGTGCCTTTAACCATCGGGCCTTTTGGACTCTGAACTTGGGCCTTCCACGTGCATGCAGAAGGGAGACTCCCACCTAAGCCGCTGGGCTGTCATTCCCACCACCACTAACGCCCTCCCTAGATGGGACCCTGATTCCTCATCTAGAGCCCTTGGTTTGGCCAGGAGAATCATGCCCCAAGTTGCACCTTCTATGTCATATCCTCCGCGACGTTTCCATATCCGTTTAATTCATTTCACTCACCTTCCGCGGAAACCTTTTCACTGTCTTCATCCACGTACACCTAAATGTAGCCCTTCTTAATGCTGGGAATACCTGACCCACCTCAGGAAGCTGCCATTCCAAGTATGTCTAACAACCTGCTGTCCCTATGTCTTCCCCAGTAATCATAACCCTGTTCTAGGCACTTACCCTACTCAGCCCACTGGGCAAGTCATTATATGTCTATTGTCATTAATACTCTCCCTCAAGTATAGTGGTCTCCTACTGTGTACCAGTTAACCTGCTTGGTTCTCCCAGGGAAAGAAAGCATGACAGATCCTGATCCCTTCAGGAGCCTGATGAGTCTCACGGGGTGGGAAGTGACAGGTCACGTGGTCACCTTCATTTGCTTCTTTTTTCTTTGACTGTTTTTTAAACATAAGGGTTGCCCCCAACATCCTCTTATTCTTTCTCTCTTGCTTCATACTATTGTCCAAAATGTTATCTGCTCCCCCAGCCTCAACCATCACCACTCTTAGTGGTTAAAAAAAAAGAACAACCTGAATTTGCAGTGAGAAGAGGTGGGGTTGCCCAGTTCTCCCACCTACTTGAGCAGATAACCTCTCTGAGCCTCAGGTTCTTTGTGTTAATAATAGAATAATCAGGGACTTCTCTGGTGGCGCAGTGGTTAAGAATCCGCCTGCCAATGCAGAGGACGCGTGTTCAAGCCCTGGTCCGGGAAGATCCCACATGCTTCGGAGAAACTAAGCCCTTGCGCCACGACTACTGAGCCTGCGCTCTAGGGCCCGCGCACCACAACTACTGAAGCTCGCAGGCCTAGAGCCCGTGCTCGGCAACAAAGAGAAGCCACTGCGATAAGAAGCCCACAGCACCTCAACGAAGAGCCGCCCCCGCTCGCCGGCAACTAGAGAAAGCCCACACGCAGCAACGAAGACCCAATGCAGCCAAAAATAAATAAATGTATAAAATAATAGAATAATCAGACACAAAGGTCACTTTAGGGGCTACTCTGGGCCTGGTAATTATCATCCTGCCCTACCTACTTTATAGGATGTTCGTTAGAATCAAAATCAACAGTAGACAATGGCTCTGAAAAGCACTCTATGACTCATACAGCACTGTATACATACAAGATGAAATGGAGAGTACTTGTAGATAACCCACAAACTCTCCCCTGACCTCAGAGAAGTGCCTGGTTGAACATCTCTACATCAATTGCCCACAGACAGCTTAAAAAATTGTCTAAAACCAAGTTCAACATTGTCCTCCATCTCACATGTTGGTTCATTTTTCTATTATATTGAAAATGGCATTCAGGTCACTGCATTACTCCAACCACAAGTTCGTTCATTTAACAAATTTTCATTGACCCAGGCTTCAAAGCTTAGGATCATCACTGATTATTGCCTCTCATCACCGCTCCACATAAACCCTGTTACCAGGTCCTGTCCATGAAAAAAATTGTGCTCCAATATCATCTCTTCCCTGGTGCTCTCACTGGTCCCCCTAGTTGAAATTAATCCATCCACCTCAGTGCTTCCATAGCACTTTATTCTATGACGGCTCTATTGGGTTTAACTGTATATTAATAATGGAAGACGACAGGCTAGCTGTGAAGGCTTAAAAGCTGCATTTAGTGATGACAAAGTGTTGAATGAACCTACAGGAAGGGAAGATGGGTGTGTGTGGGCATTGTCAGGTGAGGTTTCACT
The DNA here is from genome assembly GCF_965194825.1 of Balaenoptera physalus. Classification (NCBI taxonomy): domain Eukaryota; kingdom Metazoa; phylum Chordata; class Mammalia; order Artiodactyla; family Balaenopteridae; genus Balaenoptera; species Balaenoptera physalus. The sequence goes on from NC_138883.1 coordinate 167,237,709, forward strand.
TAGGAGGGCGCAAGGTCTGGAGGGCACACAGTGTCATCCCTGTTAGGGGCAGACAGAGGCGCAGGCATGGAGATGAAAATCCACGTGGTATTTTCAGATAGTAATGAGGAGACTTGTAGCTTTGAAAGGACAGAAATATTTTTCCAACCTTATTAAGATATAAGTGACATATAGCATGGGGTAAGTTTAAGGTGAACAACTCGATGATGTATATATGTATACATATACATACATATATATATGTGTGTGTGTATATATATATATATATATATAATTTCCACCGTAAGTTTAGTTAACACATACATCACACATAATTACCATGTGTGTGTGGGTGTGTAAGTGTGCAGTGAGAACATTTAAGATTTACTCTCTTAGAAACTTTCGAGTTTGTAATAGAATAATGTTAAGGGACAGAATTTTGGGTGATTTAACTTACTTTGAATGGCATTTACGATAATGCCATTCAGGACTAGGTCATGAGATGATTTTTGCCAATGACCTTTCACACTACCTTTGTACTCTGCAGAGGATGTATGTGGTGTAGGAGTTCTAGAGTTGCAGAAATGACCTCAGAAAGTACCTAACCCAGTTCTCAAATTATCTACATTAGACAATGGAGATCTAGAGAAGTTTAAGTGATTTCCTGACTTGTTGGGAGACAAACTCTTTGAAGGCAGGGTCTGTGTTATACTCACTCTGTATGCTTCCAATGAACCTAATATACTCCCTTTCCCATAGCACCTATGGCAAACTTTTGATGAATAAATGAAAAGGAAATTTTCATCTCTCACATCAAAGTTACAAGATTCTACACCCAGGAACTGTGTGTGGAGGGGTCCATTTAGAAATACTTTATTGGGAAATTAGGTTAAGTTAGACATAATATTTAAACTTGAGGGTTAGATACATTTGGATTTAACAACCTAGCAATTTGATCACTGTTTTCCTTTGGAGTTTGTGTGGTAACAAAACAATACACATGTCTTTGGTTCAGCATCTAATTCAGGCTGCTTATATATCAAGGGTGGAAGCACGCCAACCATCAACAATCGACAATGGTCTTGATGAGGGGCGTGGCTAGAGAAAGGAGAGGAAGGAAGTTCCATCTTAGGATGGGCATGTGGTCATGTCAGTCAAGGAGAAGGCCATTCCCACCTCCTTGCATTTGGCCTGTTGGGCTGTTCATCCAGCTTCCAAGGCCATCACAGCTGCCAGAAATGCTCCAGCAGCCAAGTTCACCAAGAAGAAGGAAAGAAATGTTGGGGAAGATTGAAAGTCTCCCAATACTGACTTGCTTCTGCTTGTTGTTACTTTTTAAAAAGAACTTTCTTTTACTGTAATCAAGTTTATTTACTGTCCTAGAAGAGTATGGTGAAAGTGTTACGTTAACTAAGGTATGCAATACCAGAAATGGAGGTTGAAATAGGGTGGATGCTCTGACTTTTTACTTTATTACCCTTTTCATCAAAAAAATACTTCCTCAATTGAATAATTCCAATTAGAATTCTTCCTTGAGAAAATAAATTCAGTAACTTCCTTAGTGCTATTCGGAAGCTGTTATGCTTCCATTGCTCTGTGAAGAGATCAGAGCAAAACGTGGGACGAGGCCATCTTCTGTAGTGTCATCCAGAGCCTTGCCATTAAAAATGGTATTATTTTAGAAGACCATTATTAAAGTGCATACACAGTCAAACTCAGCCAGAATGCCAGCCAAATCAATGGGACCCAAGAATTCAATTGTGACATATGAGTTACTTTTGTGGGGGGAAGGTGTTGACACGATGCAACACAGCTTGCCATCTGGGAGTTCTGAGGGTCTAGCCGTGCTGTCCAAATGCCTCCTGAGCTGGCTGTGGTTTGGCACCAGCTGGCAGGGGTTGTCCACCCATTTGAAAATGATGCTGATTCTTCTGGCTTCTGCAGCTGGCTGGCACTTCCAGGACAGTGGCAGCAATTCCAGAAATCTTCCCCTTGGTTGGCAGCTATTTTGTTGGCCTGACTTGGGCAGATTGGACAGGGAAAAGACAGGATATAAAAAAGCCAACACTAGGGTGACCACTTCCCAGCCTGCTTTGCCTTCCCCTCCACTCCCCAAGCAGACGAAGAGGACTTTAGTCGCTCCCTTGGGAGACAGGAAGCTGAGTGGAGGACAGGAGTCAATCTCCAATATCATCATATCTTTATTATGTATACCTTCATAACAGAAATAGAAATTTCCAACATTGACAGAGCAATGAAATGTATTACAGTAGATCCCTATGGCAGACTATAATGCAACCAATAAAAATGGTAATTTCACATAAAATGTAATGACATTAATCATGATATTAAAATAAGTGAAAAAATAGGATACAAAATTGCATATTGTATATTAAGATTAGAAAACGTATTTGTGTATGTATACATGTAAAACACTAAAAGAAAATACATCGCACTGTTGTAAAAATTCATGTCTTTTATAATAATTTTAAAATTATTGTCTAAATTCATGTCTTTTATAAAAAGATGCAACCATCTTCCCTCATTAAATAAATAACACAGTAATGGCATTTAACATAGTAGCTCAATTTCTATAAGAGAACAGCTTTTTAAGTTACTTCTTGCTATTTATCATAGTTATTGTTAAAATAAGTCTTAGTGGAACAGGCCATTTTTCTACATGTAGAGGGGAGGGAAGCTTCCCTGAGTTCACAAAAAGTCCTTAAGAGAAAGGAAGGCTACAAATACGAGGAAAATAGAATAGTGTTGTTTTTATCTATTAGACATCATATCCCCAATGCATAGGGCCTATGAATTTTTATTTTTTATTTTTTAGAAAAGTTTGAAATCAGGAAAAAAAATACAGACTCCAAAAGAAAACTGCAAACTTAATATTCTAATAAACATTTTATTAACTGTGCACAACACATAACAATACTAACAAGTTTTTTAGATTTTATATAAATAATATCATGACAGAAGCTGTGTGTGAGTTAGGTTTTGTGTTACAAGTATACATAATGATTGCCTAAAAATATAACAGCCAATCAAAAATTAAATGTCAGTCATAGCCAAAAATTCTAAGAGTAAGAATGCGGGGCACTTAGTTCTGGGAAGAAGGGAGGTTCCATTCTTTGTTGATCAACAATGTCCATACAAATTGGTGTGACCATCAGAAGTCAAGGTTGAATGAAAAGACCAGAAGGATCAGAAGATTTTAGCCTGAGATTTTGGTCCCGGCTAAGGGAAAAGTCCACGGTGTCCAGATGCAGACAACACGGGAACCCTAGCTGTCGGGAGGCTGCTGAGACCCTACTAGGAAGATAGGAAACCCTGCAGGGTGCCTGTGAATTTGCCCCAATCCCTTATGGCTGTGGCACGAGTTAAGTCTGACTGTTGTTAAGGCGGTTGGTATTTTCCTCATTTATTTTTTCATTGACGCTTAAGAAAAACTGTGTTCATGCAACTGCTATTTATTGATTGCACCTACTATGTGCCAGGTACCATTGTAGGTACTGCGTATGACCCCCTCCCTCATAGAGTTTACAGATCGAGAGGATAGAGTAGAAGCAAGTAAACAGACAATCCTATAATTACGGATGGTGATGAGGGTTCTGAAGGTAATAAACCCGGCACCTTGATAGAAAATAGACAGAGTGCCAGGGAAATCCTCTCCAAGGAAAAGATACATAAGCCTGAAAGATGAGGAACAGTCAGCCATGTAAAGAGTGGGGTGAAGAGCAGCCTGGACAGAGGGGGCCATTAGGCATGAGAACTCCCGTTCTAGAACCCCCAGGAGGCCTAGGTTGGCAAGGCAGGCAGGGCTCAGCACGTAGACCCTGGCAAGAATTTGAATTTTACTCTCAGTGCAACGGGAGCCCTTGGGAAGCTGAGGATTTGTTTATAAAAAGATCCCTGTGGCCCCAATAGATTGAAGGAACATAAATGTCAAAATGGAGAGGCAAACAAGGTAAATATTACAGGAATCCAGGTAAGAGATGATGGGGAATTGGACTAACATCTTGACAGTAAAGACAAGGGAAAAGTGGGCAAATTCATCTAGGAGGGGCAGTCGTGTTTTAACGTGGATGGGTGTGGAGAAAGTGCTGACTTGGCCTCAGCTTAAAGGGGCACATAGTGGGAGATCTCAGCCACTGCCTCGTTTGCCCTTTTTAACATTCCTGCAACCAAGGGGCACCCTGGTTTAAGTGCCTGCTCTTCACAAAAAGGCACCTAAAGAGAAATCTCCCCTAAAGTCTGCTTTCACGAAAGTATTTTTAATTCTCACATCTAGTATCTGCTATACTGATGCTACACTAAAGAAAACCTAGAGAGAGAGTTGATGTGTATATTTGAAACACATCCAAAGAAATGTAACCTGAAATCAGCATAAAGAAAGTGATCACAGCCATCTTCATGCTGCTGTGTCCAATAGTCAGAGATGGGATGGTTCCCATAGTCTTTGCTGCGCTTGAGAACCAAATGGAAGATAGAAAACAACAGCCTTGAGAGTTAACAAAGGACAAAAGCCTTCCTATCCTGGTAGCAGCCAGGGTCTGAGCTGGTTAACCCCGGGCAGGTCTAGTCCTTCAACCCAGGGAGGGGAAGAACTGAAGTGGGAAAGAGGAACAAGGGGCTCCTGAGAGATTCCCAGTCCTACCCAGGCTGTTTCCACTTCCTCCTCGCTGCTCTCAGTTCCTGAACTTAGCTGTTCCTGCTTCCTGCGTAAGCAGAAGCAGCTCTCAGTCAGGAGGTGTGCTGTAAAGGCATCCCTTAGACACATCAATGTTCTCACACCACTTCTCCCAAACCTGGGGAGCCTCCATTTTCGCACCCCAATTGTACCCCTGAAAGTTATATAGAAGTATGCAAAACCATTGAACCTTCCCTGTTACCTGTACAAAGATTTCAGAATTCTATACCTGAGTTTTCTCACTGTTTTGGGTTTGGGTGTCTAGCCTGTAAAGTGCTGGTTAATTTCAGTCATCATTATCTGGTGTCCATTCTGTCACCCCAGACATGCCTTAGTCATGTTTCCTAAATTTTAAAGAGGTGGGGATGGACTTCCTGGGTTGCTTAGACTCAGAAGAGTACCTTTTAATTCGCCTAAATATTTTTGTGCCAGCTAATATTTAAACGTACTAAAAGGAGGCTACAGATGAAATCATTATTACATAAAATTCTAGGCCTGAGTTTTAAAGATCGGAGATTGCTGATCATTCATTATATTCATGGCCTTTATTCGTGCTTTCATCTTAAATATGACTTGGCTCTTCCTTAGAGAGTTGGCAGAAAACTAACTTTCAACAAAGAATGCTGCTTTCCCTTTATTAATTTAGGCTTTTTATGTTTTAGCTTTCATATTCAAATTTTAAGTAGATCATAACAGTAATATTTTAAAACCTGATAAAATAGAACTCAGGGACAAATCTGAAGTCAGAAATAGGTTTATGATAATTTTTTTCCTCATTCATCACATATGTGTTGAGGTCCTAGAAGATTCTGGGCACAAACATGACTAAGATGCATCCTCGCTTTGAGGAGCGCATAGTTTAGTGGAGAAGATAAACCCATGAGCCAATTGTTTCCAATGCTATATACATGCTATAGTGAGACTATAGGGGTACATGGAGGAAGACCACTGGATCAGGTAGAGGAAGGAGGGAACTGAGTGGTCAGAGCCAGAGAGGGTGGTCCTGAAATGATGGTGCTTGAGTAAAAGAGAGAAAAAATGCAGCATAATCATTGCATCTTTTTTATTTCATTGTTGTATTTACATAAAAAGTAGTTAAGTGCATTCCTGTAAAAAGTTCAAGCTGTATAGAAGGTCATGAACTAAAAAGAGAAAGTCTCCCTCCCACTCCTCCACCACATCCCCCTCTCCTTTCTCCTTCTCCCTCCCTCTCCTACTCCCTTCCCCCTCCCACTTCCCTCTGCTCCCATTTGTATATAGTAATGTGCCCTTATGCTGGGGGATGTGTTCCAAGATCCTCAGTGGATGCCCGAAACGGTGGAGAGTACTGAGCCCTGTACATACTATGATTTTTCCTACACATACATACCTATGATAAAGTTTAATTTATAAATTAGGCACAGTAAGGGATTAACAACAATAACTAATAATAAAATAGAAATTTCAGTTGCAAAATAAATGAGTCACAGATATGAAATGTACAGTGTAGGGAATATAGTCAGTAACTATGTAATATCTTTGTACAGTGACAGATCAAATCTAGACTTATTGTGGTGATTATTTTGAAATGTATAGAAATATCGAATCACTATGTTGTGTACAGGAACTAACATAATTTTGTAAGTCAATTATACTTCAAAAACAAACAGACAGGGACTTCCCTGGTGGCACAGTGGTTAAGAATCCACCTGCCAATGCAGGGGACACGGGTTTGAGCCCTGGTGCAGGAAGATCCCACATGCCGCAGAGCAGCTAAGCCTGTGCGCCACAACTACTGAGTCTGCATGCCACAACTACTGAACCCACGTGCCACAACTACTGAAGCCCACGTGCCTAGAGCTCGTGCTCCACAACAAGAGAAGCCACCGCGATGAGAAGCCTGCTCACCGCAATGAAGAGTAGCCCCCACTCACCACAACTAGAGAAAGCCCGCGTGCAGCAACGAAGACCCAACACAGCCCAAAGTAAATAAATAAAATAAATAAAAATTTAAAAACCCAAACAAACTCATAGAAAAAACAGATCAGATTTGTGGTTACCAGAGTTGGGGGGGTGGGGGGTGTAGGGGGTCGGGGGAGGGAGAATTGGATGAAAGTGGTCAAAAGGTACAAACTTCCAGTTGTAAGATAAATATGTACTGGAGATGTAATGTAACATGATAAATACAATTAACACTGCTGCATGTTATATACGAACATTAAGAGAGGAAATCCTAAGAGTTCTCATCACAAGGAAAAAAATTGTTTTCTATTTCTTTAATGTTGTGTCTCTATGAGATGACGGATGCTCACTAAACTTACTGTGACAATCATTCATGGTGAGTATGTCACATTACTGATATTACGCTGTACATCTTAGACTTACACAATGCTGTATGACAATTATATCTCAACAAAACTGGGGGGAAAAGCATTTGAAGAGAGAAAATATTTGCAAATGGCACATCTGATTAAAGACTGTTATCCAAAATACGTAAAGAACTCTTACAACTCAACAATAAGAAAATAGACACCCAGTTTAAAAATGGGCCAAAGACCTTAACAGACACCTCACCAAAGAAGATATACAGATGGCAATTAAGCATATAAAAAGATGCTTCATAGCATATGTCATCAGGGAAATACAAATTAAAACAACAGTAAAATACCACTGCACGCCTATTAGAATGGCCAGAATCAGGAACACTGACAGACCCAAATGCTGGCGAGGATGTGGAGCAACAGGAGCTCAAAATAAATGAATAGGTAAATAAATACATTTTAAAAAAATAGAACAATTACAACCATATACTGTAAAAAAAGTTATGTGACGGTGGTCTCTCTCTCGAGAAATATTAGTGTACAAATTTAATGCCTTTTCCACCTTAACTAAGCCCTTATCACCCACTGTGTCCTTAACTTTGCAGTTTGAGGTGCAACAGCAAAACTAGCATGAGTTTCTTTTTTCTTCTTCACAATTTCACAGATAGACTTGTGCTTACCGTAGACTGTAGCAACCTCAGCATATGATATTTTTCTTTCCTTATTAAGTTGAGAACTTTCACCCTCTCACAGGAAGCATTTTGCAGCTTCTCTTTGGCATAATCCGAATTGCCAGCATCCTCTTTTGCTCTTTGGGCCATGAGTAAGTGAAATAGGGGTCACTTGAACACAAGCACTGCCATATGCAACAGTCATTCTGATAACCAGGATGGCTACCAAGTGATTAGCTGGCCGGATATGCTGAACAAAGGGATGATTCAAGGCCTGGGCTGGACCGAGTGGGAGGGCACAAGATTTCATCATGATACTCAGAATGGTGCACAATTTAAAACATATGAATTATTTCTGGAATTTTCCATTTAATATTTTTGGACCCAGGTTGACCATGAGTAACTAAAATGGCAAGAAGCAAAACTGAGGATAAAAGTGGGGAAGACTACTGCAAAGGGGAATATACCTTACATATTGTTTTATGACTTGCTTCCTTTCTTCTTACTATGCCTTGGAGATCTTTCCACAGGTTAGTAACAGGGACTGATCTCATTATCACAAATCTCATGTATACAGAATTGTCTTTTTTCTTAATCCATTGTGTACTTCATTTAGCTTTTAGCTCAGTTCTTAGCTGAACAGCAGAGAACTTGGTCGAGTCCCTTCTGGATAAACTCGGACAACTCTGAGTTATTCTCCGTCTCCAGTATGTAAATCCTCAGTGAAAGTCAATTCCCCTCTTCCTAGGAGTGACCTGGGATGGGGACAGGGGGCTTACGCGCTGTGGCCTGGGGATGGAGACCACTGATGCATCGTGGGCATCCCCTTCTCCTGGGGTCCACCGAGATGAGCCCCCTCACAGCACAGTCTCTTCTACTTAGGTCCCTGTGGTCAGGAAACTTCCCGGCCCAACTCCAGTTCCTTTCACACCTACCCTTCCCCCCTCAGCCACCCAGGCTCCCTAAGAGAATCCCCGGGGCTCTGGGCTACCGGCCCTTCCACCTGGAGCCTCAATCAGTCAGCACTGCTCCATGCCCTGGTCCTTCCCTGGCTGTTCTCTGTGAGGCTCTCAGCCTCCTGGGACACACCCAGTCATCAAGGCCTGGATCTTCTCTGATCTGGGACTCCTACCCCTTACCAGGGACGGATTCTGCTTCTCTTCTACTCTGAGAAAATCTCCAGGCTACGCCAGAAGTTTTTTTACCCATCTCTCTCTAAAAGGCATATGTTCATCCCCAACTATCATTTAAGGATAACCTTTATGCTCAAATCCTTTGGGTACTTGGCTTTTGGTTACACGAAGAACTCATATTTCTTATTTTTTAAAGTTCAGCTCTTGCAAGAAAATGCCCTGGCTTTCAAGATGATTACCTTCTCTGAGTTTCAAGGACCTATTCTGGAAGGAAAAGTCAAGGAATTTCGCTTTATACTTTCTGCTCGTTGGCCTTTCTCTGTGGAAATAAGTGCCAGCATTGTCTCTTCCCAGATACAGATCAGAGATATAGTGGTACCTACTGTAGATGGTTGTTGCGAGGATTAATGTAATGAATAAAGCACTTTTCACAGAGCCTGGCACAGAGTAAGTGGTCAATAAATGGTATCACTTTTATTCATTCATTTAACAAATATTTATTGAGTATCTACTATGTGACAGATCCTGTTTTAAGCATTGGAATAGAGAATAACACAGAGTAAAAGACCTGTCCTCATAGAGCATTCAGGGTAGAAAAATATAGAATATGTATATGGGGAAAATAACTAAGGAGAAACAAAGCAAGGGAGGAAGAAAGGAGAGTGCTTGCAATTTTAGATAGCACTGCCAGGGAAAACCTCCCTGAGGAGACATTTGAATCATGACCTTGAAAGAGAGAGGGAGCCAGCCAGGCAGGTACTTGCAGGAAGAGTATTTCAGGCAGAACATCTACAAGTGCAAAGGCTCCAATGCAGAAAGGTTAAAAGGAATTACTGAGAATGAAAAGCTATGGGTTTATGACACAAAATATTATCCTACTACATGAGTATCTATAGAAGAACATGACTTTTTAAATACTTCATAGTTCCATGGTACAGTAAGTCTTGGCACACTGTTTCCTGAGGGCCAGATCCAGCTGCCACCTGGTTGTTTGTTTGTTTTTTTATTTGGCTTCGCCGGGTCTTAGTTGCGGCGTGTGGGATATTTTAGTTTCGGCATGCAAAATCTTTTAGTTGCAGCATGCAGGCTCTTAGTTGTGGCATGCGGGATCTAGTTCCCTGACCAGGGATCAAACCTGGGCCCTCTGCATTGGGAGCATGGAGTCTTAACTGCTGGACCAGGAGGGAAGTCCTGCCACCTGGTTTCATGAATAAAGTTTTATGGGAACACTGCCACTCTTAACATTTACATCTTGTCTGTGGCTGCTTCTCGCCATAGCAGCAGAGGTGAACACAGACTGTATGAGCTGCAAAGCCTAAAATAAAATGATTACTCCCTGGCTCTTTACTGAAAAAGTTTGCTGACTCCTGGTACATAGGTACTGTCACTTATTTAATGTGTCACCTAATTATGGTCATGAATGCTCAACAAATTATGTTAATACTCTTTTGGTTGCAAGATTTGCAAACACTTTAAACCAGTTTTAGCAAAATTAGGGGAACTGCTGATTTTTTGAAGTAGAAGATTCAGGCATAGCTGGATGTGGAGACTGAATGATTGCTTCAAAGATCAGTGTTTCCATCTCTTGATCAGCCTGTGTGGGTGTGTGTGTTGGTTTCATTTCACCAACAGGCTTCTTCATGGGCCAGAGAAGATGGTCCCTGACAGCCCCTGGCTTAACTCCTCTGTACCAGTGTCTATCCATCAGTTCCAGACCAGGTCTCAGATTGGCCATGGTGGAATCAGGGTACCCCTCTGAATCTGTCACTGGTGCAGGTGAATGAGATGCTGTGGTTGATCAGGACCCAGTTCTGTGCTTGCCATTGTGCCTAGATAGAGGAAGGGGCTTGTATTAATCAGAGTTCTCCAGAGAAACAGAACCAAGAGGATAGATACAGATATAGATATAGATATAGACATAGGTATAGGTATAGATATAGATCTACAGAAAGAGGTTTATTATGAGAGAGTGGCTTATGTGATTATGGAGGCTGAGAAGTCTCATGATTGGTCTAGGAAAGCTGGTGGTGTAGCTCTAGTCTACACCCAAAGGCCTAAGAACAAGGGGGCCAATGGGGTAAATCCCAGTGTGAATCCAAAGGCCCAAGAACCAGAAGCACTCATGTCCGAGGGCAGGAGAAGATGATTGTCCTAGCTCAAGCACAGAGCAAATTTGTCCTCCCTCTACCTTTTTCTTCTATTCAGGCCCCCAATGGATTGGATGATGCCCACCCACGCTGGTGAGGGGGATCTTCTTTGCTCAGTCTACTGATTCAAATGCAAATCTCTTCCAGAAACACCCTCACAGACACTCCCAGAAATAATGTTTTACCAGCGATCTGGGCATCCCTTAGCCCAGACAAGCTGATACATAAAATGAACCATCACAGGCCTATTGTGAATGACAGCTCCACCTGCACTAAGTGAGATGCAAAGAGGTGGTTCCCCAAAGGAAGGAAAGCTGAGCAGATTATAAACCAGCACGCGTACGGTTGTTTGCAGTTTTTCGCTATTAAAAATGTTTCGATGAAATATTTTTATATATGTCTTTTTATACAAAGGTACTAGAATTTCTCTAAGATAGGTACCTATAGGTGGAATTGACAGGTTATGGCAAATTGCTTTACAAAGATAATGTACCAGTTTACTTTCTGATAGTGTATGAAATGTTCTTTCTCCCACACCCTCACTGACCCTGATACTATCAGTTTTTGAAAATGTTTCCAATCTAATGAGCAAAATAGGATCTTTGATTTAAAAAAATTTCTTTTTCATTTCTCGAATTAGAACTGGGGCAAGACATCTTTCCATGTTCACTGACTGTTGCAGGTCAAGTTCTAGGAAGACAATGCCGAGATGGAGATTAGGGTGCAGAAGGTTATTAGGGAGTGCTCTTTTGATTACCATCCATGGGGGAGGGGAGGCAGGAATATGCAGAGGGAAAAGTTGGGCTACACAACTAAGGCCTCAGCTGACCTCTTGGTGATATCTGAAGTCAGGATGGCCCTTTGGAGTTGTCCTGAGTAGCACATGGTGCCAGGCCCTTACACCCCTGTGCTGCCCAGTCCTTGGATGAAGACTGCCCTGGGAAGGCACATACCCTTGGATGAGGCACCTATTTTCCACTGCGGGTCATTTCCAGAGAGGCTGACAGCTGAGCGCAGTCAGCCAGCAACCCTCTCAGCAGCTGGGGGAATAAACCCTTCAGGACTAGGGCACAGCACAGCACGCATTACACTGACTGTAATTATTAATTTGTGAATTGCCTGTTCAGAGTCTTTCTGATTTTTTATTGATTTGTAGTGGTGCTTTATTCTGGATATTAATCCTTTATATATTGCATGTGTTGCAAGTATTTTATCTCAGTCTACTGCTGATTTTCAACATTAAGGGGTCATTTATTTTGAAGATCTATTACATTTTTAGATAATCAAATTTGTCCATTTCTCTTCTCCAAGATTATAAAAATATTTATATTTACTTTGCATGGTTCCATCTTTTTAAAGAAATATCTACAGCTCTTTAATTCCTGTGGAGTTTGTGTTCATGGTAAGAGGCGATGTCCAACATCATGTATTTAGTAGACTATTCTCTATAGATAGATGTAAATGGGTATACATACTAGGATTAAAATTTTCACTTAAATGGGAATATTTTTTGACTCTGCAATTCCAGTAATCCATTATCCATACTTAAGCATTTTCTCTTTCTTATGAACTTGAGAATAAACTTGTCTTATTGATTGTATTAAATGTGTAGACTAAACTGAAACATTACAACTTTACAACATTGAGACTTCTCACCAAAGAACACCTCTCTCTCTCTCTTTTTAAGATTTTTTTTTTAAATTACCTTTAGTAAAATTTTATAATTTCCTTCATATAGGACTTTGCATTTCTTGTTAGGTTTGCTTCTAAGAATTTTGCTTATTTCCCCCCCTTTTGTCAATGGAATCTTTTTTTTTTCTTCCAGTGATGTATTATATTACATATGTAACAATCTGCTGGTTTGGTTACTAACATTTTAGTATACCTATGTCCATAAGTGAGATTGGTTTATAATGATAGTCTTATTAACAAATCTTACACAGTTTTGGTAACAGATAAGTTTGAAACTTTACATGTTTTTCTTGTCACATTTAAATAAAATATGAGCCATCTGTTCATCTGGTATAGCAGAAACCACTCACAAAACCCTCTTGTCAGAGTGTCTATTTCTGGGTTTGGAGGGTAGTTATTTACCTGTTCAGTTTTCTGGACTCAATTTTGATAAGATACACGTTTGTAGAAAATTATCCACTTAGGTTTTATATTTTATTGATATAAATTTCTACACAGTAATCTGTAAATTAATATCTTTTATACCTGGAGTTATGTACAATTTCAAGTTGTATTTTTTTTGTTTTTTTCTTGATCTTATTTGATAGAATTCCAAGTGTTTTATTCTTCTTTTCAAAAAAAAAAAGTTTTATTGATTAAAATAATTTTATAGCTTTAATTTTAGTTTTTAAATTTCTTAATTACTTTCTGTGGATTACTTTATTCTTTTTCTAGATTCTTGAATGATTAGATGTTTTGTTTATTAATTTCTAATCTTTTGTCTTTTCTAATATATGCCTTTACATCCATAAATTTTTTTCGGAAATTCCCTGGTGGTCCAGTGGTTAGGACTCCGTGCTCTCACTGCCAAGGGCCTGTTTCAATCTCTGGTTGGGGAACTAAAATCCCACAGGTCTCACAGTGCAGCCAAAAAAATTAAAAAGGACGTAAATATTTTCTAATTACCACTCTGCCTGCATCTCACAGGTTTAATGTTTCCTCATTTTTGTTCTTTTCCAAATAGTCTGTAATTTTATTTTGAATGTCCTTTTGAACCTAATATTATTTGGAAATGCAATAACAAAATATAACAAAAATATTTTTAGTAAGTAGCTCAGCAGAAATAAAAAAGATACCTTAAGAAGCCAGAAATAAAGAATGAAATGATATAACTAGGTGAGAATGATGCCATGTTTGCCCTGTTTCCTAAGGCTGATGGGAAAAAGGCCTGAGGGGCCATCTGCTAAGGTTTTCAAATCCTAGGAGTCATGACCTAGGTTCTGCACAGGTCTGAAAGCTAGAACTGAGTCGTGTGCATAAACCTGAGCTCGAAAGTCAGCCCCACCCATGAAGAGAACAATAGAAAGAACTCGGGCCACTTTCCTGGTGAAGGGCCAAAAAAGTTTGCCATTCATCTTGGTAAGTGCTGGGCAGGCTACTTTCTGCAAACCGACTAAGTCCACGGGAAAACTTAAGGCTTTTTGCCAGACTTTTAGTTTCCTCCTGATGCTGTAACAAATCACAGTAAATCTGACAGAACACTGTGACATGTCAGGGGGCTACTTCTCCCTCAAGCCAGGGGTCTGTCCAAGAGAGCTTGGATTGGGAATGTGGGCGGGGGAGTTTAACAAATGCGTGGCTTAAAACAACAAAATTTATTATCTACTGGTTCTGGAGGTCGGAAGTCTGAAATGGATTTCACTGGGCTAAACTCGAGGTGTTAATAGGACTGTGTGTTTGGAACTTAATATTTTGGCATTCCGTGGGACCTATGCTTAAAGTATGTTCCTTTAGAGACGATGCCAGCTTGGACCTTTTTTTGCCATACAAATAGTGTGACTCTGGCTCCTCAAGCTGTGTGAGTACACACTGTGGCTAAAGTGCTACAGACTTGTCAATCCTCTCTTATTACTCTACCCAGAGTCAAGGCCGACACAGGCAAATACTTTTTTTCAAGGTATATCTTTTCTAGTTCATCCATTTACAAAATCATCTTTAGCGGAAGGTTCTGGCTTTTGTGGGCCTCCTCTAGTCTGCCCTTTACTCTGCTTGGCCTTCAGATTCTGGGCCATCAGGGATCTCCAGATGCCCTCAGGTTAAATGCTGGTTTGAGTGATTTGAAATCATGCTTTCAAGTGCTTTACAGCCTGATTGTTTTCCCTTACTTTCTCGACAGCAGAGAAACATCTTTTTGAAACATATTTTTTCCTATTTTTATCCATAACTTAAAAAGGGTTCTGTACCTGGATGGTTACACCAAGTTTTACCAAATTGCTGGAAACAGAAGTCAGGAGACAATGTTTTAAAAGATAATGATTGAGAATTTTTCAATCATGACAAGTTATAAAGGCTCTAATGTAAGGACACCTAGTCTAGACCAGAATGAACTAAAACATCAACACCTAATCATGTTATAGTAAACTGCCTAATGTCAAAGATAAAGAAAAATATTAAAGATAGAGAAATAAGTCACCTAAAAAGGATGACAGTTAAACTGATATCTATCTCTCAGTTGCAACATTAGATGCCATGTGACAACAGATTACTGAGTAATCTAGAAATCTAACCTGAACTAAACTGTTTCATATCTCTTCCATCAGATTGGCACCAATTTTTAAAAATCTAATTATGCAAAGAATTAGTCAAGATGTGAGGAAATCAGAAATCTTAGCCACTGCATTCCAGTAAATGTAAATAGGTGGAATGTAAATTTGTGCAACTTCTCAGCACCATCTGACAATATCTAGGGAAGCTGATGATGTAAATTGCCTATTCCTCAGCAATCCCACTTCTCTGGGAAATGCCTTTACATATTCCTACAAAAGTGCATACAAAGGTGTACACTAAAGAATTACTGTAATGGCAAAAAATTAGAAGCAACCTAAATTTTATCAGTGGGAGAATGGATGACTGAATTGAAGACTTCACAGCAGCTGAAATGAACGAACTTGATCTTATGTGTTTAAATGGATACATTACACATCAAATACATCTCAATAAAGCTGGGGAAAAAATAAAGGGATACAGCTTGGCTACTTTATTTTGAATTTAAAAAATATCGCAGAAAGATACATATTTAAATAAATTAAGAAACAGCAGACAGGAAAAAAAAAAAAAAGCTCTCTGCCCTCCCCCTGTCTGGCTAAAAGCAGGACATACATTTCCATTTGTAAAGGAAATGTACTCTCTCCAGTACCAGGAAGAGGAGAACTTTTTGCTGTTGGTTTATTATTTTTAAAAATTTCCATTTTATTGAGATACAATTGACTTATAACATTGTATTAGTGTAAGGTGTGTACAACATAATGATTTGATATATGTATATATAGTGAAATGATCACCACAACTTTAATTAATATCCATCATTCCACATAGATATAATTTTTTTTCTTGGATGAGAAATTTTAAGATTTACTCTCTTAGCAAATTTCAGATACACATTACAGAACTGTTAACTGTAGTCACCGTGCTGTACATAGAGGAGAACAACTCATTATCACCTGATCACTCTTCATGTCCGGGGATGACTAGAGACTCGATCTATCAGCCTGGAGAGGATTTTGCCTGACAAATCTCACTCAACCGCCCTTGTCTTCTATTAGTTTCCCCATACATTTACCTTCCCACAGTTTGCCACCCCTAAAAGCCTAACCACCTTTTCCTTTGTCTTGTCACTTATCTACAAATGTATTATTCTTTGTTAAGATGCTATATAAACCCCAAGTTCTAACGCCACTTTGAATTACTCATCACTGAGTTTCTACCACATGTGTTAATAAACTGTGTTTTTCTCTTGTTGATCTGTCTTTGTCAGTTTAATTTCCAGGGACCCAGCCACAGAACCTAGGAGGATAGAGGTAAAGTTTTTTTTTTCCTTCCCTACAGTGTATATATTAAAAATACATAAAACAATCCGATATATTACTTATGGAGACATATATATGTAATAAAAATATAAAAACAGGGTGGGAAATTCACCATTGTAGTACGGATAGTTGTTACCCCCAGAGAGGAACAGAGATAAATGGGATAAGAAAGCGTTGCTGTACCTGCAGCATTTTATTTCTCAAAAACAATAAAGTAAGAACTGCTTTAATATAAAAGGAAATTTGACAAAACACCTTAGAAGTAAATAGATTAGAAAATGTTAAAATGTAGATTAAATTTACATAATCAATAAACTTAATCAAAGAGTTATATTTTAAGAAAATCTGTACCAGACGTATGGGAAAATGCATTTAAATAGTCTTTAGTTATTCTCATTTGTACATACTACTTCCAACATAAAAAGTACAGGGTGGGCTTCCCCGGTGGTGCAGTGGTTAAGAATCTGCCTGCCAATGCAGGGGACACGGTTTTGAGCCCTGGTCCGGGAAGATCCCACATGCCGCGGAGCAACTAAGCCCATGAGCCACAACTACTGAGCCCGCGTGCCACAGCTGCTGAAGCCCGCGCGCCTAGAGCCGTGCTCTGCAGCAAGAGAAGCCACCACAATGAGAAGCCCGTGCACCACAATGAAGAGCAGCTCCCGCTTGCCGCAACTAGAGAAAGCCCACGTGCAGCAATGAAGACCCAATGCAGCCAAAAAAATAAAAATAAATTAATTTTAAAAAAATGTATAGGGTACAGCCTTGTACATGCCAATGAGATTTTTTTAAAGTCTAACTTTTAAAAAATATTTGTTTAAATCTTTTTGTATTTGGGAAAATCCCTACACTTGGTGTCAAAAGCACTGAGAGTGTAGTAGTAGTGTGTGGGGAGAGTCAGGGAGAACCAGAGGAGGAAGACAGTTTTTCCTGAACAGAGCCCCATAAAAAGATAAATGGAATATATGGAGATTCTAGAAAACTCAAAGTATCAGTAAGGAAAAACCTCCATATTCCCATTCTAATTCTGGAACAATGAAAACTAAAGTTTAGTCACTCTAAATCTCGTAATATAGCCTCCCACAACTAAGGGAACATTCTCTTTGATTACTTTGCAACCCAACTGGCTAGAGCCTAGATGATCTAGAATTTTTAGTGATAATAGTGATCAGCATACCAAAATCCAAATCAGCTTTTAATCTGATAGAACAACAGTACTTGGAACAATTACAGAATAGTAATTAGAACACAGCTGGTACGTAACCTATTTTGATTGTTTTTGTCCATAATCTTTATTATATTAAAAATGTGACCTTTGAGAAAGTTGTGGGACTTCATTGTGCTTTAGTTTCTTTTCTTAGATAAAAAGGATAATATTCTTTTCTTTCTAACTTAGCTTTGTTTACCAAACATTAATATGTCTCTGATGGTTTTTGTTCTCTCTCCCTGAATGAGCTAGGTTTTGCTGGGTAACAAACCACCCCACAACTCAGTGGCTTCAGTTAGCTCACAAGTCTGTGGATCAGCAATTTGGACTGAGCTCAGTTCTACTGGTCTTGGCTGGACTCACTCATGGATCTATGGTCAGCGTCCAGGTACAATGGGAGCTCGTTAGTCTTGGAGGCTCAGCTGGGATAGTTCACCTCTTAGCTGGGACCACATCACCTAGTCTTTTATTAACCAGTAGAAATCCCAGCCTTTTCCACATGGTAGTGGAATCCCCAGGAGATAAAAGAGAGCAGGCTCTAATGTGCAAGTGCTTCAATCTCCACTTGTGTCACATTTGCTGATGTTACATTGGCCAAAGCAAGTCACATGGCCAAGCCCAGAGTCAAGGAATGGAGAAATAGACTCCATCTCCCCAACAGGAGAACCTGTAAAGTTACTTCACAAGGGAATGCATGATGGGAGGGAAGAATTTGTGGCTATTTTCACAATCTATCCATTCTCTTTAGATTAACATCACATTGATATGAAGTATTATTTACCACAGTGTAGCACCAAGTTCTCATTAACATTTTCATTGTTAAATGATGTTATCAGAACCTCTGGTTGAGTGTAAATATTGAAATGTTTTCTAATGAACTCCTTGAAATGCAAATACTATGTAATCTTTCATTGACATACCTTATTAAATAACACAACAAGAACAAGATAGCAACATTTTAAAAGGTTTCTTTGTTTAAAAAGTTATTCTTCTTAGATAATGTTATCCTGCTAGATTAAAATAACATTTGATTTTTAAAATTTATTTATATATTACTATAAATACTTATATAGTAGGGTGGGGAAACCAGGAGGTAGAAGACTTGGGGGCTAGTCTTAGTTTTGCCTCTATCCTTTGCCATCTTAGGCAAATCATTTGATCTCTTGAAGGCTCAGTTTCTTTATTTATAGAATAGATGCTCTGGGGAACAAGATCACTGTTTTATTTCAGCAGTAAAATTACAGCTTCTTCTTTTTTTTTTTTTTTTAAATGCCAATGGACATATTTATTTATTTATTTATTTATTTATTTATTTATTTATTTATTTATTTATTTATTTATTTATGGCTGTGTTGGGTCTTCGCCTCTGTGCGAGGGCTCTCTCCAGTTGCGGCAAGCGGGGGCCACTCTTCATCGCGGTGCGCGGGCCTCTCACTATCGCGGCCTCTCTTGTTGCGGAGCACAGCCTCCAGACGCGCAGGCTCAGTAGTTGTGGCCCACGGGCCCAGTTGCTCCGCGGCACGTGGGATCCTCCCAGACCAGGGCTCGAACCCGTGTCCCCTGCATTGGCAGGCAGACTCTCAACCACCGCGCCACCAGGGAAGCCCACAGCTTCTTTTTTGAGGAATAAATCTATGGCAAAACCAAAACCCAGGTATCTATAAGAGTAGAAATATCAAAGTCTTTAGTTAGAACCTCAATTATTGAAAATTATTGGAAAAATTTTTGTGTAGCTACCTGGTTGTAGGTAGAAGTCAGACTATTTCTCTTGCACTACGTATCCCATTTTGTTATAGCTCAATTCTATTTAAAAATATAGAAAAATAAAATAATGGATCTGAAAGCCTTTTGATAAAGTAACTTCTAAAAAGCCTTTTTTTAAAAAAAATTGCTGAACAATCACGCTTCTGATTAGTTCAACATTAGAAAACAATCTACAAAGGAAGACGTGGGCTTCCTCAATACTTGGAACATTCAGTATTTCTTGCTTAATATTTCCTCTCTTTTCATCGATTTTATAATCTAATTGTACTGTAATTCTCTGAAAAGACAGAACTTAGAGGAGAATTCTATACATTTTTCAGTTGATAGCTCAACAGCCAACATTTATTTAACAACTGAATGAATTTGTACCAGCTCTGGCAATAGCCTTCTCACTTGCTGGTAGAGATCGAACATGTCCTATTTGCTTTATTAGACAGTCTTTCTTTTTTTAAAAAAAATCTGTTCTTAGAGGTATTTTGCCACAATGATATTTAACTGAAGTTAAGTGGAATATGGGAATAAATTATACTTAAACTATACTGGTATTTTTTACTGATGCAAGTGGCAGTGAACATTATCAAAATAATTTCACCTATGCATATAAATGAGAGGCCAAACAGCACAGGGGGAAGGGAACAGGAATTTGAACAGGGCTTACCTAATCAACCAAAGCAGAAGTCCATCCACAAAACGGACAATATGTGAATTGCAGTGCTTGTAAATTGTCTTCTTGCAACTTACACAGTATTTAAGACTTTTAGAATATACGCATCAGTGGAAATAATCCTTTGAGGGAAAAGAATTCATAACCTTAAAGCGTTTGCTGTTTGGAAACCAGTCTTTCTTGCATCTTATCTTCTTGCCCTCTCAGCTGCATTCAGAGCTAGTGGCCGCTTCCTTCTTCTTGAGGCCCTTTCCTCCTTTAACTTCTGAAGACTGGCTGTTTCTTAATTCCGCTTTCATTTCTCTGAGCGTCCCTCACTGCTCCTTGCTTGTTCCTCTTGCCTCTTAAATATTATTGTCCTTTGGGTTCCACGCTTAGGCTCCTCTTCTTTCCCTGTCCAAGCTCATCTACTCCGATGGCTGCAGTTACCCACCAGTGTCTACACTGTAAACTCCCCAGCCTCCTCAATCTTGAGCTGTCTCCCAAGTGTTAGATTCACGGATGTTCTCTGGACACCTTAAACTCAATTAATTTACAATGGAACTCATTTTCTTTTCCCAATAACCTGCTGCTTCTCCTGGGCACGCATGTGCATGTATATGTGTGTGTGTACGTGCATGTGTGTTGCCTCAATTAACGAGAAGACCCTAAGAGTCTTTATATATTAAGTTCTGAAGCTACTGTCCAGCCCCCAGTGGCTCTCCATGCAGTTCTTTCTTTCTTGACCACATGTCCCAAAGAGGCGATAATTCTCACTTTATCACTTGGAGGGTCTGCTGTGGACAGGACTCAATATCCTCTGGCTTCCTCCCCCATATAAGCAAAAGGTCACTTTTTTTTTTTAAGCATTTTATTAAGAGACAGGGAATCTGTTCTAAAAATAACACAATGTAAAGTAAAATAATTCATTAAGCAAATATTTATTGAGTACCTACTGTGTGCCAGGTGCTGGGGATACCAAGGCGAGCACGAATGGACATTAGCTTTTTATTGGCCTCTAAGTCTGGGAAGAAGCAGGGTGGGTGGGGAGGGGAAGAAACAGACCTTAAGCAAAAAAATCACACAAATACATGTGGAATTCCAGCTGTGACAAGTGCAGTGAAGGAGTGGTTCCTGGAGCGAGTCCGTAATAGTGTGATTTAATCTGGGCTTCCCCCAAGGAAGCTTATCCAGAGCCAAAATCTAAAAGATAATGTGGTAGATGATTGCAAAATTGTCCCAATTATTTCTGTCCTTTCGCAAGGTGACTTGCGACTCCTGCCATCAGGGGAATCTATTCCATGACCGTTTTTATCTGGGCTGACTCTGTGATATACCTTAGCAGAAGAAGTGATGGTGAGTCAGCTCTGAACTTAGTCCTTAAGAGGGTTCACGGTTCTCCCTCTGAAAATTCCGACACCGCTATATGCATAAGCTGAACTAGGCTGCTGGATGTTAAGAGACACATGGCCCAGTCGCCCCTGACCCCTTAACTAACAACAAGCTAACTGCCAGACATGTGAGCAAGGCCATCCAAGACCAGCTAGGCCCCAGCTGACCTGTTAAGCAAGCACAGACCTACGAGCGAGTCAGCTGAGATCAGCCCAGCCTGGCCCATAGCAGCTGAACCATCCAGCTGACCCACTGATCTCGAGCCACGATCAAGCGATTGTGGTTTTAAGAGACTGAGTTTTGAAATATTTATTAGCCGTAACATCTAACTGATACAGATGGGTAGGGATAAACCAGGCAAAGAGCTTTATTTTATAGACAGAGGGTCACACGTGCAAATCCCAGTGAGAGGAGGGAGCATGGCAGTTCCTGGGACTGAAAGAAGGCAGTGGGGATGCATCAGAAACAGCTTGGGGAAACGATGTGAGCCGGGGCTGAGTGGGGAGGGGCAGGGCTGTGCAGAGCCTGGGAGACCCTGTGAAGGACTTGAGTCTTGATTCTAAGAGCAATGGGACACCACACAAGAGTTTTAAGCAGGAAGGATGCATAGCTAGATGTGGGTTTGGGAATTTGTCTGAAGCACGAAGAACAGATTCAGTGGGGCCAGAACAGAACAGGGAACGTGTTGCAGCAATCAGGCAAGAGACTATAACAGTGTATGCTAGGCTGGTGATGGTGACAGGGCCATACCCTTGCCCAACCCCAGGCAGCTCTGCTATTCACTCTGTTGTTTACAACAGTGGCTGTCCATAGATTTGTGCAGTGCATCCCTTGGGAGCAGGGAGAATGGATGGATGCAAGGGAGAGTTAGGAAGTAAGATAACAGGTGTTGCTGACTGATGAGCTATTGCAAACAGCAGGTTTCTAGGGACCTATCAAAGGTGACTGCTATGTTTCTTTTTTATTTTTTAATTTGAAAATTATTTATTTGCATACCTGTAAAGTCTAAAGAGCATTACAGTTAATTCTGTTATTTTTTAAAATTTGTTTTAGGGTCTATTTTTTAAAGAGCCCTTTTAGGTTTACAGCAAAATTCTTTATGCCCTCTACCCCTACACGCATAGCCTTCTCCATTACCAACACTCCCCTAACCCGTGTAGCACATTTTTCACAATTGATGAGCCTACATTGACACAGCATAATCACCCAGAGTCCATAGTTTACATGAGGGTTCATTCTTGGTGTTGTACATTCTGTGGGTTTGGACAAATATGTATTGACATGTATCCATCATTATAGTATCATACAGAGTATTTTCACTGCCCTACACATCCTCTGTTCTCTACCTGTTCATTCTCTCTCCCATCCCAACCCCTGCCAACCAGTGATCTTTTTACTGTTTTCATAGTTTTGCCATTTCCAGAATGTGATATAGAAGGAATCAAATAGTATGTAGCTTTTTCAGTTTAGACTGCTAGGCTTCTTTCTTGGTGAATGAAAAGAATCATTGAGAGAGAGAACAATGAAAGAAGATCAAATTTGGAGAGAATGATCCTAAGTTTGGATTTAGACACGTCGATTTTGAAATGCTTTTGAGATTCCTGAGAAGATATCCAAGTAGGCAGTGGGGTAGATGGGCTGGATCTCAGATGAGAGGTCTGGTTGGAAACATACTTTTGAGCCATTTGTGTATATGGGGTCTAAAAGTTCATACATCATCTTTCTGACCAATGGTTGGCTACTGTCTCCTTTTTGTATTACTTAATCCCAAATAAACAATAAAAATGGTGCTGCGTTTTGAAACCACGGGACTGGATGCCATTCATCTAACTAGAATTGGGCGATACACCAAAACGATCACTTTTGTACTTTTCCCTACAATGATACACTTAAAAACTCAGTAGTTATTTCCTCTCCAGCTTGTATCTCCAAATGTTAGGAGTTGCCCTTCTCTTAAATATATCCCATTCCCTCGTATCTTTCTTCGTCTATTTCTGGTCTCCTCATTTGCCTCTTTTTATTTTCCCCCAATACATTTTTTAGACAGCTGTCAGAGACCTTTTTCTAAAATGCCTATCCAACCATATCACTATCCTAAAGTACTCTCGGGAGAAAGTGCCAACTCCTGCAGACAGCTTTCAAAAGCTTTCTGCCTACAGCCATGGACTTTCCCAATCTTAGGTCTTGCCACTGACTTCCTTGCTCCTGCCCAAATCTACTTCTAGCCTTGTAGAACTGCTTTCATTTCCTCGACTGTACTGTGACTCTTTAAAATAAGTTTTTAGGAAGAAAAGCATATAAAATGGCCTGCACCTGCTTTAGTGATTGGCCAAATCAAAGCGATAAATAATAGCTCTGAGCAGGCACAAAACCAGTACAAGAAAAATTATGTTAAATAAACAGCCAGGGTCACTGAGGTTGATATCATGGTAGGTGAAATTGAGCTTTTGGTAGCTGCATTCAAACTGAAGTTCTAGGATCACATTTGCCTCATGCTTGTAAAATTGTTATACATGTTTGTTTATTGCTGTATTTCACGGCTCACTCCATTTAAATAGTGAACCTAGAATTTATTTCATGTCGCTATAATTGTTCTCTAAAAATATTTAAATTCCATATGATAGTACCCAGTTCTTAGTTATGACCAATAATTTTATTCCACTCTTCCTATGAAGTAAATAAAATGTTTGATACAAATAGCCATTATCTATTTTTCTTAGAATTTTTCTTTTCCTTTGAAAGGAAGGGTTTATTTAACTTTGAAACTCTTCAAGATGATTTTGGTGTTATTCACTGCTTCTGTTCCAAATGATTTTAAAATATCCATCATTTCTCTCAGATGATAACAAAATATTGTTTTAGGTTTAGAAGACAAAGAAAAATATCTTTGGCTTCATTTTCAAGTTCTTTAGAAAGACTTTCTGTAATGTTAGCACATAATAAAAATTTGGAAGCAAAAGATAAATCCAAATCTGGAAGGAATTATCAGCCAACCACTGGGTTCAATGCACACCTGTGTGAAAAAGTCTATGACACAATTCCCAGTTTTTTAATAATCTCCAGAAACTTCTCAGTCACAGCTAATAAAACATAATAGTGTCCAATATGCTTTTTCTAAAGTACACAGCATTTTTATATCTATATTCCACATATAATTACCTTAAAAACTTGATAATTTCTTTGCAGATGGGTGAATGCTGTTGTATGTTGAAAGTATTTTTAAGTCTTAAAATATTCTCACAAATCCTTGTGATCATTAGACCCATTGATTGACAATGTTCATTTAACATTCTTGTTTCTTCTTCTTCACACTTAATTCTTAAAATGTTCCCTCTTGTTGGCATTGCCTTCATTAGGCTGGCCATCTGTTGTAATTCAAATCAAGTCTGATTTGCTGTCGATGAGGTCAAGCCTTGTAGGGCAGTCACATCAAGGTGCATTTAAAATCTGAGCTTTATTGCATGTGGCCTGGGATATTTTCTGGGTGTGTATTACACACATCAACAGCTGTTCTTGCATTCTGCCATTCATCTCTCATCACATTTCTTTGAATAAGCTCAGGAACATTGAGTTCATTGATGTTGCCCTGTGACATTTCTGTCTTTACTATTCCAAATATTTTATCTCAAAAATTCATACGTTTCAATATGTAACTGTTTTTACTTTCTTGATCATTTCCAAGTCCCCAACCTATCACTTTTATTCTCAGTAAAACACTGGTTTAAAATAGAAAAAGGTTTAGCTCTGATTTTCAGATACTCTAATCTCCAAATTTATCAGTCATGTTTCGTCACCACCTTCTGGCCAACAATGCAGTAATTTCAAATAAAATTCACTGCTTTCATGGTCTCTGAATGTTTTCATATTTTAAAGCCAGAATTGGTAAATAGTGTAATGGTTAAGCCGGACCTGGCTACCTAGGTTTGAACCCCAGCTCTATGCTTACTGGCTGTGTGCTCTTGGGAAGGTCATTTATTTAACCTCTCTGTACTTCAATTTTCTCACCTGTAAAATGGGATAATAACAGTACATGCATCTCAGGATTCATTTTTAGCATTTGTCTTGAGGATGAGAAAAGCACTGAGAACAATTCTTGGCATGTGGTAAACTCTATGTAAGTGCTGGTTTTACGTATAATATTGTAATTCAAACATAAAAATCTAAATACCAAAGCTTTTAAAAACTTTCTGAGCTGCAAAACCCTTTTGTACTTTGTAGGTAACTTTTGTTTGATATTACCCATCACTTATTTTAATGCATTTCAAACTGTGGACAGGCTCCTGGCTTTAAACTGCATAATTCTCTAATACATATTAATCGTAAATGTACAATGATTAGTTATTGAAGAAAATGAAATGCTAGATTATTCTATGGTCCTACTATTTGGAATTCCACCTGATGGACAGAGGGGTGGGATAGAGAAGAAATGCTTGGAAATTTTGGTGGAAAATGGGTCAAATCATTTCTTTAAAAATAATTTTCAAAAATTTGGGTTACCAATGAAGAAACCATAAGAACCACTGAAGAACAGTAAGAAATCTGTGCGCCAATAAGTGCCAGCCCTGTGTGTACCAACATGAATCAACAAGTGTGTGTCTCGGGTTGGCAGAACGCTGGCTGGAGGGAGCTGATGCAATTGAAGTGCCCTTAGCAGTTGAGTTACAACAAAGGGATCAGGTTTTCCTTGCTTTGTTTTCTATCTTCATGAAAATAAGCAAAGTAAATTATCAGAGAAAAGAGAAAAATTTGCTATTTTCCACGTATAATTTGTTTCCCATGTACTTTGGAAATTCTCTTTCCCTCTGCCATTTTTTTTTTTCCATTTGGGACATTGGAGTGACTCGTGCCTCGTTCACTGAAGCTCTCAATTCTGGTTGTGTATAATCCTTGGAGTGTGTGCATGCATGCGTGTGTGTGTGTGTTTACATCTATTCTTTAAAAGGAAGGAAACAGGAGCAGAGCTTATGATACAAAGTTAGCTCTCTTAGAGAATAATGAAATATTTTAAAGTGATGTATTATAATTAGATATTTATTTATTCAGCAAGCTTAAAATTTTTTTGATTGCTTACAATGTGAGAAGTGCCAGGTGATGGGGAACTCATGACAAGAAACAAAACAAAATTCTCTTTCCCACATGAGGGTCATCCTGGGGGAGACACAGGCATGAAGAAACTGCTAAAATAAAGACTTAGGTGCCCCTCAGCGTGGTGCACAGGACACAACGAGAGGACAGAGCAATTACACACTTATTTCTAATTAGAAAAAATACTTTCTCATTTAGCATGACATCATAAGGCTCTAAACATGCTGTCAAAATATTTTTTAAAGGAAATCATTATTTTGGTAATACAAGCATTCTAGCAAAGCCAAGAAAAATTCCCAAGGAGAAATAACAAGGCAGAATTTGCTGTGTTCCTATATGCGCTTTTATGATGAAGCTGAAATAATTTAACCTGGGGCTTCCCTGGTGGCGCAGTCGTTGGGAATCTGCCTGCCAACGCAGGGGACACGGGTTCGCTCCCTGGTCCGGGAAGATCCCACATGCCGTGGAGCAACTAAGCCTGTGCACCACAACTACTGAGCCTGGGCTCTAGAGCCCACGAGCCACGACTACTGAGCCCGCATGCTGCAACTACTGAAGCCCACGCGCCTAGAGCCCATGCACTGCAACAAGAGAAGCCACCGCAATGAGACGCCCGCACACCGCAGCGAAGAGTAGCCCCCGCTCACCACTAGAGAAAGCCCGCGCGCAGCAACGAAGACCCAATGCAGCCATAAGTAAATAAATAAATAAATGAGGAAATTGTTCATGTTCAGAGTAATTAAAAAAAAATAGTATTTAACCAGTGGTACTGGCACAGTACTAGCCAGAAAGCTCAATTAAACAGAGTAAGACGGCATAAAAGTCCAAGGAAAATGAAGACTTTCCCATTGATCATAAAAAGATGATTTAAAAAAAAAAATCAAAGTGTTACAGCAATTGGCTAGCTATTTAAGAAAAAAATGGTTCTCAACCTCACACTAGATGCCAAATTGATTCCAGGTGGATTAAGAAGCTAACTTAAAAAAAAAAAGAAAATTTATGTAGAAGGCCTATTAAAGCATAACACAAAAGGTTAAAGGATAGATTTGGGTAATGAGAATAAAAACTTAGTGTACATCAGGGACTTCCCTGGTGGTCCAGTGGTAAAGAATCCGCCTTACAATGCAGGGGATGTGGGTTTAATCCCTGGTTGGGGAACTAGGATCCCACATGGCACGGGGCAGCTAAGCCCATGCACCACAGCTACTGAGCTTACATGCCTCAACTAGAGAGCCTGCGTGCCACAAACTACAGAGCCCACACGCTCTGGAGCCTGTGTGCCACAACTACAGAGCCCATGCACCCTGGAGTCTGCACACCACAACGAAAGATCCCACATGCCTCAAAGAAGATCCCACATGCCGCCACTAAGACCCAATGCAGCCAAAAACAAATAAAATAAATAAATAATAAATAAATCTTTAAAAAAATACAAAAAATTTTTTAAAAGAATTATGCAAGTCATACACATATACTCTTAAAAAAAAAACTTAATGTACATCAAAATATACCACGAACAGAACTTAAAGGATAAAAAAAAACAGGAAAAAAACTGTAACTTGTGTTTTGTAAAAGGGCTTCTACAAATTCACAAGAAAAATAAATACACCAAAGAAGTAAAAAAGCCACAATATACACATTGAAATGTAAATACTTATAAAGACTGAAAATATATACAGCAAAATGCTAACAATATTTAATCATGTACTGAGATTATGAAAATTTTAATTTTTTCTGTTTGCTTATGCTTTCTAAGCATTCTTCAATGAATATGTTATAGAAATATATAATAATAGTAAAACAAAAAAGAGAATAGAAGGAAATAGGCACTCTAATAAAATACTAATGAAAGCATCACTTTGGCATATCACCTCAGAAGGGGAATGTAGCAATATGTACCAGAAGCTGCAATATTTTACACATTCTTTGAATCAGTAATTCTTTTTCTAGCAATTTATTCTAAAGAAATAACCAGGACTATCCAAGAAAAATGTAGCTGCAAATGTAGCTGCAAGAATGTTCATGACATTACTGTTCAAAACAGAAATAAATGAAAATAAACAAAACATTTCACAGCACAGGCTAGGCTGAATAAATGTGGGCTGTATCCTCAATGAAATATCAGAAAGCCATTAAAAAGGTATTGCAATGGCATGGAAATATTCGGGTTGAATTATTGAACAAAAAAGTCATATTATGAGATAAATAAATTCAGATAAAATTTTAATAAACTCTATAGCCATATTTATATTTCTCTATCTACATATATATTTATATATAAAAAAAGACATGAAATCCTGTAACCTAAAATATTAATAATGGTTACCTCTGAGTAGTGAGATTCCAAGTGATTTAAAAACTTTTTTGCTTATTTGTATCTTCTAAAGTTTCTTCCAAAAATACGTGTACGTATGCTTTTTGAAATAAAGAAAAAAGCATTTTTAAAAAGGCAATCATTTTGACTAGCAGTCATACTCAATGAGTTCATTATTGGGTTTGTATTAATTATTTTTAAAATTCAAATATGAAAAAGACTTCTTTCACATGGCATGGTAAATAAGAAGAGCCTTCCTAATACAATGATCCTAACCCATATTCCATAGCCCCTTAAAATGAGGTGAGATATTTCTTTACATCAATTATCTTTGATGAGCTTTGAGAAAGATCTGGCTTATATTAAATTCCGTGATTAGGGAGTAATTTTAAAGCAAGGTTTGAATATCATTGCCGAATGACTAATTTTTGTTACAAATGTAATCATATTTGTTTAGAACTGTACAGCTTACACAGCTCTTTTATCTACACTCTTTTATTTTAATGCTCATAACAGCCCTGAAATATGAGTAAGGCATTTTTCCATATGAGGAAACTGAAATTTCAAAATGTAAAGGAACTTGTTCTGCATCACCCTGCTAATAGCTGGTGGAATTGGGCTTAAACCCAGGACTTCTAATGGGAGACAATCAAGAGGGAACAAATTCCATACTCTTCGCCATGCCATTTTGCTAACATTTAAAAGTAATTTATCAGGTGAAAGTTCAAACCTAATATTACATTGCCCCATTCCTATTCCCAGCGCTGCTTGTTTGAAGAGCCTATAAAGGGCACCGCAGTTATTCCATCATGTGACATTTCAGCCAGAAAAACAGTCCTATGCACAAAAGCCATGAAATCCTCACAGATTATAAAAGGTAGATTAGGGTACATTAGAGCTCTTGTGTCATTGTATCATGGCCATTCTAAGAAGAACCACAGCCACCATACCGCTATATGCTAGGTGCAACACGCACATTAACACACCAACAACCTAGGAGATAGGCTCTCTTATCCCCATTATACAGATGAGAAAACAGAGGCTCAGGAAAGTGCCCTTGGTCACACAGCTCATGAATGGCAAATGTGGGATCTGAATTCAGTCATCTCTGACTCCAGACTCTTTTTGCTACCCAATTCTGATGCCCTGGATCCAACCTGTGTCTGGCCTGTGCAGAGAAAACATGTGCCTTCCTAGTGCTGACAGTGTGGATTTCAGAGCACATGGCTCTGCTGAAGAGGAGACTGTGTGTTTGTTAAACGGTGATCTAGCCCAAAGCCAAGGGGAAGGTTACATCACTAGAAAAAAACAGCTTATCATAGACAAAAGAAAGCCTTGGGACCTTTTCTATTTTCCTTTGCCCTTTCGTACATTTTTGTCTCACTAGTTACAATTTCCTAAATCTCCTTAATGTAGCTTCTATCATTGAGGATGAAATCCTGCCAAAAAAAAAAAAAAAAATCAAGAAAAAACTATATTGTCTTTTCTTAAGTTTTTGATGAAGGCTCTGCCACCTAAACAGCTTTCCTGTCTAGCAACTTTAGCAAGTTGACCTTTTGCTGATCCAGTGAAAAAGGACCCTTTAACAGTTCAGATTAGTACAATTCCAAATATTTGGAAACACAATATATATGTTTGGTATTCTGGTTATTGCTCCTATGGTCTATAATAGAAATAACCTTTGCTAGAACACAGATTGAATCAGATCTCAAATCATGTCCATGTCATGAGCAAAGGCAATTGCATATTTTATTTCTGTTGACAGTTATTTACATAACAGCTTAAAAGTTTTGGTGTTAATAGAACTGTGTGATAAGGATGAAAGCTGCAACTTTCAGTTTCAGCCCAGTGTTAAGCATATTTGCTGTTTTTGATCTCCTATTTTAAAACCAATAGCTTTAAAATGTTATTATTCTAATGCAAAGGATTACCAAATGATGTTATCAATTAAAATGAGTGGGGTGAGCTGGAGGATAAAATATACAGATTTAGAGTAAAATCCAAATATATTTGTATGTGTGTCTATGTATGTATATACACACAAATATATACATATGTATACATATATACCTGCATATATATATATTCACACACATATACTTTTTGTGTGTGTGTGTGTGTGTGTGTGTGTGTATACATATATTTTTTCGATATTGGGCAATTTCTAGAAAATTGCAGATCCTGTTTTCATTACTTCCAAATCACTTTTATAAATCTCAAAGGGACACAGAAACATTGCAATATGGGTGGTTTCCCAAATTGTGCACTTGTTAATTCTTAACTAATCAGACACCAGGAATCTCTTTTAATTTCTGTGTTTTTTTTCTTCTTCCACATTTGAGTTTTTCAGAAGATCAGAAACAGAGTTAAAAGCAAAACGGTTCAAAGAGGGATGATTTCCATTTCTTGAGTTGCTTTTTAAACATTAACATGATATTTGAGAAAGGAGTTATTAGTCACAATTTTAGAAGTGGAATTTTAGAACGCTTATAAATATAAACAGTTCCTGACTTATAAATAACAGACAATTGCAAATGTTTATTCTTTATCTCCATGCTGGAGCCTCAGCTATTCCCATAAAAGCTGTCAAGCAGCAGGGAGGGGGTCAGGAAGGAGCGTTTAGAGCCTCTCCAGTTTCGGAAAAGGAGGAGGAAAAGGGACCATGTAAAGCAGGTATAAGAATCTCCTTCAGTAGATCTGGTGCATTCACATGCTCAGATCTCTCTCAAATTAAGGCTTTTTTTTTCTCTTTTAAAATCTCATTTTACTTTCCCCAACATCCTACCTGTTGAAAAGCTGGCTTCCTCTCCTCTCTCTTTCTCTTTCTCTCTCTCTCTCCAGGATATTGTTAAAAAATGCAAATGCCTTTGAATGTTAAAAGATTCTTAGTCATTCATAACAGTGTAAATTGGCTCAAGAAGGTTGCTTTTCTTAAAGTATCTAAAAAATAAAGGGTACCAAGTTTGCTGGGGTTATGGAAGAATTTTGAGACATGAAGCAGTTCAGAGGGCTGGGCTTGCTGAGTCTGCAAAGTCCCAGCCATGCTTTCATGGGGGGTGAGTGGGAAGGACTGGAGAAAATATATAGCCAGGAGGCCCCAAAGTTGGGACAGAAAGGCAGAGAGTAGCATGGTGCCAGGAATAAACTGCCTACTTTGAGAATTTGTCTCAAGGCTTTAATTTTTAGTTTAGAAAAGAAAAAAAAATTATCCACTCAAACATCCAAATTCCCCGCCCCCGCGACCCCAGCAGCCCCGCAGACCAACTTCTAGTTGTCCCCTTACTTCAGGCAGGGAGGGGTGGAGAATAACCTCATCTGAATTGGTCCAGCAGTTTCCTATTTCCTGTTTTTGTTGTACTACTGGAAAATTTTCCATATGTATCTGCAGTGCATTACAGACTCTCAGAACACTAGAAAAACTGGAGAGCCCTGTTAGTTCCCTTCATGTGTAAGAGAAGTTCTTGAGTGTTCAAAGCAAATTGGTGGCAGAGCCAACGCTAGAAAACGCCTTGCTGGTGGTACTATTAAGTAATAGACGCTTTGCATAAAAATGTGGAAAGCTAAGTAAGAACAGTGAACGAAAGTAGACTAATTTAACTTGCCAGTTTCACTTTCCTAAAGTGCTGTCTTTTGCAAACCAATTTTTTGCAGTTTTGCTAACCTAGGAATGTGTACTATGTCTGTAGAGCTGATTACTATGCCCCACCTTATTCACCACCATCTTTTTTTGTGGAGGCTGTCTTATTGTCTCAATCTGCTGGCTCACTTTTCTCCTGTGCTCTTTTAGCTGCTTCTCACTTTTCGGGGAAGAGAGGCAGTGGTGGGTGGTGCAGTCCCTATTCCACTCACAACTTCCTTCTCCCTTGCGAGAGGGCCAACTAGTGCATTCAATGCTTGGGGGTTGTCCGGTTTTGGACCCTTGGCCCAGGCCGGCCCTGTCATGTACTAACTTACATGAAATAATTAAGATGCCACTTCATGGGGCTTCCCTGGAGGTGCAGTGGTTAAGAATCCGCCTGCCAAGGCAGGCGACACGGGTTTGATCCCTGGTCCAGGAAGATCCCACGTGCCGTGGAGCAACTAAGCCCTTGCGCTACAACTACTGAGCCTGTGCTCTAGAGCTTGCGAGCCACAACTACTGAGCTCATGAGCCACAACTACTAAGCCCGCGCACCTAGAGCCTGTACTCCGCAAGGAGAGAAGTCACCGCAATGAGAAGCCCACACACCGCAACGAAGAGTAGCTCCCGCTCGCCACAACTAGAGAAACCCCGCGCACAGCAACGAAGACCCAATGCGGCCAAAACAAAATTAAAAAAATAATAAAATAAATAAATTTATTAAAAAAAAAAGATGTCACTTCATCTAACAGGTGAAAGTGAAATTAACAACTGAATTTGCATTCACCCTGGGGTATATTTCGCCAGAGCTTTGAGGGCCGTGATACTGTTTTTACATGCCAACAACAGCTTACCTATATGGCTCCCTGCTAATGTGGTTTCTTTAAGATGGATGAATTTATGGTCCAAGCCCCAAGTTAACACTTGACATTGATGGGTCCAAAATTATGCAAATCACCAATGGTCCACTCAAAAGTTGTACAATCACTAATAGTCAAGTTCCAGGCAATTTGTTTTGCAGAGTACATAAAATTATCTGAAAAGTCCTTAACTTACATGCATAAACATTATCACATTTAAATGCATTTTACACTCTGAATAATATAGAGTGTGGGTTATTAACCCAAATAAACTTGAGTGGTGGTCCTTAAGCCCTACGAACATTTGTGTGAAGATGCAGCTTCATAGTTGTCATCAGACTCTCAAAGGGTCCTATGATCCAAGCAAAGATAAAGAACCATGAATGTGGATAATAAATGGGTCATTTAAACCAACTCACCAAATTTACTGATTTTTTTTCTCTGTCCCATTTGGATGCATTTCCTCATTGATTTTCTTTAACTTATGGCTTAGAAGACTTCAATTTCCAGGATTTTCTCACATCTGTTCTTTCATATGCTGTTGATTGATTTGGGACCACAACTGAGTAAAATAACAGGTCACAGACAGAAGAGGACTTTGATGTTCTAGCAAGATGATTTCTGTCAGGGGAGCATCACAGGCTTTAGAATGAGCACACGGAGCTCTGCTGTGGCACAAAAGGCATGTAAGAGCTATTTTATCATTTCTTTGAGTCTCAGTCTCTGATCTGTATATTGAGAAAGGGGCAGCTATTTCACAGCGTTGTCATGAGGATGACATAAGACAAACATGGAAAGAACCTACTGACCACAGTTTGTGACAGCCAATAAATAGGCCTTTCCCTCTCTTCAGTTTGAAACAGTCTACTGGACTTGGTTTGGTTTCTTTAAGTTACACCAGATGCAAGGACCCTACCCCTGTTGATATTCGTAACATTTACTTCTGGGTTGACCTTTTATTTTTAGGCCCAGAAACTTTACCTTCCACTTTCCCCATTCTTGGTCTCCTACCTCTTATTCCTGTCACCTTCTCACTTTCTGCTAATTGTGTCCCCCTTCCCAGCATCCACAGGAAGAGTCAATTCATTGTTCATCTCAGTGTTTCCAAGGACCTCAGAGAAAAAATGGTATCAAAGGGAAGAATAAATATAACATGTTTAAAGCATGACAATAAATTACTCAACTTCATCTCAAATTTTTCTCTGGGGAAAGGTTGACATGAAACGTTTGAAGAAACATGAAACAGATCCTAAAGACAGATGATTTTTCAAAGTGAAAGGCAATTTTTTTTTTCAAGCTTCAAAGCAAGGGTTCCTTTTGTCATCTGCTTGATAGGTTATTTTTGACAGGATTTAACTTATGAAATTGTTCCAATGCCCTTTAAAAGGGTCTGGACACACGAGTGTGCTAGTGAAGATGATGAATGTTAGGTCTTTATTGAAAATTTTAAAATATCCATGTGGCAAAAGCATAGTAAACACATTTGCTCTTTTGTGAATTAAAAAAAAAAAAAGTTGAGTACCTTTTATAGCACTGTGTTTACACTCAATAATCAATAATAGGATGATCTGAGGAATAAGCTAGGGAAAAATATATCTTCTGGATCAGTTTTCTTCTTAATGCGCCCCTTGCAGCTTTGATTTGTCAAACCCTTCAAAGATTTTTTTCTCTATTTTAGATATTATTCTTTATTATTTAAGAACCTTAACATATTACACCAATAAAAAGAGTGAATTGGGCTTCCCTGGTGGCGCAGTGGTTGAGAATCTGCCTGCTAATGCAGGGGACACGGATTCGAGCCCTGGTCTGGGAAGATCCCACATGCCGCGGAGCAACTGGGCCCGTGAGCCACAATTACTGAGCCTGCGCGCCTGGAGCCTGTGCTCCGCAACAAGAGAGGCCGCGATAGTGAAGAGGCCCGCGCACTGCGATGAAGAGTGGCCCCCGCTTGCCGCAACTAGAGGAAGCCCTCGCACAGAAACGAAGACCCAACACAGCCAAAAGTAAATATAAAAATAAATAAATAAATAAAATATTTCCAAAAAAAAGAGTGAATATACCTATGGAAATTACTAATAATTATTTATAGCAATAGAGAAACCTATTTTTTTTTTGTTACAGAATAGTTGCTAAATTTTCAGCATCACTTACAACTTCAAAGGAGCTTCATAAAACTGTATTAACAAGAAATTTTAGCAACTTAACTGTGATACAGGCTGAAGGATTTTTCCAGCCACATAATAAGCTACACTTTAGCTGCATAAACATTAACTAATATAGTTATTACAAAAATTTTAATAAAATAGAACTTTGAAAGTATTCAGAATTTCAAAAAAAATTTAATTTTGGAGCAACACTTTTATAACCACCATGTCAGATGACAATTATTTCTTATTCCAACAATACCTTAATTTTACACAAATTATGTTTCTGCAAAGTTGTCTTTATGTTTTATAGTTATAAATTGAATCACACAGCTACACTAGAGAAGTCTGTTGTTTTTAAGACTCCATAGTACCTCCTTTGGTAAAAGTGAATAGCTACTACCTAAATATCATTTTATGATTCTGAATTTGTATATAGCGTGGGAGAGGGGGGAGAAAAGTGGAGGGTAGGGCACTAACATTGATTGAATACTTCTTTTGGGCCAGGCATCTCATTTAATCCCCAAAACAACCTACAAATTGGATATTCTCACCTCATTTTCATAGAAGAGGAAATCGTTCAAGTCCACTTAGTTAATAATGGAAAAAACATATTGGCACTTGACAACATGATTTGAATAATTACATATGACTATATTTATCTTTACTATGAAAAATTTCAAATAATTACAAATGTCTCTTTATCACTCAGATTAAACAATTATCAAGACCGACGTGTTTGCTTCATCTCTCCCTTTTTTCTTT
This sequence comes from Balaenoptera physalus, assembly GCF_965194825.1. Lineage (NCBI taxonomy): Eukaryota > Metazoa > Chordata > Mammalia > Artiodactyla > Balaenopteridae > Balaenoptera > Balaenoptera physalus. The sequence goes on from NC_138883.1 coordinate 167,273,962, forward strand.
CACTTTTTCAATTTGCTGAGGTATTTTGAAGGAACCCACCAGATGTGACATTTTACCCCTATATATGTCAGTATCTGTCTCTAAAAAATATGGACTTTAAAAAATAACAGCAATGTCATTATCATACCTTATAAAGTAACAGTGATTCCTTGGTATCATATGAGTCAGTCCATAATTAATTTCCCTAATTGCCTTAAAAATATCTTTTTTCACTTGATTTGTTCAAGTCAAATTATGAGCATTCATTTTAACAAGATGTATGAGCAAGTTCTTGTGATTCCAGAAAAGAGAGCAATGATAAAGACATGAGGTCTTCAGTCTAAATAACTAGTGAAGGTTCTGCAAAGGATGCTGTAATATTCTTAGTTTTCTAGTCTATCAATTAAAAGAAATAATTGGCAAGATCCATAAGAGGGTTTTTTTTGTTTGTTTTTTGGTTTTTTCTCTTTAAAAAGAAGGAAAATTTACCTTCTACTAATACCATGTTATGAACTGAATGTTTCCTCTCAAAATTCCTATGTTGAAACTTAACCCCTAATGAGAGGGTATTAGGAGGTGGCGCCTCTTTTATAAGGGCACTAATCCCATTTATGAGGGCTCCACCCTCATGAACTAATCACCTCCCAAAGGCCCCACTTCCTAATAGCATTATGTTAGGGGTTAGGATTTTAAAATATGAATTTTGGAGGGACAGAAACATTCAAGACTATAGCACAGCCTGAGACCATTATTTCATTTTTCAAAAGGGCATTTAATCCACAAATGTAGAAAAGATGTCATCTCAGAAGGACAGGCCTTCCCAGGAAAGCACATTTAGTAAATCCGTAAATGCTTTTTAGAATATGGATTTGACAACTGAAAAATACTTCAAAATTAGTAATACCAAATGTTGCTCAGGAGCTCAGGGCAGGCTACCCAAAAATATGCCACAATGGCAGATTATTTTGAATTAAAGTTACTTAAAAAATGACCAATGCAAGAGGGACATTGTGACCCTCTTTTCTGTCTCCCTGAAAGCAGGAAATAAATCTCCCATAAAAAAGGTGCCCTCCCTGCATCTGGAGGTGGAAGGACACCCTTAACGCTAGAGATAGGGAATACAGGCCAAGAAGCCTATATAAACAAATCCGGTTACTTCTTTAATTTACGACCCCAAGCCCAAACTCTGTTTAAATTCTTCACTTATTGGGCACTCAAAAACTTGAATTTCTTTGTCTTGTCAATTCCTCACAAATTTATTGTTTCATTGTCTAAAAAGTATAAAAGCTGTCTGCTTTGACCACTTCCTAGGTCCTATTTCCCTGAGACCTCTGTGTGTATAAATGAAAATTTGTTTCTTTTTCTCCTGTTAATCTGTCTTGTGTCAATTTTATCATTAGTCCAGCCACAAAAACTCAAGAAGGGTAGAGGGGGAAATTTCCCCCACCCAACACACTTATACACTAAAAAAATAACATTATCCAGTATACTTAGGAGCAAAAGAGGCAGCATAATATGGTGGTTGAGCCAACAGGGTCTGAAGTCAGACAGACCTGACCATTTACTCAACCCTTCTACACCTTAGTATTTCCTCTGTCAAATGGGATAACCATAGTTCTACTCATAAGGTTCCTGTCAGTAGACATGTAATGTAGCTAATGCATTATCTGGCACATAAAATGTACAGATCTTCCTCAACTTACCACGGAGAAACGTCCCAATAAACCCCTCATGAAAGTTGAAAATGCACTTAATACACCTAATGTCCAGGGCATCATGGCTTAAACTAGCCTGCGTTAAACATGCTCAGAACACTTATGTTACCCAACAGTTGGGCAAAATCATCTAACACAAAGCCTATTTTATAATAAAGTGTTAACTATCTCATGTGATTTATTGAATACTGTACTGAAAGTGAAAAACAGAATGGTTGTCTGGGTCCAGAAGGGTTGTAAGTGTATCGGTTGTCCACCCTCGTGATCCTGTCACTGACTGGGAGGCATGGCCCCTGCCCAGCATCATGAGAGAGGACTGGACCGCATATCACTAGCCCAGGAAAAAGTCATAATTCAAAATTTAAAGTATGGTTTCTACTGAATTCGGATTGCTTTTGCACCATTGTAAAGTCAAAGAAAGCACAAAGTCAAACCATCATCAAGTTGGGGACTGTCTGTACTAAAATTCTAGCTAGTTGTTAGCTTCTAAATTTTCAGACAATTGGCCAACAACACCACAAGCTCAGCCTCTCATCTGGATTTCACAGGAACTTGGAGGGTTGACGAAGAAACTCCAGTTTTATCTCCTCAAGGCAGATGGTCGTCTTCTCTGCCTGCTGATGTGTTGAGCAGCTAGAATGAACGCTATCTGTAGGGAGAAGTGTTTGAAAGAAGTTAAGATTAAGTGTGGACAGGGTTATTTTTTTCTTGTTTGTTAAACGCTTTGGTGACTATGAAGTCTTTCTCAATACGTCTCCCAAGTTGACGTTTTAGTTCATATTTTCCCAGCTTTTTCATACTGCAATTTTAAAAATGACCAGTTGGTAAAAACAAATTCAAGTTTACACATTGAAAAACCAAGGCCCAAAATAATTAAGTATCTTGCTTACCATAATAATAGCTACCATTTCTTGAGAAAATCTTCTGAATGCTTTCTATTTTATCTTAACTCATCATTATCCTCAGAGCAGTCCTGGGAGGTTGGTGCAATTTCACATCCATTTTAAAGATGAGGAGACTGAGGCTCAGAAAGGTTAAGAAACTTGTCCAGGATCTCTTAACTGGTAGGTGGAGGTGCCAAGATCCATACTAGGCAGTCTGGCCCCAGAGTCACTGCAATATCAGCAGACGATTTTCTAAATTGAATACTCTTGTATTTAAAGAGCAGCCCGTCATCATGGGCTGGGATTAGGGTTTGATGGGGGGAGGTGGGCAGCCCTCATCTAACTCCTGTCAATGGCTACATCTCTTCTCCTTCTAGCCCCTGAGCCAGGAAGGCAAGCAGACACAGTCTCCGCCCTCTCCTCCCACCTCAAGACCCCACTGTTCCTCTTTGTTTCTTCTTTGTTGTTTCACAAAGATCTATTTGTTTGATCTTTCCATCTCTTCATTGTTTCAGTCTAAATTGAGAGACAGGGATGAGGGCAGAGGAGGAACTGAAACTAAACCCTTCAGAGGGTGAGAGATGAAAATGCCAGGGTATCTATCTGACTTGTCAACTAGATATTTCCTCAAAATGCCTTCTAATGTCATACTTTTTTTTCCTTCTTGTGTCCTTTAATCTGATTGATTGTTTGGATATCAATTGCTTGTATATCTGGGGGGAAAGGTCTGTCCATTCTGAATTCATTTTGGCCATATAAAAGCTGTGACTGTGGCCTTGCTGTACACACAAAACCCAGATTGATTGAGGACAGGGTGAAAAAGTATTCTTCCACATTGTTATCTTGCAGTCATTAGGGCTGAGAGAGGCACTTTCAGGAGAGAGAAAGAGCCAGAGAGATAGTCCAGTAGTCATTCGTTTGAACAGAAAAACTAATCTTGAGAGGCTAGAACTCAAAAGTTCCAGTTCTTTGAAAACCTTATTTTTATTCTTTTACTTGCTTTAAACAATAGCAGCATCTCTTTCAGATTAGATTTTGATGGTGCCATGTGTTTTCTTCAGAATTTCTGACAGTTATACCAGCTATGCACACCCCCCCCCCCCATTCTACCTTGTCTCGATGACTCTACAGTGTGACGCATGCTCTGGTAGTTGCAGGACGAGGAGCAGGGTCCCAAGGCCCAGCGAATGCTACGTACAAAAGAGCAAGTGCCCAGGGCTTCCCTGGTGGCGCAGTGGTTGAGAGTCTGCCTGCCAATGCAGGGGACACGGATTCGCGCCCTGGTCTGGGAAGATCCCACATGCCGCGGAGCAACTAGGCCCGTGAGCCGCAATTACTGAGTCTGCGCGTCTGGAGCCTGTGCTCCGCAACAAGGGAGGCCCGTGCACCGCGATGAAGAGTGGCCCCCGCTTGCCACAACTAGAGAGAAAGCCCTCGCACAGAAACGAAGACCCAACACAGCCATAAATAAATAAATAAACAAATACTTTAAAAAAAGAGCAAGTGCCGGAAGGAAAAGAGCGAGTTCAGAGCCTGTACGGGCAGGGGCCTGGGGCATAAAGTGTTTTGCGTGGGTGTGGTCGAGGCATGACAGGGCAGGGAGGGGCCGGGCATACTGGAAAGATGCTGAAGGGCACACCCAGCTGCATTAACATCCTTCTCGATGCCATGGGGAACTGCCATGGAGAAACAAGGAAGGACTCTCTATCCTATCCAGGGGCGTAGGTATGATCGCTGTTTTGTTTTGGGGCGTCCCCACCTCAGCATTCTGGAGAGGCGGGGCTGGAGGGGGAGCATGCAGAGATGGCTAGAGAAGACCCTGTGCAGTTATCCAGGTAAGAGGTCATTAGACCCTAAGGTGAGAGGACGGTGAGCCTGCAGCCCCGAGGGCAGATTCCACGTGGGCTTAGGAAGTGACAGACCGGGGAAGAAAGAGGTCTAGGGTCATTTGTGTGATTAAGTTTTGGTATTTAGGATTCACTCTGTTATTGCCAGTTTGGACCTACTTAGCAAATCAAAATAATAGCATGGAGAAACAAGCCTACAAAAGTCCAAGGCAATGGCTGCAGGCAACGATCCAGGACAGAGGGGTCTGGTTCTGAGGATCAGGAATCAAGGAAAACAACTAGAGCACCAGGAACAGGGACTCTGGCTTCCAAGACCAGGGGTTCCTACCAATTCTGCTGAACACTGTCTAACTCGCCCTGGACTGTTTTTAAGATGGTTGTACACCCACCAGTATAACCGCTTCACATACTCAGGCCACTGCCCAAAACTGGTCTCAGGCAAGAGCTTCTGAAAAATGAAGACAGTAGACACATGGACAAGGAAGCTAGCATCATTCAGGCTGGCATCACACATATACACAAATACACACACACACACACACACACATGCACACACACACACACGTGTGTCGTTTGAAGTTAACTGGGAGAAAACAAAGTGTGTGTAACACTTTGAACCAGATGCTGATGTTCTCACACTCGGGGGCCTTTTGATGCCCCAAGATGTTTCTTTTTCTCTCTCTGACATGTGTATGTCAGTTCTAACATGTTCTCCATCTATTCCACACAGAACGGGAAGTCTGAGACTCCTTTTACAGAAGGGAAAGACCTCAGGATAATTTTTGTCCTGGGATTGGTCCTGTTTCCTTCCTGGTCCGGTTTAATGGAGAGACAGTAAACGTCCAACTCAGATTTCTCCAGAAACTGCTCCTTTCTCACTTCAAAGCATAAGGCACTTCAACTACATTCATCAAATAAAGACATGATATATTACCTTTACACAGCCCTTTGAAAGAACAAGCTAGACTTGCTACCAACAGATAAGTGTATAAACATAATGCTAAGTAAATAAACTGATGCCAGTTGCATGATGTATCTTAAATGCAAGTATCTCCCAGACCAAAATTACTAGTGTCTCTAGGGCCATGATATAAATAACCTGTGCTTAATACTCAGCTCATGAAAAAGATGGCAAGAGTAATGAGTTTTTAATAGTTTCATAAATACTATGTCTGAAAATAGCTCACAAATATTTGGGACTCATTTATGAAATGCTAACATGTTATTTCAATAAAGGAGATGTTTCGTCACATTTTAGTGGCTGGCAAAGAGTCTGATCAATGGTGAGATTCAGGAGAAGTGTACAATTTGCATAGGCTTCGATTTAGGTAGCAGAGAATTCTCACATGTAAATCGTCTGTAGTTCTGACATCTTACTGTATTTGCATGAAATGAACCCAAAAAAGCAAAGGGCGACATATCGTGTAACATACAAGACCCCCTTAAATTCCCATTTGGTTGCACACTGTTTGTTGCTACATCTGAAGATGAAGTTGTCTTCACCACTTCCTTTTCCTTTGTTTCAAATCTGTCCTCTGAAGACAGGCTACATGTGCACCCCTGAAGGAAGGGCATATTTGCAGCCCAGGCCGCTGCAGTTGCTGTGTTAAGTGGTCAACGCTTTTTTTATCCAACTGTACTGAAGTCCTATATTCTGTGTAGGACGCAAGGAGGAAGTAATAACAAATTTTAATGTTGTGTCTTCTTTGAGGTCAATATTTGCATGGGGTAAGGTGCTTGGCAGTTATTAAAATATTTCTGTCACATAAGACATTTTAGCTCCCATAAAAATTCCTCCTTTTTTTCCCTCAGTTGATTATTGTTCCTCATTCTGATTCTAGGCAGCTGTTGTATTTACTGAAATACATAGAATCAATGTTTCAATGATTTTAGACTGTATTCATAATACAGTGGATGTTTTAAAGTAGCCCAGAGGACTTCCCTTGTGGCGCAGTCATTAAGAATCCACCTGCCAATGCAGGGGACATGGGTTCGAGCCCTTGTCCGGGAAGATCCCACGTGCCGCGGAGCAACTAAGCCCGTGCACCACAACTACTGAGCCCGCGTGCCTAGAGCCCATGCTCCGCAACAAGAGAAGCCACTGCAATGAGAAGCCCGCGCACCACAACAAAGAGTAGCCCCTGCTCGCCGCAACTAGAGAAAGCCCGCGCGCAGCAACAAAGACCCACGCCAGCCATAAATAAATAAATAAATAAATAAATAAATAAATAAATAAATAAATAAATTTAAAAAATAAATAAAGTAGCCCAGAAAGTTACTGAGATCTCCAAATTTTCAGTCTAAAACTTATTTCCTGAAAGGTCTGCCAAAAACTGCAGAGAAGACATGACAATTTTAAATGGGAGAAGAAAAAAAGAACTTTTCCTCTTTCTGTTCAAGATAAGGGCATATAATCGGTCACAGTTATTCTGGGATTTCCTTCACTCGAAACTGACAGCCCAGAAAACTCATGGCCACAGTGGAAGGGCCTTGAAATCCAGGAACCTGCTCCTCTAGTGGGTGAGAAGGGGGAGAATTAAAGAGATTTCTAACGGCAAACTGATGGCTTCTCTACACACATCTCCTAGGATCGAATGCCTGCTCATAAAGCTGGTTTCACACATAGAGAACAACATAAAGTGTTTGTAAAAAATAACTTCCTTCTTAGCCTGCTGAAGAGGTTTTTACTACTGTTCCTCAGTGGAGGCCATTGGTGGAAGCATCAGTATATCCACTCAACCAGAAACCAGTCCTCCCTTTAGTCCTGCCTCCTAGTCTCAGGTCTCTGCTGCAGTGAAAGCATCCCTTTTCTGGGCTGCATGTAGATAGTTGTTCATTCCATTTATTTGGCAGACAGCGTATGCTGACTGGTGTTATTAAATATTTGTAGGGGGCTTCCCTGGTGGCGCAGTGGTTGGGAATCTGCCTGCTAATGCAGGGGACACGGGTTCGAGCCCTGGTCTGGGAGGATCCCACATGCCGTGGGGCAACTAGGCCCGTGAGCCACAACTGCTGAGCCTGCGCGTCTGGAGCCTGTGCTCCGCAACAGGAGAGGCCGTGATAGCGAGAGGCCCGCGCACCGCGATGAAGAGTGGCCCCCGCTTGCCGCAACTAGAGGAAGCCCTCTCACAGAAACGAAGACCCAACACAGCCAAATAAATAAATAAATAAATAAATAATAATTAAAGGTGCTAATAATTAAAAAAAAAAAGATGAAACTTACAACCTTTAAAAAAAATATTTGTAGGTTCTTCTTTGCCATTTACAACAACATGGATGGACTTGGAGGGCATTATGCTTATTGAAATAAGTCAGACAGAGAAAGACAAATACTGTATGGTATCACTTATATGTGGAATCTAAAAAAATACAACGAACTAGAGAATATAACAAAAAAGAAGTAGACTCATGGATATAGAGAACAAACTAGTGGTCACCAGTGGGGAGGGGGAGGGGCAATATAGGGGTTGGGGAGGAAGAGGAACAAACTATTATGTATAAAATAAGCTACAAGGATATATTGTACAACATGGGGAATATAGCCAATATAGCCAATATTTTATAATAACTATAGAATAGTTATATAATAACTATAAATGGAGTATAACCTTTAAAAATTGTGAATCACTATATTGTACACTTGTAACTTACATAATATTGTACCTCAATAAAAATTAAAAAAAAAATATTTGCAGGTTCTTGTTCTGGCTCCATAACTGAGTTGTAAGTTTAGAGCCCAGTGGTCAAGAGTAATGGCTCTAGTCCCAACCACCTTATTCAACTTCCCTAAGTCTCAGTTTAGGCATCTGTAAAATGGGGCTCATCATAGCACTTCCTTTCAGGGTTGTGAAGATTAAATAAAATAGCACATACAGTGCTTAGTAGGGGGCCAGGAGCCTTAGACACCCTCAGCAAAGATGATCTACTATTAGAAAATGTGTTCTTTTCATAAACAACATGTTTTTACTCAATCAAGAGGCAAAATACCTATAAAATCAGATTATACCAGATAGCTAACCATCTTCCTTTTGGTGACTCAAGTTAACAGCATTTAGGAGAAGATAGCAATGTTGGCTTGAAGCTGTTTCCCCGCCCCCCCCATCTTTAAAGGGAGCAGAAAAAAAGAAGTGTGGTCTCGTTCTGAAGAAAACCAGGTCAAGCTTTGTTTCCCTTTCAGACAGTTTGTGTATAAATGCATATCATGATTCCCAGAATTCCTTTGTGACAGCTCCCTTAGTTAATGGGCAAGGAGGATTTTCTCAGGCTAGGCTTACACAGATCTGCCTCAGAAGAGAAAGCCAAATAATTCCTATTTTTTGGCCTTGTGCTTAGAAAAAAGGGACAAACTGCTTGTTTCAAAAAACTTTCTGGGACATTAAACAACAGTTGGTTTTTTTTTTTCCCCCCTTCTTTTTTAAAGGAGGGGAGATCATTTAAAAAGGAAACGACCTAGTAGGCTCTACAATTTCACTCTTTTAGGAGAAAAAATTTTTTTCTCTCATGGGCTCAGTTTTAGACATTATTCTTTCAATAAAACACATCAAAACTGGGTAATTTGCAATGCTTTAACTCAAACCAAGGGCTAATTTCCTTAAGGAGGGCTTTAGCCACTTCGGAGGCTTTTCTACCTGGGTGTGATATGCTTCTATCCATCCTGAAAAAGTGTCCACAAACACTAGCAGGTATCTGAGACTTCCTGCGGCTCGAGGCCTTTGAGTAAAGTCTATTTCTCAGTCCTCAGTGGGGCAAGTTCCTTTGTGTTGAGTCCCCATCTGGGAGGTCTGACAGCAGTCTCTGGGTTATTTTTAGCACAAATCATGCAATTCTGAGTGTCTCGCTGGATGGTCTTTTGTAGGTTAGGCCCCATTGTGTACTTTTGAATCCATTGTATGGTGGCATCTCTCCCATAACGGGTACTGTTACGAATGTGCATAGCACAGTATCTAAGACTGCCTCAGGGATCAAAACAATTCCTTGCACTCTACGTTTCCAGCCAGGCGAGGTATGATCAAGAGTGAAACCCTACTCTTTGGGCCTCTCTTTGTCCTTTTCTACAAAGAAGATCTTGGCTCGAAAGAGGGACTGGACACTCTGGCATATATAAGAAACTATGTTTCAGGGTGAGGTCTCCTAGTTGGCATTCTAGAGGTTGTAAGAATGAACGATCTTCTACTCCAGAGACTCCTGTGACTGGGATGGATTGAGATGCTTTCTGCACCACCTTGGTGTTTACCACAGAGTATACTGCGCCTGAAATCTATCAGAAAGTCAATCAGCTCATCCAAAGTCCCTGGACCTCTTCATTCGTCAGAAGATGAATGTATCCCTCTCTTTCTACCATATGAGATGCTCCTGTCTTTTATGGTTTTCCTTCCTATTTAGCCTAGGGCAATCTCTTTTCCAATGTTCCTCCTCCTTATAGGGGGTGCTTTGTTCCTTCCCCAGTGGTGGCCTCACCTCTCTTTGGGTTACTTGCCTTCTTGGAATCCAATGCCAGAAAAATGGTGTTCCATTTTGCATCTTCTTTCTTCTGTCCTTGTTCCCTGTTGTTGAACGCTTTAACAGCAACATCTACCAATTGAGAAGGGTTCATTCCAAATGTACCATCTCATTTTTGCAACTTTCTCCGGATATTTGAGGCGCTCTGAATTTACCATTCTAGTATTTTCAGGGGCCTTGGGATCTGCACCAGTATAACATCTGTAGGCCTGATAAATCCTTTCCAAAAATTCAGAGGCATCTTCATTTGGTTTTTGCTGAATTTCCTGAATTTCGTTCAAACTCTTTTGCTTTGGTTCCCCTTTTCAAAGCCCTGCCAAGATGCACTTCTGGTAGTGCTCTAATAAGGACATTCCTCCTTCACTGGGTCCCAATTTGGTTCAGCTATGGGTACTGCCAAGGGGGCTTCAGGTACACCATTTGGATCTGTTAGGTGGAGCTGGTATGCTTATTCCCTGGCCTTATCAACAACCATTCTCCTTTCATCTCCTGTAAGCATCCCATTGACAAGAATGTGCATGTCTGTCCACGAAGGCTGGTGGGTAGTAAAAATAGAAGTGAGTGTGGGGGGGGGATGAATTGGGAGACTGGGATTGACGTATATATGCTATTGATACTATGTATAAAATAGATAACTAATGAGAACCTACTGTATAGCACAGGGAACTCTATTCAATGCTCTGTGGTGACCTAAATGGGAAGGAAATCCAAAAAAGAGAGGATACATATGTATAGCTGATTCACTTTGCTGTACAGGAGGAACTAACACAACATTGTAAAGCAACTATTCCAATAAAAATTAATTTTAAAAAAATTTTTTAATTAAGAAAGTAAAAAAAGAAGTGAGCAATTCTATCGTTCGGAGAGGATCCTCCCTATAGGGGGGTTTCGATCTTTCCAATTAAGCAAGACTGAGGTGGGGAAAGGACTGCGCACCCATAGAACCCAGCCGGCTGGCTGTTTGCATTTAGGCTCCCTCTGGGATACAGCATACGGGAAATTGCCCTGCCTCGGGGATGGCTCCTGGCCCAAACCGGGTGCCCTGCCAGGTCTTAGACAGGGATACCAGACCAGGCCCCTGTGCCCCAGGAACTAACACAGGATTTTCTAGTTGATCCTTATAAGGAAGGGGAGCCAGTTCAACCACTTCCTGAGCCCCGGTGTTGGGAACTGGGGCTGGCTGGGAGTGGGAGGTGGGGAAGGGGCTTGGCCGGAGGTTGGAGCAACATAGCCTCACCCTCACTCCCTTCTTTTTCCTTCCTGTATGACAGATTTTCCCTTGGGTTCCTTTTACCATAAGGTGACAACTGTCTGACGTTTTCCCACCCTGATGTAACAGCACAAATGCTTGCACATAGAGGATTTCATCATCCTTCACAGAATAGCTGTTGAGCCATCCAAAGGCCACCATAAAACCATAAATAGCAGTTGATAATCTCTAACCATTAAAAGGATGCCTTTTGCCTTGGCATCAACCAACCGGGCTGAATTCTGGGATGCGGCTTTTGGTGATTCTAGGAACAAAGTGGAACCTTTCTCTTGTCCCTGAGAATGTCCCACTTTCAGACAAGAACGGACAGGTTTTTTTGTTACTGTTCCTTTCCTCCACTTGACATCAGTCTGTAAATGGAGAAATGGTACTAAAACAAAACAGAAAATCCTAAATAAACCCTCAAGTTTGGTCTGAGGGTTTTACATATCACAAGAACCACAAACCCAACCCCCATGCAATGTGACTCCTTGGAGAGCTATTGGATCCAGGCCAACAACACAGGAGACCGCAAACAACGTAATTAACACAGCAAGGGTGACAGTACATGGTCCACAGGGTCTCAAGATAACCCTGCCTAAACCCTTTGTGGAGATCCTAACAGGTACTGTGGCCAAGCATTGTTAAATACAAGACAAACAAAGCACAAATGGCACACAAAAATGCTAGCATCCAAATAAACAAACTGGTTCACAAATTGGGTGAAAGTCCGGCAATCATTTCCTCTCTCCAACAGGGTACCCCACTCAGATACAAAACAAATCGGTTTATTCCGGAGAATAAAAGCCCCAAATGGAGAAGAAATAAAGTTTCTGGCTGTACACACTGGAGCGACTTACCCTACTGTATGGAACCTGGCAGCTCCCAGATGTCAATTCCTTGCTCCAATTGCCAAGTACTGGGGCAGCCGGTGCCACTTCGGGTAATTTTGAAGGGAAGATCCTCCGGACAAGAGGTCCCAGTAGCTGCTAGGGCCTTACTGGAACCCAACCAGGGCAGACTGGCCACAAGCAGCAAGGCTCCTGGCTGGCTTCACCAAAATTTGTTACCAAGTCTAAGTTCATACTGCTTGCCACACGACAGGTTAATCAATCAAGAAATGAGGTGTTGGGGCGAGGAATAGCAACTTTTATCTGGAAAGCCAGCAGACGGAGAAGATGGCAAACTAATGTCCTAAACAACCATCGTCCCGAGTTAGAATTCAAGCTTCTTTTATACCGAAAGGGAGAGGGTAAGTTCCTGCTTCCGGCCAGACTCTGGAGGGAATGTGTTAGTTTCTTCCATCCTGCAGTCATTCACAGGTGGGCCTGGTCAGGATGTTTCCTGTGAGGTAAACAAAGGTATTTTAGATTAAAGCTCATTACCTGGGAGGCAGGGTTCCCAGAGATGGGCCATTATGTATAATTTAAACTTATAGGCAACATAATTTTAGTGATTAACTTGTAATAGAATACAAAGTTTCTTCACTATTGCATAAATTTATGTCCCTGGAAAATTAAACTACATATTGGAAGGATGTATAGTATCATATTTAAGGTTAGCCTTTGGTACCAAACCCATTTAGTGTATTTTCCCCATATTTAAAAAATTTATTATTTTTAAAAAATTGAGGTATAGTTGATTTACAGACCCATTTAGGTTTAACTCCTGCCTTAGCTACTTTACTTGCAGTATAAACTTGAACAAGCCACTTAACCTTTCCAAACCATCCTCACTCCTAAAATGTCTTTTTTTTTTTTTTTGTGAGTATGATACTGTGATATATAATGAAAAATATGTTTGGTTTTTGTTCAGTTCCTGGCACAGAGCTCCTAAAACCCTTGGAATTTCCTGGGATGAGAGCAACAAAGGTGTCTTTTGTAATGTTAATGAGGTGACTTTGTGACTGCACCTGAGGATGGGGGCTGGTTGCCAGGAGAAGTAACCACGTGACTGGTGACTGGAAAGTCTGACCGTTCAGTTGTGTCCCCCTCCCCGCCATGACCTCTGAGGAGGGAAGAGGGGCTGGAAGTCAAATAATTGCTGGTGGCCAATGATTTAATCAATCATGCTGATGTAATGAAGCCTCTATAAAAACCCAAATTGATGGGGTTTGGAGAGCTTCCAGATTGGTGAACATGGGGCTTCAGGGAGAGTCGTGCACCCAGAGGCCTTGGAAGCTGTGTGCCCTTTCCCCATACCTTGCCCTAAGCATCTCTACCACCGGGCTCTTCCTGAGTCATATCTTTATATAACAAACTGGTAATCTAGTGAGTAAAATGTTTCTCTGAGTTCTGTTAAGCCACTCTAACAAATTAATCAGACCAAAGAGTAGGCTGTGGGAACCTTGGATCTATAGCTGTCAGAAGCACAGGTGACACCTTGGGCTTGAGATTGGCCTCTGAAGTGAGGGGCAGTCTTGTAGGACCCCTTAAGCCACTGGATCTGACACTATCTCCACGCAGATAGTGTTGGAACTGAGTTGAATTGTGGGACACTCTCTAATAATTGCTTGGTGTGGGGTGAGAACCCCACACGTCAGAATTTGGTGTCAGAATTGTAGTGGGTATTAAAGAAGAAAATATATGCAAAGCATGTAATATAGTTCCTGGTACATAGAGGATGCTCAATAGAAAATGATACCTATTTGCTGCATGCCTAGGATATACTAGTCCCTGGGCAAGGCACTGAGGACAAAATAGACAGGGTCTCTGTTCTCATGGTGCTTATAGGCTGGGGCAACTGGTGCAGTTAACCAATGCTTGGGAAGAAGATCTTCCTCCCTTGTGTCTATCTTACACAGCACAAAACAAAATAAAATGAAATATTGGTAATTATCTGGAAAGCTGATCAAAGAAGAGGGCCAACCTTCTCTCTTTGCACACATTACACTCAGATACCTGGAAGTTACGTTTGACTCTCCCTCCCAGCTCTGCACTTTATCAGCCCCCAAGCCCAGCCTGTTCTGTCTTTAAATCCAGTTTCTTCTCCAGTGGAGTTTTATACTTTATAGCAACATCATTTTGGCCTGATTTACCAAAACACCCTCCAATCTGTTTTACCTAAGTTCTCTTATTAAAAAACATATTTATTGAACACCTGCTCTATGCAAGGTGCTAAGAAAAAATTAATAAAAGAGAGGTGCTGTGATAAAGGTTTACCTAGGAAACCAGGGTGGGGTAGGAACGCCTGGTTATATGGATGTTGAGGTCAAAAGAAATATCTGGGCTGGAAAGAACGAATTGGGAGTGGAGGAGGCTCCCTAGGAAAAGGCTGTAGGATAGGAGTTGACCTGGGGCGGGGGAGGGCAGGATAGAAGTTTAGGAGCAGGCAGCCAAGGAAACTAAGGAGATGGGGGAGCAGCCAACAATAGAGAAAGAGAAACAGAAAACGGGGAGGGGCCGGGGAAACCAAGGGAAGAGATTGTTTCCAGAGGGGGAGAGGGGTCGGAAGTTTCTGACACAACTGAGAAGTCAGGGAAAAACAGAAAAGTGTTGAGAACCTTCAGGTCATTGGTGACCACTGTGAGTGTACAGTTGTTCCTCTGTACCCCCAGGAGGGTTGGCTCCAGGACCACCACCTCCTCCCCGCTCCCCCACCCCAGGATACCAAAGTCTCTTATAGAAAATGGCGCTGTATTTGTATATAACCTACGCACATCCTGCCATATACTTTAAATCATCTCTAGATTATTTAGAATACTGAGTACAATGTAAACGCTGTGTAGATAGTTGCCGAGTGCGTGGCAAATTTAAGTTTTGCTTTTTGGAACTTTCTGCGTTTTTTTTTCACATATTTTTGATCCTCGGTTGGTCAAATCCTGTGGACACGCTGGAATCTGTGGATATGGAGGGCCAACTCTAGTTTCAAGGGAGTGGTGGGGGCAGAAGCCAGATCCTAATGGGTAGAACAGTGAGTGGGAGATGAAGAAGGGGAGAAAGCGAGTGTGGGCGACTCTTCCTTTGGAGGAAGGGAGAGAGGTGAGAATACAAACAACTCAACACCATGTGCCGAGTGATAACCAGTGATTCATAGAAGAGGCAGGACATACACCAGTTACCCTGGGGGGTCCGGAGGCTGACTGCTCAGCTGTGTAAGCTGACTCTGCCACTTGCTCTCTGTGTGACGCTGGGCAAGTTATTTTACCTTCAGTACCTCAATTCCTTCATCTGTAAAATGGGGAGAGTATTCGTGTCTTGCTCGCTGAGTTGTTGTAAAGATTAAAGTGCCTGGGGTATAGTAAGGGCTAAATATGTACTAGCCTTTATTACCTTATTTGAGATGCTATGGAAACACAGGATAAGACTTGTTCAATTCTGTTAGGTGAGCAGAGTCAGAGAAAAATTTGTAGAGGAGTCTTCGAAGCTGGATCATAAAGGGTAAGATTTTTTTTTTTTCAGGTAGAGGAAAAGAAAATCAAAAAGCATACATGAGAGTTGAGTGCAAATTAGATAAACGAAGGCAAGTAAATGTGAAATCACAGGGTGAGTTTCGTCAACAGTCACACCAGGAATTTAGAAAGATCCATTTGTAAGATTTTTTTTCTTCCAGTTCTATTGAGCTATAACTGACATGCAGCTGTATAAGTTTAGGGTGGACAGCATAATGATTTGACTTACATACATCGTGAAATGATTACCACAGTAAGTTTAGTGAGCAGCCATCAACTCATATAGATACAAAGTAAAAGAAAAAGGAAAAAAGGCTATTTCTAAGATTTAAACTTTTTTCTCTTAAAATCTTTTATTTTGAGATAATTGCAGATTCACACCCAATTGTAAGAAATAATACAGAGAGATCGTCACCCAGCTTCTTTCCCCAAGGGTACCGTCTCGCAAAACTACAATGTCACAACCAGAGAATTGACATTGGTACAACCCACCCACCTTATTCAGATTTCACCAGTTTTGCATGCACTTGTGTATGTGCATTAATTTTATGCTATTTTATCACATGTACATATTCATGTAACCATCACCACAGTCAAGATACAGAACTGTTCTATCACTATAAATGTGTCTTTTATGCTACCCTTTCTCAGATTACTCTTATGTTTGCTGCTTAGAAGAGAAAGAGGAGGATGGCAGAGGAAAATATCTTTTTCTCTTTTCCTTGGGTGAAAGAAAGGTCTGCCTTGGGAAAATTCTGAAATAATTGGGCACCTGCCTTCTTCCCTTTTGGAGGCCTTGAAATACCTTGTGTATTTGTATTTCCCCAGGAAAATCTCCTTTGCTAAGTGATAGAAGAACAGTCATTGATTAAACTAATTCATACTTAGATAGGAATGACTTAAAAGATCATTAACTCAGCCAGAAGAAACTGTACTTTTAAAAAGAGGATGCTTGCTAGCCCCAAACTATTTCTCCTGGGTATTTTTTTGCAGTCTAACAAGGTGAAATGAAGCAATTCAGATAGTGTGGGGCAAGATAATCTGGGGACAAAGATTATTATCATTTTTTAATAAATTTATTTATTTATTTATTTTTGGCTGCATTGGGTCTTCGTTGCTGTGTGCAGGCTTTCTCTAGTTGTGGCGAGCAGGGGCTACTCTTTGTTGCGGTGTGCAGGCTTCTCATTGTGGTGGCTTCTCTTGTTATGGAGGCATGGGCCTCAGTAGTTGTGGCACGTGGGCTCAGTAGTTGCAGCACACGGGCCCTAGAGTGTGCGGATTTCAGTAGTTGTGGCTCGCAGGCTTCAGTAGTTGTGGCTCGCGGGCTCTAGAGTGCAGGCTCAGTAGTTGCGGCGCACGGGCTTAGTTGCTCTGGGCATGTGGGATCTTCCAAGACCAGGGCTCGAACCCGTGTCCCCTGCATTGGCAGGAGGATGCTTTTTTTTTTTTAACATCTTTATTGGAGTATAATTGCTTTACAATGGTGTGCTAGTTTCTGCTTTATAACAAAGTGAATCAGCTATACATATACATATGGCAGGTGGATTCTTAACCACTGCACCACCAGGGAAGTCCGACAAAGATTATTAAAAAGACCAGCTTTGTCTTGAAATCTGACCTTTTGATACAATCTCATAAGCAGGTTTTTTTCAACTGATTTTTATAACTTCTTTTTTGTCTACTTCTGTACCTTCAGGTTTTCTAGAAGCTCCATATGGTTTTCTATAGTGTTTCCTGTCATGGTAGCATGGAAGAGATGGACAAGAGAAGAGGGGAATGTGTAGCAGCAGATGTAAAAATTAGGTGTTTCTAAGTCATGGATACCTGTAAAGGTAACCACACGCTATTTTAACTCCCTCTTGCTTAAGATATCAATTCTATGCTTCATTACTTGTACTTCTTGAAAAATATTGTACATATATCACAACTGCAGACAAAAAGCTGTTACCTTTAGTGAGGGAAAACTTGGCAGTAAATTTATTATTTGTGTTTTGGTTTCGATTTCTCTTTGAAAAGCAAATTGTTTGGCATCATGAGTGTCCTCGGTCTTGCCGATGGCCCTTGCATATCCGGGCCGTGTGGTGCTGGCTTTCTGGAGAATTGCTTTAAATGAATTGTGCTATTTGCCTGTGTTGGCAGAGCAGTAAGAAAGAGCCCTGTGAAATGCACCATCACATTTACTGTAAGGACGCTGTTGAAAATGGACTTCATTACATTACGTGGTGTTCTGTTTATGAGGCTCCTTAAGAGGCTGTCTTTATCGTCAGACTATAAAGAATAGTTGTGCTTCTCTTAATCATATGGTTTGGTTTGATGATATAGGCCCCATCATTGTGTTTGGTCTCTGCAAAGACTGCTAGAAAGCGTAGAATACATCTGTGGTTCAAGCTAAGCAAATCCTGTACATTTCACGTACTGGCCTAATTCCTGGCTCCATTGACATTCCTCTTCTCTAACCTCTTTCTCATGTGCTCCAAATTCATGTTCTTTTAATATGTGGTGTGTATCTTTCAAGTTACCTTAAAATTTTTTTGAGGTAGAATAGTAGTTTAAGACCATGAGAGCTGGAGTCGAAATGTCTCATTTCAAATCCTTGTTTCACCATTACTGACTGTACAACCTTGGGCAAGTTGTTTAATGGCATGAAACCTCCGTTTCCTCATCTGCGAAATGGGGATAAGAGTGTTTACTTCGTAGAATTTGGTGGATTAAAGGCGATAAACCATGAAAAATACTGAGCACAATGCCTGGCACATAGGGGGCGTTCAACAAATTCACATTGTTATTGCCATTCCATTATCTTATGTCAATAGTAAACATGATATAAACATACACATATATGAAAACATCTGATTGTAACTCTTAGGAAATTAAAATGAGTCTGCCTCCTCCATGTTTATTTGAGATTCACATGCCTTGATATTCATAACAAGAAGCCAATTTCAGGAAATAGATTTTCAAGTGTTAACAGCTCAAATCAAGACAAAAGATTATCCCCGATAATTAGCATCAGCCTCAGATGGCTATACAGAAACACAGTGCTTTTTCTATTTGTGTCTCTTACTACTCCTATGAGCTAGTGTTCTGTCTTTAGGCTGATGTATCTATATACATAGTGGTTCTAGAAATGCTAGTGAAATGCAGAAGATTATCCTATCTTGCAATTTAAATGAAGTATGGCACAGATCATTTCAGAAAGGAATTTTCCAGACAGCGAGAAATAGTTCTTAGCAACATGAAAGACCAGAAACAATGGTAGATCTAATTCTGCAAAGAGCACAGCCATGTGCTGAGTACACCATTTCATTTTTAAGAACATAGATTTAATTTCATGTGACAATCTGGCATCTTTTTCCTCTGGTCTTTTTTTCCAAATAGCCTTGTAAATATGAAAATGCAACTGAATAGGAAAAGATTAAATTCGTGAGACCCTACTTGCAGGGCACTGTGGTTATTATGAAGGCAGTAAATGAACAAAATAGATTAAGGAAAATGCCAACAATAGTTGTATGATCTAAATACATCTAACACATAACTAATGAGGATTCTATGTGCACAATAAAATGTCACCCTATATATCTAGCTTATTGTTTCCGAGACCATTTCCATCTATCATATTTATCAAAGAAATGTAATAATTCTTCAGGGTATCATAGTCATGTATGCAATATTTCCCTCTCTTTACCAAGGTAAGAAGGAGAATTTGCCTTAGGTTTTTTTTGAATACTGTCTATCAAATCTTTTGCAACAGTCCTTTATTTAAGACAGTTAAAGTTAGCACATTTACTATATAAATAAATCATATTTATTATATACAATATTTATTATATAGAATTTATAATATTATATATAATTTATTTATATAATAAATGTGCTTTATTTATATAGTAAATGTGCTATAAAAATAATTCTCAGTGACTTATACCTAAATATTTAAAGATTTTTTTGTTGCTTATAAGAAAATAATAATACATTGTAATTTACTGTGCAAAAAATGTAATAGGAAGGTTTATCTCATTCAGATTCCTACTGAATTCATTTATTGCATTACACAGCTCATTTTAGGTCTCATAGTGCTTTTAAAAAATAGAATATATATATATTTATTTTAATCATACATGATCATTGATTCTTCTTTTAAATGTCATTTGATGATACAGAATTTCATATTGTGACTTAGAAAACATAAGTTAGAGATTGGAGGTCCAATGACGTTTTTTTCCCTTCCCTTTTTTCAGTCTTCTTGTGCAGTAATTTTAAAAAAAGACACTCAGGGAGTCTTTGAGCATCTGTTCCAAATTGTCAGTCTAACACCAACCTTTATAGATGTGCTGGTTTCTGTGACGTGTGGAAGTCAGGGCCATTAATGTTCTTATAATGGCCAGCTCAGTGGTTACTACATCACCTGCGGCAGGTCTGCCTGTCCCTTTTCCCTCGTATTTCTTGTCTGTTCCTGGGAGAAGAGAAATTCTCATTCTATCAGGATGGTGCTCATCAAACTTCTGAAATGCACTTAGAAAACCATGGTCAAGGATGGTACACAGAGCAGTCACTGATGTATGTCTAAGTGTCTTTCTTTCATCCATTTATTTCCATAAGGAGTCAGTATTACTACTGCAACTTTTGGATGGTAAGACCACAGCACAGAAGGAATTAATGAATTTCTAAAGTAGCAGGGGAGTTGAAAACAGAAATAAAATATCCAAAATCTTAATCATCTGTTTTAAATGTTACGTATTTTGACTTTCAGATAATTCGGTGAAGAATTCTGTCTTGATTTAGCAAGACTGATTTTTTTTCTTTGCAATTTGTCTAAATTGCACTGAGATGCATCTATGAGAAAGAAACAGATTTCTGTGGGGTATCCATTATTGCCTAATACTTTACATGCGCTAATTCAATTTAGTCCTTATGTGGCAAATGTTTTTGTCCCCTATGTGGCAAATATTTTTGTCCCCATTTTATAGATTAAAAACAAAATCTTTGAATCTGTATTCAAAGAGATTCAAAGAGATCTAGGATGAATCGCAGCCTTCTGGGTTAGATTTAGGATCACCAGCCCAAAGTGGGGAGGAAACCATTGTTAAGTGTTGTAGAATATTTTCAAATTTCACTCTAAATTTTTTGTACTTACTGGTGGTTTTTATGGTTTTAAAAAAAAGCACTGTGTAATGAAAAAGAGTGAAAAGGATTCTCTTGCTCTGGAGCATGCAGCCGGCTCATTTTCCTGGAGCATCAACTATTCAAAGATTTGGAGACAAATACAGTTTTTATTTTCTTTTATTTTATTGAGGTAACATTGATTTATTACATTATATAAGTTTCATGTGTCCAACGTTACATTTCTACTTCTGTATACACTACAGCGTGCTCACCACCCAAAGTTCAGTTTCTATCCGTCACCGTACAGTTGACCCCTTTTACCCATTTCGTACTCCACCTCTGCCCCTCCCCCTATGGTAACCACTGACTACTCTGCCCTCTGTATCTATGTTAGTTTGGATTTGTTCATTTATTTATTATTTTTTTATATTCCGCATATGAGCAAAATCACATGGTATTTGTCTTTCTTTGCCTGACTTATTTCACTTAGCATAATACCTTTAAGGTCCATCCATGTTGTCACACATGGCTGGATTTCATCTGCAATATACTGTTTTCATATTAAAATAATCTCTGATATGTTACAGAGTTAACACAAAATTCACTAATGTTGGTATAACATTTTAAAATAAAACAAAAAACTTCGAAGACCTTCCTGAGAGCTGTAAGGATGTTCCAAACTTCCAGGGGGCAGAGTTTGACTCCCCTCTGTTGTGAGAGCACTTGATGAAAAGTTGGAGAAAACCTGAAATACTGTCTTTAATTATTGCAATTGTTCCCCGGGTTTTGCCAAGTCACTTTGTGGTAGGCTTTCAAAGTGGATGAGAATTCACTTCTTAGAAAAATCAACTTCGGAAAATGAATCACTCTCCCTGGGAGGATGGCAGATCCAATATGTGAAAAAAAATATGATATTTAGGGAAAAAAAGGAAACTTCTTTTAGCAATTGCTTAATGTAATCAAGCTTCTATAGATCAAAGCCAGTTAGCAGGGGGGTTGATGTTAGCAATGAGAATAAGAAACGTCTTGGATCTGCATGCCTACTAGCAGAAACGCCAGAACCCTGATACTCCCCTGGTCTTTGGTTCTGGTGCCCCTGAGAGCTCATGAAATTTTTTGATGGTCACTTAAAATGTCTTGGAATGAGGACAGACAGGGCTCTCCTCAGCCCCCTGTGTTCTTAATCTACCTCTCCTCATCGCTGGGCTGATCCTGGTGTTTGCCTTTGAGCCTCTCCAGTCTCCCGACCTTGACCTTGATGTTACTTCTCAGTGGGAGACAGTGTCCTCCAGGGCCCATGCACCCATTGCTCCCAGCACTTCCTGTAGCATTGCTCTCAAGGCACCTCATTGCTCATTTAACTGCCATCTTCTCTGCCAGACTGTAAGCTCTATGAAGGCAGGGTCTGTTGCTGCCTTTCTCTCCCCCCTAAAAGAGGTGCTTAAAAATATTTGACGAACGAACGAAGGAGTGGATCCTCCCACTGCTTCCTCAGAAGTCAGGAGGGCTCTCTTCCCAACAGAGTTACAGTTTTTCACCGGCTCCTAGAAAATCACTATCCCCCTTCCCACCTCAAGGAACCGCGGTCAAGTTCCCGTGCGTCTAGGTTAGAGGATGTTGGAGAGACACCGAACAGTCCCTTCTGCCAAAAATTAACCAGCGCTGTTAGTCAGGGTCCAGACACTCGGGCTCTTCCCTTTGGGCAGAAGGTCGCTCATCCACAGCCAACAATATAAAATTAGAGTTGGCTGCTGTCCACCCTCTTTATCTGATGGTGTTATTCCAAGGGCTGACCCATCAATCTCAACATGTGGCGGTAAAAATCATGGTTCTGAAGCCAGACTGCTGAGGTTGAAAATCAGCTCCATCACTTCTGGAGGTATGACTTTGCGCAAATTACTTCACCTTGATAAACCTCAGTTCCCTCATCTGTGAATTGGGGCTAAGACTGGCCTACCTCACATAGTCCTCATAAGGATTTAAGGAGATAAACCTTGAAAAGTATTTAGCACAGTGCCTGACACATAGTATGTCCTGTATATCTGAATACAAACATTCCAGTACTATTATTTTACTACAGCTAGCAGGAGGCCCTCATGTGCTGGACCTTCCTGAATGTGTGGCCCGTCTAGGTTAGGCCCCTAAGTTGTTTACCTACACGTGTACACACGTATACATGCATGTGCACACACCAGTTAATGAACTCAGTTGAGGAGCTAGAGTGCTTATTCTGGAAAATGGCTTAATTGAATTAAGGGAAGCAAAAGCATGCTTGTATTATGAGTCTATGACCTAACCAGAAAAAAAAGAAATCGTAAACTATTTCAAGAAAAAGCAATCTCTTCGGCTTCTGGCCCATGGAACTGCAGCAACCTCTGTCACTGTGGACATTACTCTCTGCTCTGGCGTTCCTTCTTCGCTGCTGTGGGACGCTGGACCTGGGAACACATTTTTAACTGAATCAAATACACATCAGGGTCCCCAAGAAGTGAAAACACAGTCAGTGTCTTCCAGAGCGACATGGGCTTCTGGGTATTCATCTCTGGAGGCCAAAATACCCAAAGCTCAAGGATGAAAGATCTGTTCCATCTGGACAGGGACTTAAGGAATCCCTCCAGAAGCATATGGGCTATTCTCAGTGGGCACAGCAGCCTGGCCAACATCACAGGGAGACCAGGAAAGGGCCCTTTGTCCACTGCCCAGCCTCCCAGTGAGATGGGTCTCCTGTTTGCAAGCTCATGAATATCAATGAGCTCAAACCACATGCGAAGGAGTCAGAACATATTGCAACGGCCAAATTGCAAGTTGGCTCTTAAAACTTGGCCAAAGGAGCATATGATTCAAACACTGGGGCTGAGGCTGGCACTGTGCCTGAGCCCAAAGGAGGAATGGAAGAAACCTTGGCTCAAACCCCTTGAGGATCAAGAGGAAAGACTGGAGCAGGAGTGCAGAAGCTTCCATTACTGCCATTGTCAACTCGGCTGACCAGTCATCTGGAAGTCAAAGTGGACGGTGTGCTTCACCAAACAGAGTACACGAGAAAAGAGCCCAATGCCCCGGAATATGGAAGCTGCAAGCTGACTTGGCATCAATAAGAACATCATGAACACTGAAAAGCAATAATATTCTTTCATTCAATACATAATTCCCAGGCATTCACTATAGGTCAGGCTCCGTGCTAGGCACTGGGAATACGAAGGAAAAGAGGAAACAGTTCCTGATCTCAAGGGGTATATAGTGACAGAGGGTGTGTGTGTGTGTGTGTGTGTGTGTGTGTGTGTGTGTGTGGTGGAGAGGCAGCTAAGGGAGTGAAAGAACAAACAAAACCGAATTTCAGTGTGGCATGTCGTTGCACATCTCAGAAGTTTGTCCCTTTACATTGCCAGGGAGTGATCTATAATTTGTTCTTCTATTCATCTGTTGATGACGTGTGGTGTGTTTCCAGTTTTGGACTATTATGGAGAAAGCTGTTATGAATATTCGTGTCTTCACGTGGATGTCGATTTTCATTTTGCTTGGTGAATATGTAGAAGTGGATTGCAGGTCATATGGTAAATGTATATTTAACTTCATGAGAAATTGACAAAGGATTCTCCAAAGTGGCTGTACCATTTTGCATTCCTATCAGCTGTGTATGAGGGTCTTAGTTGCTTCACATCTTTGTCCACATTTGGTATTGCCCATCCAAAAAAATTCTAGTCATTATGGAGGGTATAGAGTGGTAGCCCATTGTGGTTTTATTTGCATTTCCCTTATGATTGATGATGTTGAGCGTTTTTTTCCCCCATGTGCTTATTTGCCACTAGTATATCTTTTTCGGTGAAGTGTCTGTTCACATCTTTTGCCCATTTCAAAAATCAGGTTGTCCTATTATTGTTTTGTGAATTCTTTACAAATTCTGATCAACTTAGTTCCAAGTTATAGTTGCTTTTTGGTAGATTCCTTAGAATTTTCTACATATGCAACCACATAGCCAGTGGATAATGACATCTTCATTTCTTCTTTTCCAAATAGTGTGGCTTTTATTTTGGTTTCTTGCTTTATAACATTGACTAGGAACTCCTGTTGAATAGAAATGGCAAAAGAGGAATTCTTGCCTTCTTCCCAAACTTAGGGGAAAATAATTCAGTTAAAAATTTTTAAGTATGGTGTTAGCTGTAGGTTTTTGGTGGACTTACTCTATCAGATTGAGAAAATTTCCTCTATTTCTAGCTTGCTGAGAGTTTGACTTTTTAATCATGATTGGGTGTTAAAAATGTGAAATGTTATTCTGCATCTATTGAGCTGATCATACAGCTTCTTTAGTCTGTTAATTTGGTGGATTACATTTATTAATTTTTGCATGTTGAATGAATCTCACATTCCTGAGATAAACCCCACTTGGTCATGATGTGTTCCTTTTTTATATACAGCTGGATTTGATTTACTAAAATGTTGTTAATGATTTTGTGTCTGTGTTCATAAGGAGTATTGGCCTGTAGTTTTCTATCCTTTTAATTTCCTTTTTTAGTGTTGGTATTAGGGTAATACTAGCTCCATAGAATAAATAGCAAAGTCTTCTCTGCTCTAATTTTTTGTGTAGGATTGGTTTTATTCCTCCATTAAATATTTGGTAGAATTTACCAGTAAAGCCATCTGGACTTAAGGGTTTTCTTTGTAGGAAGATTTATAACCACAACTTCAATTTTTTAAATATAAATTGGGGTATTTAAATTATTTCTTCTTGAGTGAGCTTTAGTTCTGATTTTCCAGGAATTTTTTCTGTTTTATCTAATTTGATGAGTTTATTGGCTTAAAGTTATTCATAATATTCCCTTATTATCATTTTAGTGTATGTAGAATTGTTCACTCTTGATATTGGTAATTGTGCTCTGTATACTTTTATTATTCAGCCTGGCTAGAGATTTACCAATTTTATTTTCAAAAGATCAGCTTTCGCTTTCATTGGTTTTCCCTATTGTTTGTTCATTTATTATTTTATTGATTTCTGGTTATTTCTTTCCTTTCACTTTGGGTTAAGTTGCTCTTCTTTTTCTAGTTTCTTAAGGTGGAAGCTTAGATTTTTGATTTTGAAGTTTTCTTCTTTCCAATGTAAGCGCTGAAAGTAACAAATTCCCCTTATAGCACTGATTTAGATGCATACCACAGTTTTAATACATGCTGCTTTTGTTTTCATTCAGTTCAACATATTTTCTAATTTCACTTGTGATTTTCTTTTGACCTATGTGTTATTTAGAAATATGTTGTTTAATTTCCAAACATAGGAGTGTTTCCAGATATCTTTCTATTATTGATTTCTTTTTTTTAAAAACACCTTTATTGGAGTATAATTACTTTACAATGGTGTGTTAGTTTCTGCTGTATAACAGTGAATCAGCTATACATATACATATATCCCCATATCCCCTCCCTCTTGCGTCTCCCTCCCACCCTCCCTATCCCACTCCTCTAGGTGGTCACAAAGCACTGAGCTGATCACCCTGTGCTATGCAGCTGTATTATTGATTTCTAATTAATTTCATTGTGGTCAAAGAATACGGCATAAATTATTTCAATCCTTTAAAATTTATTGGAGCCTTGTTTCATGGCCCCTAATATGGTCTATCTTAGTAAGTGTTCCATGTACACTTGAAAATAATTTTATTCTGCTGTTGTTAGATGGAATGTTTTATAAATGGCAATTAATTTAATTTGGTTGATATGTTATTCAAGTTGTTTGTATCTTTACTGATTTTTTTGCCCACATATTTTAATAATTATCGAGAGAGGAGCATTGAAATCTACAATAATAATTTTGTCTATTTCTTCTTCTACTTCTATCAGTTTACTTCATGTATTTTGAAGCCCTGTCAGCATTGTTGTCTTCTTTTTTTTAAAGTCCTTCAATCAGTTATTTATTTATTTATTTATTTTTGGCTGTGTTGGGTCTTCGTTTCTGTGCGAGGGCTTTCTCTAGTTGCGGCAAGCGGGGGCCACTCCTCATCGCGGTGCGCGGGCCTCTCACTATCGCGGCCTCTCTTGTTGCGGAGCACAGGCTCCAGACGCGCAGGCTCAGTAGTTGTGGCTCACGGGCCCAGTTGCTCCGCGGCATGTGGGATCTTCCCAGACCAGGGCTCGAACCCGTGTCCCCTGCGTTGGCAGGCAGATTCTCAACCACTGCGCCACCAGGGAAGCCCAGCATTGTTGTCTTCTTGATGAATTAATCCCTTTATTATTATGATCCCTTGATCTAAAATCTATTTTGTCTAATACTAATAGTCAATTCCCTTTCTTTTGCATAGAGCTTGTGTGGCATATATTTATCTTTTTACTCTTTTTTAATAAACTTTTTAGATAACTTAAAAATTACCCTTTTGTTTTTAACCTGCTTATGTCTTTATATTTAAAGTCAGTCTCTTACAGACAGCATATAGTTGAGTATTGCTTTTCCTTATCCAATCTGACAATCTCTGTCTTTTAATGGAGTGCTTTTTAAAAAAATTGCATTATACTTGATATATAATATTGTATTCGTTTTAGGTGTACAACATAATGATTTGAT
Source organism: Balaenoptera physalus (assembly GCF_965194825.1). Classification (NCBI taxonomy): domain Eukaryota; kingdom Metazoa; phylum Chordata; class Mammalia; order Artiodactyla; family Balaenopteridae; genus Balaenoptera; species Balaenoptera physalus. Next base: position 167,301,169 of record NC_138883.1, read on the forward strand.
CTATGTAATAATGGAGTGTTTAGACAGTTTACATTCAATGTAATTATTGATGTGACTGGGTTTAAATTTACCATTTGGGCACTTGTTTTCAATGGGTCCCAATCTATTCTTTGTTCTCTTTTTCCTTCATTTCTATTCATTTGTAGTAATCTAATCTTTTCATGATTCCATTTTATCACCACTATTGGCTGACTAGCTATACCTCCTTTAAACATTTTTTTAGTGGTTGCTCTAGGGTTATTCGACTGATCATAAATAATCATAGTCTACCTTTAAATAATATTTTATCATTTCATGTGACATGTAAGAACCTTACAACAGGATACTTCTATTTTCCTCCTCTTGTCCTCTGTATTTGTTGTCACACATTTTGCTTCTACATATGTTATAAACCTCACACACTTTATTATGTTTGCTTTAAATAGTCAAATATCTTTTAAAGACATTAAGTAGGTGAAAGAACGCTTTTGTATTTACCATTTTTACCATTTACCACATATTTACCACTTCTGGCATTATTTATTCCTTTATGTGGATTAAAATTTCCAACTGTTATCATTTTCCTTCTGCCTGAAGAGTTCCTTTAACATTCCTGCAGTTCTGCTAGTCACAAATTTTTTGTTTTACCAGGAATGTTTATCTTTCACCTTCATTTTTTTCTTTTTCTTCCTTTGTACAGTATGATTACATTTATAACGTTGGAACATGCGCGTTTAAAAATGCCTAGAGCGCTTGCTTCGGCAGCACATGGACTAAAATTGGAACCACACAGAGAAGACTGGCATGGTCCCCGCACAAGGATGACGCATAAATCCAGAAGCATTCCACTTGTTTGCACTTAATGCACTGAACTATACATTGAAAAATGGTTGGGCTTTCCTGGTGGCGCAGTGGTTGAGAGTCTGCCTGCTAATGCAGAGGACACGGGTTCGAGCCCTGGTCTGGGAAGATCCCACATGCCGCGGAGCAACTAGGCCCGTGAGCCACAATTACCGAGCCTGCGCGTCTGGAGCCTGTGCTCCTCATCAAGAGAGGCCGCGATAGTGAGAGGCCCGCGCACCGCGATGAGGAGTGGCCCCCGCTTGCCACAACTAGAGAAAGCCCTCGCACAGAAACGAAGACCCAACACAGCCATAAATAAATAAATAAATAAATAAAAATTAAAATGGAGATTTCTTTTTAAAAAAAATGGTTAACACAGTAAATTTTATGCTATGTATATTTTGCCACAATAAAAAAATGCATAGAAATGGATCTAGAAATATACATGCAAAATTGTTAACATTGACCCACTCCTGGGAAGAGGAGTTTGAGGTGGAAGGCTACTTTCAGGGGTTTTTTCCTTCAATTTTTAAACTTTTTATTTGGAAACTATTTCAAGCATGGAAAGGTTGCATGAGCAAGGGTATTAGCAAGAATACTGCTTACCCAGATTCACCTGCTATTAACATTTCATCCGTTTGCTTCATCATTCTGTCTCTCATATACAGGTGGCCTTCCATATTCATGGGTTCCACATCCTCAATCAACCTCAGACCGAAAATACAGTAAGTCCCCTACATACCAGTGAGTGCTGTTGGGAGAGCGCGTTCGTAAGTCCAATTTGTTCATTAAGTCCAACAAAGTTAGCCTAGGTACCCAACTAACATCATTGGCTATATAGTACTGTACTGTAATAGGTTTTTAATATGTTCCACACAAATAATACATAAAAAACAAACAAACACAAAAAATAAAGAAAACATGTTTAATCTTACAGTACAGTCCCTTGAAAAGGACAGTAGTCCAGCACAACAGCTGGCACACAGGGGCTGGCATCGAGTGAACAGGCAAGAAGAGTTACTGACTGGAGGAGGGAGAGGAGGTGGGACGCGGTAGAGCTGAAGGATCGTCAGCAACAGGAGATGGAGGGCAAGCTGCACAACAACTTGTAGAGGATGCACGCACATGACAATGTATGCCAGACACATGAACTAACTAAACGTGATTGGACGTGTGAAAGCACATTCGCATCTTTGAAAGTTCGCAGCTTGAAGAAGGTTCATATGTAGGGGTATGTAGGGGACTTACTGTATTTGGAAAAAATTTCCAGAGATTTCCAAAAGTCAAAACTTGAATGTGTGGCGTGCTGCCAATTATTTACAGAGCATTATATTGCATTGGGTATTATAAATAACCTAGAGATGATTTAAAGTATGTGGGAGGATGTGTCTAGGTTATATGCAAATACTATACCCTTTTATATAAGAGACTTGAACATTTGTAGATTTTGGTATCCATGGGGCTCCTGGAACAAAACCCTCATGGATACCAAGGGATACTGAGGGATACACTTTATATCCATGCAAATATTTTGCCCCTCATCAAAATTTCCTTCTGGATTCAGCATCCATTGATGATTTCTGCTGAACTGATCCTTTCTATGATGGTTGCAAAATGGTTATTTTCCAATTCTAGCACTCCCTCTCCATTTACCATTTGGCACTTGGTATTCCATTTTAAGCAGGAACCCTCCCTATTTGTCTCAGTTATTTCTATATTTATTATAGGTATGCACTCATTATACCTATTTTTTCAATGATTTATAATTCACTACTGTATATAATTATTTTCATGCTCAAGTTGCACCTGATATGGCCAGTGGAGCCCCTACAAGCTGGCTCCTGTGATATGTGATACCCCTCTCCCCATCATGGTGAGCACCTCCTTAATATCTGGTATAAAAAGAGTTTCCAGGCTTTTCTTGTACCTGCCTGCCCCAGCCTTGAATTCAGCCATTTCTATGAAGAGTCTTGGTTCCTAAGGAAAGATGTTAGAAACCAAGATCTTGGGGTGACATATGCTCATTGCTCCTGGAAGTCTTTCCTTCTTGCACCTTTCAGTTGAGTGAACTAGAAACTCAATGTATATTTATACATATACATACATACACATGCACACACATGTATATATGTATACATACACATGTGTATAAATATGCACATATATTTTAACTGTCCCCTCAATTAAGTGAGCTAGAAAATCAATGGATAGCATATGCATAAATACAGGTACATATGTATACACATGTGTACACATACATATATAAATAGACATACATGCAAATATACATAGACATATACGTGTATGCATAAATACATGTACATATTTTAGAAATCATGCATTCATAGCAATAATTTCTATTTCCATCCAGCCCCACAGGGTTTATCCTTGCTTTTTTCTATTCCATACTGGCATGAGGTTTTTGGGTTTTTTTTTTCAGTGAGAACTTTGAATCCCCAAAACAATACATTTACTTATTTGCTCACTTGCATAAAACATCTAGAATCATTTCAGAATTGCTTCATTATTGCCTCGACACAAACCAAACCTACTGAAAAGAGTTCAGGATTTGTTTGTAATTTCCTCCGTGCCCCATTACTCTGCCACAAACTGAGGGCATATAGTCCAATACTGTGTTCAGACCTTGCTCAGATTAGTTCTTTCTTTTTCTGTTTTCCTTCTGTGTAGCTATACAACTCATTTGAAATCTAACTGGTCTGATTTGTTTCAGTTTGCTCTCTATTTTATTTTCCCCATCCCATCCTTACTAATTTAATTTCTGAATATGTAGAAGGTTATATCTCCAAAAGAAAAACTGTACAGAAAGGTATATTCATATAAATGCCACTCCCTCCTCAACCCCTATTTCCATATCCCCTTATATGTAACCAACTTGGTGGTTTTCTGGTTTATCCTTCCTGGGTTTCATTTTGTAAAGGTAAATAGATAGTCACAGATTTTATTTTTTCTGCTACTATATATGCTCTTTTATAAAACAGCTTTACTGAGGCATAATTTACATGGTATAAAATTCACCCATTTTAAGTGGCAACTAGACAGGTTATAGTAAATTTATACAGTTGTGCAACCATCACCACAATCCAGTGTTAGAACAGTGCCATCATCCCATTAGCTTCTCATGTCTGTTTGCAGATGATCCCCACTCCCATCTCAGCCCCAAGGTAACCACTGATCTGCATTCTGTCTCTATAGTTTTACCCCTTCTATAAATTTCTCATCAATGGAATTATACAATACGTAGTCTTATGTGTCTGGTTTCTTTCACTAGCATCATGTTTTTGAGGTTCATTTATGTTGTTGACTGTATCCACAGTTCTCTCCTTTTTATTGGTGCATTGTATGGCTGTACCACAGTGTGTTTATCCATTCAGCAGCTGATGGGCTTTTGAAGTGTTTCCAGCTTTTTGCTTATCATGCATAATGCTGCTATGAACATTGGTGTGGAAGTCTTGGACAGACATATGTTTCTATTTCTCTTGGGCAGATACCTAGGAGTGAAATTGCTGGATCATATGGTAAGTGTATGTTTAACTTAAGAAACTGACAAACTGTTTTCCAAAGTGCCTGTATCATTTTAAATTCCCATCAGCGATGTATTTATATTTGTTATATTAATTGTAAGCAAATGTATTCTCATAAAGTTGCTGAAAGCTCTTATCTTAGGTGGGCCAGTTATTGGCCTTGTAATCGTGCTCATTTTTTACTTACACAGCCCTTTTCTTCATAGGTAGTTCAAAAAGTAAGTCAGATAAACACAGCATCATAAATCATCTATAGTTCAATGTAAATAAAAGGGTAAGTCAGATGATTCCTTCTTGAATTATAATGAATTTGGGATGGATGCAACAACAACAAAAAAAAAAAAGAAAGAAAAAGGAAAATTGTTTCCTTTCTCTTAATAGGGAATGGAAAGATATAGATTGGGGGTCCCCAACCCCTGGGCCATGGACTGGTAGCGGTCCGTGGCCTGTTAGGAAATAGGCCGCACAGCAGGAGGTGAGCAGGAGGTGAGCAAGCAAAGCTTCGTCTGTATTAACAGCCGCTCCCCATCGCTCGCATTACCACCTGAGCTCCGCCTCCTGTCAGGTCAGCGGTAGCATTAGATTCTCAAGGGGGAAGAACCCTTCTGTGAACTGTGCATGTGAGGGATCTAGGTCGCGTGCTCCTTATGAGAATCTAATGCCTGATGATCTGAGGGGGAGATGAGGCGGTGATGCTGGCACTGGGGAGCGGCTGCAAATACAGATTATCATTAGCAGAGAGGTTTGACTGCAGAGACCATAATAAATCAATTGCATGCAGACTCGTATCAAAACCCTATCGGTGAGTGGCAAGTGAAAACAAGTTCAGGGCTCCCACTGATTCTGCATTATGGTGAGTTGTATAATTATTTCATTATATATTACAATGTAATAATAATAGAAATAAAGTGCACAATAAACATAATGTGCTTGAATCATCCCCAAACCATCCCCCTCGCCCCCGCCCGCTGGTCCGTGGAAAAATCGTCTTCCACGAAAACGGTCCCTGGTGCCTAAAAGGTTGGGGACCACTGATACAGTTAACATGATTAGGGGAAGGACTTTCTAGCCTCAGTCTTTAAAAATAAAGGTCGATTGCACCAGAAACCTGAATTTACGTTCTTTCTGATAATAGGGCAGAAAGTGAGGTTAGCTTATTGATGAAAGTACCTCTTTTAAATGATAGACACTTGGGATATTGACTATAGTTAGGATAGGGTCATTAACTTCAAATTTTGAGAAGTCAGAAGAGACTTCAAGAATCTAAAGATTTTAAAAAGGAGATCTAAAGATTTTAATATAGTTCCCAAGTTGTTATTTTTATTTTGGAAAGAGGGTATGGTCGTTGCAAAGAGGTGATCCTAGAAATGAAAACCACAACTGCTTCATTCAGCACTTCCGTTGAGTTGGATAAATGCCAGCTCTTCTTGCAACACCTTAAAACACAACTGGACCAGAACACAACGCCCTTTTGATGCCTTAGAACATGGCTAGATAAAACTGCAGCCTCTTGCAAACCAAAACGTACTTTGTGGCAGCCCCCGTGTAGGGTGTCATCCGCATGGCACATTGGGAATGCCACAGGCTTCAAGTTACACCCCAGGAAAAACCATGTCAGTTAACAGACTACTTAGTTAATTTTAAAGTTAACTTCAGCTAGATTTTAAAATAATCGAAGGTCGCCTTTAAAAAAATCTCTTCCCATCCCTTTCCAAAGATTTCCTCTCTGCTTTTGATACTCCTCATCTTTTTTGTCCCACACCAAGTGCCGAGGCATATGTTGTTTTGTTGGGCTTGAATGTAGCCCCACTCTTACAAAATGTTCACTTAAAATGATTAAACCTGTATCCTGTGTTTCAGGGAAGTGAGGGAATATTTGGGCAGTAAAGGGGGTTTCCTGGGATGGGGGAGGACTCCAGCTCAGATAGAATCACTGTTGTGCTTTCATTACAGGTTTCCCACCATTTTTCAATGGTCTCTCCTCAGGTTTATGGGAAAGACTGATTATATGGTGTGTGGAATCTAGCTGACAGCAATGCTCTTATTCCTTGTGACTTACTCTTTTCCCTTTCAAACTCCTACTTGGTGCCCCTGCCTAAAGTGATGTTATATAAGTTACAGGTGTACAATATAGTAATTCACAATTTTGAAAGGTTTTACTCCATTTGTAGTTATTATAAAATATTTGCTGTATTCCCCATGATATACAATATATCCTTGTAGCTTATTTTATACCTAATAGTTTGTACCTCTTAATCCCCTACCCCTATATTACCCCTCAAAATTTCACTTTCCCCACTGGTAACCACCAGTTTGTTCTCTATATCTGTAAGTCTGCTTCTTTTTTGTTATATTCACCAGTTTGTTGTATTTTTTAGATTCCACATATAAGTGATATCATACAGTATTTGTCTTTCTCTGACATTCACTTATCATAATGCCCTCCAAGTCCATCCATGTTGCTGCAAATAGCAAAATTTCATTCTTTTTTATGGCTGAGTAGTATTTCATTGTATATGTATACATATATACAGATGTATACCACATCTGTATATCTTCTTTATCCATTCACCTGTTGATGGACACTTAAGTTGAGTCCATATCCTGGCAATTTTAAATAATGCTGCTATGAACATTGGGGTGCATATTTCTTTTCAAATTAGTGTTTTTTTCAGATATATACCCAGGAGTGGAATTGCTGGGTCATCTAGTATTTCTTTCTTAAAAGCAGAGTTGGGAAAATACTGGCCCTCAGGTTCTACCTCAGGTATCTGCTCTGAATATGGTCTCCAGGATTACTTCTTCATTTATGCTCTAGTTATAAAAACATTTCGTTGTTTAATGGCAACATATTAAAAAGTCACTGTTTGCTGTTACTCTTTACAAGATTCTCTCTCTCTTGCTTTTCCATATGTTTGTATTTTTTTCTGTATCTCTGTTTCTATTTGGTCTTCCCTCTTTTTCTCTTCTTTTTTTTTTTTTTTAATGGCCATAGACTATTTTTCTTTTTCTATTTCTATTCTTCTTTTCTCTCTGGGTCTTTTAATTAGTCCACAATATAGAACCAATGCATTCATTTCTATCATTTGTTGTTTTTATTGAATAGAATGTTTTATTCTCTTCTTAATTTAAACAGTATGTGAATAGTATGTGTTCCCTTTCAAATAAAAAATAACATATATTTTACTTATGAGTCCTTTGATGGATATTTTGGCAACTGCCAATTGCCTTTGAGAAAGAAAAGTAATTTTCCTACATCCATCTTAAACACTCTTAGTTCAGCATGAGAGAACCCTACCCAGTGATAAACTAATAGAAGTAACAAATCAAATTTAAAAAACAGGCTTCAGGAAGCTGGAACAGCAATGTGCTATCAACATGAGCCATTGTTACCAAAAATTGAAAGACAAAATCTGGAGATACGGTAATAACCAAACATATGTACAGCACTAAGGTTTGAACTGGCCAATGACATTTAATCTAACTTCTTGGGTAATCTGGCTCCCTGACCTGTGTGCTGTTTTTGAACTAAACAGCAAGAGAGGATGGCTAAGTGCTAAAATGCGTGCTGCATGTGTGTTTGAATCAGGGAGAGCTGCTCCCAGCTGGATGACACTAGAAGTGTGAGCCTGGCAGAGAGCACGATACACTCGCAGATGCTCCATGAACAGCCAAAGTGGTGCCCATTGTTTAGACAAGGATGCTTATTTTTACAGCTTAACACATATGCCAAGCTTTGACTCTTCAAGATCAGACAGTAGTATTTCATTTTGATGGGACCTTAGTAGCATACTCTGTGTACTCTCAGAATCACAGTTTAGAAACTAGAAACGTCCAGAAGGGAAGCTATAAAATTATTACCATCTTATAAAACAAGGCCTACAGGAAATAGAAACGTCCCTGGAATCAATCAACCAACAGAGATAAATCAGAAAACTTCTTGAGGATGGAGATCAGGGCATGTTCCTTTTTGGATCTCTCCAAGTGTCTTATTTTGCATGTAGTACAATTATAAGAACAATAATCTCTATGGAGATACTCGGGTATTAGGTGTTGGGGCCTGTCTTAGTCCATCCAGGATGCCAAAACAAAAATACCACATGTTAGGTGACTCATAAACAACCGAAATTTATTTCTCACAGTTCTGGAGGCTGGAAGTCCTAGATCAGGGTGCCAGTAAGGTTGAGTGAGGGCCCTTTTCCAGGTTGCAAATTTCTTGTTGTGTCCTCACATGGTGGAAAGGGTTAGGGAGCTCTCTGGTGTCTCTTTTTTTATAAGAGCACTAATGTTGTTGATGAGGGCTCCACTCTCCTGACCTTCCAAGAACCCCACCTCCTAATATCATCACATTGGGCATTAGGATTTCAACACATGAATTTTTGGCAGGGACACAAACATTCAGACCACAGTAGGGCCTAAGAATGCTATCTCCTCCAGCCTCTGGCAGATGCACTCAATTAAGACCTATCTTATGGGGACCAATAGGCACACTTTTAAAAAATGATCAGATCAGGGAATTCCTTGGTGGATCAATGGTTAGGACTCCGTACTTTCACTGCTGAGGGCCCAGGTTCGATACCTGGTCGGGGAACTAAGATCTCACAAGCCACGCAGTGCAGCCAAAAAAAAAAGGAAAGAAAAAGAAAGATCAGATCAAAGACTCTCCTCCCCTCTACTTCCCGACCCACCAATGCAGGAAAAGTGTGTTAGAGAATGTGATTACAATCTAGGGCTAAAGTAAGGATCCTAACTCCTTTCCTTGAAGATTTCCAGGCCCTAGAGTACCTTGGGGAGAGGGGATTGGGGTGGGTTTTAGTGCACTTTGGGACCCTTGGGGGATAGGAAACAGAGGACTGCACTGGTCCTCCTTGTCTATCCAGAAAGGGAGAATTTGGGCCAGACAGAACATAGCGACCCTTCATATTAGTGCAATGTGGCCTGATGGATGTCAAGCTCTTCAATGCCCCCCGCCAACACCCCTTTAGGGGTGTAGGTAGATGCCCCTTCTTTCATGAACCAAATTGGAATTTTGAGTGGGAGGAATAAATGTTTCTCCTCATAATAAAATGGGCAAGCATGGTTTAAATTTAGATCAAGGAAATTCAAGTTAGATCAAGAAAGACTCTTCTCTCAATAAGAATTATTCACCATGAAAACAGTTCTCACAAAAATGCTCAAGATGTGGCTTTTAATCAGATGCCTAATTAAAGTCTGGCTTCCACATTGCCCATGTGCGTACTAAAAGGAATTAGAAGGGGTGCATGCAATGGAAAAGTAGGAGATTCCAGACACAGAGAACACAGAAAAGTGTAGCAACGTATTCCCAAGAGATTGACAATCATTATTCCATAATCGACCATAAATGATTTGTTTCCAGAACAAACGAACCACAGATTGAGTTGAAATTTATGTTTCTTAAAGGAACCAGAAGTGTACGGCAAGATTAACTTTCTGTCTGTCCCACGGGAGGAGGAAGGTTCCGTTTGGTTTCTGGGCTCTACCTGACAACAATGAACTTTCACATGTCTTTGTCAGATGCTCAGGTGTGAGGCCAAAATCTACCTGCAGAGCCATTAACTCAAAGCGCGATTACCCTCTGCCCGCATCTCCCAGCACGCCAAGTTCCCATTCTTGAGGTATCCATTTCTCCTTCTCAGATGAAAACTTTTTCAAATCTCACCCGGTAGAGGAAGCTGCTTTTCCTTTTGCCAAATGACCCAAATAATCTGTGGTTCAAGGAGATCGTTCCTCCAGTCCTCCAGGTGCCCAATCTTGTAAGGCATACAACCTTATTCCACGGGGCTTTATCCGGAGGAATATTCTCCTGAGTCTTGATACAGCTGGTGTCACTTGAGAAAGTGTGATGAGACTAACTGGGTGAGCTGGAAACCAATTAATTTGGGGTAAAGGAGGAAGAAGCCAGGGAAGATGGAATGCGGTGAGCTCGCAGGGGTACATCTGCCGCTGCCTGACTTATCTGTGACCCCAGGATTGCTACTTAACCACAGTTCAGAAGGTACCATGAAAAATTCAGAGAAATGTCTTTTTAAGCAAATTTTCATGTTAGCTTACCAACTCCCAAATAATATCAAAAACGTAGGCAATGTAACTATAAAGGGTCAACAACATTTTAGAAAATGTATAATTCATGGCATTGTGCCAGGAAAACATCAATCCTATAGGCCTATGGGTAAATAACGAAATTGTTATGCCTCCTTTAGCTCCCTATTGATTTGGAAGACAGAGTATGTTTCAGAGGAAATTTATAAATGAAGGCAAGTCTCGATTTGGATTCTCCGTGAGTAGCAGAATGTTCACCCTACCTTTATCACTTAGCAGCATACACCGTAGACACATATTTTCAAACAGGAAATAACAGACCTGGGAAATTGTGTTTTCTTGAAAAACATCTTCAATAGCATGAAAGACACACACTTTGTGATCACCGTCTGCTAAGGCAGGTTCCCAGGACTTTTTTTTCCATCTCGGAATCGCTCCCTGTTTTCCTTTGTGAAGCTGTGTCACGTGGGCACTGGTGGCCTAGGTATTCTATTAGCATTTACTGTAATCAGTGTGTAGAAAACCCAGATGACTAAAGTCATTGCTTTTAAAGCCTTTTTCACAACTGAATTTCCTGTGGAGAAGCAATATCCCAGGAGCATAATAGATTTTCTCCCCTCTTCTTCCATTTACACAGACACTTTCACAGCTAACTAATCAGTTGCAATTCTAATCTATATTTCTGATTTGTTTACATGCATCATGCAGGCTGGCAATCTTTTGAATTTAAATGTGACTTAAAGTAAAATAAAATAACCACAAGTAAATGACACAGAATTGCTAACAGCGGGAACCTTGTTTACACTCCACATTCTGAAAATATTTTGTTCAGCTGGCTGAACCACATGGTTGAGACAGACTGGGTGATGATTGGGTTTATTGCTTGGCTGGAACCGGGATGGAAAAAGGGATGGTGTGTGATGTGGCTGTCTGTCACCTCAAGCCCAGAGAAAGAACACATTCTCAGCACACATGTGATCCCTGCTTTAACAGAAAAGCTCTGATAATCCTCGCCAGATCATCATGTGCGCCTGGCACTGGGCCAGAACAATATGCCAGCCTTTTTGAGTGTTCGGATAATAACCGTCTCTTCCTTTCTGTAGTCACCCGCCAATGCTGCTGCTTTCATAAGACTCTCTCAGAGCCTATTTGTTCTTCAAGTCCTTTGTTCCCTCCTACTTTCTGGAATTATCCTCTAACACATTCATCTTTCTCCCTTTCCACCTACATTTGAAGGTCTATTGAGAGGCTTCTGCATCCCTAGCACCCCACTGCCTCTTCCCAAATGGTTATTCCAGCCCAATTAAATGTAATTGAACAATAGTCCTGAACAGTCACTGAGGGCAAGGCAGCCTAGAGACCATGGGAAACACAAAGCTGCTTTAACACAGTCCCCATTCCGCAGAGGGAACATCTCATTGGATAGGCCTGTAGTGGGGCACAAATGTGCAACTGTTTTGTGTAAGAAATGAGAAAGGAGGGAGGGGCAGGAGGAGGAGGACGATGGGATTTAGAAGAGAAGAATCAGATTTTTACAAGACTTTTCTAATAGCAGTCACTCCTAAGGTGCAACTCGGAAAAGAAATTGTTTCATTGTCTGTTAAGAACACATAGCCCACTTTAAGAAAACCAAAGGCATGTTTTCTTTAGAGACCTAAGGAAGCGTTTACATTTCCTTTGAAAAACAAAGCTCCTTACGCCCATTCGCCCATTCGCATCTTGAGAGCTCTTAGAGGAACCAGTGCTACTCAGGGATTTCAAGAGCCACGACATGGGTACTTGGAAACCTTGGAGGAGGGTGGAGAGGCATGAAAGTTCCGAGCCTCTTTTTCGAGCCTCCCATCCATCCATCCATAAAGGAGAGAATTTCCAGGAGCTACTGTGAGAATCAGAAGAACTGGAACCATTCCAGATTCTGTAGGTATTTCTCCAATTCTCTGCCCTCAGGGGAAGATGAGAGGCAGCTCCGCCCACCTGGCCCCCTGACTGGCCTTTCCCTGTGGCCCCAGCTCTCCTCAGCCGGCCTCCAGTCTGCGCTGTATGCCTGATGATCCGGGCTTGGACATAACTAACTGCCCTGCTTGCCTGTGCTTAGGCCACAGTCTGAGTCCTGCTCTCCACAGGCAGGGGTGGAGTACAAAGCCCCAGCCCTCTCCTGCTTTCTGCTCTGAGATCCCAAGTCCCACAGACCCTCTTCTCCACCTACCCTGAGCCTTCCCATCCAGACTTCCAGGCTTGGGAAACAGCTTCCCAACATACTCACCAAAGACCAACAAATTACCCTCTAAAACAAGAACATAGAAGGCAAATAGAATTGTGAACAAATTTACCAGCAAATTTATAATGTATTATTGCTTTGAGAAAAACCTACCCTGCCCCCATGAAATAGATTTGCTCATGCAACAGAAGAAAAATGTAGTTAATATTTCCTTAGTTCTTAATAAAAAAGGATATTTGGAATAAACACACACATACACACAAACTAAAACTTCAATTGAAAGGAATAAAAAGTATTATTCTACCTAACACTGTCGAAAACTGAATCATGTGTTGATGACTAGCTCAAGGAAATGATTTAGAATGCAAAGGAAATATTTTTTTTTACAGCATTGAGGTATAATTTATACACAATAAAATTGCGTGTTATAGGCATGCAGTTTGATGGCTTTTGTTAAATGTACACAGTTGTGCAACCACAGTCAAGTTTTAGAACACTTTTACCACCCCAAGACCTTCCTTGTACCCCTCTGCACTCAATTCCCATTCCCACCTCAGCCCCTAGTCCCAGGGAACCACTGATCAGCTTTCTGTCACTCTAGTTTTGCCTTTTACAGAAATGTTTATGAATGGAATCATATAGTATATACTCTTTTGTGTCTGACTTCTTTCACTTAGTATGATGTTTTTAAGATTCATTTGCGTTGTGTATTTCAGTAGTTCATTTCTTTTAATAGCTGGATCCCTTGTATGGATATACCACATTGTGTTTATCCATAGATAAACATTTGGGTGGTTTCCATTTTGGGGGTTGTTATGAATAACATTACTATGAGCTTTTGCATAAAAGTTTTGTAGGAACATATGTTTTCATTTTTCTTAGCTATGCACCTAGGAATGAAAATGTTGGTAAATACATTGGTAAGTTGGTGCATGCATATGGTAAATGTATGCTTAACTTTTCTTTTTTAATTTTTTTAAAAATTTATTTATTTTTGGCTGTGTTGGGTCTTTGTTGCTGCACGCGGGCTTTTCTCTAGTTGCTGCGAGCGGGGGCTACTCGGTTGTGGTGCACAGGCTTCTCATTGCGGTGACTTCTCTTGTTGCGGAGCAAGGGCTCTAGGCGCGTGGGCTTCAGTAGTTGTGGCACACGGGCTCAGTAGTTGTGGCTCACAGGCTCAGTAGTTGTGGCTCACGGGCTCTAGAGCGCAGGCTCAGTAGTTGTGGCACATGGGCTTAATTGCTCCGTGGCATGTGGGATCTTCCCGGACCAGGGCTCGAACCCGTGTCCCCTGCATTGGCAGGTGGATTCTTAACCACTGCACCACCAGGGAAGTCCCTGCTTAACTTTTAAAGAAACTGTCGAACTGTTTTCAAAGGGGCTGTACCATTTTAAATCCTCACCAGTAAAACATAAGGGTTCCAGCTCTACAACATTCTCACTGACACTTGGTATTAGCAGTCATTTAAATTTAGCCATTCTAATGGATACATAGTGGCATCTCATTAAGGATTTAATCTGTATTCCCCTACTGCCTAATGATGCTAAACATCATTCCATCTGCCTGTTGGCCATTAAAATATTCTTCTTTTGTCAATGTCTAGTCAAACTTCTGTGCCCATTTTTCAATCAGATTGTGTATCTTCTTATTGTTGAGTTTTAAGAGTTCTTTTTATATTCCAGATACAAGTCCTTTGTCAAATATATCTTTTATTTTAATTTTTTTTTAAGTTTTTTTTGATGTGGACCATTTTAAAAGTCTTTATTGAATTTGTTACAATACTGCTTCTGTTTTATGTTTTGTATTTTTGGCTGCGAGGTGTATGGGATCTTAGCTCCCTGACCAGGGATCCAACCTGCACCCCTGCATTGGAAGGCAAAGTCTTAACCACTGGACCACCAGGGAAGTCCCTCAGATATATCTTTTATAAATATATATTTTTTAATCTGTGGCTTGTCTTTCCATTTTTTAATGGTATTTTCCAAGAAACAAACATTATTTTGAGGGAGTTCAATTTATCACATTTTTCTTTCATAGTCTGTGCTTTTTATACCCCATCTAAGAAATCTTTGCCTAACTCAAAGCCACAAAGATATTCTCCTATGTTTTCTTCTGAAGAAAAAATTTGAATAAAGAGGCAGGTATGGAGAGCTGCCAATGTATAAACTATTGTTATGAAAAAAGTAAGTAGAGAAAATAGATCAGAAATAATAACGAGAAGTGAACAGAGAAAATAATCTTTTTATAAATCTAATAACATTTAACATCTAAATCTAAGAACAAAGGCTCGAGATGGGTGATCATGGGCAGGTAGAGGAAGGTAACAGAAAGATAGAAGATATACATGCATGTTGCAAAGACAGTGAAAAAACAAAGTACATATTGTAGTTAAATGTTTAAATCTAGAAAGGGTCCTATCTTTCTAGCCCCAGTCCTTGAATCTAGGCTGAGTAATCCACTCATATCACATCTCAGGCTCCTGAAATGGACCGGAAGGCTTCCCTCATCCTGCTCCGATTCTGTCTGCTTTCACTTGCTCTCCTATGCTGAACCCTGAAGACACTGGGTCCCAGAACCCAGGCTTAGTCCCTACCTTGTCCTCCAGGCCCTCACAGTGTCTCTTCTCAGCAGTTAATGGTCTAATGGGCCTCAGAGGACTCTAGCCAGGGAAATCCAGGCCCCACATTGGCCATGTGGCTGACAGCTGACTGTGCATCATTCCATGGTGTGGGAGAAGGAAGGCTTAGGAGGATATTATTTCCCAAAGAACTAAAGCCAGCTTAGCCTAAGACTTCTCCTCTCCAGCAGTGAACACAGGAGGTAATAGAGCAACATCTACAGAACTTGGAAGAAAAAAGAGAATTTAATAATCCAGTTGAAGGCAATTGAAAAAGAAACACATATTTCCAGAATATAGCTGATCCCAGTGTGGTTTTGGCAAAAAGTGCTTTAAAATGTGCTAAAAATACACCACACACTGGTCAGAATGGCCATCATTAAAAAGTCTACAAAAAATAAATTCTGGAGAGGTTGTGGAGAAAAGGGAACCCTCCTACACTGTTGGTGGGAATGTAAATTGGTGTAGCCACTGTGGAAAACAGTATGGAGGTTCCTCAAAAAAACTAAAAATAGAGTTGCCATGTGATCCAGCAATCCCACTCCTGGGCATATATATGGACAAAACTGTAATTCAAAAAGATACATGTATCCCTGTGTTCATAGCAGCACTATTTACAATAGCCAAGACATGGAAACAACCTAAATGTCCATCAGCAGATGAATGGATAAAGAAGATGTGACACATACATACATACACAATGGAATATTAGCCATTAAAAACAATGAAATAATGCCATTTGCAGCCACATAGAGGGACCTAGAGATTATCATACTAAGTGAAGTAAGCCAGACAGAGAAATAGTATATGATATCACTTATATGTGAAATCTAAAATGCAACACACATGAACATCTCTACAGAACAGAAACAGATTCCCAGACATAGAGAACAGACTTGTGGTTGCCAAGGGTTGGGGGGTGGAGGAGGGAAGGAGTGGGAGTTTGGGGTTAGCAGATGTAAACTAGTATATATAGGATGGATAAACAACAAGGTCCTACTGTATAGCACAGGGAACTATATTCAATATCCTGTGATAAACCATAATGGAAAAGAATGTGAAAAAGAATATATATATGTACAACTGAGTCAATTTGATATACAGCGGAAATTAACACAACACTGTAAATCAACTATACTTCAACAAAATTTTTAAAAATAAAATAAAAATGCACTAAAATTAATTTTTAAGAGGCAAGTCAGAGGAGAAATGAATTAATGGGGAGTGTGTAGATGAAAAGGACTGGTAGCAGACTTGAAAATCACTTGAAGTTGAGGCTATGGTTAAAGATACTAACTCATGATTAGGATACAGGCTGTTCCTGAAATGTCAAAAATAGTGTTAGCAAATAGAGCACGGAATTATGAGTGGTTTGAAAGATAATAATCAGGAAATAAGTGAACTCCCAAAGATGGGCTGAATTTGCTACATGCAAAACACTGAGCTAGGCATTAAACACCAGGACGTATAGAGGCAGTGGCCCTGTTCTCGGGGAGCTTATGACATAGCTGGAAAAACAAGGCTTCGAGTCTTAGGCTTGGGAATTACAAGGGAGCAACTGGTCATCAGGGTCTACTGCCCAGGAGCCCGTCTCAGGGACTAAACTAGAGCATAGGAAGTTTGAATAACGTGGGTCAAATTCTACAGAAAATACTTTTGGAAGGCCATAGAGCATCTGTGTGTATCTGTGCCAGAATGAAAGTAGGGTCTAGAAGGCAGGAAGCCAGGTGGAAAGAGCATCCCAGGGTTGGCTCAGGCTGGCATCTGGAACCCAGGAGGCTGGTGGCTTTCCAGTAACTTCACAATCCAGCCAAGCACAGAGATAATCCACCATCATCGTCCCTGGGTGTGCGTTACCCTTTCTGGGGACAGACTTCCTGTCTGCAGTCCTGGTGCTGCTTCTTGGACAAGCTTTGGGAATCCCACTGCTGAAGGGGCGCACCATTCAGATCAGCTTTTGACGTGGGTATCTCGACCTACCCGACTGTGAACAAGATACTTCACAATGCCTCCTTGGGAATAGCCTCTAGTTTAGTGGGAGATGCGGATGCAAAGACCGATGGTTTCTGTACGTTGGGGTAAGTGGTCAATACAGCAGTAGAGTACGCACAGTCCCTGAATGCAGAGAGAGGGACACCCAGCCTGAGTGCAGGGACTACCAAGGAAGGTTTGCTGGAGGATTATAGGAATTCGGCTTGTGTAGGTAAGGGGGAGAGGGGAGGGACATTCAAGAGAGAGGAAAAGCCCGAGGAAAAGGAGTGAGGTGTGTAAGGGCACAATGTGTGCAAGGTGGTAGTGCTGGAGCTTAGGACAGCGTGAGGCAAGGGATGAAGAGGGACAGGCATCCCCAAGGGCCAGTCCTGAAGAGACCTCCATCCCATACTAAGAGCCTGGATCATATCCTGTGGAGGATACAGAATGACTGAGAGATTTTAAGCAAGAGAATAATACTGCCCGTCTGGCATTTTGGAGACCTCACTGTGGTGGCTGCTGGAAAAGAGAAGCTGACCAGAGACAAGGAGGTTGGCTGGGAAACTACTGCTTAACCCCCAGTAAGAGATAATCAGGCCTGGATCCAGATCAGTGGGAGAAGAGCAGAAGGGAAGTAGACAGACTGGAGAATGTTGAGGAGGTAAAATCTGTGGCGGGTGAGGGAAAGCCAGGTCCCTGGTGGGGCTCCTGGGTGGATCTGGGTACAACTGACATGTAACATGGGAGCGGAAGCAGATAGGAGGCAGGGACAGGTTAGCTGGGATACAGGGAGAGTTCAGTCTTAAAAAGATAAACTTTTACTGCAAAAGAATGCAGATTATGTACATTGTAGAAAGTTAGAAAATGCAGAGAAGCCAGAAATAAGATCATAAAAAGATCCCATTCCATTGCCCACTGATTATCACTATTAAATGCTCAGTGTATAGCCTTCCACATCTTTTTTCTAGGGGGTCCTACTGTTTGTGTTGACTTGTTAGTTGCTTTTTTTCAGTTAACGATCTTCAACTTTTCATGTCCCTAACTTTTCTTCTTATCTACCATCCTGTTTGTATTACAGTTTCTCCAATTGTGCTAAAAAAAAGTCCTTTATATCTAGTTTGTCCAAACCAGATTTGAACCCGAAACCATGAAAGACATCTGATTGTTACATATCATAGATATTATTTCATGTGGCACAGTCTCTTTTTTCATGGTACTGTCTCGTTAAAGAGACAAGGTCAGATGAACTGCAGAATGTTCCACCTTCTGGATCTATGGGGTACTTCCTGGAGGAGGTGTCATTTAATTTGTTCCTCCATCCTGCAGGGAGACTCTTCCACAGTCACTAGTGAAAAGATAACAAATAATAAGCATGGAAAATGACAAGTCTAAATGAGGTGTGCTAAGGGATGAATATGGCCCCCCAAAATTCGTATATTGAAACCTAACCCCCAAGGTGATGTTATGAGGAGGCAGAGGCTTTGGGATGTAATTAGGTCCCTACAATGGAATTAGTGCCCTTATGAAGGAGGCCCAAGAGAGTTCCCTTTCCTCCTTCTGCCACGAGACGATACAATAATTCTGCAAGCCGGAAGAAGACCCTCATCATGCTGGCACCCTGATCTCCAACTTCTAGCCTCCAGAACTGTGAGAAATAAATTACTGTTGTTTATAAGCCCGCCCAGTCTGTGGTTGTTGTTTTAGCAGCCTGAACAGACTAAGATGTAAAGACAGCAAGTGCAATGGAATTTCAGAAAGGGGGAAATGGTATTTGAGCAGACCCTTGAGTGTGGGTAGAATATGGATTATCAACCACGTAGAGAAGGATTCCAGTGAGATGGCACAAGAGTAAAGGCCCAGATAAGGGAAAATATAAGAATCTGATCTAATGACTTCAGTTCAATCTTTTTTATTCAGAGAATGTTGGCACTGCTTATCAAAATTACTGAATGATACAAGTAGCTGCTACTCATGATTGCTGTGATATGTAATTGGAAACATTGTTGCTAGGAGTGTTTAAAAGGCTATCTTCTTTTTGACTGTCCCACTGAAGAATACGGATGTTTCCATCAATTTCACTGAGAGTTAAAACAAATGAAATTTATTCAGAATGTGCATTTGATACAGAAATGTATTACTATTCTTTCACCTTCTGCTTGTGTTTTATTTGGATCACTTAAAGACGTACTCTGGCCTATAAATTGAAGGATGATATAAATCTTCAGAATGTGTTATATACATGACTGCCCTACTGAAAACCTTTTTTCTCTGACAAAATTAGAAAGCTTGTCAGACATTGGGTTAGATATTTTCAGTTAGAAGTTAATTGCATGGAAAATAATGTACATATGTGCTTCAGAAAATAAATTATATCAAATGTCCGCTTAAATTTACAATTGTAATTTATACATCCTCTTGAGAGCTGATCACTGAAATGAACAGACCTTTACTTCCAGTTTGTTTACCTAAGATTGCCTTTGTAATCCTAACAAGAAGATTTTATATACTATCTTAAAATGTTGAGAGATCTGTATTTTCGCTTTATCTTCTTATTAATTTGGTATCACTTAGATTTTCTAAACCTTAGAATCATCTTTGTCTCTTCCCTCTCCTTTGTTTCATGGAACATCAGTGTTGAAGTCTCATGGACTCTTTGTCTTAATACCTTTTCTTTCTAGTTCTTATTACCTACACTTGTTTCCAGATGCTCAGCACCTGGGTTATCACAGTAATAAACTGCCTCCTGTTTCTGGTTCTTCACCTTCAAACTTTCTACCACATAAATTATTATGAAACTCAAATATCAGCATACATTAATCACAGACACTCACACACGTGCACACACACACACACACACACACACACACACACACATGCACACACACACACACACATTCACTCTGTTTTCCCCACCAGGAAACTTCTGATCCAACTTGGCTCATCTCCTGGTTGCTTCTTCATGCCCCCCATTCATTCGCAACTCCAATCTTTTGCCTCTGCCATTTCCCTGCCTTGACTACATAAATTGTGCCCGTGTTTAAAGGTTTATCTTGAGTCCACGGAGCTCTTCTCAGTGACTTTAAGCCACAGTTATCTCCAGATTCTATGAAATTACCTAATTCAATTTATGCATGTCACTCATTTTGACTTTTTATTACTCTCAGCCTGTTACGGTTACTCAGCTATGTTTATTTATATGTCTTCATATTCACCTTCATTGACAATTGACTAGAGACTGTGGACATTTTGCCTGAACTGATTTTGATTTCTTCCCTGATAACCGTGCACTGGTTGTAGGTACACAACTTCTGCCTTACCTGTGAACTTCTCTCTGATTTGACTTCAGTAAGTGCTTAGCTGTCTGCATCCCAGCATTTGTCCATTTGTTTATTCATTGTTTAACTAACTGATTCATTTATGGGCCATGACTCTGGGTCAGGTGCTCTACTGACACTGGGATACATGAGTGAATAAAGGGTCATCATTGTTCATGAGAACTTTAAATTCTACACTGCCTCAGATGAAGAGACAACAAAGTGTTAATTCAGATTTTGGATAATACATAGAATTGATGACTCAGTCTGAATTAAGTTGAATAAAGAACCACAGATACATAGTATTAACTAATTCTCATAGAACAAGTTGCCAAGGACTTTTAAAACATCCTTGGGCACTAAATACGAAGAGCCAACATCAGGAAATAATAGGGAGGGATAAATTAGGAGCTTGGGACTAACATACACACACTACCATATATAAAATAGGTAACCATCAAGGACCTACTGTATAGCACAGGGAGCTCTACTCAATAACCTGTAATAACCTATATGGGAAAAGAATCTGAAAAAGAATGAATGTATGTATATGTATAACTTAATCACTTTGCTGTACACCTGAAACTAACACAACATTATAAATCAACTATACTCCAATAAATTTTTTTTCAAATGAATGTGATATACCACATTGACAAAATAAAGGATATAAACCACACACACACACACACACAAAATGTTAAATTCCCAGGACAGCTATATTATGCTAAAATGACTAATTTTTATTTTTGCTTAAAGAGTTAACATGCACTTCCAACTCTGTTACTAAACTGCCCCAAATCACAAAATAAATTCAATATTGTGTCTATGTAGGCAGAAGAATCACAAAGCAAATAAAGAGAAAAAATAAATTAAAAAAAAAGAGGAAATAATAGTAAAGGTCATAAAATGAGACAGTAGGGACCATTCATTGATATTTTTACCTACTTTGGCCTTTTATTCTAAGGTTGGAGAGATGGCTCTTAAGAGAAAAATGGAGGGAATGAGCAGAAAGAAAGAACATGAACTCTACCTTAATAGCTGCTTTTGCTTTGTTTTATTTATTTAGGATTTCTTTAGGAGGATGAGTGAGGAAAAGTTATCTCCTTTGAATCATGGTATATATCCAGAGACTTCCATGGAGGCCAGGTTGTAATATTCAGGTAAGACCTCTGTCTAAAGCAGTGGTTTATAACCTCAGCCACACTCCCGAATCACCTGAAGAGCTTTTAAAAAGACTCTGCCTGGATCTCATACAGGAGAGATTCTGATTTAATTAGTCAGGGGTGCTGCCTGGAAACCTGGATTTTTAAAAGCTTCCCAGGTGATTCTAATGTGCAAGTTTGAGGACCAATGAGCTTGAGTCAGTCCTCCAATACAAAGCACTGCCCATTCAGAGGGAAGGCAGCCACACAGGGCGTCTTTCCAGGGAACTGGGAGACAAGATGTAACCAAATGTGGTCTTTTCTGGGCAAAATTAAAAACACATTCTTAAAGGATTGAATTGAAATCTAAATGGTAACAGGCATCCACCAACTGAATAACAAAGAAACTACATAGCCAGTAGTTAAACAAGAAGAAAACCCCAAACAAATAAGAAAAGGAGTTTGTTAATAAGCATTGTTAGATAACAGTGACATAGATTGAGAAAACCTGCAAACACGTATGGAGGTGTTATATTAGTTTGTGCTTCGCTCTAAAATATATATTATTATAAAGAGTTTTTTCCATAAGCCTCTACTTCTAATTAGTTACCCTAACCCTCTGTTGTCAGACGGTTCAAGAGTTTATCTTTTTCTCTGCTCGTGTCTGGCTCATGGTTGTGCTCTATTTCCCCCATGGTTGTATTTTGTGAGAAATGGGATAGTTAGGGAAGAGGAGCTCTTATGGTTCCTTCTTCTGTGCCATTTTTACTCACAACACTCTGACACCAAATACGTGGGGTTTCCCCACACCAGTTAATTCTCCATCTTTCTGCACGCAAACTGGGTGTGCTACAATTCAATTCAATTCTGATACAAACTACCCAGAGTTAGAAAGACCCACAGGCTCAGGGCTCAGTCCCACAAGTCAGCCCCAACTTCAGATACCAGCTGTTAAGTCCAGGTTGTCATCCTTAATGCTGACCAATCTGCCATAAATCCCATGACCTCCCCCTCCTCAGGTTTGACAATTTTCTAGAATGACTCACAGAAGTCATGAAAGCACTTTACCTACATTTAGTGGTTTATTATAAAGGATACAACTTATGAGCAGCCAAATGGAAATGATGCCTAGGGCAAGGTATGGGGGAGGGGAGTGGAGGTTCCATGCTTTCTCTGGGTGCATTACCCTTCCAGCATCTCAATGTGTCCACCAGCCTAGAAGCTCTCCATTATTTAGGGTTTTTTATGGAGGTTCCACTGAGTAGGCATGGTTGATTAAATCATTGGTCAATGGTCATTGAACTCAATCTCCAGCCCCTCTTCCCTCCCAAGACGTCTGGGGGGTGTGACTGAAAGTTCCAATCCTCTAATCACAGGGCTGGTCTCTCTGGCAACCAGCCCCCATCCTGAAGCTATTTAGGGTCCCACCGAGAGTTACTTTATTAACATAAACTCAGGTGCGGTTGAAAGAGGCTCATTACGAATAACAAAAGATGCTCCTATTAGGAAATTTCAACGGTTTTAGAAACTCTGTGTCAGGACCCAGGGACAAAAACCAAGTATTTATTTGTTATTATCACACTTCTTCTGCCCCAAATCTCTTCTGTTGGGAGAAATAATCAACCATGATACTCCCCAAAATAGGTGCTTTAAAAACTCATTGATTTTTGAAGGAAGTGGGCAAATAGAGGGGGAATCTATCTTGTGGAATCCACACTGTGAGGAACCTACCATTAACATCTAAACAAGCCCAACAAGAACTGAGCCAATGAGTAGACCTTCAAATGTGGAAATACTCCAGAGACCTCAGACAGATCTACCACTGTCTTTCTCTCTCATCTGGCTCCAAATTCCTTCCATCAGAATCTACTCTGAGTTAGATGTTCAAGGCAGGGCAGCAGGTCCAGAAGCTAAGAGGCAGAGGCGTTATAGGGAAATGTCACTGTCTTTCAAAAGACAATACCCTATAATCCCTAAGCCTCATGCTGGCAGGGGAATATCTGCTGAGCAGGACCATTTGACCCAGAATTCCAGATGCTGAGTTTCCCTCCCCAGGCTCCTGCCATGCTGGTCTCAGAGAGGTATGGCTCCTTTCTTACTCTGGTTCAAGTGTGGGAAAAACCAAGGGACTTGATTTCCACAGTACAGCTGAGACACTGCACAGTGTACAGAAGATTTGATTAATAGATATGACAGTGTCTGTCATCAAATGCTTCACAAGGAAGGGAGCTGCAGGGGATCTTTCCAGAAATCTCTTCCTTTGTGTCCAATGAGCCTCTGAATTCCAGACACTGACTCTAGGTGAGGTTCCCTAGGGTTCCCATTAATATGACTCATTTAGCTTTAGTGAATCAATTTCAAATTTAAAATGATGAATTAAAATCAGAAAATGTTTGATGTTCGTGAGATGGAAGGTGATAGTTTTATAAGGGTGAGAAGGAGTATTTCAAAGTACACACATTTGCCTCTAACTGAAAAGGTCATAACCTTTATTTTAAACACAATAGGGACCACACTGTAGTACTTTATAGATGCTTAATATTGTTTTAATCAATAGATCAAAATGAGGAATAGCCTGAAGCCTTTCACTTCATTTAATTCTAATAATTGTTATATAATGTCTCACGTTTTACCACCTGAGAGTTAAATCTCATTAGGTCTGAGGACAAATAGATCCCGTCATTGAATTTTATGTTCAGAGAGGTTACTGCCTGATTCATCTTTTTTAGCTGAATGATGACATTTTTAATGCTTTTCACCATAGCCTAACCTCCCTCCAGTTTAGAAGACAATTTTAGTCTAACACTTGAAAAGAGAGGTTGAAATTCCTGGTTGATTTGGATATACAGAAAGTACTTAGATAAACTTGGCGGAAAGGAAATTTGTTAGTTGTTTGCTACAAAGTGTAAGATGTTTAAACAGATGGTGATGTGGGGGAGCAAAATTTGCCACCCCAAAAGGTCTCTCTGGCATGCAGATTATTTTGAGCTGAAAACAATAAAGGCCCAAAAGACTCAGGAAGAAACTCTGACCTTCCCCCCAACTACCTAAAAGAATGGAGATAAAGGACCTGTTCCCAGAAGGGAACTGTTACCATAGACAACTATAGTATGAACTAGGTGTGAAGACAGGGAGGAACCTAGCAAAGTCTGTTTGTTAAAAATTCCTCTGTGTGTCCCAGTGTCTCTGCAGGCCCAGTAAACATTTGTTTACCAACATTTGCTTTTCCATCTCCATGTGAATTGCCCTCCTCCCCTTTGAAGTTCCAAACCACTGCCCCAACATCCTCTTTTGTGTTTAGCTGAAGATGGTATTTAAGGTGAGGGATTCAGCCATTTTGGTGAGTTATTCAGGTGTCCTGGGTCTCTCCCACATATACATGTCATTATACTTTTGTTTGATTTTCTCCTGTTAATCTGTGTCAGGTCAATTTAATTCTAAGACCAGTCAGAAGAACCTAGAGGGCTAGAGGAAAACTTTTTCCCCAACAGTGATCACAGTCACAAGTCCTGGTGAAGTGAATTTTCCTTTTTCCTAAGTTCCTTGCAGCTTCTTCCTGATTATAAGCTTATAATTTCGGCCATCAGATTTACTACAAAAGCAGATCAGATACATAGTTCTACATCTGCAACACTACAGAGGCTACCCCAGGACTCATGGAGATTTAAAGTCATTTTGCAAATTCATTCAAGGCCAGTTAGCACCACCTCTTTTGCTTCTTTCTCCTCCCAACACCTTTTAACCTATAAAGGGCTCTCCTCTTTTTGCAGTTATTCTGTTACTTATAAAATTGGGACAATGCCAATAGAAATTTAAACAAAAAATAAATTCAGCTATGCCTTAATTATTTACTTATTTTCCTTCTTTTGTCTCTTTTCTTTTGATGGCAGATGTAGTCTTATTTATTTGTTTTCAGCTTTATTGAGGTATGACTGACAAATAAGACCATAAGATATTTATTTATTTATTTTTTGAATTTTTGAATTTTATTTTTTGTTTATACAGCAGGTTCTTATTAGTTATCTATTTAATACATTTTAGAGTATATATGTCAATCCCAATCTCCTAATTCATCACACCACCACCACCCCCAGACACTTTCCCCCCTTGGTGTCCATACGTTTGTCCTCTACGTCTATGCCTCTATTTCTGCCCTGCAAACCGGTTCATCTGTACTGTTTTTCTAGGTTCCACATACATGCATTAATATACGATATTTGTTTTTCTCTTTCTGACTTACTTCACACTGTATGACAGTCTCTAGATCCATCCATGTCTCTACAAATGACCCAATTTTGTTCCTTTTTATGGCTGAGTAATATTCCATTGTATATGTATACCACTTCTTCTTTATCCATTCGTCTGTCAATGGGTATTTAGGTTGCTTCCATGTTCTGGGTACTGTAAGTAGTGCTGCAATGAACATTGGGGTGCATGTGTCTTTTTGAATTATGGTTTTCTCACAGTATATGCCCAGTAGTGGGATTGCTGGGTCATATGGTAGTTCTATTTTTAGTTTTTTAAGGAACCTCCATACTGTTCTCCATAGTGGCTGTATCAATTTACATTCCCACCAACAGTGCAAGAGGTTTCCCTTTTCTCCACACCCTCTCCAGCATTTGTTGTTTGTAGATTTTCTGATGATGCTCATTCTAACTGGTGTGAGGTGATACCTCACTGTAGTTTTGATTTGCATTTCTCTAATAATTAGTGATGTTGAGCATCTTTTCATGTGCTTCTTGGCCATCTGTATGTCTTCTTTGGAGAAATGTCTATTTAGGTCTTCTGCCCATTTTTGGATTGGGTTGTTTGTTTTTTTAATATTGAGCTTCATGTGCTGGTTATATATTTTGGTGATTAATCCTCTGTCCGTTGATTTTTTTGTAAATATTTTCCCCCATTCTGATGGTTGTCTTTTCGTCTTGTTTGTAGTTTCCTTTGCTTTGCAAAAGCTTTTAAGTTTCATTAGGTCCCATTTGTTTTTTTTGTTTTCATTTCCATGACTCTAGGAGGTGGATCAAAAAAGATCTTGCTGTGATTTATGTCAAAGAGTGTTCTTCCTATGTTTTCCTCTAAGAGTTTTATAGTGTCCAGTCTTACATTTAGGTCTCGAATCCATTTTGAGTTTATTTTTGTGTATAGTGTTAGGCAGTGTTCTAATTTCATTCTTTTACATGTAGCTGTCCAGTTTTCCCAGCACCGCTTATTGAAGAGACTGTCTTTTCTCCATTGTATATCCTTGCCTCTTTTGTCATAGATTAGTTGACCATAGGTGTGTGGGTTTATCTCTGGGCTTTCTATCTTGTTCCATTGATCTATGTTTCTGTTTTTGTGCCAGTACCATACTGTCTTGATTACTGTAGCTTTGTAGCATAGTCTGAAGTCAGGGAGTCTGATTCCTCTGGCTCCGTTTTTTTCCCTCAAGACCACTTTGGCTATTCGGGGTCTTTTGTGTCTCCATACAAATTTTAAGAGTTTTTGTTCTAGTTCTGTAAAAAATGCCACTGGTAATTTGATAGGGATTGCATTGAATCTGTAGATTGCTTTGGGTAGTATAGTCATTTTCACAATATTGATTCTTTCAATCCAGGAACATGGTATATCTCTCCATCTGTTTGTGTCATCTTTGATTTCTTTCATCAGTAAGACCGTAAGATATTTAAAGTGTACAACTGATGATTTTATATGCACATACATTGTGAAAGAATCCCTCCTTCGAGTTAATGAACCCATCCATTCCTTTTGTCTTTAAAGATGCTTCCCTGGTATTTTTTCTGATGTCCTCAGTTCTCCATTTTCTCCTTTGTCTTAGCCTTTGAGTCACAAGTTCCTATTATCATCAAGCATTATATTTTGCCAAAGAAGGAGAGAGTCTGAGGGTTCAACATCAGATGTTTCTAGCTCTCTCCATAAGTACATTCAGATAAATAGAAACTAGAGCCTATAAATATATAGGCTGGTAAATAGGGTTAACTAGCTCTTCAAAAGTTTTAAGTAACAGTCTACTTCTCCCATAAATACAAGGGTGTTAGATTTGTATACTTAGAACATTTGTGAAATATTAAGTGTAAGTGGGTGGCAGAGAATGTGGAATTCGGAAGCTTGTTGTAGAACCAGACCTTTGTGATTATAGCATAGATAGGTAACTCTTAACCAACAGCTTCCATTTCATGTGACTTTCTATATGCCGGGCCCTGCATAAGCACTTTCTATGCATTATTTCATTTAATTTCCATGACACTCCTATGAAGAAGGTGTAACTATTATCTACATTTTACTGGTAAGAAAACCGAACCTGAAATAGGTTAAGCAATTTACTTGCCCAGGGTCATGGAGCTAGATTCAGAGGCAGGACTCAAGTTGGATGTGAGCTGAACTGAAAGCTTGTACTTGGCCCCATCAGGCTGTATTGCTACGTGGCGTGATCTGATTCATCGCCGCTCTCATTGTGTCCCTGTTGCCTGAAATTCCACTACTAATTGAAATGTATTTTTTTATGTTGAGGCATAGTCCCTAGTTAAAATACTAATACTCTGGGTGTGTCAACAGGGTTAGTTGATATAGTCATTAATACTCTCATGTGAGTTATTGGATCACATTCTTCCTACTGTGACTAGTTTTCGCTAAAAATAGCTGGGAACTAATGAAAGAGAAACCCTTCTCCACTAGGTTAAAGTGGTTGTGTTCTTCGTTTAGCCTGTAGGCGTTGGTGATAAACAACAGAGATTTCATATCTGACTTGTCCTTGGGTTAGATAACATTTCTGCAATAAAATTTCATAGAAAGCCAATCAGAATAACTGGAATGAAATACTTTGAAGTATGTTTTTATCAAGTCAGTAAAGAAGCCTTAATTTAAAGACTAACCAACAAATCAAACAAAACTCTCTCCGTTTTAATTCTGGTCTTATGAAAGTGGTACTTAAAAAGTAGCCCAACTTGTCAGGAGAAACTGATCATGGTATTGCTTGGTGTTGCTAATTTCCAATGTGTTTAAAACTGTGATTCATGGCTCCTGCTTTTTCTCTTGGGGCAGAGTGTCTATTAGAGCTGAGATGCTCTTCCTATACAATTTGCTAACTTGAAGTCTTTGGAAATTCTAAGAGCTTTTACATATTATTTTAAAATGGTCCTTTAAAGTGTTTCCACTGATAATTTTGTGTGGGTAAAGCAGAACGCCAGTGTCTGCTTTACCCACACGCTGTATCTTTCATTGCAAATGAACCAGCTCGCCTGCTGGTCTACTAACTTCATCTCTTGCGATGCTGGCAGGGTGAGTCAGCCCCCTGAGTCCAGCCAGCCTGCAGAGGCACAGGAATGAGCAGGCTGGTGGGCTGTGTCCTGGACTATGGGGAATTGGAGCTGGTGTCCCTTGGGCGGTCAGTCAGCTGTCCTTCCCCCAGGACACACCTGATGTGACTGCTCACCTCTGTTTTAAACTTTTACACCAACGTCTCAGATCTCAGGACAAGAATTCTGTGTCTTCACTGATTTGCTGCAGCAAGAGTGTGTGACTCAAGCAGCTATTTGGGTTAGAAGACAATCATCTGTCTCTCACACAAATTCTCTGTAAAATTCTATATTAAAAGGAAAAGGGGAACAATGTTTTGACCCAGATTATACTGCATGACAGGCATGGTTGTCTCAAGTAGACACAACTCCAATGACTGAGTCTGAATATTGTTCCATTTATAAAATGTTCCATTTATAAAATGAAGAGGATAATAATTACCTGAGCTACTAATTATAGCTAAAAATCTAAAATTATTTTTCCTCACACGGAGCACCAATAAGTATGTAAATTAAATAAATAAAATTATTTAATGGAAGAAAAGTGCAGCCTAAAAATAAGAGGCTTAAACAAGATGCATTATTCCTTGTATATGCCACTGTATTTAATTTGCTAATATTTTATCTATAATATTTGCCTCTGTGCCTGAGGGAAATTTTATTTAATGCCATTTTCAGATTTGAGTTAGGATCATGCTGTTGTCATAAAATAAGTGGGAAAGTCTTTTTCTCTCTGTGTAGTCTCTGCAAATGTGTTTATGTTGAGCTGTTTCTTCATAAAATACCTGAAAGAATTCACCGTTACATCTATTGTGTTTGGAATTTCTTTTATGGAAGTTTTAAAAACAGTGAATAATTTAAAAGTTAATAGGGACCATTGAGTTTCTATTCTTTAATTGTTAATTTTTACAATTTGTAAGTTATATTTGTCTGTGTCATCCAAATTTTCAATTGAATTAACATAAATTTGAAAGAAAAATAACATAAGAGAGCATATTCCCTTGGATTCAACGAACATTTTTTTGGAGCGCCTACCACGTATTCAGGTACTCTGCCAGGTGCTTTTGCCTGTGAATTCACTTAATCCTAAAAACAATTCAGTGAAGTGGGCATTATCTACATTGCACCAATGAAGAAACTACAAGTGGTTTCTTAATTTTGGACGGTTTAGTAATCTGATTAAAGTTGAAGGAAGCAGATTTCAGAACCAGATTTTAAGTCCACATCCTCTATCTTCAGATCTGGATTTCTCAGTCATATCTTATGCTGTCTTTAGATTTTTTTCCAGAGTTATGAACAAAGTTTGAAAATAAGGTATTTGTATTAACAATGGGAAGTACTCTAATTAGAAACTGCTAAATACTGATCATTCTCTGGCTTCCTATTTTCTGTTAGAATCATCAAAGATAGAAAATTCCATCAAGCTAATTAAAGTAAGACATAGATGTTTTACATTGAAAGAAAAATACATATTCCTCAGCAGATAAAACTTGACTTATTCTTGGCTACAACTGTGAACCAAAACTAAACTTTTAATTCTGGGCCTCCAATTCTGCCTAGAAGTTCACTGCTGGATAATTACACAGATTTATTTTACTTCAGTTAAGAAATGTTTATTGTCCTACACATATATAGACGATTAATTTACGACAAAGGAGCAAAGAACATACAATGGCGAAAGGACAGTCTCTTCAATAAATAAATGTGAGAAAACTGCACAGTCAGATGCACAAAAATGAAATGACCACATCTCACACCATACAAGAAAATCAACTCAAAATGGATTAAAGACTTGAATGTAAGACCTGAAACCATAAAACTCCTAGAAGAAAACATAGGCAGTACATTTTTGGCAAGGTCTTAGCAATATCTTTCTGGATAGGTCTCCTCAGGCAAGGGAAACAAAAGCAAAAATAAGCAAATAGGACTATGTCAAACTAAAAAGCTTCTGCACAGCAAAGGAAACCATCAACAAAATGAAAAGACAACCTACAGAATGGGAGAAGATATTTGCAACTCATGTATCTGATAAGGGGTTAATATCCAAAATATATAAAGAATTCATACAACTCAACAACAAAAAACAAACAACCTGATTTTAAAATGTGCAGAGGAGCTAAAATAGACATTTATCTGAAGAAGACATATAGACAGCCAACAGGCATGTGAAAAGGTATTCAACATCACTAATTATTAGGGAAATGCAAATGAAAACCACAATGAGATATCACCTCACACCTGTCAGAATGGCTATTATCAAGCAGGCAAGAAACAGCAAGCACTGGCGAGCATGTGGAGAAAAGGGAACCCTCATACACTGTTGGTGGGAACGTAAATTGGTGCAGCCACTATGGAAAACAGTATGGAGGTTCCTCAAAAATTTAAGAACATAACTACCATATGATCCATGCCACCAATGCCACTTCTGGGTATTTATCCAAAGAATATGAAAACACTAATTAGAAAAGATATATGCACCCCTATATTCATCACAGCATTGTTTACAATTGCCAAGATATGGAAACAACCGATCAATAGAGGAATGGGTAAAGAAGATGTGAGGTATATATGACACACAATGGAATACTACTCAGGCATAAAAAAGATGAAATCTTGCCATTTGTGACAACATGGATGGACCTTGAGAGTATTATGCTAAGTGAAATAAGTCACAAATACCACGTGATTTCACTCATATGTGGAATACAAGAAGCAAACAAACAAAAACCAAAATAAATGAACAAACCAAACCAAACAGAAAAAAACATGCAGATTCAGAGAACAGACTAGTGGTTACCAGAGAAGTGTGTGTGGGAGGGAAAAATGGGTAAAGGGGATTGACTGTATAGTGACGAATGGAAACTAAATTTGGGGTGGTGCGCATACTGTAGGGTATACAGCAGTAGAAATATAATGTTGTACACATGAAACTTACATAATGTTATAAACCAACGTTACCTCAATTTAAAAAGTGTTTATTGACCAACTACTGTGTGATACACACCCTTAAGGACAAGGCATGAACAAGCAAGTAAATAGGCAGCTACAATGAAGTGTAAGAAATACCACTAAATTCCAGAGTTGTTGAGGTAAAAGCAGAGAAATAACAGCATAACTGTGTGAAGATTTACTGGCCATTCCCATTGTTGAAAAACTCTTGAACCAGGAAAAACCATTCTAGTAGGGAAATCTAATAGTAGGGTTATCTCCAGGTGGTAGTATTACTTTGTTCCTTTATTTTATTATTATTTTTTTAAAAGTCTTTATTGAATTTGTTACAACATTGCCTCTGTTTTTTTTTTTGTTTTGTTTTAATATTTTGGTCTTTTGGCCCTGAGGCCTACGGGATCCCATCTCCCCAGCCAGGGATCAAACCCGCACCCCCCGCATTGGAAGGCAAAGTCTTAACCACTGGACCGCCAGGGAGTTCCCACTTTGTTCCTTTATAATTGTCTATACTTTTTGGATTTTCTAAAGTGAGAGTATATTGCTGACAATCTGAAAAAATGATGAAATAACTGGAAAAAAAAAACAACAGCAAAAATGCACACAATTGTTCCTGCCTTTGCCACAACTGACTTAGCCCTGCCCTCGTCATGGGGTCAAATTGTGCTGGCCAAGCTCTGTGGGTGAATGGGAGCAGGGTAGGTGCAAGCACAGGTTAGAAGCCGGCAGGTAAAGAACGAGGTGCCCAAACTCAACCTGTGATTCTTTTTCTTGTTTTTTTTTGGGGGGGGGGCAGATGGGTATAAGGGGCTGAGGCCTGAATATGACTGGGTCTACAGAAAGATAATGATCTCAGCAGTTGACTTACATGGATTCTGTGCCCTAATGAAGACATGAGAGGTAATTTCCTTTGTCAGCCAGGTGAGACCGGGTTGAGTCCGTGGCCATGACTGTAGATGGACACAAAGGCTGTGTATGGGTTTTTTTTCTTCTTCAGAGCATCTCTTTTCCCACATTGGTCTAATCAGGTGCACCACTGAAGGAGAAAAGAGGTCAAATCCCACTTCCATCCTCTTGATGAAGGGGTAGGAGACAGGATGAGGAGAATGCCACAGAGTGTTTCAGAACAGGCTACTTTGTCTCTCCTCAGGGACGGAGGACTCTTGGTGTTCCTGGATGTGTTGAAATACAAACTATAAACGGGCAGTTTAGAGCGAGGCTAGATAAATACATGCTTTAGCGGCATAGATGTTAGGCTCTTGAGGGAAAGGACATATTTTATTTGATTCTAATTTTCCCAGAAAGTGGGAAAATTACACTACACTACTACTACTACTAAATTACACTACACTACTACTTAATAGTAGTAATTACTACTACTATAATTAAAAATTATTACCTACATCTCAAGCATGGTCAGAATAGCCTGTAATAATTTGTCATATTGTGCCTATGCTATCTATTTTTGCATTTCCCCATGAGAAGCTATAAAGGATGTGTTTACACTGGTGTAGCTGCCTGCTTTGCCCGCGGCTATCACTGTTGGATGAATCCCCTTGACTCTGTGGAAACAATTGAAAAGTGTTACAGTGTATTATTGCTGAAAGGACAATGTAATGATTGTTTCCAAAAGGCCCCTTGCCTTTAGGATGCAGATGATTTGTGATAGTCTAGGCTGAAAGAGCCCTTATTTTTGTGTTCGCTGTCTGGAAAAATGACATGCTAGAAACAGAATAAATACATTCTGATGGTTCACGTGTCTTCTATGAACACAGAAGCTTTGTTGATTCTTTAAATGAAAAACCAAAACGTATTGCACAGTATATTTCGAAGTGTTTTATTAATATATTCTGTTTATTACTTTTTATATACACACACACCACTTACTTTGTCTATACCCAAAGCAAATAGATAGTTCAGGCCAAGAAATAAAGTATTTTTTAAAGGAAGTTGAGGACTTCCCTGGTGGTGCATTGGGTAAGAATCTGCCTGCCAATGCAGGGAACACAGGTTCAGGCCCTGGTCCAGGAAGATCCCACATGCGGCAGAGCAACTAAGCCCATGTGCTGCAACTACTGAAGCCCGCATGCCTAGAGCCTGTTCCACAGCAAGAGAAGCCACTGCAATGAGAAGCCAACGCACCGCAACAAAGAGTAGCCCCTGCTCACCACAACTAGAGAAAGCCCGTGTGCAGCAACAAAGACCAAACACAGCCAAAAACAAATAAATAAAATAAAAAGGAAGTTGAGCCAATGTTTGTATGTGTGCCACAAAATTAGCTGAATATTTCTCTTAATTTGTCCTGAACTTTGGTTCAAATGATATATTGGAAAGGTCATAGTTGTTTGTTTGTTTGTTTTCTTTCTTTGGCTCCACTGGAAGAATTTATTGTAGAAAAAGACAAAGGGACAAAATGGGCAGTGTATAGATTGCCCTTGTGAAGCAGAATGAAAGTTTCCGGACAGTGAGGTTGACACATTGTTAAACACATGGAAGAAAGGAAAGGCTTGAGCGTGTACTCTGTTTAGGGCACAAGATAACACACTCACATGCTAGATTAACTCTCTAAGATTTGATATTTAATAAAGGTGGATTTATTACAATATGAGTCTGGTTTCTTTTCTGTAAAATGTATGAATTTCCTAAGAGAAACGAGACAAGATAATCTGAAGGCTACATCAGGAATGAATCCTAGCCACTCGGCCAGCAGAGACAAGGAACAGGTGAGGAAGGCAGGAATGACAGGAGGGGATTAGAATACTCAGGTATCCATTAGACAGCAGGCTCGATCTGCTGTCACAACCATGGTGCATACTCTGGGATAAAAATAACACATGGGTGCTGATATTACTGTTTCTTTATATCAATGCCTGGCAGAGACTAAGTCTACAGAACCGTGGTTCCTTAAGCCTAGAATGAGAGAGAAAAGGAAGGGTTCAATCCATCTGACACAGAGTCACAGCCTTCCATGCCGCCATTCAGAACCAGGATGAGGCATTGTCCAAATTAGACCACGTGGAAGCGTTCTGAAAAAAGCATAGAGGACCCAGGTTCTCATGTGGTTTGCCTTAAATCATCTGTGATTCCAGCTTAACGGAATGAAGGAAGAGAAGAAATCAGAGCATGTCTAGTTTCAGATATGAATCAAGACTTTTTATGCTAAGTTCTCCACACATTATAGACACTATGCTATCCATGTTTGGATTGAGAGAGAATACAGTTTAAATGCCTTCGTTTATTAAAATGTGTTATAATATTTAAAATATAGTTAGGCCTTTCTAAATATATGTTGAAATGAACTAGGATAAACTCTCTCCACAGGCCAAATAAGATTTACTATTGTAAGTATTATTAATGATTAGCATGACTAATTATTTTAACTTCTATATTTTTAAAAATACCTTATGATCTTTAACTACACAATGTAATTCAAAAGAAAAGTAAAAGTAATTTAAAATTAAAAGTAATTTCTATAAAAATTTGATGTGTGTCTTTATGTAATTTTGGTCTTTTTCCTTAGTCAATGTTTTATTGCTTTAACAAAAAATGAAACCTTTCTTTCCCACAGGATCTCCATCTACCAAATAGAAAGGTTTTATGGAAATTAGCAAATAACAACACATTTAAAAATTTAGGGCTTCCCTGGTGGCGCAGTGGTTGAGAATCTGCCTGCCAATGCAGGGGACACGGGTTCGAGCCCTGGTCTGGGAAGATCCCACATGCCGCGGGGCAACTGGGCCCGTGAGCCACAACTGCTGAGCCTGTGCATCTGGAGCCTGTGCTCCGCAACAAGAGAGGCCGCGATAGTGAGAGGCCCACGCACCGCCATGAAGAGTGGCCCTCACTTGCCGCAACTAGAGAAAGCCCTCGCACAGAAACGAAGACCCAACACAGCCATAAAATAAAAATAAATAAATAAATAAATAAGCAAATATGGTTAAGAAAAATATATTAAAAAAAAAAATTTAACTCAATCAACGTTTATCAAATACCTAATGTATACCAGGCAGCTGGCTCGGTACTGGGGACACAAAAAATAAGCGGGACAAAGGTTACAGTCCAGTAAGTTAAACAAGTCTTTCTTCAAAAATACAATTTGATAAATTTGTAAGAATAGTAAGAAAAGAATGTTTGTACAATGGGAACGTAGTACAATGGGAACACATTTGAAGAGTCAGTCATTTAGGGCAGTACCTAAAATATACTGGCCATACTCCCCATCTGAATGTTCAACTAGTGTGCTGTCAGGAAGTTCCCCCTCATACAGAACGTAAATTCCTTAGTAACTGGAGAGAATATAGCAGCCATTTAACCACAAATATCATGGCTGGACATCGTTTAATGTGAGAGTTGGCTATTATCAAAGAAACAGGAATAAAATATTTGGCCACCACCATTGTTGCTCTTCACGCAATTGCTACTTGCCTAGGGCTTAATATCTATCAGCTTCCTATTTCTCAAGTACATGCTGATTTTCTTAGGGGGTTACTTTTCCTGAGGGTCTTTATTGGGTTACTGCTCCTGACAGAGGGGCTCAAAGTAGAGTCTCCAACTGTATAAATGAGGGTTGTAGATCATTTGTAAAAATTAAAGAGATTACTTTCATCTACTGTTGTATGGTACTAGGTCGCTCTCTTTCTTGCTATGAAAATCACTTTTTGTTGATATTTTTGTGGATATTAATGGTTCCAGGCTTCTTGTACAACTTTACACATCTAAGAAATTTTTCTGGTTCAGCCATCTTTTCCTATTTTATAAAAACTTTCAAAGTCACTCCTTGTTAATTGAATACAAGCCAACAAATGAATTTTATAAGTCCACATGAGGTAAGGAAACACACTTTCAAATAAGAAAAATTAAAACAAAGTTTTAGGGGGCAAGTTTTCTCTTTGTAAATTGTTTTAAGCAAACATTTAAGAAATTAATAGATCAATTACATATACGTTGTATCTCAAACATATTAGTAACAACTTTGGTTTTCCCAATACCTGTTATGAGTCTCAGTGATCTTGTGAAGAATAGGCTAGAACAAATTATTGGTTGGGTCTGGCAGAAAGGTAGCTTAGGGATCTAAGATTCTGCTGAGAGTAGCAGCTGTAACCATGCTCTATTTAATTCATCCCACCACTGCTTTGTGAGCTGCATCGTGTCTCCCAGCCCAGTGCCTGCTACAAAGCCAATGTCAATGTTTTTTGAATTAATGAATGAAAGATGAATGGATAAGAGCACAGTTTCCTTGAGGGATCATTTAGAAACCAGGGCTGCATCTGACATTTAATAATGTTTAATGGGACGGCAAGAAGGGAGAAAACAAGCAATATAAGTTTTTATTTTTGTTTTGTTTTAGGAGGATAGTGAGATAAATCTCTGTTTGAAAATCTGAAAGCCAGGAGCAGTTCTAAATATATTTTTATGTACCTAAAAATTATTTAATGATTTGAATGATGACCGTATGCTATTAAGAAAGTATGCACCACAAGTAGTTTAAAAATTGCACATTATTAGGAAATTAATAGAGGAAGTGACTTTGTGAAAAAATGGCTAAAGGAGGGGATGACTAATAGAGAAGGAAAGTGAAACTTTTCTCTTTCAAATGGGAAAGAACAAATAGTTGAAAATACAGGGAAGTTAGTTGTACAGAAACCTTCAGATTTGAAAAGGTTTAACCAAAATAGTTCTGCCTTCTCTATTCAACTCAGTAAAAAAGTGTGGTTAGTTAGTTTGTTCTCTCTAGTTTGTGTGAGGAGAGGCAAGAGAGTCAGAGAGAATGGGACATTACTAGAAAGATAATATATATTTGATTAGTCGGCAGAAATAGCCTAAATAGGATAAACAGCGTGATTATTAGCTGTAAAAGTGGGAAAACACAGAAGATGCTAGCAGCTGTAAGAAACTACAAAATCTTTTTTTGCTAAACTGGTCTGAATTCCCAGAAACTTGGCCAAAACTAGGAGAAATTTTATAGAAGTAAGTTTTCTGATCAAGTTTAGGGATGAAGCCAAGGATGGACCCAATTGTAATAGGCGGTAGTGACGGGTAGTGAAAAAGAAAGCCAAGGCTTATCAAATTTGCTCTATTTTATTTGCAGAGGCTGTGTTTTCTATTGTTTTAGTAGAGAGTTACTGCACTGATATTTTAAAAAGAACAACGAATGAGGAATCATGCTCACCTCCAACTTAATTGTACCTCTCAGTAAAGCCTAGTAAAGTAGCTGCAAACAAAACTCTTTTTTTGGCCACCCCAAAAGGCAAGTGGGATCTTAGTTCCCTGACCAGGGATCAAACCCACGCCCCCTGCAGTGGAAGCGCTGAGTCTTAACCACTGGACCTGGACCACCAGGGAAGTCCCAAAACTTCTTTTTACAGCTTGGGAAGTTACCACTGTTGCTGGCAGATATAATTTTATTGACTGAGCGGTCAGTAAACTTCTTAAAACCTGAATTTATAATGTAAAAATGATAATGTTATAAGTTAATGAACACATTTAAAGACTCATTAAGAAAGTATTGGAGTATAATGAAACAAATTTAGTCAGAAACCCAATTTCAAATTATCAGGATATCTAATGCAGTATGTCATTAGACGTTATTTATTGTCACTCCATTCTCTCTGCTTTAGACTCAGGTTCTTTAAAGAGAGTGATCCCCTGAGCCAGAACCGTGCCTGGCACATTAGAAAGCACCCTATAAATATGTATTTGATAAATAAATAAATGGTTCATTCATAAAGAGTCTGTCTATTTATCTATCACATATCATCTATCTGTCATAATGTCTACTCACCCCAAAGGACTTTACAATCTAATTCTGGGAAGCTAACTAATAACTACAAGTCCCTACAGAGTAAAGTACTATAATAGTACTAGGAAGAAAGGACTTCAGAGCACACATCTGAAGGGAATTAATTCCAATTTGGGCATCCTGAAAGCTTTATGATGGAAGGCACATTTGATCTGACAGTGAAGAGACAGGGAGATTGGAGAGAAATGCATTCCAGGTAGGAACAAAAGTAGAATGGAGGGGAAAGATAAGGCTGGGTGGGGAAAAAAGAACATATGACCAAGCTAAAATACAAATTGCATGGGCCCAAAACTGGGAGACAGGGCTGAGAGGGAAGGTTGAGTGAGATAGTGGAGGGCTTTGAATGCCTACTTCCGGGACCTAGTCGTGCCTTCCTCAAAGATCTCTTTCCGGGACTTCCCTGGCGGTCCAGTGGTTAGGACTCTGCGCTTCCACTGCAGGGGGTGCAGGTTTGATCCCTGGTCGGGGAACTAAGATCCTGCCTGCCACACAGTGCGGCCAAAAAAAAAAAATGATTAAAAAAAAAAAAGGATCTCTTTCCTGTAATGTGGTGATCCTAGTACTCTTTGATTATACACCCCATATGTAAAAATTTCTAGTGCATAACCTCAACATATGAATACTAATTTTTAAATCATATATTAATATACACTACTATATTTATAAATTATATTCCTCATCTGGAAAAGCAAAGTGAAGCTTTTCTATGATGAATAATACTTTTATGAATATAAACTCAAATCTATTAAAAATAAAGCAGTACTCATACCTTTTGGTTTAGGTTTTCCAAAAAGTTTTCTGTAGGAACTTATCCTACAGAAACCACTTTTGAAATGCGCAAGGAGATTTATTAGCTCGTTTGAAAAATACTTATCACGAGCCTACAACTTTCCAGACACTACGCTGAGTGCTGTGGATGCACAAGGAGCAAAACCAGGTAGACCCCTGCACACACAATGCCCACAGTCTGGAAGAGGGCTCGGATTCTAATCAAATAGTCACACAAGTACCTGTAAAATTCGAGTTGGATCAGGCAACAGTGGAGAGATTCGTGGCGCTGTGAAAGCATGTATTAGGAAAGCAAACCTAATTTAGGGATCAGGGAAGATATCTTGAAAAAGAGACGAATGGACAGAAATCTGAAGACTCGGTAGGATCAAGAGTGCTCCTTGTAGCATTGTTTGTGATAAAAAAAGTAGACCAAACTGATTACTCACAAGAATAATTAAATAAACCATCATATAGCCATTTAGTGGAATGCTATCCAGCTATTAAAGGAGGTAGAAGGAGGTATTACCATGGAAACAAGTCCAACATGTATTGCCTAATTGTATGACACTATATTTTATAGAATTCCATTTATATTAAGAATGTTCCATATATAGAAAAAGTTGGATATACACATATACATATATGTACACATATGTACATATATAGAGAGACTGCTTTGGGGATTATGGTAGATTTTCATTTTCTACCTTGAATATTTTTGTAATATTTGAATTTTGTGTAACTCTGTGTTATGTTTATAATCATAAAAAAAGCATTTTTAAAAGTATGTTCTAGGTCTTACTAGTGGTTTGGGGGCTGAAGAGCTCACACACATATACACACATGTACATGTGTAGTAATTATGGATAACTGATTTATACAGTCAGAGCAAAAGCTATTTTAAAACATACATTCTGAGATTAACCAAGATGGCGGAGTAGAAGGACGTGCTCTCACTCACTCTTGTGAGAGCACCAGAATCAAAACTGGCTGCTGGACAATCATTGACAGGAAGAACCTGGACTTCACCAAGGAGGATACCCCACATCCAAGGACAGAGGAGAAGCCACAGTGAGACGGTAGGAGGGGCGCAATCAGAGTAAAATCAAATCCCATAACTGCTGGGTGGGTGACTCACAGACTGGCGAACATTTATACCACAGAAGTCCACCCACTGGAGTGAAGGTTCTGAGCCCCACGTCAGGCTTCCCAACCTGGGTGTCCGGCTACAGGAGAAGGAATTCCTAGAGAATCAGACTTTGAAGCCTAGTGGGAATTGATTGCAGGACTTTGACAGGACTGGGGGAAACAGAGACCCCACTCTTGGAGGGCACACACAAAGTAATGTGTGCATCGGGACCCAGGGGAAGGAGCAGTGACCCTGGGGGAGACTGAACCAGACCTACCTGCTGGTGTTGGGGGGTCTCCTGCAGAGGCGAGTGGTGGCTCTGTTTCACCGGGGGGATAAGGACACTGGCAGCCGAGGTTCTGGGAAGTTCTCCTTGCCGTGAGCCCTCCCAGAGTCTGCCATTAACCCCACCAAAGAGCACGGGTAGGCTCCAGTGTTGGGTTGCCTCAGGCAAGACAACCAACAGGGAGGGAACCCAGCCCCACCCGTCAACAGTCAAGTGGATTAAGGTTTTACTGAGCTCTGACCGCCACAGCAACAGGGAGGGAACCCAGCCCCACCC
The DNA here is from genome assembly GCF_965194825.1 of Balaenoptera physalus. Lineage (NCBI taxonomy): Eukaryota > Metazoa > Chordata > Mammalia > Artiodactyla > Balaenopteridae > Balaenoptera > Balaenoptera physalus. The sequence goes on from NC_138883.1 coordinate 167,342,355, forward strand.
ATCAACAGTCAAGTGGATTAAGGTTTTACTGAGCTCTGACCGCCACAGCAACAGTCAGCTCTACCCACCACCAGAGCCTACCATCAAGCCTCTTAGATAGCCTCAACCACCAGAGGGCAGAGAGCAGAAGCAAGAAAAACTACAATCCTGCATCCTGCGGACCAAAAACCACAGTTACAGAAAGATAGAGAAGATGAAAAGGCAGAGGGCTATATACCAGATGAAGGAACAAGAAAAAACCCCAGAAAAACAACTAAATGAAGTGGAGATAGGCAACCTTCCAGAGAAAGAATTCAGAATAATGATAGTGAAGATGATCCAGGACCTCGGAATAAGAATGGAGGCAAAGATTGAGAAGATGCAAGAAATGATTAACAAAGACCTAGAAGAATTAAAGAACAAACAAACAGAGATGACCAATACAATAACTGAAATGAAAACTACACTAGAAGGAATCAATAGCAGAATAACTGAGGCAGAAGAACGGATAAGTGACCTGGAAGACAGAATGGTGGAATTCACTGCTGCGGAACAGACTAAAGAAAAAAGAATGAAAAGAAATGAAGACAGCCTAAGAGACCTCTGGGACAACATTAAACGCAACAACATTCGCATTATAGGGGTCCCAGAAGGAGAAGAGAGAGAGAAAGGACCAGAGAAAATATTTGAAGAGATTATAGTCGAAAACTTCCCTAACATGGGAAAGGAGATAGCCACCCAAGTCCAGGAAGCGCAGAGAGTCCCATACAGAATAAACCCAAGGAGAAACACGCCGAGACACATAGTAATCAAAGTGGCAAAAATTAAAGACAAAGAAAAATTATTGAAAGCAGCAAGGGAAAAACGACAAATAACATACAAGGGAACTCCCATAAGGTTAACAGCTGATTTCTCAGCAGAAACTCTGCAAGCCAGAAGGGAGTGGCATGATATACTTAAAGTGATGAAAGGGAAGAACCTACAACCAAGATTACTCTACCCGGCAAGGATCTCATTTAGATTTGATGGAGAAATCAAAAGCTTTACAGACAAGCAAAAGCTAAGAGAATTCAGCACCACCAAACCAGCTCTACAACAAATGCTAAAGGAACTTCTCTAAGTGGGAAACACAAGAGAAGAAAAGGACCTACAAAAACAAACCCAAAACAATTAAGAAAATGGTCATAGGAACATACATATCGATAATTACCTTAAACGTGAATGGATTAAACGCCCCAACCAAAAGACATAGACTGGCTGAATGGATACAAAAACAGGACCCATATATATGCTGTCTACAAGAGACCCACTTTAGACCTAGGGACACATACAGACTGAAAGTTAGGGGATGGAAAAAGATATTCCATGCAAATGGAAATCAAAAGAAAGCTGGAGTAGCTATACTCATATCAGATAAAATAGACTTTAAAACAAAGAATGTTACAAGAGACAAGGAAGGACACTACATAATGATCCAGGGATCAATCCAAGAAGAAGATATAACAATTATAAATATATATGCACCCAACATAGGAGCACCTCAATACATAAGGCAACTGCTAACAGCTATAAAAGAGGAAATCGACAGTAACACAATAATAGTGGGGGACTTTAACACTTCACTTACACCAATGGACAGATCATCCAAAATGAAAATAAATAAGGAAACAGAAGCTTTAAATGACACAATAGACCAGATAGATTTAGTTGATATATATAGGACATTCCATCCAAAAACAGCAGATTACACATTCTTCTCAAGTGCGCACGGAACATTCTCCAGGATAGATCACATCTTGGGTCACAAATCAAGCCTCAGTAAATTTAAGAAAATTGAAATCATACCAAGCATCTTTTCTGACCACAACGCTATGAGATTAGAAATGAATTACAGGGAAAAAAACGTAAAAAAGACAAACACATGGAGGCTAAACAATACGTTACTAAATAACCAAAAGATCACTGAAGAAATCAAAGAGGAAATAAAAAAATACCTAGAGACAAATGACAATGAAAACACGACGACCCAAAACCTATGGGATGCAGCAAAAGCGGTTCTAAGAGGGAAGTTTATAGCTATACAAGCCTACCTAAAGAAACAAGAAAAATCTCAAGTAAACAATCTAACCTTACACCTAAAGAAACTAGAGAAAGAAGAACAAACAAAACCCAAAGTTAGCAGAAGGAAAGAAATCATAAAGATCAGAGCAGAAATAAATGAGATAGAAACAAAGAAAACAATAGCAAAGATCAATAAAACTAAAAGTTGGTTCTTTGAGAAGATAAACAAAATTGATAAGCCATTAGCCAGACTCATCAAGAAAAAGAGGGAGAGGACTCAAATCAATAAAATCAGAAATGAAAAAGGAGAAGTTACAACAGACACCGCAGAAATACAAAACATCCTAAGAGACTACTATAAGCAACTTTATGCCAATAAAATGGACAACCTGGAAGAAATGGACAAATTCTTAGAAAGGTATAACCTTCCAAGACTGAATCAGGAAGAAACAGAAAATATGAACAGACCAATCACAAGTAATGAAATTGAAACTGTGATTAAAAATCTTCCAACAAACAAAAGTCCAGGACCAGATGGCTTCACAGGTGAATTCTATCAAACATTTAGAGAAGAGCTAACACCCATCCTTCTCAAACTCTTCCAAAAAATTGCAGAGGAAGGAACACTCCCAAACTCATTCTATGAGGCCACCATCACCCTGATACCAAAACCAGACAAAGACACTACAAAAAAAGAAAATTACAGACCAATATCACTGATGAATATAGATGCAAAAATCCTCAACAAAATACTAGCAAACAGAATCCAACAACACATTAAAAGGATCATACACCACGATCAAGTGGGATTTATCCCAGGGATGCAAGGATTCTTCAATATACGCAAATCAATCAATGTGATACACCATATTAACAAACTGAAGAATAAAAACCATATGATCATCTCAATAGATGCAGAAAAAGCTTTTGACAAAATTCAACACCCATTTATGATAAAAACTCTCCAGAAAGTGGGCATAGAGGGAACCTACCTCAACATAATAAAGGCCATATATGACAAACCCACAGCAAACATCATTCTCAATGGTGAAAAACTGAAAGCATTTCCTCTAAGATCAGGAACGAGACAAGGATGTCCACTCTCACCACTATTATTCAACATAGTTCTGGAAGTCCTAGCCACGGCAATCAGAGAAGAAAAAGAAATAAAAGGAATACAAATTGGAAAAGAGGAAGTAAAACTGTCACTGTTTGCGGATGACATGATACTATACATAGAGAATCCTAAAACTGCCACCAGAAAACTGCTAGAGCTAATTAATGAATATGGTAAAGTTGCAGGATACAAAATGAATGCACAGAAATCTCTTGCATTCCTATACACTAATGATGAAAAATCTGAAAGAGAAATTATGGAAACACTCCCATTTACCATTGCAACAAAAAGAATAAAATACCTAGGAATAAACCTACCTAGGGAGACAAAAGACCTGTATGCAGAAAACTATAAGACACTGATGAAAGAAATTAAAGATGATACCAACAGATGGAGAGATATACCATGTTCTTGGATTGGAAGAATCAACATTGTGAAAATGAGTATACTACCCAAAGCAATCTACAGATTCAATGCAATCCCTATCAAATTACCAATGGCATTTTTTACGGAGCTAGAACAAATCATCTTAAAATTTGTATGGAGACACAAAAGACCCCGAATAGCCAAAGCAGTCTTGAGGCAAAAAAATGGAGCTGGAGGAATCAGACTCCCTGACTTCAGACTATACTACAAAGCTACAGTAATCAAGACAATATGGTACTGGCACAAAAACAGAAACATAGATCAATGGAACAAGATAGAAAGCCCAGAGATTAACCCACGCACCTATGGTCAACTAATCTATGACAAAGGAGGCAAAGATATACAATGGAGAAAAGACAGTCTCTTCAATAAGTGGTGCTGGGAAAACTGGACAGCTACATGTAAAAGAATGAAATTAGAATACTCCCTAACACCATACACAAAAATAAACTCAAAATGGATTAGAGACCTAAATATAAGACTGGACACTATAAAACTCTTAGAGGAAAATATAGGAAGAACACTCTTTGACATAAATCACAGCAAGATCTTTTTTGATCCACCTCCTAGAGTAATGGAAATAAAAACAAAAATAAACAAGTGGGACCTAATGAAACTTCAAAGCTTTTGCACAGCAAAGGAAACCATAAACAAGACGAAAAGACAACCCTCAGAATGGGAGAAAATATTTGCAAATGAATCAACGGACAAAGGATTAATCTCCAAAATATATAAACAGCTCATTCAGCTCAATATCAAAGAAACAAACACCCCAATCCAAAAATGGGCAGAAGACCTAAATAGACATTTCTCCAAAGAAGACATACAGACGGCCACGAAGCACATGAAAAGCTGCTCAACATCACTAATTATTAGAGAAATGCAAATCAAAACTACAATGAGGTATCACCTCACTCCTGTTAGAATGGGGATCATCAGAAAATCTACAAACAACAAATGCTGGAGAGGGTGTGGAGAAAAGGGAACCCTCTTGCACTGTTGGTGGGAATGTAAATTGATACAGCCACTCTGGAGAACAATATGGAGGTTCCTTAAAAAACTAAAAATAGAATTACCATATGACCCAGCAATCCCACTACTGGGCATATACCCAGAGAAAACCGTAAGTCAAAAAGACACATGCACCCGAATGTTCATTGCAGCACTATTTACAATAGCCAGGTCATGGAAGCAACCTAAATGCCCATCAACAGACGAATGGATAAAGAAGATGTGGTACATATATACAATGGAATATTACTCAGCCATAAAAAGGAACGAAATTGAGTCATTTGTTGAGACGTGGATGGATCTAGAGACTATCATACAGAGTGAAGTAAGTCAGAAAGAGAAAAACAAATATCATATATTAATGCATGTATGTGGAACCTAGAAAAATGGTACAGATGAGCCAGTTTGCAGGGCAGAAGTTGAGACACAGATGTAGAGAATGGACATATGGACACCAAGGGGGGAAAACTGCGGTGAGGTGGGGATGGTGGTGTGCTGAATTGGGCGATTGGGATTGACATGTATACACTGATATGTATAAAATTGATGCCTAATAAGAACCTGCAGTATAAAAAAACAAACAAAACAACTAATACTAAACTTTCATTGGGTTATTTGTATGGAAATATGTTAATATAAATGTTTCAGACATTACATGAAATTCCTAAAAATCTTATATTTGTATTTGTATGGAAATATGTATGGAAATATGTTAATATAAATGTTTCAGACATTACATGAAATTTCTAAAAATCTTATATGTTCTGGTATAATGTTATAAGTAATAATCCTAGTTATTACTTTAAAATGTATATCTCAGAAATAACTAATTTTCTTGTCAACTGCATTATTATGAACTTTCACCAAATCTTTTACCGTGGTCATTTTTAAGTCTTTTGTCATTTACAGACAGTTCTGGGTGTACTCTGATGATTTTGCAGATATGTTTCTATAAAAGGGTTTCATCTTCAAGAAATTCATGGAAAAGACTCTGACAAGTACAGGTTTCTGGTAACTGACTGTACTGCTGAACTGAATGAATAAGCATTTTCAGAACTCTGATGAAAAACTGATGAACTCATAAAAGTGCTAACAAAAGATCAAGATGAAAAAAAACAATTAATTACATGGGACTGAGTGAACTGATGAGGATGAGTATAATTTTTGTGACTTTCTCTCTGAATTAAAAAAAAAAAATCCCACAAGGACTCAGAGGCAAAGAATATACAAATCAATTTTCACTGCAAAGTAAAGGAGCTGTTACAGTGGGGGATTACTGGACTGAATGTCAATATTATGACATAGTATGAGTGTGTTTCATGTTTGGTAATTGCAATCATTGTTGCTTTTGTTGTGGTCATCCATGTACAATGCTTGGTGTCAGTCTATTTATCTCTTGTAAAAATAAAATACAGTGTGTGTGTGTGAAAAAAAAAAAAAAAGAAAATACAGGAAGTAGAAACATGTATAAACATGTTACATGGAGACACAGAGGTAAACACCAAAAGATCAAGTTGAAAAATTCAAAGTGGTTGCCACTTGGAAGCAGGAAGTGGGATGGTAGAAGCTTAATAGAGTCATTAGAAACTTCAAGCTTTGGGCCAGCCTTTCCATAAATAACAACCTCAAATAAAGGGAGGAAAGGAAAAGGAAGTGAAAAAATAATAAAATCTGGAAGAATATAACGAAAAAAAAAAAAAATAAAAAATAAAACATACATTCTGAACTAACGGAACAAAAAGCATAATCTCCATGATGGCACCAAATTTCTATTCATTCTGGCTGGAAGGAGAGAGATTAGATGATTTCTTGAGATTTCCACCCTTCTCAACCAGTTTCCTAAGGACTTACAGTTCATAGAGCAAGATGTTTTGTCAAAGGGATAAAAACATTCTGTAGGTTTTTATCTGTAAAAACAGAGGTCCTGGGAATCACGGGCCTTAGGAAGTTACCAGTTTCACACTTCAAAATTGCCAAGAGTTTGTTAAACGGTCACATAGCATTGCTATAGGGTTCTTAGCTTTTCATGTGTATGGGAATCAGTGGCAAGCTTGTAAAATATGAGGATTCCCGGGCTTGCTTTGGATTTGCTGAGTCAGAATTTCTGGGGGAAGGCCTGGGGTCTGCATTTTAAGATCTTTGGTGCTTCTCCAAGCCCCACTTTAGGAAACATGGTGACTTTGGATCCAACCAATCAAGCTCTGCCTTGACGAAGAGGGTGTTGCTGGCCTGATATGAGGAAAATGCCAGAACAAGAAATCCACGTCTCCTTCCTAATAGATTTTGATTAGTGGGTGAAAGGAAAACTTGAAGCCAATTAGGAAAAATGCTTTTCCTCTTCCGTTTCCTCAGACTTTATGAAAGACAAGACGTCTTAATAAGAGCTGCTTTAGCCCATTATTCATCTTTTGTTTCCTTAGTGGAACACTGGCTTATTAACTGGAAGCCAGTGCCTTTCTCAACGGACGCAATCCATGAGTGCCTTCATGTGCCCTGGACAGTAGGTGGGTTCATCTGAGCACACGGTGCACGGTTATGTTACAGGGAAGCCACTTTAACGGGGGTTATGGGGGAGGGGGTTTGAGGAATGGCAGCAGGGAGGGAGGGGAAATGTGTGATGTGGAGGGAAAGTCCTATCCGGTCCCTCAAGGGAGAACACTGTACTTTCTTGGTCTTATATTGATAATTATCAGTGACCTAGTTACTACTATTACCATTCCATAGAGGAGACCATGGCAGCACTGTAAATATACCTGTTTCTGTAATTTAGATTTCATGTTCTCTTAGAAAAACAACATTCACGGTTTTTCAGTTTAAAAAAGAACACATTACTTCTATGATTTACAAATAGTTGATAGAGAATTTATAAAAAAATAAACTAGACAACTGCACCTATGATAACAGAAATACTCTTTGTATTTAATACAAAATAGTATTTAATACAATTGAATTACAAATGCAAATTAATTGTATTTAATACAAAATCCTACCATCTAGAAATTTCAGAGTATAGAATCAATCAGTTAATTTTTATTACTTTCTAGGTGTCAATCAATCCCCCCCCTTCTTCCTTCTCTCTCTCAACAAATACTCAGCAAAACAATGGGAGATATTGCCATCCTTTTCAGAAGGCCCTGATTTCCCATCCTTATAAAAAAATTAATAGGTTTGAGGATAATTAATATAAATGATTGCTTTTTTCCAACCCCCAAATAATTAAGGTATTTCTAATCCCCACAGTAAATCCCCAGTAAGGATTTCAAAATAGCATGGTTTATTAGGCCTAATTCTAAAAGAAGTATGTATTCATTTTTTAAAATTAAAAAATTCAGAGAATTATAAAAAATGAAATAGATGATCATTAATCTCACTATCTAGAAACTACAGTTAACCATTTAGTATATTTCCTTCCAATCTTTTTTATTAATGTACATTAAATGTATATATTAATTAATTTTATTAATATACATTTAATATATATTAATATACATTAAATTATATATATTTTGGGTCACAAACTATACACAATTGTCTATACACAATTATGTTTTCTAACTATTTTTACTTCTAATACCAAGAACATTTTACCAAGCCATTAAATATTATTTGACAAAGAAATATTAAAATGTCTCCAGTTTCCCACCATATGGAGCGCCCTTAATTTAAGTAACTCTTCACCTATTGTTGGACTTTTTAGTAGTTTTTGAATTTTTTCTACTAAGAAACTAGGATGAAAAATATTTTATTACTTGATTCTAGAGCTCTGTTTAGAAGGGGAATTGTCTATATTTAGGAGACAACCATGAGAAGCTGCTTCTAGTCATCAAACAACTTTAAGAATATGAATATCAAATCCAGTTTTAAGTTGTTTGAATCATTGTGGTTTAAAACAATCTCCCCAACCCCAGCCCAATGGAATAGACTGCACACCTCTGCTTTGTGTGAGAATCAAGGAAAGGGCTTGAGCAGGGGTGGTAGGGCGTGGAGAGAGGAAAACAACCATGGTGAGTCATGAATGAGATCAAGTGTCCAGGGGTGAACAGAAGTGACGGCGAGAGTGTAAGTGCCCAGGAATTCGAAGAAGTATCAGAGGAGGGCACTGTGCTTCCCTAGGGACACAGAACTAAAGGCTCGAGCCAATTTTATTTTAATTTTAAAAGGTCAAGATGACCTCAGCTGATATCTATGAAATAAATAACACTGACAAAATAGGACACAGTTAGATTTTGTTTTTTTGATCCATTAGGGGAGTCTTTGTCTTCTAATAGAGGAGATTTTAACATACACATTAATCTTGTTAGCTCATTTCATGCTTTCAGATAAAAAAATACTCTTTATAAAAATTATTTTTGGTTTCATTTTAAATTTTACTTTAGCTGTACTTTGCCCTTTATTCCCTAGAGTGATTTGGAAGTCACAAATTGTCACCCGTCAGGTTCCCCGAGAAACAGGAGGAGATTTACCTGCAGGAAGTTTGCTAGAAGGTGCGCTCAGGAGCAGTGTGAGGAAGAGAGGACTGGGCTGAGGGAGGAGCTGAACTTCGGTGCAGTTGCATCAGAGGCCTCAGTCTCATCTACTTGGAGCTCTGAGATGAGGGTGGCCCTTCTAGAACATTCCAAATTGAGGTGTGGGGGAGGGGAGAGGGAGGGTTGGCAGGTGGGTAGGGATTTATACTCTTGCATTGGCCAGTCATGGGTATGGGCTGCCCCTGGAGAGGGGTCATGTGGTCATGTCCTAAGGGCAAGGGAGTTCCTCCAGGGGAGGGCACTTCCTGGGAGAGACCCAGCCTGAGCCTTCGGTGGGCAGCACTCCCAGCAGCTGCAGGGAATGACAGTCCCCCTCCTGAAGAGGGGGTCTGGGTGGTGCCCACAGTGCCCACCACACACTGCTTCTTATTTTTCTGCTAGCATTTTCCTGTAAATTAAAAACACCTGGACTTTCTCTCTCTCTCTCTCTCTCTCTCTCTCTTTTTTGGCCTCGACATGTGGCATGTGGGATCTTAGTTCCCCGACCAGGGATGAAACCCATGCCCCCTGCAGTGGAAGTGCAGAGTCTTAACCACTGGACCACCAGGGAAGTCCTTCTCTCATTTTAATGTCAATAATTACATCATATTTTAATGGAAAGAATTTTTGACTTCCTTTGGGGGGTCTGATAAAAAATTTAGCAGAATTTAATTTCTTCAATTCCTAGTTTTAGTTGATACAATCTGGCATTTTGGATGAACATAATTAACAGCATCATGTTATGTTTCTGCAAGGTTTATCTTATCTTGAAGGATTATTTTTATCATTAGTATTACATTTTATAACCATTCCAACATCTTATAGATTGAACTGCTTAAACTCATAAAAGCTAAATATCATTTTTTTCCCACTGTCTTGATGTGAAAAAACAAACAAAAGGCCCAGAGCTGGGGAGAATTATACCTGCTTTGCTGCTAACCCCAAAACCAATATTCCCTAACTGGCATCCATACTGCAAAGTTCACATTTTAAAAATCTGATCGTGGAAGGTTGCATTCTGGCCTGATTTTTTTCCTGTTTTGGTCTCACAAGAAGGTGACTTGGAATCCTAGCCAAATATATTTAGTTAAAAAATGTAAGCTGATTTGAGTTCCTCCGATCTGTGAGGGCTCTGGCAGCAACAGACAAGAGGCCAGAATCACATTCACTTTGATCTGTTCACCCAACATGTTTTTCTGTATTTAATTCTTCTACCAACTTGGATGAACTTGGGAAAAGCACCTTGATCCTTAGGAATGCAGCAGAAGTATGCCTCTACATGATAATCCGCACAGGACATGCAACAGTTCGAGTCTAAAGCAACAAGATCAACAAGATCGTAACCGCAGGTAATAGCCAGGTTCTATCATTATCTCTCATACGATATCAGCTTTTCAACAAATTGCTGAATCTGTTATCAAATCCATTCTGACATTCATTCAAATGGGGGGTCCTGGGAGGAGAGGTGGGACACGAGATAGGCTCAGAAGTATGATTCAGAGCATGAATGCTCTTGTACGGATGCAAACTATGGAGTTTGCATGATACCCTCTGATAAAGAGGCATCTTTCATTAAACATGTATTATTACAGAGATCTAAGGCATGGGCCCCTCAAAGGCACTCCAGTGGTTGGTAGGCATATCAGTAATAACTCTTGATTTATTTTAATGTGGAAGTTTTAGCTACTTGACTGTGAATTGAAGGGAATTTGGATGGAGTTGATGTGGCTCTGTAACATGCAATGTGGTGGCATCATTCTCCAGATTTTGGGAACACTGGCACAACCCAGTTGGTCTAGGAACTATCATTGCAGGCTTAGTTAGACGTGGTTCAAAACAAGAGGTGAGACCCTGTATTCAGTAAAATGCTACGTTAGGTCAGCCTGAAGGCCTTTTTTGAATCGTTGTAGCCTGTTAAGATTTAAATTCCTCAGGCTTCCACTATTTTGTCTGGTAAACGTATAAATAACCTTGCATAGATGTTGTTTTTAATTGGTTTCTGTTTTTTTCAATTGTTAAATGCAGGCACTGTTCATATCTGTGAACATTCATTTTATATTAAATGTTGAAAAGTTGGTTTTTGCTACTGTATATTTTTCACTCTCTAGATAAGAAGTAATAACAATTTCCATATATATGTGTTTTCCTGAAGCCAATCTGCTTTATAGTCAAGCAGTTCTTTTACTGATTAGATGCCCACAAATAGACATTTCTTTAGAGCTGGGGACAAGAAGTATGACGGCCATGAGGATTTTTTTTGTCCTTAGAATGCCCTTTTCTATTTCCATGTGAATCTCATTGCATAAGGGTTGAAGTAATTAATTAGCCAATTTGTAGGTAATTCTTTCTGACAAGCTAGCCACCTTCCTTTAGCAGAAGTCTAAAATGAGCAATCTCAGAGACATGCATTAAATTCACTAATTAGATTAAATACCAAACCAAGGACTTCCAGGGATCATGTTTCTTTTGTAAAGCAAAGGATGTTTTATAATTAATAATTATGTTGCAGTCAATCATTTAATTGTAAATAGTGCCCGATTTTAAGGGTAAATTTATAATGTACTTGTGTGCTAGAGCCTGAACATTTCTACCATTAGATTTTTCAGATGACAGTTTCTCCATGGATATTATCAGTGAGGAAATTTTTTCTGGAGTTATAAGACTTTTCCTGTGTCTTTCTAAACCCCAGAAGAGAGAATACACGGATGAGCATATCATGCATACTAGTATCTTGGGCTATACTGGTGGTGTGACAAGAATGTCACTTTCTATTTCCAAAAGATGTTATCACACAGGAGGATAATTATTGCAACCCGTGCCCACTGCAGGGAAGCATAACCTCAGCTTGGTGATAGTCAAGTAGATCCTATGTGTGATGGGAAGTGGAGGCCACTGCAAGGCTCTCTGCCCCTGGGAATAGGTGCTTCCTATGGAATTGTCATCCATCCTATTTTGCCTGTCACACCTTTATGTTCAATGAAAACAGTGGTGACTGGTTAAATCTGCAAGTAGGTGTTGAGTACATGCATCCACAAATCAGGAAAGAGGTCTGAGTTGGCATTACATATTTCAGAGTAGAGAGTCCCCAAGGAGAGGAGACAAAGTGCAAAGAGGAGATACAAGGTGGTGGCCTGAGGGACATGAGTGCTTAAGTGGTGGGGGGAAGAGGAACATGGGAAGGAAGCTGCACGGAGTGAAGTAAGTCAGACAGAGGAAGACTAATATCATATGCTATCACTTATATGTAGAATCTAAAAAAATGATACAAGTGAACTTATTTACAAAACAGAAACAGACTTACAGACATGAAAAACAACCTTATGGTTACCAAAGGGGAAAGGGGGGGGGATAAATTAAGGATTTGGGAGTGACATATACACACTACTATATATAAAATAGATAACCAACAAGGACCTACTGTATGGCACAGGGAACTATATTCAATATCTTGTAATAACCGATAATGGAAAAGACTCTGAAAAAGAATAGATATATAGGTACATGTGTAACTGAATCACTGTGATGTACACTTGAAACATTGTAAACCAACTATACTTCAAAAAAAAAAAAAAGATAGGAATAACTCAGACTGCCAAGCCAAGTTTAGAATGAGAAACAACTCCTCAGAGGAACAGCAGTGAGGACAACATGTACCAGAACTGGAGCTGAGGAGTCCTGGGCTCTGGTAGTAACAGGCACCGCCCTGCACAATGAGCCACTGTGACTGCCCATCACCACCGTGGCGGAGCGCCAACCCCCAGTGCAGCCCTTTCCATCCCGGAAGGCCCTGGTAGGAAGCAAAGTCTGCTAAGTAGGGAAAAGGAGACGCTTAGATGCAAATCAGTGAATGAAAAAAGAAGAGAACCCAAAAGTTTCAAACTGAAAACCAAAATAGTTCCTTTATTTCAAATTCCATGGTAAGTGGAATAATATTATATACCATTAGGGAAATCTGAAATAAAACTGTTAGACAAACAGAATATTTGGATTTTTTTAATCTAAGAGGAACATGTGGGTAACAAAGGATGTGACTTCTATATTCTAAAAGCTGATTTTAAAGAAAACTATCCTTTTCCCAAGAATTAAGTTATGAATTAGACAGTAAATTTATATTCATATGGATTCACACAAAGAATAATACTGGTCACGGGACTTCCCTGGTGTCACAGTGGTTAAAAATCCGTCTGCCAATGCAGGGGACATGGGTTCGAGCCCTGGTCTGGGAAGATCCCACATGCTACGGAGTAACTAAGCCCGTGCACCAACTGTGGCGCTCTAGAGCCCGAGAGCCACAACTACTGAGCCCTAGTGCCACAACTACTGCACCTAGAGACCGTGCTCCACAACAAGAGAAGCCACCGAAATGAGAAGCCCGTGCACCACAACGAAGAGTAGCCCCCGCTCGCCACAACTAGAGAAAGCCCGTGTGCAGCAACGAAGACCCAGTGCAGCCAAAAATAAATAAATAAATAAATAAAATTAAAAAAAAAAAGAATAATACTGGTCATGCATCCATGCATTCATTTGTTTCTTTAACAAATGTTTATTGATGGTCTACCTTGTTCTTGACACTGGACATGACAGTGGTGAGCCAGGCCAACCTGGTCCCTGTGTTCATAGAGCTCCCCTCTGGTAGGGGAGAAAGACATTAGTCACACAATCATACCAATAATTGTAAAACTGAAACCATACTAGAGGATATATGATAGTAGGGAGACCTGACTTAGAGCCACAAGGGAAGTCTTAACTAAGGAAGTGACAAGTCCAAACAGAGGGAACCACATGAGCAAAGGCCCTGTGGCATGAAGAAGCATGTCCTGAAAGCTCACCATGGCATCATCTGAAGAAGCAGAACAAAGAGTTTTATCTTTTTTTTAAAAAAAAATCAAGTATAATCGATTGTCCAATATTATTGAATACATTAGTTTCAAGTTTCATCTTTATTCTTAGAGCAATGGAAGCTGTGGAAGGGTTTTAAGCAGAAGAACAGCATTCTCAGAATTATGTTTCCAAAAGATCACTCCGGCTGCTGAGTGGAGGAGAGGGGGAAAGTGTAGTCCCTGGGAGATGAGTGTAGTGATCTAGGTAGTTGCAGGAAGAGGCTACTGAAGTCATATAGACAAGTGGTGGTGGCTTGGGTTAAGGTTGAGAATGGATTTGAGATGTTTAGGAGATACAACCAACAGGACCAGATGTTAGAATAAATATGTGAGTTAGGAAGAAAGGGAGGTTAAGGGTGATTCCTAGATATAGGGCTTATACAACAGGAAAGACGGGAGTGTCTTTTGCTGAGATAAGGGAAGTAGAAGAGGACCATGGGTTGGTGGATGGTAAGGTCATGAATTTAATTCTGGAACTGTAGATGTACCTTTGAGACATCTACATGGCGATGACAAGTTGGCAGGTGGGTCTGAAGCTCTGATGAAACGTCTGGTCTAGATATAGGCATTTGTAAGTCATCCGCGAATGTTTGTGATTGATCAGTATGTTAGGAAGAGAACACAGTGAAAAAAGAGAGAGAGAGGGCCTGGCACTGTGTGTTGAATAGTTAATGGCCAAGTATAGGAGGATGAGTGTGTGAAGGACAGGTGGCAGCCAGAGAGGTAAGGAGAAGACGAGAGTTCTATGTCACCCAAGCCCAGGAAAGAGCATGTTTCAAACAATGAGACCGGGATCAGCCGTGTTAGACACGGCTGTGCGACGGAGTGAGTTGAGGACTGTGAATGTCCATTGGATCTAGGGACACGAAGGTCATGCTGACCCTAGCAAGACTGGTTTTAATGGAGAATTGAGTGGACGCCAGAAGGAGGAGGTGGGGAACACGTGGGACATAAAAGGGGAGACAGTGAAGATAGAAAACTCAAGTGCTTTGGCTGTGATGAGACAGCTGGGGAAATGGCTGAGTGGGCATCAGAGGTTGAGTACGTGGGAGGCCCTTCGGTGTGACAAAAAGCTTCACCTTGGAGAGAGACTCTCCTTGAGGGAGCAGTTACTGGAGAGTGTAAGCTTCTGAGGAGGTGGGTGGGGAAGGGAGAGTGACGACCGTCTGGTATCCAGACAATGACAGACTCCTTCTGTCACAGCTTCAATTTTCCTTGTGTTGTAGCAGGCTGTTTTTCTGCAGAGTGAGGGAGGGCCAAGTGTGTATGTTTGCCTGTGTCTGTGGTGTGAGGGCAGCTGGTCGCAAGAGCGGGGAGAAGCTGGGCAGTAGTTTTTGTGGAAAGAAGGAGAGAGAGTTAATCAGAGAAATGCAGTGAGTGGGTTCACCTGAGATGAGCTTATATGCGTTGACAGTAAAACCAACGTGCTCTCGTGTGACTTTCCTGGGAAGGCTCAGCTGCTGGGGGCTGGACGTAGATCGTTGGCTTCATCAAGGATGAGATTTTGCCAGACAAGGGAAACAAAAACCGACAAGGGCAAGGGAGTAAGGGGCATTGGCGGAAGCGCTCTAAAATCCTGAACCATAGCTCTGCTAAAGGAGGAGGTAAGTCAAGACAGGAGGAGGTCATCGCCCTGTGAGGCTGAGGCTGAGCAAGGAAGCGGAAGTCCTGCCGAGGCTGAAGAATGGTCTCAGTGGGAGGAGCTGAGCAGGAGGGGAAGAAGTGATGCGCAGAGAGCGTTTGCATCAGAGGTTCTGAAGGTAGAGGAGCTGCAGGATGGCAAGACCCAGTCAGTGTATGTGCACTGCAGTGGGTAACCTGGAGTGAAGTGTTGGAGAGGAGAACTGGAGGAATGAGTGGCCATTTTGTCAAATGTCACGTATGCACTGAAGCATCTGAGGGTGGTGGCAGGGCTTACAGGCCACATGCTAAGACTTTGAAAAATAACAGGGAAGGGAGCGGCCAGGAATCTGACAGAATACAATGACAAGAAGGGGAGGTAGAGACGAAAACTATGAAGGTCATAAAAGTGAGATTTTTTTTTTTGCAAGAGGAAACACTAGCATGGGATGGAAGTAGCAGCAAGGGGCCAGGAGGACGGCAGCCCTACCTCCTGGTCCTAAGTACGTGGCGGGGGGGGGGGGGGCGGGGGGGGGCGGAAATGTGAGGGCGATGGGAAGAAGCATCCCTGAGGTGGGGAGCGGGCTTCGGTTCAGTCCAGATGAATGAAGGCAGGTCAGAGAGAGCAGAGGAGTTGGGAGTCTCTCCAATGGCAGAGAGGGGAAGAGGCAGGTGAGGGGCAGGGCCTGGATCAGGGCTGGGAAGTACAGAGCATTACTGTCAACACCAACAGGAGGTAGGCCTGGGGGAGGAAGAATGCCTTAAAAATCATAAGAAAAAGAAAAGATTAGCTGCTAATCTCAACCAATGTTAAGCTAATTCAAGCCAGAAAGTGAAGGACTGCCTCACCCCCCCCCCACCCCAGTAGGTCCCTGACCGCCCCCCGCAAGCAAGGAGGATGTCCACCTTAGAGAAAAATGTGTCTAAACTAGGGTTTGGGCCCCATTTGAGACAGTTCCCTGAATATTTAACCCCAAATATTCATATTGCAGCTAAAAAGTGTTTCCTCTCTAGTGAAACTAGAGAACAGCTGAATTATATATACATATATACAAGCTTGCCAATTAAAGACGCCAATCTAGTTATCTCTTGGCTTTCTCTTCTGAACAATCTCAGACCCTTACTTTTTTGCATAGGTCTTATTTTCTAATCCTGGCTGAATTTAGGGATAGAATGTTCCCCATGTTCTTGGTGTCCTAACTCTAGACCTCAGAAAGGGACCCAGTGCTCTAGGAAAAGTTTGGCGAAACCCAAGCATAAAGGGAGGATGACCTCACTGTCCTTCCAGGCTCTTGTTTTTGCATCCTAACACCGTGCAATTTTTAAAAAGCTGGTGTTATGACTGACTCCCCCTTATCTGTTTCCATTGCTGGCTCCTGTTTAGACATCCTTGCCTGTAACCAGTCACTTTTCCTCTTCTTTTTGCATAGTTCATTTCCCTCTTCTGAAAGTACCACCCTGCATTTATCTTCAGTGAACTTAAAAAAGAATTCTGACCACTTCCCCAATTTAGTAAGGTTATTTTAAATTTTGTTCTTCATCAGCAGGCTAATGTTGGCCTTCCCACTCCTTGGTGAGGAAGTGACTCATGTGTTCCGAGTTTCCTTCATGGCAGTGCTGTGTTCTAGGGCATCTGTTTGCAAACATTTTCAGCCTGCATTGTTATCTACTACTCGTGTGGCTTCTACTCTGTGTAGGTCAGGCCTTGATCATCTTTCTTCTGCCCTTCATCAACATTAAGAAAATTAATTCCCTAATTTCAAAGCTTAGTTCAAACTTTTGTAGATATTAATGTTGAAGAGAGGTATTTCTAAGTTAATATGTGCAACAAGAAATTAAACTTTTAGATTCAAAATCAGCACCTTGATTAGTATTTTTTTAAAGCTCTTGTATATATTGTGTACCTCAAGAAGCACGTGGGCCTGTGAGATGTCTCGTTCTAATTTTTAACCCAACCATTGCATAGAGCAAGGGCATCATCAAGAATTGATGGAAGGAGTCAGAAAATGTTGGAAAGGATACACCTCAGCATGTACAAATCCTCCCTCAGGAAGAATTAATCTCTTCCTTGTCTGAATTATGATGGATGGCACTTTATTGATGGAAAGAGTCAGAAAATGTTGGAAAGGATACACCTCAGCATGTACGAATCCTCCCTCAGGAAGAATTAATCTCTTCCTTGTCTGAATTATGATGGATGGCACTTTATTTCCTTTCCTTTTCTTTCATCCTTATGATTCCTTTGTAGGTGTTATTACAAACATTTGTGTCTAAGTCCTGTTTCATCCATGGAACTATAGGCCTGCTGAGGAAAGGGATGGTGACTAATTTATCTTTATTTCACTCACGGCATCTTACATAATGTCTTACAACAGCCAGTGCTCAATAAATATTTGTAGACTGAGTGAACAATTTAGGAGAGTTCAGATCCAAGTTGGATTTTCTTTTCAGCAAAGTAATTTGATTTTAATCAAATTCCTTGCTCTTTCTTATTCGAAATTTTAATTGATTTAAATGGTAAAAAGACTGAAAAAAAATCAACTTGAAAGCTAGAAATAAAGTTTTTTTTGTAGAAAAGAGTAAATGCTTGTGGATTTTCTTTAAAAAGCACTCATATCAATTTTCATAAGCACATGTAAGAGGAAGTCATGTGTTCATCTGCCCCTTTCAAATCTGGACAAAATGTTTGGATGGACCCAGTGTGTAGCTCCAGTAGTCCCCTATTACAGCAAATCAGAGAGAACCATATGCCTGGATCCTATTAGCTCCAAACAACCCGATTATAAGCAGAAAAAGCAAATGCAAGTGAGTATTTTTGGATAAAGCACACATTAAAAATGAACAAGGCAGTTTAGGAAAAAATTAGATTGAATTAAACATGTAAATCAGATGCTTTGTTATACTGTCACTACCCATGCAGAGTCGTCTAGACCTGGCCAAGAAAGCTATTGTTTGTGATAATGATTATTGTAGGTAATAGTGAATTCCTGTTAATAAATAGCCCTTTACGTGTCAGGCAGTCTAATGCACGGGGCCCAAAAGGATGCAGCAGCATCACAGGACTATTCATGTTTACAGCTTGGCATTTTCTCTATGGATTTATAAAAAGTCTTAGGTAATGTAAAATGAATCTTCAACATTGTGATGGGAAAAAAAAATGGCAACGTGTAAGAAATAATCACCTGCTCAACTCCCTATTCTAATATAGTTTGCTACATTAACTAAAGGTCAGCCTCCGTGTTGATGTTTCACATGTCATGTGAAGGCAGAATAAAGGAAAAAGAAATAAGGTATTGTGAGCCACAGTCTCCTGCAGTATTTATAAGCTCACCAGGACCCAGTCCTGAGCTTCTCCAACCAGATCTAGAGGAAAGCAACAGCCTGAGCCCATTGTCTTGTGGGGTCTGAAATCATTTCTGCCATTGCAGACCCTGCAGGTCAAGAGAGAAATTTGGAAATGGGGGTGCCCATTGAGTTGCAAAACACTCCTACCCCAATGAAGAGCTGGACCAGCCTAAAGAACATCAACACTAACAAAAAAACCTAGACCCTTTCCAATACTAAATACAACTATATTCTTTTATTGAAATTTCTCCCTGTTAAGCATTATACTAAATGCTTTATATATAACATCTCATTTAAGTCCTCACCACTACCCTAGAGGGGGGCATTTTTAGCCCCATTTCATAGATAAAGAAATGTAAGATTGCGAAGATTAAGTGTCTTACCCCAAATTGCCCAACTAGAAAGTGGTTGTGGGAGCCTTCCAAACCACATCTACCTGATTTTCAAGCCCGACTGTTCACTCTGATCTGCTGCCATTCCATGGAAGATAGGGCTCACCTTGACCCTGTGGCTTTGGAGCCCTGACATAAACCCCAAACTGCTTGGCAGAAAACCTGGGACCAGTTCTAACCAGTCCCCTCTATCAAATGTGCTTGATGGAAGAGTTGTCCTGCAAGATGATCTGCAGAGAAATGGATTCCAGGAGCAAAAAAAAAAAAAAAAAAAAGGGAAATGCTGCAAATGGAAGTCCCTCTTGGAGATTCACATTTTAAAGCAGCATCTTAAAGCCTCTGGGAAGTCTTGCATTAAAGAAACACCACCTAACTCAGTGTTTCTTAAACTGATTTGAATACAGAACCCTTTTTGTATACATAAAACCTATTAATAACTATGGGAATTTATATTCTGCAAACATGTCTTAAAAAATGGTGACTCAGAACATTTCCTAAGTTCTTCTCTCAAAAATGTCTCGCTTTTTGGACTCCTTCTACCCAGCCATTCTTGTTCTTGTATCCTTTTGGCTATCACACTGCTTGGATCAAGCTGGATTTTGCTGCAATCCTCTGGATCTCTCTAAAGGGGTCAATTTCCAGCCCCAAGCCCATTCAGATCCCATACCCCTCTCCCTATGACCTCATGTTGCTGAGGTCACAATCACAACAAGAACAAGATCCATCTCAAATAAGAAAATAAGAGAAAGATGATAGGAACCAAGGAACAGAATGAAAAAGAAGGGAACAGGTGACAATTTTCTTGTTTGAAAGCTCAACCACCACTTCCTTAGTGACTTATGATAATGTACAGAATGTATTTACAAATTTTCTTATTCTTGAACCATTCCCCAAAGACTTAACAAACTATATTTTTGTATACAGAATTGCAAATTCAAAGTGAGAAAAATTCTCAGGCTTCTGCAACAGGGATATCACTCAATGAAGGAAGTTCTATCATCCAGTTAAGTAGAGCACCAACCTTCAGTAGAGACCTCACTTACTCATTCAACAAACATTTATTGAGCACCTCCTATATGCCAGGCTTTTAAAAATGTACTTAAACAAATAGGTTAAAAATACTGTGTTGCAAGGTGATAAGTGCTATGGAAAAACAGAACAGAAATGCTGAATAAAGGGGATCAGATAGGTAGGCGGAGGGGTACAGATCGCACTGTTAATAGACTTGTGAGATCAGACAAGGGGAAATGTGAGCAAAGACTTGAAGGAGCTGAAGACGTGTATTTTTATAGCCACGCTTTTTCCTCATCTCCTCTTCCATCCTCTTTTCTTCCTCCTATGCTTTTTTTTTCTTTTTGCCTATGCTTCTTTGATTTTTGTTAGCCTTTATTAATAGTTTAACTGTTTTTAGAACACGGATATTAAATTATTCAGAAAAGTATAAATATGAAATCCAAATGACCAGAAATTTTACCATGCATTACAATTTTGGTGAAAATTCCACTCCATATCTCTATGTATGTGAACACAGAAACTTGCAATTTTTCAAAAATGGCATCATGTTGTATGTACTACTCTATAACCTGCTTTTCCACTAAATAGTATTTTTCCTGTCATTTTCATGGCCTTAAAAAAACTATATTCTCATAGGTACTCCATCACATTTTTAAAAATCAAAATGTTATTAACATATATACATTACGAAATTCACTCCTATTTTTGTGCCTATCCACCCTTTTCCCCTCCAAAATAGAAGCAAGGGAGCGTCTCCTGTATCCTTCCCATATTACTTAATGTACATACAGCAGATATAGATTTATATCCTTACCCCCCACCCCTTACACATATATGTACACCATTCACTGTTTTACATTTCGCTTTTTCATTTAATGCTAGGGCAAGCTTTCCCATATTAGTACATAGGGGTTCTTTTCAACTGTAGGCATTTGTTGTGTGGATGTACCATAGTTTATTCAGTGACTCCTAACTAATTACTGATGGTTATTTGGGCCCCGTCAGTCTTAAACAGAAGATGACATGAACTTGAAATAGAATGTGCCTGAAACAAAATTTAAGAGATGCTACTAATTTTTTTCCTTGAAATTATAATTGAAGTCAATGGGAAAAGATGTTCCACAAAACTTCTGATAAAGTTATCTATTACCGCTTAAAATATTGACATCCCTGGGCAAATGTTTATGAACGAGAAAATTTGTTCTTTTCATGTTATTTCCCATGTTATGAGCAGCAAAAATCTGTAATAAAACATTTAAAATAATACTTCGTAGGTTTCTTCTGGTTTTGAATATTTTGTAAGTATCTATCTGGTCAACATAAATTTTTTCTATTTCAATACTAATGGTAAAACTAGTTAAAAATTCCATGTCAAGGGCTTCCCTGGTGGTGCAGTGGTTGAGAATCTGCCTGCTAATGCAGGGGACACGGGTTCGAGCCCTGGTCTGGGAAGATCCCACATGCCGCGGAGCAACTAGGCCCGTGAGCCACAACTACTGAGCCTGCGCATCTGGAGCCTGTGCTCCACAGCAGGAGAGGCCGCAACAGTGAGAGGCCAGCGCACCGCGATGAAGAGTGGCCCCCACTCTCTGCAACTGGAGAAAGCCCTTGCACGGAAACGAAGACCCAACACAGCCAAAAATAAATAAATCAATTAAAAAAAAAATTCCATGTCAAATATTTCTATTGCAAATTTTTCATCAACTTGATTTCCCCAAAGGCTAAAAATTAATCATTGTAAGCATTAGTATAAGGTTATTCTTCAAAATAATTTATGTTTTGGGAAACATGAATAGAAAAAGTAACAGAAAAAATGAATACCATGTACCAGGTGCACCTAAAACTTATCTCACATGACCCTTAAAAATCTATGAGTTAGACATTATTATTCCCTTTTACAGGTAAGGAAACAGGATCAGAGAAGTAAAATGTTATGCCCAAAGTTAGACATAAATTCAGTTTAAGAGCCAGGATTCAATCCTCTCAGTTTCTGTGCTTGTCCAGTGCTTTACCCAGACTCTTGGGCAAGTCGATTGTACATGGCCTCTGATCATTTATTTTTTTGACCATTCATCACAGATAAATCACCTTCTTTTAAATTAAAAAAAGAAAAATCATTTTGCCACCTTTTAAATTAAGAAAAGAAAAATCATTTAGGGTTTCCCCAGCTATTCAGGGGCCTAGGTCAGCTATCTCGCTCTCTTTTTTTTTGCCCTCAGGGATAAAGCAGCTCTGAAAATAAGTGATACATATTAGATGTCTCTAAGAGGTCTTGGTTTCTAAAATTTAATAGTGGGGCAACACACTTTTGTAGACAAACCATTGTCTCTTACAAAGGTAAAGGTAGAGAGAAACATAGAGAAAATCACTGTGGAGCACAATATCAGTTCCTTCCACAGAGAAACCAGATCTGGAGAGATAAGTGTGACACCGAATAAAAGAAAGTGAAAGAAAAATGAGGTAATTAGAAGCATATCTCCAGTTTCATAGAGCACAACCATATTATAACAGTTCCCTATTGACAGAAATATGCTATCATCTACTGCTGGGGGTTGTCACTTGACACAGTATGTTTTATAGAATTATATAGGAAAAGAAGTTCAAAAAAAGGGCGGTGGGGAGGTCCCATGATTCACATACTGGAAAAATCTTGAGTTTAAAGTAGATCATCCTCTTGTCTAGGTTGTTGATGTGTTTTGTGAAATGTTTGCGCACTGAGATTTTCCTTCCCCTATCATTGGTCCATCTTCCTCTTTCTCTCAGAATTGGAGAAGTAATTGGATTTGAGGTTCTCCACTGTGAAGTAACTCTGGGCAGGGAAGCTGTGAATGCTCTCTGTGTCTAAAAAGTCAGGGCATTCATTTGCAAGAAATAAAGTCAAAAGGATGTTAATGGAAAAAATAGAAAAATTTCACAGGTAGGGCAGGTTCAGGAGAAATGGATTCTCTTGAGTGGTGAGAACTGTTTGATTTTAGATATTCTAAGAACCTATGAACTGAGTGAATGTACCTTCCCAGACACCAGTCCCAGTATATCCCTATAACTCTATAGGTGTTCAAACCTCTTAGTCAAGAACTGCTTCAACCTGCATGGATTCCTGTATGTATTTACTTCAGAGCAGGTCCAGGGAGGTGAGAGATGGGACAGTAGGTGGAGGCACTTCCCTGTTCACCTCAGTCAATGATGGGCAGAGGCAGCAAACCCCTCATGGTCTGTGGGCAGTGAACCACATGTATCTGAGAGAAATGACACAGCTGGAGAAATAAAAAGGTCTTTTCCCCAAATTTCCTCTTCTCAGAGTAGAGTTAGGGCTATGCACCAGGAGACCAAAAGAAGGTGTCCACTGTGAGAGTTACACACATGTAAAAATCTTTTTTGATAAGAAATAATGGAAAATGTGGCATTGGAGATATTAGTCACACTTGTATGTTGTATTTTCTTGATATATCTTCCTGGAACATACCAATAAAATAAGTGAAAATTCAAAAGAGTGATTACCCCTGGGGAGGGAATAAAATCTGCAAAGGAATACAAATAGGTTGTTAAACAATTCTGGTTAAATGTCATGTCTTTAAAAATAATCTGAAGCAAGGATGACAAACTTGAACATTCGGTAAGCTGGTTTGCTTATGGATTTTTAAATGAATTTCACTGTGTCTTTTCCTGATGGTTTGAAATATTTTATGTGGCAAATATGTATTGGTTTGCTCAACATCCACACCAATCTCCTCCGGGTGTGCCTCCCTGATCTCACAGACTGGAAAGTGAAAAACTAGACCCTTTTCTAGCTAGGGTCCCAGGTATGATTTAGGTTCCAACAACACAACTTAATCGGAACTGACATAACTGGGGAGAGAGGCAGGAATGAAGCATCTGTCTGTCAGGATGGCCATAGAGATGGTATAGATTAGAAGCTGGTAGCTGTGGGGCAGGTTCCCCAGCTTAACAGAGATGGCACGTTTGGGAACTAGCATCTTCTCTCAGACCATGGTGCAGGGAGAGGACCAGCAGGCAGAGTTCCAGAAATGTGTAAATCTGCACATTTTATAAGCTGAGCAATTCGCAGGTATCATGCAGGGCTGGGAGATATTCAGGTTCTGACTTTGCAGAATGCTGAGACCTTGCTGAACACTTGGAGCAGTAGGTAGAGATCCCAGAAGGGTCACATGTTAAGTAGTAGTATTAAATTAGTCCCTGATTAAAGACTACTCTAGACATACCTGAAAAAAGCTTATAAACAAGCCTCAGAGGGTCAAACTGACTTGCAAATAACTGCCTGTCAACAAAACAAAGGAAGAAAAAATTCAGATACTCAACAACATAATACAATATCCAGCACCCAATAAACGAGTCAGTCAATATGGGAAAAAACATAGAAAAAGATTCAGAAATGGTAGCAGTGATGAAATCAGCAGAAAAAGGCTTTAACACAACTATTATAAATATGTTCAAGTATCTAAGGGAAAGCAGGAACACAGTCAGGAGAAAAAAGATATTTAAAAAGAACAAAATGGGGGCTTCCCTGGTGGCGCAGTGGTTAAGAATCCACCTGCCAATGTAGGGGACACGGGTTCGAGCCCTGGTGCGGGAAGATCCCACATGCCGTGGAGCAACTAAGCCCGTGCACCACAACTACTGAGCCTGCGCTCTAGAGCCCGTAAGCCACAACTGCTGAGCCCATGAGCCACAACTACTGAGCCCATGTGCCACAACTACTGAGCCTGCGATCTAGAGCCCGTGTTCCGCAACAAGAGAAGCCTCCGCAATGAGAAGCCCGCGCACTGCCACGAAGAGTAGCCCCCGCTCGCCGCAACTAGAGAAAGCCAGCACGCAGCAACGAAGACCCAGTGCAGCCAAAAATAAATATATTTTTAAAAAAAGAAGAACAAAATGGAACTTCCCAGAGGTGGAAAGTACAATATTTAAAATAAAATTTTATTGGCTAGGATTAGCAGCAGATTAGACATGCAGGGAGAAAAAGATCAGTAAACTCAAAAGCACTGCAAAAGAAACCACCCAAACTGAAGCAAGAAGAGGAAAAAAAAAAAGGATAAAAAAATGAACAGAGTAGGGAACTATATTCAATATCTCATCATAAACTATGATGGAAAAGAAAAAATAAAAATGAACAGAGCCTCGGCATCCTGTGGGACAATGAATACCAGGTGGTCCAGATTCCTGTAACTGGAGTGTGGAAGAAGAGGGGAAAGGACAAAGCAGAAGTCATGTGGAGATGCCTGAAGAAATAATAGCCCCCCAACTTTCAAATCAAATAAAAAAATTATAATCAACTTGTTGGGAAACAGTGAAAAACAATATTAAAAGCAGAAGAAGGAGAAGGGGAGGGAAGACATTACACACAGGAGGAAAAAAGAATAATCACTGACATCAGAAACAATGCAAGCTGGAAGAGAGAGGAAGAACATTTCTAAAGTGATGAAAGGGGAAAAAAGACCCTAAAGTTTTATATCTAGGAAAAATATCCTTCAAAAAGACAGACAAAAATAAATAAATGTTCAGGCAAACAGAGAAACAGAAAATTAATGGTCAGGAAAGCTGCACAACAAAAAACATTAAAGAAAGTTCATTCTTCAGGCCATTGAAAGATGATCCCTAATACAGATTCAGATCTACATAAAGGAATGAAGAACACCGGAAAGAGTAAATATATGAGCAAATATTAATGACTTTTTCCCCTCATTTAAAAAATAATTAAATAGACAACTAATGAGAACATACTGTATAGCACAGGGAACTCTACTGTAGTGACCTAAATGGGAAGGAAATCCAAAAAAGAGGGGATATATGTATATGTATTGCTGATTCATTTTGCTATACACTAGAAGCTAACACAACATTGTAAAGCAACTATACTCCAATAAAAATTAATTAAAAAAATAAAAATAGGGCTTCCCTGGTGGCGCAGTGGTTGAGAATCTGCCTGCCAATGCAGGGCACACGGGTTCGAGCCCTGGTATGGGAAGATCCCACATGCTGCGGAGCAACTGGGCCCGTGAGCCACGATTGCTGAGCCTGCGCGTCTGGAGCCTGTGCTCCACAACAAAAGAGGCCACGATGGTGAGAGGCCTGCGCACCGCAATGAAGAGTGGCCCCCGCTTGCCACAACTAGAGAAAGCCCTTGCACAGAAACGAAGACCCAACACAGCCAAAAGTAAGTAAATAAATAAATTTAAATAAATAAATAAATAAAAATAAGAAAAAAAATAATTGGCTATGCAAAACAAAATTAATGCCAATGTATTTGTGGTTTTTACCACGTGGAGAAATAGTGTATGATGATAATAGCACAAAGGATAGGAAGGGATTAAGTGAAATCACACTCTATGTAAAGTGGTGTAATAGCATTTGAAGGTGGACATTGACAAGTTAAAGATGGATAGTGTAACCCCTTGAGCAGTGGTAACGTTAGGGATCTGGGTAGAGGTCTGTGGGAACTCCGAGTACTTCTGCAGCTTTTCCGTAAGTCTAAAATTATTTCAAAATAAAAAGTTAAAAAGAAACAGTATATGTATTGGGTACATTTGATCTTATGTTCATTGTATCTCAAAAAAGTTGATTTTAACAAAGATGATCCAGCTATGTCTCCTCTCTGTGTGTCATAGAGTCAACTTCATTTCCAAGGTGGTTCCCATAAAGGTCTCAAGACTTCTGCCAGCTACAACTGGGACTGCTAGTTTCATCACGTCTATCAGGGGAGAGGGCAAGCACCTTATAGGAAGTTCCCATAATTCTTTCACAGAGAGCCCCTAAACATCTTATATCTCACCGAACTGACTGGATCACATGCCTACTCCTGAACAGAGTCCTGCGGCCTGGAAAACCGCATATCTTGAATTACTAAGGCCAATCAGGGCTCACCCTGGAGCTGGGAGTGGCGTTAGTCACATCTCAACCTTGCTACTGGGCAAGTTAGGGTTTTGTTAGGACAATGATAGAAAGAAATGGATGCTGGGGAGGCAGCCGACAAATGCCTGGAAGAGATGGTTTCTGGGTTGCTATAAGCAAAATATATGTTAAATGCCCAACCTAAGACGCTCTAAAGACTAATTATCAGCATTACTTAACTACAGCTATTTTACCACTCTACTTGCTTTTTCTAATCAGAGAAATTTCCAAAGAATTTGGATGGGCTTACACTGGGTAATACCATTTAGATAAAATATTAGATAAACTCAACTCAATGATTTTCATGACTCCCAGAAGACACACCATTCCATTCTCTTTCCTCTCTCCTCTACTTGACAGACTCTTTCTTTCTTTTTCCTCCTTCTCTTATTTTCCCCACTCTTTTTTTTTTTTTAATTAAATTTTATTTATTTATTTATTTATTTGGCTGTGTTGGGTCTTCGTTTCTGTGAGAGGGCTTTCTCCAGCTGCGGCAAGTGGGGGCCACTCTTTATCGTGGTGCGCGGGCCTCTCACTATCGCGGCCTCTCTTGTTGCAGAGCACAGGCTCCAGATGCGCAGGCTCAGTAGTTGTGGCTCACAGGCCCAGTTGCTCCGCGGCATGTGGGATCCTCCCAGACCAGGGCTCGAACCCGTGTCCCCTGCATCGGCAGGCAGACTCCCAACCACTGTGCCACCAGGGAAGCCCTCCCCACTCTTTTTGTTCTGAACACCTTGTTTACAGTAACACAGGTAGAGCAATCCTTGAGTCAAGTGCAATGCCAAATGAAATTAGTTTGATAGTCCTGCTGCTTTCAAAGAATAAGTTTGTCCTACCAATGCTGGGTCTTTGATTTTTCCAATGGCTATGAAATGTAAAAATGGTTAGTGTTACATAT
Organism: Balaenoptera physalus; assembly: GCF_965194825.1. Taxonomy (NCBI): domain Eukaryota; kingdom Metazoa; phylum Chordata; class Mammalia; order Artiodactyla; family Balaenopteridae; genus Balaenoptera; species Balaenoptera physalus. Next base: position 167,370,509 of record NC_138883.1, read on the forward strand.
AAAAAGAACGAATGTTCTAACTGTGAGCTCTTCCCAGTGGGAATAATCAGTTTAAGAGTGAGGATTAGAACCTCTGCAAACAGAAGAATGCATTTACTGAGAGTCTTCCCTCACTCTTGCTTACTGTACCCAATTTTCTCAAACCTTCATTGGTAGATGTTTCCCCAGTGACTGCCATGGAAGAAAACTGTCATTTTCCTAAGCCTGCTAAGTGCTTCTAGGCTTGACTGTTTCTAGCCTTGACTGCATCTAACACTTTTGGGACAAATTTCGATTTTCCTAGGAATAATAATTAACTAGTCTCAGAGTTTGCCAATAACAGGCATACACATCAAATAATATATTATCTGCAATTATGTTTCAGTTAGCATGCTATTATATAATTAGCAATTTTCAGATTACTATAATAATCAAAAGAGCATATATTTTGATAATGTGCTGATTACGTGGCCCACAAAATATCTTAACTCTTCAGGAGAGGCTTGTCTCTGAGCATTTTAAAAATTCATACAGTAGAAAGTCAGCTCATCTAGCTTCTCAGCTGCAAACCACTTAACAAATCCAGAGTGAATTTAAAAAATGCCAACCCTGCTATCTGAAGAGCCTGCTATTGTGCCAGATTCCGCTGATGGAAGAATGTTTTCACAGCTTGAATATCAATCCTGAAAAAATATCCAAGAGAAAGCAGAAATAGTAGACAAAGGAGAACACTATAAACCCAAGAAAGGATGTATTATTTCCCTTAGCTATAAGTGGTCTGGACTAATGATTCTCTGAATATTGACTTTGCACATTTGTCCATTTTAGACATGTTACTTTTACTATTTCTAACATTAAAACATTTCACACTATTCACTGTTAATAGTTCACAATTTAGTTGAGTGTTAATTTTTTTAAAAGGCTAAGTATAATGTGTATATATTTAACCAAGTTTACAAATCAAAGTAAATATTCTTTTTTCCCTAGAACATAAAATATTCTGTGATATTTCAGTGGGAATTGGAAAAACTAAATGTGAGTGGGTGAAGCCAGGATCTACAATAACTGACCTCATACCCAGCCCAGTGGGAGAGTTAAGAGATTCTAGAGCCACGTTGTCCAAGAGAATATAGTGAGAGCCACATAGGTAACGTCTAACTTCCTAGTCGCCATATAACAAGGCAAAAAGAAACAGGTGAGATTAGTTTTAGTAATATATTCTATTTAGCCTAATATATGTAACATATAATCAATATAAAATTATTAATAATATATTTTGCTTTTCTCATACTATGTCTTTGAAATCCAGTGTGTATTATACTTAACAGCACACCTCAACTTGGACCAGCCACATTTTAAGTGCTCCAGAGCCACATGGGGCTGGTGGATACTATATTAGACAACCCAGCTCTAGGTAGATTTGCCAAGGATTGATATCATCTGCTTCTCAGACTTTTGGAAGACAAATTAGATTAATGGATTTTTTAAATGTAAACTTCTTCTTGAAGTATAAAAAGTACAGAAAAATGCACAAATCCTAAATGCATTTGGATGAGTTTTCATGAAGAACATAGCTGTTTAACTATAATCCAGATCATGAGATGAACATTAAGAGAACCACAGAAGGTCCCTCAAAATCCCCTTAGATTTTTAATAATTAATTAATTAATTAATTAACTAGTTCAATTTCTGGCTGCATTGGGTCCTCGTTGCTGCCCGCGGGCTTTGTCTGGTTGCGGCGAGCGGGGGCTACTCTTCGTTGCGGGGCGCGGGCTTCTCACTGCAGTGGCTTCTCTTGTTGTGGAGCACGGGCTCTAGGCTCGCGGGCTTCAGTAGTTGCAGCACGCAGGCTCAGTAGTTGTGGCTCACGGGCTCTAGAGCGCAGGCTCAGTAGTTGTGGCACACGGGCTTAGCTGCTCCACGGCATGTGGGATCTTCCCGGACCAGGGCTCGAACCCGTGTCCCCTGCACTGGCAGGCAGATTCTTAACCACTGCACCACCAGGGAAGTCCAGATTTTCTTTTAATATCACAAATATGAAGACATTGCTTTCCTCGCCCTCCCTCCCTCAAGTGGATCTACTTATATGACCAGGAAGAGGCTATTGCTGATGCACTGAAAGACAATCCTTGGGTGCTCAGGGCCATGACTTAGTGGCCATGAATCTGGATTATGGGCCCTCACAAATGTGAAGAAATCCTCATGGGATCATGCCAGGAAAGCAGGACATCCCTGACTACATAAAAACAATTGGCTCTATCTATATTTGTCTAGGCTCTCATTTAGTTTCAAATATAAGGTGATTTAGACTCAAATAGCTTTTTAATCTGCTTTCTTGCTTCACATCGTCATTACATATGAGAGTAGGGTAATGATGAAAAACTTATTCTCAGTTATACCAACTTGCACAGAATTTTGTGACGACCGTAAACGTTTTTGATCAGAGGCAAAATTCTCTCTTGGCATAAGAAGAGCTGGGTATACAACATATGCTCTGGAAATACTTGGTGTAACTAGGAGCATGAGAGACCAGAGCAAGCATCCAAGCATTTTATGTATTCTTCTGAAAAAAAATTTTTTGGAAGGCTATGTCTGAGATTTATAGATGTAAAATCTTTCTAGAGCCAGGTTGGGGGCTGGGGCACAAAGGGTCAGAGTGAGGATAAGTATGAGTGCAGGGAAGCAAATGTAGCCAAGCTAGATATTAAATCACACATCTCTGCCCTCTCCTTTCGGACCCTCTGCCTGGGACAGGAGAGCTGCATGCCTTAAAGGCCCTTCCCAAGCAATCTCATCACCAGCACAGATCAAAATGGCTCTCCCAGGAAATAGAACACCTTGCTCCCACTGTGAGCGTGATGTCTCTCTCTTCCTTTCTGGCACATCCTTCCCAGTAGGGTGACTTTCTTTGGGGGAAAAAAGTGTCTAGGCTATTTTCAAGCACCTGACAAATGAAGATCATAATGAGAGCTGGTCGACCACAGAGCTATTTAACCGGTTAAAGATAGAAAATGGTATTGGCGAAAACCCAGTCTTTCCATAGCTTAGTGACTATTTTGTCATAACCTATTCTGGAGAGAGTGAAATCATTTTATAATATTGGTGTCGAGGAAAGGATGCTGAGGATTCCATGTTATATCATTTGTTCTATCTCATAGAATATGACTTAACCCTTTATGTATCTGAGTGTGACGGAAATCCATATCATCATGGGGTCTTGGGGCTTGGCCAGGAAATGGGCTGGCAACACTAGATCTGCCAGGGAATGAAACCTTTCTAATTTCCCACAAGACTTTTGGAAAGGTTGTTGTTTGATTGAGTACCTATGGGAAACTTTTTGCCCAGATGAATAAGGGCATTAGAACGTTCAAGAATAAAATAAGTTAGTATAATCTTAATAATTACGTACAAAATAGATCCCCTCACTTCCCAGAGAAGAAAACCACAAGACAAAATAACGGGAGTTCTAAATTTACTTTTTAAAAATATTTTCAGCTTTGTTGAGGTTTAACTGACATATAAAATTTTAAGATATTTAAAGTGTCCATCAGGGAGATTTGATAGATGTCTACATTGTGAAAGGATCCCCTCCATCAGGTAATTAACACATCTCTCACCTCACCAAAACAGTCAGTGATAGCTACATAGTTATCGCTTGTATTTAGCAAAAAGAGTGGAGATCTAGCTCTGTGAAGGCAGTTTTTAACAGCAGCAAGAGTCTGATTGCCAGATAACCCTGGACAATGCCTAAAACCCACCCATTTCCATTACAACGCAGCTTGAGGAGGAAGGAGAAAAAGAAGAGAAAGATGGCAACCACGTGTAAAAGAAACCATGAAGTTTACTTTCTCTGGCTCTTCCACCTACCTTCTGTCCCAACCTACATTTTACTCCCTGATAAAGCTCTAAATGGTTAATCTGAGCAGAGTACATAGCTAAAGTTGTACTAGAACTTTTCTTTGTGCACATTCTTCCCTAGATAAGCTTATCATTCTCTTGAATTTGCATACCTTCTATATATTCATACCAACAACTTCTAGATCTATCAATATATATCCACGGCACAAACCTTTCCTCTGAGCTTCAGGCACATAAATAGAGCTTCATAGTAGACACCTCCAAACACATGGTTTATAGGTATGGCAAATTCAGCAAGTCCAACTGAGCCTGGGATGTTTCCCTGACAAACCTGTTCTCTTGCAGTGTTCTCTGACTCAGTGAATGGCACTTAGTTGCCCAAGTCTGAGACCTGGGAGTCCCATGTCAGTACTCCAACTTCCAGTCAATCACCAAATCCTTTTGATTCTAGCTCCTTCAAATCTTTTCTCTTTTAATTTATTTATTTAATTTATTTTTGGCTGCATTGGGTCTTCATTGCTGCACACAGGCTTTCTCCAGCTGCCATGAGCGGGGGCTACTCTTCATTGTGGTGCACGGGCTTCTCATTATGGTGGCTTCTCTTGTTGCAGAGCACAGGTTCTAGGCACCCGGGCTTCAGTAGTTGTAGCACACGGGCTCAGTAGTTGCGGCTCTTGGGCTCTAGAGCGCAGGCTCAGTAGTTGCGGTGCATGCGCTTAGTTGCTCCGTGGCATGCGGGATCTTTCAGGACCAGGGCTCAAACCCATGTCCCCTGCATTGGCAGGGGAATTCTTAACCACTGTGCCACCAGGGAAGCCCTAGCTCCTTCAAATCTTAAGTCCATCCACTTCAGCTCAAGGTGAAGGGCACAGTCCTCCAGACTGACAACTCTGCCCAAGACTTCTGACACCAGCCGGAAGTTTGGGGGCTCCCAGAGCTACCCTCACTTCAGACTAGCTGCCTACAAATACAGGGGTCCCCACAGACACTCTCAGGCTTGATAATTTGGTAGAATGACTCACAGAACTCAGGAAAGTACTATATGTACAGTCATGATTTTATTAGAGCAAAGAGTAAAAATCAGAACCAGCCAAAGGAAGAGATGCATGGGGCAGAATTTGGGACTGAGAGGGCTCCAAACTCAAGCTTCCATGTCCACATGTTGGTGTCCAGAGATTTTACTGAGGCATTAAGTAGGCATGTTGATTGAGTCGTGGCCTACACTGTTAAACTCAATCTCCAGCCCTCTCTCCTTCTTGGAGGTCAGACTGGCATCACATGGCTCAAAGTCCCAACCCCCTAATCATATGATTGATCTCTCTGGTGTGGTCAGTCCTCACTTTAAGACTTTTGGTGCAAGAAGAACCCGCCAATGAGTCATCTCTTAGCATAACCTATCAGAATGTCCACCATGAGTCATTTACCAGCATAAACTGTTAGGTGTGGTGTGAGAGGTCACCATGAATAACAACACATTCCTATTACTTGGGACATTCCAAAGGTATAAACGTTAACTCCCAGGAGCAGGGACAAAGGCCAGACCTCTCTCTGAGTAAAGTTAATTCATCACTGTACCGCATCTTAGAACTGGCAGGTTGGTGCTCAGGATAGACAGGCTGCATTCTTTTCCTAACTGTATATAAGAGACCAAAGGCCAAGAATAAGCAAATTGGGGCTTAGGGAGATTTTAGTCTACAAATGCCATCAGCACACTTTATTTTGTCTTCAGCTGCTAAAACTTCATGGTATAGACAAGGAAGAATTAATATTACCAGATATACCCCCAAACAATGACTGCTATACTAAGGCTTAGTTAAACCAAAGGTTACAATAATTTTGGCTTACCTCTTTCTGGTTATTTATAGTTTACAAAGTGCTTTATATATCTTATCCTTGGATTGTTAGTCATACTGTAAAAAGAATATAAAAATTAATTCAAAAATTGAGTGACAGGACTGCCCTGGTGGCACAGTGGTTAAGAATCTGCCTGCCGATGCAGGGGACACGGGTTCGAGCCCGGGTCCGGAAAGATCCCGCATGCCACGGAGCAACCAAGCCCATGCATCACAACTACTGAGCCTGTGCTCTAGAGCCCACAAGCCACAACTACTGAGCCCGTGTGCCACAACTACTGAAGCCCGGGTGCCTAGAGCCCATGCTCTGCAACAAGAGAAGCCACTGCAATGAGAAGCCAATGCACCGCAACGAAGAGTAGCCCCAGCACACCATAGCTCGAGAAAGCCCATGCACAGCAACGAACACCCAACGCAGCCAAAAATTAATTAATTAATTAATTAATTTTTTAAAAAATTGAGTGACAATTAGCAGAGCAAAAAGATTATTCAACTTAATTAATTTAAGAATTAAGTTGTGCTAGAATTCATTTTTCTAACTCATTTTTCTAACAGTTGATGTGCTAATTTAGATTCCTCTAGGAAGTCTGTTATGTGGCAAACCTTTGTTAATATAGTTCAAGATATTTTGTTAATTTGAAAGTTCAGAATTTCATATGCGATAGTTTTTTGAGTTTTTTTCCCTCTAAAACCAAACTTGTGTTAGTGTGACATGAAAAAATTAAGATAAAGCAGATGATGAGGGGCTTTCCTGGTGGCACAGTGGTTAAGAATCCACCTGCCAAGGCAGGGGACACAGGTTCGATCCCTGGTCTGGGACTATCCCACATGCCACGGAGCAAGTAAGCCCATGTGCCCCAACTACTGAGCCCGCGTGCCACAACTACTGGAGTCCTCGTGCCTAGAGCCCACGAGAGAAAGCCCACGCACAGCAATGAGGACCCAACGCAGCCAAAAATAAATAAATAAATGAATTTATTAAAAAAGAAGCAGGTGATGAAATTTTTTTTGGAAGGAAGATGTTTGTCATTTAAGCAGAATATTTTCCCCCTTTCCCCTAAATAGGGAGAAATTCATGTCTCTTTTTGAGAATGTGTGAAAGTTCTTTACTTCTGGTATAATATCAACCTACCTACCAGTAATTTTCAGATGCAGAAAGTTATGCCCTCACCCTTTTCTTTCAAATTTTCTATATTTAAACTTTTCACAAATTCATACTGACCAAACTAAGGAGGCTTAGCTATAATGATGATATTTTTCTAAATCTTTTGAAAAGTGGTTCCAGATACTTTATTTAGAAAAAAGCAACTAACTAAAGGATCTGGTCATGATAACAGACTTAGCTCACACCAAAGCCTTATTCTATGCCTCCCAAACCCTAGAAATAAGATAAAATAAATATAATAAACTAGTAAATCTATAACTATTCTAGAAGATAAGAATAGCAGTTGAAGACCAAAAACTATAAGGTTCTTCTAAAGTATGGAAAGCAGATAGGTCCAAAATTTTAAAACCACAGCTGGAAATTCAAGAACTGCTATAAAAGACCATTTATGAATCGATAGATGTATTCCAGTGTATCCGTTAGGGAAGGAGAGAAACAGGACCAGTAGTGGAGACATCTACATCCCTATGTACAAAGAGATTTGTTACAGGGTTACCACTTGCTCAATTGTGGGAGCTAGTTAAGTGGTCTCTATGAAGCTATTGTCTCTGCATTTGATGCTGGAGCTTGAAGTCCACAGGGCAGGCAGTCACGTGGAAAGATTGTGAGCAGAACGGAACCCACAAACGCAAACTGGAGCTCCATAAGGACAGACTGAAACTTGTGCTCATTCTTGCTACTCCTGACATTGGTGTCATTGGTGCCATTATGTCATAGAGCTAAACATGCAAACCTGACTCAGGGGTCAGAGAAGTGGAAGGGTGATCCAGGGGAAGGGAGAAAAATTGCAGGCCTAGCTGCAATTGCTTTGTGCCTGTAAGATACGTCCTCAGATGGGTAACAACATGTGAGCATCCTAACCAGAAACATACAAGAAAGGGAATTCTAGGAAATGTAGTCCAGCCTACTAGCCAAGGTTAGCACATGACAAAGCTGGAATGCAAGAAAAAAAAGAAAGAAAAGAAATCAGTGAAACAACTTATTAAAGCTAAATGTGCTAGAGACAGACAAATACTGTATGATTTCACTTATATGTGGAATCTAAAAACCAAAACAAATGAATAAACATAACAAAATGGAAACAGAGTTACAGATACAGAGAACAAACAGGCGGTTGCCAGAGAGGAGTCGGTGGCAGAATGAGAGAAATAGGTGAGGGAGATTCAGAGATACAAACTTCCAGTTATTGGTATGAAATGTACAGTGTGGGCAATATGGTCAATAATTATGTAATATTTTTGTACAGTGAGGGGTGGTAACTAGACTTATTGTGGTGATCATTTAAAAACATATAGAAATATCCAATCACTATGTTGTGTAACAGGAACTAACACAGTGTTGTAGGTCAATTACACCTCAAAAACAAACAAATAAAGAAGGTCATAGAAAAACAGATCAGGTTTGTGGTTACCAGAGGCCAGAAGTGGGGGGAGAGGAAATTGTATGAAGGTGGTCAAAATGTACAAACTTCCAGTTAAAAGATAAATAAGTACTAGGGCTGTAATGTACAACATGATAAATATAATTAACAATGTTGTATGCTATATATAAAAATTGTTGAGAGTAAGTCCTAAGAATTCTCATCACAAGGAAAATAATTTTTTTTCTATTTCTTTAATTTTGTATCTAAATGAGATGATGGATGTTTGCTAAACTTATTATGGTAATCATTTCGTGATGTATGTAAGTCAAATCATTACACCGTACACCTTAAACTTATATAGTGCTGTATGTCAATTATATCTCAATAAAACTGGAAGAGAAAACAAACAAACAAAAACTAAAATTCAACACTATTTTAGTTTCCTAAAATGTATTAGGAAAAATTGGGTAATGAAGGGAGATACAGAAAAAAAATACTAGGAAAAAAAAAAAAAGGAAAAAAATACACTTAAATGTGTTGATTTTTTTTAAAAAAATGTAAAGCAAAATCAATAAAAATTACAAATAATATTTTAGAAGAACTCAATATATGAAACAGTAGGAGTGAGGCAGGAAGGAGTAGAGGGAAAGGAAAAAACAAAATGTTTCTGAGATTCTGCTGATTCAGCAAAAGATATAGCTATTGGCTAATTCTAACAACAATAAAAAAGTGACTTTAAGAATGCATTTTAAAATTATGGAAGCAAAAACAAAAAGGTGAAATAAAGACTTTCTCAGACAATCAAAAGCTTAGGAAATTTTTTTGCTTATAGAAACGCACTTTAAGAAATGCTAAAAACTGTTTTACTGATGGAAAGTGATACTAGATGGAAACTTAAATCTATGCAACTGAATAAAGAGTGCTGGAAAAGGTAAATATGTGGGTAAATATAAAATACTTATTTTTCATTTTAAAATATCATAAAAAGACAATTGACTGCTTAAGGCAAAAATAATAATACTTTATGGGTTTATAACATATATAGAAGTAAAATGCATAATAATAGCACAAAGCAAGGGAGACAGGGAATTAGTGTATATTGTTGTAAGGTTATTGTATTGTGCAGTGATACAATATTATTTGATGGTAGAATGTGATAAGTAAAGATGAATATTGCAAACTCTAGAACAACCCCTGGTACCCTCAAAAAACAAACAAATAACAAGCAATTCAAAGAGATATAGCTCCAATGAAAAGCCAGTAGAGAAGATACAGTGGAATACTAAAAAAAAGTCAAAAGAATTAAGAAAAAAAGGGGGAAAAAAAAAGAACATATGGGACAAATAAACAGCAAAGAGCAAGATGGCAGACTTAAATCCAACTATATCAGAAATTAAATTTAATGTAAGTGGCCTAAATATTCCAATTAAAAGACAAAGCCTTAGTGAAATAAGTCAGAGAAAGGCAAATACTATATGATATCACTTATATATAGAATCTGAAAAATAATACAAATGAATGTATATACAAAACAGAAACAGATTCACAGACATGAAAAACAAACTTGTGGTTACCAAAGGGGAGAGGGAAGGGGGAGGAACAAATTAAGAGTATGGGATTAACAGGTACAAACTACTATACATAAAATAAACAACAAGGATTTACTGTATAGCACAGGGAATTATACCCATTATCTGTAATAATCTATAATGGAATATAACCTGCAAAAATACCGAGTCACTATGCTGTACACCTGAAACTAATACAATATTGTAAATCAACTATACTTCAATAAAAAAAGAAAAAGCCTGCCAGACAGGATAAAATGACAAAAGCCAACTACATGCATGTTAAAAGAGATGCATATTAAATAGAAAGACGCTGAAATGTTGAATGTTAATGGATAGAAAAAGATAAATATAAACCATAACGAAAGAAAACTGACATGGCTACATTAATACTGTCTTCTGGCTTGCATAATTTCAGACAAAAAGTCTTTCTCTTTTTTATATTTGTCCCTCTGTATATAATGTGCCTTTTTTTTTACCTGTCTGCTTTTAGAATTTGCTCTTAATCATAGGCAATTTAATTATGCTAAGTCTTGAGGCATTTTTCTTTGTTTTTATCTTGATTAGGATTTGTTAAGATTCTTAGATCTGTGGATTTATACTTGACCTCAAATTCACAAAAATGGTTTGCCATTTTTCTGCTTTCCCTGTTCTTCTAGGACTCCAATTACACATATGTAAATGTGTCTCATAGATAATAAAGGATCTTTACTTATTTTTCCAACTACTTTTCTCTTCATGTTTCATATCAGAGTTTCTATTTGCTATGTCTTCAAGTTCACTGATCTTTTCTTCGGCAGAATCCAATCAGCTGTTAAGTCCACCTGGTGAATTTTTATTTCAGATTTTGTATTTTTCAGCACTAGAAGTTACATTTATATAGTTTCATTTCTCTCCTCATTATGTTTATGTATTCCTTTCATTCCTTGGCATATTTTTAATAGCAATTTTATAGTCCATTTCTACTAACATTATCATCATTCTGGTTCTGTTTTTATTAACTAATTTTTTCCTGCTGAATATGTCACATATTCTGCTTTTTTGCACAGCTGGTAATTTTTTTATTGGATGCTGGATGTTGTGAATATTATGTTGTTGAGTGTCTGAATTTTTAAAAAATTTTTCTTTAAAGAGTGTTGAATTTTGCTATGGCTGGTAGGCAAATTATTTGCAGATCAGTTTGATCCTTTTGATGTTTATTTATAAGCTTTGTTAGGGTCGGCAGACAGTGGCCTTTACTCTAGGCTATTTTAGCACTAAGTTGCAACCTTTCTATGGTCTCTGCTGAATACTCCAGCTTTTCAATATGGTTTCTCCATTGTAGCTAATTAGAAAATAAAACATCTCTCAGCCCAGTGTGAGCTCTGGGAATTTTCCAGTTTACAGCTCATTTGCAAAGCCTTATGGAGTTCTGCCCTACACATGTGTAGCTTAGTATTCAGCCGAAAGCTCAACAGACCCTTATGCAGATTTGTACATTTTTGGAGCTCTAACTCTGCACAGTTCCCTCTTCCCCAATATTTTGCCTTGTAAATTCCATTCACCTTGGCATTCCCAAACTCCAATCCCTGTCTCTTTAGCTCAGTGAGACCACTGTCATCTGCCTGCTGCCCCCTTACTGTACTACAATATGGAAAGTACTTCTGGGCAGAAACCAATGGTGATCATCAGTTTCACTTTGTTTCATTTTTTCAAGTGTTACAGTCCTGACTGGTTTCCAATTTCTAAACACTGTTGTTTCAGATATTTTGCTCAATTTTCTAGTTGTTTATGGCTAGTTCAGTCCCAGGTATTCTGTCATGGCTGAAAGAAGAAAACCTCTACACTTTCTCTTGTTTGTATCATTGAACCAATGAATCACATGAAAAATTACCTACCTCTGTACTTTTTAGATACATGAGCCAATAAACTTCCTTTTTATTTTAAGACAGTATGAGTTGGATTTTTCTGTTGCCTACAACCAAAATTTGTATCCTAAGTGATACACTATATAAAGACTTGGATTCATAGCTAAAAAGTGAAATATTTATTTAGTATTTTATTATTTCTCCTACATTTTTTCCCAAATTGATCTTTAGCAATGCAAGCATTGTTCTAATTCAGTTCAGTTGCCTTCTGTTAACTACAAATTGGCACTTGACATTGGCATTTGCTATCTACCTCTACAAGGATTAAACCATGTCCTGCTGTAGCTGCTGACTTTCAACACCCGCTGAAAGGAATTCAGTGTGGAGAGCAGAGATGAGGCACTCTGTGCTCTGGGAAAAACTAGCAGAACAGGTCTTCAGATAGTTAGATAGTTTCAGAAGCCGATTTTATGAGCCCAATTCTTGTATCTCCTCATATCTAGAAAAGTACTAAAATCCTTCATGGTGACGTCTGTTCCGCATGACTAACAGTAACCTTCACAAGACTAGCAGAAACCTTCTGCAAAAAATATGTGCTTGATTGCATGTACTCTCCCTTCACCAAATTCACATATATACTGACCTTACCCCCTACCTCTGTGGAGCAGTTTCTCAGAGCTAGCTGAAATGCTGTCTCCCGGTCTATAGTCCTCATTTTACCCCAAATAAAACTTAACTCACAACTCTCATGGTGTGCTTTTTTTTTTTAAGTCCACACTTCTATACACATTCACTGAAATGTGTCTACACACATTGACCTAAATATAATTTGATGATATGCTAGATACCAAGAGTGTAAAGATAAAGTTACTGCTCTCAAGAAGCTGACAGTCTACTAAGGGGAGTTTACATATAAGCAAATAAGGACAATACAGTTTATTGTGGATTGAATTGTATCCCCTAAAATATGTAGAAGTCCTAACCTCTGATATCTGTGAATGTGAATTTAAGAATTTGGATAAAGGGTCTTTGCAGAGGTAATCAAATTAAAATGAGGTCATACTGAAATAGAGTAAGCCCTAATCCAAAGACTGCTTATCCTTATGAAAAGGAGGACATTTGGACACAGACACAGAGAGGAAAGCACCATGTGAAGACAGAAATGCAGAGACACGAGGGAAGAAGGCCACATGAAGACAGAGGTGGAGACTGGAGTGATTCATCTACAAGCCAAAGAATGCTAAGGATTGCCAGCAACCACCAGAAGCTAGGAAGAGACAAAGAAAGGATTGTCCTACAGAGCATTCAGGAAGAGCATGTTCCTGCCTACATCTTGATTTTGGACTTCTAGCTTCCAGAACTGTGAAAGAATAAATCTGTCTTGTTTTAAGCCACCCAGTTTGTGGTACTTTGTTATGGAAGCTCAAGGAGACTAATACAGTTTTATACACATAATGGTGGAAGCACATGGCAAAAATGTAGCACAGAGGAAGGAATAAAGCTTCTCCAGGACTCATAAGTGCTATGATGCATCTACTAAGTAGTGAGTAGAAGGACCAATTACTAGGCACCAATCCAAGTACTTTCCATCAGTCAGGAGAAGTCAGAAGGGAAGGGGAGGCAGAAAAATATTTCAAGAAATAATGGCCAAAATTTTTCCAAAACTGAGGAAAACCTTAAACTCACATATTCAAGATCATCAAATCTCAGGGGCTAAAAGCAAAAAGATTTCTCATGCACACAAAACGCACTGTGTTTCTGGGAGACCGTGCCAGGTACCTGTCATGAAGGTGATGGCTCTGCAGGATCTACCTCAGCTTTCCAGCCAACATCACACCATCCTCAGGATGGCCCCTAGTTGGTGATAAGCACGGCAATGTATCAAGGGCCTAGTCATTTCCGCCAAATGCAGAACTCCTCTGAAGGGCAATCTTTGCTCCAGAGTTCTGTCTTGCGGTGGCAGAGACTCTGTCCCGTCTGCCCTGTGGTCTGACAGCTCCCCCTGCCCCATCCTGCTCCCTCCCCCTTTCCTTTGTAACTTCTATTTCACAATAAAACATTTACACTTCTGACTTCATTACCACAACTGCTTCCTGGAGCATCCAACCGGTGATCCTCCTCTTAACCCTCCACCCCACCATCAAGGGAGGAATTTGGAAATCAAAGTAAGACAAATGGAGAAAGGTAATTTTTCTGGTTTCACTCACAAAGAGATACTTCCTGCTAAACTGAGAGCACGTTTTAATGAAAACAGACCCAGGTAGAAGGCAAAAATTTTTTAGCATAATAAGAAGTATTATTGTGTAAGATACATGGCCTAAGTCATAGGAGGAATAGGCTGTCTGTGGTCTCAGAAGAATACTAATTCCTGATAGAGTCAGCGGAAGCCAGCTGCCATCTCTCACTGGGAAGAGAGGCCAAACTGTTTCTCCCAGCATCCAGGAGCCAGAGCCCCTTTTCCATTCTTTCAGAGCCAGGCCACAGCTGGGCAGAGGAAAACCCATCCACACCCAAGCAAGGTCTGGGTTGGCAGATTTCTGCAAGCCACCCAAAAGCGGCTGGAGATGACACTCCTTATCTAGCAGGATTACCAACCTTCCCCCCAAACAGGCGATGTAAAGGGATCGTAGGCAGTAAAATCCCGACCAGCAGTGTAGTGGTACTGTGCTGCTCAAGGATGCTTACAGGAACATTCAGTGATGACATTTTTATTTTAAATTTTTACACAGGCTGCTTTTACCTCCATCCCAGTTTAGTGTGGTTTAATCTGGGAAGTGAGGCATGGCAATGTTAGGAAGGGGCCGTTTCTGTTCCTGATCACCTGGTAGGTCACTGTCTGAGACAACCTTGGTTTCTCTTAATGATCCCTCCCTCCTGAGGGTCGCAAGGGACACCCCTGTGGAATGAGAAAGTATTCCATCATACTGGTGATATGATGATCGGTCTGGGTGTAGAATTTCCTGGGTGCAAACTGATCTATTTTAATTTTATGAACCTCCGTAGTTGTCTTTTTTTATAAAGTGGTTTCCCAAAATGTACAGGATAAAACTCAAAATGCTTTGCATAAACTCTTTGGGCATAAGGTCTCTTCCTATATCCCAGCATCGTCTCCTGTCCCTTCTCATGGGCTGTCAGCTCATGTCATGATAACTTTCTTGCAGTGGGCAAAAGATATTTTGTTCATGTTATTTCCTCTCTCTGAAATAATATCCACCCCATTGTCTATCTGGCTAAAATGTAACCAATTCTAGAAATTCAGCTCCTTGGAGCCTGCCTGCACCTTCTTCCTTCTCTCCTGGACCTGGCGGTGTCCTGCCCTATTGCTTTTCTCTGATCCTTTTTATATCTAATCACTGAGACTGAGAACTATGAGTTATTGATGGAGTTTATATAAAAGACTAAGATTTTGTGGCCACTAATGAACTCTTCTTGTAAATACGGTACACCTATTTCTAAACCTGTTCATATCATTCAGACGAATTGAAGTCGAAAACATCTGTGAAATAACAATACTTTTAAAATATAATAACTTACTAAAATAAATCACTAGTACAAATATCCCAATTGCTGTATTCTTTAGTACATATTCCTGAAAAAGGGGGCCTTATAGTTAGTTCATGAAATATATGATGGGCCAAAATCTCAACAGAGGAGTGAGGTAGAAATTTAAGTAATCAAATACAGTTTTTCAATAGATTCTTCTTAGCAATCTCAAAATTTTGCTTCTGAAACTAGTAGTCTAATTAAGAACTAACATTCTAGGGAACTCCCTGGCAGTCCAGTGGTTAGGACTTGGTGCTTTCACTGCCATGGCCCGGGTTCAATCCCTGGTTGGGGAACTAAGATCCCACAAGCCTCAAGGTGTGGCCAAAAAACCAAAAAAACAAAGAAAAAAAGAACAAAAATCCTAACATTCTAGTTCCACAGATGGAGTATGGGTAAAACACCAATAAGTTTCCCATCTCCTGAGACACAGCGGGGAAAAACAAGAATGGTCTTTGATAAGGTAGGGCATTCATTCAGCATTAGAGTTTCTTACCACTTCTGATGGTAAGAGGGTAAGTGTCCACTGTCACTTAAGAGGGGGGATAGATTTGTTTCTGAAATGCCTAAGTTTCTAAGCAGCTAGATTCTTCTCCACTGGTTAGAGCAGGAGAACACTGGCATTGGTAGTCTCAACAGTAGTGGAATGGGCTGGCTGCGCATCCTGTCACCTCAGATTGTTCCTATAGGTAGGGACCATGAACTCTGGATACACCCATGGTTCTGTCAAGCCTAACAGGGCATCCTGGATGTGGGTTGCTCAGACATGTTACCTGTTATTCTTTTCTTTCTTTCTTTTTGCTTTAATTTTCCACTTAAAAATTATCATTAAATGGGTAATATAATCACGTTACACAAAAGGTATCAAATGTTATACCATGAAGAATAAGTCTCCTTCCCACCCTTGCTTTCTAGCCATCCAGTTCTCCCCCCAGATTCGAAAACTGTTCTCCCCTGCTTGTGTGTCTTCTAGAGTATTTTCACCACAAATGGTAGCATAATATTCACACTGGAATGCACCCTGCTTTTTTACTTGATATCTTTTTGAGATTATTTCAAATCAATACATATATTTCATTCTTTTTAAAAACTGTATATTATTCCATCAGTAAATGAATTTCATTCCCTAGCAATTGCAAATGCTAGGATGAATATTCTCTCTTTCAGCTTTTATGAGGTATAATTGACAAATAAAATTATAATATAACATTAAAAGTGTACAATGTGATGATTTGATATATGTATGTATTACAAAAGGATTCCCACTGAGTTAACTAACACATCCATCACTTCTCATATTTACCTTTTTCTTTTTCTTTTGGTGAGAATGCTCAAGTTCTACTCTCTTAGCAGATTTCAATTGTACAATACAGTGTTATCAACTATAGTTGCCATGTTATACATTAGATCCTCAGACTTATTCATCTTATAGCTGTAAGTCTGTACTTTTTATCAACCTATCCCTATTTCCCCCACCTCCCAGCCCCTGGCAACCACTTTTCTACTGTCTATGAGTTTGACTTTTCAAAAATTATTCCACATATAAGTGACCATACAGTGTTTGTCTTTCTCTGTGTAGCTTATTTCACTTAGCATAATGCCCTCCAGGCTCATTCATGATGTGGCAAATGGAAGGATTTCCTTCTTTTTTTTTTTTTGGCCATGCCACAGGGCTTGTGGGAATCTTAGTTCCCCGACCAGGGATTGAACCTGGGCCCCAGCAGTGAAAGTGCTGACTCCTAACCACTGGACCGCCAGGGAATTCCCTCCTTTTTTTAAGGTTGAATAATTTTCCATTGTATAGATACCAAATCTTCTTTACCCATTTATCCATCGATGGATGCTTAGGTTGTTTCCATATATTGGCTATTATGAATAATGCTGCAATGAACATGGGAGTGCAGATAGCTCTTTGAGATAATGATTGCATTTCCTTTGCATATATACCCAGGAGTGGGATTGCTAGATTATACGTTAGTTCTATTTTAAATTTCTTGAGGAACCTCCATACTGTTTTCCACAGTAGCTGTACTGGTTTACATTCCCATCAAGTGTCCAAAGGCTCCCATTTCTCCACATCCTCACCGGCATTTGTTAGCTCTTACTTTATTGATAATAGGCATCCAAACAGGTGTGAGGTGATATCTCATTGTGGTTTAGATTTGCATTTCCCTGATTTTTAATGATTTTGAGCACCTTTTCATGTACGTACTAACCATTTGTATGTCTTCTTTGGAAAAATGTCTATTCAGGTATTTTGCTCATTTTTAAATTGAGGTGTTTTTTTTGCTATTGGGTTGTATGAACTCCTTAAATATTTTGAATATTAACCCCTTAATGTATATGTGGTTTACCAATATTTTCTCCCATTCCATAGGTTGTCTTTTCATTCGTTGATGGTTTCCTTTGTTGTACAGAAGCTTTCTGGTTTGATATAGTCTCACTTGTTTATTTTTGCTTTCGTTGCCTTTGCTTTTGGTGCCAAATCCAAAGAATTATTGCCAAGACCAACATCAAGGAGCTTATCACCTAGGTTTTCTTCTGGGAGTTTCAGGTCATACATTCAAGTCTTTAGTCCATTTTGACTCAATTTTTGTGTATGGTGTATGGTATATCCAGTTTTCCTAACACCATTTATTGAAGAGACTATTCTTTCCTCATTGTATATTTTGCCACCTTTGTCAGAAATTAATTGACCATATATGCATGTGTTTATTTTTGGACTCTCCATTCTGTTTCATTGACCTATTTCTCTGTTTTTATGCCAATACCATACTGGTTTGATTACTCTAACTTTGTAATATAGCTTGAAATCAGGAAGTGTGACACCTTTAGCTTTGTTCTTTTTTCTCAAGGTTGCTTTGGCTATTTGGGGCCTTTTGTGGTTCCATAAGAATTTTAGAATTACTTTTTTCTATTTATGTAGAAAACACCACTGGAATTTTGATTGGGTTTGCACTGAATCTGCTTTGAGCAGTGTGGACATTTTAACAATACTAATTTTTCCAATTCATGAAATGTCTTTCCATTTATTTGTGTCTTCTTCAATTTCTTTCATTTGTGGTTTATAGTTTTCAGGGTACAGAGCTTTCACCTCCTTGGTTAAATTTATTCCTAAGTATTTAATTCTTTTTGATGCTATAGTAAATGGAATTTTTCTTAATTTCTCTTTCTAATTGTTCATTGTTAGTGTGTAGAAACACAACTGATTTTTGTATATTGATTTTGTATCCTGCAACTTTACTGAATTTATTGTTCTAACAGTTTTTTTAGTGGAATCTTTAGAGTTTTCTACATATAATATCACATCATCTGCAAATAGAGACAGTTTTACTTTTTCCTTTCTGCTTTGGATATCTTTTATTTCTTTTTTCTTCTTTTTCTTTTATTTCTTTTTTAAAAAATTCCTAATTGCTCTGTCTACTAATGCACAACAATGCTCTATAAAGTAGCTTTGGCCATCAAATAGTTTTCTCAATAGTCATAATACTGGCAAATCCACATTCATAATTAAATATATACCTAAATATTTGCATCAGTTACATACCTTCCCCAAACACTAGAAGCTTTACTTGAGTCATAGGGCAAAACTGTCATCTAGTGTTTTTAAGGCCAAAGAAATATATGGCAGCTGATTATTTTAGCAGATATGCATCATTTCCTTGACTTTGGCCCTTAATATGAGTTTTATCTTGATTGACACCAACTGGAGAACCATCTTAGAACCTTCAAATCATAAACTGCAGTACTCAGAACTAGTGGATAATAGAACTTCCCATCTGAGCTGCTATTGTCCACTCTGGTGAATCAACTGAAAAAATTTTTTCTGTAGTTAGACGATAGAAATTGCAAATATTTCTAATAACCAAAACTGTAATATTCTTTAACAAAATTCTTTTGAATAAAGATATAGCATACTACCTTTCTATTTGAATTAGTTTTCAGGTGCTGTAATTAGTATTGCCAAGCTTAGATTGATAGTTTTTGACTTGGATTATGTTCATTAAGATGCTCAAAAATGTGATGAACATAATCCAAAATTGCAAGGTTCACGTGAAATATAATGTGTATGGTGAACATTAATAGGTTCAAAGAAAAAAGACACTAGTGTTTAATTACTGTTAGAATTTAATGCTAAATAGTAAGACCAGTAGAGTAACAATGGTTTATGCTTACTTTCTCAAGTAGTATCCTGCGACTGCAATGAAAACAAACTGCTTAGTAAGTGGAATATACATAGAACTACATTTTCTGCAGAGGTAGTAATGTGTTTATAAGAGATAGAGACTAAATTTGAAGTGAAGAACTCATCTTATTTTGAATAGAGGAAAACAAAATCTCTCTATTTTGGTATTGTTTTCTTTTTGGATTTTATTTGAATATATTGTCTAATTTAATATGAAAAATTAAATTAGATTAATGTGATAGAGAAAATTATTTGTATTTAAGAGTTTGTTTTGTTATTTAGTTTTTGTGTGAACTTGGTCTGTCTTCCATTAAATAAAGATTTCAGAATATTTTATCTCTCTTTAATTTTTCAATTCTTACGAAGGGGTCATATTTAAAATAAGCCCTACACCCTGAAATCAACTGCTCAGAGGATTATTATTATTATTGTTTTTAACATCTTTATTGGAATATAATTGCTTTACAATGGTGTGTTAGTTTCTGCTGTATCACAAAGCGAATCAGCTATATGAATACATATATCCCCATATCTCCTCCCTCTTGCATCTCCCTCCCACCCTCTCTATCCCACACCTCTAAGTGGTCACAAAGCACCGAGCTGATCTCCCTGTGCTGTGAGGCTGCTTCCCACTAGCTATCTATTTTACATTTGGTAGTGTATATATGCCCATGCCAGTCTCTCACTTCGTCCCAGCTTACCCTTCCCCCTCCCCATGTCCTCAAGTCCATTCTCTATGTCTGCATCTTTATTCCTGTCCTGCCCCTAGGTTCTCCAGAACCTTTTTTTAAAATTTAGATTCCATATATATGTGTTAGCATACAGTATTTGTTTTTCTCTTTGACTTACTTCATTCTGTATGACTGACTCTAGGTCCAACCACCTAAATACAAATAACTCAGTTTCATTTCTTTTTATGGCTGAGTAATGTTCCATTGTATATATGTGCCACGTCTTCTTTATCCATTCATCTGTCGATGGACACTTAGGTTGTTTCCATGTTCCGGCTATTGTAAACAGAGCTGCAATGAACATTGTGGTACATGACTCTTTTTGAATTATGGTTTTCTCAGGATATATGCCCAGTAGTGGGATTGCTGGGTCGTATGGTAGTTCTATCTTTAGTTTTTTAAGGAACCTCCATACTGTTCTCCATAGTGGCTGTATCAATTTACATTCCCACCAACAGTGCAAGAGGGTTCCCTTTTCTCCACACCCTCTCCAGCATTTATTGTTTGTAGATTTTTTGATGATGGCCATTCTGACCAGTGTGAGGTGATACCTCATTGTAGTTTTGATTTGCATTTCTCTAATGATTAATGATGTTGAGCATTCTTTCATGTGTTTGCTGGCAATCTGTATATTTTCTTTGGAGAAAAGTCTATTTAGGTCTTCTGTCCATTTTTAGATTGGATTGTGTTTTTTTTTGATATTGAGCTGCATGAGCTGCTTGTAAATTTTGGAGATTAATCCTTTGTCAGTTGCTTCATTTGAAAATATTTTCTCCCATTCTGAGGGTTGTCTTTTCGTCTTGTTTATGGTTTCCTTTGCTGTGCAAAAGCTTTGAAGTTTCATTAGGTCCCATTTGTTTATTTTTGTTTTTATTTCCATTTCTCTAGGAGGTGGATCAAAAAGGATCTTGCTGTGATTTATGTCATAGAGTGTTCTGCCTATGCTTTCCTCTAAGAGTTTTATAGTGTCTGGCCTTACATTTAGGTCTTTAATCCATTTTGAGTTTATTTGTGTGTATGGTGTTAGGGAGTGTTCTAATTTCATTCTTTTACATGTAGCTGTCCAGTTTTCCCAGGGCCAGTTTTTGAAGAGGCTGTCTTTTCTCTATTGTATATTCTTCCCTCCTTTATCAAAAAGAAGGTGACCATATGTGCCTGGGTTTATCTCTGGGCTTTCTATCCTGTTCCATTGATCTATATTTCAATTTTGGGGCCAGTACCATACTGTCTTGATTAATGTAGCTTTGTAGTATAGTTTGAAGGAGCGTGATTCCTCCAGCTCTGTTTTTCTTTCTCAAGATTGCTTTGGCTATTCGGGGTCTTTTCTGTTTCCATACAAATTGTGAAATTTTTTGTTCTAGTTCTGTGAAAAATGTCATTGGTAGTTTGATAGGGATTGCATTGAATCTGTAGATTGCTTTGGGTAGTACAGTCATTTTCACAGTGTTGATTCTTCCAATCCAGGAACATGGTATATCTCTCCATCTGTTTGTATCATCTTTAATTTCTTTCAGCAGTGTCTTATAGTTTTCTGCATACAGGTCTTTTGTCTCCTTAGGTGGGTTTATTCCTAGGTATTTTATTCT
Organism: Balaenoptera physalus; assembly: GCF_965194825.1. Classification (NCBI taxonomy): domain Eukaryota; kingdom Metazoa; phylum Chordata; class Mammalia; order Artiodactyla; family Balaenopteridae; genus Balaenoptera; species Balaenoptera physalus. The sequence continues at coordinate 167,392,188 of NC_138883.1, forward strand.
TTTTGTTGTAATGGTAAATGGGAGTGTTTTCTTAATTTCTCTTTCAGATTTTTCATCATTAGTGTATAGGAATGCAAGAGATTTCTATGCCTTAATTTTGTATCCTGCTACTTTACCAAATTCATTGATTAGCTCTAGTAGTTTTCTGGTAGCATCTTTAGGATTCTCTATGTATAGTATCATGTCATCTGCAAACAGTGACAGTTTTACTTCTTCTTTTCCGATTTGGATTCCTTTTATTTCGTTTTCTTCTCTGATTGCTGTGGCTGAAACTTCCAAAACTATGTTGAATAATAGTGGTGAGAGTGGGCAGCCTTGTCTTGTTCCTGATCTTACTGGAAATGGTTTCAGTTTTTCACCATTGAGAACGATGTTGATTGTGGGTTTGTAATATATTATGTTGAGGTAAGTTCCCTCTATGCCTACCTTCTGGAGGGTTTTTACCATAAATTGGTGTTGAATTTCGCCAAAAGCTTTTTCTGCATCTATTGAGATGATCATATGGTTTTTCTCCTTCAGTTTGTTAATATGGTGTATCACATTGGTTGATTTGCATATATTGAAGAATACTTGCATTCCTGGGATAAACCCCACTTGATCATGGTGTATGATCCTTTTAATGTGCTGTTGGATTCTGTTTGCTAGTATTTTGTTGAGGATTTTTGCATCTATGTTCATCAGTGATATTGGCCTGTAGTTTTCTTTCTTTGTGACATCTTTGTCTTGTTTTGGTATCAGGGTGATGGTGGCCTCATAGAATGAGTTTGGGAGTGTTCCTCCCTTTGCTATATTTTGGAAGAGTTTGAGAAGGATAGGTGTTAGCTCTTCTCTAAATGTTTGATAGAATTTGCCTGTGACGCCATCTGGTCCTGGGCTTTTGTTGGAAGATTTTTAATCACAGTTTCAATTTCAGTGCTTGTGATTGGTCTGTTTATATTTTCTATTTCTTCCTGGTTCAGTCTCAGAAGGTTGTGCTTTTCTAAGAATTTGTCCATTTCTTCCAGGTTGTCCATTTTATTGGCATATAATTGCTTGTAGTAATCTCTCCTGATCCTTTGTATTTCTGCAGTGTCAGTTGTTACTTCTTTTTCATTCTAATTTTATTGATATTAGTCCTCTCTCTCTTTTTCTTGATGAGTCTGGCTAATGGTTTATCAATTTTGTTTATCTTCTCAAAGAACCTGCTTTTAGTTTTATTGCTCTGTTATTGTTTTCTTTGTTTCTATTTCATTTATTTCTGCTCTGATCTTTATGATTTCTTTCCTTCTGCTAACTTTGGGTTTTGTTTGTTCGTCTTTCTGAGTTCCTTTAGGGGTAAGGTTAGATTGTTTATTTGAGATGTTTCTTGTTTCTTGAGGTAGGATTGTATTGCTATAAACTTCCCTCTTAGAACTGCTTTTGCTGCATCCCATAGGTTTTGGGTCATCATGTTTTCATTGTCATTTGTTTCTAGGTATTTTTTGATTTCCTCTTTGATTTCTTCAGTGATCTCTTGGTTATTTAGTAGTGTATTGTTTAGCCTCCATGTGTTTGTATTTTTTACAGATTTTTTTCCCATAATTGATATCTAGTCTCAGAGTGTTGTGGATGGAAAAGATACTTGATATGATTTCAATATTCTTAAATTTACCAAGGCTTGATTTGTGACCCAAGATATGATCTATCCTGGAGAACGTTCCATGAGCACTTGAGAAGAAAGTGTATTCTGTTGTTTCTGGATGGAATGTCCTATAAATATCAGTTAAGTCCATCTTGTTTAATGTGTCATTTAAAGCTTCTGTTTTCTTATTTATTTTCATTTTGTATGATCTGTCCATTGGTAAAAGTGGGGTGTTAAAGTCCCCTACTACTATTTTGTTATTGTTGATTTCCCCTTTTATGGCTGTTAGCATTTGCCTTATGTATTGAGGTGCTCCTATGTTGGGTGCATAAATATTTACAATTATTATATCTTCTTCTTGGATTGATCCCTTTATCATTATGTAATATCCTTCTTTGTCTCTTGTGATAGTCTTTATTTTAAAGTCTATTCTGTCTGATATGAGAATTGCTACTACAGCTTTCTTTTGATTTCCATTTGCATGGAATATCTTATTCCATCCCCTCACTTTCAGTCTGTATGTGTCCCTAGGTCTGAAGTGGGTCTCTTGTAGGCAGCATATATACGGGTCTTGTTTTTGTATCCATTCAGCCAGTCTATATCTTTTGGTTGAAGCATTTACTGCATTTACATTTAAGGTAATTATCGATATGTACATTCCTATTACCATTTTCTTAATTGTTTTGGGTTTGTTATTGTATGTCTTTTCCTTCTCTTGTGTTTTCTGCCTAGAGAAGTTCCTTTAGCATGTGTTATAAAGCTGGTTTGGTGGTGCTGAATTCTCTTAGCTTTTGCTTGTCTGTAAAGGTTTTAATTTATCTGTCGAATCTGAATGAGATCCTTGCTGAGTAGAGTAAACTTGGTTGTAGGTTTTCCCCTTTCATCATTTTAAATATGTCCTGCCACACTCTTCTGGCTTGCAGAGTTTCTGCTGAAAGATCAGCTGTTAACCTTATGGGGATACCCTTGTATATTATTTGTTGCTTTTCTCTTGCTGCTTTTAATATTTTTTCTTTGTATTTAATTTTTGATAGTTTGATTAATATGTGTCTTGGCATGTTTCTCCTTGGATTTATCCTTTATGGGACTCTCTGCACTTCCTGGACTTGATTGACTATTTCCTTTCCCATATTAGGGAAGTTTTCAACTATAATCTCTTCAAATATTTTCTCAGTCCCTTTCTTTTCCACTTCTTCTTCTGGGACCCCTATAATTTGAATGTTGGTGCGTTTAATGTTATCCCAGAGGTCTCTGAGACTGTCTTCAATTCTTTTCATTCTTTTTTCTTTATTCTGCTCTGCAGTAGTTATTTCCACTATTTTATCTTCCAGGTCACTTATCTTTTCTTCTGCCTCAGTTATTCTGCTACTGATTCCTTCTAGAGAATTTTTAATTTCATTTATCGTGTTGTTCATCATTTTTTGTTTGCTCTTTAGTTCTTCTAGGACCTTGTTAAAGGTTTCTTGTATTTTCTCCATTCTATTTCCAAGATTTTGGATCACCTTTACTATCATTACTCTGAATTCTTTTTCAGGTAGACTGCCTATTTCCTCTTCATTTGTTTGGTCTGGTGGGTTTTTACCTAGCTCCTTCATCTGCTATGTATTTCTCTGTCTTCTCATTTTGCTTAACTTACTGTGTGTGGGGTCTCCTTTTCACAGGCTGTGGGTTTGTAGTTCCCGTTGTTTTTGGTGTCTGCCCCCAGTGGCTAAGGTTGGTTCAGTGGGTTGTGTAGGCTTCCTGCTGGAGGGGACTGGTGTCTGTGTTCTGATGGATGAGGCTGGATCTTGTCTTTCTGGTGGGCAGGACCACATCCGGTGGTGTGTTTTGGGTTGCCTGTGAACTTATTATGATTTTAGGCAGCCTCTCTGCTAATGGGTGGGGTTGTGTTCCTTTCTTGCTACTTGTTTGGCAAGGGGTGTCTAGCACTGGAGGTTGCTGGTCGTTGAGTGGAGCTGGGTCTTAGTGTTGAGATGGGGATCTCTGGGAGAGCTCTCACCGATTGTTATTACAAGGGGCTGGGAGGTCTCTGGTGGACCAATGTCCTGAACTCAGCTCTCCCACCTCAGAGGCTCAGGCCTGACACGTGGCCAGAGCACCAAGACTCTGTCGGCCACGCGGCTCAGAAGAAAAGGGAGAAAGGAACAAAAAAAGAAAGAAAGAAAAGATAAATTAAAAAATTAAAGTTATTAAAATAAAATTTTTTTTTAATTATTAAAAAAAAAAAAGTAGAGAGCAACGAAACCAATAAAAAAATCCACCAATGATAACAGCTAAAAACTATACTAAAAAAAACGGACAGACGGAACCCTGGGACAAATGGTAAAAGCAAACCTATACAGACAAAGAAGCATACACATACACACTCACAAAAAGAGAAAAAGGAAAAATGAAATATATGTATATATATATTTAAAAAAAGGAAGAGAGAAACCAAATCAATAAAGAAATCTACCAATGATAATCAGCTCTAAATACTAAACTAAGGTAAACATATAAATCAGAATCTAGTCAGTCACATATAGCAAACCCCAAGTAAATCTACAGTTGCTCCCAAAGTCCACTGCCTCAATTTTGGGATGATTCGTTGTCTATTCAGGTATTCCACAGGTGCAGGGTACATCAGGTTGATTGTGGAGATTTAATCTGCTGCTCCTGAGGCTGGTTGGAGAGATTTCCCTTTCTCTTCTTTGTTCGCACACCTCCTGGGGTTCAGCTTTGGATTTGGCCCCGCCTCTGCGTGTAGGTCACCCTCTGGCATCTGTCCTTCACCCAGACGGGAGGGGGTTAAAGGAGCGGCTGAATAGGGAGCTCTGGCTCACTCAGGCCAGGGGGAGGGAGGGGCACGGAGTGCAGGGCGAGCCTGCAGCAGCAGAGGCCAGCGTGACATTGCAACAGCCTGAGGCGCACCGTGTGTTCTCCCGGGGAAGTTGTCTCTGGATCACGCGGGCTGCACAGGCTCCTAGGAGGGGAGGTGTGGATAGTGACCTGTGCTTGCACACAGGCTTCTTGGTGGCTGCAGCGGCAGCCTTAGTGTTTCACGTCTGTCTCTGGTGTCCGCACTGATAGCCGCAGCTCGCGCCCATCTCTGGAGCTGGTTTAGGCGTTGCTCTGAATCCCCTCTCCTCACGCACCCTGAAACAATGGTCTCTTGCCTGTTAGGCAGTTCCAGACTTTTTCCCGGATTCCCTCCCGGCTAGCTGTGGCGCACTAGCCCCTTCAGGCTGTGTTCACGCAGCCAACCCCAGTCCTCTCCCTGGGATCCAACCTCCAAAGCCGGAGCCTCAGCTCCCAGCCCCCGCCTGCCCCGGCGGGTGAGCAGACAAGCCTCTCGGGCTGGTGAGTGCTGGTCGGCACCGATCCTCTGTGTGGGAATCTCTCCGTTTTGCCCTCTGCACCCGTTGCTGTGCTCTCCTCCGTGGCTCCAAAGCTTCCCCCCCCCGCCCACCCCCCGTCCCCTCCAATGAAGGGGCTTCCTAGTGTGTGAAAACTTTTCCTCCTTCACAGCTCCCTCCCCAAGGTGCAGGTCCTGTCCCTATTCTTTTGTCTCTGTTTTTCCTTTTTTCTTTTGCCCTACCCAGGTACGTGGGGAGTTTCTTGCCTTTTGGGAAGTCTGAGGTCTTCTGCCAGCATTCAGTAGGTGTTCTGTAGGAGTTGTTCCACATGCAGAGGTATTTTTGATGTATTTGTGGAGAGGAAGGTGATCTCCATGTCTTACTCCTCTGCCATCTTGAAGGTCCTCCTCCAGAGGATTATTAACTCCTTCAAGGTGCCCTGAAGTTTGAGGTCTAGTCAAAATTAAAGATACACTTTAGGTGACTGACCTCTTGTGATTTAAAATTTTCATCAATTTACATAATTTCACGTATTAATATCATAGATTATACTCTACTTGAAGCTAAAAATTGTTTCTTTAAATATTTAATAATTAAGATTTTTTACTGGTAGATATATCTATCCATTATAAGTTTAAAAATACAAACAGTGGGGATCTTTCCCCTCTACTTATTCAAATAATAACTACAGTGGATTATTATGCACCTTCTTTTGCTTATTTTTTTCTGTTGTACAAGCACTTGGATCAAACTTTAATAATTTTAAGTATTTCCATTTATTTATTTATTTATTTATTTTATAAATTTATTTATTTTATTTTTGGCTGTGTTGGGTCTTCGTTCCTGCATGCGGGCCTTTTCTAGTTGCAGCGAGCGGGGCTACTCTTTGTTGTGGTGCACAGGCTTCTCATTGCGGTGGCTTCTCTTGTTGCGGAGCAAGGGCTCTAGAGCACAGGCTCAGTAGTTGTGGTGCATGGGCTTAGTTGCTCTGCAACCTGTGGGACCTTCCCGGAACAGGGATCAAACCCGTGTCCCCTGCATTGGCAGGTGGATTCTTAACCACCACGCCACCAGGGAAGTCCTCCATTTATTTTTTAAACTTGTTTTACTTGGCATTTCTTAAAATAAGTGATGGAAAATATAACAACTTTGAAATGAAAGTCTGATGATTCTGCCCAAAATTAAACACAAAACTCCAATAGTCTGTGGAAATTAAACTTACTATACCTGAAATGATGCTGCTTTGGAACCAGATCCATGCAGGGTGGCCCACCCTTTCGAATAAGGAGGGCCTTCCAAATTCAGGCTCAAGAACCCTCCTTGGGTCAAGGTTATAGTCACCAACTGTCATTGGAAAAGCATGAGCTCAGACCTCCTTTTCTAGCACTAATCATGTATCAGTCGTGATCCAGCTAAAATCTCTGGCCCAATTTGGTTAAGAAAGCCAAGGAGGGATCAGACCCAGCAGCCTGGCCTCAACAGTACCAGGTGCTATTGTATTACCTTACAACTCACCACAACAGGCCAAGACAAGAGCTCAGAGAACCCTCTCCTACTAATGCACTGGTTTTCTTGGGAAGTCCTCAAACCACATTATATTCAATATAGTTTATTCTGGTGAGTCTGATCTGGGTTGTATTTTAGATCAACCCACTTATTCTCAGTTCAAGGGATCCTTCCTTAAACAGACACAACTGTTCAACTTCTTTTTAAAAACAAGCTAAATGCCAGAAGCCAACTCGGGGAATGTCTTCATGTGCAGGGGTTACTCTGACAGCAGTTCCTACTCTGTATCCACAAGCATAGGTTACACATTCTGTGTAGAGGGCTGATCAGTGGTGGGGAAGTCATTCTGGGGCATCCTTCACAAAATGAGATGTTTATCTCAAATGGATAAGTTGTCTCAGACTTTCTGTAAGTGGGATGCATCCTATTTTTTCTCTTAAACCTCTAACCTGTAACAAACAGGAAGATTATCTCCATAGTGCAAATTATAGAAACTTGAGTTCAGAGTCCAAGAATGTAAAACCTAGACTAAGAACTAAATGACTACTACATATGGAACCAGTCCACTAAGTTAAGCTGATTTTAAAGGCCTGGAGTCAAGTACATGATGAGTAATGTTTACTTTGTAACTCTATCTTTCAGGCTTTTCAATGATCTTTTTTATGGTGTGGTTGTCTTTAGTGTGAGGGGATCTTATTTTTAGCAGTGGGAGCTTAGTCGTATTACCCTTTTGAATGGCCAGCAGGGCTCCCCACTGTTTCATGACCATTTGCAGAACAGTGTCAGTCTCTGGGGCCCTTCATTTTTTTCTCCCCTGGTACAACAAGACAAATGCACTGAAATTGTGCCAAGATTTCGCTTCAACCCTAGCATGAGATAAAGAGGATTTACAGGCAAAGAAATCCCTTGAACAGCAGCCAAAAAAGCAGATAACTTTTAAATAACACAATGTGGTGGAAGAAACTGCCTTGTGGCAGTCTACAGTAGAGGAAAATAGCAACTATTTACAGTACATGTTGGCAAACTATCTGTTTAAGCTCTAGAAAAGGTGAAGGGTTACCATACTGTTTATGGGTTTCCTTACATCGCTAACACTGAATTGAATGTTACAAACAGAAGTCTTACATTTTTATTGTTTATCTTTAACCAAGTTCAATTGATTTACAACAATCAACCATCTGACTAATTCAATTTGAATGGAAATGAATTCAAAGAATACATTAAAAGAAACATATTATGATAAATTACCTAATCTTATACAGAGGTACCCCCTTCACTTTAAGCGAATTTAGATTTATAAAGTAGATAAATAATATATAATTGCTTTCTTTTACTGAAGGGCTCTTTTCTTTTTTTACATAAAATGATTCACCCTCAGATTTCTCTAAATAGTGAACTCTCAATGTTCTTAAAGTATAATTAGATTGCAAAAATTCTTTTCAAAAACATATTTTCTGGAACATATCTATTGAATCAAATGAAGTTTGTTATGCTAAGACTCTCAAGTCGTTAACATGGGAGAGTTGATGGTGTTGTGAGGTTTAATTGTTTCCAAAACCACAGTACTTGTGGGTGGAGCATGACAGTGATAATACCTAAAGGCACTGATTTTTGTTGTTGTTGTTGTTTTTGTTTTTTTGTTTTGGCCATGCAGCTTAGTTTCCCCGACCAGGGATCAAACCTACCCTGGCAGTGAAAGCCCAAGTCCTAATTCTCAAGGCAGTATACATTATTATATTTCCTGTGATCTTTCCAATCTTGGACCATGTTCATTAACACACTCAAAATATTAGTTCATACTTTTTTTTTAATTAATTTATTTTTTATTTTTGGCTGTGTTGGGTCTTCGTTGCTCCACGCGGGCTTTCTCTAGTTGCGGTGAGTGGGGGCTTCTCTTGTTGTGGAGCACGGGCTCTAAGCACATGAGCTTCAGTAGTTGTGGCACTCGGGCTCAGTAGTTGTGGCTCACAGGCTCTAGAGTGCAGGCTCAGTAGTTGTGGCACAAGGGCTTAGTTGCTCCGCGGCACGTGGGATCTTCCCAGACCAGGGCTCGAACCCGTGTCCCCTGCATTGGCAGGCGGATTCTTAACCACTGTGCCACCAGGGAAGTCCTAGTTCATACATTTTTTTTTTAATTTTTATTTATTTATTTATTTATTTATGGCTGTGTTGGATCTTCGTTTCTGTGCGAGGGCTTTCTCTAATTGTGACAAGCGGGGGCCACTCTTCATTGCTTCATCACGGTGCGCGGGCCTCTCACCATCGCGGCCTCTCCTGTTGTGGAGCACAGGCTCCAGACGCGCAGGCTCAGCAATTGTGGCTCCCGGGACCATTTGCTCTGCGGCATGTGGGATCTTCCCAGACCAGGGCTCGAACCCATGTCCCCTGCATTGGCAGGCGGATTCTTAACCACTGCGCCACCAGGGAAGTCCTAGTTCATACATTTTTTAAGCCAACAAACCAACCTTCCGATTTTCAAAGTAAGAATTATCTATACCCACACTTACAGCCAAAATTTCAATTCTTCTTTTGGCTCAGAAACTCTTGAGAAAATTTTTCATTGGTCATCCTCTTTGGTATGAACTGGCAGAGTGTTTTTTTAATCTTAATTTTTGCATAAAGCTGTAAACAGGTATGACTACAGTGGCTTGGATTCACCATTTTGAGACTATCATTTAATGTAGAATATGGATCTGTGGAAAATCTTTACACTAACATTTCTCTGTAATTAAAACATTGAGTTCTTTCACTGATAGGATTTTGGGAACAAACTATAGATGTAAACCCTTTAACCTACAATTAAACCATCAATACATACATTTAAGCAGTATTCCTAATACATCTTATTTGTTTCAAAATATTCTTTAAATATCTTACCTTAAGGTCTTTGCTTTGGTGCCTCTTTGCAGAATAAATAATGTCTTTTTTGAAGCATTACTCTTCAGGTTATGTAACTAGATCTATTAACTTGTCACACTTCATAATGTCTGTGGATTCATCAATCATTTGATTTAATTATCTTCTAGATTAGTGTTATCTTTATGGCACCTCACATGCCATAAATGCATCTACTTATGGTGCTATTCAAAAATGACATGTTTTCCTTGCCTGTGCCTTGCTGGTCCCAAACATAGACAATTTTCACAGAGGCTGTTAAACTGAACAATTCTGCAATTGTGCGTGTGTGACTTGGCTTTAGCTATGAAATTGAGCTTAATTTCGTAAAGGTATAACTATTTTCATAAAAGAATTTCATTTTTTATTTTGAGCTTGCAGATGCTTTAAGAAGTTTAAATCTTTCTCTCTTCAAGGTCTAAGCTGTGTGGAGTGGAGCTGGCCTGATTAGTTAGGCACTATTGCTTCACTTGATAACTTTTCCATGACAGCAACAACCAAAAAACAGGCTGAGGAGGAAAAGAATTAATGAAGAATGTAAATGCTAACTGGAGAAAATCCTCATTATTCTGCATGAAAGAGACTTAAACTTCCTGATTCCTTGGCTTTCTTGTTTGGCCACTTCTGCAGTATTTTTCCCAAATTTTATTGAGATATAATTGACATAAGACATTGTATAAGTTTAAAGTGTACACTATGATGATTTGATACATGTAGGTATTATAAAATGATTACCACAATAAGGTTAGTTGATATATCCTTCACCTCATATAATTAACATTTTGTTGTTGTTGTTGTTATGATGAGACTACTAAAACTCCATTCTTATAGCAACTTTCAAGTATACAATACAGTATTGTTAACTATAATCACCATGCTATACTTTACATCCCTGGAACTTATTCATCTTATAATTGAAAGTTTATACCTTTTGATCAACATCTTCCCATTTTCCCAGACCCCTCAGCCCCTGGCAACATCATTCTATTCTGTTTCTATGAGTTCGATGCTTTTAGGTTCCTCATATAAAATGAGATTATATTGTATTTGTCTTTCTCTGTCTGATTTATTTCACTGAGCATAATGCCCTCAAAGTCCATCCATGTTGGCATAAATGGCAGGAGTCCCTACTTTTTTATGGCCGAATAATCTTCTATTGTACATAGATACACATTTTCTTTATCCATTCATCTGTCAGTGGACACAAGTTGTTTTCACTTCATAGTTATTGTGAATTATGCTCTGCAGTATTGTTTTGAAAGTCATCTCTGATATATCAGCCTAGAACCTGTTTCTCCAGCCTTTGCAACAATGCTATAAATCTCTAATTCCCTGCTAACTAGAATAGATTTGTTGTCTGCAATGGGACTTCAAATGACACAGTAATTGAAATGAGAAGTGATTATTCATCTTAGAAGCTCAAAGATGTAAATCTGGGACTGGCTATTTGACCTGATTGAATTTGAAAACTGAAGATTTGCTTACTTTGAGAGGATGGCTTATTGGGAGTCACTTGTGGTCTCCTAAAAAGAAGTACCTATTGAAGAGTTCTGACAGAATAAGTGACTACTGCCATAGCACAGTGTGGTGGACAGAAGGGCTACAAGGGATGTGGGGAGGGTGAATTACTTCTAATTATATTTAGTTGTTCTGAGACAGGAAATGACAGTTTTAAGATCCCAGTAGAAGCCATGGCTAGAGAACCAGAGAGTGCCTATGACTGCCACACAATGATATTTTATCTGTTATAACCATAGTCTGGATCTGTAGATATCTGGTTTATAATGTGTGCTGAATTCAGAGCTTCACCAGGCTTCTGAGAAGGCCTAGAAGGAATGACCAACCCAGTAGCAATGAGCAACGCTAGTGTTTAGATTATGGTCTCTAAATTTCATTATCCACTGTAATGAACCAGGTCCAAAAATATTTCCAAATTATATATATGATAAATGACCTGTATCCAGAATGTATAGCAAATTCTTGCAACTCAGTAATAAGACAAACAGCCCAATTAAAAGTAGGAAAAATATTTGAACAGATGCTTCACAAAAGAAGATGCAGAAATGGTTAACAAGCACAGAGAATCAGCTCATCATGATTAGTCATGAAGGAAATGCAAATTAAAACCAGAAGGAGATAGCACTACATACCCAATAGGAAGACTAAAATTAAAAGGCCTGACAATATCAAGTGTTGTAGGGCATATAAAGCAAATGGATGTCTGACTCATTGCTGATGGGAATGCAAATATAGTATAGTTCCTTTGGAAAACAGTTTGGCAAGTTCTCATAACATCAAACATACACATGGCATAAGATCCAGAAATTACACTCTTGGGTATTTTCCCAAGGAAGGAGAAACATATGTTCACACAAAAACCTGTGTATAACTGTTTAGAGCAGATTTATTTATAACAGTCCAAAACTGCAAAGAACCCAAATGTCCATCAACCAGTGAATGGATGCTGTACATCCATGGAGTGCAACACTACTCAGCAATAGAGAGAAACAAGCTATTGACACATGCAGCACCATGGACAAATCTCGAAAGTATTTGCAAAGTTTAAGAAGTCAGACTGAAAAGGTAGTGTATTGTGTGGTTCCATATATAAGATGTTCATAAAAATGCAAAATTAAAGGGAGAAAAAACGGATCAGTTGTTCCCATGGAAGTGGGATGGAGAGAGAGATCTGACTTCAAAGGGGCATGAAGGAAATTGAGATGATGGAAATGTTCTATATCTTAATTGTGGTAGTGGTCACACAACTGTAAACATTTGCCAAAACTCATCCAACTGTATAAATAGGCTCTCAAAAAAATAGACATGTGCAGTAAAGACTAAGTCTGTGGGGAAAAACAGAATCAAAACAGCAGTTTTAATTATTTCATGAAAACCCTTTACAATTTGTTATAACACTGTATTTTCAGGATGGGCTGGTATGATGTATTGGCTCAGAACATGACTGACAGTCAAGCTGACCTCAGCTCAACTCCTGGCTCTGCCATTTATCGATAGAGTGACCTTATGTCAATTACTTCATTTGTATCTTACAGGGTTATGGTGGGGGTTTAATGCTGCATTCTAACCACTTCATAATTGCCTGGCTCATAATAAGTATTCAATAAATATGAGTTATTTGAAGAATATTTAGAAACAGCCAAGGTGGGGAGACACACACATTAACAAATGAATTACAATATCATGTGAAAATAGCAGAAATAGAGCAGGTATAAGGTACAAAATGAGAAATGTTTATTATGTTTGGAGAATTAAGACTTTCTGGAGGAAATCATGACTAAAATAAATTTTGAAAGACAGACAGGTTTCAGGTTGATTAGGAGAGTTAAGGGCATAAAATGTCATGGTGTCCTTGAAGAATTATGAGCAGTTTGCTATTTTTTTTTTTGAGTGATTAGAGAAGTTATTGCAGTAGGGAGGAGTCAGCCAGAACAAGGTCTTGAATGCAAATTTAGGAATCTTATTGCATCTCATCATGTATGTGGTGGAGTGACTGGGGACCAGCGAGGAGAGAGACAAATTACAAAGATTACCTGGGTCATCCTGGAGAAGATGGACTGAAGCCAGGAGAAAGTCAGAGGATGGGAGACGTGTCAGAAGGCTTGTCTGATGAAATCAAGCAAAGGATGGTGACACTCTGTACCCAAGCTATGGGAATGGAAAAGTGAGAATAAATTCAAGAGAATCCAAATAACTGCATATGAGGGAGAATAAGTCTAGAATGACTGTCAGACTTCATGCTTGGGTATCTAGGTGGGTGGTGGTACCCCTTGATAAATAGAAAAATGTTTATATTGGGAAAATAATGAGTTTAGGTGGTAAACACCTGTGGACATCCAGGTGGAGCTTTCCGTAAAAAGAAGGATACATGATATAAAATACAGGTAACCAACAAGGACCTACTGCACAGGGAATTATACTCAATATTTTGTAATAACCTATAAGGGAAAAGAATCTGAAAAAGAATACATATATGTATGTGTGTATGTATATATATATATATGTGATTCTCTTTGCTGTACACCTGAAACTAACACAACATTGTAAATCAACTATACTTCAATTTAAAAAAAAGAGGCTATATGAGCCTATAGCACAGTACTGGAGTCTGGTGGGGAGCTATGTATATGGCATTTGAAGTCACAAAAATAAGTAAAATCACCCTGAAAAAGCTATAATATAACAAGAGAACCAGGGACAGATCCTTGGGAAATATCAACATTTAAGGCTGTACAGAAAGGACCTTAAATAATGCTTATGAAACTAGGAGGATCAAGGAAACCCAGGAAGGTGTTTCAAGTATGAGGTATCATCAAGAGTGTTATTTGCAGCAGTGATGTCAAAAAAGATGAAGTCTGAGTAACAGACAACGGATTTGGGTAGTTGTAGTGGTAGGACCAAACCAGATCACTATGGTTTGAAGAGTGAATGTAGGTTAAAAATGTGGAAGTATCAAATGCAAGCTACTTTGGGGGAAATTCATGGTCAAGAAGAGAAAGAGAAAAACAGAATGACAGCTAGAAGGAGCTACAGGTTCAAAGGAGGCTTTTTGTTTTTTGTTTTTTGTTTTTTGTATGAGGCAAATGAGAGACTTCACAGTATTCATATACTGAAGGGAAGAGAGAGAGAGAGAGAGGCTAAAGATACAGGAGTGTATTATTCAAGGTCCAATCAGGAGACGGAAATCACATGTTATTTGACCATACAAAATCTAATATAAAGAACTGTTAAATATGTATAAAGTTGTTTATCAGGTAATTGAAAAGGTAAGAAGAGGACATAAAGGGATAGGAAAGAAGCAATGGTAAGAAGCATCTAACACTCTTAGGACTGGGAGGCCAACGGAGACAGGTAGCAGATGGAGTTCAAAAAGCCTGAGGGGAATTCAGGAGAGGGAGAGATTTTTTGCTAAGATCAATCAAAGAGTATTTTATGAAGATGGCATTTGAGCTGGGCTTCATTATGCAGAAATGAAAGAATATTCCAGGAGTTGTGCAAGTTGCCCATGACCTCGCAAATGGTAGATGCTTAATAAATATTTGTTGAATAGATGAAATGATGAAGGAACAGAGTGAGCACAAATCTAAAGGAGAAAAGCATGGAAAAATTTGGGGGAACAGTAAGTTTGGCTGGGGCTTGTGTTTGGGACAGGGGTGGGCTGCACAGATAGAACGGGGGTGGGGGGCAGATGGCTTTGAAGAACAGGCTAACGAGCTTAGACTTTATTTTAGGAAGCCGCTCAAGTCTGAGTAGGGGAGTGACATGACTAGAGCAATAATTTCCGGAAGGTTGATCTGTGGTACCAAGAAAGCACTGGAAAGAGAAACCGAAACCATCACTTAGAAGGCAAAAAATGATGACCTGGATTGGGGTGACAGTAAAGATTTAAGAGAGGGAATAGACAGGGGACAAAAAGTAGAGGGCGGATTGATTTAAGTGCTGATTGGAGTTGGGGGTGGAGGGCGAAGAAGGGAAACTGAAGTTCCAGGCTATTGGGAGGAATGGCAGAAAGAGGAAACAGCTGTAAGAGGAGGTTCTGAAGGGACATGATACGTTCTGTGGGGACAGACTGGACACCCTCGTGCATGGAAAGTCAGCAATGCAGGTCGGCAGCTCGGCGGAGTCCGGGCAGCAGGTGGCGATTTGGAAGGCACCTCACAGAAACTCTGGCCGAGGCCTGTCGCTGGAAGAACGCATCCGCACCCGCACCTCAGAGTATGTGAAACCATAGCCCGTCCTCTGGCCAGCTGCTGAGGCGGCCCTGTCTCCCGATTTACACTTGTCACTAGGGCTGGCCCTCAACAACTGGAAGGAGAGGATTCCCAGTGTCTATCCTGCCCCAAAGCCCGGGACTCAGGAACAGAGGGCGCACACAGCTCCTCAGGTACCTACCTCTACTCGCGAAGGGGAAAGGGGCGCCTCGGGAAGCCGAGCGCGCGCTTCCACGGCCGAGGCGCACGCGGGCGCGGATTGCGCAGGCGCGGCCCGCTGTCGCCTAGCAACCAGGCACAACAGTGGACTAGAGACGCGAGCTGGCTGCAGCCGGTGCAGCTGGCCAGGTCTGAGAAGCCGCTGCCCGGCGGGATCTCCCTGCAGGTAAAGGCGGGAGGGCGGCTGCACCGCTACCCCTGCGGTTTGAAGAGAGGCCCAGGGTAGAGGCCCCAGCAAACTTTGGGGAAGGAGATAGTGCCCCGCGTGTGGGGGGCATCTGGGGCAACTGAGGGAACACCTTCTAAGGACCTCTGGGTCCCTGCCTTACGCCCGCAGTGTTAGACTGTGGTTCCCGTGGATTTCATAAACGTGCCGGCCGCCTCCTATCTAACAAATAGGTGACAAAACTGAGGCCCAGAGTGAGGATCTGAGGGTCTAAGATTCCATTACTTGACTCTGAGCAACTCAAAAAGTGGGTCCCCAATTGCTCTAGCCCTTCTCCTCAAAATAAATCTCGTTAGAAAATGTTTAAGATCGCATAGGCTGAAAATTCACAAAAAAGATCAATAAATTCGTGAAAAAATGTGACTCCTTTCCAGTAACCAAGAAGATGCATATTCAAAGCAGATTTGTTTTCATGTCCAATGCCGTGAAGTTCATACCTTTTCACCCAGTTATTTTACTACTAGGGATTTCTCCTAAAGAAACAGTTGCAGATGTAGATGAAAATTCTATTGTCTAAGGATGTTCATTTGCAACCTTGTCCATAATTCCAGAAAACTGGAAACAAATGCTCAACAACCGGGGACTGGCTAGATGGTGGATTTTAAAATATTATTTTAAATGACATGCTGATCCACTAATGATGATTGAAGCAATAAATGGAGAATGAGATTTCATGAACTTGTCCATTAGTTTAAGAATTTAGTAAGAAAATGGTCCCAGGAAGGGAAGTTGAGAATAGCAGATAGAAATCCAGGTAAGATGGTAAAATCGCTATAGAAAATACACAAAACATGAGCTATATCCAAATAGTGCTGATCTCCCTAAACTTATTTCTGAGTGATTTTTTAAAAATTCCATATTCCCTTCCTTGTTTTCCAAATTCTCTGTAATGAAATGTTATACCTTTATAAGTGAACAGTAGACACAGAATCATACACTTAAAAATGGTTAAAATGGTAAATTTTATGTGATGTATATTTTAGCACAATAAAAAAAATCAATGGGCAGGTGGTAAAACAGTCAAGGAAAACAAGTTTAGTTTGCTTCAAAAAGTCAAAGAGATTTATTTTCTTAATTTGACGTCTCTGTAGCTTTAAAGGGAAATGAGTCTTTAAAGAATAAAATAAGGTAATTTAGTTGTATCAACGTTGATTTTAAGTGAAATGTTTAACTTACAAATTTAAAAAAAGCCTTAGGGTCATCTCTGGGGTTCACTGCCCCTGGACTATGTCAGCTGTGTATTTTCTCCCCTATTAAACTGTTATATCCAATATGGTAATAAAAAAAACAAACGAAATGCTTCCTACTTCACCATATTGCCGAGGACCAGTTCCATCTCTGTAATCCTGTATGTTTAGGCTATTCCAGCCTCTGTATTTTTCAGTATGCAACTACTCAAAACCACTATCCTGAAATGGGAAAAATAAGTTCCTGAGTGAAAATCAGATGACTTCAAGTAACTTTCTACGGGTGTAATTTACTTGCTTCTTGAATGTTATTCATAAGGAATTCTTTTGTAAAGCAAAGGCTGCTATATCTTGGAATTGGTTATAAAGAGCTGTGAAATCTCTTTTTCCTAGAGAAATCATAGGTCAGATTTTCATCTGTCCAGAATAGTCTGTGTGTCTGCCTGAAACATTATAGGCACAAAGTCTAGGATCTCTGTGCTTTTCAAGTATCTGTGAAAGAAAGATATTTGGGATCTGAAAAAAAGCATTTGGTCTAAAATATGAAAAGAAAATTCAAAAATTAATATTAAGTGTTTTATTAATATTAAAATTACATTTGAAAACAATTTTCTTATTTTGCAAGAATTTCCAGGTGTACAAACTGATGAGTCATTTCAAATGCAAAATTTCAAATCTTTTTTATGATGAAAATTATATTTAACAGGGGATGTGGGTGTATTTTAATGTTTTAACATATTAGGTATAGCATGAGGTAGTGCACAGCATAAGCTTGCCCAGGCCCTCAAGGATCTTGAAATTTATGTGACTTGAAGTTAGGGACCTGGAATAGATGTCTTTCAGAAGTCACTATGAGTTTCTATGAACATGTGGCTTTTTAACTTATGTGATCAATTCTTGGAGTTGCTTTTGTCCCTTGGCAAGCCATCTGAACTAACCCTGACATTGTAGATTCTCTCCAAAGATTTCCCACTTCCCAAAATTTTCTTGAGACTATAGTAATTTCCTTGAGACTAGAATATACCATCTGAGATTGCCCTAATACCAAGCATAACCCCACAAACTCTCATTGGAGAAAACATGAAAGATTTCTAGGGTTATTTTAACAGTCACCACCAGCATCTTGGAAAGTTCTCTGTACCCAGGTGGAGTTAGTAACCCCAATTTCCCTAGAATACATCTTTTGAGATTCTCAATTACTTTTTTATTGAGCTATGGAATACATTAGAGAAAACATTTTTTTATCTGGGAAAATGACACATATGTTCACTTGGTCTTGGTAGATCTTGGATATCATTCAGAAAACAATTACCCCCAGGAACAACAGAGTTAATGATTTTTATAAATGTCAAATGCCCAGTATGTACCAGACACTGTTCTAGGTGCTTGGGGTAGATCAGTGCAAGAAAGCAGACAAAAATCCCTCCCTTTGTGGCAGAACATTCCTGCAGATCTCAAAAGTAATTTAGATTTGGTCTCCCAAGACCTACACAAGTGAGCTATAATCATGGCAAACCATTACCTGTTAGTAAGTAAAATTTATGTCATTAATGTATTCTCCTTCTTTCCAAACTGGAAGCCAGGACTAATGCCCAACAATCTTATCAATAAGTTCCTTTAAAATTGTGACGTTTGGGATGTAGGTAACATATTTGTATACGTGCAATAATTTCTACATGTATTGCCTAGTTTCTTTTTAGGTAAAATTTAGAGGACGAAGTACATCTCCTCCTAGGAATGCAGGTAACTGAGAGATTTGTACATATACAATGTACAAATGACATTTTAACCATTTGTGGCATCTTTTTCCAGAATGGGTAAAAAGATAAAGAAGGAACCAGAGCCCCCTCCCAAGGATGTGGTAAGTTTCTGATTTGAATACTAGCAGCATGTTAACAACCAGTTTTAAAAATAAACTGTTGAAACAGTTTGGCATGTACCACTATATACATGAGTGCACGGTGGCAGAAGTCCAAAGTCTGACTAATGATAAGATTAGTCAGAGAAATCTAACATTATGTAAACAAACATTTACAACATTGTCATTACCTGATTAGCACAATTAGAGAGTAATTATTAGCTTTTCCAGTATGTGGATGGCATGTTTATAAGCCTAGTTAATGAACAAATAGTTTTGGTTTGTTCTTTCAAATACTTTAAATTTACATTTGCCAGTCTCTCATTAATGTTAATTATCCAAATGAATTTTAAAAAATGACTGGAAGTTATGCTATAGCTATTAAGTATGTATGTGAGGTTGTCTTAAGATGACTATTTGGATATTGGAAGTCCTGTATTTTCCAATTCTATGGAGAGAAAAATCTGTGTTCATTACCTTTTTCTCTTTCCAGTGCTTGAATAATGCATTCCCCACAACACAAAACCTTGTCTCTCCCTTTTAAAAGCAGGGTTCAACAATGTCCAATAGGTTGGTCATTTGGGACAAGGTGATCTTAGAAGTTGTAAAATAATTTAAAGTGATCATGGTAAATAAGCATGGATCATACAGAAAATTATTTCCATAGCGGTAGTGATTATAGAAGTAAACAATTAGAAGTAACAAAAATGTTTTATAATAAAAACTTAGTTAAATAAATTATTCCATTTTGATAAAATGATGTCACTGAATATTTGATAGCATGGGAATATGATCACAATATATGAATTAAAAAGCTATGATATAAAGAGAAAAGAAATTGAGTTATTTGTAGTGAGGTGGATGGACCTAGAGTCTGTCATACAGAGTGAGGTAAGTCAGAAAGAGAATAACAAATACCGTATGCTAATGCATATATATGGAATCTAAAAAAATGGCACTGATGAACCTGGTGGCAGGGCAGGAATAAAGACGCAGACGTAGAGAACGGACTTGAGGACATAGGGGGGAAGGGGAAGCTGGGACGAAGTGAGAGAGTAGCACTGACATATATACACTACCAGATGTAAAATAGATAGCTAGTGGGAAGCTGCTGCATAGCACAGGGAGATCAGCTCGGTGCTTTGTGACCACTTAGAGGGGTGGGATAGGGAGGGAGGGAGGGCGACGCAAGAGGGAGGAGATATGGGAATATATGTATACATATAGCTGATTCACCTTTTTGTACAGCAGAAACTAACACAACATTGTAAAGCAATTATCCTCCAATAAAGATGTAAAAAAAGAAAAAGAACCCATCTGAAAAAAATGGAAACTCACCAATTTTTGGTTTCTGCTATGCTTACTGGGATACTGAGTTAATCAGTTTATAAGAAACTACTATTCTTGAATTGTAGTTGTTCTACAGAAAGTGGAGATACAGAACCTATTCTAATTACAAAAAAAAAAAGCTATGATAAAAAATTAAAGCAGGGTTTTATTGTCTCTCTTTAAAGTTTATGAACTACTGATTATGTTAAAAATAGAAAATGTCCTCAATTTTCAATTTAAAAACATATTTTGAAACAGACATTTGGTGTGGTTGTCTTCAAATAAAATGTGAATGAGAAAAAATTGTGTATAGTCAAAAGACTCGCAGGATTTTACTGTTTGAAAGAATCTGAGGTTAGTGCAGGAATCTTCCCGACAACACTGGAACACTGTGGTTACAAATATGACCTTTGTCCCAGCTCTGCGTCTCATAAACTGTTATTTTGGTGAAGTTGCCAAATTTGGCCAAGTTATTTCAGCTTTTTTTTTTTAATCTCTTAAATGAGAATTGTCATGTCCAAGTCATTTTGGTTGTTCTATCGATTACAATGAGAGTACATGAAGTTCACAGTGCCTAGCACGTAGAAAACACTCAGTAAATAAGACCTGTTGTCTTGCGAATCCTTTAGATTCTGCTACACACACACACACACACACACACACACACACACACACACACACATCCCTATATAACTCCTGTATGATCCTTCAATGCAGCTGGAAACAGAGGCTACAGAAGACCTGTCTGTCCAGGTCTAGGAAAGCTTTGCAGAGAAGGTCACTGTGGTCTCCTGATACAGTTCATCAGTCTGGCTGCTCTCCTTTGGACATACCCCTAAAATGTTCTAAATTCTCTTAATTTTTCATTGCATCTTATTTGCATTACCCTTCTTTTTGCTGCAGAATAGCATTATTGACATCCTATTACTACCAGAAAGTGGAGTCATGCACACAGTACTTGACGACAAACACTTTCTGATTAAAATTAGAATCAAGGAACTATTAAACAATAGATACATTTGTCTAATACACGCTCCATAATTTTATAATGTCTTGCTGGTGTTGTCCTCTGCACTCCAGTCCTTGAGGAGCACAATCAAGGACTGGGAAACAATTCCGATCCTCAAGTTAACAAAAATCTAGCTTTTGATTCCTTGGGTCACAGCAGTCTTGAGGGCAGCCAAAGGCATGTGTAACAGTGACCGTTGCTCTCTGACAATCCCCAGGATCCTTCCAACCTTCCCCTACTCTGATTTTATGTTAATAAAGCTCATAGAGTAGTATTAAAGTATCTAACTGCTCTTCTGTCTTATAAATTCTAATGCTTCAAAACACTATAGCACAGTTTAAACTATCTGAACTTGGAATTTGTTCCGAGGTATACCTCTTCAAAGTCTGTGAAAGGTTTGTTGTACACATTAGAAATAAAAACCAGATTTAAAAGAGGGATATATAGCTGCTTGAGAAAATAACCTTTTCTGTGTCAAGTCATGGCAATTTGCCATATATATCTCCTAAAACATTGTTTCCAAAGATTTTTATTTTTATTAGTCTTTCATCTACTGGTTAAAATGGGTAACGGGGACAGAAAAAAAGAGTGTTTGGTGATAAGGTTAAAACAAAATGCTCCCTTTGCTCTTGTCGGTATTCTCACTGTCAGAGCATACACTGACATGTGCGTTTATGGTTCACTGCTCTCCGCTTCTTCTCACAAAGGAGAACACCAGCTAAGAAGATGCCTGAACGGGGGGAAGATATGGCTTGAATAACCAACACAACTATATTATGCTTTCCCCAATCATTTCCAAGTCTGGCTGAAAGGTTGTTTGTGATGCTTTAACAAAAGGCAGACTTCTTCTGTGGACTGATTGCACGAAAGAATTATTAACAGAAACAACGTTCGTAGGCAATGGTTGGTATAAGGCATGAAATTCGGTTACTGAGTATGGGCTCCAGGGTTATACTGTCAGAGTCTGAATCCTCACCTCATCACCCACCATCTGTGACCTGGGGCAAATCTCCTAACCTCGGTATTCCCCAATGAGGATGTAATCATGTCCACTGCATACCCTCTCACAGCAGTGGGGCAAGGTTAGAGAAGTAAAAGATGCTTAGAACAGTGCCAGGCATTAGATAAGAACTTAGTAAATGTAATTATTAATGATGTAGTTGAGGGTGCTGTCCATCATTGTACAAAACTGTTGAAGTTTGTGTGAACTGTCCAAGGAGGCAGGGGTATCAGCTGTGAGAGCCCATCCGGCCACTGAAGTTCCCAGAGGCCTAGAGCACAGGCATCACGATTCATGGTCAGGTCTTCGAGTTTAAGAGCACAGAAATTTTATTCTCTTATGTTTCAGAGGCAGTTGAACTTTAGTGGGTAAATCCACAGTATTTAAACTCACAAGAGGCTATGATTTGGCCTTGGAATCTTACTGGTTAAGTATCAAGTCAACTGAACATTTATGTTAATGGATCAACGCCTTCCTGTTAGGTGCATACAGGGAACCAAGCATGGTGGGTGTTGAACCAGAGGAACGGGCAATAGTGGAAACTGCTCCCTCACCTGGACAACCAAACCCAGTTCCCTGGACGAGTGGGATGTCCCCAGGGTCTTGTTTTTCTGGACCCTTTTCATCAGCCTCAGAACTCAACCTCTAACTCTGTCATAGACTGCCAAAACTGCCATAGACTTTTTTTCTAGGAATGAAGCCTCTTAGGGACTTTATTTTCCTATCTTTCTCCCTCATCACAGATATATGTATAAATAACATACATATACAAAACTGTATAAATAAATATTGGCTTGCTCACCTTGCTCTAAAGATTTGCTATTTTGATTCAGGTTGTAAAGCAAATGAAAGGCCATTTTAGCGGTTTTCATTTTAACCTTTACCCTTTTGCAGATTTTAAGTGATGTCTACAGAGTCTGTAATAAAAGTTCATGCTCGAGTGGTGCAGTCTACTTCCTTCTGTTTATCTGTCTCCCTTTTCCTGTGCAATTGGCTCCTCGTGATCGGAGACCACTGACTTGGTAATAAACACATTCCAACAGAAATCAAAAAAGCCTTTTATTTGCACTTACCGGCAGCATAAAAATCACTCAACTCTCATGATTTATCTCTTTTCACTGAGTTCAGCTTTATAATTGTATGTTCTTTTAGACTTGTGCTGTCTAATACAGTAGCTACTGGCCACATGTGGTTATTTACATTTAAAATAACTAAAATTGTATTAATTAAAATCAACAATAAAAAATAAAATGAAAAATTCAGTTCCTCAGTCTCATCAGTTACACTTCAAGTGCTCAGGAGCCACGTGGGGCTTGTGCCTGCCATATTGGACAATGCAGGATCAGAACATTTCATCGTTGCAGTTCTGTTGGGCAGCCTTATCCTAAATAGTCTTATTTCCTTAACAGAGGTAGAAAAGCATCTCTACACGTATATGGCTTCTCTAATTGACTGGGTTTAAAACTCAAAGCTTAGCCAAAATGCTTCCCCTTTCCTTCATTCTCTTTGTAAATAATTTTGGTTCATCGTTTATTCAGTACAGAGCACGAAATTATAATTTCACAACCAGCTTGTTGGTGACTGACTATGAGTTCTTCATGGGAAAGCAAATGGAATCTGTAATTACAGCACAGGATTATATATTTAGTCATGTGGCATTCTTTTATAGCTATCATTTTATTCTCGGCGCCCTTTTTAATGAAAAATTACTATAATGCCGCAGGCTCTGTAGGAGAAACACATGTCATGCCAAGTTTCTCCACTGTCTGCCAAACACTGGTATTTCTCCTCCTTTGACAGCTCTTACAGTGGTAACTCTCACGGTCTCAAACTTCCTCTTAAGCTTCTTGTACCCCCATCACCTTTTTCTTAAGGATGACCAGAAGATATGGCAAAATACCGAAGCATTTTCTGAACCACTGAAGGAGCATTAAAAGATACTTAAATGTATTTCCACCTACCCTGCTCCTTTGAGAATTGTAGCCATTCTGTGGAGATCACGACAAATCTATGCTTCAACATAGTTTACTCATTCACGTGCTCGTAAAATCAGCTTTAAAAATACTGAAATATCAGAGGTCTCTGAAGTGGAAGTTCTAAAATGGAAGGAAAGGTAACCAGCCAGGATGCTAGGGAAACTGACTTAAGTGGAAAAGGTGATCTAAGGCTTTGATTCTCAAGGGTTTGGTGGTGGGTCGGGGGCCTTACGAGGGTAGGATGGTGACTGTGGACTCTCTCCCTGTAGAATGCACACCAAAAGTTCTGCACACAATTTCAGAGAGACAAGCTGTCCCTGGAGCCCACTGATGGGCTCAGATTTGGAATCTTCTTTTCTGGCATCAACAGACAGTACAACAGTTAAGGCACTTCAAGGCCACATGTATAAAAAAAGAAGTCTCCAGAGGCACTTTAATATATTCCTTTATAGACATTATAAGGATTCCTTTATAGACATTATTGAGGATTTCCATATATTGGGTGTTGTTCTAGGTAGTGAAGATAGAGAAATAACATAATCTTTTGTCTGAAGAAAGTCATTCATTTACTGGACAAATACTGAGTACATACCATATGCAAGTATTCCTTTACATCCTGGGCATATAGATCAGGCCTCAAGGCAATTTACATTCTAGTGGGGCAAACAGTCAATTAACAAATAATGTAATTCAGGTAATGATAAGATCAATGAAATTTTACCTGAGTTTTGTTGAAAAAATCTAGAATTTTAATTCCAAATCATTATTAACTTTTTTTTCTTATTATGTCATTACTTCAGAAATCCCTTCTTAAGAATTACACTGTGATTCAGACCATCATTATCATCCAGTTTAAATATCAATTTATCAATTTATTGATCCACCACTACTGTGTTTATATTTTGTCCTCCCCAATCTTGGCTGAAGTATTTGCCAAGTAATTTGTTTACGTGTACAGTTGGTATACTTGTTGAGTTTGTGAATGCCTGAACATGTCTTTTTCACGTATGAATGATAACTTAGCAAGGTATAAATTTCTAGAGTCACAATCCTTTCCTCTGAACTTTGTTGATTATCCTCAATAGAGGGCTGGTGAAGGGAAGGTCTAGGTCACTTGCTGAGGCCTCATCTTTCCTTATTTTTCAGTAATATTTCTGCTTCCTATTTCATATTTTCTATTCAGTCAAACTCCTTATTTTACGCACCATAAATGCAGCATTCATTCCCATTTTAAACCTTCCTGGTGTCATTTTCCCCATTTGAATATCCTTCCTCCTTATCTCAGCCTACCCCATTGTATCCATTCTTCAAATCGCACCTATAATTCTACCACCACCGCGGACTTTTCTCCATTTATCCCAGTTCAAATTAACTCCCCCTTCCGCATCACAACATTTATCGTCTCTGTCATATGTTTTTGTACTTCACAGAATCCTAGAATTTTATATCTGGAAGAGATCTGAGAGATATAATCCAACTCCCTAATTTTTCAGATTGAAAAAGACGTGGTTAGTGAGCTAGTGATGACTCCAAGTGCTCTGGCATTCTGGGGCTACCCCTTAATGCCTATCTAAGATGTTTCTCAAGCCTCAATCACCGGGTACTTTTAGAAGTTCTTCCTTCAAATTTCTCTGGATTTCCAGGCCCTTATGCTCTCCTGGTCAGTGTTGCAGACAGCATCCTAGCCATTGCTCTAGGCTCTGCTAGAGGCCATTTTTTCCCACTGGTTCATGTCACTGGAACCCGTAAGTGCCGCAAGCCTGGTGCATATGGCAGACTTTTACTGAAGATTTGTCTCCCAAAAAGAATCTAAGAGGCTTGAGGCTTTGATAACTCTTTCAGCTTCTACTACAGAGCTAGACATGCACAAACAACAGCTTCAATTTGGATGTTAGATAATGCTGTCCTAAAATCCAACAGCCATTTTCCCTCCAAGAGGTATTTTTATCCCAGCCACGTCCTTTCGGGTCATTGCTTACTGCCATCTTCTCTGTTTTCACTCTTTTAACCTCACACAATTATATCTCCTTATTCAGAATAATCTATCTCTCCATCCTCTACCCAAAACTGAACATCAATTTTTGCTATATCTCAAAACACATTAAGATGTGCATTTAGAAAGGGCCAACACAAAGAACCAGGTAAAGCTTTGAAATTCAAATTTTTTTCCTTTAACATAAGCAGAATGGTCCTCCATGGTCTCTGGAAATGGAAGAAAAATAGTGTAATAATTGGTTTTCTCCTTGACCAAACAAAACCCAGGGGGGTCATGCATTTGTTATTGTTCATTTCAACTCCACATGAATTCTCAAGATCTCACGGCAAGATACAGGACTTCTTAGAGTCCTATACTTTTTCTTTATACTATATTACCTTTTCCCCTGTTCCAGATTTTATCCAGTTTCATATTTTGTGATATGCTGTTATCTTTTGCTTTTTAGTTGTTTCACATATGTAATGCCTGCTTTTCAAGAAAGGGTGTAGTGGTTAGAAAGCAAGTAATGATCACTGAGACTGTCAGGGCATCTAATACATACAGGTTCTCAAGGATTCTTGTGTATTGACTAAGAATTATACTAATATATGTTATTTAATGAGCATCTATTATGTGCCGGACAATGTGCTAAATAAGTGCTTTACATACATGATCTCTAATCCGCTCCTTAATCCTTTGCAATAGGTATTATTATACCCGTTATTCAGAGAAGGAAACTGAAATTCTAACAGCGTAAGTAACTAGTTTGGTTCCCCATGGCTAAAATGAGAGACTACACCTGCCGGATTCCAAAATACTTTGCTCTTCCCTCCATACTCCAGGAATTCCAAAGCCGCCAATGTTGACAACCATGATGGTTTTTAAATAAAAAATTTACAATGCACTTTGTGGGCAGTGACCACATCCTTTTTGTAAGATTATGTTCTCTTTAAGTTTCAAGACACCACTCATGTTTTATGTGCTTTTAAAGCTCGCATGTGGCTCTGATATTTTTCTCTTTGAATTTCAGTTTGATCCATTAACAATTGAAAGCAAAAAAGCAGCAACCGTGGTGTTAATGCTTAATTCTCCAGAAGAAGAAATTTTGGCTAAAGCATGTGAGGCCATTTATAGATTTGCTTTAAAAGGTTTGGATATTTTTCAGTTTATCTTTCTAGTTCATTAGTTTCTTAAAAATATTTGCTACATAATGGGCACTTTTCTCCCCAGTCTTTAACTTACTTCCTGTCTGATGAGTTCTTTCAGACAATCAGAATATCATTTAATGCATCACCTGAAAGTCATATATCTCCCTATGTGCCTAACCTAGTCTTAAGGAGCAATTTAGTCAGTCGGTAGAATAGTCATTTTGAAGGCTTTATTGCAGTTTAAAAAACTGTAAATGTCACAGGAGCTGAAAGAGCTCCTAAGGATCAAAGCTGGAATAATTTGAGCAACAAAATAAACAAAGTATTAGATTTATAGCCCTATAATTTATATTAAAGAAGAAAATAAATATCCATAAGTCTATACAGACAAATAAACGATTGAATAAGTAAATAAATGGGAGAGAAAAGACCAATCTCCAATGCAGAAGAATCCTAATTTATGCAGATACTCTGCCCTTGAGGAGGTGGGATGCAACTTCCTATTCTTTAGGGGCTGTGCATAGTGACATCTTTCCAAAGAGTGCAAGATGGACACAGGGGGAAAAGAGTAAGTTTGTAGCAGAGAAACCTGACAAACACTACCTCTGCCAGGTGATCAAAATCAACATCAACAGAGATAAGTCATTTGATAATAAGTGCCCTTGACATGACATAATGAAAATGGCACTTCTATGTTATTTTCCCCCAAACCTATAGCCCCAGTCTAAATATGATTTTTTTTAAAAATAAAACAAATTCCAATTCAGGGACATCCTCCAATTACCTAACCAGTACTCTCAAAACTGTCATAGCTATCAAAAACAAGGAAAGTCTGAGAAACTCTCATAGCCAACAGAAGCTAAGGACACACAATGACTAAATGTCATGGGGGACCTGGATAGGATGCTGGAACAGAAAAAGAAAAACTAACAGTAAGGAAATCTGAATAAACTGTGGAATTTCATTAGTAATAACATATCATTACTGGTTCATTAATTGCATCAAATGTCCTTACTAATGTAAAATGTAAAATGACAGGGAAACTGGGTGTGGGACACATGGGAAATATCTGTATTATCTTTGAAATTTTTCTGTAAAACTAAAACTGTTGTAAAATATAAAGTTTACTAAAATGTTGTAAATGTTACAAATTATATTCTATTGAAAGACTTGTTCATAGAGGATTTACAAACATAAGAGACAGTTACATTTTAGTTCATTCCAAGTGGTGATAAAATTAGACTTTTATTATACTATGTAACATTGAAATTGGAAATATTTGAAGAGTTTAGTGTAGCTTGGTATTTTTAACAAAACCTTCTTAAACTAAAATGGGAGCAATTTGATTTTAAAGAAATGGTACTTTAAAACATTGTTTGGGGGACTTACATGAGAGAACAACAAATCATTCAATTAGCAAATGGTAAACTACTCACCTAGCTAGTCATCATCATCACCTCACTCTAGTCATCACTGGGAATTCTGATAAAAACCAGAGTGGTTCTGGAAGGTATGGTTCATGAGTAGATTGTGTAGACTACTGGGTCAAATTTCAGGGAGACATTGGATCATGCTTCTATAGCACAGAGCCATCGCATGTCATCTCTTTTTATATTGTAAGTTCGATGTTCAGTACTAGCAGTATTTTCTGAAATATTTTCTTAAGTTAAATGATGGGACTTTGCCTTCTTGCCAAGATGAAGTAAGGAGCCAGATTTACCCTCCTTACCAGAACAAGTAAGAAAACAGAAAAATATACGAAGTAAGAGTTGGCAACACACTGAATATCAGGCCATGAAGGACAGCGACCACTGAGAAACAGGAAACAAAGGAAATTGGCCCTCTGATTGCCCCAGCCTATCGATTTCAGAGAGTTTCCAGGCCATAGCCCAGGAAGGGGTAACCTGTGCAGAGCCTGGTGGACTCTCTGAGTTGAGACGATAGACCTGAAAATCCAGGAAGATGAAGGCAGCAAGTTTTCAGGACAGAGTAACAGAGAGGAAAGAGTTGCACAGAGAGAGAACTCAGGAGTTCTGTAAAGGGTCCCACTCAAGTGTTCAGCTTGATCCACATGTATATGTGTGGGGACTACTTGAAGTCAGACAAAGCACCCAACAGGCTTAGAGGTAACAGTGCCTAGCGCTCACACAGGGTCAGAAGTAGTGCCTGTTCGCATCAGCCAGACTGCAAAACCTCAAGATTCATGGAGAACTGTGCAAGTACACAGAAGGGTCTTGCCTCAATAGTGAGAAATAATTAGGCCTAGACTGAGCCCTGTTCTAGTACTATCAAATAAATATTTTAAAAGCAAACCCGAAAGGATCAAACTTTCTCCAGATAACTGTGTCCCAGAACAAATTTCAAGGTAACAACAATATCCATTGCCCAACTAGGTAAAATTCACTATGTCTGGCACCCAGTTAAAAAATTACCAAGTGTGACAAAAAGCAGGAAAATACAATGCATAATGAGGATATAAATCAATTTGTAAATCAAAACTGACCCAATGTATGTGTAACTTGAGTCTCTGAATAAAGGAGTGAGGAACAGAATAAGTATTTGAAAAAATAATTGTTAAAATTTCCCCCAATTTGATGAAAACTCTAAGCCCCCAGATACAGGAAGCTTAAAGAAACTGAAGCACAATGAATATGAAGAAAACTACACCAAGGCACATTATAATCAAATTTCTTGAAAAGACTGATAAAGAGAAAATCTTAAAAGCATCCAGAGGAAAAAAATGTTACATTCAGAGGAACAAAAATAAGGATGACAACAGATTTATTATCACAAATGATGCAAGCAAGAAGTCAGTGGAGCAATATCTTTAAACTGAATCAGTTTTCTGTGCACCTGAAACTAACACAACATTGTAAATCAACTATATTACAGTAAAAGTTAAAAAAATTAAAAAAGTACCGGAAAAAAAAATAAAACTTTCAACCTAGATTTCTACACCCTTCAAAAATATCTTTCGAAAACATAAGTGAAATAAAGTCTTTTTCAAACATTCAAAAACTGAAATAGTTCATTGCAAGCAGAACCACACAACTAATTATATTAACTAGGTCTTTCAGGCAGAAAGAAAATGGCACCAGATGGAAATATGGATCTACACAAAAGAATAAATATAGAACACTAGAAATGGTAACATATAAGGTTTTTTTTGCTTAATATTTAAATCACTTAAAAGGAAAATTGGTTATTTTAAACAAAACTAATAATCATATATTGTGCAGTCTGAAACATATGTAAAAGTAAGATATATGACAACAGAACCAAGGTAGAAAGGTGAAAAATGGAAGTATACTATTATAAGTGTGCTGTATGTGAAGTAGTATACTACCACTTGAAAGAAGACTGTGCTAGGACATATACTACAGATCCTAATGCAACCACAAAAATAACAAAGCAATGATATCAAATAAGCCAACAAAGGAACAAAATGGAATCATAAAAAATTCAATTCATACAAAGAAGGCAGAAATGAAGAAAAGAAAAACAACAATGAAACACATAAGAAATAAGTAACAAGATGGTATATTTAAACCTAACCATATCAATAATCAAATTAAATGTAAATGGTCTGAATACATCAATTAACAGGGAGAGAGTGTTTTATTAGAAAAAAAGCAAGACCAAACTGCATGATGCCTTCAAGAAATGCACGCAGAATATGATGACACAAATAACTTGAAAGTAAAAGGATGAAAAAGGATATCCTATGCTAGCACTAATCAAAAGAAAGCTGAAGTAGCTATATTAATATCACAAAAATAGACCAAAAAAAGAGTGGTACCAGAGATAAAGATGGCCATTTTATAATAATAATAAAGGGGTCAATTAATGAAGATGCTACGAAAAATCCTAAACAATTAATGTACTTAATATCAGACTTTCAGATTACATGAAGCTAGAAATGCAAGGAGAAATAGACATCTACAATTATAGCTGAGGATTTTGATATTCTTCTCTCAATAAACGAAAGAACCAGTAGACAGTAAATCTGTAAGGATATAGAAGATTTGAACAGCAATATAAATTAATTTAACCTAATTTATATTTATAGAACACTCCAAGAACAGCAGAGTATACATTCTTTTCAAGTGCATACAGTACATTTATCAAAATGGATTATATTCTGGGCCATAAAACAAGCCTTAATAAATTTAAAAGAATTCCAGTCATACAAAATATATGCTATTCCATATTAGAATTAAATTAAAAATCAATAACACAAAGAACTCTGGACAATCACTAAATAGTCAGAAAGCAAATAACACACTTCTAAATAACCTGTGAGTAGGAGCTTCCCTGGTGGCGCAGTGGTTGAGAATCAGCCTGCCAATGCAGGGGACATGGGTTCGATCCCTGGTCCAGGAAGATCCCACATGCTGTGGAGCAACTAAGCCTGTGCGCCACAACTACTGAGCCTGCATGCCGCAACTATTGAAGCCCGCATGCCTAGAGCCCATGCTCCACAACAAGAGAAGCCACCGCAATGAGAAGCCCGCGCACTGCAATGAAGAGTAAACCCCGCTCACCCCAGCTAGAGAAAGCCCGCGTGCAGCAACGAAGACCCAACACAGCCAAAAATAAATAAATTACATAAATAAATTTTAAAAAATAATAATAAATAAATAACCTGTGAGTGAAAGTAGAAATCAGAAGGAAAATCCAAATTAAAAATGAGAACACAGCATATAAAAATTTGCAGGGGGACTTCCCTGGTGGTCCAGTGGTTGAGACAATGCTCTTCCAATGCAGGGGGTGCAGGTTCGATCCCTGCTCAGGGAACTAAGATCCCACATGCCACATGGTGTGGCAAAAACAAAAACAAAAACAGAACAAAAAAAAATTTGTAGGATGCTACTAAAAGAGTATTTAGAGAGAAATTTATTGCACCAAGTGCCTGTTAGAAAACACGAACGTCTCTCAAATCAATGACCTGAGCTTCCACTTTAAGAATATAGAAAAACAA
The DNA here is from genome assembly GCF_965194825.1 of Balaenoptera physalus. Taxonomy (NCBI): domain Eukaryota; kingdom Metazoa; phylum Chordata; class Mammalia; order Artiodactyla; family Balaenopteridae; genus Balaenoptera; species Balaenoptera physalus. Next base: position 167,424,161 of record NC_138883.1, read on the forward strand.
GAGCTAATTAAACCCAGGCATTAGCAATAAGGATATAATATATACCTGAGCAAAAATCAATGAAACAGAAAACAGAAAAACAGTGGACAAAAGCAGTGAAATGAAAATGTCTAGCCAGGTTGATAAATAAAAAGAGAGAAGACAAATTATTGATATGAGGAATGAGAGCATCACTACAGCTCCTATAGATATTAAAAGGATAATCTAAATGTTATGAACAATTTAATGCCAATAAATTCTACAACTTAGATAAATTGGGCAAATTCATTTTAAGACACAAACTCTCAAAGCTCATTAAAGAAAAATAGATAGCCTGAATAGCCCCTTATCTATTACAGAAATGGAAATCTGTAATTTAAAAATCTCACAAAGAAAACTTTAGGTCCAGATGTTTTCACTGCTGAACTCTGCCATACACTTATGGAAGAAATAATACCAGTTATACACAAACTCTTTTAGAAAATTGAAAAAGATGGAATATTTCTCTATTGATTCTATGAAGCCACCATTTATTTAAGTATCCTAAAATTTATCGTTAAATTAAAATTTATTTGGGACTTCCCTGGCAGTCCAGTGGTTAAGACTCCGTTCTTCCAATGTAGGGGGCGAGGGTTCCATCCCTGATCAGGGAACTAAGATCCCACATGCTGCGTGGCACAGCAAAAAAAAAAAAATTTATTTGACAGAATATTTTCGTCTAAGAAATTCACTTTGAGAACCCCAATAAAATGGAAATATTATGGAAGGTTCGAGAAGGACGTTTGTAATAGTCAACAATGCATATTTCAACATATTCTTATCAAGTGACAGATTTAACCATTTAGATACAGGGCAGTTCCACAGGCTATAGGAAGGTACAGTCTGTGTTTAGAGAACTGAGTTATCAGAATGAACCTATAACTTCAAGTATAAAATATTTTAATTTTATGAGAAAACTGAGGCAAAATAGCTTAAAAGACTTTATTTTACTCAAATTAATTCTGAAAATGAAATATGCATTTTCATAGCTGGTGAAATTGAAAAGCTGAAATTAATCAGGACCTAAATATTATTCCAGACTTTGAAGAATGATATCCCACTTATTGGGGTAGGGGTAAACTGCTCTTACAGTTAGGCCAGGTGCTGGCCTTCACTGACCTTCTGGTTCTGGGGCTTCTTGCCACAGTTAAGGAATCCCAGTAACCCCGGTGGCTCCGCTTTGCGTGTGTGCCTCCGTGCTGGCTGCAGGCAAACCCACGGGGTGAGAAACGAGCACCCTAAACTCCGCCACACTGGAATTCGAAGTGGGGACTCTGTGTGTTAATTTTTATAATTGATTATGCAAGTAAGTATTACTGAGTGCCCATTACATGCCTGGCGCTGTGTTAGGCACGAGGTTATGAGAGAATAGAACAGAAAGGGTATCTGTCTTCGTGGAAAGTTAAGTAACAGGGATGTAAGCGAACAATGCACGGAGATCGTTAAGTGGTATGAAGGAAATAAAGCAGGATAAAGAGATCAGAAAGACTGAGATGTAGCGATGGCATTAGGTAGGGTGGTCAGAAGAGACCCCTCAGGAGGGTCGGTGTGAGCTAAGAACCAAATGAAGAAGCCAGCTTTGTAAACATCCAGGGAAGGGAGAGCAGCAAGTCCAGGATACCTGAGCGCTAAGGTTTATTCTGAAAGAAATACGTGTGGAAACAGAGGAATGTGAAAGACAAATGGCAAATAAGAACTTGGAATGACACAAAGAAGAATTTTGATGAGATTGCTATCCATGTCTGATTTTATTTTACCTGTGATGTCAGGTGAAGAAAATAAAGCAACCCTCCTTGAACTTGGAGCTGTGGAACCGTTAACCAAGCTGCTCAACCACGAAGACAAAATTGTGAGAAGAAACGCTACTATGATATTTGGAATTCTGGCTTCTAATAGTAAGTATCCGCTTTTAAAACTAATCAAATAATCTCACATGATGCATTATACTTTTAAATTTATCCTTAAGGGACTCACTTTAATTTTATTTAAGCTGACTTTAATGTTAACAAAAAAGTTAAATAAGTGTAATGTGCAACAAATGTATGATTTCATATTTTAAGTGATATTTTTAAATATAAAAATATGTGCACATATATCCATGGAAAAACTCTCAGAGTTGGTGATGTAGTATGTTCCAGTCTTACAAGTTAGGAGAACAATCATTGTCTCTTAAAATTAAAATAGTTTTTTTCTTGAGTTAGGATAATGTAATTTGAATGTCTGCCTGTACAGGTTACACTTCATGTGTATTTCACTGTAACTGAAGCCCAGAGCAAAAAGTTTTGATACACTTATTTTTTGAAGCTGCAAGCTATATTTTGCCAAAAAAAAATTTAGATACGTATTTACTCCTTAAATCAGACCTATTACTTGCTTTAATATTTTCACATATTTAATATGGTGGAATAACTATTACTTTAAATATGCTGTCACTTCTATTAGAATATCACTTTGACTAAAATCATGCAATACAGGCAGTCCCTGACTAGTGAACAGGACGTGTTTTCTGTTTGTAAGTCATTTTCATGTTATGGTGGTAGATTTTCGAGTTGGCCAACAAAAGCCTTGTTATTTATAATAAAAAATGACTTTCTTGGTGGAGACTGAATTCTGTCATGAAACTCGGGCTGATAGGAATAAACATGTCTCTATCATGGCACGTGGCTAAAATCATCCTACCTTCTCCTTTTTACCATTGTCTCAGCAAGCACACAAGCACAGATTCCTCCTCCAGCTTCCTGCACTGTCCCAGCTCACATACCCTGGACCCTCTGTGATGCAGTGGGGGCCCCTCATTCCATGGTGTCCAGCAGGGACTGTGGCCTTGGTGTCTTCAGAGACAGTTATGAGTGGAGGAAGGGGGAAGGGAGGGGAAGGAGAGCCTTCTCTGGCATCTGTGCCATCACAACCTCAGCTGCGGAGACCACGTGAACAGCACCTGCAGTGTTACGGGGTTGGCGGGGGCACTCTGCAGTTAGTGGAAGGGCTTCTGGTGGAAACTCCAGGACTAGCAGTGGCTGTGCTGCAAGGTGGGGGCTCTGGGAGTATCTCCGGGAATGACAGCAGGATGAGGACAGTCAGCGGACAGTGGATATTCCACCAATGTAGATTACAATAACACTAGTCACCACTTACAAAGTACTTACAATGTGCCAGGCACTGTCGTACATAGTATTTATATATTAAATCGCTTAATGAGGTTGGTGCTATTATTTCCTTTACATATGAGGTGACTGAGGCACAGAGAAGTTAAAGTAGTAATCATTTGTATTGTGGGGCCTTCATAAATCTGTCTCTGGGGTTGTCTGCAGACTAATTCTGCCATATTGAATGTGCCATATAGAATTATGTATAACCAAAACAGGGAAAATATTTAAATTTCTTCCGTTTTATTCTGCGTACATACCACAGAGTTTGAAAACCGAAGGTGCTTAGTAACACCCCACGTGCAACTCCTTATTTTATTTATTTTAAATTATTTATTTATTTATGTATTTATGTATTTATTTATTTTTGGCTGCGTTGGGTCTTGGTTGCTGCACGCAGGCTTTCTCTAGTTGTGGCGAGCGGGGGCTACTCTTTGTTGTGGTGCGCGTGCTTCTCATTGTGGTGGCTTCTCTTCTTGCAGAGCACAGGCTCTAGGCGCACAGGCTTCAGTAGTTGTGGCATGCAGGCTCAGTAGTTGTGGCTCGCAGGCTCTAGAGCGCAGGCTCAGTAGTTGTGGCGCACGGGCTTATTTGCTCCACAGCATGTGGGATCTTCCCAGACCAGGGCTCGAACCGGGTCCCCAGCATGGGCAGGTGGATTCTTAACCACTGCACCACCAGGGAAGTCCAACTCCTTATTTTAAACATAAGAAAGATCCCTTGAAGGATTGGATTCCTTGCCCAAAGTCATGCAGGTGGCTAGTAGCAGAACTGAGATGAGAGCTAAATTACAACTTTACTCTCTGACTCATAGTTCAGTAGACCTTCTATTCACTAAATCTTTTACAATCCTTAACATTAGTGTCCATGCTAAGTCAGATTCTCCTTCTAAATGATTTAGAAAGGAGAGTTATAATTTCCTGTTTACATTTATATTTTCAATTTAATATCCAGGTCTCTATGATTTTTTTCCCTTTTTTACGTTCTTAATTTCTATTATTCATTTTATTTTGTATTTTCATCTTCTAATATATACGAGTTTATCATCTGTGAAACCCTACAATTAGTTTGCAAATTTTTCTGAGTAGGTTTTTAAGTTGAATTTCATGAGTTTCTAAAGGAATCTGTGGCCCCCAAATGTTAAGAATACTGTTACATTTGGGTGCTAAATGAGATGGCTCCCTTAGACCTGTCAAACCACAATCTGTAAGCTGGCTGGCTGGGCTATAACCAGCGCTAGAACCAGTGCAGTCTGCAACTGCAAATCTTAACCATGGAAAGAGCTTTGCGGTCTCCACTGAGTGCTTGGGTCTCAAGTATACTGCATGAACTTATCAAACTTCTTTTGATTCTGTGAAGTGGGTGAAAAAAAATCAAACCATTATTGGGATTAACTTACCTGACTTTCTATTTGAACTATCTGATGACATGGATAAAACACATGGCGTCCTCAACTGCTTGTGGAGCTCCTTTTTTGGTAAGAGAGCCAACACAATAGCTAGTGCTTCACTTTTCATACATGTCCAAGGAAACTTGGAATAAAAAATGAGCAACAAGTCATTTGACCTAAATGCAAAGTCATGTTTCCAGACTAATATGTAAATAAATGTACCCCTGAAGCTGCATGGTTAAATCATCATCTTTGGGCAGTCTTAAAATAACTGATGCTTCTTCAGAAATTTGTATTTTCATATGGTTTTCCACCACTATGCTCACAATGGATGAACCAACAGGATGTTCCAACATTCCAGGTGCTAAAGGATTGCTATGAGAACCATCTTTCCCTTTTGCAGTTGCAAATAAATTCTTTTTTTCTTTTTTTGCTAGAGTGATTGAGCTATGTGCTTGTGCTATGCCTGGGTCATTCAAGATAGGAATTTAAATTACTTTGTTAAACCTTTTTATCAAACGGGAGCTGCTATCTTCTTTCACCTTCCAGTTTGTATTTAGTTCAATGAGGCCATATCACAGAGACTCATTTAACGAAAAGAGAGAGTTCAGCTAAAGAGAGAGTTCATTAGGATCCTCGTGAGGAGAAGTAGCCTTGGAAGCCCAGATGTTACATTACTTAAGGCAGCGGTCCCCAACCTTTTTGGCACCAGGGACCAGTTTCGTGGAAGACAATTTTTCCACGACCGGGGTCGGGGGGAGGGCAGGGGATGGTTTTGGGATGATTCAAGAGCATTACGTTTATTGTGTACTTTATTTCTATTATTATTACGTTGTAATATATAATTAAATAATTATACAACTCACCATAATGCTGTCAGGAGGCAGAGCTCAGGTGGTAATGCGAATGATGGAGAGCGGCTGTAAATACAGATGAAGCTTTGCTCGCCCCCCACTCACCTCCTGCTGTGCAGCCCGGTTCCTAACAGGCCACGGATCGGTACCATTCTGTGGCCCGGGGGTTGGAGACGCCTGACTTAAGGCAATATGAAGAGTTTGCCATCTTAGGAAAAGGTTGATGTAAAAAGAGTATACAAGATCAAGAGTAAATTAGGTGGTCAATATTATGCAACAAAAAAATTGTGAATAAGAATTAATCCAAGAGCATGGGATATCTTTCCATTTCTTTTTTTAAAAATTTATTTACTTTATTTTATTTATTTTTGGGGGTCATCGTTGCTGCACGCAGGCTTTCTCTCTAGTTGCAGCGAGCAGGGGCTACTCTTTGCTGTGGTGCACAGGCTTTTCTCGTTGCAGTGGCTTCTCTTGTTGTGGAGCACAGGCTCTAGGAGCATGGGCTTCAGTAGTTGTGGCATGCAGGCTCAATAGTTGTGGCACACGGGCTTAGCTGCTCCATGGCATGTGGGATCTTTCCGGAGCAAGGATTGAACCCGTGTCCCCTGCATTGGCAGGAGGATTCTTAACCACTGAGCCACCAGGGAAGTCCCTCCATTTCTTTGAATCATCTTCGGTTTCTTTTATTAATGTTTTATAGTTCTCAGCATATAAGTCTTTCACCTCCTTGGTCAAGTTTATTCCTAAGTACTTTATTTTTTGGATTCGATTTTAAAATGGATTGTTTTTTTTTTACATTCTCTTTCTGATATTTCATTGTTCGTGTAAACAAATGCAACCAATTTCTGTATGTTAATCTTGTATCCTGCTACCTTGCTGAATTCACTTATCGCTTAGTTCTAGTAGTTTTTTGTGTGGAGTCTTAGAGATTATCATACTAAGGGAAGTAATTCAGAAAGAGAAACACAAACATCATATGACTCCACTTACATGTGGAATCTAAAATATGACACAAATGAACTTATCTACGAAAGAGAAACAGACTCCCAGACATAGAGAACAGACTTGTGGTTGCCAAGGGGGAAGGGGGTGGGAGAGGGACGGGTTGAGAGTTTCGGATTAGCAGACGCAGACTATTATGTATAGAATGGCTAAACAACAAGGTCCTACTGTATAGCACAGGGAACTGTATTCAATATCTTGTAATAAACCATAATGGAAAAAAATACGTATATATATGTGTAACTGAATCACTTTGCTGTGCAGCAGAAATTAACATAACATTGTAAGTCAACTATACTTCAATAAAATAATGTTTTTAAGAAAAGGATGCAGTTAAAACAGATGGCAAGGGAACTACAATCCTGCAGCCTGTGGAACAAAAACCACATTCTCAGAAAGATAGACAAGATGAAAAGGCAGAGGGCTATGTACCAGATGAAGGAACAAGATAAAACCCCAGAAAAACAACTAAATGAAGTGGAGATAGTCAACCTTCCAGAAAAAGAATTCAGAATAATGATAGTGAAGATGATCCAGGACCTCGGAAAAAGAATGGAGGCAAAGATCGAGAAGATGCAAGAAATGTTTAACAAAGACCTAGAAGAATTAAAGAACAAACAAACAGAGATGAACAATACAATAACTGAAATGAAAACTACACTAGAAGGAATCAATAGCAGAATAACTGAGGCAGAAGAACGGACAAGTGACCTGGAAGACAGAATGGTGGAATTCACTGCTGCGGAACAGAATAAAGAAAAAAGAATGAAAAGAAATGAAGACAGCCTAAGAGACCTCTGGGACAACGTTAAATGCAACAACATTTGCATTGTAGGGGTCCCAGAAGGAGAAGAGAAAGAGAAAGGACCAGAGAAAATATTTGAAGACATTATAGTCGAAAATTTCCCTAACATGGGAAAGGAAATAGCCACCCAAGTCCAGGAAGTGCAGCGAGTCCCATACAGGATAAACCCAAGGAGAAACATGCCAAGACACATAGTAATCAAATTGGCAAAAATTAAAGACAAAGAAAGATTATTGAAAGCAGCAAGGGAAAAATGACAAATAACATACAAGGGAACTCCCATAAGGTTAACAACTGATTTCTCAGCAGAAACTCTACAAGCCAGAAGGGAGTGGCATGATATACTTAAAGTGATGAAAGGGAAGAACCTACAACCAAGATTACTCTACCCGGCAAGGATCTCATTCAGATTCGATGGAGAAATCAAAAGGCTTACAGACAAGCAAAAGCTAAGAGAATTCAGCACCACCAAACCAGCTCTACAACAAATGCTAAAGGAACTTCTCTAAGTGGGAAACACAAGAGAAGAAAAGGACCTACAAAAACAAACCCAAAACGATTACGAAAATGGTAATAGGAACATACATATCGATAATTACCTTAAACGTGAATGGATTAAATGCTCCAACCGAAAGACACAGGCTTGCTGAATGGATACAAAAACAAGACCCATATATATGCTGTCTACAAGAGACCCATTTCAGACCTAGGGACACATACAGATTGAAAGTGGGGGGATGGAAAAGATATTCCATGCAAATGGAAATCAAAAGAAAGCTGGAGTAGCCATACTCATATCAGATAAAATAGACTTTAAAATAAAGAATGTTACAAGAGACAAGGAAGGACACTACATAATGATCAAGGGATCAATCCAAGGAGAAGATATAACAATTATAAATATATATGCACCCAACATAGGAGCACCTCAATACATAAGGCAACTGCTAACAGCTATAAAAGAGGAGATCGACAGTAACACAGTAATACTGGAGGACTTCAACACCTCACTTACACCAATGGACAGATAATCCAAAATGAAAATAAATAAGGAAACAGAAGCTTTAAATGACACAATAGACCAGATAGATTTAATGATATTTATAGGACATTTCATCCAAAAACAGCAGATTACACTTTCTTCTCAAGTGTGCACAGAACATTCTCCAGGATAGATCACATCTTGGGTCACAAATCAAGCCTCAGTAAATTTAAGAAAATTGAAATCATATCAAGCATCTTTTCTGACCACAACGCTATGAGATTAGAAATGAATTACAGGGAAAAAAACGTAAAAAACACAAACACATAGAGGCTAAACAATACGTTACTAAATAACCAAGAGATCACTGAAGAAATCAAAGAGGAAATCAAAAAATACCTAGAGACAAATGACAATGAAAACACGACGATCCAAAACCTATGGGATGCAGCAAAAGCAGTTCTAACAGGGAAGTTTATAGGTATACAAGCCTACCTCAAGAAACAAAAAAAAATCTCTAATAAACAATCTAACCTTACACCTGAAGGAACTAGAGAAAGAAGAACAAACAAAACCCAAAGTTACCAGAAAGAAAGAAATCATAAAGATCAGAGCAGAGAAATAAATGAAATAGAAACAAAGAAAACAATAGCAAAGATCAATAAAACCAAAAGCTGGTTCTTTGAGAAGATAAACAAAATTGATAAACCATTAGCCAGACTCATCAAGAAAAAGAGAGAGAGGACTCAAATCAATAAAATTAGAAATGAAAAAGGAGAAGTTACAACAGACACCGCAGAAATACAAAGCATCCTAAGAGACTACTACAAGCAACTCTATGGCAATAAAATGGACACCCTGGAAGAAATGGACAAATTCTTAGAAAGGTATAACCTTCCAAGAGTGAACCAGGAAGAAATAGAAAATATGAACAGACCAATCACAAGTAATGAAAATGAAACTGTGATTAAAAATCTTCCAACAAACGAAAGTCCAGGACTAGATGGCTTAACAGGTGAATTCTATCAAACATTTAGAGAAGAGCTAGCATCCATCCTTCTCAAACTCTTCCAAAAAATTGCAGAGGAAGGAACACTCCCAAACTCATTCTATGAGGCCACCAGCACCCTGATACCAAAACCAGACAAAGATACTACAAAAAAAGAAAATTACAGATAAAAAATCTTAAAAAGACCCCGAATAGCCAAAGAAGTCTTGAGGGAAAAAAACGGAGCTGGAGGAATCAGACTCCCTGACTTCAGACTATACTACAAAGCTACAGTAATCAAGACATTATGGTACTGGCACAAAAACAGAAATATAGATCAATGGAACAAGATAGAAAGCCCAGAGATAAACCCACGCACCTATGGTCAACTAATCTACAACAAAGGAGGCAAGGATATACAATGGAGAAAAGACAGTCTCTTCAGTAAGTGGTGCTGGGAAAACTGGACAGCTACATGTAAAAGAATGAAATTAGAACACTCCCTAACACCATACACAAAAATAAACTCAAAATGGATTTGAGACCTAAATGTAAGACTGGACACTATAAAACTCTTAGAGGAAAACATAGGAAGAACACTCTTTGACATAAATCACAGCAAGATCTTTTTTGATCCACCTCCTACAGTAATGGAAATAAAAACAAAAATAAACAAATGGGACCTAATGAAACTTCAAAGCTTTTGCACAGCAAAGGAAACCATAAACAAGACGAAAAGACACCCCTCAGAATGGGAGAAAATATTTGCAAATGAATCAACGGACAAAGGATTAATCTCCAAAATATATAAACAGCTCATGCAGCTCAATATTAAAGAAACAAACAACCCAATCCAAAAATGGGCAGAAGACCTAAATAGACATTTCTCCAAAGAAGACATACACACGGCCAAGAAGCACATGAAAAGCTCCTCAACATCACTAATTATTAGAGAAATGCAAATCAAAACTACAATGAGGTATCACCTCACACCAGTTAGAATGGGCATCATCAGAAAATCTACAAACAACAAATGCTGGAGAGGGTGTGGAGAAAAGGGAACCCTCTTGCACTGTTGGCGGGAATGTAAATTGATGCAGCCACTATGGAGAACAGTATGGAGGTTCCTTAAAAAACTAAAAATAGAATTACCATATGATCCAGCAATCCCACTACTGGGCATATACCCAGAGAAAACCATAATTCAAAATGACACATGCACCCCAATGTTCATTGCAGCACTACTTACAATAGCCAGGTCATGGAAGCAACCTAAATGCCCATCAACAGACGAATGGATAAAGAAGATGTGGTACATATACACAATGGAATATTACTCAGCCATAAAAAGGAATGAAATTGGGTCATTTGTTGAAATGTGGATGGATCTAAACACTGTCATACAGATTGAAGTTAAGTCAGAAAGAGATAAACAAATATCATATATTAATGCATATATGTGGAACCTAGAAAAATGATACAGAGGAACCTGTTTGCAGGGCAGAATTTGAGACACAGATGTGGAGAACAAACGTATGGACACCAAGCGGGAAAGTGGTGGGTGGGTGGGGGTGGTGGTGTGATGAATTGGGCGATTGGGACTGAGATGTATACACTGATGTGTATAAAATTGATGACTTCAAAAAAAAACAACAGATGTCATGAAGATACTCTGGGAAGGAAGGTGCTGGCAGTTCTGAAACAAGCTAGAATTGTAGGTGTCACACTGCTTGCCTAGAACGTGTTCATGTGGCCCAACCACAGGTCCAAGTTGCCATATCTGAGAGGGTTCTCTGCTGAGAAAGAAGGGGACAGAGATCAATATTATATTTAAAGTGACAGAAGTAGCAGCTTATCCATCATTTCTGCTGATTTAACCTCAAGAACAGAAGGATTATTTGAACAATCTGGTGTCAAATAGTTGAATAACAAATTAATCAGCTATGCCACCAATTTACAAGAACTGCCATTGAATCTGAATGATCCATTGAGCCTTCAGAAAGTGGTGTAGTGGACAAACCTACTAGATATGTTGTTGAACAGACCTGGCCTAAATTCATATGTAGAAGTGAATTTCGTGGCCCAGAGAATCCTCTGATGAAAACGTTTAACTTGTTTGGGCACACCAAGGGGTGGTGGCACATATAGATGCAGCAAGGGGGCCTCTCCCTGTGGGAGCAGATGCTTCCTGCAAAGAAACACAAGGAGCAGAGAGTACACAGGGCCTGAATCTTCCTGACCTCATGGTCAGCGTTGTAGCAGAAAGTCTGAAGCAGATGGAAGATTATTTTGTATACTAAATGGAGAATGTACTTGGAGATCTAAAAGCCCAGAAATGCTTTTCTTCAAGCATGTAAAAATAGGGAACTTTGGTACAGCCTTCCAAAAAATCATTGCAGGCAACACAGACTGGACTCATAAGAGTGAGAAGAGAATGACAGCATGCTTTTCCAGAGGGGGCACCTCTGCCTAGTTTACCAGGACACTTGGAAGGATCTGACTATTATGCCATGGCTATTACTTCTTGACCTGTGGAGGTAATGTGTTTTTCAGAGGAGTTTCGACTGTAAAATGAAGTCCTACACTTCCCCAAAACTCAATTATTCTTTTGTGCTGAAAGCCTATCCATGTGCACATATAGCTAGCTGTAAGTTCGCTAGCCCTCTTTGAGCCATTCTGAACAGAACAGAAAGAAAGAAGCTTTGACAGGTTGAGGAACAGCCATATCCCTGAATCCCACAGGAAAAGGTGTCCAAGAAAAGGCAAACGTATCCAGCGGTTAATTCCTGAGACCATCTGCTTCAGCTGCTGCAAAGTGAATTTTTCCAAACTTCTGGTAAGACTAATTTTGGCTTACAGAAGAGATAATCGACCAAGAAGAGAAACTGCAAAACTGAAGTAGCAGCTATGCCTTATTTCTCAGAAAAAGGGGGTTAAGGATGGCAAGAAAGAAGTAGGGGCATAATTGTCTAGCTTTAATTAGGCTCCTATAAATAATACAAAAGTGAACTTTAAAAAATTAATATACTTATCTTTAAGCATTTTTGGCATTTCTGATAAGCAAATGGAACATATACAAGATGTATTTATGGGAAAAGGCTGAGGATAATTCTTATTTGCATTTTATACTAGTTTTATTAAAATCTAAATTTAAAAATATCCTCCCAACAAAACAAAACGAAACAAAAAAAAGAATTACTGTTATATCATAAGCAAGTGTAGGGCACAGTAACTCAACTTTACTGATGGTGTTCTAGGCACTTTCGTGCATTTATGGTTATCTTTTCTAGTGTTTTGGAAGGTCGTACAGCTGAGCAATCAAGGAACATGGGCTAGAGTCTGTCTGGGGTCAGACAGACCTAGGTGTGAAACCCGTCCCCACCTCTTACTTGCTGTGTGATTGTGAACCTCAATTTCCTTATCTGTAAAATTAGGTAATCATAGAACCTATCTCATAAGGAACTATTCCACAGACATTGCCATTATTATTATAATTAATAAACATTAATATTCTGTTTCTTCTTTTGTAGATGATGTCAAAAAATTGTTAAGGGAGTTAGATGTCATGAATTCTGTGATTGCTCAGCTGGCCGCAGAAGGTAACTCTGCATCCTCCATCTATCAATATTTCAAAAATGGGGAATGGTTTATCTTTCACATCTGATTAAAGTACCGATTGAAAATAGTTTTTGAAACACCAATTTTGTATTGTCATTAAACTCTCTCAAACCAAGATGGGCTCCAACCAAGGTAAGATCTGTGGAGCTTTGGTTTTCACAGCGTGCTTTAACGTAATGGTTGAATAAGCCTTTACATACTTGTGTTATTTGTTTTTGATACACAGAGGAAGTAGTTATCCATGAGTTTGCTAGTCTTTGCCTAGCAAACATGTCTGCAGAGTATACCAGCAAAGTGCAAATATTTGAACAAGGTGGATTAGAGCCTCTCATCAGACTGCTAAGCAGCCCAGACCCAGACGTGAAGAAGAATTCTATCGAGTGCATTTACAACTTGGTCCAGGTGAGATTAATTTCTAACAATGAGTTTTGACAAAAGCTGGTTACAGAATTTATTTTCCCATTAAAAAAAGGACAAGGCTTCAAAAAAAGGTCCAGTTTTAATTAATCACTCCTTCTCAGTACTATTTAGTAGTTATCATTCAGAGGAAAAAAAAATTGAAGTTTAGAGTTGATACCTTTCAGTTTTCACGTTTTGTAAGTAATTGTTCCCCATAAAAGGGCATTTAAAAAAATAGAATGGCTTGCAAATTAAGGCAGGATTATACTAGGTAAGTACTATTTCTTCCAAAACAGGAAATCTAATATTAGTGTTGAACTAGTTTTGACCTAGGCAGTTACCTGTTGATCTAATCTTGGTGATCCAATTGGTTGTATCATCTGCCTTATGCAATGTACCAAGATTTTGGATTCGGCTTCTTTGTTGGTGAAAAGTTGAGTTTTGCTGAACAGAACTCATCATTCACAGTTGCAAGATGCTACCTCACTGTGCTGCTTTCCTTCATAATGGAAGAAACACCCTACCCGCCCTTGCCCACAACCTGTCCTGTCCTCTGGCCCCTCCCCTCCAATCCCCAACCCAGCACACACACCCTCACACCCCCAGCAGGTCAGCTTGCTACCACTTTGGACAGCCTTCTCTGCTTCTTTTCCTGCTCAGGTTCCTGAACAATTCCCACACACGTTTGGTAAGCTTTAGATCAACTGGAAGTACAAGACACCATTTTAAGTAGCCGTCAAGAGAATGTGAAAGAAGAGATATGGAAGCAAAGGTGAAGGAGGGTTCATTGAGAAGCGAAGTATCTAGACAAAATATATAGAAAAAGAGGACAAAGGCACTCATGCCAAAAGGCACCCAAAGCATGCAACCCTGGCCCTGGAATGTCCTTGCCAAGTAGCTGGGCCCCCACTGGTGTTACCTTTACTCTTCCTGAAGAGCAAGTGCAGCCATATCCCTTCTCTGGTGACTTTACTTCATCCTATAGGCCTAAATAATCCTGCAAACGTGTTTGTGTGTTTTATGCCAAGACTCCTCATTAAGTCTATTTCTCTATATTTTTTATCAAGTGGAAATGAAAAGACTTACCTCCACTATTCTTCATAACAGAAGGACTAGTTAATAACAGTGTATTCATTTCCTAAGGCTGCTGTAACAAAGTACCACAAACTGGCTAAAACAACAGGAACCTATTCCCTCACGGTTCTGGAGGCTGGACTTCTGACATCAAGGTGTCATCAGGGCCGTGCTCCGTCTGGGACTCGGGGTAGAACCCTCCCTTACCTCTTCCCAGCTTCTGGTGGTGGCTGTGAATCCTTGGCGGTCCCTGGTTTGCAGCCTCATCACTGCAATCTCTCCCTCTGTCGGCTCTCTCGCCTCCTGTTATAAAGACACCAATCTTATACGGACACCACTAATTACCCACCCTACTCCCCCATGACCTTAGCTTAACTAATTACATCTGCAACGACCCCATTTCCAAATAAGGTCACATTTTGAGGTACTGAGGACTAGGACTTCAACATATTTTGGGGGTGGGGGGTTACAATTCAACCCATAGCAAGCAGCAACCTACAGTTTTTATGTCTGAAGGAAGCTGACTACGAGAGGCCAGTTGAAGGACAGACAGAGGGAAGATAAGCTGGAAGTGGGGCCTTTTCTGTATTTAATTCTATTTTAAGTTTACCCTGTTTTGATTTAAAATGTCATGATTTAGTAGTCAGAGTTTGGGGGCTTTTCATGACTTTTTTGCTTTGTTTTCTCTGTCGCTCACCCCAACGACCCTCCCTCCACCACTCACCCAGGATTACAGGCACACCATGCAGAGCGACTTGTCTGGACTCTAATGACCCCTTGATCTTGTAAACGTCTTAAATTAAGGTCATGTGTCAGAACTTAACCTGATGTAAATTTGCATGCACAGGTCCTGCCAACAGCACTGCATGCAGATTAGCATTATATAAACCATCCATTTGAATGACGATAATAAGGAATTGATACCATCATTTCATTTTATCTACTATTTGAAACAGGGTATAGCGTGTGAAAAGAATTTCATTACGCATAGATTTTATTGTGATGCTGTTTGTAGTAAGAGGAATTTGCTGTATAATAAAGAAACAGTAGCTGCTGAGAAGTCATAGATCATGCCTATTTCCTACTATTGACAAGGTCTGTATAGTTAAAATGAATATTTTGGTGTTGTCAATCCAGGGTTTGCTTATATTTGTTTGTGAGTTATTTTGGAAGCAAATCCAGAATAAAAGATGGGAACATTATAACTTATAATGTTCTTTGTTAGAAAATAGAATCTCTCCATTCTTGAGACTGTATTTTGCTTTAAAAATTACTTATTTGAACATTTATATTTCCTGGCAGGATTTTCAGTGCCGAGCGACACTTCAAGAACTAAATGCAATCCCTCCTATATTAGATCTCTTGAAGTCAGAATATCCAATTATTCAGTTGTTGGCGCTCAAAACCTTAGGTGTTATTACAAATGATAAGGAGTGCCGGGCAATGCTAAGAGACAGTCAAGGAGTGGACCACCTTATTAAGATCCTAGAAACTAAGGTACCTGTAACATTCATTCAACTCTCTATGAGGAGATGTATCTCTCCTAAGTGTTGTTATAAAATACAAATTATAGAATATTTTTTTAAATGAAATTTTATTATACTTAAGTATGATGCTAAGTAGAATGGACTAATTTGCTTATTGCTACATAGTTTACCAGCACAATTAAATCAGACTAATGGTAAAGGGCATTCTAAAATAATTTAATTTTTTAAAATCTTCTAATTTAGAAGATTTAAGATTTTTAAGTTTTTGTTTGTGATCTTATGTTTTCTTGAAACACCTAGAATTAGTCTTTTAACCTTTGTCTGCCCCAGTTTTCTCTAGGGTAAAGCAAGAAGAGTCATTTACCACACATGATGGAGGGTAACCTGCTTTACTCAGTCTACTGATTTAAATATTAATTTCACCTAAAAAATGCCTTCACAGAAACATCTAGAATAATGTTTGACTAAATATCTGGATACTGTGGCCTAGCCAAGTTAAAACATAAATATTAACCATCACAAGTCCATCGCTAGTCAATCTGGCATCCGTACACAGCTCCTAAATCATTAATCTCCAAATAAAGACAAAAACAAGATCATACTTCCACTTAACATGGTCCAGCTGTCCTGTGTACAACCAAAAACACACTGTCCCCTTCCCCATAGGAGGATGCAAAGTCCTTGGATGATGTTTACTCTTCTCCTTGACATCCCATAAAGATGTAAAATTAATCGTACTTAAATACCATATTGTAAAGGCAGTACATCTCATGTTGCCTGAGGGGATAAGAGAGAGAAGAAAAGGATATTTCATACGCACACGCACACACACACACACACACACACACACACACACATTCATAACAAAATAAGGAAGCAATACTCATGACAATTATAGTCCTCTTTTCTGTAACTGATCACATGGTTGTAGTTGGTATTTATAACTAACTACCTTCTTCCGATACCCATTCCATATTCCCCTTGCCCTCAGCAAGCACCTCAGCTCATCTTGATTCTTTACTTGATATGGTGACCCAAACCTTCATTCCTCAAGAGCCTGGACCATTAGTAGTGGTACCCAGATTGGGTCATTATAGTTTTCCATCAACCTTAATCACAGGGTATGGTATTACTAAGAGATGCCATAAGGGACCCCCTGTATTCCAGGCATAGTCTTCCTCACCTCTGTTGTGGAGTAGCAGTCCAATTTCCCTTGGATAGGTGGGATCAATCACCCTAATCAGCACATTAACTCTCTTCTTTGCCTGTTGATTCAGAGCCATGAGGCTACCAAAGAGGCCAGGTGGCAGTCTTAGCTTTTAGTTCTGTGGACTCATTGTTGTGTCTCCGGGTGGAAGTATCCCTCCCTTTGGATCTAAGATTTCTAGATCAGCAGAGCATAAGGTTACAGGTACAGGAAACAAAATTTTTGCTACTGAATTGCCATGGGTAATAGTGAGTGGTGCCACTCCCATATCCACTCCTTGGTTCCTGGGAGTAACAGCAACGTATATTGGATGCTGTTCCAGAGAATATATAGCCCTGCAAGTTATTGCCACTTAGCTAGCACTGTCACTGTGTCTTCCATAGGCCATTCTATCAAGCCAGCTGCTTCAGGATGGTAGGGAGCATGGGAAGGCCAGTGATTTCTGTGACCATCTGCCCACTGCTGCATTTCTTTTGCTGTGAAGTGAGTTTCTTGATCAGAACCACTGCTGTGTAGAATACCATGGCAGTGGAGCATCCTTGCTGTGATTTCTACCTTAAATTTCTAACTGTTCAGAAAAGGCTTCAGTTTTCCACTGCTATGGGGATTCTGGAGATTCCTCAGGCAAGAAAGCCACACACTCACAATACTTCCCTCTACCAATTGGAGATTTTAAGGAATATACTTTCCTTTAGCTTCTGTCTGCTTTTTCAAAAAATATTTTCTTTAGATTTTAAACTTGTTGTCGGTGGAAGGCTGTTTGAGCAACATCACTTGGATACCATTACTGGAAGTTTCCAGCAACTATTTTTTATCTGTAAAACATTTTGGAATAGGGGAAATGAGAAGAGATGGGACTAATGGTCAGGGAGAGAGATGTCACGTTAATAGACAGAACTGTTTCCTTGGGCCTCTGTCACAACAAAATTAATTACATTATGTTCTGACTGACCTGAGTCCCTCTTGTAATAAAATTTGGAAAGTATGGATTGCTTTTATTACAATTTTCTAAAGTTGTGTTTGCTTTTATTATTAGGAATTGAGTGACCTTCATATAGAAGCGCTTTCCGTGTTAGCCAATTGCCTTGAAGATATGGATACCATGGTGATGATTCAGCAGACAGGGGATCTTAAGAAGCTCCTATCATTTGCAGAAAACTCTACAATTCCTGATATTCAAAAGAATGCAGCAAGAGCAATTACTAAAGCTGCTTATGATCGTATGTCTCATTTTGTATAAACTCAGCATACCTATTTCCTCCTGTAGTCTTGATTTCAATTAGTACTAACAAACGCTAGAGCATTTGTCTGCTTTTAGATGGTCATTTGAGGATAGTGCTATACTTACTATTTAAGATCAAAATTCATCTCAATGCTAATAAGTAAAAGTAGAGATTGCTTTGTCAAGGATTTAATAAACTCATAAACAGTTCATTCCTAAATTAAGTTTTAAGCTTTTATTTCTCCTGATTTTGAAATTTTACAGAATGTATGCATTCTTTGTGATCCCGAAAACGTCATTTCAATAAATCCACATTTGGAATGATATCTATACAGTAATTTTGAGTTGCAGCTGGAGTCTAGCTATTCCATGTTGTATAGCTGTGAAAAATAATATGCTCATACTATACACAAAATACAATTTTCATTTCACTGGCAAGCTATGTTGACATAAATCTGTAAAATATGAGAGATTAATTACATCATGAGCACTGAAGATAAAATTATAGTTTCAATTTATGTATATTTGGAGTATTTTATTTAATAAAAGATGTGATTTTATTTTCCCCCTTCCACATCACCCCTCTTATAAATGATGACAGCTTTGACTAGTTTAAGTGATTTATATTCTAAACATATATACTCACATCTGTATATATGTCTATGTGTATATTATGGGAAACATTTCCTTTTCAACCCATACTGGCTTTCTTCAAAGTTTTAATGCAGTATGCCAAATTTCACCTCCCAGTACAAAGTCAGTAGAGAGGGGCCTCATGACTTACATCATACAGGCCAAATCTAAAGACAGCCTGTAAAATTAATTTTGGCAAAATTGCTTAATTCAGAATTCTCCCAAAAGGAACTTAGGCCTTGTCATTACCTGATCAGTTCTGTTCTCCATCTATCTCAGGCCTTCTTAGTTATTTGAGACCAGATGAGAGGGCAATGGAAAGGCATGAGCAATGTCAAAACTAAAATTTTTACGTATCTCAACTTCTCTTTGGGTTTCGGCCCCTCTTGTGATACCAGTTTCGTGAGTTTATTACCCGTCACACGATACAGTAGTGAAAAGAGCACGGGGTGGAGAGCTCTTGCACTCTAGTTCTACTACTAATTACGCTACTGGCACTGCAGTGACCTAGGGGTGTGTCTGTGAGTGAGCTACAGCCTATCTGGATCTGTTTATGAATTCATTTATTAATGTTTATTAACCCCCCAGTTTGTATCAACAAACCCAGGGCAGGCAAGTAAGCAGGCAGTCGCGATGCCGTGTTAAACGTGCCTGATGATGGGGGAACAGGAGCCCCCAGGAGGGTCCACCTAACGTAGACTCGGGTCAGACAAGCCTTCCTGGAACAGGTGATCTACAGGCTCGGACCTAGAGGAGATGAGGGAAACTGGCTGGGCAAAGAAGGTCCTGGTGGGTTGGGGAGGTTCAGCAGTGCTCTGAGGAGAAGGGACAGTGTGTAATGGCCAGAGAGGGACAGAGCGTGGTGAGTTCCAGAGCTGAAAGTTTTCAGAATGGCCAGTGAATAGAGTGCAGCAGAAAACTGAGAGTCAAGGCTGGAGAAGTAATGAGGCGCCACATGCTAATGGGCATCACGAGCCAAGTTTAAGGGCTTTGGACTTTATTTTCATGGCAACAAAGCACCCCTCAAGTGACTTAGAGAGGGGAGGGAACCCTACAGATTTTCACTTTTTAGAGAAAGAGCACTCTTGCTGCAAAGTGGAGAAGAGATTAGACATGCGCAGGACCAGATGCAGGAAGACCGGGAAGGAGACTGCTGCGGTGATCTAGGTGAGAGGAGGAGGGGTCCTGAAACAGAGCCGAGGTGGTCGGGATGGACTCGGAGGCGTTTGCAAGGAGATCCAGCAGCACGGTGCTTGAGGGTCCATATGGGTTTGTTGAATGACTTTGTGGGTTGAGGGAAGAAGAAGATGATGCCAAGGACAAGGCCTTCTGGCTTGGACAGCTGGACGTAGAATGGTGCCACTCACAGAAATGGGGAACTCAAGAAGAGCGGGTTTTGATTGAAGGAAAGGAGATGAGTTCTGTTCTTTTTTGAAAAATTGTAAAATACACATAGTATAAAATTCACCGACTTCACCATTTCTAAGCGTACAGTTCAGTGGTATTAAATACATTCATGTTGTTGTGCTACCATCACCACCATCCAGCTGCAGGCCTCTTCGTCTCGCAAGCCTAACCCTCTGTACCCATGAATAAATAACTCCCCCGTTCTCCCTCCCTGCAGTCCTTGGAAACCACCATTCTTTCTGTCTCTGTGAGTTTGACTACAAGTACTTATATAAGTGGAATCATACAATATTTGTCCTTTTGTGATTGGCTTATTTCACTCAGCATAATGTCCTCAAGGTTCATTCATGTTGTAGCATGTGTCAGGATGTCCTTCCTTTTTAACTCTGAAAAATATGCCATTGTATGATTATATCACATTTGTTGATCCTTTCATCCGCTAATAGACACCTGGATTGCTTCCACCTTTTGGGTACAGTGAATAATGCTGCTATGAACATAGATGTACAAATATCTCTTTGAGCCCCCGCTTCCAATTCTTTAGGGTATATACCCAGAACTGGAATTGCTGAGTCATACAGTAATTCTACGTTTACTATTTTGAGGAACTGCCATACTGTTTTCCATAGCAGCTACACCATTTTACATTCCCATTAACAGGGCACAAGGGTTCCAATTTCTCCACATTCTTGCCAACACTTGGTATATTCTGTCTTTTTTTCTTTTTTTAATAGTAGCCATCCTAATGGGTGTGAAGTGGTATCTCTTTGTGTTTTGATTTGCATTTCCTTCATGTTTAGTGATGTTGAGCATCTTTTTCATGTGCTAAATGGCCATTTAAAAAATCTTCTTTGGAGAAATGCCTATTCAAATCCTTTGCCCATTTTTAAACTGGGTTTAAAGTTTTTTTGTTATTGAATTGTAGGAGTTTTTATATTTTCTAGATATTAACTCCTTATCTGATATCTGACTTGCAAATATTTTCTCCCATTCTGTGGGTTGCCTTTTAACTCTATTGATTGTGTCTTTTGATGCATAGACATTTTAAACTTTGATGTAGTCCAGTTTATATTTTCTTAACTCCATTCATAAGTAGGTTTTTACAAATGTTGCTCCTTATACTGTTCCGTATTCATTTATAATATTCTCTTTTTACTTTCCATCATCATAAAAAATTTTTTTGTAGGCTAGGGTTAGGGTTAGCATTGTCATTGCATGTCAAAAACACAGTTGAAACAAAAACACATAATATACACTCTTTAAGTTTTGTTTGCTGAGTAAAGTTTTAATATGCACCCCTAAATCTGTATGCCTTTGACCTGGCACCAAGAGGAGGAAGGTGTTAACTACCATGTTGCCATGAGGTTTATGAACTGGCATTAACATCTCAGCAGGAGCACAGGTGGCCCACTAGCAACTTCTGAGAATGGGTAAAGAAAAGCATCATTACATACAGATTTATTTTCATATACAAAACCTCATGCTTTTAAATTTAGTGATACTGAACAAATGTTATTTTTAAAGGACATTATTCTATTAGTAGCATAATTACCTTGCCATCTTTATTTTCTGTGTAATTAACACGTAAATACTTCTCAGTGTAGCAATTCAATGAGGGTACTTGGTTAATATGTTAATTCATCTTTTAAATCCATTATAGCCACGCTGCAGTCAGCACTTTTGAGGTTTGGTGAACACAGCTGGATTTTGAGAACACTCCCAGCAGGGTTGAGAAACTAATTGCCCACAGTATTTAAATTATTTTTTTTTAATTATTCCAATAATTGTTTATACACTGTTTTTTTATTGTAACCATCACATACTCCAAAGTTAGTCTTTTCAAATTAATTCTTTTGGTCGATTTTCTTGATAGAATCCACTCAGAGTGTTCTGTTTAGGAAAGCTGATTGAGCATCATCTCGGAAGTCTTAATTATAAATCTGAGCATTTTAAGTCAGAGATTCTGGAAAAGTTTGAGATCTTGTTTATTCAGGGAAAACTAATAAGGACTACATATATTTTAAAACATTTTAGGGGCCATATACTTGAGATTTAAGTATTAATCACAGCTTTTTAATGAAACAGTTATGGCCTGACTGAATTCCAGTTTTAAATGAAAGGAGCAGGGATTAAAATGATAGGATTACAGGACATGGTTCATGATTGGTTTAAGACGAATGAACAGAAGTGTTAGTGACTTAGCTTGTGCCAGTGATGGCCAGATTGCTCAGGCATACATCTGTGTATCAGAGGAACAAAGGCCAAAACAGTATTTGCAAAGGTGGTGACATCTGACCGTGATACCGCTTCTGTGAAAAAGGTAATTTTTAAAAATCATTGTTGAAAGAAGACAAAAATCAATAAAAGTGGAAACCTAGTTGCTATAATTTCTGAAGATATCTCTGGGAAAAAAGTTAATTAAAATATGTACAAGTAGTGAATTATTTCCACATGTCGATGTAATCTAAGGTAGTATCAGCAGTTTTTGCAGAGATCTTTATCCTAACAAAATATTCTTCTCTTGTATATCAACATCCTAAGAGCACATATCACACATTCTTCCATTTTAATCATTTACATTGACTTTATAAAGGTTAATTAACAAGAACCAAACCTATGACAAAATTTTCTTAAGAACTGTAAATAAATTAGCAAGGAATTATTTGTAAGCTGTTTCTTTTCCAACTTGTCTCTGGTTCTATTATAGCATTAAAACTGAGTTTGGTTTAATATATATTTTTTCTAGTACATGCTTTTAATAAATAGTAATTTATTTAGAATTAACTGTAGAACACAAAACAAAAATTGTTTAATGTTCTAATTTAATTCAATGCAGTATTTGCTTTTGTATAGTTATGAGATTGTCATTTATTAAACAATCAAACTAAATAGAGGAACATCAGAAACAAAAAGAACATAAAAATACTTTGGTTTTGGTTTTAATTTCGTGTTTTATAGTGGGGTTAACATCATGGTATGTACTTAGAGTCATAACTTTGTTTTCAAACAGAGCTGTGCTATGTTTATGTTATTTTATGTTTATGGCAACTTAGCAATTAAGTAATTATTATAATTTTTGCTATGTCAGCATGTATTGTAACAAGATAAAAGATGATCATAAATTCCTTAAGACTTGGGATCATATCAATACTTTATTACTCATTTTGACTTTCTCCTCCTCTCCGCTCTGCTCTTGAGCATCCAGCTCACAGGTTTGTGCGTCTTAGGCATTCTTCAAATATAGGGCTTTGTATTTAAAATAAACATGTTTTTGTATTCAGTGAGAAGACAGCGCGTGTGAACACAGCACCATGACAGGCACATGATTGATGTTAAATAAGTTCTTGCTAAGTCTGAAGCTTGCCTCTTTCTTATTATAGAATTTTCTTTGCCATAGTATTGATATCATATGAGGGAATATGAAAAAAATGCAATGCCCATAATTCACTTTGCATAATCACTGTGTTCTAAAGGATAAATAGGTATATATTTTAGACTGTGACTAAAGCTAACAAATAGTTTGAATTCCTATCATATTTTGGATGGGGAAGTCTTTATACTTGCACAGTTTTTGCAGCAAAATTCTGATTTTTTTTTTCCCCTTTTGGTTTATGAAAGCTGAAAATAGAAAACTTTTTCACGAACAAGAAGTTGAAAAATGCCTTGTAACCCTTTTGGGTTCTGAAAACGATGGAACTAAAATTGCCGCTTCCCAAGCTATTTCGGCAATGTGTGAGAATTCGGGCAGCAAAGAATTTTTCAATAATCAGGGTAAGCAAATTGGAAAAGGCCACTTTGAACATTTTTAGGTTGCCATATTCTAGTTCACATGGATGTCTGTAAAGTCACATTTTATCTTTCTTTTTCTGTAGGGATCCCACAGTTAATTCAGTTACTAAAAAGTGACAATGAAGAGGTAAGGGAAGCTTCGGCCCTTGCCCTGGCGAATCTGACCACTTGTAATCCCGCTAATGCAAAGTAAGTACAAAAAGACTCATTCAACAGGGACTTGTTTATGGGATATTTAACAGTCCAAGATGTGCTCACTGTAATCTCCTGGCTTTCAAGGCAGTTTACATATTCTTTCAGATGCTTCTATGTTGAGTTATTTATTCCTCAGGAACCCTTATGAAAATAAGAGTCAGCAGATAAGCCTGTTTTCCAAAGACATTACAAAATCTCGAGGGTTTCTGGGCTTGCTGGGAAAATGTGCAGGCCATTTGATGCAGGTAACAGGCTAACTCTTGTAGAAGGTTCCAGAACAAAGAAAACTGGCTAATGCTGGAAATATTAAAGACATTCTACAAATATTGGTAAATCAAGAAAAAAATTTTAAAGAACCAATTTTAAAAGGATATAAACATTAGATAAATCGAGAAACATTTTAAAAGTTCATTGAAAACAACATATATGGGTAAATACTTATGGAGAAGGGTTGAAAAGGAATGTCCTCCGTATTCCAAACACTGTGGCATGTGATTTATATTCATTTAAAATTTTAATTGTCTAGATACTCCATCTACTAATGAGGAAACTGAAGCTCTGCAAGTTTCCCTAATTTTCCTGGGTACACATATTCATTCAACTAGATGAGCTGGAAATTAAAGCCAGATCTCTTAGACCCCAAAGCCTTGCTATTTCCTCTACAGAAGATACGGTTGCCTTATGAAACAGTAAGAATTTTTAGAAGGCAACTTTCATAAATAAAATGATTATTGCCATTTGCGATAACATGGATGGGCCCTGAAGATATTATACTGAGTGAAGTAAGTCAGATGGAGAAAGACAAATATTCTATGATTTCACTCTTATGTGGAATATAAAAAACAAACCAACAAAATAAATGAACAAGCCCAACCAAACAAAAGCAAATGCATAGATACAAAGAACAGAGTAGTGATTACCAGAGGGGAAGGGGCGGGGCGGGGCGGGGGGGAGTGGGAAATGGGTAAAGGGGATCAACTGTATGGTAACGGATGGAAACTAAATTTTTGGTGGTGAGCACACCATAGTGTATACAGAAGTAGAAATATAATGTACATATGAACTTATATAATGTTACAGGCCAATGTAACCTCAATAAAAAATAAATCTAAATAAATAAAGAAGAGTAAAAAAATTCTATTTACCTTCCCTAAATATGGTATGAGTATTAGTCAGGGTTCTCTAGAGAAACAAAACCAATAGGAGATATATTTGTAAGATTTATTATAGGGATGGGCTCATGAGCTTATGAAGGCTGAGAAGTCCCACAATCTGCTGTCTGTGGCGTGGAGAACAAGGTTGTAAAGGTCAGTCCCAGTGTGAGAACCAGGAGCACTGATGTCCAAGGAAAGGAGAAGATGGCTGTCCCATCTCAAGCAGAGAGCAAATTCACCCTTCCTCCTCTGTTCTGTACAGTTCCTCAATGGATTAGATGATGCCCACCCACGTTGATAAGAGGGATCTTTATTCAGTCTACGGATTCAAACGCTGACCTCTTCCAGAAACACCCTCACAGACACACTCAGAAATAATGTTTCACCATTATTGACTGGGCATCCCTTAGCCCAGTCAAGGTGACACATAAAATTAACCATCTCAGTACGTTAGTTTTTAACACCCATTTATTATTGTTTTGTGGCACTGTGGCTAAAATGACCCCTTTCTTACTTGAAATAAATCCTCCTCCATCCCCATCATATAGTTCATCTGTCTCTTACCCTTTCTTTCTTTTTCTATACTCCCACACAAATATTTTATAAGACCTTAATGGAATGACTAAAAATCTAACAATGTCCAATAGAAACGTAGCTGAAATGCATAAGCATCAAAACAAAATTATGTTCCTTTAATAGCTACAATCTTTGACATGATAATTTCCTAAATTCAGGGCCATCATCATCTGTATGAAAGCACACACATTTCTAGAATATTGGGTCATAGTAAGTAGCAATTTGAAAACAACATATTCAGTGATTTTTCCAGTGTAGTCATGCCAGTGCAAAAATCTTATGACACAAAAACACTTCTATCTCCAGTGCATTTAGATTTATATATTATCTAACATACTCTAAAAGGCCTCCAGTGTATATAGCTCTCTTGATTTGATGAGAGTTTGCCGGTTTACATCGTTTTATATAAAATCATAGAAAATTAGGATGGTAAGTAGTTCTAAAAGAAGCTGCCTTCAGATCTTCTCTCTCAATTATCTATTTATGAGATTTTTGTCTTCTGCCAATATAGTTCCATTTTGTCAACACAGGGAGGTCAATTAGGACTAAATGCTGCCTGACTTTTCCTCTATGACAATCAACCTTATTTTTGTAATTTTAATTTATTTTTTATAAATTTTAATTGCTGTTATTTCTTTAACCTATTATGTATCGTACATTGTGATTTCTTTTTTCCAACTTATGTTTGGTGAGGGAAATGGGACATGAATGAAAGTGTTTTATGGATTTTTTTTGAGGTCTATATAGCTTTCACTTTGGACTTTTTGAGCTAAAAGATACTGAAAATTAATGGTTTTGAGGAGGAAATAGAGTCAGGTTTGACCTGTTTGTGCCAAATGCTGAAAACTGGGGTTGAAAAAGATTTTATAGTCAATCAAAAGGAATGAACACAAACAAGCCCCATTGTCGATCCTTCTAGGGTGGTACTTACTGAAGCTAACGACAGCAGAAGAGACAACAAAGATGACTGGTTATTTGTAGTAAAAAAATGTTTCCTACTCAGATCATTTTTAAAAAATTATCTTAAACTCGGCATTGGTGCGTGTTTCCAGCATCGATTTTTAGAAGCAGTCCATTTCATCAGCTTTCCTAGCAAAGTGCCAGCTATAGGAGCAAGGCTGAGTCCCTGCCTCTGCTGCTGGGTGGCTGGAGCTGGGGGTTAGAAATAGTTAGAAAGTTGCTTTTCCACCACACCTAAGTAGTAAGAGAAGAAGGCAAAAACCCAGAGCTATTGTCTTCCAGGTGCATTTGGTAGCTGTTTGGATACCTGATAATTGCTAGCCTTTTTTTTTTTTTTTAATGCAGTTAAGCCCTGAGAATTCTAATTTTCTTTGTTAAAATGTAACCCCTTCCCCTATACTTCTATCTCAAGTGCCTAAAACGGATTTCTAATTCTTACACTCAGGGTACCTTCTGGAGCTGGAGACTCATTTCATGAACTGAGTAATAACTGGCATGTTATGACAACATATAATGCTGGTATAATTTCCTTTATGTAACTGAGTTTTGCTTGGAAAGTTGTGGGTAAATCAGAATTTTCTGAAGTAAAGAAAAAAATCAACCAGAGGAAAGAGGAACATACTTTGCTGTGACTCTTTTTGCAAAACTGGCAAATGCTTTTTTAAGTCAAAGTATTTTTATAATCTAAAAACATAATTTCATAATATACATAAAATAATTTATAATCTAAAATACCTGGATTCAGATTTGCGCTCTTGCAAGAGAAAACAACCCAAATGTAATAAAATAGTACAATGATGAGAAATTTGGTAGCAATGATAAATAAATAACCAGGCCATCCATACCCCTTTGTGGAAGATTTTCAACTTGAATTATAAGTATCTCTTTAAGTGGTACCAAAAGATCTTGCCTAATTGTTATTTTCTGTGAATGAGGCTTCCTAGATAAAGTCTTCTAGATACTTGAAAATTTACTTCTATAATCAACAAAGCTTTTAAAAATTTGTAATGAGTTTGAATCAAAACTTTGCGGGGGTGGGGTATGGTTATCATTTTGAGTAAGTGGCTATCGTACGCTCCACGGTGCTGTCGTCAGGGTCCCTTAGGGAAAGTGGGTGCTTGCCTCCTCTCTGAGTATAGCCTCCAGGTGGGGTGCCTTTGGGGTTGGTGCATTTTATTGACTCCTACTGGCAGGCTGGCAGTGTTAATATTCACTGCTGTCTGTAGATCTGATTGGCAGGCACAACCCTGCCAAGGTTCTCTTCAGATCCCTTCCTTTCAGTCAGTGAAAAGCTTGGATACCAGGTAACCAAGCTTTATCAAAGTTTACATAAAAGCAATAAGGGAGGACCTGAGGCCACTGCTCTAAGGGGTGTTTTGGTCTTCACAGGCCATTTCTTTCTTCCTTTCTTTTTTTTCTGATAGTTCTCAAGTGTGTTCTGGATATGTGAAGTCTCCAGGTATTGAGTTATGGATAAGTGAAATTGTAGTTTAAAAAAATAGTTTAACAAACACAAATCCCTTTACTTACAAACAAGCCAATGTCAGAGAGTAAAATGATGAAGCATAAAATAGATAATAAAGTTTGTTCTGAAAGTACATTCACCTCCCAGAAGTGTTTTGCTTTAGGCCTTTTGTATGACCATCCTCTCTGCATGGAATGTTCTTCTACTCCAGGATGCCCACCGCTCAGTCCCTCACCCCCTCAGGTCTGCCCAAATGTCCCCTCAAGGAGGCCTATGGTGACCACAGTGGTTACAACTGTACCACCCACACACATACTCCATCCTCCTTTCCTACTGCCCTTTTCTCATAACTCTTATCATTTTCGTACATACCATACAGTTCACTCATTATGTTCTCTGACCAGCACCCAACACCTTTGTCTGTTTAATTCACTGACACACACCAAGCATCTAGAATAGTGACCATCCCATAGCAGGCTTTCCGGGGGAAATACAACCAAAACGAAAAGGACAGTGGAAAATAGAAGGTCTATCGGACAATGCCCATAACTTAAAAGAGAAAGTGATCATCTGTATTGTGTTGTTTGTTTTCACATAATTTGGATCACAAAGTGGAGAGCAATTTAGCTCTAAGAGTCTTCTAGCAATACTTTTCGTTCTTTATTATCTGCAGAAAAAGGTCACTCAATGTGGACAAAAGGCAATGAATAAGAATAAAAATAACTATTTGAGGGTATAGGAAAAGAGGACAAGAATAGCCAGATTCACTTATTTAAAGTGACAGGGGGAAAACAAGTAATATCATTTTTAAGTGAATAAGTAAAAAGTGAGGTTAAAACAACCCCCATAGAAAGAAATAGATAAAAAAGGAAACCAAGAAGCAATAATGAATTTTATATAAAAATGTAATCCACTTAGTTAATTTGGACACCATTATGTTTTTTGGTTCACTGTTAATCTTTCTGACAATTCTCAATTTATAATACTTTTTGGAAAGGAGAAAGTTGTTCGCTTTTGAAAGAAGAAGTACTATTTCAGCTAAATTTCATGTTATATTTACATTGTACTCTTTTATCCAAGTAGTCATATCAAAGTTTTATATTATTTATGCAAGTACTGAGAGAATTTATTCTTGGTTCACATTTTCTGAGGGGCAGAGTCTACATATTATAAGAATATTTTTAACTATTAATTTATAACATCACTGCCATCTGTTGGATCTGATCAGAATTAGAGTTTTTAAGTTATTCCAAGAATGAAAAGAGTTCAATGCTTTCCATTTCCCAATGCCAACACTAAATAAATTTTGGCTATTGGTAAACAATGAAAAGATTAGAAAATAATACGATTGTTGACTAGATATTTTTCAAAACATACAATTATTTTAATAAATAAAACACAATGAATAAAATTAAATTATAAAAAGTAATAACTACAATTGACATGTATACACTACTGTATATAAAATAGATAACTAATGAGAACCTACTGTATAGCACAGGGAACTCTACTCAATGCTTTGTGGTGACCTAAATGGGAAGGAAATCCAAAAAAGAGTGTATATACATATACATATAACTGATTCACTTTGCTGAACAGCAGAAACTAACACAACATTGTAAAGCAACTATACGCCAATAAAAATTAATAAAAAAGAAGAAGAAGTGGTATATATACATAATGGAATACTATTCAGTCATAAAAAAGAATGAAATTTTGCCATTTGCAGCAACGTGGATGGACTTGGAGGGCATTATGCTAAATGAAATAAGTCAGACAGAGAAAGACAAATACTGTATGATATCACTCATATGTGGAATCTAAAAAATACAACAGGCTAGTGAATAAAACAAAAAAGAAGCAGAGTCAAGCAGACTGAGGGAGGAACCAAGATGGCGGAGTAGAAGGACGTGCTCTCACTCCCGCTTGTGAGAACACCAGAGTCACAACTAGCTGCTGGACAATCATCAACAGGAAGACACTGGAACTCACCACAAAATATATCCCACATCCAAAGACAAAGGAGAAGCCACAATGAAACGGTAGGAGGGGCGCAATCACAGTAAAATCAACTCCCATAACTGCTGGATGAGTAACTCACAGACTGGAGAACACTTATATCACAAAAGTCCACCCACTGGAGTGAAGGTTCTGAGCCCCAGGTCAGGCTTCCCAACCTGGGGGTCTGGCAACGGGAGGAGGAATTCCTAGAGAATCAGAATTTGAAGCCTAGTGGGATTTGATTGCAGGACTTCGACAGGACTGGGGGAAACAGAGACTCCACCCTTGGAGGGCACACACAAAGTAGTGTGCGCATCAGGACCCAGGGGAAGGGGCAGTGACCCCAAGGAAGACTGAATCAGACCTACCTGCTAGTGTTGGAGGGTCTCCTGCAGAGGTGGGGGGTGGCTGTGGCTCACTGTGGGGACAAGGACATGGGCAGCAGAAGTTCTGGGAAATACTCCTTGGCGTGAGCCCTCCCAGAGCCTGTCATTAGCCCCACCAAAGAGCCCAGGTAGGCTCCAGTGTTGGGTTGCCTCAGGCCAAACAACCAACAGGGAGGGAACCCAGCCCCACCCATCAGCAGACAACCGGATTATAGTTTTACTGAGCTCTTCCCACCAGAGCAACAGTCAGCTCTACCTACCACCAGTCCCTCCCATCAGGAAACTTACACAGGCCTCTTAGATAGCCTCATCCACCACAGGGCAGACGGCAGAAGCAAGAAGAACTACAGTCCTGCAGCCTGTGGAACAAAAACCACATTCACAGAAAGATAGACAAGATGAAAAGGCACAGAGTTATGTACCAGATGAAGGAACAAGATAAAACCCCAGAAAAACAACTAATGAAGTGGAGATAGGCAACCTTCCAGAAAAAGAATTCAGAATAATAATAGTGAAGATGATCCAGGACCTCGGAAAAAGAATGCAGGCAAAGATCGAGAAGATGCAAGAAATGTTTAACAAAGACCTAGAAGAATTAAAGAACAAACAAACAGAGATGAACAATACAATAACTGAAATGAAAACTACACTAGAAGGAATCAATAGCAGAATAACTGAGGCAGAAGAACGGATAAGTGACCTGGAAGACAGAATGCTGGAATTCACTACTGCAGAAGAGAATAAAGAAAAAAGAATGATAAGAAATGAAGACAGCCTAAGAGACCTCTGGGACAACGTTAAATGCAACAACATTCACATTGTAGGGGTCCCAGAAGGAGAAGAGAAAGAGAAAGGACCAGAGAAAATATTTGAAGACATTATAGTCGAAAATTTCCCTAACATGGGAAAGGAAATAGCCACCCAAGTCCAGGAAGCGCAGCGAGTCCCATACAGGATAAATCCAAGGAGAAACACGCCGAGACACATAGTAATCAAATTGGCAAAAATTAAAGACAAAGAAAAATTATTGAAAGCAGAAAGGGAAAAATGACAAATAACATACAAGGGAACTCCCATAAGGTTAACAGCTGATTTCTCAGCAGAAGCTCTACAAGCCAGAAGGGAGTGGCATGATATACTTAAAGTGATGAAAGGGAAGAACCTACAACCAAGATTACTCTACCCGGCAAGTATCTCATTGAGATTCAATGGAGAAATCAAAAGCTTTACAGACAAGCAAAAGCTAAGAGAATTCAGCACCACCAAACCAGCTCTACAACAAATGCTAAAGGAAGGAACTTCGCTAAGTGGGAAACAAAAGAGAAGAAAAGGACCAACAAAAAAAACCCAAAACGATTACGAAAATGGTAATAGAAACATACATATTGATAATTACCTTAAACGTGAATGGATTAAATGCTCCAACCAAAAGACACAGGCTCGCTGAATGGATACAAAAACAAGACCCATATATATGCTGTCTACAAGAGACCCACTTCAGACCTAGGGACACATACAGACTGAAAGTGAGGGGATGGAAAAAGATATTCCATGCAAATGGAAATCAAAAGAAAGCTGGAGTAGCCATACTCATATCAGATAAAATAGACTTTAAAATAAAGAATGTTACAAGAGACAAGGAAGGACACTACATAATGATCAAGGGATCAATCCAAGGAGAAGATATAACAATTATAAATATATATGCACCCAACATAGGAGCACCTCAATACATAAGGCAACTGCTAACAGCTATAAAAGAGGAAATCGATAGTAACACAGTAATACTGGAGGACTTCAACACCTCACTTACACCAATGGACAGATCATCCAAAATGAAAATAAATAAGGAAATAGAAGCTTTAAATGACACAATAGACCAGATAGATTTAATGATATTTATAGGACATTCCATCCCAAAACAGCAGATTACACTTTCTTCTCAAGTGCGCACGGAACATTCTCCAGGATAGATCACATCTTGGGTCACAAATCAAGCCTTGGTAGATTTAAGAAAACTGAAATCATATCAAGCAACTTTTCTGACCACAACGCTATGAGATTAGAAATGAATAACAGGGAAAAAAACGTAAAAAACACAAACACATGGAGGCTAAACAATACGTTACTATTATATAACCAAGAGATCACTGAAGAAATCAAAGACAAAATCCAAAAATACCTAGAGACAAATGACAATGAAAACACGATGACCCAAACCCTATGGGATGCAGCAAAAGCAGTTCTAAGAGGGAACTATATAGCTATACAAGCCTACCTCAAGAAACAAGAAAAATCTCAAATAAACAATCTAACCTTACACCTGAAGGAACTAGAGAAAGAAGAACAAACAAAGCCCAAAGTTGGCAGAAGGAAAGAAATCATAAAGATCAGAGCAGAAATAAATGAAATAGAAACAAAGAACACAATAGCAAAGATCAATAAAACTAAAAGCTGGTTCTTTGAGAAGATAAACAAAATTGATAAACTATTAGCCAGACTCATCAAGAAAAAGAGGGAGAGGACTCAAATCAATAAAATTAGAAATGAAAAAGGAGAAGTTACAACAGACACTGCAGAAATACAAAGCATCCTAAGAGACTACTACAAGCAACTTTATGGCAATAAAATGGACACCCTGGAAGAAATGGACAAATTCTTAGAAAGGTATAACCTTCCAAGAGTGAACCAGGAAGAAATAGAAAATATGAACAGACCAATCACAAGTAATGAAATTGAAACTGTGATTAAAAATCTTCAACAAACAAAAGTCCAGGACCAGATGGCTTCACAGGTGAATTCTATCAAACATTTAGAGAAGAGCTAACACCCATCCTTCTCAAACTCCTCCAAAAAATTTCAGAGGAAGGAACACTCCCAAACTCATTCTATGAGGCCACCATCATCCTGATACCAAAACCAGACAAAGATACTACAAAAAAAGAAAATTACAGACCAATATCACTGATGAATATAGATGCAAAAATCCTCAACAAAATACTAGCAAACAGAATCCAACAACACATTAAAAGGATCACACACCATGACCAAGTGGGATTTATCCCAGGGATGCAAGCATTCTTCAATATACGCAAATCAATCAATGTGATACACCATATTAACAAACTGAAGAATAAAAACCATATGATCATCTCAATAGATGCAGAAAAAGCTTTTGACAAAATTCAACACCCATTTATGATAAAAAACTCTCCAGAAAGTGGGCATAGGGGGAACCTACCTCAACATAATAAAGGCCATATACGACAAACCCACAGCAAATATCATTCTCAATGGTGAAAAATGAAAGCATTTCCTCTAAGATCAGGAGCAAGACAAGGATGTCCACTCTCACCACTATTATTCAACATAGTTTTGGAAGTCCTAGCCATGGCAATCAGAGAAGAAAAGGAAATAAAAGGAATACAAATTGGAAAAGAAGAAGTAAAACTGTCACTGTTGGCAGATGACATGATACTATACATAGAGAATCCTAAAAATGCCACCCGAAAACTACTAGACCTAATCAATGAACTTGGTAAAGCTGCAGGATACAAAATTAATGCACAGAAATCTCTTGCATTCCTATACACAAATGATGAAAAATCTGAAAGAGAAATTAAGGAAACACTCCCATTTACCATTGCAAGAAAAAGAATAAAATACTTAGGAATAAACCTACCTAGGGAGACAAACGACCTGTATGCAGAAAACTATAAGACACTGATGAAAGAAATTAAAGATGATACCAACAGATGGAGAGATATACCATGTTCTTGGATTGGAAGAATCAATATTGTGAAAAGGACTATACTACCCAAAGCAATCTACATATTTAATGCAATCCCTATCAAATTACCAATGGCCTTTTTTACGGAACTAGAACAAAAAATCTTAAAACTTGTACGGAGACACAAAAGACCCCGAATAGCCAAAGCAGTCTTGAGGCAAAAAAACGGAGCTGGAGGAATCAGACTCCCTGACTTCAGACTACACTACAAAGCTACAGTAATCAAGACATTATGGTACTGGCATAAAAACAGAAACACAGATCAATGGAACAAGATAGAAAGCCCAGAGATAAACCCACGCACCTATGGTTCAACTAATCTATGACAAAGGAGGCAAGGATATACAATGGAGAAAAGACAGTCTCTTCAATAAGTGGTGCTGACAAAACTGGACAGCTACATGTAAAAGAATGAAATTAGAACACTCCCTAACACCATACACAAAAATAAACTCAAAATGGATTTGAGACCTAAATGTAAGACTGGACACTATAAAACTCTTAGAGGAAAACATAGGAAGAACACTCTTTGACATAAATCACAGCAAGATCTTTTTTGATCCACCTCCTACAGTAATGGAAATAAAAACAAAAATAAACAAATGGGACCTAATGAAACTTCAAAGCTTTTGCACAGCAAAGGAAACCATAAACAAGACGAAAAGACACCCCTCAGAATGAGAGAAAATATTTGCAAATGAATCAACGGACAAAGGATTAATCTCCAAAATATATAAACAGCTCATGCAGCTCAATATTAAAGAAACAAACAACCCAATCCAAAAATGGGCAGAAGACCTAAATAGACATTTCTCCAAAGAAGATATACACATAGCCAAGAAGCACATGAAAAGCTGCTCAACATCACTAATTATTAGAGAAATGCAAATCAAAACTACAATGAGGTATCACCTCACACCAGTTAGAATGGGCATCATCAGAAAATCTACAAACAACAAATGCTGGAGAGGGTGTGGAGAAAAGGGAACCCTCTTGCACTGTTGGCGGGAATGTAAATTGATACAGCCACTATGGAGAACAGTATGGAGGTTCCTTAAAAAACTAAAAATAGAATTACCATATGACCTAGCAATCCCACTACTGGGCATATACCCAGAGAAAACCATAATTCAAAAAGACACATGCACCCCTATGTTCATTGCAGCACTATTTACAATAGCCAGGTCATGGAAGCAACCTAAATGCCCATCAACAGACGAATGGATAAAGAAGATGTGGCACATGTATACAATGGAATATTTCTCAGCCATAAAAAGGAATGAAATTGAGTCATTCGTTGAGACGTGGATGGATCTAGAGACTGTCATACAGAGTGAAGTAAGTCAGAAAGAGATAAACAAATATCATATATTAACGCATGTATGTGGAACCTAGAAAAATGGTACAGATGAACCGGTTTGCAGGGCAGAAGTTGAGACACAGATGTAGAGAACAAACATATGGACACCAAGGGGGTAAAACCGCGGGGGGGTGGGGATGGTGGTGTGCTGAATTGGGCAATTGGGATTGACAAGTATACACTGATGTGTATGAAATTGATGACTAATAAGAACCTGCTGTATAAAAAAAATTAAATAAAATTTAAAAATTTTTATAAATACCAAAAAAATTAAAAAGAAAAAAGAAGCAGATTCACAGATAAAAAGAACAAACTAGTGGTTACCACTTGTGGGCGTGGGCAATACAGGGGTGGGGAAAAAAGGGTTATCATGGGTTTATATGAAGTCACATGAGTGAAACTTTTGGAAATTGTAAAGCACTGTAAAATTTTTAAAATCTTTCATTCAATAAAAAATTATTTACAATACAAATATTTCAAGACCTATAGAGAAGTAAGTCAAAACTGTGATTTTGATATAGAAAGTAATCAGGTCTCTGTTGTCTACACATAGATCATACTAACTCACTCTGATTCTTCATACTTACTTCATGTTCTCTCCATAAAGAACTGGGCGATTTCCTTAAATCTGTTGTTATCTCCTCTTTCTTATTTTTTTACTTTTTGTTTTTAATACCCCTTCTTGACTTCCCACAACAGCAGTGACTCAAGGAAGTTTTAAATGGCAGCACATACAGTGGTTACTTAAAAAAAATTTTTTTTTGATTGATTGCTGGGCCACCGCTTGCTTCCACAATACCAGAGACAAAGAACTCTTCCCTAGGGACCATCCTGCTATCATGTAACCTACAGTAAGGACCACAATAAAGGAAATGAGGGAGATGAGTAAGGAGTACGCCCCAAGGGGACTCCAGAAAGAGACAGAATGCCCCCAAATTATATGGATGTGCATTTTGAGTGCTTTGGGAACTTTTCAGCGTCCTCATTCTACATGGATGACGTGTCATTTTGTATTATCAGTATTAATATTTCTCTTCACTAACATAGAAATAAAGTATTGACCGAATAATTTTAATACCTAGTAGAATTATTCATGGGGTACTATGCCTAAGAAAGCCATGTAATGTGTAGAGAAAATTTTTGAAAGATATTCCACATACAGAACTTCAAGAAAAGACAGCACTTCATTTATTCACAGTGACCCAACTCCCTATCCATTCAGTATTGTTAGGGAAGGGTCTGACCTTGAGTGATTTCTTGGAATGTTAAATCTCTCTAGTGTGCATACAAAGCACTTTTCAAAGCTTTTTTAAATTCCCACCCCATTAAATAGAGTTAGTGGAAGTTAGTATACATGTATATTTATTTTTACAAATATTTTAATTTCTTTTATTCTGTAGACTTAAGTATAGACTAGTGCTATTCCTTAAAATTGCCTATATTTTCTTGTGTACTTGAGGCTGTAGTGCAGTGAATGATGATGGTCATTTTGAAGGAGGGAAAAAACCACCTCTCAAAGCTGGCAAAACATCACAAGATTCACTTCCGCATCTCCGTTCCTCTACAGGAAGAGATGGGATACGTACCTCCCAGATGGCTAGAGATGTGTACCATCATCCTTTGAGAATAAACTTTAACATCCGTTCTAGATCATACTTCTTGGCCAATATGCACAGATTCACTTAGAGTAAGTGATCTTGTCACTTACAGTACTTTTTTTTTATCAAAGAAACATTGACCATAGAAATAATCCACTGTGATTTACAACATTAAAATGCAGTCTCGGGAAAAATGCAAACTCATGTTACAGACGTGATGTATGGGTTGGACTTGATAATGCTAAAGTTCCGCGGTTATTGTCTTTGTTAGGGTTTTTCACAGGGAAAATGTTTTCAGAGTTCCATATTCCTTCTAACAGTGGAGGAACTGTGTCTTCATACTGACCCCTAGTGGCAGTTTAGGAAGAAGTTGGGGGAGGGGCAAAAAAAGGTGAAGGTTTGCTCTGTATTTTAGTGAAAACGCACACTAATTTAATTTGAAATACTCTTCAATATGTCTAAAATAATATTTTAAAACATTACTGAAAGATTGTGATCTGGAAAGCATTCCATTGTGGTGCTTTCAAAGAGATAGTATTCTACTGCTAACTGTGTGTTAATAGATGCTTGTCTTCGTCTCTTTTTAAGGTGAAGTCATTTCAGAATATTTTGACACATTAATTGTCCTGGTGACTGAATATTGGCTGTGCTATATAACCATATAGGATAAATATAATACACTTAACCGACATAAATTAATCTTGTTGTTAGGTACTTACTCTAGAATTGAATTTTTGCTCTTGACTTTATATAATAGAAAAGATTATTTTGTTTTAAAATTCTGACATCTTACTTTGTTGTCAGATGCTACCTCCTTTGAATTAGAATGCTCACAATATGAGAATCCTGCAAGAAAACTTGAGTTAGCTTCCTTTTAGAAAGTTCAGTTTTGTAGTAAGGATGTTTCAAACTTTTGTATTCAGGATGATACCTCAAAGAACTTTATTTAAAGTGTTCTTCACTATTTTAAAAGCCTTCTGAGTTAATAGATAAAATAGATGGGAAGCATCTTCGTGATAAACTTAAGTATTATTCTTGCCTTATTTCCATCCAAGTTTACTGAGTGGATACTTTCCATTTCTACCCCCCTTAGTGCCTAGATTCCTCCTTTGCTGTGTGTTGATAGACGCCTCTGATTTGAAGGAATATATAGAATGAAAAGCTGGATTTTGCAATAAAAACAAGTTGATTCCATACCCCCATTCTGTGTCAGTTGATGCCTAGTCGACCTTCACAAACAGTTTGAATTTTGTTAGTTACAAGTTTTGTGAGGCTAGGTGAATCCCATGAAATGTTCATTTAGAAACTTATCTATGCTGCTTTTATTACCTAGAGAGCAGAGACTAACATTTGCATAACCTTATTTTAAATCTGCTGCTACATCCTTCAGGTTTAATTTCCACTGTTACTGATTTTA
This sequence comes from Balaenoptera physalus, assembly GCF_965194825.1. Classification (NCBI taxonomy): domain Eukaryota; kingdom Metazoa; phylum Chordata; class Mammalia; order Artiodactyla; family Balaenopteridae; genus Balaenoptera; species Balaenoptera physalus. The sequence goes on from NC_138883.1 coordinate 167,463,084, forward strand.
AGAGGAAATTATCAAACAGTTTGGATACCTTTATATTGTGTGATTTTTCTCCTAAAATTTGAAGCAGTGCTTAAAACCTACATAAATTCCATTTTTACTCATCTTTGACTTTTCAATATTAATCCTTTTCCTTGATTTTTCTTCCCTCTGAAAATGGCCTTTATTACTCATCTGTTGCCTAAACAAAGAGACTTGGGTGGGATGCTTGAGGAAACTGCTTCTGCTCTAGCCCTACAGGGGTTGGAGATTTGACTGTCTAGCTGAAAAGTTGTCTGAAAATGAAAATTTCATACACACATGCAAATTTGGATATAGGATCCTATTTTCCCATGATCCAAGAAATGGAGACAGGATATAGGAAAATCTCTGCCCCTGTGGCTCACTGAGTATGCGTGGATGATGATGATGATGATGATGTTGATAGTGATGGTGAAGATGATGATGATAGTGATGATGATGATGATGATACCTGGCCTGTGTGGCCAGGCGTTGGGCTAAGTACTCCAAATGGAATTTATCACTAAATCCTTGAAGCAGTCCTGTGAGGTAGGGAATATTATCATCACATCCATTCTGCAGATGAGGAAATATAGGCACCGTCTTTGCTCAAGTTCACAGAGGTGGGATGGACACTTCACACCGAGGCAGTCAGCTATGTATATCCAGGGGGAGCTCGTGACTTTTCTCTCTCTCTGCCTCCTGCTCACTATCTCTGCAACTTTGAACTTCTCTATATCTTCCAACCAAATGTTTCCCTTTGCCTTCCTGGTCTTTTTGGATTCTTCCAGACTGCAGGCACCTTTGGAGAATTGAATTTCCATCCCCTCCTTTCCTTCCTTCCTCCTTTCTTCCAGGTTCCTTTCCCTGTTTTCCCTTCTCTTCCTCCTCTTCCTCCTCCTCCTCCTTAGTCTCTTTATAAGAGAATGAGAAAGAGGAAAAAATGTATCCAATGGTTAGTAAGAATTTCCCACTATGCTATACATCAAAATGGTCTCCCTTATTTCTCATTCCCTGAGGAATGATGAAGTGAACCAAATAGATTCTGGTTCTTTTTTTTCTAGAAAATACAGTACTTTTTAAAGCTTAAGAGACTGATAATTGTAAAAAAGATAGTGAACTAAAAGTCAGATCATCATGGTTTTAATTCTGTGCCTGTTGACTGACTTGCTTCCTGAGCAAGTCTTACTCTCACTAAATATTATCTTTCTTAACTCTAAAAAAAGTGAATCTGGATTATCTATTATATTTTGTGTGTCTAAGTGATTACCCTTGATCCAGGATCACAGGGAGCCTGGAACATACCTTCCACTAGGAACTAGATGGGATCACTCCTTACCACTTTTGTCATTTTATCCCAGAGGCTAAGGAAGTTATTATCTGTGAATTTCGGTTTCTTTTGTAACCGTTTCACAGTTACTCGGGTGTTCTTTATGTGCCAGGTACTGCTCTAGGCTGTAGGGATCATGACAATGCTTCCATGAAACTGCTTTCATGAAGTCTACAGTTTGGACAGGGAGACAGACAACACACGAGTAATTTTAAGGTAATTTCAGAAGTGATAACAGTATAGATGAAATAAAACAGCACGAAGTCATAGAGAGGGGCATGCATGACACCAGTGTTGTGAAAGGGGTCACAGGAATGACACAGCTGGTCAATGACCGTCTCTCTGACGCTCTCTCTGACATTAGAGCTGATGAGACGAGGGTAGTCCTGGCAAGGGGCAGGGGGTTTTATGTGCCGTCACACTAGAGATTTCAGCGTCCTTATTTTTTTTAGTTAAGAAAATCAACAACGTGGTATTTCTAATTACTTTGGGATTGTGGCCCTTGTCATATCCAGTTATGTAAATAGACTGCTTTCCAGGCTAAACAGAAACATTTGGTAACTGCAGAAGCCATTTATTATGAATGTTCTAACACCTTGACCATTATTCCTATTTTATCAGAAGACAAGTCAGCCATGTAAAATGAAGACAGTTGTTCTTTCCTGATGGCAGCTAGTTAATTATTGGCAGGCATTCCAGCTTTTTGAAACAGAAGGTGGCATGTAGGGAAGTGAAGTATCGTGACTGAACAGATAGGTCAGTAAGGATTCCATGTCACTTGTAAGAAAATTACATTCGATTTCCCTGCACCTTGATTGACTGCCTCGTAATTGGTAACAAAAACCCGCATGCTCTCTGTGGAGGTGCTGGGTTGGCGTGTGCTCATCTCTTTGCAACTAGCAGTTTTCTCTTGAAAAATCATGATGCCACAGCAACTGTAGCATAAAAGCATGTTCTGGAAGTTCCCAAATCACACCTGCTAGGACACATCGATATGATGGAAACAATTTGGTTCCACATACTTTTAAGTTTTTTTTTTTGCATTTTTTTCTTATTTTGCTATAGGATGCAAAACTTCCCACATCTGTTTCTATGTCTGGGTTTCACTTTAATAATAGAGTTACTTTACACTCTTCATTTTAAGCTTTTTGCCTGCAGTTAATTGTGATTCTCTGCCTTACTATGGATAAGCATCTTTAAATAATACTTTTTTCAAAGGAGACAATACTCTTGGATACTTTTGTCAATCCTGGGGTTCAGCCAGAGTTGGGGGGCACATATATTAGTCTTCTGCAACTGTGGGGCTGCTGCGGGGTGATGGTTCTTTGGGACTCAGAAACTGATCAATTTAACAAACACCCTCGACTTCTCGGGTCATTACCTTTGAAAAACTGTCTGGGATGAGAGTCAGGAATCCTGTTCACAGCATTCCAGATCCGGCTGTGATAACCAGGAGATCTGCTTATCATAACGGCCAGCACCCCACCCCCCTCGCACCTGTATAGACTCGCCGGGAGCCTGCAATTAAACTCGCCAACACTGAGTCACTGCTGCATATGCACCTCCCTTCACCACTTGCAGCGTGTCTGCCACCAATATGTCTTCCTTGGTGTGACAAACCTCACGGAGACATATGAAAAGCCGTGCTGGTAGGAATGGTTGTAATCACTGTTAACAAACAAGGTTCTGATTGCCAATATTACCATCTGTTCCAGCGGGTTCCACATACCCCCTGTATATGGGCTCTGTTAAACAGATTTTCTGTGTGGCCCAAGGTCACCCTTGATTCATGTAACCAGCCTTTGCAGATGAGTTAAATGTGAGTCTCCAAACAGCAGCAAGGATCAAAATCTGAGAGGTACCAAATCGTGTCATCTGATGACACAACCCAAACAAACTGTGTTTGCAGAGAAAGAATATCCACATCCCTTGATACATGAGAGGGACAGATCCCAAAGGCATTGTCTAAAGTGCAAGATTTCATCTATTAAACTTCATATAAAAATGACTTCATGGGGGGACTTCCTTGGTGGCACAGTGGTTAAGAATCCACCTGCCAATGCAGGGGACACGGGTTCAAGCCCTGGTCCGGGAAGATCCCACATGCCACAGAGCAACTAAGCCCGTGCACCACAACTACTGAAGCCTGCGCTCTAGAGCCCGCGAGCCACAACTACTGAAGCCTGCGCACCTACAGCCCGTGCTCTGCAACAAGAGTAGCCACCGCAATGAGAAGCCCACGCACCGCAATGAAGAGTAACCCCTGTTCGCTGCAACTAGAGAAAGCCCGCGCGCAGCAACGAAGACCCAACACAGCCAAATAAATAAATAAATAAAACAGTAATAAAAAAAAATGACTTCACTATATATATAATCAGAGAAGCCTAGGCGTGAGAAGGAAATAAACTGCTTTTAAGAACAACTATAAGTGATACAAGCGGAGATCCCCATATTGTTGGATCCCACCCCTTCTTGCAAACTTCACACTGAGCTAAGTACTTTTCCCTCTCCGCTTCTGGATGCCAGCAGAGGTTTTCATCACTCCCCTTGAGTTGATTCAAGTCAATTAAAATATATCGATCTTCTCAGCACTGGGGATATAAAAAGACTCACATGCTGCCTAAGAAGTAGGCACCAGGCGTAGACGTGGCAGAGGAGGGGGTGATTAATAAGGAGGGGCAGTGATGGACGTGGATAACTTCACCGAGGAAGCGGTGAGTGAGCTGGTTTTGCAGGGCGAGCTAGGGGTCCTCAGGTAGAGGTTCGGGAGGGATTTGGGGACAAAGGGAGCATGAAATAGCATTGTATTTTCAGGGAAGCATAAATAGACGCTATTTGTGCAATTGAGTTTTTCCTTAGAGCTCTTAGTGCCCATGCTGTAACTGTGGGGCTTGGGGACTTAATATGAAAAACTATGTGCTGAATTCCTTTCCGTAACAGGTGCCATAAAATAATATTTCGAGATTGTGACTCTTCTCTGACTGTGAACACTTGTGCCAAAACCTCATTTTTTAAAACAAAAGGAAATGTATAGTATACGTTTAGCAAACGAATGCTCTGAGGACATGTGAAAAAGAGACCTAACCTAGTTTTGGGGGTCAAGAAATGCTTCCTTGAGGAAGAGACATTTGTGCCAAACTTGGCAAGATGAATGGGAATTATCCGGGGGAAGGGACGTCCGGGAGTGAGACCAGAGTGTGGGCACACCCCGAGGTGAGACGGAGTCTGGCGTATGGCAGGTTGCCAGAAAGGCCTAGGACACGACAACAGGATGAGGTGGCGGGGTGCATGGGCTGGTGAGGGAGGTGGGGTCAGCTCATGCTTGGCCTCAGAGGCCACGTGAGAAATTTGGGGCTTTATCCTGAGCAATGGCAAACCGTGGAAGTTTTTTTTTTTTTTTTTTTAATTTTATTTATTTATATATTTATTTTTGGCTGTGTTGGGTCTTCGTTTCTGTGCGAAGGCTTTCTCTAGTTGCGGCGAGCGGGGGCCACTCTTCATCGCGGTGCGCGGGCCTCTCACTATCGCGGCCTCTCTTGTTGCGGAGCACAGGCTCCAGACGCGCAGGCTCAGCAGCTGTGGCTCACGGGCTTAGTTGCTCCACGGCATGTGGGATCTTCCCAGACCAGGGCTCGAACCCGTGTCCCCTGCATCAGCAGGCAGATTCTTAACCACTGCGCCACCAGGGAAGCCCCGTGGAAGTTTTAAGTAGGGGAGAAATAAGATTATTTTTTATTTTTTTTTTAAGATTATTTTTAAAAAATCACTTAAGCTATAAGATGGAGAAAGGATTGGAGGGGATGAGGGGAGACCTGTTAGGAGAGTACTTATATCAATCCACAAGATATAGGATGTTGAATTGGATTCAGTGGGAGAGATGGAGATGGAGAAAAGGAAGCGATCTGAGAAATATGGAGGAGAGAAATAGTCTGGACTTGGTAATAGACTGGATACACATGACATGTCGAACTTCACTTCTATTTACATATGTCAAATGACATAAACAGATGTTTTTATACATTCCCATATTTGGTTTGTAGTTTGGTTAATTTCTGTTTCAATTTACATTTTAAACTCTTAATTGATTAAACTCCTAATTGATTAAACTCCAGCCGGATGGAGACTAATGATAGTAAATATCAGAAAATAGTTTCAGATTGTTGTGATGATATATGGCCCTGTAATTCTGGATTTTGTAACAAAGCAGTTTGACTTCTGTCCTATTCATTTGGATAATGCTCTACCATCTAGGAGACTAAAATGTGTCTTAAAAATAGGACAGGCTTCAGCTTGTGTATATGTTAGACTTGGGGAAAAATAAGACAGAGTGTCTTGCGTTTGAAAGCACAAAATTAATGCAATTCTTTTTTTTAAAAAAAGTACAAATTCTGCACTCTATTTCTATGACTGAAATTAGTTTTTTTTTAAAGTAAGACTAAGCTTGATTTTCATATCATAAGTTAATCTCAATTATGCTTTTTGCACTTAGAGCTGCACGTAGCAAATTATGGGCAGATATGTACATATAATATACGTTGCTCTCCCAGCTGTGCCTGTATGATTTGTCTTTCGGTGCTGGCAGTTATGTTCAATTTAGTAAAAGCTATATTCCACTGTGTACTAGAATCTTTGGTTTTTTTAAACAGCTAGGTTTTTATGTACTTCCCTTTACTGCCTCCATAAAAAGCAAAGAAAAAGCAGAAGGTAGAGTATAAATGAACCAGGGCCAGACATGCCTTCGTACAGGAGAAAGGGAGAAGCAAAATCCAAGCAGAAAGGCTGAGAGCAGAGACATACCTGATGAAAATCCCTGAGTCTCCATGACCCAGGTTTGTTTGTTTGTTTTTACATAAACTAGAGAAACTAAAACGATGGAGTATGATCCTACATACTTACTTAAAATTTCCCTAAACTCCCTGATACACACACAAAAGATAAAACCTTTCAGAATTTACTAGTATGCATTTACCTAAAGCATTTCTGGCTTCTATCATGGATGCTGTTGAAGTGCCTCCATTGTGTGCTCTTTCTTTACTCTCCAAGATGTGTTAAAAAATGAACACTGTCAAAGATAAAAACCACTAAGTGACAAAGGAATCGTGCATTTTAGCCAAGGTGTGTTTATAATGATTAAAAAAAACACAGAGTATTTGGTTTAAGGAACTGATTATATCAAGTGCATGAAAAATAATTCAAAGGAAACAATTTTTTTTGAGAAGGTTTAAGCTTATGTTAATTAATTAGAATATATGCATAATTTAAAATTCTTCCTGGCATTTTTTTTTAAATTCAGTGTTGAGTATGAGAAGTTCCTGGTGAACTAATATATTAGAGCCTCCAAATTTTCCCTTATTCATAAAATCAAATGAGCACCGTGTCAGTTAATAATAGGAGAGAGACGTAAATGTGAGATTATCTTAAGAGTGTTTATTTTATCCTCTAGGAAAGGAAATTAAATGCTGTTCCTCAGGCTGCCATAGTGAGATGCAGGGCCTTCCTCTCAATATTTTTCTTGGGCTTCCTCCCAAATTTTGGTCACATGTCATCTAACCAAATTTTAGTTTTAAGGGACGCCATCCCAGAGAAAGACTAGGAGATGCCACAGAGGGTTAAATAGACACCAGGAACTGGAGGAGGGGAAACACGGAACTGAGTGCTGACTTTAACTTGGTATCAATCAGTAGGGTGTGTTTTCTGGATGGGTGTATATAAACCGGGGGTAGGAGGTGCGTTCATGGTCAACACCAAGGAGCCCTTCATTCTCCAGAGATGTTGCCTCTAGTCATTCCGTTCCTGCCCGGTGGCTGCGGTTAAGTCTCCTTCAGAGCTGGTTTGTGCCTGATTCACAGCTTCCTTTCACCTAAAGCTAGCAGTCTCCTTATTGAGGTTGTGTTTGTATTCTGCTCTCTGATGAATAATTGTGATACCTTCTGTTCTTGACACTGTCAGTTCTCCTTCACAACCAGCAAATTCAAGTGACAGAACCAAACTGAACTCATCAGAATACAGTGATGGGCTAAACTACATAGCCTCACTTCTTTTTTTCAATGTTGGTTATTACTGTGATCCTAAATTTTTTTTAAAGTGGCAAATATAAACTGGAAAAAGATGTTCGTATTATTGAAGTCTCAAGTGTATTTTTATTGTCTTGATTAACTCTATTTCTATGATGATTTAAATGGATTTTTAACATAATTTGGGGTTTTCCTTTAAAACCAGGATGCTCTATATATCCTACTGCTTGAAACATCTCTTATTTGAAGCAATTCCAAACATTAAAGAACATAATTAAATCAACTTGCACTCTTTAAAATGATCTCTTTTTTTAATTTTTACTATTTTATGAGCTTTTTGAGTGATTACAAAGCAAGGACTATAGAAAGTATAGTGTTTTTAAAAGGAGGTTTAGGACTTCTAATTGTGGGAAAACGTTTTTATACTAGAAATAGGAAATTTAACAACTGAATATGCCTACATTACTAAAATTATTCTTGTCAATATCATGACTTTGATCTTGATGTTTAATTTGTAAAAGCAACATCCACCCCCAAAATGATTTGCTGCCTTCAAACGTGTTAACATCTGCCTACAGTTAACAGCCTCACTTACAAAAAGGGAAGATGAGCTGGAGAATTTTAAATTCCCATGCTCACTCATTCCTCCCATTTAAACCTTTGTTTTCTTACTGGTTAGGAATATTTTAATAGACTTTCTTTGAACAGAATTTCCTGGTCTTATAAGTATCACTGAGTTAAAAAATGAATAGCTGCAGTAGGGTGTCTAAGAAGCAGTCATGCATTTTCGTATAACCCAAAGCTGCAGATGTAGGGAAAGGATTATTTAAATTCATTCATAACCCCCGAGACTCCATTTAAATCCCCAGAGCCTCAATTCCAGGTTCATCGCCCAGGTAAATTAATTTCTTTCTGAAATTGTCTTTAGGCACTCGTTTGTTTTATAAGCTTAGTTGTATGTTCCAAAGATCATTTCTTGAAGAGGGGTGAACGGCATTCATTTCTCCTTCATTGACCCAGCGCTGCTGCCGAAGGTGATGGTATCGATGCGTTAATCAATGCCCTGTCCAGCAAACGAGATGGAGCCATAGCCAACGCCGCCACAGTGCTGACGAACATGGCCATGCAGGAGCCCCTGCGTCTGAACATCCAGAGCCACGACGTCATGCACGCCCTGCTCAGCCCACTGCACTCTGCCAACACTGTCGTGCAGAGCAAAGCCGCTCTCACCGTTGCTGCAACCGCGTGTGATGTCGAGGCCCGGAGAGAGGTGAGCATTTGCATCACTTTCCTTTTCTCTTTCTTCTGGTCCGTACCTACTGGTGCATTAATTTGAAACATTTTCAAGTATTTGAACCTACCCATCATTTAAGTCCCTCAAAATTGGTGCAACACGTTGGAAAACAAATTAGCATCACCCAGCAAAGAAGGTGAGCGTACCCTATAATGTGGCAATTCTAGGTATATACCTAAGACACTCTCTTGTCTCTGTGCACCAGGAAGCATTGTTTATAACATCTCAACAGCTGGAAACAAACCAACTGTCCAGTTGTTAAGAGAATGGATACATAAATTTGTGGTATATTCATAAAATAGAATCTTGCATCAGTGAAAATGGATGAACTGTAGCTACAGACATCAACAGAGAAGAATCTCAACCAGCATAATGCTGAGCAAAGTCAAGTTCAGAAGAAAACAGATGTGTGAATTCTATTTATATAACGTTCAAAAATATGCAAAGCAAAGCAATATGTTGTTTAAGCACATACATATAAAACTATAAAGAAAAGTGAGAGAATGATTGACCCCAAATTTAAGAAATTGGTTGCCTCTTGGGGGATCAAGGGGGTCGATGTGTTTGAAGAGGAGCACACAGGGGTTCAAGGTCATTGAAATGCACCATTTCTTAAGCTGAGTGGGGGACACTCAGGTGTGCCTTTTACTATGATGCTTGAAATTATAAATATGGGTTACTCACACTCTTCCGTTTCTCTTGTATTTCAAAAATTTAAAACATGGAATTGTATTTTTTACAAGTCCACCATATAAAAGTGTGTTTGGCCCATTTCATAAAGACTTGATATAAACCTACAAACGTACCTTTTTCTCTTGCTTTTTTCCTGTTTGCTTGTCGCGTGGCACTCATTCAAACAGCCTAGGACTGTTCCTCTCTCCCCAGTAAAAATAACAATATGGAGCATTTATTATGCACAGCCAGTGTGCTAAGCACTTAACATGCATTTAAGCCTCACATGAAATAGGTATGTTTGTCACTACTTCGAAAAGATACGTGCACCTCAATGTACATAGCAGCATTAGTCACAATAGCCAAGATATGGAAGCAACCTAAATGCCCATTGATGGATGAATGGATAAAGCAGATGTGGTATTTATACACAATGGAATATTACTCAGCCAGAAACAGAATGAAATTCTGCCATTTGCAACAATGTGGTTGAACCTAGAGGTTATTATGCTCAGTGAAATAAGTCAGACACAGAAAGACAAATACTGTTATCATTTACATGTGGAATTTTAAAAATAAAACAAACGAATGAATATAACAAAGCAAACAGACTCACAGGTATAGAGAACAAACCAGTGGTTACCAGGGAGAGGGAAGAAGGGAGGGGCAAGATAGGGACAGGGGAGTAAGAGGTGCAAACTACTAGGCATAAAATAAATAAGCAACAAAGACATATTGCACAGCACAGGGAAATATAGCCATTATTTTGTAATAACTTTAAAGGGAGTATAATCTATAAAAATATTGAATCACTATGTTGTACACCTGAAACTAATATAATAAACCAACTATATGTAATCTATGTAGCATGTAAACCAACTATACTTCAATTTTAAAAAAAGAAATAGGTACATTTGCAATCCCCATTTTATAGAGGAGGAAAATGAGGCTTAAAGAAATAATGTGCTGAAAGCAGAGTTGATGGGTCGGGAAATCAGGGACGGCGAACACACCTTTCTGAGTCCAGAGCCCCTGTCCTCACACTGTGCTGTCTGCTCAGACAACTAACAAATCTCTTCTGTCTCTTAGATATTTTTTCTACCCCCTTCTTTGTTCCTGTTGACTCAGTTCATTTGTATTCATCCATTAAGGTAGTAAGATAATCACCAAATATTTTTTTTACCAGCTACCACGTGCCAGGTGCTGCAGTAGGCAGCGGCAACACAGTGATAACAACACTGTGTTAGTTGGTCATTCCTCCATGCGGCTCACTGAGCAGTCCATCCGTTTCCTGGAATACTGCGACTGACTCTACAGCCCTCCCTACCCCTGTCACCTCCTATTCCCCAAACTGCCTCCAGACTGATCTTTCAAATGTATGACCCTCATCACATCATTGCAAGTCCCCAGGCGTGTGCCACTGCCCCATGGGAACAGCTAAGCTGCTTAGTGTGCTACGCAGGGGCTCGCAATGATCCACCCCTACCTGCCTAAACCTGAACTCGCTTCCCAGGTGTAACTCTACACTCCAGAAATACCATACGATTTGAATTCTAAAATTCTCTTATTTACACCTCCTTGATTTCTCTGCTTGGAAAGCTGGTCTCACCTTTGTTCACCTGATAAATGCCTGTCTCTCCTTCAACACCCAGCTCAGCCATCCTGTCCTCCATGACGGCTTTCTTTAGTCTTCAAACGTGGACTCAAACGTCCTGCTCTGGGCTCACACCACCCCCTATGCATGCTTCCCTTGAGCTCTGTTTTGCATTAGTTTTTGTATGAAAGACCATAAGCTCCCTGAGGCTTTAGGGAAGGGAACTGAGGTTTTCCTTCCCTGAGTCCATGTCATTGATCTATACCTGGCACACAGTATATGCTTAATAAACAGTTGTTGAATGAATGAGTGAGTGAATGAATGGAGGAATGAGTGGAGAAATTAAAAAATGAATTAGATATTTGCCGAAAGAACACGTGGAGTCAGATTGCTATCTTATACTCAGATATAAAGATGTTCAGAAATTTGGCTTGCTAAGCATCAGATGCTTCAAGTAACCTTTTCCAAGCTTGCCCAGGTCACGTGTGCTAATGTGTAATCCCCGTTAGAGTCCCTGTGTTTGAGCAGAACATGATTGGAAGTGGATCGTATCTCACAAGGGCTCCTGTCTTCAGATACTACACAGAGAGACCTGTAGAATATTCTTTTTTGTCCTCCGGGCTCAGATAATACAGCATTACATTTCAAACAGTGAGACAAGAGCTCTGTCGAATCTTCTTTTTTTTTTTTTCCCTGATTGGAACAATTTTATACGTGTGATTTCTTTTAATAGTGTAATTAATGTAGTTCTCCCCGATTCTCTTCTTGTTCTTTTTCTTCTCTTTTTCACTCCTTGAAGCAGTATGAGTGATAACAAAATGGATCTCCTTCTGGTGAATTGCTTCAGCGTTGCTTCGTCCACACTGCTGACGTCATGGCACTGTCCAGTGACACGGGTGGCACTAGCCTGCATTGGTTACTCCTGCCTAGCTTTGGAGACTGTGTCCATTTCCTGTTGCTGCTGAAATAAATGACCACAACTTAGTGCCTTAAAGCAATACAAATCTATTACCTCACGGTTTGGGAGGTCAGAAGTCTGAAAATGGGTCTTATGGGTTAAAGTCAGGCTACCAACAGAGCTGTGATCCCTCTGGAGACTTGAGGGGGAAATCTGTTTCCGGGCCCTTTCTAGCTTTCACCGTCCACCTGCATTCCTTGGCTGTGGGCCCTTCCTCGGTCTTCAAAGCAGATTACTGCAACCTCTGTTTCTACAAGTCTCCTTTCTCTGCTCCTCACACTCTTATCTCCCTCTTGTAAGGACCCCTGTAATGAAGTCGGGCCAACCTGATACCAGGACCATCTCCCTATCCCCAGATCCTTAACCACATCTACCAAATCCCTCCCAGGGACAAGGGCCTCTCTGGGGGCCCGTGATTCTGTCCTCCACAGGCCAGATGGACACGCAGTGGTGAGCAGCAGAGTGAATGAACGTGGGGCATCCCGCTTGTAGAGGGGAGAGGACAGGCTCTTTGCCCTGCACCCACCCCATGTAAACTCACAGTGACCTCCCTCAGTTACTTTACTGCGGCCTCTTCTTGACTTTGAACAGAACATCACGCTCCTGTCTGTAAGGTTTCTGCAATTGATTCCCCCTGAATTTAATAAATCTAACCATGGACACATCCTAAAATGTTTTTACATAATCAAAACCCTTTCAACAATCAAAAAATGAGATTTTTTTTTAAAGCATGAATGTTTATGTTCTGTACTCTTAATGTGTAAAATTTTGGCTTCCATTTCTAGCTGAGACATTCAGGTGGGCTGGAGCCGCTGGTAGAGCTCCTGCGTTCCAAGGACGACGAGGTCCGACGGCACGCCAGCTGGGCCGTAATGGTCTGTGCCAGTGATGAGCCCACGGCCGCTGAGTTGTGCAGGCTCGGGTGAGTGGAGCGGTCTTGAGAGTCTGGCTCAGATGAAGGACACACAGTCTTCAGGCCGAGGAAGGTCGAGCAGAGTCTCCACGCCCACTCTCAGGCCGCGGGGCGTTCAGACGCTCTGCGGGTCGCAGTCCCTCCGAAGGGACCGCCTGCAGAAGCGTGATCCTCCCCGCTCCTCCCCCGAGAGATCTCCCCCGCCACCGCCACACAATCATCTTCCATGTTTCCTTTTCCACTTTTTCATCCTGATAAACGCTTCTCTTTCACTTTCCTCTGCTTTGCTAAACACAATCCTATTTGTCGCTCAACTATCAAGGTTAAATTAAAACGGGCAAGCCATGACTGCCATCTCTGTTTTCTCCCCCACAAACCGTTCCACCACAATGACGCCTTTAACCAACCTCACCACATCGGTTCCCTTACCAACAGCCTATGAGTCAGCTGCCTTGAGCAACTCAGCCAAGAGGGTTTCAAGATTCCACAGACAGATTTACCCTGTTTCTAACCATTTTTGTTCTTTGTATATGTCACCTGGTTAGCTGAAAAGATTGGAGTCCGATACTAATTTTGCTTTAAATGAAGAACTTTTTCTTCCTAAAGTGTCCTTTTCAACTGTTTGATCATGAGTTTCTACATGGCATGTATGTTCTCAAAAAGGGCTGATTTGTCTTCATAATTCTGTCAGGATTAGTTTACCTAAAAGGGTGGGATGGTTTTAACCTTTCCATCTCAATTCTTCATTCAGGATCTTAGTGAGGTGTATGAATGGGAACTTACTGTTGGATTGCTTATATAAGGCAAATAATGTCTTTTTTGCTTTTATTGACAGGGCTTTAGATATCCTTGAAGAAATTAATCTATCAGTAAGTCGAAAAAACAAATTCAGTGAGGCAGCTCATAACAAATTGCTCAACCACCACCTGTCTCTGAAATACAGCCAGACTGGCTATTTGTCATCAAGTAACATAATTACTGATGGAGTCTATGATTATGGTCGGGTAAGTGGCAGCACTAATTTGTATTTTAGTATGTGTGATCAGTTCTTCTTGCATCGTGATGCCATTACGTTGCAATTTTATAACTGCCTAACATAATTTATATTTTTATAGGCAGAAACTTGGGAATCAGAACTTCATCCTTAAACTTTGTCTGGCTATAAGATTTTGCATCTGTGTACAGTTTTAACTAGAATCTGATGACCTGAACTTAAATTAGTTTGCTGTTGCTAGTCTCAAGTTTCAGAGAAGATATAAAGCAATCGGCTTTTATATTACTTCTAGGGCTCAGTGTTAATGATAATGATAATGTCAATAATAGAAGTATAAGTTTTTATTCTATTAATTATAATCTAATTGAAATTAACCAAATTGTAATACTGAATTTTAAAATGTAATGTAGAAGAATATTATTTTACTTAGCTGCGTTTGTGATTACGATTTTAAAACAACTTACAGTGTAATTCAGTGTTAATGTTAAGAGAAATGGGAAGCTAAACATTAGAGTCTTGAGGGCTTTTTGACATTACTGTCTAAGTCAGCATGTTCTACTTCTTCTGGAAACCAAAAGCAATAAGGAGAATGGGGAAATTTTTTTAAAAACCTACAAATCCCATTTTAGGCAGAAGTAGGAAATTGGTATGATCTGCAGACTTCAAAAATATTTAAAAGTCCCTGGGATCAGGCAGAAGTTACACAGGAGGAAGAATGAAAAGGGAAAAAAAGCACAGAGAGGGACAAGAGTGGTAGCAGATCTCAGAAAGCACCATCAAAAGTCTATACTTCCCGAGGGGGTGGAGAACTCAGACATACAAAAGCTATATGCTTGGTTCGCAAGGGGGTAGGTGGGCAGGACCCCAGGAACTGGGGTGAGCAGGGCTGGCAGCAGAAACCCTCTTGGACGAATCTGGTTCAAAGAAGCAGAGGCGACAGGGCCATAAAAGAATCACAGCTAAGCCGTATTTGCAGGAAACACTGTATCGTGGTAACAGAATTAGAGACATGTTGAATAACCAAAACCGCCAGCCTAAAACTTTTTCTCTTCCTTCTGCTTCTGCCAGCCACTGCCACCACCATACCCTCCATAACAGATACACACAAACCACCGAGAAATTACTGCTCTCGTTCAATGATGAGTAATTTTAAAAGAACAGGTGCCACATTATTAGCACAAAGACGCTTTAAGAAAAATGAGGAAAAGAGCAGAAAAACCACCAAAGAGCACTTACCAGAGCACTTATCTGTTGCCAAGGAACAGATAAAACTGTGACAAAATGTATTTGTTCATGAGTTTTTTTAAAAAAAACGTAATGAGACAATTTCCTTATGGAGAACTCTCTGATTCACTCTAAATATTTTCTAATATTTCAGGCTTTAAATGTGTCAGTGAACAAAAGAGACAAAGATCTCTACTCCCATGGTACCAGTGAGAGGAAACAGACAATAAACAATAAATCTCACCAATACATTCTATCACGTGATTGAAATGATAAGCACTGCAGTGGGTGGGGAGGAGAGCAGAGAAGGATAAAGGGGCTGAGGACACTGGAGTTGATGTGGTCAGGTAACCCCACTGAAAGGGTAATATCTGAGCAAAAAATTTGAAGGAGGTGAAGGACTTCTTAGCCTTGGGGATAGTGGAGAAGGAGCTTTCTAGATGGAGGAAAGAGCTAGTGCAGAAACCGTGAGTAAATGTGGTTGGCACACTCAAGGAACAGCAAAGTCGGTTTAGCTAGAACTGAGTCAACCAGGGGCGGAATAACAGACCAAATCAGAGCAGGTAAGAGCAAGCAGCTCATGGAAGTCTTCTAGACCACTGGAAGGATTTGGGCCTTTATTCTAAATGAAGGGGGAAAACATGTCAGGGTTCTGGGCAGAAGAATGACACGCTCTGTCGTACTTTAAAAGAACCATGAAAAGTATCTTGGTTGAGAGAAGGATCTATTACTTGATTGGAAAAAGAGCTCACAGGGTGATCTGGTCTAACCCTCTTCACCAGGCTGATAAAATTGCTAGTATAGGGCTTTGTCTAGCTTGTTGGTAGTTATCCTCACAACATTTTTAGTGATCTGTTTAGTAATTAGTTACTCCTACAAACGATAAGCTCTTCCTTATGTATATGGATAGATTTTCAAACTCAAATACTTCCAGGGGCCAAGCTGATAATTATGGTATGAAACAGTTGAGTATCAAGTTACAGAGACTGGGGGGGGTGGGGGGAGGGGGAATTGGAGGGTGTATCTTGCCCAAAGGCAAAACATCCACAAGCTTCAGTTTCCTATTTTTAAGTGTGTGTGTGTGTGTGAAATTAGATACCTCAAACAGTTAAGAACCTATTCTATCAGTATTCATTAAAAAAATATATAATGCATGCAGATATTACTTTTCAATTCTTAAATTATCTACAGATAAATCCTGGCACCAAACTTTTGCCTTTGAAGGATCTCTGCTTACAAGAACCAAGTGACCAACGTGCTATACTCTTAGTTAACAGTAAATCTTCTGATGCGTGAGTCTTTGCGGGGAGGAGGAATGAAGGGAAGCAAATAATTTTTTTGTTTGTCCATCATCATGTGAATACATAAACGTTCCCAGTATGGTATCTTTTCATACTTCCTGTATCTAGCACCACCATGAAAGTAAACACTGGTCCATAAACTCATAGCCTGACATAGTAAAGAACACAGAATAGTCACCACTGTGGTTTTTCCTTCGACTCTATGTTACCAGTCAATTCCATGGGTATTTCTGCAATCAGGGCTTATTACCCTTCCGGTAACATGAAGTAACTGAAGAAAGTATAAACAGATAGGAGCAAACCAAGATGAATTATGTTTACAAATCTCCAGAACTAAATCCAGGAATACCACTGCTGTCCAATATTTTTAATAAAATAAGGAGAAAATAGTAGAGCTAAAAATGAAAGCTTCAACAGCCATTAAAATGGTCTTGTATTCCTATATATCTATATAATACATTTTATGTGACACATTTTATAAAACTATTTCCAGTTCTAGCTCATGAAAAGCTTTATAATATTCATTTTATCTTATCTTAACCTCTTTTTGCTTTTAAAATAATGTGTCACTGTTAAAAGTCAGCTCTAAATATGATTTTTCAGAAAAAAAATCTATTTTGTAGGACAAAGTCAATATTGACAAATTATTTTAATTTGTACATAATTTCAAATATGTAAACTTTTAGTTCTCCACCTCCATCTACGGAAGATAAGTCATCAGACGTTGGTTATGGACGAAGTATTTCTTCTTCATCTTCTTTAAGAAGAGCAAGTAAAGAAAAGACCAAGTAAGAAAATGATGTTTTGTCTACACTCAAATAATTCTCTCCCTTAATTTGGGAGTAAAAAAGAAATTTAGATTTTAGGTTTTGGCAACTTAAATTTTATTCTTCTCACAGTCACACAATTTCAGGATGAAAGCCAGGAAACCTGGTTTGACATTCTGTCTTCTGTGAACCCAGAGTGAGATCTTGAGCCCCTGCCCCTGACTAGTGCACTGTCCATGATCAGGCTTCGTGTCCTTATCTGTAGATGGAATAATGCCTGGTGCCCTGCTTCTTCTCGGTGGCTGGAATCAAAACATATAATGGAAGTGAAAATGCCTTATAAATTATAAAATGCCTTGCAAATGTAGTGCATTGTTATTTTCTGTATGATTGAAATTGGTTGTGGTTTTTTTCAAATGACAAGAGAAAACAGTTATCATTTTAGTGCTGGATTTGCATCTCCCACCGAAGAGAAATCAGAATCTACTTCGGGACGCAATACTGCTCTTAGCAAAAGTGCCACTAAAGAGAAAGGATCCAGGTAGAAACTTCCTTACTGTATTCTTCTCCTAACTGTAATCCCGTCAAGTTTTAATTACCCACAGAGTTGGTGAAAGGGAGGGGTGGCTTTTAACTAGGAAGCTCTTCTTATGGAATCAGAAGTAGGACTAAACAGGACTCATGAAGTATAATTAAAATTACCTTTATTTGTGTCTCTTGTTGTCTCTTTAAAACTTACCCAGAGGGAATTTCTTCTCCTGCCTCTGGGTGAGAACTCAGGGTACTTTGCTCACTGTAAAGTCCTACAGTCACTTTAATTCAGAGACAACGGAAACAGCAGTCTCCAGTCAGCCCTTTAAAAGTCCAGCCATGTGCAGGAATCAACTTAAAATGAACTGTTCTGCCCTCCCCTGGTGGCTGCCTCTGCAGCTGAAGAGCAGCACTGGCCGGAGTGTGAGCCTTCCCTCTTCGCTGCCTCTGGCTTCCACGTCCCCTCCCCATCTTGCTCACGGAAACCCCTGGCCCTTCAGGAAGCAATGAGAAGAGGAAAGGGAAACAGGACCACATTCTGAATTTGGCTGGAACCATTATAATGTCGTTCCACGCTTTTTAGCCTGGCATATTTTAAAACACTATCTACATGTTTACATATTTTTAAACATATTCTTTCTCTTGTGAGCACTTTCCTGGATTCTTCAAAAAACCACTCAGACCTCCTGCTCCGCTCCATGACCCGTCAATTATTGTTGACTTAAGCCCTTGAAAAACACTGGGGTGCTGGAGGCTATTTGGCACACATGTATACAATTGAGCATCTACCTTCTAAACCGAGACTGTCTCCTAAGGTCTCCTAAGGAGTGGTCTGCCCTCCTCCACAGACCTCAGAGCTGTGTATTTTCTATTTCTGACTTTATTTTCTCCTGTCAGTCTCTGTTGCTCACTGTTCTGATCTCTGCTTCTGATCAGCCCTCATCCTTTCTGCCCTCCTGCCCCTCCTCACCTCTTCCCTTCCCTTTCTCTCCTCACTTGGCTTCTCTCGTTTCTCCTCCTCTGGACTGAGAGTGCCTTGAGGACAAGAACACGTTCTGACTCGAATAGTTTCTCTTTTCATCCCCAGCATTTAGCACAGTGCTTGGCTGGCATACATAAGGCATTTGTGTTTATTCAAGAGAATAGAAATCTCAACTTTTTGTAGGAAAAGGTTATTTTCAACAAGATCCACACTTATAAACTGTGTCTCTTGAGCAAATAGGTTACCTTCTCTTTGGCTGAGTTCACTTATCAGTAAAATGCAAAACAAAACAAAACTGTAGTCTGTTCCTCACAGTGTCTTGAGAAGATTAAATAAGTTAATGAATGAAAAGGGCTTAGAGCAGGGCCTGGCCCAGAGTAAACATTCAACAAATGTTAGTACTACTGGACGAAACAGTTGCAGGGAGCCCAAACCCACTCCAGCCTTGCAGGGATGCAGAAGAATCCCCAGAATCCAGCGCACGACAGGAGCTGGGAGTAAAGTAGATAAACCATTAGTCTGCTTGCCTCTCTCCCTCTCTCTTTTTCTCTCTCCACCTGCACAGTGTCTGTTTACAATTGCTTTGTTACCTTCCTTGACTTTCTTTTGGTTATCCCCTCACCCATAACTGTAGCTTGTATGTGACTTTGACTTGCCATGGGACCAAATCTGGCCCCAATTCCAAGGCAGTCTTTCAGTTCTAAAGCCCAACAATAATCAAGTACAATCTGCGTCTCTTGTGCATATTTGTGGAGACCATCTTATCTTCACATGCTTGACAGGACATTTGGCTGGCTCGGAGGCAGGTGTCTCCCTGTGGTCTCCTCAACTCCTCAGCTTCCTGGGGAAGAATCCACCTGGCTTATTTAAGTGATCAGTGTGGCCAGGTTCTTTCCCCTTCTTAGCCCGTGGTCCACTGGGGGATAGATTGGTCATAATCTCGTTTTCCTGTTGTTTATCTTTTGGTCAACCTTTCTTGTGACTGTTAAAACTTTGGACCCCTGAACATAGAGTAAAATATTTTAACTCTACTCATCTGAAAATGTCACGGAGAATGTTTAATGTTGACAAAAAAAAGTACTGAGCAATACTGACAAAGAATAATGAGACATCTAGAACCACAAAATGGCTGAATTTTTGAAAGGGAGAGGAGAGATGGGAGACAAGTCAGTCAACTGTGTGTGAGGTACCAGGCAAGGAAAGTGAAAGTACGGACTTCTGTCTTTTTCCTGATGAATATTATTACCATATACCATGTAAATTAAAATCATTGAGCAAGAGGCTCTCATTAGGTGACCAGCCACCATCTTATCTCTGTTTTTGAAGGTTTTAATTGCACTTTCTTTTATGGCACAGCACTCAAAGGAGAGGTGATTAATTTATATTTTGTTTATCCAGACACCTTCTTGATACTTCCCTAGGCTTCACAGAAACCAACATGTCTAATGCTCTCTAAAGCTTTTCCTTGTAAAGACCATTCTCCTTACAATAAACATTTACTATACCCATTCGTGAAAGGAATTACAAGTTCTATCTATACCATCTTTTTTATTCAGACTAGTTTTCATAAATATTTAAGTTGATTGCACATGAGTTTATTACACACACTTAAAAGTGTGTTTTTCTGTCCCCAAATAGGAGGACATGAAATACATATCCTTCCAGTCTGTTCATCTTTGGAGACTTTTAGATCTTTACAACATATACTTTAACATTTCTGCTACTTAGGTCATCTTGATAGCATCACAATGACTTCCTAAAACATTTTTGTTTTTAAAATGATTTTCCTCAGAAAACTGGACAGCCACATGCATAAGAATGAAACTAGACCACTATCTTATACCATAAACAAAAATTAACTCAAAATGTGAGACCTGAAGCCATAAAACTCCTAGAAGAAAACTTAGATGATAAGCTGTTTACTTCAGTCTTGGCAATCAATTTTTGGATCTGACTCCAAAAGCAAAGACAACAAAAGCAAAAAAAAAAATAACTGGGACTACATCAAACTAAAAAGCTTCTGCACAGCAAAGGAAACCACCAACAAAATGAAAAGACAACCTACTGAATGGGAGAAAATATTTGCAAATCATATATCCAATAAAAGGTTAATATCCAAAATATAAGAATTCATAAAACTCAGTAACAAAACAAAGCAATCTGATTTTTAAAGGGCAGAGGATCTGAATAAACATTTTTTCAAAAAAAGACATGCAGATGGCTAACAGGCACATAAAAAGATGCTCAACATCACTAATCATCAGGGAAATGCAAATCAATACCACAGTGAGATATCACCTCACACCTGGTAGATTGGCTATCAGGAAGACAAGAGATAGCAAGTGTTGGCCAGCATGTGGAGAAAAGAGAACCCTCGTGCACTGTTGATGGGAATGTAAATTGGTGCAGGCTTTATGCAAAACAGTATGGAGGGTCCTCAAAAAATTAAAAATTAAAATGATCCAGCAATTCCCCCTCTGGGTATTTATCTGATGAAAATGAAAGCACTAATTTGAAAATTTTCTACACCCCCACGTTCACTGCAGCATTATTTAACACAGCCAAGATATGGAAACAACCTAAGTGTCCATCAGTGGATGACTGGATAAAGAAGAAGTGGTATATGTATACGATAGAATACCACCAGCCATAAAAAAGAATGAAATCTTGCCATCTGAGATAACATGGATGAACCTTGAAGGAATTATGCTAAGCGAAGTATCAGACAGAGAAAGACAAATACTGTACAATTTCACTTATATGTGGAATCTAAAAAACAAAACAAATGAACAAACAAAACAAAAATCATAGATAAAGAGAAGAGAATGGTGGTTGCCAGAGGGAAGGGGGGTTGAGTGGGAGAAATGGGTGAAGGGGGTCAAGAGGTCAAACTTCCAGTTATAAAATAAAGTCATGGGAATGTAATGTACAGCATGGTGACTATAGTCAATAATATAGAACATATTTAAATGTTGCCAAGAGAGTGAATCCTAAAAGTTCACTTTGTATGGTGACGGATGGTAACTAGACTTACTCTGGTGATCATTTCACAATGTATAGAAATATTGAATCATTGTGTTGTACACCTGAAACCAATATAATGTTACATGTTAATTATACCTCAATTTAAAAATTTAATTAAAATTTAAAAAATAAAAGAATTTCTCTCAAACCCTCTTTTTACCCATACCTTACCTTTTTTTTTTTCCCCTTCCCTTAAATCTTGACTTCAAAAGTCTTCCAAAAACACATATTGTCTCTTGGTCACATTTAAATACCTTCTGACCTTCTTTTCTTGAATTTATTCATTCATTCAACAAATATTTACTGAGCACTTAGATGCCAGGAATTATTCTAGTATTGGAAGTATAGCAGTGAACAAATACCTCTGTCCTAATAGAACGTACATCCTAGTGGAACAAACAAAATAAACTACAGACACACACACACATCACACACACACACACACACGATGTACCTTCCTAAGACCAGAATAAATCATATCTCCACTTTGTACAATACTCCCTTCTCATCCTTTTGGAATAGGTTGGGTAGAACAGGACACCTAACTGGAATAGATTTTGTTCAATGTTGAACTGCTTGAGTTTCTAATTTTTATTCCTTGTGGAATTTATTGAATGCTACATGGTATTGTGATTATTTTTCACATACCAAAATCTTCTCACCTAAATTGAAACCACAAGGGAGCCAGATTCATGACTTACATCTCTCCCACCAGCTCTGCTCTATAATTTATATATTCAAATAGTTGGCACTTCCCTGGTGGTGCAGTGGTTAAGAATCCGCCTGCCAATGCAGGGGACACGGGTTTGAGCCCTGGTCCGGGAAGATCCCACATGCCATGAAGCAACTAAGCCCGTGTGCCACAACTACTGAGCCTGCACTCCAGAGCCTGCAAGCCACAACTACTGAAGCCCGCGGGCCTAGAGCCCATGCTCCACAACAAAGAGAAGCCACCACAATGAGAAGCCTGTGCACCGCAACGAAGAGTAGCCCCTGCTCACCACAACTAGAGAAAGCCCGTGCACGGCAACAAAGAACCAATGTAGCCATAAATAAATAAATAAATAAATAAATAAATAAATTTATTTTAAAAAATAGTTGAAGGGATCAGAAGGAGCAAGTGATTAAACTTTGATGATGTCAATACACAGTTTTGAGCCAATTATCTCTCTCTACTTGCCTATCTACCTACTCATCCACCTGTGAACACAGAAAATATCCTTATTGTTTTGGGTTCTCACAGTAAATCTCTGTTGTCTGAGGTAGTTTTGCTAAAGTTTCTGCAAGAAACCTAGAATTTCTTATATCTTTACTCATAAGTTGATGTTCTTTCTGGAGATTAATTTTACAGGAGTTAATTTTGTAATTTCCAAACTCTTGTTTCCATGTTTATCTAGAAATGAAATTCATTTAAGTACTGAAGCCCTTATTTACACCACTTGGCAGCCTTCATGGGAAAGAAGTCCAAGTGAAATACTTCTATTTATAGCAGCAGGAAATTACAATTCAGGGGTTCCCATAAATTATCTCTTTTTAATCACTCAGTCAGATTTCCCTCTCTGATGCGCTTAGCCCAGGATACCGGACGTCATCTTCTCACACCAAATGATTCTTCTCACTTCAGGCAGCATGCTCAGGGAGAACTACACCTGCTTTGTTTCATAGGTGGCTCTGAGTAATCACAGGGTCGAGATCTCCAATCTTACAAAGCTACCCTGTAATTTTAGAAAACAGGTAAACCTATTTATGCTTTCTTGCCATTCTAATTGACCTTCCCAGCATTAGTTCCTAATTTATTAACATCTGACTATGCATGTTAAGATGTTCAGTTTATTTATCTTACAAAAAAGGAAAAGGGTTAAGATGATATAGCTGGAAAATAGTAATTTTTGCTTGGAGATTTTATCACGATATATGGTTAGTGCATTTAATGCATGATTAGACTCTTTCCTTGGCTGTAGTAAATAGAATATTGGATTAGAAAATATAAAACTTTTTTTTTTTAGTATTTGTTATGATTATAGAGTTTTGTGTAATTCTCCAATAGCAGCTGATTGGATTATTTTTGTATTTTTTTCTCTAAATTAAAGGGAAAACTCAAATGGACTTTAGTTGATCCTCCTCCCACACCATGCTTCAAATAATACTTAAAGATAATTCCCACCCCTAATTTACTGCTAGTGGAACAGAATGCTCCATACTTGTAAATACATAATTTGGGAGATTTACCTGCCTACACTAGCCTAGTCCCATTTTGGGGCTTTCAAATATATAATCACGGCTAAGATTTATTATAGCAAAAGATACAATGCAAGATCAGCAGGCAAAAGATACACATAAGCAAAGGCGAAAGAAGTCACACACAGGCTTCCTAGTCCTCCCTCTCTCTCTGCTAGCATAGCATAGAATGCTTCTCATAAGAGATTGCTCCACCCAAGAAAGCCCACCTGAGTCATGGGATCCAGACTTCATAAAGGTGTAAATTCCAATTACCTATAGGGAAACACCAATTTGAATGACAGTAGATTTCTCTCAGACCAGAAGGAAATGGCACACCATTTTTCAAGTGCTAAAAGAATCAACCATGTGTTCTCTATCTGATGCATCTATCCTTCAGCAATAAAGAGGGAGAAATAGACATTCCCAGATGAGGGAAAACAATTTATTGCTAGCTAGCCTACCCTTACAGATTGGCTAGCTAAAGGAAGTTCTTCCAACGAAAAGAAAATAATGAAAGAATCTGGAAGGATCGGGAAGAAAGAAGGAAGAGCTGAAATATGGGTATATACAATAGACTATTTCCTCGTGAGCTTTATACATCATATTTGATGATTGAAACAAAAATTATAAAAACATCTGATACTCAAGACGATGGTATTTAAAAGTGGAGACGGTAAAGAGACCTCCATGGGTGTGAGGTTTCCATATTTCTCTCAAAGTGGTAAAACGTGGATACCAGCAGACTGTGATAAGCAATATATGTATATTATAATACCTACAGTATTACACTCAAAAGCAATGTAAATAAATCAAGATGGATAAATAAGAAATGTTCAAGTAACCCACAGGAAGGCAAGGAAAGAAAAACGAAGGAAAAGAACCAATCAAAAGGCAGAGATTGGCAGAGTGGATTAAAAATTTATGATTCAACTATATGCTGTTTAAAGAAACTCAAATGTATCAATATAGGTGGGTTGAAAATGAAAGGATGGAGGAAGATACCATGTAAACATTAACTTTTTAAAAAGCAGGAATGGCTTTTTAAATATGTACTAAGGTAGACTTCAGAGCAAAGAAAAACTCTAGAGACAAAGAGGGACATTACATATGATAAAATGAATCAATCCATGAAGAAGACATAATGATCCAATGTATATGCACCAAACAACAGAGCCTCAAAATACATGAGGCAAAAACTGATAGAGCAGAAAGGAGAAATAGAAAAATCCAAAATTATAGTTGAGGACTTCAACATGCCCCTCTGAGCAACTGATAGAACTACTTGACCTAAAATCAGCAAGGATATAAAAGAGTTGAACAACACCAGAAATAAATAGGATTTAATTGACATATTATGGAACATTCCATCACCAGCAACAGAATACACATTTTTTCAGCTGCATTTGGAACATTTACAATACCCTGGGTCATAAAACAAGGCTCAGCAAATTTAAAATAATTGAAATCATACAGATTATGTTCTCTGACCATAATAGAATCAAACTAGAAATTAATGACAGAAAGACAAGAAGAAAATCTTTAAGCATATGGAAATTGAATGATACACTTCTAAATAATCTCTGGGACAAAAGGAAGCCTCAAAGGACTTAAAATATACAAAGAACTGAATGAAAATGAAAATACAACTTTCAAAATTTGTGGGATGCAGCCAAAGCAATGCTGAGAGGGAGATTTATTTTACTAAAATGTATTAGATAGAGAGGTCATAAATCAATAATCTAACCTCAAGAATCTAGAAAAAGAAACCTAATACAATTAGAAGGAAGAAAATAATAAAAACAGAAATCAATGAAATTTAAAACAGAAAAATAGCAGAGAAAGTCAATGAAATCAAAAGCTGGTTCTTTAAAAATGTCAATAACTATGTCAATAGTACTATGAGAACTTTAATTCAGCACCTTAGATGAAATGGACCAATTCATCAAAAACTGCAAACTATCAAAACTCACCAAAGATGAAACAGATGCCCAAATCATCATTTAACTATTAAAGAAGGTGATTTCATAAAACCCTTCAAAAGAGAAATCTCCTGACCCAGATGATTTCATTAGTGAATTCTGCCAAACATTTCAAGAATTAACACCAACTCTAAACAATCTTTTCCAGAAAATAGAAAAGAGAATGTTTCCCAACTCATGTTATGATACCAGCATTATCCTAATGTCAATACCAGACAAGGACATTATAAGAAAAGAAAATTACAGCTCAAAATCCATCATGAACATAGATGAAAAAAAACCTTTCTGAAATATTAGCACATCAAAGCAATATATAAAGAGAATAATTCATCTCAGAGGAGTTTATCCCAGGAATGCAAGGCTGGTTCAATATTTGAAAATCAATCAATGTAATCCATATTAACAGTATAAAGAAGAAAAAGCATATAATCATATTAATTGATGCAGAAAATCAGTTGACAAAATTCAACATCTATTCATGATAAAAAATAAAACTGTCAGCAAAATAGAAATATAAGGGAACTTCCTCAACCTGATAAAAGGCATCCACAAAAATGACACCATACTTAATGGTGAAAGACTGGATGCTTTCCTGCAAAGATCATGAACAAGACAAGTGAGGAGAGAAAAACTGTTCCTATTTGCAGACAACATGATTGTCTAAATAGAAAATCCTTAAGGAATCCACTTAAAAAAAAACAAAACTCCTAGAACTAATAGGTGAGTTTAGCAACATGTCAGGATATAAGTTCAACACAGAAAAATCAATTATATTTTTATATACCAGCAATGAAAAACTAAAAACCAAAAATTTTTAATACCATTTTAATATTAATAGGGCTGAAAAATGAAATATGAAATTAAAGTGAAAGAGAAAATGAAACAAAACATGTATAGAACTTATATATTGAGAACTGTAAAACACAAAGGAAATCAAAGAATCACTAAATATGTGAAGAGATATACCATGTTCATGTGTTGGAAAACTCAACATAGTGAAAATGTCAGTTTTCCCTGAGTTGATCTAAATTTGATACAATTCTATCGAAATTCCAGCAGCATTTTTGGTAGATAGAGATATGCTAATTCTAAAGCTTTTATGGAAAGGTAAATAAATTATAATAGTGAAAAATCATTTTGAAAAAGAATAAAATTGAATCATTCTACCTGATTTTATGACTTACTGTAAAGCTACAGTAACCAAAATACTTTGGTATTGATGAAGGGATAGACCAGGACATGAATGAACAAAATAGAGTCCAATAATAGATGACAGAAGCCTGGTCAATGGATTTTTTAATTGAAAATATTATGATATAATTGTAAATTTACATGCTATTGTAAGAAATAACATAGAGTGAGCCCATATACCCTTAACCCAGTTTCCCCCAATGATAACATTTTCAAAACTATAGTACAATATCACAACCAGGATAATGATGAACACAATCCAATGATTTTATTCAGGTTCCCCCAGTTTTACTCCTACGTGTGTGTGTTTGTGTGTGTATTAACTTCTATACAATTTTCTCACATGGGTAGGTTCATGTTAAGATAATCAATAGTTCTATCACAAGGATCATTCATGTCTAACTGCTCAGCACCATTTGTTGAAAAGTCTATACTTCTTCCATTGAATTGCTTTTGCACCTTTGTCAAAAATAGTTGAGCATATTTGTGTGGGTCTGGGTCTTCTGTTCTGTTACATTAATTTGTGTGTCTGTCCCTCCACCAGTATCATTCCATCTGGATTACTGTAGCTACACAGTAAGATTTGATATCAAGCAAAGTGATTCTTCCCACTTTATTCTTCTTCGTCAAGTTTGATTTCGCTATTCTAGCACCTGTGCCTTTCCATATAAATCTTAGAATAAGATATTCTATTCTACAAAAAAACTTTGCTTGGATTTTGATAGGAATTACATTAAACCTAGAGATCATTTGGGGAGAATTACATCTTTAATATGTTGCATCTTTAAATCTATGGACACAGGATGTCTCATCATGTATTTACACATTCTTTGATTGCTTTTGACAGCACTTTTTAATATTCAGCACACAAATCCTGCACATGTTTTTTAGAAGTTTATACCTAAGGATTTAATTTTCTTGGCATAATTGTAAGTGCTCCAAATTTTTTTTGGTTTTTAATTTTGGTTTCCACCTGTTCATTGTAACTATATAGAAACATAATTGATTTTGTATGTTGTTCTTATATCTTCAGATCTTGATGAACTCAATGCTTAGTTCTGGGAGTTTTTTCAGTAGATTCCTTGGGATTTTCTACATAGGCAATCATGTCATCTGCTTTGTCTTTGGTTTCCAATAGTTTGATTTCAACGTGTCTGGAGTGCATTTCTTTGGGTGTACCTTATTGACATTCATTGAAATTCTTTTTTATTTTTTTAATAAATAAATAAATATTTATTTATTTATTTATTTATGGCTGTGTTGGGTCTTCGTTGCTGCACATTGGCTTTCTCTAGTTGCAGTGAGCGGGGGCTAGTCTTCGTTGTAGTGCATGGGCTTCTCATTGCGGTGGCTTCTGTTGTTGCGTAGCATGGGCTCTAGGCGTGCGGGCTTCAGTAGTTGTGGCACACAGGCTCAGTAGTCGTGGCTCAAGGGCTCTAGCGCGCAGGCTCAGTAGTTGTGGTGCACGGGCTTAGTTGCTCCGCAGCATGTGGGATCTTCCCAGACCAGGGCTCGAATCTGTGTCCCCTGCATTAGCAGGCAGATTCTTAACCACTGTGCCACCAGGGAAGTCCCTGAAATTCTTGACTATGTAGATTTATGTCTTTAACCAAATTGAGGAAACCATTTCGGCCCTAATTTACTCAATTTTTTTTTCTGTGCTTCATTCTTTCTCCTCTTCTTCTGAGTCTACGATGACACCAATATTAGCTCTTTTTTATTGCACCACAAGTCCCTGAGACTCTGTCAGTTGCTTTTTCAATCTTTTGTTGTCCAGATTGGATCATTTTTATTGATTTATCTTCAAGTTCACAGATTGTTTCTTCTGTTATCTCCATTCTGCTATTAAACCTATTCAGGGAATTGTGTTTTTTAAGTTTTGGTTATTGTATTTTTCAGCTGCAAATTCTATTTTTTTATCTTCTATTTCTTTCTAAGACTTTGTAACTCCCTAGTCATTTCAAGAGTGTTTGACCTACTTGTTGGAACAATTAACAGCTGAGTCATCTTAGCATTGATGTGTTTTGATTGTCTTTTCCCATATGAGGTGAGATTTTCCTGGTTCTTCATATGTTGAGTAATTATATAGATTGTGATATTATGTTATGAGTCCTTCAGTTCTTATTTATGGGTCTTACACATATTCTAAGAAGAATGTTTCTTTTGTGTGTGTGTTTTAGCAGTCAATTGGCCCAGCTGCTTTCAGTCTTCAAATTTCAACCAGTGTTTTGTGGGTTGTCATTCCACCATTAGTCCCATTTTCAAAGGCTTTGCGGTGCTATTTGGATCAGCCCTGCATGTGTGCCAAATAGTGTCCAGTATGAGACTTGGGCGGTAGTTTATACCATAGTTCCATCTTCAAAATCTACGTATGTGCCGTTCAGGATCAGAACTATGCACACACAGCTTGGAAGTAAGCCTAGGAATATATAAACAATTTTATAGGGTTGCTTTCCTGAGCTCCTCCCTCTCCATGATCTCCCTTGTCTTTTTTGGTTCCTTGGAGCTTCCCTTTTGGTCCTCAAGCCAAAAAAACCTTTATTTACCCTGCGCTGCTACACTCTTGCCATGACTGTATCCATGTCCACAGCCAAACAGCAGGAGGACTGAGCAAGTATAAGGCAGTTTTAGACTCTTAGGGACCTTAATGTCACCACTGCCACCACTGTCACAAGCTTCCTTAGAAGATGGGGCACAAGATAATGGATAAAAATAAGAAAAACAATCAAAAAAAGGGCTTTCCTCCACTGTCTCTCTTTCCTGTTTCTCAATCGGGCTTCTCCTTGGGCTCCCTCTGTGCTGATGCCCGCTTCCAGACTTGGGGCTATGTTTAGTTCAGCTTGGAGAATAGTGGAGGAAAATTAAAATATAAGCTCACCGTCAGTTCCGTAGTCATTCAAATGTCAGTCTTCTCTGATCTTCCTGCTATGAATTATTTTTCCGAGTTTTCAAATAGCTATTGCATGCACCCTGTCCAGGTTTTATGACTGTATTCAGTAGGAGACACAGGGTGAAGTGTGCTTACTCCCTGTTACCTGGAATGAGAACCCCTGTCATTGTTTTGTTCCACTCATGAGAGAATTAGTAAGATATTAATACTGGTTCAAAGATCATTTGAGAATATATGCATTTATATCCAATTTTATTACGGAATGTTAGAAAAAGATTTTAACCTTTGGGAGTATCTTTTTCCACTGAAAAGAAATAATGTGCATCTCTACTAAACAAAAATCTACATGTTAACTAGTAACTTCTCTAAGTCTGGAAATTTTCATTAAGAGTATCTTTTAGTTAAACAGTATCTTTACTGTTTACTAAGTACATTCTATTTTCCCTAAGTACAGAACTAAATACGTTTCCCTAGATAAACTTTGCATGAGTCTTTGCTCCTGCATGACATGGAAATTCCATGCCATCCTTATTTTGTTTTTGTCTTTTTCCATGTTTTGGATAATTGTTCTTAAAAGTGGGATCCAAATTCTTCTTGCAGAAGGTCTCAACTGAAGCAAGAGATGATATGAGACTGGCATAGACTCTCTGAGGAGGCAACCTATTTTTTCCCAATTCCATAAATATTTATTACATATCTACAATGTACCAAATATCTTGATAAGCAATGGTACAGAAAAGCAATGATTTTCATAATATGTATCAGTCATGTAGTAATCTCCTGAAAAATAATTTCTCTGGCAAAATATACAGACTATAAAACTCTATCACTGTCATGGAAAATTTGAAAACTCTGTATGGTATGGTTGCTGAGGTATATATAAAATACTGTATTTCTGCGATGCTCTTTAGAGCAACTCAGAGCACAGTTAGTGCTTATTCACTCTGTGATTTTGATTGCTATTGTTTACTCTCTAAGGAAAGGCAGAGGAAAAAAAGAAGAGGAAAAAGTGAAGGAGGAGGAAGAGGTTGCAGTAGCACCAAAACTGCCTGGAGAAGGAAGCCCTGATAAAGAATGGCTCCCTCCCTCTGATCCTGACTTCTGTGTTTATGTGTATGAAGTGACCAGATCCATACTTCCCATCACCAGTATAAAGGAACAGATTGAGGTTCTTGCAAAGTAAGCGTCTATATATACATACACATTTTCAATTTCTGAAAAATGTTTTTGATGTTACTGATTTGCACTTTTTAGCCAATTTTCAAACAACTACACCATAATAAAACCGAACTTGTATAGCACCCTGCCTCTGACTCTGAAGCAGAAACACAATGAATTGGAAATAAATCCTCCATTTCTATTTTAGATCATATTTTTGCCAAGAATCAGAGCTAGGAGCTGGAAATTACTTAAAGAAAAATGCCTAGGTCATTTTCTCCAGCTAAACCAGGAAAAGCATCTTTCAGGGTGATCCTAAAGA
The DNA here is from genome assembly GCF_965194825.1 of Balaenoptera physalus. Classification (NCBI taxonomy): domain Eukaryota; kingdom Metazoa; phylum Chordata; class Mammalia; order Artiodactyla; family Balaenopteridae; genus Balaenoptera; species Balaenoptera physalus. Next base: position 167,494,439 of record NC_138883.1, read on the forward strand.
AGTTATGCATGAAGGAATCCTATTTTGAATTATTTGTAAACTCACAAGTTGTTTTCTAATACAAATAGCCATCCCTTATTTTTATGTTATATGTCTGATATTTTGTGTTTCACGGTGCTCCAAAGTGGGATTGTGGGTATTCTAAGAGATGGTTCGGCACTCTGTATAAGCCAGTGAGGTAGCCTCCTAAATGAGAGCATTTAATCTGATTCCGCTAAGAGAAGGCTGAGAACCTGACTTTATGACTGACAGGAAATCACTAGAAATGGAGGCTCGCCTTCATGACTGACACCAGCCAGTTGTGAGCTCCTGGCTTGTGCAACAGCTGCAATCTCCGTGGGAGCTTGTATCTTCTCCAAATAGAAGTGAATTGCAGGCACCAAACCTGGATGTGACAACTGCAAGAAACACAGCCGCCAGATCACTGACTTCTTGTCAGGCGACTCTGGAAGAGAGCGTTTTTGGCTACCGAAGTTTTCCTTGGTGTCCTTGAGAAATGATGACTCAAGCAGAACTCTGACTTAGCTCATTTCAACACTTGTCAAATTTCCTCATGCTTTGTTCCTATCAGAAATAGTTTTCATCATTCCCAAATAATTGTTTTTTTAACCTGAACCCACACCAAGAGAGCGATACAGAGATGTGTCCCCATGCCTTTGGCTCCTAGCGGCTGTTACAGGACACCTGGCTGGCACTGAGGGTCAGTTTTCTGCCTAATCCTTTCTCTTGGTTTTCACCATTGTTCTTCTTCACTTGGTTCCACGTACAGCAAGAGGAAATTCTTTCTTTACAATGGGCAATCCTGCCTTTACTCCATGATGTAGCAGCCTCAGTTGACAGAGGATTTTTGCAGGTGTGCTTACTGACATCTTCAGTGAGAGCCTAATCTTAGGAGAAACTCACAGGCAAAGTACACCCCCGTACCTCACCTCCTCGCCTAACTGTTAGTAATTTTTCCCTTTTTGCCTCTTCCTCTCTCCTCTAACTTCAGTGTTATGTAAATGCCATGTCTTTCTCTAAATTTAAAAATAAAGATAAAATTTAAAAGAAAAAGATGATAAAAACTTGAAAAGATTTGTGAACCTCAGGGTTCACAATGGTCCTATATGTTTGTCTTTGTCTCTGAGTTTAAATTCCTTAAAAGAAGGACCACATGTCAGGACAATGCCTTGGATTTCAGATTCAAACATTTGAAAATACTTTCCAGGAGTAAGATAACATTTAAAAACTGTGTTGATACAAATGTAGTGTGATATTGATTTGTATCTTGCTATAAATATTGGGAAAATTAGCATTCATTTCTTTCCTCCTGCTGAATGAAATTGTTGGAATTTCAGTTTATGTAAGATAGTTTAAATATAGTAAGCATAATGTTAACTTATAGTAAATACATTTTTTAAAGTAAAGCAAACAAAAATCAGAGGGAAAGTATCTTTTACAAGTATAATTACACAGATATTTATACTCAAAGCATCCAAAGTGAGATATTAAACTTGACTGATTCAATCTCACTGTAATTGACACAGGTATGTGGCAGAAAAAATGGGCGGTAAAATTCCAAAAGAAAAACTACATGATTTCAGCTGGGAACTTCATATAAGTGAACTAAAGTTTCAACTTAAGTCCAATGTTGTACCAATTGGACTGATCAAAAAAGGAATCTTCTACCATCGAGCTTTGCTTTTCAAGGTATTTAAGATGTTTTGCTCATTTCCCACTACGTAAAAATGTTTTGTCTTTATCATTGTGGAGTGAGCCAGTTGCTAACAATTAACTGGATGATATTAATCCTATCATTTAGATGTACTTATATTTGGCATGTATATGTATGTGTATATACATACACACACGTATATTCACCAGACTATTGGAAACATATTCATTCAACATTTATCACACACCTACTCTAAGCCAGGGCCTCTTCCAAGGTCTGGGAATATACGGTTACTAAAGTGAGAGTCTCTGCATTCAAGGGGGACCTAAGCCAGACTTGCGGGTTCTCAGGTGACGTCAGGGAAAGTTTCAAGGGAGGAAGTGATATGTGGCCTCAGAATTAGAGGCTACATAGGATTTCAGCAGGTAAAGAAGGAAGACAAGGGTGTTCTAAACAATACAAATATTTTATTTAAAATAACAGGTATGAGAGTCAGTGGTCCATTTGAGGGATGTAGTGTAGTTGGTCTGGATCCAGAAAAGCGGGGAGGGGTTGGATAAGGCTAAAGCACCAGACAGTAAAGCACCATGTGAGTTTGTACTTGATCTTAAAATCTGTAAGTAACCACTGAAAGTTAAGGGGAAAGTGATTTTGAAAGACCACTCAGGCAACAGAATGGGGAATGAACTAGAACGGGGAAAGACTGGAGACGGGAAGGCCAACTGGAAGGTCACCGGAGCAAGAAGTACAGGTGCCTGATACTAAAGCCATGGTGGAGGCTGTGAATGAGAGGTGAGTTTGGCGGGAGATGTAGGAGATAAAACTGAAAGGAGCTGTTGACTGCCTAGCGGTGGTGTGAGAGACTGCATGAGAAGAAGAAAATGATTTCCAGGATTTGGGCAGGGTAACTGGAAATGATGGCATCATTCACAGAGATGTGGACACTAGAGCAGGATCAGGTTTAAGGGAGGGGGTGATCTTTTTTTTTTCCTCCATTGTATCCAGTGTCTGGAGTATAACAGGAGCTGAGAAAATTGTTTCAGAGCCATAGACTTAAATGTATAAACTTCCTACCCTCTCCTGAATACCTATAAACCTCATTGCATCTTACCTCCAGTTCCAAGCCAATTCTATTTATAATCCAAATGCCAGTCTTTCCTATTTCCTTGGATTTCTTGCTCTATCAATTCTTCTCTCCCATCTTAAATCTCTTTCTCTCTACTAGCTGTTTTACCTTTAAAATCTAAACTTAAGTCCAAAACATTTAAAGAGAAAACGTAAATCTTTTCTCATTATATCTACAACTACTCCTATAAGCGCCTATCACCATGACCACCATCATTTTGAGCTTATGTGCCAGGCACTTAATAAATATAATTGTGAAGAGTCTCAAATATGCCAAACGTTGAAATTACTATCTTTGTTTTAAAGATAAGAAAACTGATACTTAGAGAAGGAATTTACCCAAGGACAACCAGAGATACAGCTGGAATTTGAACCCATGCCTATCTGAGCCAAAACCTACCATACTGCTTCTATCTGAAGATAATTCTCATTCTCGGTCAAAATTCTGAGTCATCTCAACTCCTAGTCACTCCTTGACCTCAGTTTCATACTCAACTCCCTGCAGTCTGGCCCTTGTTCCCTCCCAAGAAGGATCACAGTGATCTGTTTTCTGTCTTGCTTGATATGTCAAAGAATTTGTCACTGATCCTTCTCTTTCTTTAACACCACTTTTAGTAACTTCTGTCCTCTCTTGCCATTTCATCTCAGTCTCCTTTGGAGACCTCTTTTCCTCCACCCTTGTCTTAAGTGTTGGGGTCCTGACCCAGAACTCAAGTTCTGTCCCAGGCTCTTCTCTTTTCTCCCTTTACATACTTCATTTGGTGAGGTCATCCTCCTACATCACCTTAAATACGACTTACATGCCTCAGGTTTCCAGATCATTTCCTCTGTCCCACAAGCCGCTCCTGATTCCAGGTCTATCTGTCTGTTTACCCTGTAGCTAGCTGCCCTTCTGTGTCTTGTAGGCACTGCATTAGTCTTCTCAGGCCACTATAACCAAGTACCACAGATGGGGTGGCTTAAACAATAAACAGTTATTTCTCACAGTTCTGGAGGCTGAGAAGTCCAAGATCAAGGTGCCAGGAGATTCAGTGTCTGGTGAGGGCCCACTTCTAGGTCGGCAGTTGCCACTTTCGTACCGTATCCTTATATTTCAGAGTGCGGGGAGGGCCCTTCCTCCTCTTATAAGGGCACAATTCCCATCATGGGGGCTTCACCCTCATGACCGCCTCTTAAGGGACCCACCTTCAGAAAGAAAACAGGAATCTCAAGGGGAAACATTTCAGTTCATAACGTTACAGCAGACTGAATTCATTACCCTCACACCTCACCTGAGTCATGCAGTTAATCACCCAGGTCTTGCCTACCACTGAATCCTGAACACCAACACTCACTGGTAAAACGTGTTATCCTTCCATTCCTCCCAAAGCGTTCACTCCCCCTACATATACTCTTCATCTCCCCGTTTTCTTCCAGCTCCTTTCCTCCACGGCAGCCTAGATAAATCGTCCACAGACCGTATAACCTGCTCACTGATTTCCCTCGTCTTCGTGCCCCCATCCTTCCGCCCCTCCGCCTTGCCTGCCCACACTGGACCAATCCTACTGCCTGCCCTTCCCACAATGACACTCGGGCTGCAGAACGTGACAGTGGGATGTGCCACAGCCAATTCAGGGTCCAAGGTGGTGGGTGTACGTGCTGCCTGGCCATCTTTTCCAGCTCCTGGCCACAGGCTTCTCCTATTTTCCTCAGCATCTGTGCCCCACATCTGCCTTCTTTCCTAAGCCTTTTCATCTTCACCTCTTCCTATACGCAGATGACCTTGTTTCCCACTTCACAAAGAAAATAGACACTTCCAGATTCAACTCAGCTGAGGTTAAGAACTCAGACTCTGGGAATTCCCTGGCAGTCCAGTGGTTAGGACTTGGTGTGGTCACTGCTGGAGACCTGGGTTCAATCCCTGGTTGGGGATAACTAAGGTCCCACAAGCCAGCTCTCTTATCCACTATGATGTGGCTAGGAAGTTTCCAGATTATTTAAAAAGTGCTTTTAAAATCAGGACAAATTGAAGAGACAGCTTCTGAGGAACATAAGCAACCCCTGAGGACAGGGCATCAGGCAGCCCAAGAAGGATCAACCGCTCACAATTCTGCCCCTCCGGCTCCATAACACCTGTCTACACCACACAGAACAAATGGGCTAGAAACAGGTCCCCACCATTCCAATCCTGCCATTCAATCCCACTGCATATCACACCCAAGGAGCAGCCCAGGAGCGTGGAAAGATTGATAGATGCAGTAGAGCTGAAAGCCCAGGGAACAGCTTTTCTCCAATTACGTTATCAATCTTGTGCTGATACAATGCAGCGCAACTGCCTGAAAAATGTCCCTTCCCAGCAGGACCTACACAGAGATTCTGAGTCCACAGAATCTTGAGCAACAGGGGAACTTATCACATTTTACCAACTCCTATCACAACACTCCACATTTTTTCCAGCCTCCTTTCTAAGCACTTTGTTGTTGTTCTTCTGCAAGAGTGTATATTTCACCTTCGACCAAGGTGGGTCTTTCAACCAAGGCTTTTTCTCCGCCCCTCCCCCTCCTCACTCTTGGTTGATCTCGCGTTTTCTCCCCCCAGGCTCTGGCTGACAGAATTGGCATCGGCTGCTCTCTGGTTCGCGGGGAGTACGGCAGAGCCTGGAATGAAGTCAAGCTGATGAATGAATCCCGAAAGGGGGTGACTGGGGCTCTCCCTCCCCCGGAAACTTACATAGTTGACCTCATGTTCCATCCAGGGGCACTGATAAAGTTAAGAAGCCGAGAGGCAGATCTTTACAGATTTCTCTAAACTTCCAAATGAACACAAAAGGTGTTCAAACAAGAAATTCATTATATACCCTTTCTATGAAGTTCACCGGTAGATTTTATCAATATTTCTTTAAATAAAAATATTAGAAATGCTCTCCCTGTGTAGAAATGAGGTCACTAGGATTGGACTTCGTCGTGCTTCTGAGTTCAGGCTTTTGGCAAGCATTCAGTCTGATGAGATCAGATTACACTTGTGTAAAGCTTATTATTCTCGAAATTAATCCACCCCGCTGTTTCCTAAGGAGCATCTCCGCCCTTTGGGAATCATGTGTAAAAGCACCCAGCTACTGTTCCCAGGACAGTGTCCTATGACTGTCATTCTTCATGTTCCGGATGCTCCAGGAAGACTTGGTTAAATCAAGTCCATGGTTTTTTGTGTCTTCAGTCGCCTTGTCTCACTCCCATAAAGTAAGAATATTGATATTTTGAATATTTGTAGATCTATTTTAGTATCACAAATTCCTTTCTAAAATTTTTTGTTCATATTTTCCCAAATTTATCATTAAGAACACTGTTTAGTATACTTCACTGAACTAAAAATATTTCTAAAAACTATTTCCATACACTGCACTTGTCTATATTGACTTGGAAACATACCTTCAGTTAAAAACAATTCTGATTTGCTTTTTGCACGTTTCAATGCTGGGTCACAAAAATGTGACTTCAAATTTAATTGACTTAAAAGTTCTTTTCTGGAAAATTTTGAAATGTAAGTATAAAGTAAATCTTTGCTGAGGAATTGTGTTTTCAGTATTGAGCACAAAATGGGGAGCAAGCACCCATTTCAAATGGCAAGAGAAAATGAATCTCATGAAGTATACATTTTCCTAGCCAGGCTTTAAGTCTAAAGTTGACCCGTCTAATCATTTTGCTAGAAGGTTTCCAAAAGTGAGTTTGATTTTAGAAATTAAGGTGAAGATTATTCTGTATGAACCAATGTGTAATTTCAAAGAATGTGTAATTCTTTATTTCAAAATAAAGTCCCTTACATCAAATGGTGTGGTAATTATATTTATCACCCAGTTTCATGAAGAGAGCACAGATTATAGGATACATATCCATCTAAGCATTTCCAAGTCTCTCTTGATCCAGAAAGCATTCAAAGTGGATTACAAAGATATATAAGATGTAACAAGATAAAAATAAATGAAAAACAGGCATAAGTGTAGGAAAGAAAGTTTGACAAGGCCAGGAATAAGCTTAGAATTCAAAACGCAGTCCATGAAAATCCTGCGTATTTGTTAGAGGTAAGTGAAAATCTGACTCAAACTTTCTAGCAGCCAGTGCAGAGGGGAATGCTATCAGTTACATGATTGGTAACAGGGTCCACTAGATAAAAGCACAAAGCAGCTTCCCAAGAGGAACAAAGACCAGGGGAATTCTTCTTTGGGAGCTTCATACAGATGACAAATGTAATATAGAAAATAACATCTTTGAAAAACAACCTCCTGGCAAGTTCTGGAAATAGTTTTCATAGGCCAATGGCCAAAACGTCAAAATGGAATGAGGGAAAAGTTCCATGCAGAGCCACTAAGATGTTGTTCAGGTAGACACCACATTTTTTAGTCTGGTGCAGACCAAAGAGACATTTTTTTTTCATCTTAGAGATGATTTTTTGTATAGTGTCTCTCTCGCTTAGGTTCTAGGTAATAATTGCCCTCCACTTTTAGTAAGTACACATCAGATTGCACATGTATTATTTCCTTGTCAAAGAAGCAGCATTGTCAGTCATGGAAAATATTTTCTAGAAGCTCAAAATAATATGTCAAATCAAATGGATATTGACTTTTCGTTTTTATTGACATGAAGTTCTTTAAATAGTCACGTTTCTCAGCAAGATTTCCCCATACTATCCCTCTGCCAAAGGCAGTAATCTGGAGATAAGAGATAGGGAATTTCTGGGCTTCCCTGGTGGCGCAGTGGTTGAGAGTCTGCCTGCCAATGCAGGGGACACCGGTTCGAGCCCTGGTCTGGGAGGATCCCACGTGCCGCGGAGCAACTAGGCCCGTGAGCCACAACTACTGAGCCTGCGCGTCTGGAGCCTGTGCTCCGCAACGAGAGAGGCCGCGGTAGTGAGAGGCCCGCGCACCGCGATGAAGAGTGGCCCCCGCTCGCCGCAACTAGAGAAAGCCCTCGCACAGAAACGAAGACCCAACACAGCCAAAAATAAAAAATAAATAAATAAACTCCAATCTCTTTAAAAAAAAAGAGAGAGAGAGAGAGATAGGGGGTTTCAGGAGACAGTACATTTTCCCTTAGAACCATTCCCAGAAAGGCTATAAACCAGTTACTGGTGGGTTTTTTTGTTTTGTTTTGTTTTTTTAGCTCAGTTGAATAATAAGGGTAAGATAAACAGACAATATGAAAACTATCTGGAACATATCACCAGTTTGGGTATATTTTTAGAGCAATACAATAGTATCAAATCACTTATCTAGAGTTTAGTATTTAAAAGTACTATTCTTAATTTAAAATTACCTTATTATTATATAGATCACTAGCAAAAACTTTGCTTAGGCGTATGCTCTTAAAGCCAGAAACATCATTAGTTTAATAATAAAAGTAGACTTGACTTTAAAGGACAACTATCGAGTGTCAGGCATGAATATATTAATATAGTGAATTCAAGTAAGACCCTGTGGAACTCACACAGTACAAAAGACCTGTAGGATATGCCAATAAGCCACAAATCACAATTTGAAAAATAGAAAGCATTGTTGGAAAAGGTAAAGAAATTTTATTGTGGTGATTTTACTTATACATTTAATAAGCCTTTATTATTGACAAGCAATACAATAATAGTGGCAAAAAGCCCAGATTTGTGAGTCAGAGCTGAGATTAAGTTCTGCATCTACCTTTTTCTACTTACGTGATTTTGAGAAAATTACTCAACCTCTCTGTCCCTCAATTTACTCATCTGGAAAATGGAGATAAATGATAACAAATAGTTACATGTTGTTTACTATGTGTCAGAGGCTATATTCTACACCTTCATTTAATCCTTCCAGTAACCCTATGATGTATAGGTTTACCCATGTTTAGTAAGTGAGGCACAGAGAAGTTAAGTAACTTACCCCAAAGTCACTCAGCTAGTAACTGGCAAATCTTTAAATTTAAACCTAGTTTTTCTGTAGAGGTGATGCTCCTAATCTATATGCCTAATAAAGTTGCTACAAGGATGAAGTAAGACCGTGCATGTAAATGACAGGTGTGGGTGTACACGGAGGAGCGGGTTGTACATGCCTATATGTGAGTACGCATGTGTTTATAGCTTTCTTTTCTATTCTCACATAATGTTCTGTTCATACCTTGGCCTCTAGCATGTTTTGAGGGAATTCTTTATTCTTCATGTATCTGTCTCTTCTTTTAGATCAGAGGTTAGCAAATATTTTCCTTAAAGAGTCAGAGAGTAGGGACTTCCTTGGTGGTCCAGACTCCATGCTCCTAATGCAGGGGGCCCGGGTTCGATCCCTGGTCAGGGAACTAGATCCTGCATGCCGCAACTAAGAGCCCACATGCCACAACTAAGAGCCCACATGCCGCAACTAAGACCTGGCGCAGCCAAATAAATAAATAAATAAATAAATTTTTTTTAAAAATACTCTAAAAAACGAGTCAGATAGTAAATATTTTAGGCTTTGCAAGCCATACAGTCTCTACTGCGACCACTCAACTCCACTATTGCATCACAGAAGCAGCAGTAGATGCTGCTAGACAATAAACTTTATTTAATAAAACAGGTGTGGGCCAGATTTGGCTCACGGGCCAGCTTGCCAACCCTTGCTTTAGATGATGAGCACTTTGAGGGTATGGACATGGAGAGGGCTGTACTTAGCCTAGTCCCTGGGCACCTTGACTAAGCATCGAAGGGAGACTCTCACAAGGGCATTTTGTCTTCCTTGGTTTCTCTGGGTTCTAAGATCAATCTACTTGATATTAATCCAATGGATGCCAAAGCAGATGCATTATTTTTCACTAAGGATGAGGACAAATTTGACCTCTCTAAAAAAGAAAATTTTCCTATCTTCTGAAGCATGAATGGTCTGAGATTTCACCCCAGTTGTAAGCTAACTGCCACTGTTTCATGGTTGCTGGCGTAAGACACAAGATACCTGGGTCAGAGACAAAGGACTTTACTCCTCACTGCACAGCGAGCAGCATGAGACAGCATATTGCGTCAGGTCCCCTTGCTCCCAAGTCTCACGGGGGCAACGTGGACGGACCCAGATGGATGCCTGCAAGCATGATGGGTTGTGCTCCAGCAGAGGAACACGGAGCTCAGAGAGCCTAGCTTTTACAACACACAGGCAGGAAGCATCTGCCCTTTTCCCTGTATCTTCCTGGGCTGTTCACTAACATCCTTGAAGAGATAGTCTAGAGCAAAGGGCAGTCAGGAAGCCTTTGTTTATAAGACATGCAGAAAAGAGGGAGATCCATGGAGAATTATCTCCCAATAGCTTCATCAATTCTTACAGTATATGAGGCTTTATGGAATTTCTCATCTATAAAATAGAGATGATTGATATATTTTGACACAAAATTTATAAAATGTTGAAAGTATATATATAATTAATTATAATTATATAAGAAAGGTGACAGTAGATCAACTCAGTGATTCATGAGGCCAACTTTCATTCTCTGGCAGCACCAAAGGAGCATTAGTGAGAAAGTATGGTAGTTATCCTCAATATCATCCTACTAATATTTGGTCTACAAGTTCAAATCCAAATTCAGATTAAGCCTCACCTTCTTCCCTGAGCTTCCTCAAGATGCTTTTTGCTCTTCTGGTGACCTTCCATGACACTGCCTTTGGCACTCATCTCAACATTTTCCCACATGCTTACTGCCTGGCACTGCCCCTTTCCTCATGAACATGGATACCATGTAGTAGTGCAGACCATGCATGGTCTTTGGGGTCAGAGAGACTTGGGTGTGAGAATCCTGCTTCTGCTATTCTTAACGGTGAGATGTTGAGCAAATAGCTTGGTGTCCTTGTCTCTAAAATGGGCATGTAGCTATAATAATGACCTCATAAGGCTGCTCTGAGGAACAAATAAGATAGTGGTTGTATACGCTCAGTACAGCGCTAAAATAGTAAGCATCTGACAACTGTTAGCAATTATGCTTTGATCTCTCCCAGTGAGATGGAAAGCTATTTCAGGTCTGGCATCCACCTTACAGGCAGAGTGACCAGCACAGGGAAAGCCTGAACAATATTTGTTGACTGTCTTTGTGCCATAAACGAACTGACCTTAAAGACTACAATGGGATTCTTATTTTCATGTGGACCCTTTTAAAAGTAGTTGTGTGGTAAAGAAAATCATTCCCATCTCTGACTTCCTTTTGCCTTTCAGTGTAGAGGGTACAATGATGGCACAGCTACTTTTGAACTTGCTCTACAGGAAGTGAAAACACAGAAATGCTCAATGTCTTTGAAGCTCATAGTTGAAATCATTCCCCATTTTGCCTCTCTTTCTTTTGATTCCATAGTCTTTACTTTGAGAAGAACTTTGAAAAACCCAGATGAATCCATTTATATCTGTACTATCAAGTCATTTATCTGCTAAATCATTATCCTGCATACACAATTTTCTAATTGTGAAGTCATGCCCCCATCACCAACACCTTGCCTACGCCCAGGGTGTGACCTGTGTGTGGCCGCTTCATTGGAAAAGGACATAGTATTACTTCCATGGTTTGATGATTTCTTATTGATGCTTTGTCCAGCTTGTCTGTGATTTTGAAAGACTCATCTTGTATATTTACCTTTGAAGGTACTATCAGTTTGTATGGTTAAGACTACTTAGGTTCTTTTTAACTTGCTAACCACGCATAAGGCTCCCGACTGGCTCAGACCTTTCCACCAAGCAGAACCTGCACGTGGGGCAGGCCCTTGATTTACAAGCCCCCAGTAACAAGCATCTGCTTTAGGAATATATTTCAGTCACAGGAGTCTGGGTCTGATCTCATCAGGATCAGCTAAGAGCCATCCATTTCCTTTTCTAACTCGCAGGTATCAGCTCTCAAACCCTGCAGACAGTCCCACCCTGATTATCTTGAGAAAGTCCCAGTTTGTTTTACACAAGAACAGCTGGCACACAAATGGAATCAAGCACTTTAAAGTAGTCATTAATCATATTGATGAGAACAGCTGAAACAAACATTGTTCTCTGAGTACTTACATATCTGACATACAAATCGAGTGATAGCCCAATTAGTTTATTTATAGGTTCCTTTCTTTGAAAAGTCTGAGTTAGTGCCTTTCTTTTCTTGCCATAGTCTTTACTTTTAGAAAAACTTTGAAAAGCCAGATGAATGTATTTGTACCTGTATTATCAAGTCATGTATCTGCCAAATCACTGATAGTCATTATCCTGCATACAGAATTGTCTAGCTGTGTGATTTCATTAATTTGGCTTTCTAGAAAAAAATTTTAGTATCTTTTTATTAATACAAATCAAAGAGGTACAGACAGAAAGAAAGATAAATATGTTGGTCCCTTAGACTCACAGAATAGAAAGCTTGGCTTGTATCCTTTGTATGCAATTATTTACTTCTTTGAGAATTAGGATGAAAGGGATAAAATGAACTGCTGCATGAGATGGGGAGATTTTCCTTGTGCAGTTTTTATTTTCCCTAGCTAATAGGAGAATAAAAAAATAAATAAAAAGGAAGATAAGAATTGCTAGAAATGGACTTTAGTCCCCCACTCAGAAGTAATATTATTACTTTAAGGAATGGCACAAAATTTCACAACAGGAAAACCATCTCCATGCCCAGGATCCATGATTGCTGCATAAACGTTATTGGTGAGTTAAAAACATTTACAGGGTAACTCAAATGCTCCCTTCTGATGCATGTTCTTTATGAAATGAGTGCCCTGAGACTCAGGATTGCTGAGTCTAACACTGCTACACCATCAAATTCAGAGGATATGCTCACAAATATGAAATCCCACAGAAAGGAAATGAAGAAATGAGGAAGGTCATGGAAAATCTCTTAATACAGACCATCTGCTTCCTTTTAGGCTTAGTTTCAGGCTCACCATTGAGTCATTGGCACAGTCCCGAAGGCCTGGGCTGGGCAGGGGGATGGCGTCTGTCTGGGAACCTAGTCCAGAGCCTTAATGTAAGTCACTCCAGGAGAGAAGCCAAATCTCGCTTCGGCCTGTCACTGGTTGAACTTCAGAGCCCTTGGAGTCAGAGGTCTTGAAAAGTGGCTCCTCCAAGGACATGTCCTGTTATCATTTTTCATGTACAGCTGGCATCACTGTCAAAGACACCGTGTAGGAAGGATGCAAAAGCACACAGAGTTCAACTAGGAACTAGAAACTTCCACAGAGAAGGTCGGAGTCAATCTTTGGTGAGTACTCCAAAGTGTTCCTTCAGCTCACTTTTCACATTCATGGTTAAGTGTGGTTATTAAGACCTTAATCCAAGCAGAGATTTGCAAATAACTGTTCTTCAAAATTAAAAAAAAAAAAAAATTGGATCCAAACTTTTGTTTTAATGTGTGTTCATGTCTATAAAAAGCCAATTAAAAAATACATGAAATAAACTGTCTAGGAAATTTGAGACCCACGTTGTATTGAATGTCTTGGTTGCGAATGCCTTCAGCTTTAGAAAGTTTTCTTATTTCACCTTCATTGTTTGCTGATGGCAGGGCTGAGAACACACTACTCCAAAATATGGCAACTTGGAAAACTGAATATTTTTTGCTGAACGAATCTGAGAAACGGCAGGTGCAGGCGGGTCTCCCTGAACCGGGTCGAGAGACCCCCATGTGAGAGGCAACCTCCTTATATATACCAGGAGGAAAGGAACATCCTTATCTCCGAAGACCAAGGGGCTCTGAGGGGCATCTGAACAAACAGGCCTTGCTAACTTTTCCTCAATTTACTACAATTAACACATATCCTTTTGCCCCATCACGTTTTTTTCCACAACTTTCCACTCTTCATCAAACCTAGTATAAAAACCCTCAGGTTTTACCTGCCTTGGGATATTCATTTCCTTACGAAGGCTCCTGTGTCATGTAAATCTTAAATTAAATAAATGTGTAGGAAAGATTAAAAACTAACTATGCCACAAGTTCCATACTTTAGGCCAGGGGTTGACAACATTTATCGCAAATTTGAGAAAACAGGTACCCAACTATTAATTGGGGAGCGTCTCTTAGATTTCCCAAGGCATTAAAAGTTGAAAAAAATTCCTTGCAATTTTTCAATTTTGTATTAACGGATCTTTCATGTTGTTAGAAAGGTCTTGTAGACTATGGACGATTGTTTGCTGGCTTAATTGAAAATCTACCACTTTTTGTAAAATATCACTTATAGTAGTTTCCTCATAAGTTTCTTTAAAACATTCATAAGTAAAATAATAATTCATTTTATTATCTATCAAAAAATGGTTCTGTATATGTGTGTGTAAGACTCTAAGTTATTTCATAGCTGGCCAAAATTACAAGCTCAGATTCTGTTAAAAATCTTTAAAATTTTTATTGATCGATGTTTAATTCCGATATCAGGTGACTAATTTAGTCGATTATTTTTTTTTTGAATTTTTGAATTTTATTTCTATTTTTATACAGCAGGTTCTTATCAGTTATCCATTTTATACATATTAGTGTATATACATCAATCCCAATCTCCCAATTCATCCCACCATCACCTCCCCCACCACTTTCCCCCCTTGGTGTCCATACATTTGTTCTCTACATCTGTGTCTCTATTTCTGCCCTGCAAACCGGTTCATCTGTACCATTTTTCTAGGTTCCACATACATGCATTAATATACGATATTTGTTTTTCACTTTCTGACTTACTTCACTCTGTAGGACAGTCTCTAGGTCCATCCACGTCTCCACAAATGACCCAATTTCATTTGTTTTTATGGCTGAGTAATATTCCATTGTATATATGTACCACTTCTTCTTTATCCATTCGTCTGTCAATGGGTATTTAGGTTGCTTCCATGTTCTGGCTACTGTAAATAGTGCTGCAATGAACATTGGGGTGCATGTGTCTTCTTGAATTATGGTTTTCTCTGGGTATATGCCCAGTAGTGGGATTGCTGGGTCATATGGTAATTCTATTTTTAGTTTTTTAAGGAACCTCCATACTGTTCTCCATAGTGGCTGTATCAATTTACATTCCCACCAACAGTGCAAGAGGGTTCCCTTTTCTCCACACCCTCTCCAGCATTTGTTGTTTGTAGATTTTCTGATGATGCCCCTTCTAATTGGTGTGAGGTGATACCTCATTGTAGTTTTGATTTGCATTTCTCTAATAATAATTTCTCTAATAATGCTGAGCAGCTTTTCATGTGCTTCTTGGCCATCTGTATGTCTTCTTGGAGAAATGTCTATTTAGGTCTTCGGCCCATTTTTTTTTAAATTATTTATTTATTTATTTATGGCTGTATTGGGTCTTCGTTTCTGTGCAAGGGCTTTCTCTAGTTGTGGCAAGTGGGGGCCACTCTTCATCGCGGTGTGCGGGCTTCTCACTATCGTGGCCTCTCTTGTTGCGGAGCACAGGCTCCAGATGCGCATGTTCAGTAGTTGTGGCTCACGGGCCTAGTTGCTCCGCGGCATGTGGGATCTTCCCAGACCAGGGCTCGAACCCGTGTCCCCTGCATTGGCAGGCAGATTCTCAACCACTGCGCCACCAGGGAAGCCCCTTCTGCCCATTTTTGGGTTGCTTGTTTTTTAATATTGAGCTGCATGAGCTGTTCATATATTTTGGATATCAATCCTTTGTACGTTGATTCAACTGCAAATATTTTCTCCCATTCTGAGGCTTGTCTTTTCGTCTTGTTTGTAGTTTCCTTTGCTGTGCAAAAGCTTTTAAGTTTCATTCGGTCCCTTTTTGTTTGTTTGTTTTTATTTCCATTACTCTAGGAGGCGGACCAAAAAAGATCTTGCTGTGATTTATGTCAAAGAGTGTTCTGCCTAGGTTTTCCTCTAAGAGTTTTATAATGTCCGGTCTTAAATTTAGGTCTCTAATCCTTTTTGAATTTATTTTTGTGTATGGTGTTAGGGAGTGTTCTAATTTCATTCTTTTACATGTAGCTGTCCAGTTTTCCCAGCACCACTTATTGAAGAGACTGTCTTTTCTCCATTGTATATCCTTGCCTCCTTTGTCATAGATTAGTTGACCTTAGATGCGCGGGTTTATCTCTGGGCTTTCTATCCTGTTCCATTGATCTATATTTCTGTTTTTGTGCCAGTACCATATTGTCTGGATTATTGTAGCTTTGTAGTATAGTCTGAAGTCAGGGAGTCTGATTCCTCCAGCTCCGTTTTTTTCCCTCAAGACTGCTTTGGCTATTCAGGGTCTTTTGTGTCTCCATACAAATTTTAAGATTTTTTGTTCTAGCTCTGTAAAAAATGCCATTGGTAATTTCATAGGGATTGCACTGAATCTGTAGATTGCTTTGGGTAGTATAGTCATTTTCACAGTATTGATTCTTCCAATCCAAGAACATGGTATATCTCTCCATCTGTGGTTATCATCTTTAATTTCTTTCATCAGTGTCTTATAGTTTTCTGCATACAGGTCTTTTGTCTCCCTAGGGAGGTTTATTCCTAGATATTTTATTCTTTTTGTTGCAATGGTAAACAGGAGTGTTTCCCTAATTTCTCTTTCAGATTTTTCATCATTAGTGTATAGGAATGCAAGAGATTTCTGTGCATTAATTTTGTATCCTGCAACTTTACCAAATTCATTGATTAGCTCTAGTAGTTTTCTGGTGGCATCTTTAGGATTCTCTATGTATAGTATCATGTCATCTGCAAACAGTGACAGTTTTACTTCTTCTTTTCCAATTTGTATTCCTTTTATTTCTTTTTCTTCTCTGATTGCTGTGGCTAGGACTTCCAAAACGATGTTGAATAACAGTGGTGACAGTTGACATCCTTGTCTTGCTCCTTATCTTAGAGGAAATGCTTTCAGTTTTCACCATTGAGAATGATGTTTGCTGTGGGTTTGTCACATATGGTCTTTATTATGTTGAGGTAGGTTCCCTCTATGCCCACTTTCTAGAGAGTTTTTATCATAAATGGATGTTGAATTTTGTCAAAAGCTTTTTCTGCATCTATTGAGATGATCATATGGTTTTTATTCTTCAGTTTGTTAATATGATGTATCACATTGATTGATTTGCATATATTGAAGAATCCTTGCATCCCTCGGATAATTCCCACTTGATCATGGTGCACGATGCTTTTAATGTGTTGTTGGATTCTGTTTGCTAGATTTAGTTGAGGATTTTTGCATCTATATTCATCAGTGAAATTGGTCTGTAATTTTCTTTTTTTGTAGTATCTTTGTCTGGTTTTGGTATCAGGGTGATGGGGGCCTCATAGAATGAGTTTGGGAGTGTTCCTGCCTCTGCAATTTTTTGGAAGAGTTTGAGAAGGATGGGTGTTAGCTCTTCTCTAAATGTTTGATAGAATTCACCTGTTAAGCCATCTGGTCCTGGACTTTTGTTTGTTGGAAGATTTTTAATCACAGTTTCAATTTCATTACTTGTGATTGGTCTGTTCATATTTTCTATTTCTTCCTGGTTCAGTCTGGAAGGTTATACCTTTCTAAGAATTTGTCCATTTCTTCCAGGTTGTCCATTTTATTGGCATAGAGTTGCTTGTAGTAGTCTCTTAGGATGCTTTGTATATCTGTGGTGTCAGTTGTAACTTCTCCATTTCTAATTTTATTGATTTGAGTCCTCTCCTTCTTTTTCTTGATGAGTCTGACTAATGGTTTATCAATTTTATTTATCTTCTCAAAGAACCAGCTTTTAGTTTTATTGATCTTTGCTATTGTGTTCTTTGTTTCTGTTTTATTTATTTCTGCTCTGATCTTTATGATTTCTTTCCTTCTGCTAACTTTGGGTTTTGTTTGTTCTTCCTTCTCAAGTTCCTTTAGGTGTAAGGTTAGATTGTTTATTTGAGATATTTCTTGTTTCTTGAGGTAGGCTTGTAGAGCTATAAACTTCCCTCTTAGAACTGCTTTTGCTGCATCCCATAGGTTTTGGATCGTCATGTTTTCATTGTCATTTGTCTCTAGGTATTTTTGGATTTCCTCTTTGATTTCTTCAGTGATCTCTTAGTTATATAGTAACGTATTGTTTAGCCTCCATGTGTTTGTGTTTTTTACGTTATTTTCCCTGTAATTGATTTCTAATCTCATAGCGTTGTCAGAAAAGATGCTTGATATGATTTCAATTTTCTTAAATTTACTGAGGCTTGATTTGTGACCCAAGATGTGATCTATCCTGGAGAATGTTCCGTGCGCACTTGAGAAGAAAGTGTAATCTGCTGTTTTTGGATGGATGTCCTATAAATATCAATTAAATCTCTCTGGTCTATTGTGTCATTTAAAGCTTCTGTTTCCTTATTAATTTTCTATTTGTATGATCTGTCCATTGGTGTGAGGGGTTAAAGTCCCCCACTATTATTGTGTTACTGTCGATTTCCTCTTTTATAGCTGTTAGCAGTTGCCTTATGTATTGAGGTGCTCCTATGTTGGGTGCATATATATTTATAATTGTTATATCTTCTTCTTAGGTTGATCCCTTGATCATTATGTAGTGTCCTTCCTTGTCTCCTGTAACAGTCTTTATTTTAAAGTCTATTTTTTTCTGATATGAGTATTGCTACTCCAGCTTTCTTTTGATTTCCATTTGCATGGAATATCTTTTTCCATCCCCTCACTTTCAGTCTGTATGTGTCCCTAGGTCTGAAGTAGGTCTCTTGTAGACAGCATATATACGGGTCTTGTTTGTGTATCCATTCAGCAAGCCTCTGTCTTTTGGTTGGCGCATTTAATCCATGTACGTTTAAGGTAATTATCGATATGTATGTTCCTATTACCATTTTCTTAATTGTTTTGGGTTTGCTTTTGTAGGTCTTTTTCTTCTCTTGTGTTTCCCACTTAGAGAAGTTCCTGTAGCATTGTTGTAGAGCTGGTTTGGTGGCGCTGAATTCTCTTAGCTTTTGCTTGTCTGTAAAGCTTTTGATTTCTCCGTCGAATCTGAATGAGATCCTTGACGGGTAATCTTGGTTGTAGGTTCTTCCTTTTCATCACTTTAAATATACCATACCACTCCCTTCCGGCTTGTAGAGCTTCTGCTGAGAAATCAGCTGTTAACCTTATGGAAGTTCCCTTGTATGTTATTTGTCGTTTTTCCCTTGCTGCTTTCAATAATTTTTCTTTGTCTTTAATTTTTGCCATTTTGATTACTATGTGTCTCGGCATGTTTCTCCTTGGGTTTATCCTGTATGGGACTCGCTGCGCTTCCTGGACTTGGGTGGCTATTTCCTTTCCCATGTTAGGGAAGTTTTCGACTATAATCTCTTCAAGTATTTTCTCGGGTCCTTTCTCTCTCTCTTCTCCTTCTGGGTCCCCTATAATGTGAATGTTGTTGCGTTTAATGTTGTCCCAGAGGTCTCTTAGGCTGTCTTCATTTCTTTTCTTTCGTTTTTCTTTATTCTGTTCCGCAGCAGTGAATTCCACCATTCTGTCTTCCAGGTCACTTATCCGTTCTTCTGCCTCAGTTATTCTGCTATTGATTCCTTCTAGTGTAGTTTTCATTTCAGTTATTGTATTGTTCATCTCTGTTTGTTTGTTCTTTAATTCTTCTAGGTCTTTGTTAAACATTTCTTGCATCTTCTTGATCTTTGCCTCCATTCTTTTTCCGAGGTCCTGGATCATCTTCACTATCATTATTCTGAATTCTTTTTCTGGAAGGTTGCCTATCTCCACTTCATTTAGTTGTTTTTCTGGGGTTTTATCTTGTTCCTTCTTCTGGTACATAGCCCTCTGCCTTTTCATCTTGTCTATCTTTCTGTGAATGTGGTTTTTTATTCCACAGGCTGCAGGATTGTAGTTCTTCTTGCTTCTGCTGTCTGCCCTCTGGTGGATAAGGCTATCTAAGAGGCTTGTGCAAGTCTCCTGATGGGAGGGACTGGTGGTGGGTAGAGCTGGATGTTGCTCTGGTGGGCAGAGCTCAGTAAAACTTTAACCCACTTGTCTGCTGATGGGTGGGGCTGGGTTCTCTCCCTGTTGGTCGTTTGGCCTGAGGTGACCCAACAGTGGAGCCTACCCGCGCTCTTTGGTGGGGCTAATGGCAGACTCTGGGAACACTCTCGCCAAGGAGTACTTCCCAGAACTTCTGCTGCCAGTGTCCTTGTCCCCACAGTGAGCCACAGCCACCCCCCGCCTCTGCAGGAGACCCTCCAACACTAGCAGGTAGGTCTGGTTCAGTCTCCTATGGGGTCACTGCTCCTTCCCCTGGGTCCCGATGCGCACACTACTTTGTATGTGCCCTCCAGGAGTGGAGTCTCTGTTTCCCCCAGTCCTATCAAAGTCCTGCAATCAAATCCTGCTAGACTTCAAAGTCTGATTCTCTAGGAATTTCTCCTCCTGTTGCCGGACCCCAGGTTGGGAAGCCTGACGTGGGGCTCAGAACCTTCACTCCAGTGGGTGGACTTCTGTGGTATAAGCGTTCTCCAGTTTGTGAGTCACCCACCCAGCAGTTATGGGATTTGATTTTATTGTGATTGCACCCCTCCTATCATCTCATTGTGACTTCTCCTTTGTCTTTGGATGTGGGGTATCTTTTTTGGTGTGTTCCAGTGTCTTCCTTTTGATGATTGTTCAGCAGTTAGTTGTGATTCTGGTGCTGTCACAAGATGGAGTGAGAGCACGTCCTTCTACTCTGCCATCTTGAACCAATCTCCTAGTCGATTATTTTTTGACTCTTGAGAAGAAACTTCTTAACAAATTCATCACATTTGCT
Source organism: Balaenoptera physalus (assembly GCF_965194825.1). Classification (NCBI taxonomy): domain Eukaryota; kingdom Metazoa; phylum Chordata; class Mammalia; order Artiodactyla; family Balaenopteridae; genus Balaenoptera; species Balaenoptera physalus. The sequence continues at coordinate 167,514,823 of NC_138883.1, forward strand.
ATAAATGTCTCTAATGTTTGTTTGTTTGTTTTTTTAACAAAACAGAAATCTTCTCTGTTTTATTCTGGGGTAAATTGCAATTGTCATTCACAGTAAAGTTTAAAATATTTTTCTTCCAGTCTTTTCTTTTCTATTCTGATCATAGTATTAGTTTTGCCATCTCCACTCAATTCTGCATCAGTAGTCTGCTTTTGTTTTAAATTTTAAAAATTTGTCCATACTTATTTTTGTACTAAAATATAATTTCATTATATTAGAATTAAAATATTAGCAAGTATTTCAATGTAATTATCAATTAAGATTTACATAGTTGTCACAGTAACTGGAGGTGTCAGAATAAAGTATTCCAAGAAACACACACACACAAAAATAAATTTAAAATAAAGTAAATAAGTAAATAAATAAATGTGCATGTCTTTCCTTTGTTAATCTGAATTTTGTCAGTCCAATTTATAGGGTCCCTGCCAGAAAACCTAGGAAGGTAGTGTAAAAACACTTTTTCCTCCCTTGCACTGAACTGGGCTGACTTAAGTGGGTTTGCCCACCTTCTTGTCTTTATAGATTCATGCCATTGGGATATTTAATCACTAAAATCCTTAGACGTTGAAAATATTTAGATGACGGGCTTCCATTGGGCACCAGTATTCATTGGTATGCTATTTTTATTCTTGCGATTTGGGAATATGGTTTCCACAGGGAGTCATATTTGTACCTTACCTTCTCAAGCAACAGAATCCCTCACTCCCCAGTCTCCTAATTACGGATGTAAATTGTTAGCACATTATAATTAGCATAATGCCTGGAAAGGTATTCCATTATAATTATTTTTTAAGACTTCTACACACAGATGTAAGCAAAATTTGAAATGACCACTTGCAGACACCACGGTGGGAGACATTGTGTGTCGTGGTCATAACTGAAGGCCATCACCGAACACCCAGGTTTGTATCCTGGCCCTGCTACTCACTGACTGAGTGGTCTCAGGCAAGTGACTCCCTGGCCCCCAGTTTCTTTGCCTGGAAAATGGCAATGACAATGGCTCCCTTCTCACTGGGTTGCAGAGAGAATTAAGTGGATGAATAAACGTAAAGCAGTTAAAAGAGTGCCTGGCACAGAGGAAGCACCCAATAAACGTTTACCCTCCTCGGCTCATTCGTGCCATGCCCTGGGACCCAGATTTTCAGACATAAACAACATAAAGGGGAATGTGTGGACAGAAACAATTCACAGCCTCCTTTCATTCAGTGAGGGCTGCCCTGGATATAACGAGAACAGTCCATCAAACCACCTCCCAGACCGGAAATCCTCCTTTCTCCCCTCAAGGAGGCTTGTAAGGGTGAGTTGGGGTGGGGACAGGTATGCCCTCTTGCTTTTGCATCTAAAAACGAGACTAGCAAAACCTGCTCAAATGGTTTCTGACAGCCCCAGGAGTATGATAAAAGGTGTCTTTTTTCTTAAAAGAAAAATCACTTTTAATCACTCAGGGTCAGGAGCTGGGACTCTCTGTTGTCAAACACCTGGAGACTCTGGCTTCCTTTTTTCCCCCCTGCAGAATAAGGACAGGAGAGGGTGAGAACCTCGACAGAACCCTTGAAGCTCGAGGGCAAGGGGGGTTGGCCAGAAAGTCCAGTGTTTCCTAATCTCTAGGGTTCCAGACAACAGCCGGGCTTCCCAGGAATTCAGCCCTGCAAAAGGGGGCGTGTCCTCACATTTGTACTTAAGATTCCCAGGTGTACCCCTGGCAAACCCTGTGGTGGGCAAAGCTGGTTTTCTTCCACTCTTTTCTCCTAGCCCCCCAGCCCTCACCCCTCATCAGAGCCTGCCCATCAATTCCAAAGTCTTCTTTCTAGAAGAATGAACTCCTCAGCCAGGCTGTAAAAGACGTCTTCTAGCGAATCTGCATTTTAAAAGCATAAAAAACTTGAAGCTAAATGAATGACTCTTTAATTGTGGAATTTCAAGTATTGGTGAATACATACAAAATGTATCATTTTGTTTTTAAGAGATATGCTCTCAGGACTTCCTGGTGGCGCAGTGGTTAAGAATCTGCCTGTCATTGCTGGGGACACGGGTTTGAGCCCTGGTCCAGGAAGATCTCACATGCCGCGGGGCAACTAAGCCCGTGCACCACAACCACTGAGCCTGCACCCTAGAGCCGACTAGCCACAACTACTGAGCCTGTGAGCCACAACTACTGAAGCCCACGCTCCACAACAAGAGAAGCCACCGCAATGAGAAGCCCATGCACCGCAACGAAGAGTAGACCCTGCTCATCGCAACTAGAGAAAGCCCGCGCGCAGCAAGGAAGACCCAACACAGCCAAAAATCAATAAATAAATTTATTTTTTTAAAAAGTGATATGCGCTCATTCTAGACAGTATGGAAACTATTGCAAAGAAGAAAGCATTTTTTTAATCAACCAGAGTATTTGTGCTTTGATATATTTCTTTCCAGTCTATGCAGATTTTGTTCCTACCCCCCCAACATAGAACACACTTATTTAGGAAGGATATTGGGGAGCAGGGCGGGGACAAGAGAGATCCCCCCAGCAGCAGGCAGTGTGGCATCCAGAAGTCCCGCTAGGATCCGCAGCTCCCTGACCTGGATGCAGCCGCTGTCCCTCCCCCTACTCAAGGGAGCGCTGAGCAGAAAGAAGCAAAGTGGGGAGAAAAGAACTTGAAAGTGGGGCTTCCCTGGTGGCGCAGTGGTTGAGAATCTGACTGCTAATGCAGGGGACACGGGTTCGAGCCCTGGTCTGGGAAGATCCCACATGCCGCGGAGCAACTGGGCCCGTGAACCACAACTACTGAGCCTGCGCGTCTGGAGCCTGTGCCCTGCAATGGGAGGGGCCGCGATAGTGAGAGGCCCGTGCACCGCGATGAAGAGCAGCCCCCACACCGCGATGAAGAGTGGCCCCCGCTTGCCGCAACTAGAGAAAGCCCTTGCACGAAACGAAGACCCAACGCAGCCATAAATAAATAAATAAAGTAGCTATTAATTTAAAAAAAAAAAAAAAAGAACTTGAAAGTGTTACATTTCCTAAGTCCTCTTCCTGTGCTTTCAGTCACTGGCCCCTTCTCAAAGGCCTTGGCTTTATGGAATAGCAGCCACAACCTGTGACAAGCTGGGTGATAAATAGGATATTGATGGGCAATTACCTGACACCAAATAGCTCTATAAATCAATGTGCTAGAAGCTGGTACCCCAGTCAAGGGCAGCTCTCAGCGAAGGCGGGCCCCGCAGCCCTGCGAGGTGAGGCTGGGGAGCAGAGGTGGCCTTCTGAGCACCTTGCGGAGGATGGGAGATTTGCTTGGTGCGGAGCAGACGGCCCCATCCCTGGATGCTGCAGTGTCAGTGTGTGGGGAGTCAAGGGCAGGGTCCAGCCCTAATGGGGCTGCACTCCTGCCTTGGTGCCTTCCTGCAATTACCAGCTCCATCATACCTCCTGACCTCCTCCAGGATGGGGAGCTTTTAAAATAATTACTGTTTTAGGATTCTGAGAGTAATACCTTCTCATTGCAGAGAACTTTTAAAATGTGGACAAATACATAAAGAAGCAACTGTCAGCCACAGTCCCACAACCAGAGGTAACTAATCACTCTTAGCAGGTTGTCCCCTTATAGGCTTTTTAAAAAATGATGTACCTGTCATCCTCGATGCTAAGAAGTGGTACATTTTCATCCTCTGCCCCCCTCCGCCAAGGACACCCACTCAAGGACAAAGCCTCTCCCCCGACCTGGAGCCAATGCAGCTTTTCCTTGCTCCAAAAGCAGGGAGCTCAATTTCAGGCGGCCACTTTCTTGCTAAAAGAGGGCCCAGAAGCTTCTAGCTTCTACCCTGATGCCTAAGAGGCTAAATCCTCCCTACTCAGTCTTATTCAGGTACGACAGGATGTGTCATCCCAGCCACAGAATATCCCCCCGACAGGAAATATATATTCCCACAAACAAAAACCAAACAGCTTGGAAATCTGGTCTTAAAGGTATACATTTTAGAAGCTCCAAGCAGAACTGTTTACAGAAGAGAATGTCGCCAGAGAAAACCTAGACAGACCTGTCTCCAGTGAACCTCCTTCCGGGTACGAAAAGAAGACAGAACAAAGGCCTGATTCCCTCGCTCCCATGGGAACCATGTTTAGAAATAATAAATGAAGTAAGATTGTATGATTTAATAAAGTCCCCTAGTACAGTTATTTTGCAGATAATCACTGAAGTTTTTTTAAATTCCTTTACAACAATATTTTAAACACATGAAAAGCAGGAATTGCCCCAGATGAACATTCCTTGAGAAGCCCACATCTTCCAGCCAGTCTATGTTAGACCAATACAGAGCACAGATATTTTGACTTGCTGTGGGGCAAGAGCTCATTTCTCATAAGGTTCCTTCCCAATTACAGCCGAGATGGAATTTACCCCTTGCGTTGATAGTCACGCAAGCATGTCTTAATGAAAAACACACCTTCTCGGGCCCTCTAACAAAATCAGTCCCTCAGCAGGAGAGTGAGAGCTTGTCTCCAATCCTGCATGGAAATGCACATTTGCATGCTAATTACCCAAAAAGCTCCTCCAATTCACTGAGGTGTTATAGAAATGCTAGGTCAGAATTCTAGAAGTCCCCACTTTGCCATCCACGTCCACGGAGAGGAACAGGAACTGAGGATGGTTTAGGTGGAAGCAACTGGGACACAGTTTATTTTTAGTCATTTAAAAAATCCACATTAGCTGAATTAATCATGTCCAGATTAAGCAGAGAACCCTCTCTTGGAGTTACTCTGATTGTGGATCAGAGCAAACAGCTTATTTTTTTCCCATCATTTACAGCTTAAGGAGGCCCTTTCACTCTGAGCCCGAATACAAGAAAATACAATTGTCAAAACTGGCAGACCGCTCCGCAGAACCACTTGATCACGGCTCCAAAAGCTCTGTTCAATGGCTAAAAATACGTTGTTTTCAAATTGGGTTATAATCGAAAAGAAATATTTTTCGATGGAATAAAATGAAGCTGCATCTCTGCAGCAAAGTCAATCTGTGAATACAATTTGGAAACTGCCTTCTTTCGAGGAAAACAAGGAAAAGATGGGGGACCTACTTTTACTCACGCATATAAATGAGAAGTAAAAGGCTCTTTGGTCTTCTTTTCTTCATCCTCTATATTTGCAGGTGTTGGGCAACATGTTTTCCTTTTTTTCCTTTTCAGAAAGATGCTGTTACTTTTGTTCTCCATTTTTCTGTTTTGCTTCCAGAAGGCTTTGCAACCCTGAGAATGCCAAAGGGAAATGGACATTTTTCATACTGTTTCTTAGACTTTGACCATTGGTGATTTATGTTCTGACTTCTTTCCATTTGTGCCAACCTTTCTTCTGTTCTAAATGCTCTTTCACCCACTTGTGAGTCCCATGATTCGGTGCCTCTCAGAGCAGTGTTCCCATATTAAACAGAAATTCCTGGAAGGCAGAGCCAGTGTGCCTGCCTTCTCATCCTTATTGAATCCCAAACCAGCCCGACCCAAGCCCCTGGGGCCAGAGGCCTGGATGGAGGGCACAGGAAATAACAGATACCTGCTTTACTGACCCCTAAGTTCAAAATCTTTCTCACGAAATTGTCTGCATTTTCAAATCTTGAATTAAAATAGTGGATTAAAGTCCAGGAAAACATATTCCCCTTTTTGAACTGTTTCATAGACAGTATCACTGAACTCCCAAAACCAAGGATCCTAAGTATACATGGGGATGGAGCAGTAACAAAGACAGCAGAGTTTAGAAGCATACAGTGTAGACAGTGTGATATGTGTCTATACTGTGATATTCACTTAGCACTTTCTGAACGCCAGTCAACAGTTCACAGGGTTATTCAAACTTTTTTCCCCTACAAAACGGTGGAACCGTGAGCAAGACAATAAATATTCTGACAGTTGTCTTTACATAGTAAACATTATGTAATGGCAGCTATTTTTCATAGAAGTGTAGGGTTTGGCCTGGTCTAGGGGGTTGAGTCAGATGTAGTTTCACCCCAAGTCATGTAATCCAAGATTCCAAGCCACCTGCAAATATGAATGCTCATCAAACTGGTGATCTGAGGATTGTGTCTCATTAACCAAAGAGGAACCTATCCTTCCACTAAACCCTTGTCCCCTCCTCCATCATTTAATTTATTTGTAAAACAACTATGGAGAACTTATTATTGGATAATTATATGAAAAATTCACCTTAAAAAAGACTACGCTGTCCTAGAAATTAGATTATTTCTTCCCACTGACAAAGATTCTTTCCTTGACCAAACTTGAGCCTAGTCTAGTTGTAGCAAAAGTCCTAAGTAAGTTTACCAAGAACCCCCCACCCTTGATTCATCTCCTCTTAAGTGATCCATTGACCCACTCAATCTGCTACTTAACTGTAACTCCCCAGCAGTCTTCACTGTATTGGGAGTTAAGCCCAATCTTTCTCTTCTATTGCAATTGTCCTGAATAAAGTCTTCCTTACCCCTTTAACAACTGTCAAAATAATTTTTTCCTAGCACCTCCCAAATACTCTTAGAGCACACCTTTATGAATTATCCATTGATATTTCAGTGTTTTTACTTTTTCAGAAAGAACTTTTACGTATTATCTTCCTCACTGCACATAAACCACCATTAAAGATGGAAATGACATCCATAATATGCTTAGAGTAATCAAAGGGTCCCAGAGCAAATGTGTGTTTCAGATCTACAGTTAATAAATCAAAGACTGTTGCCCTAATTAAGTTCAATAAGATTATAACAATAGAGTTTTAAGCTTGAAGAATTCCTAGAGACCACCTTGTTCAAACTTCTCATTTGACAGCAGAGAATAACTGAGGACCAGGGAAGCAAAGTGATTTGCCCAAAGTTTTTAATAAGTTCCTGGCAATGCTGATTTTGAATACAGGTCTCAGTAACGCTGTAATCAGAAACAGCATCTTCTTTTTGGTGGCCTCCACCAGAGCCTGTTTCCCTACACACCAAGCCCCTCCCCCAGGAGTCAGCACCATTCTGGGTGCTGTGAGGGTGTCTGCTACATCCTGAGCGAGGTGGTGAGACCTGGGACCAAGTGCAAGAGTGAGGCTCTCGTCTGAGCACTGCAGGGGACTGATTTCCTCACTGATGCGATAAAAGGGCTGGCACACACGCCTGCAGGTGCTTTCTGGTTTACCAAGCTCTGTCACCTTGGGATTCACGTGATGGTTACAGAGACCTGGGGGGCAGAACAGATGCTGCTCATCCCCATCCACACCTAAGAGAAGTAAGGCTCAGCGAGTTTGTCACCCGCCCTGTTTTCCATAACCACTGGGTGCCAGGAGCACAACAGCCCTTGACTCCAAACCATTTGTTCTTTCCTTTCTCCCATGTGGATACCACTCCAGGTGATTTCCAAGGTCTTCTAGAGCTAGAGACAGAAGATAGAGGAGGACGAGGGGTAGGGAAAAGAGGAGGAAAGAAAAGGGAATCGAATCTACGGCTTTGTGTGCGCACGTAACTCTCTACATCTCCTTACTAACACGATTTATGAGAAACCCTCCTTATTTCATCACTGGCACAGCTGAAAGAAAATAATTTATAGTGAACCTAGTTAGACTCACGGCACTGTGTCTACATTATATATTTCCCCAAGGAGTTCAAATAATCCGGAAATCATGGCAGACGACTGGCCTTGAGCAGTAACCACAGTGGCTGGCCTCCTCTACTGAGCAGAATATCATGGGGTGTGTCCTGGGGCCCAGCTCCTCTTCCTTGGTACCTTCATAGAAATTCTCCCACAGTCCAGCCAAATCAGAAACTGGCTGGTGTGAGGGAACTCTCTTAAGCCAGGGAGAGCGCAATTTCTCTCTGCCTGGAGTGTGTAAAACATGAACAACATAGCATACAGCAGCTCTTAAATCACTTATATTTCCCCTTCTTATGACGCCACTGCAAATTAGCTATTCCTTGCGTTTGTAATTAGAGGCTAGAACAGATGGGGAGGCCGCAGTTCAGGGAGAAAAATCTACAGGCGCGCAATGGCTGTGCAGGACCTCCTCCCTGCAATTCACCCAGTGCTGCCTCCGGTGAATCCCTTGCAGCCCCACCCCTGCCAGTCGGGGAGAGTCCTGCCTGCCAATGAGAGCACCTTCCCAGCTGCCCAGCGGGGGCCTCCAAAGCAGAAGCTGCATTTCTCACAAAGCCCTTCCCCTCTCAACTTGATTTGGAGCAAGTCCCAAGAACTCTATCCATCACACGTAAACCCGGGACGTTGGTTTGAAAGTCACAAAACTAAGCATTTTCGAACAAGAGCTGATCGTAAGTCAAGAAGCACTGGGGAAGGAAGTAGGGATCACTGCTCTTGTCTCCAATGTCTGGTTTTGCCTGGAAAACGAATTCTAAGGAAATAATGCAAACAGCTCCTGAGTGTCTTGTGTGGCTTCGTGTCTGCCACACAGGGGCGTCCTTAATAAATACTCGTGAAAGGATGCCAAGGCTGGGGAGATAAAATATATAGGAGCTGAAAGGTCCTTTTGTTGTGCAAGGCTCTTCCTGGAGAATCCAATCAGCCCAGGGATTCTTCCCCCATCCTGGGCTGAGACCTGGGCCCCGTGACCTACCCCAGAGCTGGGAGCCAGGCAGGGGCACACTATCCCAGGAAGGCTCCCACTCCCACTGCCCCCCGCTGGACTGGCCACCCCGTTTCTTTCCCAGGCTATCTCCTCTGCCCTGAGAGCTCGTCCAGCTGCAACCAAGAAATTGGAAAGCCTCAGAAAATGAAAGGTAAACTTTCCAAAAGCCTCAGCCCCTTTTTCAACCCCGCAGGAAGCAGTTTACGTCTGGGATATTGGATAGCAGTTTGGGCCCAGTTAACACATCTCTCCCACCACAAATCACCCAGCCGCATTCTCAGATGACACTGGCCAAATAAACTCTGGGATCATAAGGCACTGCTGCCTTTTGTTGAAATGTAAAACGAGGGAGGGGAAACTGGATATAGGACACTGGCTTGAGAATCAGAAACTGTTCCGAAATCCACTTGGAATCCCCTTCCTGTTCTCTCTGCCGTGAAAATGCAATTTTGGTTACACAGCATGTGGGTGATACCACTCTGCCCTCCATTACAATCGGTCCTGTCCAACTTAAGCCAGCCTGCGAAGAGTTGCTGACAGCCAACAGCTGAAGGAAGACGTTTTAACTGGTAGCGGTGAGCAAATGTTTGCACGCTGAAGTCTTGGATGGGTTATGGCATTTTAGGCTTGCTTTGCAAACTAAAACCCTCCATGTGTTACCATTTGGAGAAAACAGTATTATAAAGAAGGGAGTTCTAAGGAAGAATAAACTATGCTCAGGAATTGGTTTAAACTTTTTTTTTTTTTTTTAGTTTTTAAATTGAAATATAGTTGACGTATGGTTTAAACTTTTTATTGGCCGCCCCTGCGCCTTGTGGAATCTCAGTTCCCCGAGCAGGGATCGAACCTGAGCCCTCAGCAGTGAAAGCGCGGACCCTAACCACTGGACCGCCAGGGAGCTCCCTGACTTGAAAGTTCTTAAGAGCACTCTCCACAATACCCAGAGGAGCGAGGAGAAAACTTAAGGTTTGCCGCTGTGGTTTGATATTTCCTTGAGGGTGACCCAGCATCTTTAGGATCATCTTTTGGCATCTTTCAGGCTCAAGGTGGCAAATTTCTGCCCTGCATTGCCTCCCACCCCATTTCTCCCCAAGATGGCATCTGGATGGTCACAGGTCTGCAGAGCCACTGGGCCCTCTGAGGGGACCACTGCTGGGGAGCTGCTGGCATCTAGCTTCATTTTAAGGAGGGAGGGAATATTAGCACCATGGTCCCAGCTATTTGACTCTGGTCACAAATTCCACATGTTCTCTGGTTTCTCTGTTCTAACCTGTCTTCCATCAGCCCACTGACCTCTTCAGCTCCTTGCTGGGGCATGCAGTTAAGTTCCAGATTCCTGTCAAACACTTATGAAGACTGGGAGAGCCAGGAGCACCACGTGCCATGGCCACTGGCCCAGACACCTCCCTCTGCCAAAGCTGGATGATGGCTCCCTGGCATCCTGTATGACAGACTCCTTCATGCTATACCCAGGAAAATTGGCCACTGAGTCCTGATGTTCTCAGGTTTTCCAAAATCCACAGGATGTTCCTCACCTTTCCAAACCCTGATACTCAAGAACAAGGAGAAAATAAGAAGCTTGACATTGACCTCCCCATCTTACTTCTCTGACTCCCCACATTCAACCAATGGAGGGAACAGGCTGTTCTTTTACTGTCATACCTGCCTGCTTCCTTACTCCAGCCTCATGATGGGTGGGTGTATCAGTTAGCTATTGCTGTGTAACAAACAACTGTGTATCTTAGGGGCATCTAACTTGTGAGCATTTATTTAGCTCACATGTTTGTGGGCATGCTGGATGTTGGCTGATCTATGTGTCTCTCTCCTTCTCAGACCAGAGGGCCTGCCTGAGCCATGTTCTCAAGGAAATGGTTGAATCACAAGAGAGCAAGTGAAAACACACAGGTCTTCTTAAGACCTAGGTACAGAACTTGCGCCCTTTTACTTGCACCTTATTCTTTTGGCCAAGGCAAGTCATGTGGCTAAACACAAGGTCATAGGTTTGGGAAATACACTCTGTCCCTTTGGTGGGAGAAATTGCAAAGCCACAGGGCAAATGGAGTGAATAGAGAGAGGAGAAACGGTCTGGGAGCAATGATAGACTCTACCACGGTGCAGTAAGGGGGAGAAACTGGCTTGCTAACAATGGAATATAATTTGGGAATTCTTTCAAAAATATTAGATCCATTACATTCATCTGTACACTGGTGCCAAAAATACATGGTTACTTGACCTACTAGGTAGATTAATTTATCCTTGGGAAACATTTTTGCTTTTTCCTCATCTTGCTGCCAGGTTACAAGTGGGAGTCTTCACCAGCCTGCCAAGGTGCACAATTGTCTATGAAAAGTGGTCCACTCCCCCAGCACTGTCCATTACAAAGAGAAGACCGCTTCTCCACAGTGGTGTCCTCCTGGCCTCTGCCTCTTGTTGCCCACCCTTAGAGGATTTCCAGCCTCCAGACTGTGAAGGAGGCTGCTCATAAAGCTAGACTGTGCACCATTAACTTGTCCATTTAACGGACATGCAGTGATAAGTGCCCACCCCTTCCTCACACAGAGATCATGTATTCTAACCTCACCTCTATATGATAGAACACTAACAGGAGAAATACAGATCTTTTTCTGCCTAACCTGAGGATCCACAACATCTGTGTCTTTATCAGAGACTCTGGTATGGAAAGAAAACTGCAAGTGATAATACTTAGAATAGACATCATGATCTTCTAGAATTACATATTATACCAGGATGGGTGTTACCTCTGTCTCCAGAATTGCCTAATTATTTAAGATTAAACATACCAACATACAACAAATATTAAAGCCAAAATGAGCATATGATTTAATAGGGAATATACAGGGTGCCAGGAATCATTTAACATGGTGATAATACTAACATTTTGAATACTTACATTCCAGATACTATTCTAGGCATTTGTATACATTCCTCATTTAATCATCACTATAATTCTTTGAAGGTACTATTATTATCTCCCCTGTAGAAATGAAACCTGAGGCTGGAAATTTAGGTAACCTGCCCATTTCCAGGGTCACTTGGATAGACAACGGCGGGGCTATGATTCCAACCTGTATATGCAGAAATATGAGGTCAAAAGTCACTCACTTTCCCCTCTAGGTCTTAGCTCAGCCTTGAGATATCCTACTCTGGTTTTGTATAAATTCTTTAACTGCTGAGATTTAAGTTTACTATTTTTAGTGTCCGGAAGACACAATGTCTGGAATTCATAGTCTTTCCAGGAGGCTAGAACAATATACAAAAAATATTCACAGTGGTTCTCTTTTAGGTGATGGGATTTCAAGGGATTTTTGTTTTTTTCTTTTCTCTGTGCTTTTCTTTATTAAGTTTTCTATATCAAATAATATTACATTTACATTGAGTAGAAAATTGAAATTTTCTTCTCACGGATTTTTTAATATAAATATAACTGGCATGGAACTTTATATTAGTTTTAGGTGTACAACATGATGACTTGAGATATCTATATATCTATATATCTATATATATCAAAATGCTCACCACAATAAGTTTAGTTAACATCCATCACCTCACATAGTCACAAATTTTTTATTATTATTTAAAATTATTTCTAATTTTTAGATTACTTTGGAAACTAGTTATTTTTGGTAAAAATGTGTTATTTATACACATGAATGGGTTTATTACAGTTATTTTTTAATGAACCAATAAATAATTGAATTTCTCAGTTGTAATTTCTAGTACAGTAAATGGTGATTAATATAACCTACAGAAACAATTACTCTTTAAAATCTTCAGTAATTAGAGTGTAAAGGGGTTCTGAAGCCAAAACATTTGAGGAATGGTGATGGATACAGTACAACAGGATTTGAAGATGAAGGTTCTAAATTCAGATTCCAGTTCCATCACTGACTGACTTGGGTAGGCTCCAAAGTCAGACTGTCTGGGGTCATAATTTTGGCTCCACTGCCTGCTGGCAGTGTGACTCTGAGTGAGTCATTTTACCTTTGTAAATAGGAATGACTATAATACTCCTTCATCTGGTTGCTGTGAGGATTAAATGGCATTATCCTTCTTAAATGCTAACAACTGTTCCTACCACAGAGTAAGAGCAACTATTATAAGTCTCAAACATTTTCAAATAGGAAAAAGTTCCTTCTTTTTTCTTCATCTTGTGGCTCAAAATTGTCCATCATAACTACGTGTGATTCTCAAGGGCTGGAAGCTATAAAAAGAGTGACCTTTTCCATCTTCACCTCCGTCAGGCAGGTATGGAAGTCGAAACGGGTCATTGTTATTTTCCAGAAGGAGGACGTGAGCAAAGCAAGTTGTGACTCTAAAGCAACAGAAAAATGATGGAGGTTGCAGGTTGACACAGGGGCTTGGAAGGACCCTGGGGAGACCCAGATAGCCAGGCCCCCAGGATGTCTGAGACCTCCTGTACCTGGGAGACATCCTGGTCCCCTAATTCAACCCAAAGCTGGTTCTTTCCCTGTTCCCCCGCCGCACCATATGGTCCACAAAAACACCATATCCCAATGTCTCTGGAGCTCCCCAGTCCTACAAAAAGCATCCTTCCCACCCCTCCTCCCTTCCCTTCTCCCTGACCCCCCTCCACACCCTCCCACCTGGGAGCTGGCAGCCCTCTTCTCTGTCAAATCCATTAATAGACAGATAAAGGCCTTCCCAGAACAGTTCCAGAGCCTCTGGAGTTAGAAGCCTCCCAGCACCAGGGCTGGCAGCCCGCCTTCTCTTTGCACAGAGGTGAACTATTCTGAGGCTCTCAGTGCCCCCTAGCGGGCCCTTCCTTTTACCAAATCCCACAGACACAGCAACCTCTTTATCCACAGGGGAGGATGGATGCCTTTCATTAGGAGCAAGAGGGTAACAAAATAATGATTCTATTCTAATAATACAACAAAACCCTAGAAACCTTCTCTGCTCCCTCACTCTCCAAAATATTCTTCTAAGAAGGTAGACAGAGGAGAAAGAAAGTTGTTAAGCCAAGAGCCACCTCACTCTACAACAATGTTCAATTTGTCTAGAGGCCCTAGTAAGATTCCCTAACACAAAACAGAGTAAAACAGACTATGGAGTAAACAGGGATGCAGAGATGGGACCGGAAAAAACAAAGGCAGGAGAGATGTGGATTCAGCAACAGCTGAGGCTTGACCCAGCTCTGATACTTTGAGCTGCTGGTTTATATTTGAATGCGAGTTCAAGTGTCTGTAAGTTCAAGACCAATGAATGGAAGTTCAAGAGCATTAAGAATGCCCTTTGGGGAGACTCACAAGCAGGACGGTCAGTGTCTGCTTTTCTGCAGTTGCCCTGCCCAGGCAGTAAAGCTATGAACCCCAGATTAGGAGAGAAAATTTCTCTGAGTATAACATCCTGTCTCTGAAAAGCCACACTTTTCCAGGCTACAGCTGCCTCAGGAGGCCCCGAAGGAGTCCCAGCCAGAGAGTCTGGCCCCCTCCACTGTCAGAGACCCCACCCTCTTTAAACGGCAGATTGTTCCAATGGAAAACCTCTTCTGTACATTCAACTCAGGATGAGAGCAGATTGCTTTCACTTGTAACTTTCAAGGTCAGGTTGTTATAACCTAGAACTCTGGGAAGCAGCGTCATGAAATCATAAGAGCTGTGTTTAGCCAAAGTGGTATGTTCTTATATCAATCATTCACGCAACCCTGTACAAATGCAATTTTAACAGATGTTAGTACGTACATGAGCTGGGAGAGCATCTCCATTAATAACTGCTTGTTCTGGGAGACTGGGGAGACCTCTTCTCAGCTACAGGCTCAAGTTCGGGGTAGGCTGGGAATAGTATCTCCATTTAGACATTTTTAAAGTAACATTAGTAGAGGCTTGAAAGTCCCTGACAAATGGCAGGACATAAATATGTGACCAGTGTGACTGTTTTTTAACCCGTTCATGCAGAGAGTAATTACTCCTTGGTCTTATTTGATGCATGCTAATTGCTACCTTTTTCAAATTGATTTGATTTGAGGTCCCTGGTCTCTTAGTGACAATAGGGAAATTAAGAGGAAAGGTGACATTTTCTGAGAAAGCACAGCAATTCCCATATGAAGAGGCTGCCATTGGGGCCGGGTGGTGGCAGCTGTGCCCCCAGCACAGGGAGAAACCGAGGGCAGGTGGGCAGGGGCTGAATATCCTGGAGCCAACCTTTTCCTTGGCAATTGCCCATCTCACTAATAGAAGAAAGCTCATGGAGGGGGAAAGACCCTTTCCTGGTCAGGCTGGGTATAAACACTCTTCTGACTCTTCCTAAAGTGAAGGCCCAGGAACATCTGTTAAGTAGCTGATGCCAGCACTTATCTTTTTGATGCAAAGTTCTTGTCATAATGTTATAGGAACCACTGTAAAATGCCGGCATGGACATATGTTTAAAGTGAGAGCCAGGGAGGCTGTGTCAGAAAAATATAGAAGAGACAGAGATTGGGTGATTCAAAAGCTAAACTACCTCTCTCTGCAGTATTGAGTTTACTGCAGTTCAAGAGATAATTTGTGGGACTTCCCTGGTGGCACAGCAGTTAAGAATCCGCCTGCCAATGCAAGGGACACGGGTTCGAGCCCTGGTCCAGGAAGATCCCACGTGCTGCAGAGCAACTAAGCCCGTGCACCACAACTACTGAGCCTGCACTCTAGAGCCCACGAGCCACAACTACTGAGCCCGTGTGCCACAACTACTGAAGCCCGCACGCCTAGAGCCCGTGCTCCGCAACAGGAGAAGCCATCGCGATGAGAAGCCTGTGCTCGGCAACGAAGAGTAGCCCCTGCTCGCTGCAACTAGAGAAAGCCCGTGCACAGCAACGAAGACCAAATGCAGCCATAAATAAATAAATAAATAAATAAATAAATAAATAAATAAATAAATAAATAAATAAATTGCAAGGAAAAAAATATATTATTAAACTTAAAAAAAAAAAGAAAGAGGGACTTCCCTTGTGGCACAGTGGTTAAGACTCTGTGCTCCCAATGCAGGGGGCCTGGGTTCAATCCCTGGTCCGGGAACTAGACCCCACATGCATGCTGCAACTAAGAGTTCACATGCCATAACTAAGGGGCTGGCGAGCTGCAACTAAGGAGCCCATGTGCCGCAACTAAGGAGCTGGCAAGCCACAACTAAGACCTGACGCAACCAAATAAGTAAATAAACATTAAAAAATAAAAAAGAAAGAAATAATTTGCCTGACAAGATCTGGTTGTTTGTCACCTGTCAGAATGGCTATCATCAAAAAGAACAGAAATAACAAGTGTTGGTGAGGATGTGGAGAAAAGGGAACCCTCGCACACTGTCAGTGGGAATGTAAACTGGTGCAACTACTGTGGAAAACAGTATGGAGGTTTCTCAAAAACCTAAGACTAGAACTATGATATGACTCAGCAATTCCACTTCTGAAAAAAACAAAAACACTATTTCTAAAAGATATATGCACCCCAGTGTTGTAGCAGCATTATTTACAGTAGCCAAGGTATGGAAGCAACCTGTGTCCATCAACAGAACACATGAATGGATAAAAAAAGATGTGAGATATATATATAGATAGATATAGATATAGATATATATACACACAATAGAATACTACTCAGTCACAAAAAAAATGAAATGTTGCCATTTGCAGCAACATGGATGGACTTGGAGGGCATTATGCTAAGTGAAATAAGTCGGACAGAGAAAGACAAATACTGTATGGTATCACTTATATGTGGAATCTGAAAAATACAACAAAGTAGTGAATATAACAAAAAAGAAGCAGACTCACAGATATAAAGAACAAACTAGTGGTTACCAGTGGGGAGAGGGGAGGGGGTAGGGGCAATATAGGGGTAGGGGATTAGGAGGCACAAACTATTATGTATAAAATAAGCTACAAGTATATATTGTACAACACAGGGAATAGAGCCAATATTTTATAATAACTATAAATGGAGTATAACCTTTAAAAATTGCGAATCACTATATAGTACACCTGTAACTTACAAAATATTGTACAGCAACCATACTTCAATTAAAAAAAAGATTTTGTTCTTTATCGCTGATGTGCCCTTGGTCATGGTTGGGGAATTAGCTGTGGGATGTGCCCACATTTAGGCATCTCTCCAGAATACTGGCTACTAACCAGTCAATTTGTTGACATCGTTGTCTAACTGTAAACAGTTAAGTGATTACTGACACCATTAACTTAGGCCAAGGAGTTGTGCCCCCCCCCAAACCACAAACCACTTTAAAAGAAAAGTAATCCTTTATGTTCCATTCATTAACTACTACTTTGCATTGGCCAAACCTGG
Source organism: Balaenoptera physalus (assembly GCF_965194825.1). NCBI lineage: Eukaryota > Metazoa > Chordata > Mammalia > Artiodactyla > Balaenopteridae > Balaenoptera > Balaenoptera physalus. The sequence goes on from NC_138883.1 coordinate 167,531,737, forward strand.
ACATACTCCAGTACAAGAAGGGAAAGTGAGTTCACTGCTCTCATAGCAGGATTCGATTACAAGCACTTGTTCTCACTCTAGACTCAGAGCAGTGGTCTCAAACTTCAGTGGCATCAGAATCACCTGTGCTCTGGCGATTACTGGGCCTCACTCTCAAAGTTCCTCATTCAGTAGTTTTTGGGTAAAACCTGAGCATCTGCATTTGCAACAGGCTCCAGGTTGTACTGATTCTGCTGGTCTGGGGCCACCCTTTGGAAACCACTGACCTAGAACCGGAAGAAATCTCCCACTTAGGCTAGGCTGACTCTCTCCCAATATATGGAAACACAGCAGATGCTACTCACTTCTGAAAAGTTAACTACCATTTTGACTTATAAATGAAGGAGACACGCAGTTTTGAGAATTTCTAAATTAAAGTCTTTTCGTTAATAACCCATGGGGATTTCGATTTTAATCTTCTTCATGCCCTGGAAAGATTGTCACTAGAAACAAGGAAAACACTACATTCAGAAATGGGTCACAGCTGCCACCACACTGAGGGCATTTGAGCCGAATAAAGGTACACTCAACTATTTTTTCCCCTATTCTTTACACCAAATATATTCGAAGTCAGCAGAATTTCTAAGATGTCTAGGACTAAGAATGAAAAGTAAAGAGTTAAGATCTAAATGCAACAATTCAAAAGCAAGGAAAGAGATTCAGAAGCACCCAACAGCTTTATCATTTTAAACTGCCCATTTTAGCACAGGATTTTTAAATTGGAAAAGAGATAGCAAATTCTACCTATAACTGCATCACAATGACTCTTCATTCACTCCTTGGCCCTCAGCTTTGCAGATTTGTAGATTGATGATACAAATGGGCTATTGTTTAATTATATGTGTAACTAATGAGTAACTGTATGCTCAGGGTGCAGCTCTAGCCGAGTCCTTTGTGTCAGGAAGATGCCCTCAACCATGAACTCTGCAGTCAGGGTTCTGAAGGTTTGACAACCTCAGCCAAGAGCTTAGCCCCAATCTGTGTTCATTCATTGATAATTTCCATTGTCATAGTTAATGATGGTGACAACATACCAAAGACCACCTCTATAACTGCTTAGATGGGACTCGGTGATTGGATTGTTTAAAAAGAATGACAGAATGAACACATCCAAATTCAGCTGGAGGCGTAAGTTCCAGTGTCTGTTAAAAATTCTGTCGAACTATTCAGTACTTCACAGTGAAACGTTATATTGTTCCACATATTTAATTACATCGTTGCTATATTCACATGGTGAGATTGGGTTTTTAGGGAGGAATGGCCATGTTTTCCTTGAGTTTCAAGACTGTGTATGTCATGGGCTAGTGAGATTATGAAGTCTGGGGTCCTGCTCTTCAGAGCTGAGAGGAGGAAAAGGAAAGAAGAAATCTGAGATTGCAGTTAGAGCATGGACCTCCGCGCTGGGCGTCGTCACGGATGCAGGCAGGAACTGGGAGCAGAAGACAGAAGGGCATGGAGATCCACAGATGAAACAACTCTGGGTGCTCCTTCCCCACGTAAGGTGGTTATTTGGAAAGGCCAGACTTACACCTCTTCCCCGCAGGAATTTTCTCAGTATTGAAGGGAACGATGCTTCCTGTCTGAACCCAAAGAACATGAGCCCATCTCTAGGCACCCCCAGCAGTTTATACAGCACTCAATAAAAAGCAGTTGTTATAATGAAACTTTTGCCAGGAACTGATGCTCCAGTGCTTTGCAACATAGCTAAATATAGCTGGATATTCATCCAAGTGCAGGTGAAACAATAGATGGGGTAGATGTTGTTTTCCAGGACTCAGAACGATGGCTCTGGGGCTTCCCTGGTGGCGCAGTGGTTAAGAATCCGCCTGCCAGTGCAGGGGACACGGGTTCGAGCCCTGGTCCGGGAAGATCCCACGTGCCATGGAGCAACTAAGCCTGTGAGCCACAACTACTGAGCCTGCGTTCTAGAGCCTGTGAGCCACAACTACTGAGCCCATGTGCCACAAATACTGAGCCCGCACTCTAGAACCCGTGCTCCACAACAAGAGAAGCCACCGCAATGAGAAGCCCGCGCACCGCAACGAAGAGTAGCCCCTGCTCGCCACAACTAGAGAAAGCCTGCGCGCAGCAATGAAGACCCAATGCAGCCAAAAATAAATTAATTAAATTAATTTTTTAAAAAATGAAAAGAATGATGGCTCTGCCTCCAGAAACCTAAAGCTGTCAAATGCCACAAATTTGCTCTTTTTTGTTGTTGATATATTTATATCCTACCTCGTTCCACAAATAATTTGAAGAGGCTTATAATATGCATGCCACCTTAAAATACGAAAGTGTGAATAAAAAAGGTGAGGAATAATATAGATAGAATGGAAAGACATGATCAGAAGGTCTCATGCAATTTCCAAAATAGGAGACTAGGCCAGAAATTGGGCTCTGAGCTTTTCAGCAGCCAAAATAATTATAATTATAATAATAATAGAAATGCAAAATTCATATTGTCTATCAAAAGGAAACATAACAATTCATCAGAAGAAAGGCTTTTTCCCAATTCTTGGGTTGAAAGTACATTCCTATGGGAGATGGCCTGGCCATGGTGCATTAACCTCACCCTTCCAGTCAAGCCCATCAGGGAAAGGACACTGGAATTGATGTCAGAAAACCAGTGTCTGAGTGGCTATTCCAGTTGATCTTGGGTTAGTCATTTGCCTCTTATAAAGCAGCAAAACATACTCCACAGCTGGCGTGAGAATTAAGATCTTGAGATAAACGAAAATCACAAAGTGCTGTTCAAGGAGAAAACATTTTAAAATCATGTTTTCTTTATTACTCTTTTAGTTTCCCTTGCCATACGGTCAGGCATGCCCCGCACACATCCTCCTGGGTCTCTGAGGTCCACAGGTGCATCTCTGGATTCAAAACCAGCCTACATCCTGGAGACCTGATTTACTTCGGGGGCTTGCTCTCCATAATCAGTAACTGTGAACAGTCCCTGATTTATTAGTCCCTTGAGCCCTTCTCAAGCTCAATCTCTTGACCAGAAAGTCAGAGATTAATCTAAAAAAACTGTTCTGTGTTCATTTGTCACAATTTCTACTTTTTGCCCAGCTCACTCCATCGTCCTTTCTCACCATCCTTTCTTCATGGTGAAGACCGAACACACATCCCAGGAAGCCTCTGCACTTACATAAAATTAAGGCAGAACATTGGCAATGACTACAATTTTATTTTGTATATTCATTTCTTTAAAAGTCATTACCCTTTGTTCCTAAAGTCACATAAGAGATGACATCAAATGCTTAATTTGAAAGGTTCAATATAATGAGATTGTTTTTAATCCCAAATTCTCAAATACCAAAGATAAAATACAAACTACAGAAAAAGTGTTACAAAGCCAAGATGAAAATTTTACCAAATGACCATTAAAACAGAGGCTCAGACTTGTAAGTAGTATGCTAACATTATGGGAATTTGTCTATTTTTACTTTGGTATTGGTGGTGGTGACTGGACCTCTTAAGATGATAAAATCTCTTTACTCAAAGCAAAGGAACTCATACAAAAGGAGAATGGGTTATCCATTTCTTGTTATGTAATTTTTCAACAGTTCTGCTTCCCCTTTGTCATGACATATGGGACAGGTCCTCCAGGTGAGAGAGATTCAATGGCTCAAGTTTTTAAGATGCATGAGTGCATTTTATCTATGAGGTCACCATGTGGAAAACTGCTGTTTCAAGGCACTAATCATAGGTGAATGAATAAAAGTGGTACTTTCTTCATACTTAAAGAGATAAGATGTCTTCTAATTAAGGAATTTATTTCATTTATGATAATATCCATCCCAGAGTCCAGTAATTTCCCTGTATTTTATTTTTTAAGACAAGGGATGAAATAAGAAGTATATTAACACTTTATCCAAAAAAAACGTTGGTAACTCATAAATTAATTTTCTAGATAGAGTAACCTTGCTTCTTTAAAATCCCAAACTTAGAAAAGTATCTGCCACCTTGGATGGCAATCTTTCTAAAATGAATTATATATGTAAATGATTTACCAAGGAATTTCAATTCTTTGAGAATGTAAAGGCAGCATTTTCCCCTCAGTCATGACTTTCAGTGGTGCTATGTCAAATGAGTTTTTCCATTCTCCTAATGATGTCTTAGGCAGAGTCTATAATTTCTGATTACTTTCAGTTATTAGAACCTAGCTAAATTCAAAGCTCCCTCTGTACCTGACACAGGCTAGGTTTGGGGGCCAAGAGCCAGAAGTGGGGTCTGGGCCATGGTTTGCTTATTCATTCTTTCTCTCACCCTAGCATGTTGATTTGGTAGATGGTAGAGGGGGATGCTGGCCCCACTGCTGGGTCCAGCTGCTCTCTGGTGGGAAGGTAGAGGAAGGACAAGGGAAGTACCACTGAAACACTGTTGTGCTCACAGCACTTAATAAGCAGCAGTTGTTATGATAATAAAATGTTTTTCAGGAACTGATGTTTGAATGTATATAGCTGGATATTTATCCAAGTGCAAGTGAACAGATGGGTTTGACATGCTATTTTATAGAACTCAGAATGGCGGCCCTCTGGCTTGCCTTTGGTTTGGTCTAATAGTTGGTGACTTAGACTGATGGGGTAGACTCCTCATAGGTGACTTCTCCCCTTTAGTTGGGTGGTGTTCAGCTCCATCTCAGCCCCCTCTGTCACTGAAGACCACTCAGAGCAATAGTCTAAGCTCCCTCTCCGCCTCTCTAGTAGTCCACATGTCCAACCCTTTCTCAGGATGGACCACCCCATCATTTGACTTGGGGGGTCTCCTGGGAAGCCCCACAGCTCTTACCCTTTCTCTGGGTTCCATACTCCTTCATGTGGAGCCATGGGTATGACTAGGATACTTCTCCCTTCTCTCAGGGGGCAGAGAGAGTTTGGTTGGGGTGGAGCTGTACCCTACTTCTTCCAGGCCACTACCACGGTTCAAGACTTGCTGGTACAGAGTACTCCACTGGGCAAAAACTGACGACAGCTCCCTTGTGCTTGTATGCCCCCAATTCCAGAGAATTCACATCAATTACTCTTAAGAATCCTCTCACCACCCTCTGCTCTAACTTGTTAAGCCTCCAGCCAGGGGATCAGAAGCAAGTCTCTTGCAAGTACTGCAATTTCTATAAATAATTATCCTGGGGAAAAGGAGAGAATTAAGTTAAAGAAAAGATAAAGGAGTCAGAGTCTGCTTAAGTCCTCTTCTGGAATACATTTGACTGGATCAAGAAGTGGAATAGAACCACAGTCCTCAGGGAAAGAACTAGAATGTTGTTTCACTTCTCTTAGAAAGAGTAACTCCTAAAAAATTCACTATACAGAAGAAAAAGAGACACTTGTGATCTTCAGATTTCCACTATTTATCATAAGGTATGTGCTGTGGTTTTCTCTTTCATCGTCTCTTAGCCCTAGAGAAGAAAGTTCTTTATGCATCATGTCGTATGACACAGGAAAATATTGCCTCATGGCCCAAAGAAAACCTTCAACTGCCTTGACTTGTCAGGCATTAGTATGTCAGGATTGATGGAGTGTTCCTCAGGGGGAAATTAATGAATATGCATTCGTGACTAAAGCTTTTCATTAGTGCCCTCTCTCTCTCTCTCTCTCTCTCTGTGTGTGTGTGTGTGTGTGTGTGTGTGTGTGTGTGTGTGTGTCTGTCTGTCTGTCTGTCTGTCTGTGTATGGTGGTGGTTTAAAAACTTCGACTTATACAGTTTGGTCAATGACTCAAGTCTAGTTAGAAAGCTAAATAACAGAACTTTCCATTGAAGAGATGGCCTAACAAACCAAAGTTAATGCAAGCATTTTATATCAACTACTAAATATATATACCTCTCTCAGTATAGGATGGCACCCCAAAAATGTTGCTGACATTATTAGTCCACATGGATACTCTTACCTTATACTTTCTTAGAGAAAAAGGCTTTTTACTCTTGTATGTATGTACTAGGAAAATTTTACTTCCATGAGTAAATATCCACAATTTTGGTGGATTAAAGTATTAACCAATGTATTGCCTTTTGGAGATTAAATACTGGTTAGTATGTTGATATTATTTGCTGGCAATCTCACTAACCTCAGATATCCCTTCTGAAAGTTTAATGTTCTTTGTTTATATATAATGTGACACATCTGCAAAATACAGGTAGAAATTCAGATGTGATCACATCTCAGGTTTTATTCTTTATCATAACAGAGTAAATCAGGGCAGTAGAATTCTGCTGAAGCCAAACTTTGGCTGCAAAGGACTTCTGACCACTTAATCAGAAGATATGACTTCCAACACATATTAACCTAGATGTAAATTTGTACAATAAACTAGAAATTTAATGCCAGCAAAAGGATTTTTTGTGCAGCGGGTCCAACCAATGGTTTTTCTTTTTAATTGAAGTGCAGGTGATTTACAATATTACAATAGTTTCAGGTGTACAACATAGTAATTCAATATTTTTACAACCAGTGGGGTTTGATGAGGGTTTTCCTTCATGCCTGTAATGCTAATCACTCCTTCAACTTGACTTCTTCAAGACCTGTTTCAAGTCTCACCTCTTCTATGAAATGGAAATTAGAAATTCAAAATTGGAAGCTGTAATAATCATGGTTATGATAAAACTTTATCCACAACTAAATAGTAATCTTAAAATAATGCAGGGCAGAGGGCAGAGCTAAGGCTGGAAACTGGAGTGAGGCTGAATTTAAGGCACTTCCCATTGAGTGGAAACTGAAATATACTATTAAATGGGTGTAAATCTTCACAACCTTCTGGTTTGCAAGGCAGGTGAAAGCATACAGGGTTAGTGCTATTTGCAAAATCCTATATCAGAATCAGTCCCATAGTCTCACACAGTTAATAAGAATAGATACTTGACTGCTATTATATCTAATCCCCCTTGTGGAAGCAGTATGAGAGCACAATGGTTAAGAAGAGAACAGGAAGTAGAGCCAGGCATTCGGACCATCAAATTCCCACACCCCTCCCCCACCACCATTGGCTGTGGAGCCTGCAGCATATCACTTCTATCTGTGAACTTCAATTTCTTCATCTATGAAAGAGGGGCAGGAATGATATCTACCTCCTACAAAAGTCAGTTAACGACTAATGCCTCATCCTTGGGGAAGTTAAACAAGATAGCATGTACAGGTATGGGTAGAGTGCTTGGCTCTGTGTCTGTTTGCTGTGCTACTCTTGCTTTGAATGCTTTCCTTCCAGCTTCCAAATTCTCTCTCCATACCTACTTCAATCTCACTGCTATAAAACTACCCCTGACTTTCCCAGCTTCTCCACAAGGATGTTTCCATTCATGTGGGTGTGCTTCTTGCCTGCCTAATTTGGTTAGAGGCATCATGAAGACAGAAATACTATCAAGTCCTTTATTTTATGACTTTTCACAAGCACTTACTAAAGACTTGTTGACTTAAGTCCTTAAACGAGGTAGCAGTTATAGTATTGAGCGTCTACACATGATGCCTCTTAAATCATAATGTGAACACATAAAGTTCTAGAAAATTATAAATACTAAGGAATCAAGAAGCAAATGATTTTTATTCAAGGGAAGATTATTTATTTACAAAGGCATAAAAATAGATGACACCCTGTGTAGATAATTATGAGATTTGTGTGAACTTGGCTTTCAGAGAAATGGCGTGTGATGTTCTGCTTTTTAATTTGCAATTCAGTTATCCGAAAGCCCAGACAGATCTGGGTAAGCAGAGAGAAGCAAGGTAAAATGTAGTGAAAATAGCCTGCAATGGCCTGCTTATTCAGCTGTGAAGATATGCAGTAAAATGGATACTTTAAATAAAATGTATGCATTCATTATAACAAAAATGAGTATGTTCAATTAAAACATGGGCCTTTAGAGCACTACATCAAGAATTAAGAAGGTTAAAAAGCATCAAGATAGTCAAGACAAAATAGATATGATCATCTGAGTCATTTCTATTTCATCATGGCTGTCTATAGAGTTCTCCAGTGAGTAGAACATATTGAAAATCAGATCTACCTCTGATAAGACAAGGGAACCAGAATAGGTGAATCTTTCATTTGCATAGTGAAACATAAAGAGTCTACACTATAAGTCAGAAAACACAAGCTGTCAATCTGCTTTTGATCCCACAGAAGAAGAGGAAAGGAGACTGAGGCAGAAAAAAACATTAGAAGACATAATGGCTGAACAATGTGGAAAATTTTCAACCCAATAGTTCAAGAATCTCAACAAACGTCAAGTAGAATAAACATAGCAGTAACTATATCTAGGCACATCACTGTCAACATGCTGAATGCCAAACCTTAACATCAGCTGGTGGGGATGGCAGGAGGATTACATTAGAGGTAGGAGAATAAAAATTACCGCTGACTTCTCATAAGACCCAATGAAGCCAGAAGTAAGTGGGATGACATTTTTACTGTGCTGGTGTTTAGTGAGGGGGGGCTGGAGGGACTGTCAACCTAAAATTCTCTAACTAGCAGAAATATCTTTCAAAAATGAAGGGGGAGAGGGATAAATTAGGAGTCTGGGATTAGCAGATACAACTACTATATATAAAATATTTAGATAAACAACAAGGTCCTCCTGTATAGCATAGGGAACTATATTCAATATCTTGTAATAAACTATAATGGAAAAGAACATGAAAATATATATATGTATAACCAGATCACTTTGCTTTACACTAGAAACTAACACAACATTGTAAATTATACTTCAATTTTTTTTAATTCTTAAAAAAAAAAGAAATCTAATTCTTCAAAAAAAATGAAGGTGAAAAAAGAGATTTAAAAAAAAAAGTGATTTTATTGCCAGCAGGTCTGTACTACAATAAATATTAAAGAATGTTCTTCAGGCTGAGGGAACTAATATCAGTTGGAAACTCAAATCTACACAAAGGAATGAAGAACACCAGAAATGATACATTTAGAAACTTTTTTTGGTTGTTTTTAAAATTTTTACTTACAGGTTAATTGACTATTTAGAGCAAAAATAAAACAATGTGCTTTGGAGTTTATACTGTATGCTGAAGATGTATAACAACAATAGCACAAAGAGAGGGTAGTAGGTGGATGCATATGGTTTAAGATTTTATCTGGGAGGGACTTCCCTGGTGGCGCAGTGCTTAAGAATCCGCCTGCCAATGCAGGGGACGCAGGTTCGAGCCCTGGTCCAGGAAGATCCCACATGCCACAGAGCAACTAAGCCTGTGCGCCACAACTATTGAGCCTGTGCTCTAGAGCCCGTGAGCCACAACTACTGAGCCTGCGTGCTGCAACTACTGAAGCCTGCGCGCCTAGAGCCTGTGCTCCACAAGAGGAGCCACCACAATGAGGATCCCGCGCACCACAACGAGGAGTAGCCCCCGCTCGCCGCACCTTGAGAAAGCCCGCGCGCAGCAACGAAGACACAACGCAGCCAAAATCATTTAATTAATTTATTTTTTTTAAAAAAAGATTTTATCTGGGAATTGGTATAATGGGCTGTGATAAGTTAAGGATGTATATGGTAATCCCTAGGACAACCACTAAAAAATTAAATAAAACAAAGAGGTATAACTTAAAAAGCCAACAGAAAGGGGAAAATGGAATACCAAAAAACTCAATCCAAAAAAATTCAAGGACTGAGATTAGAAAAGAAACAAAAACAGATGGAGCAATTAGAAAACAAAAGCAAATAATGCCCCAGGCCAAGTGTAATGGTTCTTGGGGGTAGCTCAGTTCCTGTGGGAAAAGACCTTACAAATCTGTTATATTCACTAAATCACATAAGCATAGCTGCACACAAAATCAATAGTGATATCTATGATAACTTATACATATTAAATTAGTATGAATGCGTCCTTAATAATTCCCACTGACTATACTGCACTCAAGAGAAATTTTTAGGACCTTGTTTCCTAGCAGTTTCAACAAGAAGCTTGGAAATCTGCCTTGTGTCAGATAATACATCTTAGAAATAAGAACAATTTCCCCAATCATTGAGGTATTTCTGATTCTATGACTGGGAGTTCCAGTGGCTGCTTGAGACAAAAAGCTTTGGGTATCACCTTTTATTTAAGCTGCCAGGCTTAGCGATTCTGATGTTCCAGCCTCCTGAAGGAGGCAGAGGAAGATATTAAACTTGGGAGCCAAACAGACCTGCAGCTAGGGTGTCGAACAGTCCCCTGCATGAACTCAGGTCACCCAGCAGTGGGGCTGGAAAGACAGACAATGGGCCAGGTGCAAATGTCCTCAGTGAATGTGGGAGAGTGACCTGAAGGTTGACAGATGGCAGGACTGAGGACCAGGTCACGGGTGTTGTAGACATAAGTAACGTGAGCCTCACAGCAGGGGCTTGTTTATGGTAGAAAGAGTTCCAGAGGGCACATTGGAAGAACTTAAGTGGAAGGGGAGCCGGGGGAGGGAGGGGGGGGTCTGGGTACAGTGAAATCAGATTGTGGGAGATGATGGGTGAATGGAGGAGGCATTCTGTTCCAATGAGGGAACAGAATTCTCTGTTCCTTCTGATTTTCCCTCTGCATTTCTCACATTCTTTAGAAATTGCCCTTCTGCCTGAGCTGTGCTAAGGGGAGCCCAACACGTTCTTTTGTTGTTGTTGTTTACAGCAGAGCAAGACAAAGGGGACAGGCCACATCCAACGGGACAAAACTGAGACTCATGTGTGGGCTTGCTCCAGGTTGGGAGATATCATTTCTACAGCTCTTCTCTGTCAAAACACTTAGAGGGCTTCTGGTTTCATATAACGAGGCAAATTCTTCCGTTACAGATAACGTCTCGGATTTAATCCCGTCACTGCTATCGTAATGTGAACACGAACAACTTAACATCCACATGCTTTGTAATCTCCATCTATAAACCATGGAATAGGAGAATGACAACGTTCCCAACTGGTGGGGAGTCTCACGACACAAAGTCATTACAAACACTTTTGTGTCATGTGTGATAAAACAGAATTAGAAATCCATTTCTCCAGCTTTTAAAAACAATGTGTAATGAAGTCAAAGCACCATTTTACAATGACTAATAAAATCTAATTTAAATACAAACTTTAGTAATTTATAAAATTGAGAGAAATGCCAAGGACTTACTAAGCTTTTTTTTACTTTAGTCCAAACACACGAACCCTGTTTTCTTGTTCTCTCATGACCTGTTGATAGTCATAAAAGCCAAGCTATTACCTACATCAAAAATGTTGTACATTTCTTATAGTGTCCGGAGGTGATTTTTTACTCCATCATCTTTGTAGTGTATCTAAAGAGGCATTAAATAGAAGGATTATTCTCTCCTTCATCTGCTTTGTAACTCTGAATTTCTTGTTTTTCCGGTGGAATTTAGGAAGCTTCACTTTTTTAACCTTGCAATAGCCATCAGATTAAAGAAAAGCATATATTCAACACCTAATTTTTTTGAGTAGAACTTTCTTTTTGGTACTGGAGTATAAGTTGGACTTTTATGACTTGCTGAAGGTGCTCTCAGTTTCCATTGCAGAGTTGTCCCTATAACAAGCTCTGGAAACATCTTGTTTCAGACTGCCTCATACCAGAAGCCAATCAAGCAGGAAAAGGCGAGTCCAGTTATGTGATTACTTCCCATATCCAATGTTTTGATGCTTTCGTTTTGCTTTAAGTATGGCCAATTCCAAATGCCTCTGGACTCATGAGCAAAATCAAAATAAATACACACACTGACGCAGAACAGTGGGCAACCTCTCTCACACTCAGATATAACACAACTCAATCAGACTCAGCTGTCTTCATGGCAACGGTCCTCAAAGAAGGGCTCTGTACAAAGCTTTTGAGGTTGAGAAACCCAGGGCTATGTGGAATAATTTGCTCTTACTTTTTTTTCCATGGTTCTGATTTTTAAGTGTAGGGGATTATCCATTGCCTGTAGCTCATTAATCATGGTAGCTTTTTTTTTTTTTTTTTTTTTTTTGGCTGTGTTGGGTCTTCGTTGCTGTGCGCGGGCTTTCTCTAATTGTGGCGAGCGGGGGCTACTCTTCATTGCGGTGCGTGGGCTTTTCATTGAGGTGGCTTCTCTTGTTGCGGAGCACGGGCTCTAGGCTCCCAGGCTTCAGTAGTTGTGGCACTCAGGCTCAGTAGTTGTGGCTCGTGGGCTCTACAGTGCAGGCTCAGTAGTTGTGGCGCACTCAGGCTCAGTAGTTGTGGCTCGTGGGCTCTACAGTGCAGGCTCAGTAGTTGTGGCGCACGGGCTTAGTTGCTCCGTGGCAATGTGGGATCTCCCCGGACCAAGGCTCGAACCCGTGTCCCCTGCATTGGCAGGCGGATTCTTAACCACTGCGCCACCAGGGAAGCGCCTCATGGTAGCTCTTGATTATGAAAAGTGCAATCCAAAAGACAGTACTCTGAGGACTTGGCAGAGAAGTTCTATGCCCATCCCTGAAATGTGCCAGAACACCCTGCACTCTGCCAACTGTGATTACACTTGGCATTAATTGAAGATGCTGAGAGCTATAAGCCTTCCTGAGTTTAGCCACCTGGAGCAGATTAAAATCTGGGTCCCGCCGGTGAGGAGGTTTGAGGGATTGGGAATACAAGGCTGTTTTAATCTTTTCCAAGTCAGGCTGTTTAGAAATATCCATACATCAAATGTTCATGGATCTCATACAATTTCCTTCTCACAGGAGAATTCAATCACCAGTAACACTAAGTGGGATTAACTTGTGGTGGAGAGCCATCTGGAGAGAGAGAATTCACCTTCCCCTGTAAATATGTTCAGAGATTTACCACCATGGTTTTGAAGAAGTTGCTGAAGGTGCTCAAAGCTACAAATGATATTTCCTCTGAAAGCCTTGTTCAGTTGACCCAGTGAAATTAAAATGCAATTGAAGGAAAATCTAGTCCTTCCTTTGTGCTTCAATATTCCTCCGCCGCAGGAGGGTGATACCAGGATTTCAAGGACTGGCTTGAGGTCTTGCAAAGATATGATGAAAAGCCAGTGGAAACTGTCCTGAAACTGTATTGCCTAGATAAAGAGAAAGGCTCATGAAAAGGAAAGTGAGCAGAGGGAGGGACTAACAGGGAAATTACTAGGAGTCAGAATTCAGCTCTCTGGATCATGCTAGAGATAAGGGCTGCTCCCTTGAAGAACCCAGAAACGAATATAGATTAGTCTTAGAAAGTAGAGGACCCAGAGAAGCACAGAAGGCAGAGAAAGCCTTCATATTTTAATGGGAGAAAATGAATTAGCATAGTCAGAGGATAGAGAGAAGATGGCCCAGGAGGTCAAAGGCCAACCTCAAGTTCCCTGGGCCAACCCAGGTCATCTGAAATGATGCCAGTCTTCAGAGCCGTAAGAATGTCAGTCCTCTGGAAGAGGAGCTGAACCTCAGTGAAAAAAGTAAGTGCCAGCCATACCAATCTGACCTCAAAACCTCTGTGATATGGGGGCAAAATCAGATCAGGAAAATAACAGATTATTTAAAAATTGGTTTTATTAAATACTTACTATCTTCACTATTAAAATTACTGACAAACTAGACACATAGTATCTTCTTCAATTTGTAAGTCTATTATGATACAAACAATAGTGAAGCCATTAAAATTATGATACATTGATTTTGAACAATATCCATAAGCCTCTAGACTCATTTGGTGAGGCTAGCGTAAGTTTGATATTTAAACCAGGCCATGGCACCGTGAGAAAGGAAAACTATAAAGTCAACTCAGTTTTGAAGATAAATGTGAAAATCATAAGTTAAATATTGGCAAACTGTCTAAAAATGTGTAAAAAAAATACATAATGACTAAGTTGGGTTGATCTCAAGATTTCAGTGATGGCTTAACATTAGTAGAAAGTCTATTAATGTAATGCTCTACATTAACATAGTAAAAGAGAAAGGACATATGGTCATCTCACTAGATACTGGAAAGCCAATGAATAAATTTCAACACTCATTCATGACAAAAACTCTTAGTAAACTAGGAATAGAAGGGAACATCTACATCCTAGTAAAGATTACCAAAAATCTACAATAAATATCATGCATACTGGAGAAATGTTAGAAGCATTTCCTTTAGAGTCAGGAACAAAAAAAGGATGCCTGCTTTCACTACATCTATTCGAAGTTTATTGGAAGTCCAAGCCAGCACAATTAGAAATAAAAGATATAAGAACTGGAAAGAAAGAAAGATGATCTAATGATAAGATTGTTTTCATAAAAAATTCAAGAAACTCTTCAAGACAAACTGTGGAATATAAGAGGAGGATTTGTCAATCTTACTGGATAAAATATCAATGTACTAAAACAGCATTCAAATACACCAGCAACAAATAATTAGAAATTAGAACATGAAATGAAACACACACAATAGCAACAAAAGTTACAAGTTTTCTACGAATAAATCTAACAAAAGATGGGCAACTCCTCTCTCAATAATAACATAAAACTGAAGAAAAATATAAAATAAAACCTAAATAAATGAAAAGCTACATTACTTTAATAAATATTATCAAAAATAGAAATTGCTCTTTAACTTGTAAATTCAATAATTCAACACAATTTCAACCAACACTTCAATAGAGGTTTTTTTATTCTCCTTTTTTGGCCGCGCTGCGCGGCATGGGGGATCTTAGTTCCCTGACCAGGGATTAAACCCATGCCCCCTGCAGTGGAAGTGCGGAGTCTCAACCACTGGACCACCAGGGAAGCTCCATCAATAAAGTTGTTTTTATGCAACTAAATTTCACATGTAAGGTGAAATTTATTTCATTTGGATGAATGAAGAGCCAAGAAAAGCCAATACATTTTTGAAGAAGGGAGAATTATATTTGCCAGATAGTAAGGTTTAATATAAAATTATAGTATTAAAACAGTGTGGTATTGGTACAGGGATAGACAAAGAGGCTAATGGAACAGACTTTTAAATAAATAGTTTAATAAATGGACATTTAATAAATGGCTCTGACAATTGTCTCTCCATGTAGAAAAAGACAAAATTAGACCCTTACCTCACACTATACACAAAAATTAATTTCAGGTGGACTAAAAACTTAAAAGTGAAAATGAAAACTGTAAGCTTTAGAAGATAACACAAGAGAATATCATTATTATGTAAAATCCATTAAAAGAAATAAAATAGATTTTAAAAATCCATACAGGTAAAATGTTAAAACAGGGCTTCCCTGGTAGAACAGTGGTTAAGAATCTGCCTGCCAATGCAGGGGACACGGGTTCGAGCCCTGGTCCGGGAAGATCCCACATGCCACGGAGCAACTAAGCCCGTGCACCACAACTATTGAGCCTGCACTCTAGAGCCCATGAGCCACAACCACTGAAGTTCGTGCGCCTAGAGCCCGTGCTCCGCAACAAGAAAAGCCACCGCAATGAGAAGCCCGTGCACCGCAACGAAGAGTAGCCCCCGCTCGCTGCAACTAGAAAAAGCCTGCACGCAGCAACGAAGACAGAACACAGCCAAAAATAAATAAAAACCAAAAATTTTTAAATGAATAAAATCTATCTTTAAAAAATGAAACAAAATAAAATAAAATGTTCAAACAAAATATTGAGTAAGAAAAGCAAGTTGGAAAGAATGCATACATTTTGATGATAATAGTGTGTACCGTTTGTACAAAATTATAAACACACACATATGGGAACAAACACAGTAAAAGAACATAAGCAAACTGTAAAGGTAGATAAATCTGACTACTTAAAAATTAAAACTTCTGTACAAAAGATATCATGAGCAAAGTAAAAATCAAATTCACATAATGGGAGAAAATAATTAAAACCCATACAATCATCAAATAATTGGTATGCATAATAATAAAGAATTCCAACACAGCTGTAACAAAAAGAGAAACATCTAAAAGAAAAAGAGACAAGAATGCATACAATTCACAAAAATTGTGAATTGGTGGCTATTAAGCATCTGAAAAGATTCTCAACCCCATTAACCATCAGGGAAATGAAAATTAGAAATCAGTGAAACCCTATTGTGCATCCATCATATTGGCAAGAATTAGTAAATCTCATAACATCAAATACTGGTGAAGATGCGGGGAAATGGACTCATGCACATTGTAGGTACCACCACTTTGAAGAGCAATTGATGAAGTCCAAGGAAAGCTGAAGATGCATTATTCTTTGATCCAGTAGTTCCACTTCTACATGTCTATTCTAAAGTAATCTTGGGTGAACAAGGAGGTTTGTACAAAGTCGTTCATTTGTAGCATGGTAACATGGTTTGTAACAGCTGAAGAATGAAAACATCCTACTGTCTCTAAGTAGAATAATGGATATCCTCAGGTTTGTCAATACAATGCATTCTACACAGCAGTTAAAATGAATGAAGTAGATCTAAACCTGTCTGTCTGTCTATCTATCTACGGCAATAAATCTTTAAAAACCAAAATACTGAATAATAAAATCAAGTTGTAAAAACATACTGACAGATTTTAAAACACAGTAAACAACACTTAAACTGTTTTAGAATACAGTCATCTGTATCCTATCAGTGATTCCCCCCAGGGGACATTTGGCAATGTCACAACTGGAGGAGGATGCTACTGGCATCTAGTGGGTAGAAGTCAGAAATGCTGCTAAACATCCTGCAAGGCATTGCCCAACCATCCCCTCACCCTCAATAAAGAATTATTTGACTCCAAATGTCTAAAGGACTGAGTTTGAGAAATCTTGCTCTAGAGCCATCCTATCCAAATTATATAAATGAGAATGGGGGATTGAGGCAGGAGTATATTCTTCAAAAAAAAAAGAAAGAAAGAAAGAGAGAGTATAGTTCAGGGAAAAGGGAAGTAATTAAAACATATCAACTACAGTATGTGTGAAAAAGACGGAAAGAATACACATCAAAACATTCTCAGTAATGATTTCTGAGATAGTGTTCAAGAATTGTATTGTGTATACTTCTATTTTCTAATTTATCTAAAAGGAATACGAAGCATTGGTGAAATTAAAAATCATTTGAAGAGAAAAATAAAAAAAAAATCTTTCACCAAAAAAGTTTTCTTCCAAAATTTTATGCTTCAGATCAATTTCATAGCGCATATTTTTACGTTATTTTTCTTAAGTATTAACTATTTTGTGTTCTACTTTTTCCCACTGGCATTATTTCATATAGATCATTCCATAAACCCAGATAATCTTTATATTTGAAGTTTTAAGGGCTATATGATGTTTCATTGTATTACTTTGTCAAGAGTTACTTAGCCATTTCCTAGCTGCTAATGATTTTGGATCCTTCTATTATTATGAAAAGCATAAACATCTTTGCAAAAATCGAGTGTTTCTCTTTATTGAATTCTTTCCCTGGGATTTGCTCCCAGGAGTGGATTTGCCACATGGAAGGATATAATGAATTCTGTGATGCTTGGTACATGTTGTCAGATTTCTTTCCAGAAAAATTATTCCACTATTTCTACAAGCAATGCATGAGTATACTTGAGTCTCCAAAGCACTGTTAACTTTGGTTTAAAAAAAAAAAAAAACCTATTATTAATTTAATATGTAGGAGGTAGTATACTGGACTCTTTTAATTTGCAATTCTTTAATTATTAGGGAAGCTAAACATTTTCCCAAGCGATTGTACACTATTTGTAGTTTCCCTTGTGCAAACCATCTCCTCATATCCTTTAACCATCTGTCCAGTCAGACTTGAGTATTGTCCAAATAGATAATATTAATTTTCCTTAAATTCATAATAGTAAATGTTTGTAGGTTATTACAGTGTTCCCCCTGTTGTTTTCCTATTTATTTATTCAATTTGGGACTGTGATGGTTAATTTTACGGGTCAACTTGACTGGGCCACCAGATACTCAGATAACTGGTTAAACGTTATTTGGATGTATCTGTGAGGGTGTTTCTGGAAGAGAGGAGCATTGGTGGATTCTGTAAAGCTGGTGGTCCTCCCCAGAATGGAAGGGGAAACAACCACTTTGGAAAACATTTTGGTAGTTTTAAAAAGTTACACTTACCTTATGACCTAGCCATTCCATTTCCAGTTATTTACCCAAGAGAAAGCAAAGCACATGTCCATGTAAATGAGACAGGCTGGGACCTGGGACCCTTTGCTGTAGTGCTTGCACCTGGACAAACTTTCTCCTCCAGAAACAAAATACAAAGAAACTATAAGGGAGTAAATTTAACTGTGAGTTGGGGCAAATTATGAACAACACATACAAAAAGACCAAAAACACAACTGCCACGTCTGAGGAGCTGGAAGCAAAAGCAGGATGCTGCACAGGCCCCCTGCACACAGCACCACCAAAGGGGCGGCCAGCCCACCCAAGCCACCCCTCCAGCACAGCCCCTGGACCCGCCACCTACCCTCACCCCACATAAGGAAACAGCTTGCCCTGCCTCAGGAAGCGAGCAAGGGAACCTGTTACTTGTTTTCGCTCCCTCATGTTGCAGTATGAGTCCCAATAGAGCCTTGCCTGAGTTTCTTGTCTGGCCTCTTATCAATTTCTATTGATTAAGGAGTCCAAGAACTCTGGTCAGTGACACACAGATTTGCACAGAAATGTTCCCAGCAGGTTTACTTCTAATAAGGAAAAATTGGGAATGATAATGTCTATCAACAGGTGACTAGGTAAACACATTGTTGTATATCTATAAATGGAATAGTACTCAGCACCAACAAGGAATGAACAGTTGTTACATGCAAGAACAGGAAGGGCTGTCAAATTAGTTATTCTGAGTGAAAGAAGCCAGACAAAATAAAAAATGGTTCCACTTATGTGCAACTCAAGAAAAAGCAAACTAATCTATAGTTCCATTTATAAACAATTCTAGAAAATGCAAACTAAAACAGATCAGTGGGGTGGGGGGAGAGGGCATGGGGAGTAGAGTGGGAATGGGTACTGTGAGGTGGGACCAGGGGAAGAGCCTGCAAGGGGAGAGCCAGGTTTGGGGGAGCAGCGCAGGGAGGTAGGCGGTACATGGGCCGAGGGGGCCAAAGAAGGCCAAGGGGAGACGGTAGGGGCAGAAGCAGGAAGCGGTTAGGAGGAGGAAAGCGGGAAGGGCAGGAGTGGGGTAAGGAGCACAGCGCAGTGTGGTGCTTGGAGACCGGACAGGAGGGGAGGTGAGAGGAGGCGGAGCGGAGCATCGAAGACGTGGGCGGGTCCTGCGGGCGTGGGCGGGTCCTGTGGCGTGGGCCCCGCCGGGTCGCGTACGGCATCATGGCGCGCTTCCTCTGTGTGCTCAGGAGCCTTCCTTTCCGAGAAGTGCCCGGGTGGGGGGTGCGGGGCCGAGCGGGCCGGGGCGGCCTCGGCGCGAGTACCGGACCTGGGGACGCAGGTAGGACGCGGGCCTCGCAGGCCCCGCCGCCACCTCCCGGCTTTCGGTTTCCATTCACTTGCCAGGACTTGGGAGCCCGTCTGCTGGTTCTGGACCTGGCGCTTACTTTCTCGGGAAGCTCCTTCGGGACGCCCCTGCCCGCCCACCTCCTGCCTTCTGCGACAGCTGGTTGTAAATTGGCAGGGGCGGGGAGTGGGGGGGGAGGTCACTGACCCCTGTAAGGATTTGTGTAAAGGTATTGGTCCTCTCTCCAAACGTGCACACACTTTTTTTTTTTTTGCATAAAATGTTATGCTCTAGAGCCGGGCCTCAAGGTGTTGGCTCAGCAGCCCACCCCGCACGCTCTCTGCTGCAGTGGCCCCTGCTCTGTTATACTGTCCCCCTTCTCCAGTTATGTCTGCTGCTTTTCGCGTCTGAGAAGCAGGCGGTTCAGACTTTGCATGCCTGTGGATCTGCTCCCTGACCTGCTCTATTTCTGTGTTTCCAGGACCCAGGGAAACATGTGGACTAATAATCCACACCTCCTTTAACCTGATAACCATCGTTAGTCAATGGCTGTGATACAGACTAGGGAAAAGCGTATTTTCTACAAAATGCCTTTGGCTGCTCTGTGGGACTGGGGCACGTTTACATTTCATCCTTTAGTACGGAGTCACTTGTGGAGACGTGCGTTAGCTGGCACTATATTTCAGGCCTATTTCAGGGGAATCTAGTGCCTCGTGTCCATTGGCTTTCTGGGCAGATGCCTAGCCATCCCATCTCTGAATCCATTTGTTATGTGTCCATTGAAGACATTTAAAGCTACATATCTGTGCTGAAAATGTACCCAGTCACTTGGAATTCTTTTTATCCCCTTAAGTTTTCAAAATGCTGTGTTAAATAAATAAAAGCCCTGGCAGTGTGCAGTGGGAACTGATCCAACATGACTTGGGGCCATGGCCTTCAGAACCGCTTGGTGTCTCTAGTCAGCCAATCTCATTATTTGTTCTCTGCCTACTCTGTGCCAAGCAATGGTTTCCTGAGAACCACAGGTGATGGAAACATCACAGCTGTGCGCTGGAGCTCTTCTCATTCCCGTTTATAGGGTGGTGGTTTCAGCAGAAATTTGTCCTTCATGTTTGTACTTGGTGCTGTCAGAAACAGCCTAATGAATCGCCCTGGAATCTGAGGTTCTTCAGCAACGTTAAAATTTGGCCAGACACCAATACAGTAACTGCTAACTTATCAGACACCCCCTCCTGGGAATTCCTTCTAAGGAAATAATTCTAAAGAAGAACAGAGTTATATATGCAGAGATGTCTTTAACAGTACTCTTAAGAACTAGAAACTGGCTCTAACCCAAACGTCCATCAGTTAAGGAATGCTTAAGTAAACCATGAAAGTTCAATTCAACAAACTAGTAGGCAACCACTGAGAATGACGGGCAGGTACTAGTTTCGTGGTTAAGGGGGTTTCAGAGTCGACAGTGTCAATCACTGACCCTGTGTCTTTGGGCACGTCTTGAACTTGGTACCCTGAAGCCTGTTTTTTTCTTCTATAAAATAAGGATAGTGATAATGGTAGGGTTGTTTTACAGAATAAATGAAAAAAAACCTAAAAACATTTTATCACAATATTGGTGCTTAGTAGGTATACAATAAGCATTTGTTATAATTACATAAGAAATGGAAAGGTTAAAAGTGCAGCTGCATTTAACCCTGTGTTGTGGACTTGGGGCCTTGTTTATATATTGGCCTAGTTATCCACGTTGTGGGGAGGACTAGTGAGACATAAACAAGTACAGAGGTTTGCTGACGGGGAAACATTTTATAGCCTATACATTTTATCACTTATAGCCAATTATCACACAAGCATTGTACATGTGCTTTTAGCAGTAAACTTAAAGCCAGCAGTGACACACCTCATAAGTCATTATACTCTGTGATAACTAGGCAATTTTTTCCATCCTGAACATTGGGGTCAAAAATGTGGTTTGAAGCAAAACAGTAGCTTTCCACTAGAATTCTTTAAATTTCTTACCCAGTTCAGCAGTATGATCTGAAAGTTACCATACGTTTTCCATATAATTTAACATGCTAAATAATCCTAGTTACTTTAATATTTCTTCTGAGATGTCTAGGGGCCCTTTGGAATACTCGAAGTTAGCTTGAGAAAGAAACTTACAATCTGTTATCAAAAGCACCTCAATATTCCTGGATAATTTTGTTCTCTTAACAGGGAGAAAGAAAACCTAATTCCAGTTTTGTACCAGCTTACTATTAATAACAAAGGTCATTTACCTAGTTAAATCCAATCTAATCTTTTTTTTTTTTTTTTTTTTTTGGCTGCATTGGGTCTTTGTTGCAGTGCACGGGGTTTCTCTAGTTTCAACGAGCGGGGGCTACTCTTTGTTGCGGTGCGCGACCTTCTCATTGCAGTGGCTTCTTTTGTTGCAGAGCAGGGGCTCCAGGCACGCAGGCTTCAGTAGTTGTGGCACACAGGCTCTAGAGCGCACGCTCAGTAGTTATGGCTCACAGGCTTAATTGCTCCGTGGCATGTGGGATCTTCCCGGACCAGGGCTTGAACCGTGTTCCCTGCATTGGCAGGCAGGTTCTTAACCACTGCGCCACCAGGGAAGCCCGCAATCTAATCTTAATCACTCCTTCAATGTACGAAATTCTTTTCTCAAAATTCCCTTTTTTCACAAACCTTTTATCACTTTTTGTATCCATATGATTTGTCCCTTTTTTTTGCCCACCCAAAAACAACCAACTGTAGGACAAATTATTATCCTCATTTTTCCTCAACAAATATATCTCCATTCTTTATACCTTCTCTTGCCGACAACACATATCCTACTTGCTTTCCACACCGAAATGCTTCCCTTATCATTTTTAGTAGCTTTAATTACATATTACAATTTTTAACCCTTAAAAGCCTTAACAAAACCAAGAAACAAGTAATTGAACTGTTATACCAGCATTTACTGAGTGGCAAACTTAAGAACATATTCCATAACCTCTAAAAACTTAACATTTTTCTCATAGCATAATTTCTCTTTAATGTGGTACAAGATGTGTGTTTAATAAACCCAAACATCTTTTGAAGTTTTACCATTTAACCCAAGGCTGAAGTCTCAGGCAAAGTGGGCTGTGTTTGTATTTCAAGGACATGATAAGAGTTAACTTCAAGTTTTCTCCTATGCATATTTTTGTTCTCTCAGGGTCAGAATTCTGAAAACAGTATTTTATCAAGCCAGCTTTCTCTAACTGCATATGCAAAAAGAAGCGGTTTTGGAATTTCAAAAGAGTTTCATCTTATCCATTCTTCTCCAGAGTATAAAGAATACTGTTGTCATATATTGTTAAAAAAAATTATCTTCCTTTTTCTTTAGTCGTAATCTCATAGCTAAAATTTTTCTAATGAATTGAACCTGACCTTCCCATTTTACAAAAGACAGCAAAGATACCAATCACACAAATGAAATACACACTCACATACCAGAAGACAGAACTGTCACAATCCTCCAAGACAGTGACCCATGTGGAGTCCCAAACAAACACTTACCCAACACAAAGGGTCCTCGACAGTAGACACACGTCAGAACCAACTGGCAAAATGCCCAAATGACACACTCAGTGCTCACAAATAGCCCTCAGTGTCAGACACGTCAGAACCAATTGGCAAAATACGCAGATAGCACTTCGTGCTCAAAAGAGAAGTCGGCCCGCCTGCACACCCGTGGACTTACTTGGTCATGGAGCTCGTCAGTTTGTCCAGCATGTTTCCGTTCCACCAAGGAAAAGCGTACGTTGACAGCCAGTGCCAAGCAGGGGAGAAACAGGGAGAATCCCCCAAACACGTGGTTTCGGCAGCTGCTAGGAGCGTCCCCCCAAAGCCCCCCTCTCGGGGCCACCGAGCCTCGAGCAGCGGCTCCTCACAGCCATCCCGGCGCGTCGTCATGGCGGCTCTGCTCGGGAAAACCCCGGGAGCCAGATGTCGCGAGAGTACAGCAGCCCCAGGTTGAGAGCCAGAAACTGTAACCGGAAGTGGGATCGGGCTGCTCGCCGCTCTAAAGCCAATAAGGAGGCCGGGTTGGTGGGAAGGAAAGTTTGCTTTATTTCAGAGGCCGGCAGCCTGGCGGGGGAGGGGCAGAGGCCTGTCCAAAGGCCGACTCCCCGCACTGACAATCAGTGGGCAAGAGCTTTTATAGATGCGGGGAGGGGGCTACACGCAGAAACAGCGCAGTCAGCTCTGACAGTCATCTTGACGTTGGTCATCGGTGGTCTGATCAGCGTCATCTTGATTGTTTTAAGTACAGTTAATCTTCAGTTCCAGGGTCAATTTGTTCCCATTTCTTTAAGGCCAGCTCTCAGAATTGTAGCAGCTTATGTCATGGTTACAGTCTGGTCATCATGTAGTTAACTTCTTCCACCTGGTGGAGGGGGTTTAAGTATCTGTAAGACAGCTCAAAGGATATGGCTCAGAATGTTATCTATAGCCCTTGAGGAGGAACTAAAGGTCCTTGACTATACTTAATGACAAAAGTATTATTATTTAGTCTTGTTGGACTGTTTTCCTTTGTTTCTGCATTTTCTCACTTCTCTGATTAAACTTATTCTTTGGCTAAAGTTTTTCCACAGACAAAAGGCAGACTGAGGACATGGGGGGCAAGCACCATAGGGTCCTGCTCTGTTTCACTAGGACACTGCGTTCTTGTGGTTTCCTTCCCACCTCTCTGCTTGTCCCCGTTTCTTCAACCTGCATATTGCGGAGAGCCTCAGGGTCCAGCCCTCAGGCCTCTCTGTTCTGTCTACACTCACTGACTTGGGGATCTTCCAGTCCCCAAGATAAATAACATCTGAAGACTGAGGGGTTGCAAAGTTATATTTTCATCCTAGACCTCTCTTGGAACTCTAAATCCATGTGTCCAACTGCCTACTTGACATCTCCACTTGAATATCTGATTGGCATTTTTAAAGTTAACAAATTCAAAACCAAGTTCCCAAACCTACTCCTCCTGTAGTCTTCCCCCATCTTTCAGAGCCCAGAAGCTGTGGAGTATGACCCTTGGCCCTTTGCTTTCTCTTACCTCCACATCTGACCCATCAGCAGATCCCCCGGCTCTACCATCAGACTGTGTCCAGCGTCTCGCTACTTCTTAGCCACTCTCCTGCTGCCACCCTGATCCAGGTTTCCACGTCTCAGCCAGATTAATGTAGCCTCTGTAATGGTTCCCCTGCTTCAGACTTTACCCTGATTCAAATATTTTTTTAGTATATCTACCACTGATCCTTTTAAAATATGTTAGATCATGTCATGCCTCTGCTAACCTTCCAATGACTTCCAAACTCACTCAGAACATAAGCCATTGTCCTTACAATAGCCTTCAAGGCCCTAAATGATCTGGACCCCATCATCTGTCTGCTGTCCCTTGTACTAACCTTCCCTGCTGACTCCACCTCCGTTGCTCTGGCCTCCTTGCTGTTCATCAGACACGCCAGGCACACCCAGCCTGGTGCCCCTCTTGCCTGCAGTGCTCTTCTCCTAGGTATTCACGTTGTGTGTTTGTTCATTTCCTTCAACTCTTTGCTGAAATGTCGCCTTCTTAATAAGGCCTTCCCTCATTATTTTAAATTGTGTGTGTGTGTATGCACACAAATACATACACACACATTCTCACACTCTCTAATCTCCTTTGTGATTTTTGAAAAAATCATCTAAAGTTTTACATTCTTAGTTACTTTACCTCAACTCCATAAGGGCGGCGATTCTTGCCTGTTTTCTTTACGTTTGTATCCCCAGCATCTAGAATAGTGTCTGGCATATAGTAGGTGCTCTGTAAATATGACCAAATGAATGAAGAAATGAATATTTATCAAATGCCAAGGCACTGATAAATAGGGGTACACTGAACAAAGACACAGTTTTTTCAGACTTTCAGCTTCTAGTTGAATGAGACATCCAGACAGATTAACCTGCGCTTGTCATGTCTATCATGGAAGCACTGAGGGCCGTGAGAACCCAGAGGAGGAGCTTGCAACCCAGACTTAGGGGATCAGGGAATATTTCTTGGAGAAGATAACATGTAAACTGAGATCAGAGATTGGAGACTTCGGTTTCTGTCCTGGCATGTAAGGATCTTAGAAGTCTTCACTCCATCTTAACAACAAGTAAAAAGCTAAACAAACTATGATATCTTCTGGGGGAACTCAGAGGACCACAGTTGAGAGGGACTGGAGCATAGTAGAAGGGAGAAGTTGGAAGTGGTAAGCAGGGCCAACCATGAAGAGCCTTGGAAGTCACATCAAGGAGTTTGGAATTTATCTTGAGGGTATCATGTCACATTGAACAGTTTCGGGCAGTGAGGAAAAGAAGCGGTCGGAATAGGGGAGGGCATACAAATTAGAAAAAAACCTGTAATAATCTTTGCTGGAGGTAATGGTGGCCTGATCCAAGGTAGTTGCAGAGGGGTGAGAATGAGCAGATCCTAGAGTTATTTAGGAAGTAGAACCAACAGGCTTGGTGCAAGGGCAAGGGAAGAGTCATGGATGATGGCCTGGCTTTCTGGTTTGAAACATGGAATTGATGAGCTGGAGCACATGAGAGGAGGACCAGATTTGGGTTGGGGTGGAGGAGATACATGAAATTCTTTTGTTTGGGACGGGCCTAGTGGAGATATCCGGGTGTGGATTGTGTATGGATCCGGTACTCAGCAGAGAGATCTAGGATGGAGGGAAAAAATAGGTTGGGAGTCTCATCATGTAGATGGTACTTTAAGGATAAAATCTCCCAGGGTGGGGGAGGGGGTGTGGAGGGATGATAGAAGAAAGCCTAAGACAGACAGACTCCTCTAAAGAACACCAGTATTCAAGGATGGCTTGAGGAAGGGGAGCTGAGAAAGGATGCTGAGAGGGAGGAACTGGAGAGACAGGAGGATTTAGTGTCATGCAAGCTGAGGGATTAGACTCTACCAGAAAGAGAGAATGTCTAGTGTCACTTCTATGGAGAAGTAGATGGGATGAGGATGAAGTGTTCCTGGGTGTCCCTAAGAAGTCCTGCTGAGCTCTCTGAGAGCAGACCAGTGCAGCACGTCCCACCCAGAGGCACATGATGTCAGCTGGCCCCACTGTCAGTGATGCTAGCCTTGCTTACTTGGTTGAGGTGGTGATTTCTAGACTTTTCCATTGTAAAGGTACATTTTCTTACTTGTAAAATTAATAATTTGAGGGATCACATTTTGAAAATGTGTAACTATTCCATTCTTCAACAGTCTTTTTACCCAGGGGTTTTAGAATTCCCTGATGATTCTTGCTTGAATCCGTCTATTATTTTAGCGATTGCAAAAATGGTGATTTTAAAAATTTCATCATTCCTTCTCCCTTTATTACTTGGCATTCTGCATAATAACTCTGAAAGTCACTAAGCAGTAATAATTATCACATAAATACATTTTGCTTTGCTCCCCAGAAGCTGAGTTCCTGAAAAATTTGTGTGTAACTGAGCAATATTTCCATAGGAATATTTCAGAGGTATATTTCCATTGGAAAAAAAGAAATCCCTGTGGCCTTATAAAAAGTATTTAAGAAAGGACACCTTCTAATATATTTAACAGATAAAAACCCTTAAATAAAATGTAGACAACCATAAGCAGTCAATAATATATAATACTGAAAATACCATATTGTGCAGTATTATGAACTCGTGATGAAGACACAAGTCTTCTCTTGCTGAGAGATTATTTAGGACTTTCTTTTTTGTAACCAAAAATGAAATTCAGCTACGATTTTCTGACATGTTTGTTATGTGGGTGGTGACATCACAGGTATTTAACATTTCATCTTCAGTGCTGTGGTCAAGTTACTAACCCTTTGGGCCTTATTTTCTCCTTTGTAAGTTGAGGTGTAAGCAGATGATAAGGTCCTTTCATAGTCTTAACGTTGGATGATTAAAACGTTTGGATGATTAAAACGTTTATTTATTATAATATACATTAGGCTTCCTACCTCCCTTTGGCTAAAGTTATTTTGTTTACACTCACTGGAAAAAAAGTTGTAAGATAGAAGCTGAAGGGAGCAGAAGAAAGGAAGACAAAAGTGGGAAAAAAACCATGAAGCATGATAATAGATTATGGTAGGTCTCAGTTTCCCGTTCAGGAGTATGTGCTATAGGAGTCTCTTATTTTTTCCACACAAAAAGAATTTTTAATAAAAGACTTCCCTTGACAAACAAAATCAGAGATATCTTTATAAACCAGCAAGGAAGAGGGGTTTAATAACCCACTGGCTCCACGATCTTTTCTCTCCA
Organism: Balaenoptera physalus; assembly: GCF_965194825.1. Lineage (NCBI taxonomy): Eukaryota > Metazoa > Chordata > Mammalia > Artiodactyla > Balaenopteridae > Balaenoptera > Balaenoptera physalus. The sequence continues at coordinate 167,559,323 of NC_138883.1, forward strand.
ATCACTCAGCTACTCCCAGCTGTATCCTGACAGGAAACACTCCTTTGAACGTAGTAATAGAAGAAAGATGAATGTCTACCCTTAGTAACCCAAGGAGAATTTATTCTACCTTATTTCATATTTCAGCTGCCTCTTATCTTCTGTGCCCCAGCAGGACTGGAAAACTGGCTCTCTACTTATTACTCATTTCTTATTAAACTAATGAGTCAATTACAGTATTTTGTACCTGAGCTTTCTGGTCTCTGTGAAGAAGGAAAAGGTGGAAGGGGGAGGGGAAGGGATGGCGTGTTTTGCTGGGAGATGGTGCACTTTAGGAGAGAGGCTAGGGAAGAAAAGGTCATTGTGCCTTACTGGGTTTTTTCCATGCAAAATATATTTTAATAATATAGAAATATATTAAAGTCCTTAACTTGATCAAAGACATCATTTGAAAGTCAGTAGCACCCATCTTATAATTTGCAATTTGTCGACCATTGCCATTAAATAAATTCTTATACCGTAGTTATTTTGAGATCCCAAACAATGCAATGAAATACGAAAAACAATTAAAAATATAAATATTTGTAGTAAAGGCATGACTCTAATTCTTTGGGGAAATAACTAAATTTTCTTAGACAAATCCAAGGAAGTCAACCTCAGCACTCTGGGCCTTGCTGTTTTAATTTTTTTTAATTCCTATTTAACAACACAGGGTCCCTTACAAAGCGGAAGCCGGTTCTCTCCAAGAGTGAGTGGCAGAAGAAGCTGACTCCAGAGCAGTTCCATGTCACAAGAGAAAAAGGGACGGAACCGGTAAGCTACACCGATCGACAGTTTCTGAGTAGATGTGTTGGGGGCAGGGCAGGACAGGTTGGAATCTATCTCGCTACAAAACCTAACTCATCCTCTGCTCTGAGAATCTGGTGCCTTTCATTGCTCTCCTTCTTCGGCCATGAATATCCATCCAGTTGTGCAAACCAGAATCCTTCCTCTGGACACACTGCCCTGCGTCGCCTCTCCCACCCATTCTGCCTCCTAAATGACCTTCCCATCACTCGGCTTCTCTCCGCTGCTCTCACCTGCAGGCTGGTCCAGGCTCCCACCAGCCCTGGCTTGCGTGCATTTGCCTCCAGCTGCTCTCCTCACAGCTTCCCTTGCTCCCCACCTTGCCATTCTCCGTATGGCTGCCAAAGAGATCTTTTGAAAACAGATCTGACCACATCACCCCCTGCTCGAAATTCTTCAGTGGCTTCCCACTGCTTTCAAAGTAAAGAGAAAAGTTGAAAAGTGGCTAATAAGGCCCTAAAGGCTCTTGCCCCTACCTCCCACCCCTGTCCTCAGATCTGGCCACTTTTCCCCCTGGTCACTGCACTCCGGCCACACTGTCCTCTTTCAGCTCTCAGACCCTGGGCTTCCCCTCCGTTCAGGCCCTTTCACCCCATGTCCTCCCCCACCACCAACACCCCGACCCATTCAAACCTACCTTTCAGCTCTCAGCCCCACTCTCACTCCCACAGGGAAGCCTTTCCTCAGCCCCGATGGGTTTGCTTTTACCAATACTTTCTCTTCTTAGCACTTGCCATCCTTGGTATACCCCAGCACATAACATGGTGCCTGCAGATAACAGGCACTCAAAAAATAAACCGTGGTGACTGTCGCATGACTGCAGGCCACGAGGGGGACACGTTATTGAAGCTGCCTTCAGTAATCTCAGCTTTCTTTCATTTCCTGAGAGAACAGCCCTCAGTGGTTCCTCATTATAGTATGTACCATGTTTACTGTGCTGCATTTCCCAACAAGTAGTCTGTCTTAGTCCCAAATATGACCACTGGAATATAGTTATTGAACCAGGTTATTAGATATTTTCATTGGTGAAGCAGACCCCACAGAGTGGACCACAGCGCAGCGGTTTCAAAAGTTGTAGAATATTTATATCTTTGAACTTAGCAGTCCCTGCAAAATTCAGGTAAGCTGTCCGTGTGCTATGGCTGTATAACCGTGGTCTCACCCTCAACTTCACCACCGATGCTAAAGCCGTTAGACAGACCAGCAGATCCCAATAGATTCTGGTGAAATACTGGTATTTTTGAAAACTTCCTGTGGGTGGGATTTTAATAAAGGCTTCCAGCATTGGATACACACTAGGTTTTCAAGTAAATACTGGAATGAACAAGTGAGAAGCCCTAAATAAGTGGTAGGACTTGTATAAAACTGGGGAGGAAGGGTAAGAGGGCAGACAGAGGAAATCAGGTGAGGAGGCGGAGGAGAGATGTCATTTCATAAAATACGTCGGCTAAGCATTCTTTTATGGTTGATTTTTTTTTTTTAACTTACTGTGCTACCAGTTCCCTGTCACTTCCTCTGCCCACTGTCCCTGCAATGACAGAATTATATTTTGAATATTATCAGGCTGTCCAGATCGCATGAGTAGGCTGTTCTAGATCACCTTCAGGTCTGGGCAGCCCTTTGGCATGTGTGTCTCATCAGCCCAGGTAGGGAGGATGCGAAACTTCCTCTTCATTCCAGATGCCCATTCATGCCAGCGTTGGGTACAGGTCTTCGAGGGGACAGGCCAGAAAAAGACCAGCTCACCACTGTTTGGATGTCTGCAGCCAAGTTCAGGGTTTTTAAAGAGGGAAAACATCCAAGTGTGCTGAGATGGTGGGCTCAGTAGGTTAATTTGAAATTGTCCATTATGCAGCTCCCTGAAAATGTGCTGTTAATCCTACCACGAGGAATGTGAATGTTTGACCTGTGGATTTGTCGAGGTGGGACGTCTAGAGAGGACCAAGGAGGCTGCTTGTTTCCTGAGTCAGCTCTGGGACTCGGTGACCCACCCGGTGCCTCAGCTTCTCTCCATAAAATGGGACAGCACCTGCCACGAGCCACTGCTTGTAGATTTTCACACTAGGCTCGTGCAAGAGTTTCTTTTTCTTGACATTCCTTTGACAGAGGAGATGACGAAAGGAATTGGGCAAAAATAGCCTTTTTTTTTTTCAAACAATGAGATCAGTTTACAAAATAACATTTTAAAAAATTAGTCTTGGCTCACTCATTGCCTCAAGTCTCCTTGTGTTCCTCTCGGAACCTGCAAACTCCTTAAGCCACGATTAACGTGGTAATTTCATCTAAGTAGTAACTTAGGCCCTGCGAGAATCTAGCTCATTATTTAGCATTTATTAAGTATGCAGTGTCCTAAACACCACGTGAAGCATATTAAAGGCACAACCCTAATCTCACTGAGCTTTGCTTTTTATGTATCTAAATCCTGTCTTTAATTGGAGATTTCAAAGTGTTTTAGACAGTGGACTAGATTCCTGTTGTATTAACTCTTTTGAAATGGTGACCGAGATCTTACACAATCCAGAGGCGCGGTTCTCTCGCTTTTTCACAGGCTTTGATGTTCTTGGGTGAAAGGTGCTATATAAATACAAAGCATTATTAATGTCATAATTTGAATATTTGGCACAATAAAGGCCGGTCGTAAACAAGCCTGTAGGCTTCTTCACTGGGCGCATTGTAATTTTCTCTCCAGTGATATTTGCACTTTGTCAAATTAGTACAAAAATTCCTTTATTGGGAGACTTAATCTTGGATTTGGATCTGCTGTATCATGTCCTGCCGGAATTATGAGAAACCTGAACCTGATGTATCTCATTTGCTTTCAGCCTTTCAGTGGGATCTACCTGAATAACAAGGAATCAGGAATGTATCACTGTGTGTGCTGTGACAGCCCACTCTTCAGGTGAGATAAAGATCAAAAGGTACCGAAGGAGAGTAAGCCTCTAAATTCATACATCTCTGTCTCCTGGGGCCTTGGATAAATACATACCCATGATGTTTTTAATCGCCCTTCTCATTTGGCCTGGTTGCTATAAGGAGGGCTGTTCATTTAAGATTCTTGCCTATCTTGATTATTTCTAGTGTTTAGAGCATTAACTTCTTAGCCTATATTCTTTCTTTCTGTATCCGCAAGAAACAGCTAAAAACAAAACAAACTTGGTGGGCACCTTAAGATAAAGCTATTAGAGGTTTTTTCCTGGGAAAGTATTTAAATAAATCTAAACCATAATGGTATTTGCTTGGCCATGTGATTAAAACTGTATCTCTCCCAGGGAGAAATGGGTTTATAATTTAATTTAGAAAATGTAGAATTTTATGAGGATAGATTCCCCACAGTGCTTGACAGTAGTGAATGCCATGCCCTCTTCTATGTAGCTAAAAGTAAATTTAATTGTCCCTTGATTTCAAAGCCTCTTTTAAGTCAATCAGGATCTGAAATCTCTCCACAAAGGCTTTTTTGTTTAGACATGCAGGAAACAGTCTAAAAAAAGTAGATTCGATGAAGAAGAAAGGAAAACATCTTTGAAGTCCTGTTTTTCAGAACTTCAAAGATGTTTTCCTTTCTTTTGCATCAACCCTAAATTGGTTTAGAATAAAATATAAATCAAGCCAGCTCTGTGAATCTTCCATTAGGCAGTGCTTCATTATGTGCTTTGGGCTTTGAGCAGACTGGGCTTTCCTAGGCTGCTAATGTGGGCTGAATTTGGAAAGCCAGACCCAGCCTGCAAGGATGAGGAACGATTAGGATTGATTTTCCTTCATGCTCACGGAAGGGCAGGCCTTTGTCCGGATTCATTCACTCTGTCGGTGGCTGGTGAGGAGATAGCAGAGGTGGCAGTCAGGGGAATTCCCTGGCAGTCCAGTGGTTAGGACTCCTTGCTCTCACTGCCAAGGGCCTGGGTTCAATCCCTGGTTGGGGAGCTAAGATCCCACAAGCCTTGCAGCATGGCCAAAAAATAAATAAATAAATAATAAAATAAATCTTTAAAAAAAAAAAAAAAAGAAAAGACGGCAGTCAAGCTGAGATGGCCTGGGGGAAGCTAGGAACAGTAAAATGGTTGTATATTTCTGAACCATTAGTTATTTTTTGACCTTTGGTTCTATTAAAAGGGAAAAGTGGGACCTTGAGATGGCCACACTGCTTTTAGCCAAAGAACCCGTGTTGTAAAAGTATAAAGCACGGCCTTGTGACTATGCATTAACCAGCCAGATGTTCTGTTTCCATCTTTCGACTGTGAAGGCAAAAGATGTGAGGTCATCTTTGCAAGAGCATGTTCCTTCCTACATTTGAGTCTTTGTTTTTTAACTTCATTGGCGTTCCAGTTTCTGTACCTGTAAAGATGACATTCTCTTCCTACCCAATGCCCAGCCAGGTTCTGTCAGGAAATCACAGAATGTTGGGTGCAGGTAGGGACCGGAGAGACCAGAGCAAAAAACTCTGTCTAGTAGAACTTTCTATGATGATGGAAATGTTCTGTATCTGTTCCATCCACTTCGGTGGCCACCAATCACACATGGCTGTTGAGCACTTGAAATGCGGCTGATGCGGCTGAAAAACTGAATTTTTAATTTTATTTCATTTAAAATAATTTTAAATAATTTAAACTTGAAAGGCCACATGTGACCAGTAGCTACTGTATTAGCACAGTGCTCGTCCAAATTAAGGAAGCTGAGTGACCATCCCCAAAGCAGCCAAGACTAATGAGAATACCAGCCAGTTCCCCAAAAGCCCTTTCATCAAGTGGCCAGTTTAATGACCTGCCAACCTGTTTGTTTCTTTTTAATCATTTAGTTTTAGTTGCAGTTTCCATTTTCATTTCTTAAGGACTTTTGAGTTTGTTCCATTTTTTTTCCTCCCGCTGCTGCTGCTGCTGCAGCTGAGACTGAGAAAAATAAGAATATATTCATAAGAATCTTTTATGTTCCAGAATGTACTCTTATTAAAGATGCATTTATTTATAGGCGAGACAGTGTAGTACAGTGGCTAAGCCTGTAGATGTACATCCTGGCTTCATTGCTGTGTGACCTCAGGCAAGTTTCTTAACCTCTCTGTGCCTCAGTTTCCCCACCTGTAACATGAGCACGCTAGTAGTACTGAATTCATAAAGTTGTTGGGAGGATTAACTGAGTTATGAGTTAATACATGTGAAAGCACCAGAGCAATGCCTCACACATGCCAAGCACTGGATACATGTTAGCAATGAGACATTCTTAGAGACAGATCCTTCTTAGGGCCATATACATGAATGTGTCTTTGATAATGAGGAACTCCTGAGAATTTCTTCTAATTAATGAGAATCTATAAATGAAGACTATATTCCTGACGGTGCTTCCCATTCAGGAGGGTGGCTAGCTGTAGGGATTCTTGTTTGACCTCTCATTTTCCCTCTCTCTCTGTCCCCAGTCTCCAGCCTCAGTAACACAGAGCAGGAGTAGAAAAGAAAGAAACATTCCTTCAAATGCTTGTACAGAGTCAAAACCAGGTGAAAAGTCAACTAAACAGTTAAGGAATCAAGTGGATGAGGGATTACTGTCTCTTGGCTGCTGGGCTCCTTGCTGCCTGCACACTTCCCTTCAGGCCAAACCAGTATGGTGCACATTCTGGGGGAGACAACTCAGAGACATTTAATCCAGGGTTTCCAAGTCAAGAGCGCTCTCGGGATTTTATCACTCCCCTGGGGACTCCAGGCTGTTGCTTCCTTAACCTTGGAATTTTGTGACTTTGCCCCTCCCCTGCTTCCTCTATTCCCCTCCCTTCTCCTCCCCCTGCCCCCCCCCCAACACTGATTCTGAAAGTGTTTATTAAAATCTACTGTGAGATCACATGTTTCATGGTCATAAATCTTGGAACAGAAGGAAACTGAGAGCCTGATGTTAGTTCCCTTTTTACAGAATATCCTGACATCCTACGTGTTAATACTAAGTAACATTGTTAACCTTTTGTGTGCTCCCATTCCTTCAAAGGAAGGAAAATTCTTCTACCATGAGGGTTGTCAGTTATCACCAAGTGCCTCTGCTGCTGTTTTGGGGGCTGTGGAATTTCCAGAAATGAAGATTAAAAACAAAGCAAATAAACATATAACAAAACTAAACAAAAGAAGCACCTCTAAGAGTACATGACTAAAGATGGTCCAGAATGGCTTTAGTTTCTCAAGGGAGGGCCTTACAATCTGCTAATCATTTAAATATGTATATTGGAATTTCTAATTCACCTTAATATTTAAGTTTTCACTCTTAAATGATATATGATGGGCCTCTCATATTACCTGGTAAATCTCCAGATTCTGTAAATTGCATCAATAAAACTTTTATTGTTTCCCATAAAATGTTTTAAGTGACTTTTTATTAGTCTTAGATTCATTCATTAAAAAAATTATTATATTCATAATTCTCCATCAAAATTCCTTTAATGATCACTAGTTTATATATAATGTTCAGTGTGGAAAAGCTATGATTAAAAGATACTTAAAATGTTTTTCCCTGGACCAAAGTAGCTCAGATGAATATTTTTGAACCCTTGGAAAACAAAAAGGGTTGCAGAGAACCCAATCTGAATGTGCAGACACTTCTAATTGGACCCACAGCTGCTCAAATTTCATGGATACCTGTTACTACTACTAATAATGATATTTAAAAAATAATAGCTACTGACTTAAGTACCACGTGTCTGACACTATGCAAAAAACAGTAAACGTAGAAAGCATCTCAGTTAATCCTCTCAGGAACCCCATGAAATAACAATGCCATTACGATTCCGAAGATCAGGACACAGAGGCTTTGCCAAGGTTGCATAGACATAACAGACAGAGCCTGGCTTCACACCCGAGTCTCTCAGAAGTCAACCTCAGAGCTATACCTGAGTTCCTGGGATCTTTTCAGGTCTCTTCGAGGTGCTCCCTTTTGCAACTGCGTATCCGCGAGACCACATCCTCTTCCTACACTTCAGTCGAAACAGCATTGCAGCAGATTGAATGCACGAGCACATATAAAGAGTCAATTGTCATTTTTTTTTAAGCTAGACAGTAAAGAGATTTACAAAGTTAGAAAACAGTGCAACTCTTCGCACTAAATGTTTGTTTCAGTTTGGAAAATAGAATTATTGTTGTAAGAATAGGTTATTTATGTTAGCATGTAATGCATTTATTATTTTTAAAAAATAATTTAATGCATATATGTTTTTAAAATTCTCACTTATAATTTCTAATTTGTTAAGTATTGATAGACAAAACTCATGTAAACAAAAGTTCTCAGAGATCCTCAGTAATTTTGTAGTACAGAGGGGTCCCAAGACCGGAACGTTTGAGTCTCTTCTTACACGAGACTCTTTCTGCTGGGGTTCGTGCTCTAAACTGAACTTCCTTCTGTGCTCATAGTCTAGGGATTTGATTATTTGCCACTTTTCCCCCCTCTTTACTCAGTTTTTGGTGTTGTTGGGTTTTTTTGGCAGAATTTACAATTCATTTCTTGTCTCTCCTCCTCAGACGGAGCCATTTCCCTGCCATTTAAAATTTGTTTTCCTAGTGTGAGTCAAGGGAGTCATTCAAAGCACTTAGAGACTGAGCCTCTGATGAGTAGACTTGCTTGTTGCCCTCCTCCTCCTCTTGCCGGCTCCTCTGCCACCACCGCCCCCCCCCCCAGCATCATTCGTCCCTGTGGCGCTTCCCCAGGAAGGTCCCTGCACTGCGGTGATGACTCTGGGTGCCCAGGCTGATGTATCACCACTTGCTCCACAGCACAGCTCCTTAAACCCTCAGAGCATCTCTATAACGTAGATGTGATTATCCGCATGTTACAGATGAGAAAACTGAGGCTTGGAGAGAATAAGCAGCCTGTCCAATTTCACACAGCTAAGAAGTGACAGAGGCAGCTCTTGAACCCCTGAAGGCAGTCAGGCTTTGAATTTAGATAACCCGAAGTTCCGGTGGCTGAAGACGGCTGTTTCATCAGTTCTCACGCTTCTCTGATACGCTAACCTCACGATGCCCTCCTTCGACCGCTGTTATTTCATTTCGATTTCCCCCTTTCCTACGTTTAGAACACAGGGATTTGATCTGTTTCCTAACGTGCAACAGTTCACAAAGCTCCTCATGTTTTTAGTCCTTGAGCGGGATGACTTCGACATCCCATCATCCCGTTGAGAGGGATGCCTTCGACATCAAAAGAACAAAAAATCTTTGACCTGATAAGACAGCGTCTTTAATAGTGGAGATGCAGTGGGCAGATTCCTGTGGAACCAGTGGTTCACGGAACTGGCCTTGGGATCTGGCAGAGGAGAAGGGAATCGAATCGTGCTTGGTAGAAAAATGATTCGGGGCATAAAATGTTCCTTGTATGGTAATAGCAGCCTTCACAGCTGTAGTGTCATGATGTCTAACACAGCTCTGAGAAAAAGTACTGCTCGGGCACCGGATGGCCTTCGTTTTCTGAGGCTCACGGGACGTCTGGCTCTGATGAGAGTGACACAGGGATCCTGCGACGTGTGGACACCTCGTTGGGACCAGCTCGCACAGAGGTCGTCTGCAAGCAGGTGGGTGTCTTTGTTTTCTCTGATTTGTTTTCCCCAGTGCCGCCCCAAATGCCGCAGAGAGCTCACTTGTCCTTGCATATCTGGTGTGACGGCCCGGAGCACTTTTGTCACGGAAGCACCTTGGGTTTCTCCCGTGCTGCTGGTCCCTACCTCCCATCACTCCAGGCACCGCACACCCGAGAAGGAGCCTTTCCTGGTTCAAGCCTTGCAGAGATGGGAGCAGAGCAAGGGTCTGAAAGAGAGAGCTGGCCCTTTACATTCTGTTGCACAGGGACAATCAGCAGGAAGGCCGAGCCTGGCTGGCGTCCCTACGCCCCCTTCTCACTCTGCAGCGTGTCAGCAACCGGCGGAGCGGCGCTGCAGGTGACATCAGCACGTTATTCCTCCTGTGAGCTTGGTAGGAGAGAGTGGCTTAAATCCAGACAGCATATTCACGTAGATATCCTTGGGTGCTCAAATGTTCTGGTTTTGTAAGCAGATAAATATAGCTTAGTCTTGTCTTCAGTAAAAAACAATAATAATACACTGGCTACAAGATTACCGAGTGCTCACCCAGGGACGGTGTTAGTGCTTTAAATGTGTCGTATCAGTGAATCATCACATCTCTATTACGTAGGTATAATTATCATCCCCATTTTATAGATGAGTAAATCAAGGCCTAAGTTAAATCACTTGCTCACATTCTCACTGATAAAGGAGAGAGCTATTTACCACTACTGTGCTCTGCATCCTTTCATTTCTTAATCAAATTCTGGTACAATAGACTTTTTCCCCACACCAGTGTCAAAAACTCGAGTGGGGCGGCCATGTGGGATTCATGTGTCTGGTTTTACATAAAGAGCCTTGTCCCAGTTGAGGAATGACAGAGGCTTCTCTCCTTGCAGTGCGAAGCTCACCTTGGCCATGTGTTTCCTGATGGACCTGGGCCTACTGGTCAGAGGTTTTGCATCAACAGTGTGGCACTCAAGTTCAAACCAAGCAAACACTGACTACCTCCAAGAGTCCCCTTCCCTCGCCACTCCCTCATTTCCAAACTCAATTTTCATAATTTATGTGAATGGCTAGTTTTATTACCTACTAAACCAGGCTAAGTTTGCTGCTATCACCAAGCAAGTCACACCTTCTCTAACTTACTACCTGGAGTCAGCTCAACCCTGGCTCTAGCTTTGACTGGAATTTCACAAAATGACAGAGGGGCAACCGTTTCCATTAAATCGACTTCTGTGGGCTTTGCTTGGACCAGAGGGCATGACTCTTTGGGGACATTTGGAGGCTGATGGACAAACCAAAGAATTCCTACAAAACCACCCTGAACGTTCCATTGCAGTTAAGTTCTTCATGGACATATATAGGTGAGAGATCAAGTGAAAAGAGGAAGGAAAATATGGGGTTAGGGCTTCCCTGGTGGCGCAGTGGTTGAGAATCTGCCTGCCAATGCAGGGGACACGGGTTCGAGCCCTGGTCTGGGAAGATCCCACATGCCACGGAGCACCTGGGCCCGTGAGCCACGATTACTGAGCCTGCGCATCTGGAGCCTGTGCTCCGCAACAAGAGAGGCCGCGATAGTGAGAGGCCCGCGCACCGCGATGAAGAGTGGCCCCCGCTTGCCGCAACTAGAGAAAGCCCTCACACAGAAACGAAGACCCAACATAGCCAAAAACAAATAAATAAATTAATTAAAAAAAAAAAAAAAAGAAAATATGGGGTTAGACTAATTCACAGTCCCAGCATGGAAAGAAGCAACGAGGAGGAGGGTTGTGGATGAGCCGTGCTTTGGGGGATCCACGGGATGCATGATATTTTTTTCAAAACTTTAGACTGTTTTGAACATTCCAGTTCCAGCTTCTCTATGGGCAACTTAAGTTTCAATGGGAGTTTGCTAGATTTCAGTGATAATGAATACAAGTGGCTACAAAGTTAAACTTTAATTTAGTTCAAATAAAATATTTACTAAAATCTGTTTGCTTTTTATCTAAGTCTGTGAATTTGCTCATTTATAAAAATGACTAAATCAAATGCCAAAAAATAATTAGTTCACGTGGTAGTAGGTGTTTGGTTACACCAATGCTGATAGCAACTCAAGTGTTTTTTACAAATTGAGTCTTGAATAATTTGTTACTGAAAGTGTTTAAATCATTTTCTTTGAGACTTTATGGACAGAAAGGAGGCTTAAGTATTCTATTTTTCTCTTTATTACTGTGTTATGCATTATGACCTCTTCTTCTAGTACTTACCCTGGAAATCACAACATCCATCCTTAACTTATTACCGTCATACTAAAATTATTAATTTTTTCTACTTTTCCAAGAATGTTAACCTTAGAACACTTTAACTTCATTAACATCCTCTCATATTTTGTGTTACTATTGTCATGTATTTAATTTTATATACATATAAACCCCACAAATCATTGTTAGTGTATATGTTGATATTCATTTATGTTTACCTACATATTTGCTGTTTCTGTTGCTCTTTATTTCTTCCTGAAATCCCATGTTTCCTTGTGGGATTTTTTTTTCTTCTGCTTGAAGAACTCTTTTTTCTTTTAGTTCATGATTTCTCATGATGAATCTTCTCAGTTTTTATTGGCAAGAAAATGTATTTATTCGCCTTTCATTTTTTTAAAGCTTTATTGAGGTACAATTGATATATTTAAAAATTGCACATATTTAATGTATACCTTTGGGTCTCCTTTTATTTTTGAAGAATCCTTTTCCCTGGACATAGAATTCTAATTTGGAGAAATTTTATTTGGACATTTTACAGTTTCATTCAATTGTCTTATGGCTTCTATAGTTTCTCCTGAGAAATCAGCTGTCAGTGCAATTGTTGCTCCTCTGAAGGTAATGTGTTCCCCTCCCCCCACAACTGTTTCTGTGATTTTCTCTTTTTATTTGATTTTCAGCAGTTTGTAATGTGCCCTGGTGTGGTTGTCTTTGTATTTATTGTGCTTGGGGTTCACAGAGCTCTTTGAATCTTAGGTTGATACTTTCATCAGTTTTGTTATTATCTCTTTCTTTTTTTCCCTAGACTCTCTCCTTTTGAATTACACAAATTTTAGACCATTTATTGCACCCCACATATCTCTAAGGCTCTTTTCTGTATCTTCCCGTTCTTTTAAATATCTGTATTTCTATGTGGATATTTTCTGTCAACCTCTTCTCTTATTTACTAATCTTATTCTTTTGCTTGTCTAGTCTGCTGTTAAACACATCTTATGCATTCTTAATTTTAAGTGTGGTACTTTTGTAGTCCTAAAATAACCATTTGATTCTTTTTTATGGATTCCAGTTCTCTGTTAAAGTTCTCCGTCTTCAACAGACAAAAATAAAATTCTATGAGGCCTTTCCTCCTGAAATAGGTTGAACTTTTAATCTCTGCTTACAAAACTGATGAAAAACAGTGCTCTGCATTTCAGAGGCTTTCCACTTAGGGTTTTAGCACCCTGACCTACGCAGATCCCATATTCATCAAATGTGCTAAGATGAAAAGTAGCCATTTACTTAGGGTCCCCAAGTCTCTGTTATAAATGCTCTGCTCATTTCTGTGTCCCCTAGCAGATGCCCTTTGTGGGTACAAAGCCTAAATTCTCAGGCTCTTGGCAGAGTTTAGAATTGGCAAATGATCCCAGGATAAAAGGGGCTCTGTGGGGTTCTTCCCTCTCTGGAGTTGTGGCAGACAGAATAATGGCTCCCCAGAGATGTCCATATCCTAATCCCCAGACCTGTAAATACATTACTTTCATGGTAAAAGGGTCTTTTCAGATGTGAATGAATTAAAGACCTTGATACAGGGAGACAGATTATCCTGGATTCTCTGGATGGGTCCATTCTAATCACATGAGTCTTTAGAAGTAAACCTTTCCTGGCTGGGGTCAGGGAGAGATGTGATGATGGAAGAAGGGTCGGAGAGATGCTGCATTGCTGGCTTTGAAGATGGAAGAAGAGGACCATGAGCCCAAGAATGTGAATAGCTTCTAGGAGCTGGAAAAGGCAAGAAAATGGATTCTCCCCTAGAGCCTCAGAAAGGAACACAGCCCTGCCGACATCTTCTTTATCCCAGTGAGACTGTTTTCAGACTTCCGTGTAACTGCAAGGTAATAAGTGTGTTGTCTTAAGCCACCCAGTTTGTGGTTGGTTGTTAACAGCAGCAATAGAAAACTAGTACAGGAATCTTAGCCCCTTTATTTCTTGTTACCTCAGAACCTTTCTGTTGTCTACAGAGATAATAATTTGTAATTACTTAATATTTTATAAATTAATAAATGTAATACATATTTATAAATTAATAAATAATTTCTGTATTTTGCCTAGCTCTAGTTGTCCTGGATGAGAGTGCTGGTATGCTGCTAGCTACTCATTGCTCCTGGATAATAGCTCACAGTTTTAGTATCCAACGCCTTTTAACTTTGCCCTCACAAATGTCCCTGTGAGGAAGACAAAGACAGTATGTTTTTTTGCTATTTTGTATTTGGAGTGGAAGCTCAGGAAGGTTAAGTGAATTATTCCAAATTAGATAATGCTTAAGAAGCCAAGTCAAGCCTACAACACAGGTCTCTAGACAACACAGCCAGTCCTCTTTCCATTATTATAATGTCTGTGACCCACAATCAGAATCAAGCACTCCTATTTTAAATTATTTACATACAGTTACTTTAAGTGAAAAATTTGCTGAATGTTAATAATTTCAAACAATCATGTAACCTCTACCACAATCAAGATACAGAACAATTCCCTTACCCTAAAATTAATTAATCCCTCCCCCACCCTGACCCCAGCCAACTACTGATATTTCTGTCACTAGAGCATTGCCTTGTCTAGCATTCTACATAAATGGAAATATATAGTATGCAGCCATTTGTATTTGAAGCGTTTCACTTGGCCTAACAGTTTTAAGATTCATCCATGTTATATTGTGATTTGTTCCTTTTTGTTGCTGAGCAGTATACCATAGTCTACCCATGGGTAAACAATTTATCTATTCACCAGTTAACAGACATTTGGGTTGCTTCCACTTTTGGCTGTTACAAATAGTGCTGCTATGAACATTTATATACACACTGTTGTGTAGACTTACGTTTTCATTTCTCTGGGAGTGAAATATATATTTAACTTCATAAGGTACTGTGTATGTTTTTCCAAAGTGGCTGTTCTATTTTGTATTCCCAACAGCAACAAATGAACATCCAGTTGCCCCACATCCTTGTCAACACTTCCTTTTTTTCCCCCCTACAGATGGCCAGTTGCCCCAGCACCATTTGTTGAAGACTTTCTTGAATGTCCTTGACATTTTTACAAAAATTAATTTACCATATAAGTGTGGGTCTATTTCTGGACCCTCTGTTCCATTGATATGTCTATCCTTATGGCATTATGTTGATTAATAATTGCTTTATAGCAAGTCGTAAAATCAGATCAATATGGGTTTCCAGCTTTGTTCTTTTTCAAAATTGTTTTGGCTATGCTGGTTCTTTTGCATTTCCATATAAATTTTTAAATTATCTTGAATTATATTAGATCAGTTAGGGGAGATTGACATCATAATAATGTTTGGTCCCCCAATCCATGAGCCTGGTATATCCCTCCATTTATTTAAGTCTTCTTTAATTTTTCTTTAAATATTTTGTAGCTTTCAGCGTGTGATTCTTATTTTGTTAAATTTATCCCGAAGTGTTTTAATTTTCTTAATGACATTATAAATTGAGTTGTTTAAATTGTTTCTTGCTGTTATACAGAAATACAATTAGCTTTTGTGTTTTGACCTTGTATACTGCAACCTTGCTAAATTGACTTTCTTAGCTTTTTTCTGAATTCCCTAGAGTTTTCTGCATTCACAATCATATTGTCAACAAATAAGACAATTTTACTTCTTCCTTTCCAATCTGCCTTTTATTTCTTTTTCCTGCTTTATTCACTACCTGGGCCTTACAGTACAAAGTTAAATCAACATAGTGAGAGTGGGTATCTTTGCTTTGCCTTGTTTCTAATTTTAGATAGAAAACATGAAATCTTTCACCACTGAATATAATGTTAGCTGTAGATTTTTCATAGATGACATTAATCAGATGAGGAAGACTCCTATTCCTAGTTGCTGAGAGATTTTATCATGAGTGTCGATTTTTATCAGATTTTTTTTCTGCATCTATTGAAATAATTATGTGGTTCTCCTATATTTTATTAATGTGGTGAATTACATTGGTTGATTTTCTAATGTTAAACCAACCTTGCATTCTGAGATGAACCTTACTTGAACATGATGTATAGTAGTATCCTTTTTGAATCCTGTTGGGTTTTATTTTCTAATATTTTGTTGAGAATTTTTGTATCTGTGTTCATGAGTGATATTGCTCCGCATTTCCCTTGTGATGTCTTTGATTTTGTAATCAAGGTAATGTTAGCATCATAAAATGAGCTGGGAAATGCTCCCTCTTCTATTTTCTGAAAAAGTTTTTTTAAGACTGGTATTATTTCTTCCTTAAATGTTTGATGGAATTTACCAGTGAAGCCATCTGTATCTGAAGTTTTCTATGTGGGGAGGTTCTTAATTGTGGATTCAATTTCCTTAATTTATATAGGTCTGTCAAGTTTTCTTAAGCCACTTTTGGTAAATTGTTTCTTTTAAGGAATGTGTTTATTTCATCTAGATTGTCAAACTTGTAGGCATTAGATTGTTCATAATAGTCTCTTATTATCCTTTTAGTGTCTGAAGGGCATGTGGTGAGGCTCCTTCTTTCATTCCTAATACTGGGAATTTGTGTCTTCCATTTTCTTGATCACTCTAGCTAGAAGTTTTTTAGTTTTCTTGGATTTATTTCAAAGGGTAGGTTTTGGGTTTACTGATATTCTCTATTATTTTCTGTTTTCAGTTTTATTGATTTCTACTCTTTATTCTTCCTTTTGTTTGCTTTGGGTATAATTTATTCTTCTTTTTGTAGTTTCTTAAAGTAGAAGCTTAGATCATTGAGTTTTAGACCTTTTTTTCTTTTCCCACATAGGCATTTAAAATTCTGAATTTCCCTGTATACCCTATTTTGCCTACATCTCACAAATTTTGATATGTGTATTTTCATTATCATATTTATATGATATACTATCAACATATTTTCTAGTATTGCCATGACACCGCCCACCCCAAGCCCGCCACCGCCTCTGAGTGCACCCCAGGCTTCTCTTAGCCCTGGGCTAAAATCTGGGCAGATGAGACCAGCTGCTGTGGCTCCCTTGTGCCTTCTTCAAGGAGAGCTTGCATTCTTCACTGGAAGTCATTTGCTTCTTGTTACTCTCCAGTACTTTCAGGTAGTTGCTCTGTGTATTATGTTCAGTCTTCTGGTTGTTTTCTGCAGAAGCACAGTCATCTGGAGTCACCTTAGTCATTGTTCTTGGAAGTGGAAACGTAAGACTCTCAGTTGCCAGTACTTTTCTCAGTGGTGTGTCCTCCTTTCTGGCATGGTCTCCAGAAATTTAATTGGATTTTTATTCAATGATGTTGTACATTCTTCTGGTGATATACATTCTTCCTGGCTCGCCAGGAAGCTGTACAGATTAAAAATCAATGTTTTAGAGGCTCATCATTGAGAAATTTTTCTGAAGCCAAAAGCTATTGGCCAAGTCTTAATTTAAATTTTTTCCAACCTATAACTCATGGCTATGCTCTGTGGATTCACTTCTTAATCTAAGATCCTTTAATGGGCTTGAGGGGAGTCATGAACCCCTGAAATTGTTTTTTTAAAAGTGACTTACATGTGTTTTTTTTTTTCTGGGGAGAGTTTTTTAACTTATCAGATCTTCAAAGGGGCCCTTTGCCTAACACTGATTGAAAACCACAGTGCATGTCAGTGGAGTTACGGGGCCTTGAGTATTGTGAAAGACGAGGTGGACAAGACCCTTGTTTTGACTCAATTTTCATAAAAGATTGTCATCCCTAATTTTGCTTTATTGCTTTTTCAGATGTATATATTGGGCTTAGAGAACACAGAAATATGTAACAGGTGGTCTTTAACAGAGGAATTTATATTGTGATTTCCTTGATACCTAATAGGCTTTTTTTTTTTCTTTTCTCATAAATTCCTAGGGAATAGGTTCCAGCAGCTCAGACGCCCCTCTGCTGGTTCTCATACAGTGGGCTTCTCTGGGTGGAGCAGGCTGGGCTTCAGTTGAATGCAGGTACCTTTGTCTTTACCTTCCTTCTTTTTCTGGTCATTCTCCTTCACGTGTTTCGGAAAGCTATCTCAGGTCTGGGAGTGCTTCATGTGCGCAGAATGTACATTGATTCTCTTGGCAAAAATCTTGCCCTTGTTGGTTTTCAACGACACCAAAGGCATGCCGATGGGAGCAGTGGTGGGGCATGTGTTTTTAACCGTGCCCTTCCCTTGACATCTGCAGTATCACCTTTCTGGCAAATTCGCATGTACATGGCCAAAGAAACAACTCCAGGATTTCTAAAGGCCTAGAGAACATATAACACGTTCCTCTTCTCTTTCCCTTGTGCCTGTAATTTTGGTGAATTACTGGAAGATGGAGGTTCCAGCCAAAGGCCTTTTAACTCCTCTTGTGGTATGTGATGAATCAAGATATTTTGTGCTGGATACTGGCTATGAATACAACTTATGTGCTGTAGTCTGGCTCCTAAACTTTTGTGGGTTTTAAAATATATTCATTATATTACAGCCAGTTGAGATCATGTTGCAAAAATGTAAATCACCGTTAATAGCTGGTTATTATCATATTATAAAAAATATAAATCATTATTAAGGACCACAGATTCCATTTGCTGGATGTTATGCTGTGGGTTAAAAAAAGAATCGCTGGTGCCAATTTCATTAGCCTGTCAGTTGGGTTCTTATATTTTATTTTTTAATCCCTGTATAACTGTTTGAGGAAATATATTTATTCTAGAGAAGAAAGAATTCCAGGAAGAATAGTTGTATATTTATATGGTGGCCATTTTTCCTTGATATTAGATGTTGATTTCCATTTTTGTTTTTTTATTTCCAGAGGGCCCACTCTGCTTGTCTCTGCTCCTTTTCTTTTTCTTTGCACCTCTCACAGCTTAAAGAAATTGAAGTTGCTCTAATTGTCAGCGACTATGATTCAGGCTGCTGGGTTCTCATAGCATCTCAGATATAATCTCCCAGACTAAGAGGGTGGGAAAGACCCATTCAGAAAATAATGACTAATCAGACAGGATCCTTCGCCCCATTCATTGCCTACCTTTGGAGCACTCTTTCTCAAGGTGATTTGCCTGATTTCAGGTGTGCTTGCCACATCTGTTATATTTCCACTCTGACCATATTTTCTTTTAAGAAGGACCTTTCCTAAAAAATAGAAGCATCGATTGCTGCACTAGTCTACCCTGCTTTCTGGAGGCCTCTGCCACTCACTCCAACCAAGTACTGTGTGAGCGTTCTCACACTGAAGCACCGAGTAATGCATGCAGAGGAATAATAGCAATTTAATAGAAAATGGTTTTCATCTGCTCTCCAGGCATGTCTTTCTTTGGCCACAGGAGAGAACCTCAATCATTTTTTATTGAATTAACAACTTTATAGATTAACCTCATATCCAGGAACTTCATGCCTACCATCAAATCAGCACACATACACACAGTGTAAAAAATAAAGGAGATATAGTCAGAAAGAAGTTGAAACCATGACTTGTTTGAATAACTACAGAGAGTTATGACTGATGAAATGATCATTGGATTATGTACTGGTGGATTGGAGCACCTCTGCTCCTCTTTGTTCACAGCAACAGCAAGCAAAAAACAAAACAACACCCCATAATTGTTTTGAATTATATCTTAAGATCTAGAAGGAATGTCAAATGACTAGAGCAAAGAGATTGAATTATATACTTGTGTTAAAAAATAAAATATTAAATAACATATAAACTGCAGTGCTGCAGTGCAGTTCTGACACAAACCATCCGGAGCTGCACCCTCTCCACAGGTTTGGGGCATGATCCCCAACAAGACTGCCCTCGTGTCAGATGCCAGGCACATTTTGGGGGTCCCTAGGCCACCTGCACTTCTGGCCAACTGGCTACAATCCAGGGGTGCTCTTACGACCCCCTCAGCTTCAATAATTCACTGGAATGACTCACAGAACTCAGGAAAGTGCTATGCTTATTATTACAGTTTTACTCTAAACGATACAAATCAAGACCAGTCAGTGAAGAGACACATAGGGTGAGGTCCCAACACAGAGCTCTGGCGCCCTCTCCCTGTGGAGCCAGGATGCACCACGGTCCCGGCACAGCCACCAGGAGGCTCACCCAAGCCTCAGCATTCAGAGTTTTTATTGGGGTTTCATTACCTAGCATGATTGATTGCATTGCTCACGTGATTGAACTCAATCTCTATTCCCCCTTCCCTACCCGGAGTCAGGAGGTTGGGCTGGCTGATATCTCGTGGCTCAAAGCTAAAATCCTCTGATCACATGGTTGGTCTTTCCAGCAAGACCAGCTCCCACCTGAGTCACTGCCTTAGCATAAACTCAGGTATAGTCCAGTGCTCATTATGAATAACAAAGACTCAGACATCCCTCGGGAACTTCTAATGGTTTAAAGGCTCCATCCCAGGAACCCAGGAAAAAGACCAGACAAGTTCTTTATTATATGACTTTTAGGAAGTAACACTACATATAAAAAATTATAGGGTGTTTTTAATACTATAGTCATAGCCTTAAATGCTTTTTTTATTTATAAGAGAAAATAAATGAAGTTAAAGATTCATTTAAAGAAGGTAGAAAAAAAGAATAAGGTGATCTTAAGGAAAATAGAATAAAGAAATGACAAAAGGAGACATTAATGAATTAGGAGAAAAATATAGTAAGAGTAAAACATCAAAGAAATGGGTCTCTGAAAAACAACAGTATAAAACAAACTTCTAGTAGTTAATCTAGAAGAAAAGAATATTTATCTGAACTAAAATTAGATATGAAATGCAGGGTATAAAAACAGATACAGGAAATTTAAAAATTGCTAACATGCTCTTGTAGAGCTCAACTGAAAAAGATGGGTGAAGTGTATGATTTTTGCAGAAAATATTAAGTGATCAAAATTACTATAATAAAATCTGTAATGCCCAAATAGACTAATGTGCATAGAGGACTACAAATTATTCATAGTTGCCTGCAAAAATGACTCTGGGCCTGGAGAGTTTCATGAGCGAGTTCTTTCAAACCTCCAGTAATTCCTGTGCCATGACATAGTTCCTGGGTTGGTGGGATGAGGGAAGGGGGAGAGAAAGTCAATTTAATAGTTGGGAAAATAACGTAACAATGAACATCAAATCCCATCCAAGGTAGAGGATAACACAAAAGAAGGAGATCTATAAACCAATTTCACCCAAGAAAATAGATGTGAAAACATTAAGCAAATTTCTAACAAAATAATTTCATTGGGATATTAAAAGAATCATTCGGCTTTTACTCTGGTCAGTATGAAAAATTAAGATTCTTTGGAGGTCACTCCAGTTCAAGACAAAACAAAAATAGAACCTGCATGAAACACTCCTGTTTCCAATTACATTGCTTGGCCTGCAGGACCTAAGAGAAATGGTCAAGGCATGTTGTGGGCAGTGGAGGTGGGACTCTAATAGGAAGTGAGACAGGAAGCATTCAGAAAAGGCTGGGTCGCCTGGGGGTGGAGGGGGGTTAAGCCGACATCACTCATCCATTCAGTCATTTATTTAACAAGTATTTAAGGGGTACCTGCCCTATGCTGGGCTCCGTCCTAGGTACCAGAGACCCAGCCGTCAACAGCACGACATCTGAGTCCTGTCCTCATTTGGAGCATCCATTCTAGTAGGGGAGACTGGCAACAGAATCAATTAATAAATACAGTAAAATTTTAGGTGGTGCTAAGTGCTATGGAGAAAAATTAAGCCTGGAAAGAGGATAGGGCACGTTGGGTGGGTTACAGTTTTAGATAGCGTGATCAGGGATGCCTCACTAAGAAGGTACCATGGAAAGACTTGGAGATGAGGGAAGCTATTCCAGGCAGAGGGAACTGCACACTGTAAAGGTTACGTGGAGGGGTGTTTAGAAACTGAGGAGACCTGTGTGGCGGAAGAGGAGCCAGAGGAGAATGACATAGGGACTGAATACACAGTGGCCGTCTGCTCTTTCCAGTATGGTGCGTTAAGTGGAGATGAACTGGGGACGCCACCCCGTATCCTTTAAGTCTTTAAGGTGGTACTAATTCCCCTAATCTTTCCCCAAAGGGACACAGAGCCCTGTGCTGTAGTCACTGTACACTAGAGAGGAGAAAACCTCGAACTTTGAGGTCTGTTGGATACGGGATCTGAGCTGTCACTGACTCCAGGGACCCCAAAAGCACCGTGGTCACAGTGGAGATACACAGAGCGCGTGGGCCTGGCCCAGATTCATTCACCAGGGGATCACTGAGCCCATAGATCCGTTAGCCGGCCCCTGAGTACTTAGGACGCATATACCTCCCAGCTGGCAGGACCCCATCTGTGGAGCAAGGACAATCGTGATACAAAGGTTCAAGCAGAAGCCTGAAACCGTGCCCCGCACCGCACCCCAACCAAGACAGTGAACCAGAAGCAGGACTACATCCCAGGGAAAATGGCAGAGATTAGTTACATTTGGAAACAAATAATTAGAATAAAAAACAAAACAGCAGCGAAGCCGAGGATGCAGGGCTGCTTTTTGTAGAGAGCTCCTTCTTGCTGCTCTCTGACTTTCTTCTTGGTTTGTGTATGTTCCTCTGAACCCTGGTTTCCTTTAGAGCGATGGAAGGATCTGAATAGTTCCGTTGGCTGGTATTGGACTTAGGAAAGGGTGGGGCAGACAGGTCACATTGCCACCTGCGTACACATCTTGTCCTGAATCATGAAGTTAGGCTTGGCTAAAAAACTGAGTTTAAAATGTGACCCAGTGGGCACTCATGCCTTAAAAAGGTATAGACCTCAGTCTGAAGGCTGGTTGATGACTCTGGAGGGCTTCTTCCTGTATGTTGGAGCTCACTGGTGCTCTGAGGGGTTTAAGAAAGCCTGTCCTTAGGAATAGCCCAAGGATGTTTCTCAAGGGTTATCGTGGCTTGATTCTGCCCTGGCATAGGCCGTAAACACCATTATCCATCCCCCATGATGCAAGGACAATCTGAACACATTATATCACCAGTGACCTTGAGTTTCCCAGGTCTGTCAACCCACTGACATTGTAAGGTGCCCCGAGAGACATCACTGGAGCCTCAGGACTCCAGGAAAAGGCCATTTTCTCAATACACCAGCAAGAGAGGAATTCTTCAAAGAACCGGTATTCTACAGGCTTGCTGTCACATCGGTCCAATTTCCTGTCCTCATACTTGCTGACCTTTCTCCCATATTAAAACTCACTATAGAGGGGCCCCCGAGTCTAGTTCTGGGGAACAGGGATGGGAGACAAAGAGACTTCTGCTCATTTCATCTGAACTGGGGGCATCCTGCGAGGCTGCCTCCCTGCCTGGGTCAGGGAGGGACGTTTGTCTCGATGAAGTTACCCCAAGCCTGGGTCTTGGAGTCTCTCCTGAGAGTCATGAACAAAAGAGTAATTCCTGTTGCATTTAGATGCTGATTATGGGGGAGGGGTGGTAAGATGAGGATGGGGCGGGATATTCTTAGTAATCCGAGTATTTGACTGATTGGTAACTGCTTACAGCTTGTTTCTTTCTAGCGTGTACCCCTTGAAATCATTTTCTTTGTAAATGTTAAAAGCCATATGAAAAAAACAAAACTAACCTTGATTACCCTTCTTTGTACTTCAATCAGCAGCATGTCAGCCCGTGAATAAACTGTAATTCCTTCACTGTGCCTGTGAGGAGAACATTTAGGCCACATTAAAAAAAAAAAAAGTCTTGGTAGGCGTCTCAAGAACAATTAGCAATTAAAAGCATCTATATTCTACGCGTTACTCCATAAGCACCGCTGCTTGATTGATTTCAGCCTCGGGCACTGCTTCGCTCGGGATCTCCATCTTCACCGATTGCCAGCTCTTGGAGTCACTGGAGGCCTCTCAAGTGTCGAGGAAGCTCTTGGTGTCCGTGAATCTCTTAGTGCATCGTTAACTTGAGAACTGGACTTGATGCCTATTCCTGGCGTCCTTCTGGGGGTCACCAGCACTCCCCTCCAATCTCCATTGCTGGGGACTAATGATAAGAAACCAACTGCCAGGGTGAGTGCTGGCGGAGAGCCTGGGACACCTGTGCTCTCCCTGGACGCCGGCCACAGCCTGCAATGAGCTTTGCCTACAGATAACATCCTATTATCAGGACTGACTGTTCCCAGAGTAACAGACTCCAAACACCGTAAAATGCCACAGAGAGAAGAGAATGAAAAGGCACTGGGTCCAACCCCTGTGCATTTTACCGTTAGACTGAATCCCAGAGAGACTGAAGTAGCTCGTGACGATAGCGACACCCGAGGTTCCTGAGTCCTCACGCCAGCCTCTTCCCTAGGCGGTCTTCATGGGTGGAAATTGGGTTAGGTGGCTTCTCTAGGATGTTAAATTTGTACAACAGTTCAGGTACAATCCTGATTTCAGGCAGAGGAATGGACTTGAGGACTTTTCAAGGCCACAGTCAGGACCAGGAGTCTCTGAGAGCTGCAAAAACTGTGCTCTGTCTTCAGCAGTGTTCCACGTTAAGCGGGTGGCCATCCTGCATCGCCTCAGACCCACCCATCTCCCCGGAGCCCGAACACTGCGGATTGGGGCCGAGACCTGCAGCAGGGCCAAGGCTGTACGAGGTGGGAGAGGGCCCACACTAGCCAGGAGACACTCACCCTCAGACCCCAGGAGGCAGCCGAAGCTGAAATTTCACATCTAGGTGCCTCTCTGGCCTCATCCTTGTCCCTATGGGTACCCCAAAAGATGTAAGAAGAGGGGGACGAAAACGGCAAGGGGCAGGGTGACCTGCACAGGGGGTGGGCACTGAGGAGAGTCACCAAGATGAGGTACAGTGGAGAAGAAACATCCTCAGCGGGAGTGGAGCCTACCTCACCTGGGCCTGGGGTCTGAGCCAGCAGTGGGAGCCCCTTTGAGAGGCCCTGGGGTGACCATTTCCACTGAGCCTGAGACATGTGTCATCCCCAGATCCTAGGCTAAACCGAGGTTCCAGGATGGGAATGACTGCAGGGGCAGAGCTGCTCCCTGGGGTCTCCTTCTCGGGCCAGAGACCCTCGGGCAATCCACAAGCAGGTGGGATGGGCAAGAGCAGCCTGAGGGGCCCCTGTCGCCATGACACGTGGTGACATGGTGACCAAACCACCTCCAAAATGACTTCAGTGGATTCAGTGAAGCCTAGACCATGGTTCAGTCTCAGTTCAGCGATGCTTCCAGAATGTCTGCACAAAAAGTCACATTGTTGGGCTTCCCTGGTGGCGCAGTGGTTGAGAATCTGCCTGCCAATGCAGGGGACACAGGTTCGAGCCCTGGTCTGGGAAGATCCCACATGCCGCGGAGCAACTAGGCCCGTGAGCCACAACTACTGAGCCTGCGCGTCTGGAGCCTGTGCTCCGCAACGAGAGAGGCCACGATAGTGAGAGGCCCGCGCACAGCGATGAAGAGTGGCCCCCGCTTGCCGCAACTAGAGAAAGCCCTAGCACAGAAACGAAGACCCAGCATAGCAATCAATCAATCAATCAATAAATCTTTAAAAAAAAAAAAAGTCACATTGTTTTGCCATAGACAGGAAGCCACCAGGAACCCAGGGACCCCCTCAGTGGTCTGCACTTAACAGAAGTGGCTCCGACCTAAAACCAAATACATGATAGCTTACGACGCCGAATAACCAATTGTAGAAGATGGAACAGTAAAAATAGTAAAAGAAAAAAAACAGTAAATAGTAAATGCAAACAAAAATTCTAGCAACCTTTTATGAGCCTTTAAGCATTTTTTTCACTTACCATGATTTGTTTTTGAAATGTAGGAGTGTTTGGTTGAGGTTCATAATGTTTATGAGTCCTATGAATTTTATGTATTTTTTAAGAAAATTGTTTCCAAATTGGGGCATGTTTTTCCTATTCTTTTAAATCAGTGTGCTTACTCTGCTTGCTTAACAGTGTTTTCCATGAATTTAAAATTTCCTCTCTGGTTCTAAGTAAATCTCCGAAAGAATACTGATCAAGATGAATCTTTTGAATCACTAGTATTTTTAATTGTTAATGTTTGTGCACTTCAGGATGATCTGTATTTAAATGTACTTTCCAGTAATTTTGTCCACTTTGTCAGTTGTTTTGCCTTTTAAACTGATGTAAGTTGGTTTTCAATCAGTAATTCCTGCCTTACTGTTATAAGTCAGAGCCAGCTACTTGTGTACTCTGCCATGTGCTCGTGAGATGCGGGGAGGTGCCTGTGGGACGGGACGTTTGGGGCTGACCAGATGCTGTTAATGGAGGTGATGCTGTAACCCATGTTCCCGTATCTGCTTGCGTCATCCATATGCACGAACGCGTTTGCTTTATAGAGTAGAGGAAGGCCTCTTGGATGGGGTTTGAACCATCCAAGGAAGGAACCCTTTTCGTGAAAATCTCCATAAGATTCTGGATAAGCATCAGCAGCCAAAAGCAGACTGAGGTCTTCTGGAGATGCTTTAGGAGAATAGTAGAAATTAGGGGAGGGGTCAGGAGATAGTCCGGCACAGTGTTGGGGGCAGCCCTTCCAGCAGCCTCTTCCGGTGCCCTAGCGCTGTCTCGTGGTCACGTGGGGTGGGGGAGGGGAAGTGGTCAGCACGGGTGTCCTCACAGCAGCCACCACTCATGTGTCATCGCACCCCAGGACGCTGCACCGGCAGGAGCCGCATAGCAGGGGAGGGAGTGGGCCAGCAGCCAGCCTGGTGACTGCAGCAAAGAGGCTGGTTCGTGGCTGCCTTCAAGGTCCCCTTTGGAGACTCCCCAGAACAACTGGGAGACATAAGGAGAGCTGTGTCCCTTTTAAGGTATATTTAGGGAACCTCAAATTATTGTAATTTGGGCATTAAAAGTTAATGAGACAAATGCAGCGGACACGGGTTCGTGCCCTGGTCTGGGAAGATCCCACATGCCGTGGAGCAACTGGGCCCGTGAGCCACAACTACTGAGCCTGCGCGTCTGGAGCCTGTGCTCCGCAACAAGAGAGGCCGCGATAGTGAGAGGCCCGCGCATCGCGATGAAGAGTGACCCCCGCTTGCCACAACTAGAGAAAGCCCTAGCACAGAAATGAAGACCCAACATAGCAATCAATCAATCAATCAATCAATCAATCAAAATCTAAAAAAAAAAAAAAAAAAAGTTAATGAGACAATATTGTAGCCACAGGCCAGTGAAGCCTGGATGTAGCCCTTGTACCTGTGATGGCTATGAGGCTAAACTAAAGAGAATATTATCTTGACGAAACATTTCTTACCTCTTTATTCTAATTTCAGTGGTAAAAAAAAATGACATTAGCAAATTAGCAACTTCACTGAGATAGTATTTCTCGGCTCTGAGATTGGCAAAGTCCAAAAATGCAGTAACACACTCTGTCGGTGAGAATGTGGAGAAACAGTTGGGGAATACAAAACAGCACAACCCCATACGGGGCAGTTTGGTGATATCTACCAGAAAACGTACGTTTACCCTTTGACCCAGCAATTTGACTTCTAGGAGTTGACCCTAAAGCTGTATTGGCAAAAATAAGAAAAAGAGAATGTACGAGGATTTTCACTGCAGCGCCGTTTGTAAAAGCAAAAGACTGGAAACAATCGAAGTGTGCATCAGTCAGGAGACGGTTGAATAAGCTATGATGCGGCCACACGACGAGTACTGTCCGATTAAAAACAGGAATGAAGACTGTCTCCACTGCCAGCATGAAATGACCTCCAGGCTATATAACAGTGGGGAGGACTGTGTGTGGTATGCTACTTTCATCTACCAAAGACGGCAACTTCTCCAAATAAACGTTCCTTTGTAGATTTGGGTCAGAAACCATGAACATATTTTCCGTAATTATGAAACAAAATTAAATTTAAAAAATCAGTCCCCAAATAATCAAGAATAAAGTGAAACAATGAACCTAACTCTGTATCATGTTAGTGGCATTGCCATAGGGAGAGGAACAATTGTAAGTAATTTTAAAACATGGTAATCTGACTGTGTCTCCACAATGGGCTGTTACCTAGGACAAAAAGAACTGCCAAAGAAAAAATTAAGCTATTTTCATATCATAGTGTTGGCAGATG
The DNA here is from genome assembly GCF_965194825.1 of Balaenoptera physalus. Classification (NCBI taxonomy): domain Eukaryota; kingdom Metazoa; phylum Chordata; class Mammalia; order Artiodactyla; family Balaenopteridae; genus Balaenoptera; species Balaenoptera physalus. Next base: position 167,586,869 of record NC_138883.1, read on the forward strand.
AGCAATTACGTTGGTGTCATTGGGAACTGGGATTTTCGGTGTGGAAGAGAGGAGAAACCAATGGATGATAGATAAGGTGACATAAAAAGCCTATAGTTTTCTATTTGAGTTGGAAATTCAAGTATGTAATCATATAAAACTCATTTTATCTTAAAAAAAAAATAATTTCCTAACCCTGTCCATGAAGAGGCCTAAAAACAAGGAGCATTCCAATGAGAGGAGGCAAGCAAGCCCCCAGCGTCCCTGGTCAGTTATGTATCCTGGATCAAACATCCCAGACTGATCTTCCAGTGAAGATCTTGGCAGTGAAACTACTGCCCCAGCAGAAATGGCCGAGCCAGCCCGGCAGAGGCAAGAAGGCTGTTTTCATCAGCACCAGATTTGCCCCGTCTCAGTGATCATCCCGGCTGGGCCCCATCAGTGTGATCCCAGCCAGATACTGCATTCCTGGGCCACTTGAAAGATAAGACCCTAACACAGGAAGCAGCAACAGGGAGTTGGGGACATCAAAACCAGTCAGCTCATAAAAACTCACAGATGGGCCCTGACAGAACACAGCTGCTGGCCCACGGCCGGTATGGGGACATCAGCAGCACAAGTCACAGGACGCCCGGCCTCGAGGGGCTGGAGCAGAGGTGGTTCTGTCCCCCAGGGTCAGCGTCAGGAAGGGCTTCTCCCCCGCTCCCTGGCTGCCTTCGAACTCTCGGGCACGTCCCAGGAAACCAGTGAGTCTGCAGACTGCTTTACTCAAAACCACCAGAAAGCCTTCTCTTTTATTTTCTACTGATATATATTTGATTTACAATATTGTGTTAGTTTCAGGTGTACAGCATAGTGATTCAGTATTTTTGCAGGTTATACTCCATTACAGGGTTATTACAAGACATCGGGTATAATACCCTGTGCTTACAGTTTATCCTTGTTGCCTTTTATTGCTGAGTCAAATGCTCACAAGGAAATGTGGCATTCAAAAGCAGGATGGGATTTTTTCTAATAATATAGGAAAATAAAGAAAGAAACCAAGCACACGAACTTCCCGTTTGGATGCACAGACGTGGCGTGAGCTCCTTCTCACTTTTCAACGTGAGAAGGGCCTCTTCCTTCCCTCTCACCAGCCTCACTCCTGTCTCTCTCTTAGGTCTCAGCTTCCTGTCACTTCCTTGGGAAAACCTGTAAGCACCTGGGTCAGGTCGGATCCTCCCGTTCATACACCCCAGACTCTCTGAAATCACTTACTACATTTGCAATTCATAAATTATGTAGTTACTTGTTTAACATTCTTCCCCTCTTGATGATGGGCTGTCCCCTTATGGTTTCCCAGATTCCACTCAGCCTCAGCGTCTCCCCACCTCGCTCCAGAGAGGCATCAAATGCAGGTTTAAACAGCAAGTCTCAGGTGTAGCATGAAGAGCCCCAGTCTGACATCACCCTGCCTCAGAGCAGCAGGCCCTGGAGATGTCCCCAAAGGCAGGGCAGGTCCTCTCCGTGGAGGTGATGGCTCAGAGGGGGCACCAAGGCTGTCGAGGTCACTGCTGTTTTTCCGGGACCTACGTGATGCCTGGTTCACTGTAGGAGCCCAGGAAGTACTCCTTCGGATGACAGTGAATGCTGGGTGGCTGGCCATCCGGGTCACGGCTGCACAAAGTGCTTCCAACGGTGATCATTAGGATGACCTTATGTCCCGTGTGCCGGGCTGTCCTGATCTGTCAATTGTCCCTCCCTCCTAAGAATGTCCTAGTTTTGATGACAATGTATTTGGACGCCCTGCAGAAGTATCAGTCAAGCCAACGTCTTCCTATTAAATAAAAACGGAGGGCAGGGGTGAAAACACCTCACTCGGGGCTCAAAACCCCTTTCTCACTTTGATCCTAGGTTCAACAAGAATTTATTCGTAAACCACCTTTATTTCCTTATTATCAAAGTAATAAATATTCAATTTGGAAAATTTAGGAAATACAGATATGCAAAAAAGAGAACATCTCAATCACTGTAATCCCAACACCCAGAGATACCCACCCTAATATTCTGAGATCATTCTTCTCCCATGAAAATACATACTTTTTATCAAAATGACAGCACACTTGCAGGCGCAGTTAAGACATGCAAGTTGCCAGGCAGCATGTATCCTGCGTGACCCAGAACATCTTGCTGCTGTTCAGATGATATACCTGGGGGTATAGCTTCCATATATATATACCTGACCTGGTGCCTGCTCAGCCCGGGCCACACCCCATGCAGGCGCAATCGGGCAGTACCCACCCGGGGTGCTGCCAGTGGTCGGGGTCGAGAACCAAGCCTGGAGGTCTTCCCTCTGCACGGGCCTTTCTCCCACTCCTTTTACTTACTCTGTTCCATTTTTGAAATAATACCTGGGTTTTTGTCATTCACATGAACAACAAGGACCTTCCCAAAAAGCAATAGATACAGTTTTCCTTTAAGGGGAAATCACTGGGGTATCCAGAAGATTATCCAAATATAGGGATCGGACCAACAAGATTTCTGGAGATACTCCTCAATCCTATATCCCTATGCGAGGATATCTAGGAAAGTGTTCTAAGAATCTGTAAACCCCTAGACATCTTAATCATTGTCAACACTTTGTGGTTACAATCAGTAGTGCTGGAACTCATATTTTGATAAATTGAAAAATGTCTCTCCTTTTCAAGACCCTTCTGGAAGAAAAGAGAACATATATATTTTTTCTCATGTATATATATTATATATATAAATCTATTTTGTTTATAGATTCTATTGTACATATGTGTGTGTATATATATGTATATTTATGTATGTATGTATGTGTGTATATAAATTGTCTAAAAATCTCTCTCTCACCCCCTTCCTTCCTCTTAGGTCATTCTCCTCCTCTGTTGGATTTGAGATCTATTTTATCATTCAGAGTTGATCACTAAAAATACATTAAAAAGCCAAAATGCTTAATGTGTCCACTTTAAGTTTTCGGTACTTTTTAACAGTCCAGTTAGAGTTGTAGCTGGGAGAAAAGAAGCAGTGGAGTTGGGGAGATTGAAGATGGAGGAAAGACGGGGCGTGGTCGCTGGGGCCAAGTCCGGGGGAGGCCAGAGCCGGGGGGGGGGGCGGAATGGGGGGAGGCAGAGGCGGGAGAGAGGCCGGCCCTGGTGAAGAGGAAAGGAGAGAGGGAGCCAGGTGAGTGGGTGCTAAGTCTGTGGAGCGGGCAGGAAGCTAAGACAGATGATGCCTCAAGGTTCCCCCTGTAGAGATCGGGGCAGGTTCTTGGGGAGCAGTGAAAGCAACTCTGCCCTGGAGCTGGGGACGGAGAGGAGAAGGAAGCTTCCAGACACATGTGAACAGGTTTTGTTCATTACAACAAAGGTTGGTATTTAAAACCTCCCAAGACCACTTTAAGAAAGTATCAGTGGGCTTCCCTGGTGGTGCAGTGGTTGAGAGTCTGCCTGCCAATGCAGGGGACACGGGTTCGAGCCCTGGTCCGGGAAGATCCCACATGCCGCGGAGCAACTAAGCCCGTGCGCCACAACTACTGAGCCTGCGCGTCTGGAGCCCGTGAACCACAACTACTGAGCCCGTGAGCCACAACTACTGAAGCCCACGCACCCGTGCTCCGCAACGAAGAGTAGCCCCTGCTCACCGCAACTAGAGAAAGCCCACATGCAGCGACGAAGACCTAACACAACCAAAAATAAATAAATTAAATAAATAAATTTATAAAAAGAAAAAAAAGAAAGTATCAGGCAGCGCGGTAAATCACAGGAGCCACAAGCCCTCTGCTCCTTCTCCCGCGGACGTGGCGGGGGGCGGGGGCTCACCCTCCATCCCGGGAATCTGAGCCGCAGGGACACAGGGACTTACGTGGCAGAGGTGATGCCCAAAACGTGACTTGCAACTTGTAACTTCCGCCAGAAGCAGCTGGCGGATTTCTGCCTGGGTCTTGCCCACTCGCTCTGGGGTGGGGCGGGGAGGGGAAAGGCGGCTGCCACGTCGACAGCCGCACCCCCACCCCCGAGATTGCCAGGCGGGGAGAGGCCTCTCTGAGGAACCCGACGGTCCCAGCCTCACAGCTGTCCCGATGTGCACTAGACATGAGGGGGAGCCCCCATCTGGGGAGCCCCCAGACCACCGGCCCTCAGTGACCTTAGTCACCCCCCACCTGCCCGAATTCGTGGCCCACAAAACACATACGATAAAGCGGGGGGAAATCGGCTCAGCAGCCAAAGTCACCAGAACAGTAGTGTCCACTACAGCTGAGCACACCTGCCTCCTACCACCTACCAGGGCCACTGCCGGTAAATATCTAACCAAGTCGTCTCTGCTTGCACCAAGAGACACATACAAGAAAGCTCACAGCAGCGCCATATTCATGACAGTGGCAAACTGGGAACAATGCAAGAAAGGCAAGACTAGAACTATCCATGGGCTGGATGGGGCTGGGTGGAACCAGAAAGAATCAGGGAAAGGATGGCAGCAGAGAAGCCTGGATTGGCTGTGGCCTGATTGGGGGGTGGGGGGGTCCCAATTAGATGGCTGTACAGTGCTGAATATGACACCCATTGTCACAGCTAAATACCCACTGGAAGAGGAGGCACCACCTCCCACCTCCCCCCACCAGCATATGTGAGCTAGTCTTCCCCTAACCAGCCCACTCTACTTGTATTTGCTCTGATCGTTACAGTGTTCCTGGCCTTGCGCCTGGTGATGAGAAAGAAGGGAAGGGAGGGAGAGAGGGAAAATGGAAGCACTAGGTCTCTTTCATTTAAGAAACAGGCATTTAAACAGATGATTTCAATACAACAAGACGGTGAGTGCCGTATTCCAGGTTTGCCTGTGTTGGTCACTAGATTTCTCCTTGAATACACCACCTGTCTTCTAGAAAGGAAACTCCGTGAGAGCAAGGACAGTGTTCTACTGACTTTTCAATTGCCACAGCATCCAGGCCCTTGTGCATGGTAGGTATGTCAAACTCATTTTTTTTAAAACCCATTTTAAAAAAACTGAATGGCTGAATTAAGCCAGAGCTAGCTGCGTTTGTAAGGTCACCCACGAGGTGGCCTGGAGATGATGTGAGCCCTCCTCCCCTGCAGCCAGGTGAGAGGAGATACGCGTGGGGCTGAGATGAGAACACCTAGCCTCTGGTTTGCCCTGGGTCAGTGGACTGAAGCCAAGGTCTGTGGACAGCTAGATGTAGCCAAGGACAAACGCCCCTTCCCCAGCATCCCATGACACGGCCATCACAACGGGTTCCAGGCACTATGGTCCCATCTAACAACATAGCATCATAGAAAAGTGGGCAGGAAATGGCCCCCGGTCCTGGGGGCTGAGGAGGGAGTTCAGGGGACCCACAGGTGGAAGGAAATACCCAGGTAGTGAGCAGTGTCTTACCTGACCTGCTTTTGTCCTCCAGGGGTCAGGCTCTCTGGACCCCTGTGATCTATATCCCACTGACCGGCTGAAGTTCAGAAACCACACATGCATGCACACACGATGAACAGAATGCAAATTGTGCATGAACTTCATTGATTTTTATCATTAAATATCTTTTATCAACCAATTTATAAAGGTACAACTAATATGGACGGGGGGGTTCCCCTGGAACTCTAAAAGGCTCAGAAATAGCTCTGTGTAGGCGTAGATTCTGATTTTTCCAAATGAAGAAAAAAAAAATCTCACATGTAGGACTTATCTGAGCCAATAGAGGGCGTCACTCACCTTTACAAGTCCCTTGAACACTTTTTTTGGGGGGGAGGGGGTTGAGGGGTGGCGAGACCCTGAGATGTACTGAATCTGAATGTGCTTTTTGCTGTAGACTAAGGCAGTAGGATGTTGGTGGGATTGGTAACTAGAAAACTGACATAACGAATATTGCTAAAACGCCCTGTCTCTTTTGCATGAAATAGAGCTGAATCAATTTTCTCTCTTCCATTAAGCTCTTCCTCTTGCTAGATTGACCTACGGACATTAGCCAATTCTCCCAACCTTGACATATAGCTGAGAGTTTCAATTGGTAGACTGTTGCACTACATCTTTCCATTGTCCAAACAAGTGTGTTTGTTGTGTGTAACCGGGTTATACGTGGGGGAATGAGTAATTCTGGAAAGGTCCACTAGAGGGAGCCAAATGACTGCTTTAGAACCATTCACTGCCCGTTGGGATTCCTCTTTGGGAAGCTGCTTCCTAATACCTCTTGGCCACCCTCCTCCTTCCCCTTTAAAAATCAGAAGTAATCATAGCAGCAGAACTGTATATTCTGTATTTTCTTACTTAACTACCCACAGACTTTAAACAAACAAGTAATGCCGCTGTGGTGACATATTCAACAATATGAAGATTCTCTGCCTTCTTAATAGGGAGTAGAATAATTAGAGAAATCTTGCCTTAGAAAGACCATTAACTGGATGCACAGTGAGAAATAAATCCTCAAGTATATTAGGGGGCTAGGGGATGGGAGAATGGTTTCTAAGTATAAACAATTACCAGGTTAAGCTGATCACTTTTCATATATTTTCAACTAACATTTTAAGCATCTGCTTTAAAGGGGACTTGACAGTGATTTTTTTTCTTCTTATGCTGTGATAGGGGTTGGCTCTGCATTAAGAATCACCTAGACAAATACATCCTTCCTGCTTCTGTTCTGCTTGAGACCTAGGAGACTGTTCATCGAGGTCAACAGCATCCTCCCGTTGGCATTGGCCGTGACTAGGCATTCTGTAGCCAGGAACTGCTGGGAAAATGGTGCCTCCGAATTTCAACCAGCTTCTTAAAATACTCCCCTTCCACTTCCCTGGTGGCGCAGTGGTTAAGAATTTGTCTGCCAATGAAGGGGACACAGGTTCGAGCCCTGGTCCAGGAGGATCCCACATGCTGCGGAGCAACTAAGCCGCCACAATGAGAAGCCAGCGCCACGCAACAAAGAGCAGCCCCCGCTGGCCGCAACTAGAGAAAGCCCGCAAGCAGCAACGTAGACACAACGCAGCCAAAAATAAATAAAATACTCTCCCTCTTTCTTGGTACCCACCCTTAAACCTTTTCAACCCACAGCCAGGGGCTAGTGGGTCCTTCTGAGATCCCACACACTTTGTAACAAATTATAGCTCCAATTCCATTATATAATTATTTTAAATCTGAATTCCTTATTAAACTGTCAAAGCTTTGAGGAAAGAATTTTGTCTGAATTTCCTCGAGAAAATTTTAGCCACAGAACCCAGCAGAGTGCAAGGCACACAGGAGTTCATCAATTTTTATGGAATAAATAATATCCTCGTGAACAAGGTGTAAAATAATAAAAGCTAGGAGCAAGCAATGACTTTCCCTGTGCCAGCCTCTCTCTAAGCACTAGATATGTGTGAACTCATTTCATCCTCAGAAATGCCCCATGGGGGCTTCCCTGGTGGCGCAGTGGTTGAGAATCTGCCTGCCGATGCAGGGGATACGGGTTCGAGCCCTGGTCTGGAAAGATCCCACACGCCGCGGAGCAACTAGGCCCGTGAGCTACAACTACTGAGCCTGCGCGTCTGGAGCCTGTGCTCCACAACAAGAGAGGCCGCAATAGTGAGAGGCCCGCGCACCGCGATGAAGAGTGGCCCCCGCTTGCCGCAACTGGAGAAAGCCCTCGCACAGAAACGAAGACCCAACACAGCCAAAAATAAATAAATAATAATTAAAAAAAAAAAAGAAGTGAAACAGATGAGTTAGTTTAAAAAAAAAAAAGAAATGCCCCATGAAACAAGTAACAGGTACTACTACTACCTACATTTTAAAGTTGAGAAAAGTGACCTCAGATTGACGAGGAGGATTAAGTAACTTGCCCAAGGTCATGAGTGGTATAAGCCGAGACTGGGGTTTGAACCCCAGGATGGTGATGCCACCACCTGGACTCTCAGCCACATTACTGTAAAGAACTATGCCCGGGAATTAGAGGTGGTTATGCAGATGTGTACCTGCATACTGACTATACCCTATGGGTGCCAATTAATTCACAATTAAGGAAAACTTGAATGGAGTAACATGCAACTTACTTCATGTCTTAGGTAGGTCTAAGCTGCTGTAACAAGAAGACTCCCCCCCGCCCCACAATTCAATGACTTAAAGATCAAAATATTTATTTCTACCTCATATAATAACCTGGAGTGAGTGTTCTGGGCCAGTGGGCAGCTCTCTTCATGTGGTCATCCAGGGACCCAGGCTCTTCCGTCCCGGGGCCCAGCCATTCCCAAGGGCCTTGTGGTCCTCTGAGGTTGGGACTAGCCCTGTCTTTGGACAGAACTTGGTCACAGAGACACAAGTAACTGCTGGGAAATGAGGTCTCACTGGGCAGCCATGTATACGGTGACAAGTTCACTACCATGGAAAAAAAGCAAGCTTGATAGGAAATTAGCTGTGCCCACCACACTCAGTACTCAGGCCTGTGCCAGTCAGCATTTTATTACTCACTTTCATAAGGACAGACGTTACCTGCTCGTGAAATTAGAGGATGACACCAGTACAGAAAAGAGAAAAAATATATTGGATGATAGATGAGGATTTTTTTTTTAAACTCATAACCTTAGGAAATGACTTCTTAGATATGACACCAGAAGCACAAGCTACAAAAGAAAGAATAGACAAATTGGACATCATCAAAATTTAAAACTTTTGTGTTTCCAAGGACACCATCAAGAAAGTGAAAATGCACAGGAGAAAAATTTTGCAAATTATATATCTGATAAGGGACTTGTGTCTAGAATATATAAAGAACTATTAGAGCTTGGTTATAAAAAGACAATTAACCCAATTTTTTTAATTGACAAACTATCTAAATAGTTTCTCCAAAGAAGATATACAAATGTCCAACAAGCACATGAAAAGTGCTCAACACCATTAGCCAGCAGGAAAATGCAAATCAAACCCATGAGACAGCACTCCACACCCACTAGGGTGGCTATAATCAAAAAGACAAATAATAACAAGTGTTGGCGAGGGTGTGGAGAAACTGGAACTCTCACGCACTGCTGGTGGGAACGGAAAATGGTGCAGGCGCTTTGGAAAACAGTCTGGCAGTTCCTCAAAAGTTTAAACATAAAGTTACTTTATTCTGCTCCTAGGTGTACACCCAAGAGAAATAGAAACATATGTCCACACAAAAACTTGCACACAAATGTTCACAGCAGTATCATTCATAATAGCCAAAATGTGAAAACAACCCAAATGTCCATCAACTGATGTGATATATTTGTATAATGGAGTATTATTTGAAAAAAAGGAATAATAATATTTTATAATAATTTTATATGGAGTATAATCTATGAAAATAACAAATCATTACGTTGTAGAGCTGAAACTAATGTAATATTGTAAGTCAACTACAATTCAATTTTTTAAAGTTAAAAATAAATTATATAACGTACTTCTGAATTTTAAAAAAGGAGTAAAGTACTAATACATCTACAATATGGATGAACCTTGCAAACATTAAGCTAAGAGGAGGAAACCAGTCACACAGACCACATATTGCATGATTCCAATTGTACAGAATGTCCAGAATAGGCAGATCTCTAGAGACAGAAAGCAGATTAGTGGTTGCCTAGAGCTGGGGAGAGGTGTGACAGTTAAGGGGTGTTGAGTTGCTTTGGGAGATAATGAAAATGTTCAAAATTGATTGTGGCGATGGATATAGTATATAGTGAATATATTAAATATACAAAAAGCCATTGAATTGTACACTTTAAATGGGCTTGTATGATATGTTCATTATTCCTCAAAAAAGCTGTTAAAAAATCATGGGAATTCCCTGGCGGTCCAGTGGTTAGGACTCTGTGCTTCCACTGCAGGGGGCACAGGTTCGATCCCTGGTCGGGGAACTAAGATCCCGCCTGCCTCGTGGGGAGGCCAAAAAAAAAAAAAAATCATAAATGGCAAGAACAATGGGCTCCCACTAACAAATGAAATGCATCATCGCGCCATGTAACATCCAGCTCACAGACTCTGAAAACCCTCTGCACAAGTATGGGATGGGGAGAAAGGTGTTGACAGTGACACCAGGGAAAGGGGGAGGGGGCTCAGGATTGCATTATGAGCAAACAGCATGACAGAGCTGCCAGAACAGTTAAATACGCTGAGGTGAAGGCTATCCTCTCCCAGCAGAAATTCCAGGGGCTGTTTCGAGCTTTAAAGCCTGGGGTGCTCTGGAAAACAGAGCCCACTCACAGCTCTAAACTCACTACTAGGGAAAACAAGCGAGAACATGGGAACCCTAATGGCGGTTATTGCCAAGGCTTCGATGTCAGAGGAGTCTTCTGTCCTGGCCTCAGGTGGACCGACTCACTGGCGTCAGGCCTGCCTGTGACTCTCATCACCAGGCTCGGTGGGCAGAGGCTGCAAAGATCTGAGTGGAGGAGCCCCCTGCATTCAGGGCTGTTGGCTGGGGGTCCGCAGCGACAGCCCTATGACCAGGCTCCCCGTGGACGCCAGTGAAAAAGGAAGTTGGGGGATGGGGTCAGGAATCAAATGGGTTTGAAAAGAAGACAATTGTAACAGGTATACTATTTAAAAAATATCTCCCAGTGATGCTTCTTTAACAGTAAGCCCGTCTCTCACTCCCTATACTTCCTAAAACGTCCACCTTCCTTTTCTTCATTTACACTCCACTTCTCACCAAAAATAATCTGAGGACAGAATGGAAACTTTGAGCCCCAGGAAGGACTTCATATCATTGCTCTAAGTTTTGGGGCGTCCTTTGAGCTCACTGGCAGAAAGAAAACAGAAGTGCCTGAACTGTTCTCATTTTCAGGAAGGAGAAAGCATACCACATTTCCAAAATATAAAAGAGTTACTGACACAACAGCTAAAAGAATTTTCTGACGTGACTCTTTGTTTTAGCGGATAAACGTAGGTGACGGAAAATCGTTTTTCAGTAAGGCAGAAAAAGCATTTTATATATTTATGCGTGTTGCTCAGAAGTTGCTGATCTATTATTTCTACCAGAAGCCCACATATGTCAGAAATGCATTTAAACAGCTTAATTTCTGCTAGAATTCACCCTAAAATAAACAAACAAATGAGCAATTATTTATGTGCCTCTTCTGTTTCAGCACTGGGGTGAATGAAGAGATGCCAGAGAGTGAGAATAGTATTTGCGTTCTAGAAAATTCCTTGAGCCGTAACAGTAACACACAGGAAATAACTTGAACCGTGGAACAGTACAGACTTAGATGCCGGGGTGGGCGGCAGCTAGGCACCTTACCTTGGATGTATGGGGGTTCCAGCAGGAGAGATCAGTGAGAACCACAGTGGCAAATAAAGCTACGTCAGAATGAAGGTCTGGAAAGCCAGGCTCCAGGGTTCTGACCTGCCTCCTCCATAAAGAGGGCATCAGGCTCACACCCATCCTGGAAAGGCTGGTCCCACGCCAACAAGGCCAGGGAGCAGAGACGGCAACACCGCAAGCCTCATTACAGGACAGCCATCCCCCAGAACAGATGCAGCCCCACCCAAACAAGGCAGTTTGGGGACAAAGGAGACCTAAATCCCTTGGCCACCCCCGACCCCCGCCCCTCTCAGCCGCGCTTCGGCCTCAAATGGGCCAGGTGGCACCTAGGGCCAGTCTGCCATCCGCTGCTGGGAACTGGCATGTTTAATCCGCTCAATTAGAAATGTAACGACTTCTCGCTTCCATTTGCCAGGCTGCCAGGGAGAAGGTACAGACAGCCAAGTGCGGTCCACGATGCTGAGCAAAAGCTCAGAAAGCGCAAGCCCAAAGCTTCCTTCAGAGTGACAAGCATTCTCCAGAAAAGACCCGGATGTGTCCAGCTCTTCTTCCCGCCCCGCGTGGTCCTGCCTGCGGGGGCGTGATGGCCAAGGACACGGCCTACAACCCTCCTTTCTTCATCTCTAAATCGTTGTAATAATAGATGATGTCTACTTTTGCAAAGATTAAGACAGAGCCTATAGCTGATGCCTGATGTCTGGCACTTAGCAGTTTCACAGGAGCTGTTATGACCCCGTTAATTTCTAGTATTTTTGGTCCCTCCGTCTGCTATTTCTACTCCCTCCACCGCCAGGAAACAACCCAGACAAAATGTCTCCTGAGATGCAGGCGAAGAGGGCTCAACCATACGACTCCCCAGCACATCAGTGTCTCAGCAACAAGTCAGGGAGAGGCCTGAAAACACCGGGGGAGTTGATAGATATCTATTTCAATAAACCCAGGGATGCCCCTTCCAGGATCGCAATGCACAGTCACGTCATTTCCGGGTCTTGCTCACCTTCCTGCACCTCTGCCTCACCTGGGGGAAGCAGAGAGGCAGCTGTTTTTATACTTTCCCAATCAGCCTCCTATACTTTCCCACCTCCACCCAGGGCCTCCTCCCCTTTGGAGTCCCAGGGCATGGCAATCAAGCATGTGTGAGGAAGGGTCTGCAGTAGTCAGAACAGCAGTCCTTTGAGAACACCCACACCCTAGTCCCTGCGAAGGGCACCCCCTGTTCCACAGTGGAGGGCGGCTAAGGTAGCAGATGGAATTAGGGCTGATAATCAGCTGACCTTAAGACAGAGAGATGAAACAACAAATGCTGGGGAGGGTGTGGAGAAAAGGGAACCCTCTTACACTGTTGGTGGGAATGTAAATTGATACAGCCACTATGGAGAACAGTTTGGAGGTTCCTTAAAAAACTAAAAATAGGGGCTTCCCTGGTGGCGCAGTGGTTGAGAATCTGCCTGCCAATGCAGGGGACACGGGTTCGAGCCCTGGTCTGGGAAGATCCCACATGCCGCGGAGCAACTCGGCCCGTGAGCCACAACTACTGAGCCTGCGCGACTGGAGCCTGTGCTCCGCAATAAGAGAGGCCGCGATAGTGAGAGGCCTGCGCACCGCGATGAAGAGTGGCCCCCGCTTGCCGCAACTAGAGAAAGCCCTCGCACAGAAACGAAGACCCAACACAGCCAAAAATAAATAAATAAATAAATAAAAATTTAATAAAAAAAAAAAAAACAAAAACAAAAACAAAACTAAACTAAAAATAGAACTACCATATGACCCAGCAATCCCACTACTGGGCATATACCCAGAGAAAACCATAATTCAAAAAGACACATGCACCCCAATGTTCATCACAGCACTATTTACAATAGCCAGGACATGGAAGCAACCTAAATGTCCATCAACAGAGGAATGGAAAAGAAGATGTGGTACATATATACAATGGAATATTACCCAGCCATAAAAAGGAACGAAATTGGGTCATTTGCAGAGATGTGGATGGACCTAGAGACTGTCATACAGAGTGAAGTAAATCAGAAAGAGAAAAACAAATATCGTATATGTGGAATCTAGAAAAGTGGTATAGATGATCTTATTTGCAAAGCAGAAATAGAGACACAGATGTAGAGAACAAACGTATGGATACCAAGGGGGAAAGGGGTGGTGGTGGGATGAATTGGGAGATTGGGATTGACACATATATACTATTGATACTATGTATAAAATAGATAACTAATGAGAACATACTGTATAGCACAGGGACCTCTACTCAATGCTCTGTGGTGACCTAAATGGGAAGGAAATCCAAAAAAGAGGGGATATATGTATACGTATAGCTGATTCACTTTGCTGTACAGCAGAAACTAACACAACATTGTAAAGCAACTATACTCCAAAAAAAATTTAAAAAAAAAAAAAAGAGATGATACTGGAGGGCCCCATGTGACCACAGGGTTCTTAAACATGGAAAAAGGAGGCAGAAGGAGGTGTGACAACGGAAAAAATGGCCAGAGAGCTGCCATGTCACTGGCTTTGAAGATGGAGGAAGGAGGGCAACAAGCCAAGGAATGTGGGAGCCTCCAGAAGCCGGAAAAGGCAAGGACCCGGATTCCCCCGTAGAGCCTCCAGAAGGAATGCAGCCCTGCTGACACCTTGATTTAGTCCAGTGAGACCTGTGTCAGACTTTCAACCTACAGATTGTAAGACAATAAATTTGTATTGTTTTAAGCCACCAAGTTTGTGGTGATTTGAATGACAGCCACAGAGAATGAATACAGTCTTCCCACTCATCATCTGGTGACATCCATTCTCCCTTCCAAGCTGTATTTCTGACAGAGGTGGTACGTGCTATCTCCGTGATTTTTCCTGTGCTCTGATGGAACATGCCAGCCAAATGCTAAGACCCTATGCCCTGCCAGTATAGGTAAAAATTGTCGTCACACGTGCGAACCTCCGTGTGAGCCTGCTCCAGGAAGTAAGGATGGCCAAGGAGTTACTGGAGCCAGCAGTTGTGGGCATGTTCAGGGGTTGCCAAGAGCACGCATGTTCTGCCTGATCAACCCTTCCATGCTTCCCAACCTCTTCATCACCACAGACCTCACGGCCCCAGGGTTTAAGAGATTATGCATGAATTAATTTTTCTCTATTTTTATTCATCAGAGAAACATATGACTTCCAACCAAAGCTTGTAATGAGCATGAAGTAGCCAGAGCTCTCACTATGATTTCAGTGAATTCCAGGTGAAAGCAAAGCCAGGAAGCTTTAGAAATCCTGCCCAGTCCAATCCTCAGTAAATGGTTGGTTTCTCTAAGTTTTTATTTAATATTTAAAATACTTGGTGAAGCCCCATTATCACCTCTATGGCTTCCTAAAGGCCCCAGATTGAGAACTACTGAAAAAGATTTCATTTGTGTGATCCACTTAGATCCTGAACTTTACACCTCAGTATCTAACTCCTTTCACCCCAGTGTTATTTCTGAGTGCCTTTCAGCTCTATGAGTGGAAGATTTTTTTTCATTGTATTGGTAGGTTTACTTCAAGGTCAGCTTAGATTCTGGTCTGCTGAGTGTATAGCAATGGAGGCATCCATGGTGGGCCTTGGAGACTCCACAATCTGATACAGAGGCTTTCCCCAGTCTGTCCCTGGGAAGGAAGGGACTAAAAACAAATTGCCTGGAATCTCCTTTTATGGACCATACGCTCCCACTTCAAAAAGAGTTAAAGCACGTGCTTCCTGCTCCTGGGAGTATAAACTGTTAGAACCATCGTGAAAAATAGTTTGGAGTTACCGCCTGAAGTTAAAGATACGCATACCCCATGATCCAGAAGTTCCATTTCTAGGTTTACACTCAAAGAAATGTCCGCACATGTGCATTAAGAAGACATGTACAAGAGTGCTCATAGCGGCGTTGTTCCTAACAGTGCAAACTGGAACCGTCTATAGGAGAATGCTATAAAGAGCAGTGTATTCCTACAATGCAATACTACGGAGCAATGAACGCAGCACAGTGGATGATGTGCACACTCATAGTGTTGAAAGAAAAAGAGAGCAAGTGCAAAGGAATGTTCTCTGATTCCATTTACATAACGTTCAAAAAGCAGCTGAAATCATAGCATGTAAGGATTCAGACTTAGGAGACAAAATTCTAAAGAAAAGGAAGTAGTTACCACAGAAGTTTAATATTCATTACTCCTGGGGGTGAGGAAGGGGTTGGTGATTGGGAGGGGACATGAGAGGGGCTTCTGGGGGACTGGCCATGCTCTATTTCTTCACCTTGGTGGTGATCACATGGGGGCTTGTCGTGCCAAATCCTTGAGTTGTGTATTTTACACATTTTTCTGTCTGTGTGCTATGTTTCACACTTTTAAGAAGAAAATTTTGAAATGTAAATTCTGAACTATTTCCCTAAAAACAAATTCCTTGCATTTGAAATTTTCTTACTTTATGAATTTCCATGATAAAACATATTCATGAGCATAAAAGAACATTTGAAAAACATCAGATAAGTGGGAAAAAATCACCGCTAAATTCTTTCTCCCAAAGCAAATACTGTTAATACTTTGGTATATTTCTTTCCAATCTTTTCTCCATGACTAGCTTTTTTTTTTTTTTTTTTTTTTTTATTTATTTATGGCTGTGTTGGGTCTTCGTTTCTGTGCGAGGGCTTTCTCTAGTTGCGGCGAGCGGGGGCCACTCTTCATCGCAGTGCGCGGGCCTCTCACTATCACGGCCTCTCTTGTTGCGGAGCACAGGCTCCAGACGCGCAGGCTCAGTAGTTGTGGCTCACGGGGCTAGTTGCTCCATGGCATGTGGGATCTTCCCAGACCAGGGCTCGAACCCGTATCCCCTGCATCGGCAGGCAGATTCTCAACCACTGCGCCACCAGGGAAGCCCCATGACTAGTTTTTGATGTTTTTATTTTTCATGATAGATAGCCAGATTTATTCAAATCTATATTTTAATATCTTTCACTTATCATTATCCTGTAAGCATTTTCAAAGTTCTTACAAACCCTCATGTAATTATTTTAATGACCATGTATTTCACTTAATGGTGCATCATTAAAGGACATATCAACTTGAACAATATTTAAGTAATTTCCTCTTTTTCTATCTGTAGGTAGTGTCATGGCAGAGCTTTTTCTGTACAGCCTATTTCAAATTATTTCCTTAGAATTGATCTCTAGAAATGGATTTTCAAGAGCCAAAAATAATGCCTTCCTAGGGCTCTTTATACACAACACGTCCCTTTTCCAGGATCGGAGTTCAAGGAAGTTATCAAATCCAAACAGACACATCTTAGGTCCATTTAGAATAGCTCCTCCCAGAACCAGGTCAGCTGATCTGTTGATTTCCCCAAATCGCTGCTCCAAGTCCATGGATGCCACTAACCTTGGGTTCACGCACTTTTATCTTCCCACTGAGATGCACAGCTCAGGGGTACTTTGATCACCCAGCAAGATTCCTTAAAACAGTGGAGCTGTAAACTCACCTGTAAGTTTCTAAATGCTTAGAGCAACAATTCCAACAAAGTTTTAGCGTCTTCAATGTAAAATGAGAATATGAATGTCAAATTTGAAGGAATATGTGTGAGCATAAATGAGATGATGTTTTGTTTAGGGTAGTGTTTCTCCAAATGTGGTTATGGGACATTTTTAGAAGCAATCTGGTATATTAGGGCAAGTAAAGCTAGAAGCTGTAATAAACAGTGCCCCAAACTCAGTGGCTTAACAGCATGAAGATGTAATTATTGCTCATTTCATAGTTCAGTGTGTGTTAGCATGTTGTAAATGATGGTCTTCCCACCCAGCGGCTGTGGTTCTTTCCACCTAATGTCGCTGCCATCATCCAGGGCCACAGAGTCCTCTGCCAGATCCTCTGTATCCACTTGGCAGACAACAAGATGGGGGAAAGCTAACATAGAGGACTCAAGAGTGGTTTTAGGGGAATTCCTTGGAGGTCCAGCGGTTAGGACTCCACACTTTCACTGCCGTGGGTCTGGGTTCAATCCCTAGTCAGGGAACTAAGATCCCACAAGCCAAGTGGCACAGCCAAAAAAAAAAAAAAAAAAAGAGTGGTTTTAAGTACCAGTGCCAGAAGTGATCTGGCACATCACTTTGCTGACATTCTATTGGTCACGACTCAATTACCCAGTCCCACACAGCTGTGAGAGAGGGTGGGAACTGTAGTTTAGCTCCATCCCAGAGGAAACGAAAATGATTTTGGTGATCTCACTGCATACCTGACTGTAAATATATATATATATATATATATATATATATATATATATATATATATATATATATATATATATACACATATATATATATATGTGTGTGTGTGTATATATATATATATATACACACACATATATACACACACACACACATGCACACACGTATTTAGTAGGTCTGGGTAGCCTCAGACCTTATGCATATCTGAGGCTACCCAGACGTACTGAATCAGAATCTCAGGGGCCTAGGAATATGAAGTTTAAACAGATTATTTTTTTTTTAACAGATTATTTTTATAGGCACTAAAGCTGGAAGCCAGAGACGGCTTCAAGGGTTCCAGCACAAACACCTCTTTTCCAAGGGCAGCCCTGCTATTGATCTTACCTTAGATGCCAGGATGGGTACCCAGAGTATTTTGGCAAATCTTTCGGAAGCTGCAACAACTGTACCGTAAGGACTCCCAGGATGGTTTGCCAACATCCCATTAAAAGTGTGCGTAGGGCTTCCCTGGTGGCGCAGTGGTTGAGAATCTGCCTGCCAATGCAGGGGACACAGGTTCGAGCCATGGTCTGGGAAGATCCCACATGCCGCAGAGCAACTGGGCCCGTGAGCCACAATTACTGAGCCTGTGCATCTGGAGCTTGTGCTCCGCAACAAGAGAGGCCGCGATGGTGAGAGGCCCGCGCACCGCGATGAAGAGTGGCCCCGGCTTGCCGCAACTAGAGAAAGCCCTCGCACAGAAACGGGGACCCAACACAGCCATAAATAAATAAATAAATAAAAATTTAAAAATAAATAAAAAAATAAAAAACCTCTCCTTCAGCAGGATTCATGCTACAAAACCTTCTTTAAAAAAAAAAAAAAGTGTGTGTAAGCATGGCATTTGCTGGGTCCCTTTCTCAGTACTTTTATCCTTACTCAGACAAAGGGGATAGTGCAGGGCTACGCTGAGCAGCACAAAGAGAATCCAGCCCTCACAGCCCAAATCTATCTGCTTTAGGGACACTGGTGAGGTCACCATTCAATACATCATCATTTTATGGGGACACATGGAAGAAATTCTCTCAGGTGTCAGTATCTTAAATAGTTGTTTTTCTGTTAATCGTGAAATTTATTGCATTTCTCCTTTGTATCGGCTGCTGGGAAGTTTGGAGCCAAAACTTGAGACCACCTATAGCAAGTACACAGAACTTAATCCCAATTACATCTTATTTTTCCTACCTTTACCCCAAATATTCACATTTGCTTATTTTCTTATCTTATTAAAGTGTACATATTTGCACATGCTACTTGATATCTATTTTGAATGAGCACGTTGTAGAAATTGATTTTTAATGGTTGAATAGATCTTGTGACAGA
This sequence comes from Balaenoptera physalus, assembly GCF_965194825.1. NCBI lineage: Eukaryota > Metazoa > Chordata > Mammalia > Artiodactyla > Balaenopteridae > Balaenoptera > Balaenoptera physalus. The sequence continues at coordinate 167,605,685 of NC_138883.1, forward strand.
AAAGTGAACAGAAATATTGGTTCTTAGTTTTCTGACCATGTTTTAGCCCAAGGAAAATATTCCCCAAAAATGACATGCATGAAGCCTTAATCACTGGTTTAACTCAGTACAAAGTGAGTTTTTTCAGAGACCTCAGAAAAAATTCACTAATTAAAGCCACATGTACCTTTCCAAGATCAATCTGTCCCAGTTGTCATCTCTTTTCCTGAGATGGAATCACCATATTCTGGGCCCAGAGAGAGTACAGAACCGAATTACCATTCGAAAGTAGAGTGTTGGGTGAACAAGTCTTGGCTTTGATAAATTTTGCTCTCTGTCCAAACTTTCCCACAATAATAATTAAATCCAGTGCAAAGAAAGCTAGAAAGAATTCATGTACCTTTAAGACATCCTAAGACTATTACTTAGCAAAAACTTCCCACACTGAATTTAATGAGTAACTCATGGAAGGGACTGAGAGGTGTCCAAATATCCATTCAATTAACTAAAATGTACTGAGCGCTTGTTTATGTTCCAGTCACTGTACGTTAACATGCGATTCCCATTTTACAGATGCACACACACATACACACACACAAACACACACACACACACGAAAGAAGCTCGCACTCTGAAAGGGAGGTATTAAGAGGGTGTTGACACGTTTCTTTGAGCAGCCCCTGACAACGGCCCTTGATCTGAGGGAGGTTGCCTCGAGAGGCCGGGCCGTTACCTTCAGCACCAAGGCCAGCGTACCTGGCTCTTCTGGGATCCCTTTACCTTCCCCATTCCGGAACTCTCACACCCAGAACTACAATAAAGAAATGCTCTTTCTCAGTGAAACATGCCTTCTAAATTCGTGAAATGAGCTTCATAAATGGCTCTTCATGGAGCGGTCACCGGTGCCAGCAGAAAAGCTTTTGGCAACGAGAGATGAAAATGGCCCGTTTATTGGAGACCTACCCCTTCCGAACACAGGCGCCCACGCAAACCCCCCCCAACACACACATACACAAACACACGCGCGCGCGTTGCCAGATGGGCTGCACGTTGGCTGAGCTCTGCTCTTGTCACTCTCAGCACCCCTTCTTACAGAGAAGCAGTTGGGGAAAGCCTTCTTTGCCTCCTGCCCCAGCAAGTAGTGACTCCTGCGCCAGCACAGGCAGGGGAGATGCGTGAGGAGCACAAGGGCTCAGGACTCTGGTTTTCTGAGATTTGTGCTTCTAAGAGCGTTTTATGCCTGGGGTTTGTGTATAGCTCTTGACCCTAAGGCAAACAAACAAACAATAACAACCCACCATAAAGACTGCCCTTCCCAACTAAAGTAATACAAATCCTGTAAGGCAAACATATCAGACATTGGTAACACTATTCCCACTTCACAGATGAGGAAGCTGAGGCCGAGATTAAGCTACTTGCCCAAGATAACACAGTGACAAAGACGAACCAAAAAAGCCAGATTTCCAGTCTCCTTTCTGCTGGTCCTTCCCCAGCAAGATACATACACGTATTTGCCAACTGTCACCAGCTTCCGGGTTGTGCACCCCTCCCTCTGGCCCAATTATCTGAAAACCAAAAGAGTAGAAAATCGAAAATGAGAGGGAAGTCGGCAGGGACGTGAGGCAGCGTATTGCTGCCGCTTCCTTGCCTCCTTTTTCAGAAGCTAAAATCGACTCAACTCTTCCTCGGTGACAGCCCCTCGCCTGCGGCGTGGCTCCCGGCCTCGGCGGGGGTCCGTGCAATCTGGGCGCCTCCAGCTGCCCCTTCTCCAGAGTCGCCAGCCGCAGAGCGCAGGGCCAAACTGGGACGGAGCGAGGGTGCCCGGGGGGTCCGGGATGCCCGTTCCGTTGCCGCTGCTGGAGCCGCCCTGGGCGCACTGCACAGGGCTCGGCTCTCTTCTGCTCGCCCGGCGCGCTGCTCGTCCCGGAGCGCAGCCAGAGAGCCTCCAGCTGCGCCCCAGGCCCAGATCCTGGGCTGTGCGGAGCGCGGAGCCCCGGCTTCCCCCAGCCAGCTCCCTCCTGAGTTAGCACTCAGTGCCAGGGAGAAGCGTGGGTCTCTCCCCACCCCTCCCCAAGCGCACCGGGCCAGCTTCCATCTGATTAGAATGTTTCTTCCATCTGATTAGAATGACAGTAGCTTTCAAGTCATTCATTATAAGAATTTTAGTCTTAAAAGAAAAAGAGGGTCCCACTGTAATTGTGAGTTGTAATAGATGCGAACTTCTGGTGCCTTCCTCTGCAGTATGTAAGACAGTAAAAAATGTGTCTCATCCAAACGCGCCCCCTCCCTAAGCCCATTGTGAAGTCAATCTCTAACAAAGGGGACGTGTGAATATTCAACACCAAGTCTTTCAGTAGTATTTTCCGGAATCCCTGAGTCGGCCTTTTTTTTTTTTTTTTTTTTTTTTAAATCAGCGAATACCTGTTTAAGTTTTAAAAGCACATGGAAATCGCCCGCGAGCGACCATATAATTTGATTTGCCAGGCAATCTGCAGAGCGATCGCACATCATTTATAATGTTCATTGAACATTTTGCCTAATTGTGTCTGTCTCTGAAAGGGCGGCGCACCCCCTCCCGACCGCGAGCAGCACAAGTGGCGACATTCCCATGGAGCGGCCGCGCCGCAGCTTGTAGCATTCAGCTCGGGAGGCCGGGCCGCGCGCCTCCCTGCCCGGCGACCGGGCGCGCCTGACACTAATAGCTCGCGGCTCAGGTACGAGCGGCCGCCGCGTTTGACTCCATTCAATTCACAACCGGCCGCGCTTGCAGGTGTCGCCTTTTGAAACTGCCATTCAGGCGGCCGCTGTTCACTTCTCGCTGCGCCGCGGGTTTTGTGGAAGCGCAAGAATGGGGCTGATTATTCCCGTGCCCACAGGCCGCCCCCACCCCAGCCGGACGCGAGGCTTCCCTCCGCCAAAAGAGGCGTTTAATTAGTTCTGGAGCCGCGGACAGCCAGCGCGGCCGACAAAGCCAGGCTCCCCAGGTAATCCCGGTTCCCTGCGGCCCCGGGAGGGGGCGCCCGGGGCCTGAGCACCGGCCTCGGGCCGCGCGCTTCCTCCCGCGCCGCCGCCGTCCCTCTGCCCTCCGGCAGGCTCTCCAGGCGTTGGAAGCCTCGCTTGCCGGGCTTGGGTGACCTTGGTCAGCGGCGCTGTTGGTCCCCGGCCGCGAGCAGCTCTCGGGCGCCTGCGACCCCTTCCCGCCTCTCTGTCCCCATCGCCAGCCGGGGAAATGGAAACTTGGCTGGCAAGACAGGTGGCCCTAGCTGTCTTGCGAGTGAGTGTCCTCTCCGTGACATGTCATCCCCCACCCCACTCCCATTTCGGAGAAATATCGGACAATGTTTTGGGGAAACCCTGGAGACACTTGCCCCCTTTATCCGTCTTTGCGTCTCAGCGCCGCGTGCGCTAAGCTCAGGGCGCAAAGTTGGGCCTGGGAGACGGCGAATGGTTGCCTCGCCACCGCGGCCAGTGACACTCCCTTTGCAACAGGGCTCGGGCGCCCGAGCTGGCTCCAAATACGCACGTCAGTGGACAGCATCAGCCTGGGTCGCATACTGTAGGCCACCGGAGTCACAGGTACCACCCTCACCCTCCAACCCCCCCAAAGGGATCGTGCCCGCGGGATCCAGGCCTTTGGCTGCGGGACGCGCAAGGCCTGCAGCGGGGGCGGGGGGCGAGGGAGGCCCAGTTCAGCCGGATGCACGCTGGGTACCTTTCGTTGGGGGGAGAGTAGGCGTCGGCCGCGGGGCGGGAGCCCCTCCTGCCTCGTCATTTGATTTCCGCGAGCGTCCGAGGACGCCGGCACCCATTCGTTCCACTCGCTGAGCTCTGTGAACGAGCGTGGGGAGGGCTGGGGAGGCCGGGCCCGGGGAGGGCCGGGTGGTCTCCCTCCCCCGCCCTCCCCGCCGGCCGAGCCGCGGCACAAGTGTTGCAATTCCCACGGACCGGCGGGCTCTGCGGCTGGAGGCCCGGGCACCCGGGGCCCGGGAGACAGGGCGGACACAGAGGGGTTTGTCGACACGGTGACCTCCGCGCTCCCGCTCTGAAAGGGCCTGAAAGGAGCCGTTTATGGTGCATTACCAGTCAAGGGCTCAGGTACCAGCGCCTTGTGTCGGCAAGCTCCGGCGGCCGCCCGTGCTGCAGGTGTCAACTATACAAACGCCCGGGAGGGGGGAGGACGCCGGGGAGAGCCGGGGAGGGGCGCCCGGCCGCGCCGCGCCCGCCGCTCGCGCGGTTTCGCTCTTTCTCCTCTGCGGTGAGAGCAGCCGGCCTGGGGCGCAGACCCAGGTCCTGTGGGGTTGGGGAGTGGTAGAGAAAGCGGCGGAGGCAAGGGCGGCGGGGGAGAGAGAAGGGCCCTAAGGACGTTATTTATGGGCTGCATTTGATCAGGAGGGGAGTCGGGGGAGGCTTTGAGCCTCTGCCCAGCGCGACCCAGTTTCAAGGCTGAGGGCAGAGGGAGGTCACGGGAGGCTAGAACTGTCCAGTGGAGGCCAGCGTTGGGCCGGGCAAGGATTTTGCCCGCCGGTAGGGCTGCTTGGGCCCCCAGGGGCCTCCCCGGATTTAACCTGAACTTCCCACGTGGGTCCATCGTCTTCCTGTGCAAAGATGGGCCTGAGCCTGGGTGCACGTTTAACAAATGTTCTTGGTTAGAGTGGCCCTCTCCTCCTCTCCCCGCACCCCCGAGTCAGGGTCACTTCCGGCCCAGAAGAAACCAAGGAAGGCGCCTTACCCTCAGTGGGCCCCTCTGCCCCCAAAGGCCTGGCAAGCCGAGAACTCAAACCCCTCAAGTTGGCTTCTATAAAGCAACACCTGGAAATACTTTTTTCCCTTAGGGAGGAGATTGTTACTGGAGTTTACTTCCTAGATTGGCCCTCAAAAGCCTTCACGGGGCCAAAATACTGGGGGGAAAAAAGGTAAAACAAAACAAAAAAGCCCCAAACACCACTGCCATGATATTAAGCAAGACAGTTTTTAAAAATAGCAAATGATATTTAATGATTTTCAGGGCCAACTAAAAAAAAAGGATGAGCAGACAGAAATCTTAGGTGTGTCTGAAGGAAGCTTCTGGGAACTCCCGAAGGTCTTAGAGATTGTCTGCCTTGCTTCCTTATCTAATACTACCTAGAAACTTCTTTCTCCTTTCTGCAGCTCCATCACCATCATTACTTTTACATGTGCCATCTACGATTACAATTAGCTTTTAACTGAGTAAAACTGAGTGCTTTCCTTAAAGTAACAGAGGAATGGGACAAGGAATGGTGAAGAGAATGAAGAGGACGGGTGTGTGTCTGAGAGAATAAAGGGGAGAGAATAGATTCCTTACGAGGTGAAAGAAAACATTTCCCACCTGAAAAACAAAGGAAAATCGCCCCTGTTCTCTCTATCATCACATTCACAACTAAACGTCTTGAATAAGTTATCCAAAGTAGGGGGTTTCTATTTCCTCACCTTTATTCGGTCCTCAGCACACTGCATTCCGGCCCACACTCTCACACTGGAACTCTCACTCATTTAGTCATTTTCACCAATAACTTCCATGGCCCCCAATTTAAGAACAATTTCTGACCTTATCTTGCCTAAAATTGCAGCAAACAGGTCCACCATTCATCCTGATACCAAGAGCAGAATCCTCAGTACCATCTTTTGTTTCCCTCTCTCCTCCAAGCCCACAGTCAATAAGTCACCAGATCCTAAAAGTATTTCTCCAGTCTGCCTGGCTACCAACCAGTTCAAGCCTTCGTAATCTCTCAGCCCTTCTGCTGCAGCTTCCTGATCCGTTTCCCTGCCTATAATCTTGCTTTACACCAAACTGTTTTTCAACACTGCAGCCTTGGTATCCTTTCTAAATGGCAGACTTGATCATGCCACCTGTGGCTTCAGAACCTTCCCTGATTAATTATAGATAAATTATAAACATGTGCTATTGTACTAATCAATTACATACATTATAAAGACTCAGACAAATTTTAAAAGAATGAGATGCAAATACAGATAAAAAAATAAATGATGGATTAGAACAGCAAAAAAAAAAAATACTGATGATAGTTCTAATATTTTTTTCCCATACCCCAGTGGATCTTCTTCTCCACTCTGAAAATAACTGTTCTATATTATGCCAAAGTCCTTAATACAGCTTGTAAGCTTCCTTATTCTAGACTCTGCCTATGTTTCCATTTTCATCATCTCTCTTTACTTCAGCCTTAATAAAGTTCTTTCATATTTCCAAATGCCACGATACTCATACTCTGTTTGTCTCTCTTTCATGTTTATTTCAACCTCTACTCTCTGTTCCCTGTAGTCTGTAAGCTCCATGAATAAAGGATCTGTTCTATTTATTGTTAGTGCTTATCACAGTTCTCAGCACAGAATTGTTGTTCAATGTTTGTTCCATAAATAAACATGGTACATCTTGGAGGAAGCCATGATTTCTATAAAGAGACTAGAAAGCAGAGAAAACTGATCCACAGAAAAAGAATGAAGCAGACACACAGAGGAGAACAGAAAGAAGCACAGGAAAGACAGAGAGAATGTGCAGGCATCTTTCCAGATCACAGTGTGTTAACAAGGATACAAGTTAGGCTGCTCTATAAAAGAGTTGAAATATATAGTGGTTTAAAAGAGATAGAAGTTTATTTCTCTCTCACAAAAACAAAACAAAACAAAACTGAATAGGCATTCCAGGCCTCATGTGGGATCTAAATGATGTGGGAGACTCAGATTCTTTTATCTAGTTACTTATCCATCCTCAATATGTAGCTTTCCACTCATGGTTCAAAATGGCTGCTCCAACTCCTGCCATTGCATTGGCATTCCAACCAGTAGGAAGAGAGAAAGTAGCAAAATGGGACATGTCCTTCCTCTTCAAAGAGCCCCAAAGGTGAATATCACTTCTACTCATTAGTTAGAAGTTAGTTTCACTGAGCTGCAAGGATGACTAGAAAATGCAATTTTTATTCTGGGTGTCCATGTGCCCAGCTACAATTGTGGGGTTCTATTCATACAGATATGGGGGAGAATTTTCAGTCTCTGAGACTCCTGGTACTGCTGCCTTCCTGAGGCCTAGCTACATTCCTGCTTATGGATTCTAGGACATGCCCTGAATCCCATATCATAGCTCTCTTTTAATGTTTGTTAATTCAAGTTGATTTCCATTACTTGAAACCAAAAGATTTAAAACTAACACACAAACTTACTGAGTAATATGTGCAACAACACAGGTACATCAGATAAGCCAGGTTATGCTGCAGTAGCTGCCCCCAAATCTTAGTGGCTTCACACAACAAAAGCTTATTTCTAGTCCAGGTTTCCTGCTCTATGAGAGTTTGCAGGGGGCACCCTGTTCATTGTAGTCACTCAAGGTCCCAGGCCGACAGATGTTCTGCCTTAAGCTGAGTTTCCACCATCGTTACAGAAGAGAGAAGCAAAGGAGCCAGTTAATACACAGGCTCTTAAGGCTTCCTCCTGGCCTGCCCCTGCCCTGGTGCATTCTCCTTAGAGAATCAGCCATTTCTCTAAGGATCTCTGGAACCTTTAAGTGAGGAATGGTTTTTAGAAAACAAGATCTGAGAACAAACTGTGTTCATTGTTACAACGGCCCTTTTAGCAGACAGAGCTAGGAAAAAAAAAAGAATGTACACATACATATACAAGTACCTCTACGTTTATATCTATATCCATATGTCTCTATCTATACATTCTAGTCGTTCTCCTTTCCATATTTATAACTCCCTTCTCTTAACAGTGAAAAACCCAGTTCTCATTATTCTCAGTATATTTACTCATTCATTTACCCCTAGATGACACAGAAAGTCATTTTAACATTGCTAACCTATACCACTGTGAACATCAGACCTACTAAATACAGTTTAGAATTTGTTTATAGTTCTTTTTACCCTGAGTCTGAAAGTATTGTATTCAAAAGTTACTTGGGGGCTTCCCTGGTGGCGCAGTGGTTGAGAGTCTGCCTGCCAATGCAGGGTACACGGGTTCGAGCCCTGGTCTGGGAAGATCCCACATGCCGCGGAGCAACTAGGCCCGTGAGCCACAATTACTGAGCCTGTGCGTCTGGAGCCTGTGCTCCGCAACAAGAGAGGCCGCGATAATGAGAGGCCCGCGCACCGCGATGAAGAGTGGCCCCCGCTCGCCGCAACTAGAGAAAGCCCTCGCACAGAAACGAAGACCCAACACAGCCATAAATAAATAAATAAATAAATAAAAATTTAAAAATAATAATAATAATTGTTTCAGTTACATATGCCTGAGATTTATTAAAAAAAAATTACTTGGATCACTAATAATAATATTTTTTTAAGTAGCAGGGAAATTACAACAATAAAATGCACTATTGAACATGGAGGGGGAAAAAAAGCTTCCTCCTGGAAGTGACATGGCATTTCTACTCATCTTTTACTAACCCAAGCAAGTTACATGGCCACATCTCACCTCAAAGAAGACAAGGAAGTACAAGCTTATGACCTGCCTGGAAGAAGACAGAGGTCTGTGGCTTGTCCGTCCAGCTGCCATCACATGGGATGTCCTATGATGGAAACTTTTCAGGTTAACTCTTGTTGTAAAGCACCCAGAAAGTATAATATGGTCCTTCTGCACTTTCCCTTCTTCTCTGCTCACACCTGCCCGGCTGAAGAGGAAAAGTGCTCCCTAAGCACTAGGGACCTGTAAGGTCAATGACAACATAAATCCCTCACATCACTTTAAATCAGGGCAGGGAAATGTCATAAAATGGATGATGGTTTGCAGAGCTTTGCTTCGCCCTGGGACATCTCAACACTCTTAGGAGTCTCTGTGCATTTTCCTAGCTGCATCTTGGATTTTTACAGTGGGTTTGTACTCTGGTCTGGTAGGTTCCAAGCACCTGAACAAACTACAAGGACCAGGAGCATGTGAGGAAACAGGAAGACGTTCTACCATGAGGTAAATACAGGGAAATGGGTTTTGGAGGCTGGTGAAGGCTAAATAAAGGTGAGATTCTAGGTTCTTGAGGCAATCTCTGACTGTCCCCCAAATGCTTTCAAATGACTGCAATAGGCTACATTGTAAGAATTCATCCCTGTGATGGATGGCATTACCTTTCAAGGACACTAATAAAATGCCAGAGAGATGACGATCTAGTTGCTGCATGTTGCTTACACCTTAGTGGCCTCTCGCTGAGATTGATGGCCTGGAAGTAAACTGGCTTTTAACAAGGGCAAAAAGGGTAATTTGGAGCACTGAGCATTCTCTGAGAACACAGGTCTTGGTGGAGCATAGATGTGGTCACCATGAGGCCACACCATGCCTGGGATGGGAACGGGGATGGAGGCAGGACCAAGAAAGGAGATGCAAAAAGGTACATTGAAATGCACTGCCCCCAGGGCTTGCTTGAGATGGAGTCTGTAGCTGGGACTCAGGTCCCTAAATCAGGGAAGATGGTGGGCTATTGCATGCCTTCTACTTTCATCAATCTATTCAGCCTCCTAGGGACATACTTATGCCCCTCCTCTTGTAGTCAGACTCACTCAAGACTCACCTAGCTCAACACTGTTCCCTTTATGAAGCTCCTGCCAACCCCTCACTCTCGTGCTGAGCCTTTAAACCTCAAAGATAGCCCTTACTACACTGGATTATAATAATCTCTCCTCTCTCTTACTACCCCAAGAATGCATTAGGCACAGAGAGTGCATCTCTGATCCCTGGCATTTAACACAGTGACTGAACATAGCTGATGCTCAAAACATCTTTCTTAAAAAGATAAATAAATAAAGTAAGGCTTAAAACCGGGCATATTTACATTTTCTCAGTATTTCCACATTGCTTTTAACTTTGTATATAATATGAAAAAAAAAAAGACAATTCAGCTTTAAAAAAGTGTAATCGATTGGCATTATATAGACTAGTAGTCTCCAAAGTGAACAAGATGTTCCTTTGGGCTACAGGGAAAAATTTAGAACTTCTAATATATTTTTACTCATCTTCTTAAAATTTCTTTTTGGGCATGTTTAAAAATGTATGTATGGGCTTCCCTGGTGGCGCAGTGGTTGAGAATCTGCCTGCCAATGCAGGGAACACGGGTTTGAGCCCTGGTCCAGGAAGATCCCACATGCCGCAGAGCGACTAGGCCCGTGAGCCACAATTGCTGAGCCTGCGCGTCTGGAGCCTGTGTTCCGCAACAAGAGAGGCCGCGATAGTGAGAGGCCCGCGCACCGCGATGAAGAGTGGCCCCCACTTGCCGCAACTGGAGAAAGTCCTCGTGCAGAAACGAAGACCCAACACAGCCATAAATAAATAAATAAATAAATAAAAATGTATGTATGCAGTGTATTAATACACACTTATTTCTATGCAATTTTATATACATAATATACATAAATTCACCCGTAGAGTGTATACTCAAAAATGGTAATGATAAGGTGCATCAGACACAGCTAATCCTCCCCCCTCCTCAAACACACAGAATACTTTTCTCTCTTGTTTGATAACACCCCAAGTACAAACTGGGAGTATAGCCACCAAATGCAAGACCACATTTGTCACCTTCCCTTGTAGCTAGATGTGGCCATGTGACGGCTCAGGCCAACTGAATATGAACCACAGTGATGTGTGCAACCTTCAGATCATGATCTTAAAAGGAAAGGAGTGTGCCCTTCCTCTTTCCTTCTTGCTGGCTGGGATGCAGACATGATGGTGGGAGCTAGAGCAGCCATTTTGGACTCAAGGTTAGAAGCCATGTTTCAGAAAGATAGAGCAACAAGTTACAAGGAAGCTTGACCCCCAACCCATTTAGCCACCATATAAACTTTGGATTGCTGGGACTTCCCTGGAGGTCCAGTGGTTAAGACTCTGCATTTCCACCGCAGGGGGTGCAGGTTTGTTCCCTGGTAGGGGAACTAAGATCCCGCATGCTGAGTGGTGCAGCCAAAAAATAATAAATTAATTAATTAATAAATAAAATTTTAAACTTCGGGTTGCTTATGCTTGGACTATTACAAGAGGGACAAAAATGTTATATTATCTTTAGATATTTGTTACAGAAGCCAGAACTTTATCCAGAATAATGCAAGATGTGCAGTCAAAAAAAAAAAAAACTGGAGACGATTACTTTAAAATGACTCCTTTATACAGACAATCGGGGCTCAAGGTGAAAGCTACCAATGGTAGAGAACTCTTCAGGCTTTTTTAATGCCTGTGATATCACCTCTCATTCATAACTTTTTCTTCTGTACTTTATAGACATTTAATAAAAACTTATTCAATCTTGTATACTTGAAAGTTGGTATAAGAGTAGAGCATTAATGGTCTCACCATAACAGCCACAGCAAAATGGTAATTTTGTGGGGTAAAGGATGTGTTAACTAACCTTATTTTGGTAAACATTTTGCAATATATACATATATCAGATCACCACATTGAACACTTTAAACTTATACGATGTTATATGTCAGTTATATTTAATAAGCTCAGAGGGGAAAAAAGAAAAAAAAACCTTATTGATTAACCCACTGAGTACAGAGGGAAGCAGGATGAAACTAGCATTCTCTGAGTGCCTACTCTATACTTTACATACATCATTGCATTAACTTTCCACAGCAGTCCTTAAGGTAGATATTAGTATTTCGTCCCATGTCTATAGCCAATGAAAATAAAGCTCAGCAAGTTTAAATAACTTATCCAGGAACAAACAACTGTAAGGAGTGGAGCAGATATTTGAATTTGAACTCAGATCTACATGAGTCCAATGTCCATGCTTTTCCATCCTCTACACTTTCATATTTCAAACACTTCCTCTATCAAACTTCCAGACTCTTCCTCCTGCCTCTTCCCCTTTCTCATTTTGCTTCACATCCTTTTTACTTTACTCCCCTGCCCCCTTTCCTCTCTGCCTTCTTATCTCTTCACCTGAAGCCAAACACATGTATTTGATAATCATCTGGAACAGTATTTCTCAAAACTGACTCTGAATATATGTATGTGTTTATGTGAGTATTCACATATTTATATACACACATAGATGAATATATGTCCTTGTAGATAAAGTCTCCACACTTTTCATAGAAAAACAAAGCAACAACCAATAAAAGCTTTCATGAGCCCTCACTCAGTGTCAGTTTAAATGATCATTAAAATGAAACTGCTTAAGGATAAAGAAGATGTGGTATATATACACAATGGAATATTAATCAGCCACAAAAAAATGAAATAATGCCATTTGCAGCAACATGGATGGACGTAGAGATTATCATACTAAGTGAAGTAAGCCAGACAGAGAAAGACAAATATCATGATATCACTTACATGTGGAATCTAAAAAAAACTGATACAAATGAACTTATTTACAAAACAGAAATAGACTCACAAACATAGAAAACAAAAATATGGTTACCAAAGGGGAAAGGTGGCGGGGAGGGATAAATTATGGATTTGGGATTAACAGATACCCACTACTATATGTAAAATAGATCACCAACAAGGACCTACGGTATACAGCACAGGGAACTCTACTCAGTATCTTGTAATAACCCATAATGGAAGAGAATATCAAAAAGAATACATATATGTATATGTATAACTGAAACACTTTGCTGTACATCTAAAACTAACACAACATTGTAAATCAACTATATTTCAATAAAAATTTTTTAGAAAGGAAATTGCTGAAATATTTGCCAGTATAAAAGTTGGTATAAACTCTTTACAGGTGTTGTTCTTATATAACTGCAAAACCAAACACATTAAAACTTTTCTAAATCTACAAATCAATAAGATTCAAATTAACTTCAAGGTGATACATGGTACAACTGTGTAGTAACAGCATTTGCCACTTACAAAGCTCACGTGTTGTTGGTCCCTATCCTCAGCCCACTGTGCGTCACATCCATTTCTCCCCAGGTTAAGTAATCTGCTGTGATAGCTTTGTTCATCTAGCTTGTTTTGTAGTTATTTCATTTCTTGGCACGAGCAACAACATCTGTATATCTTCTTTAGGCCGAAGCAATTAAAATAGACTGGCACCACCGCAATCTTAAGCACAAACGTCAACTCAGATTCAGGCTCCAAGTTCAAAGATAGGGCTAGGTTTTTGGATAGCCATCCAGGTGGACCGGAATATGCTCACCCTTTGTTGTCATTGTTTTTTTCAAGATTAGCATCTGAACATGGTCACAAAATTGAAAAAAAAAAAGACATAATTAACTTGTGGAGCCTTCATTTAAGAAGTATGGATCCAGAAAATCGGAGGTCCACAGAAATGAGAGGGGTCCAGTGATAGGTCGGGACCCTCACCAGGAAAATCAAACTCCTGGGTATGGAAACAGTCCCTTTGCTATGAAGAGGGAAAAGGCTATAGATACGACCCCCTGATTACAGAGGCATGGGCAGATGACAGAGCGACTGTTTCTTCTAACAAGCCTGGCTTGTTTTTCCTTGCAGGTGAGGAAAGGCGTCTGGCTTCTCTGCAGGGCTGGTGAGAATGGAGGAATGAGCGGGGAACACCAGCCCCCGCCCCGTTCCTGCACTCCAGGCCTTGGCGTGTGTCTAACTGGTGTCTCTGAGAAGGACACTGCAGAAGAGAAACAGGAGAGACGGGCCTGCGTGAACGTGCCCAGCTGAGCACTGGGGTCTTGCTCTGCCCCTTCACAGGCTTTGCTCTGGGGGCTATCCTGTGTGAATGGACCATTTTTCCATCCCCGACTCATAACCATGAGCATTAGCAAAACACCATCACCAGGCCTAATCCTAACTGCCTCCAAAAGTTGTGAGAAGCGCTGAATAGAGGTGCACTGCCTCTTCCAGTGTCAGCGGTGAATCAACCTCAGTATTTGTTGATAGATTTTTTTGATATTGGTCCACTCTAAATCCTGGAGCTCAGGTAGGGGTGGGTGAAACCAACAAGAATGACTCCTTCCTGCTTAATAGGGCTCCCACTTGTAACTGGTGCTACAACCTCATTGACTCCACCAATGTTTACTGAGCACCTATGAACCTACTACTGTCAAATAAATAAATAGAATTGAACAAATAAATAAAATTGAGCAAATACTACCGTGTGCCTGACACTGGGTACGTGTTTATATTTGTTAACTCAATCCTCACAGTAACCCAACACGGCAATATTGTTATAATTTCTTCTTGCAGGAGTAGGCCCAGGTAGGTTAGCTAACTTGCCCAAAGGGCTGGTTAGTGGCAGAGCCACCAGAATCCAGGCAGTCAGGCTCCGGAGCCCATGCTCACGACCTCTGTGCTTCCCCGCCTCTCTGGGGTGGCAGTGGAAGATGGGGTGCTACTTTCTCTGCGACAAAAATAGGCTCAAACCTCTAGCAGTGTGCAATCTGAGAGGAGTCTTGTGGTGGCAAAACCTGGGGCCTGGCGGGGTACTGATTTCTTGGAATGTCCAAGCATGAAAACTGAATTCCAGACCTTTAGGGAACTTTTCCAAATAACTGGAGTTTCTTGACTAATAGTAGGCACTTCTCTGCTTGAACCAGGCATGGGCTGGCATAAGCTTCTTCAGGCACAGGTTAACCAGGCTGAGGAAGAGTTTTGCTCTAGGCAGGATTTTAAGGAACAAGAACAAAAATGCCACTGCAATAGCCTACATCTTCAGGACCACTGGTAGGCATGAAAGCTAAGGTATCATTGAGGCAAGGGAGAAAAAATTCCGTGGGAATCACAATCAGTGACCTGCCAAGCACGGAAGAAAGTCAGCCCACGGGCAAAACACAAAGGTGATTTCAAGAGATGCGCAAAGTACCACCTCAACTGTGAGTTCTCAGGAGTGAGTGGTGCTTAAGTGAAAATCAAATTATCCAATGGTAAAGTCCTACGACGAGCCATCACGCCACTGTTCAAGCCTGTCAGTAAAGGTATAAGGAAATGGTGATGAGAGTAAGTCAAGTGAAAAGTGCAGGATATGAAAATAGAAATACATGGGAGGAAACAGGCCAAAATGTTAGCAGTAGTCACGTGGAGGCTGCGGAGCTGTGGACAACGCAGATGATGTGGTGGCTTTAATGAGTAATTTAAAATTCCCTTCGTATTGTCAAATCCCTCTAAATTTTGTTTGCTATTGATCTCATGCAGAGAATGACACTTCATCCCATGCCATCCCATTTCACCTGCACTGTAGGCGGGACTTAGACAATTACATGAAGGCTCACTCAGGACCTGGTCCACATGTAGGGCACCCTGCGTGCCTGGCTGCCCCAGCCAGCCCTCACTGGTCCCACCTGCCAGAGGATTCTTGCCGCTTTTTGAAGATGGCACAAGCTAATAATATCCAATGTTTCTGGACGGCTTCTCCAGGGCTTATATGAAGGGATCATAAACTGCAAAAGTTTTCTTTTAAAAGAAATTCCTTATTTTTAAAAAAACCATAATTTAGGACTTCCCTGGTGGCGCAGTGGTTAAGAATCCGCCTGCCAATGCAGGGGACATGGGCTCGAGCCCTGGTCCAGGAAGATCCCACAAGCCGCGGAGCAACTAAGCCCATGCGCCACAACTACTGAGCCTGCGCTCTAGAGCCCGAGGGCCACAACTACTGAAGCCCGTGTGCCACAACTACTGAAGCCCGCATGCCTAGAGCCCATGCTCTGCAACAAGAGAAGCCACCACAGTGAGAAGCCCGCGCACCGCAACGAAGAGTACCCCCCGCTGGCCGCAGCTGGAGAAAGCCCGCGCGCAGCAACAAAGACCCAATGCAGCCAAAAAAATTGTTTTTAAATAATAATAAATTTTAAAAAAGATTTTAATTTAAAAGATCATAATTTAAAAATTTTTTAAAATTCTGCATATATGTTCACATATTTCAAAAATCACAAGATCCAAAAGGGTATACAAGGAAAAATTCTTTCCATTAGCCACTCAGTTTCTTCTTGAGTGCAGCTAACATCATCAGTGTCTTGAGCATCCATCGAGAGATGTTGGATGGCTGCATAAGCAAATGTGCTCACATATAGTCACTGACATCTTTTTTAAAAACAATGCAAGTGGGAGCATGCTAGCCACTCTTGCTTCTTTCTCTTTAACGATGTATCTTGGAAATCATTTCACATCGTTACATCAAAAGCATTCTCATTTTGTTATGGCAGCTGAATATTGCATTATACAAATGCACCATAATTCAATTAAGGCCCTACAGATGGTCATGAAGCCAGAAAAAACATATAGCTTTAAAGAGAAACAAACAGAAAAAAGCTCAAAGTTCCTGTTTCTATTAAATTCGGGTTTTTTTCCTCTTCATTGCTCACTATGGAGGCCAAGACACAGAAGTCTGGTAATAATGACCTGCAGTGTTTACTTTACTAAAGACCAAACACCTTTTGGAATAACAAGACTGAAGGACAAAGCTCAGAAGCTTTGCTATTCATCAAAGAAACCTTGGCATGACAGAAAATACTTATTTGGATAATTATATCAGCATTTCGGTGTTTCATCCTCCAAAGATTAATGTTTAACAACGGGAACTTCTAGAAGGAAGGAGGTGGGTGTTGGACGTTGGGATTTTCCCTGCGTTTGGTGGCAGCCACGTGCCTCCTGCCCTCATTCCCAGATGGGACCTGGCCCAGCTTTTTTTTTTCAGGCTGAGTAGCTTCAGAGAAGAGAATGTCTGATGGGAAACCCTAGAAAACGATGCTGACACCCCCATCACCCTTGTGCTGGAAATCCCTTTATTTCCCCTCATGGCTCCCTGGTGCCAGCTGTGTCACTCCAGGACAGTGACTTAGCCTTTCTGAATCTTATCATTTGCAAATAATAAAAACACCTGCCTAGGTTATCTCACAGTGCTGTGTTAGCAAACAAGAGAATCCATGTGAAAATCGTATTAAATCAGCTACATCGGGCTTCCCTGGTGGCGCAGTGGTTAAGAATCTGCCTGCCAATGCAGGCGACACGGGTTCGAGCCCTGGTCTGGGAAGATCCCACATGCAGCGGGGCAACTAAGCCCATGCACCGCAACTACCAAGCCTGTGCTCTAGAGCCTGCATGCCTAGAGCCCGTGCTCCACAACAAGAGAAGCCACTGTAATGAGAAGCCCGTGCACAGCAATGAAGAGTAGCCCCTGCTCGCCGCAACTAGAGACAGCCCGCATGCAGTAACGAAGACCCAACGCAGCCAAAAATAAATAAATAAAATAAAATAAGTAAATTTATATTTAAAAAAATCAGGGCTTCCCTGGTGGCGCAGTGGTTGAGAATCTGCCTGCCAATGCAGGGGACACGGGTTCGAGCCCTGGTCTGGGAAGATCCCACATGCTGCGGAGCAACTGGGCCCGTGAGCCACAACTACTGAGCCTGAGCGTCTGGAGCCTCTGCTCCGCAACAAGAGAAGCCGCGATAGTGAGAGGCCTGCGCACTGCGATGAAGAGTGGCCCCCACTCGCCGCAACTGGAGAAAGCCCTCGCACAGCAACGAAGACCCAACACAGCCAAAAATAAAAATAATAAATAAATAATAAATTAAAAAAAAAATCAGCTACGTTCAGCGTAGAGACAAAGAATGGGCCGGAAGATGCTATCGAAGGCAAATGAGGTATGGAGTCAGCCAATCTGGTGTGTAACTCGGTCCCCTTCTCTGACGGGCCATGCCGCCCTGGGTTTATGGCCGAGACTCATCTAGTCACCAGTTGAAGTAAGGAGGATGCCCTTCAGCTTTGCGGAATTATGAGAGTAAGTGATAAACATGAGTGAAAGCCCTCCAAAATGCTCATCTCCATCTTGTCTAGCCTTCGTATTATTCCTTCTACCTATCTTACAATAAATATAAGATCTCCAAATAAATATAAGAATAAATATAAGACCGTCAAACCAAATCAAGGAGCTCAAACTAGTGGAAAGGACTGTAGAAAACCAGAGAGAGGTCATCGTAGCATTGGAAGAGATGGTAAGTTAATAAAGAATGAAGTAAAGAGAAGATGAAGAGAATGACAGGCGGGGCTAGTTCAAGGAAGGCTTTTGAAGTGGTGTCAAGGAGTTCGGCATTACCTAGGCCAGTCCTTTCCAGGATGGAATAAAATGTCACCTGATCAGAGTGTACTTTCTGAGTGGAAAAATCATCCATAATCTATATAGTGTGACTTTGGGGGCCAGAGAAAGTCCCATGAGCCCATATTTAGTTCTGCATCCTTAGTCTTATGCTGGGAATTGCACCATTCAGTGATTCCTTCCTCAGCACATCAGGAGGTGCTGTGGAATTTGCAGTGTAGCCAGGACTCTGGAGAGGCCAGGAAGGTGGCGTTTGGTAAACTGGGGCCAGCTTAGAACGGGGCCTGACTGACTACATTGCACATCAATGCACATACACCTTTCATGAGTGGGTGGAAGCAAGGCTAGAATCTGGTCTCAGCAGCCAGTGGAACCAGCACCGGGCTGGGGTGGACTGGGATTGATGGTAACCTGCTGTGTGACCTTAGGGAAGTCACTGAACCTCTCTGGGCTTCAGAGGCCTTTCAGCATTAGCCCCATGATTCTATTTTTCAAACCCTTTCCTAAGAGTGTAGGGATAAAGGGTGGGTTGATGAGGGCACTCAGCTGAGAAGAAAAAGTTTTCACAGAATGGGGGAGGGAGGGGGAGGGTAAAGAAAGGGGAAACAGACACAGGTGACACAGGTGAGGACAATCCAGCCACCTGACATCACCTCTGTGTTCTTGAGTGGGGACGGGGACAGTTTGGGTCATGAGGAGTTAACATGGGCCCATTTTCAAGGTGGGAGACAGACACCAGTCACATCTGCAGGTGCCTGCTTGCAAGCACTAAGCGAGGAGCGTGGGACACCGGCGGGGAGACAACGTTTCTGGGGACCTGGGGCTCCAGCAGGGAGGACATATACTGAGGGGTGTCGAACACTGTGGAGCCATATGAAGGGGGAGCAGAGGATGGAGGGCCCAGAGGCCCCACCCTTCATGGGTGATCTCTGCCCAGAATCCATCCTGGGAAGAAGCCAGGGACCCGGGCTCCAACGCTCCAGTCACTGTTCCTAAAAGCCAGAGGAAGACTCTAGAAGTGTTTGCTGGGAAAGCAATGAGCAAGTATTCAGGTCCATGCCACCCCTGGGAGGGAGAGAGAGCTGAGAGAGACAGAGAGCATGCGAGGGAAAGAGAAGGACAAACAGGCAGACGGACACAGCAAAGCTTCCTCAGTGCCCCACGGCCTTTGCCAGATGTTCCCCTGGAACCCAGAAACTTGAAGACGGCCTCAGGCTTCCAACAGCCTCAAAATCAGGCTTCCGACAGCCTCAAAGGCGGCGTGGCAGGAGTCTGCTGGGCCCTGATGACAGGTGCCACTGAGCCCCTTGGAAAGACTTGAAAAAATCTCAGTGCCTCACTAGGATTTGGCCCTAAAAAGAATCAAGCACTTTGCCACCGCCTAACCTTAGGGGATGGATGTTATTTTATACTGAGGCGGGGGACAAGGTTAGGGGACGTCTCTCCTGAGGACAGAGGGTGGAGCGGAGAAGCTAGAGCTTAGCGAAGGGTGGAGAGGCTTTTGGCTCTGGGACCAGCCCTGTCCCTCTGCCCTGAAGTACCTGGAACCTTTTGTTCTTGTTCCTCTCCATGCTCCCCCACTGCCCTGGGGATCCAGGGCACGTGGAGGGATGGGCTGGAATGAGAGCTGGGGCCTGTAGCCTGGCAGGACAGGGCTCTGTCCCAGCCTTCTCCTCATCCGACCTGTTGCTTCCAGAGGAAGAGGGCAGCCGTCCACACTGTTGTGACCTCCAGTGACCCGGAGAAAATTTCCTTTATTAGCAGTGAAGCCTTTCTTCTTTTTAGAAGAGAAAAGAACAATCATGTCTTACTTAAGGACAGGGTGTGTATATGTGTGTGTGTGTGTGTATGTGTGTGTGTGTGTGTAAGCATGCACGCCCGCACCAGCATCCCCGTATCAGTATCTGCACCAGCCTGCAGACAGCCAGCAATTCTCTAAGGGGGAGATAATGGTGGGGATGGGGAGGGCGAGGGCGAGGGCGAGGAGGGTTCTGACCGGAACGGGCGACTCTCTTTTCTTTTCCTCCTACCCCAGGCTCATCCCTGCAGCCCCAGGAGCTGCCCAGAACCTTCATGCTAGCTCTGCTCAGCCTCACAGGACAGTAAGATTTTCCACCAGCACTGGACTTCCCCATAGCTCGCTTGGGTGCCCAAGGTAAAGTTCTGGACTCTTCCACAAACTCCTCAAGCATACAGAAGGTGATTTTCTGGGGACCCTGACTGTTAAAAATCACATTGGGTTAAAATATCCCCCAATACACACTTACTGACTCCCATTTCCCCCAGCTCCTTCCCCGCCCCCGCCCCCCGCATATCCATGACGCAAACATTTTCTCAAGAGCCATCTAGATCTATCAGAGAAGGCCTCTTGAAGAGAGCCTGTGTAGGCTGGAATCTCAGTCTTTCCTCCACTGAATGGTTATCAATATTTTGGATAAGGGTTTGAAGTCTGGTCATCTGTTACTCCTCCAAGTCCTCGGACTGATTCAGAGGCATGTCCCTACTGGGTTTTAATCTAACCAGGTGAGGGGAGGGGAGGAGGGTCTTTTAAATATAAAGAGAATTGGGTGCCCAATTCCAGCAGCTGGCTGGATCCGGGGTCTTGACCTCCTCCCCCGCAAACAGCTTCCCTCCCTTTGAGGTGAGAAAGGTCAATCTAAATACAGGAAATTGCAGCCCAGGGTCGAACACAGGGAAAACGTCCACATTTGCATCAGTTTAAGTTAATCACCTCACTAGAAAGGGCGTGAGCTAACACAGGAAAGAACTTGCTGAAAAATAGTAAGTCTTTCGGTTAAAATTCTCTGGTGTCCTTGGCCGTTCAAGGTAAGGTAATCTCTGGTCTTCTTATATATCTTTTGCCCTTAATTTTTTTGGTCTCAGAATTCAGTTAAATACAATGTAATGTCTAAAACCAAGAAGCGTGTTGAAATCGCTGTTCTAAGAGACATGGACTTGGCTTTTGAGAGGGGTCTAAACACCCACTAGAAGCCTCTGGTGGGGCAAGTGTCTGAAAAAGGAAGAGGCTGACCCAGGGAGGCAGTGTCTCTCGGTCTTCTGTTGAGAGAACACGCGCGGTCGGCTGCACTTCTGAACTCTCTGGAGCTTGGCTTTTAACAGAATTGCCTCGACCTTGAAAGTGTTTCTTTGTTACTTTTCAACTGAGGAATTCGTGTTGCATCGTAGTCTGTGATTGAGGGTGTTATGGGCCAGAGCACAAATGTTTTGTGTTTGGTTTAAAAAAACAATTTTTTTTTAAAGGCCGGGAAGGAAAAAAATCATTCAGGGATGGTCCTGGTTCCCAGTCAGAAAGGTGAGAGGCTCTGGTAAGAGGCTCTGAAAACGGTTCCCACTCTGCCCTTTAACTTCCATGCCCTCCCTCCTGACTGCTCCAGAGCAGACGATTCAATTGACTCCTTTTGTATCCGGTTTTATTGCTCCGGACCCCTAGGGTCTCGATTTGCTTTCAGAAGAAACGTGCCCCTCTGAGCCGCTCTCCAAGGCGGTCCCTCCAGCGTCCCCATTTCTGTCTCCGGGCGGGGAAAGGGAGGGGAGGCGAGGCGAGGCGAGGCCGGCCGCGGAGCACCGGATACCGGAGTCAGGATCCCGAGCAGCGCCCCGCAGGCGCGCGCCCCTCGACCCCGAGCCGCGCCTGGAACGCCTTACGAGCTGCAGCGCTTCGCCTTCCAACCCCAGCGGCACACACGGTGCCAACTTGACCAGAGTCCTGGAAAGGTCCGGCGGCGAGACAGAAGCCGGGAATAGAACCCTCCCCGCCGGAGGCCCGCGCTCTCCGGGTATGGGGGTGGCGAAACGCACCGCCTGGACTGCCCAGTTTTTGCGCCGACCCCCAAGGAGCAGCAAGCTCCGCCCGCGATCAGCTCCCGCCGTCTGGGCCGCGGACGCGCCCTCAGGAACTTTTGTGGCTGCGCGGAGGCGCCCCGCGGAAGGGCCTGGCTCTGCGCAGCGCGCGCGGGCGGGCGCCAGGGGCCGCAGGTGCCCCTGGAGCCGCGCGTCCGGCAGGTACTCGGCCGAGGAGCGGGCGGGGAGGGGCGGGAGGAGCCCCGGGCCGCGCGGGCCCCGCCTCCCCTCCGCCCCGGGAGCTCCCACCGGGCGGAAAGCCTCCCCGGCCCCCTCCCCGCCGGCACCCCGCACTCGGTGATTGGCTGGCGCCGCGGGTCCCTGGCACGCGCCTGTGGATGTAGTTATAAGAATCCTCGCGTGCCAGCCCTCAGCTCCAGCCAGTCGGCACAGCCCTCCCCAGCGCAGCGCGGGCGTCGGCCAGAGCGCAGCGGCCGCGGGCTCCCCAGGGAGGCCGGGGCAGGAAGCGGGCGGACAGTCTTCGCCGCCTCCCGCGCCTGACCGGGAGGGTGGGGCTGCCAGACAAGCCCGAACTGCCGCAGCAAACTTCCTGAGAACACCCTCACCCCAGGCCAGCAGTCCCCCGGGCCCTCGGCGGCGCAGAGCATGGACGCGGTGCTGCTAGAGCACTTCCCCGGGGGCCTGGACGCCTTCCCGTCCCCTTACTTTGACGAGGAGGACTTCTTCACCGACCAGTCTTCTCGGGACCCTCTGGAGGACGGCGATGAGCTGTTGGCCGACGAGCAGGCCGAGGTGGAGTTCCTCAGCCACCAGCTGCACGAATACTGCTACCGCGACGGGGCGTGCCTGCTGCTGCAGTCCGCGCCCTCGGTGGCTCCGCACGCGCTCGCCCCGCCGCCCTCGGGGGGCCCCGGCGAGCCGGAGGACTGTGGTGGCGGCTACTGCTGCGAGGCGGGGGCGCCCCCCGGCGGCTTCCCCTACTCGCCCGGCTCGCCGCCCTCGTGCCTCGCCTACCCGTGCGCCGGGCCGGCCGTGCTGTCCCCCGGAGCGCGGCTGCGCGGCCTGAGCGGGGTGGCGGCGGCGGCGCGGCGGCGGCGGCGGGTGCGCTCTGAGGCCGAGTTGCAGCAGCTGCGGCAGGCGGCCAACGTGCGCGAGCGGCGGCGCATGCAGTCCATCAACGACGCCTTCGAGGGGCTGCGCTCGCACATCCCCACGCTGCCCTACGAGAAGCGCCTCTCCAAGGTGGACACGCTGCGCCTGGCCATCGGCTACATCAACTTCCTCAGCGAACTCGTGCAGGCCGACCTGCCCTTGCGCGGCGGCGGCGCGGGCGGTGGCGGGGGACCGGGCGGCGGCGGGCGCCTGGGCGGGGACAGCCCGGGCCGCCAGGTCCAGAAGGTCATCATCTGCCATCGGGGCACCCGTAAGTGCGTCCGCCTCCCAGCTGGGGAAGACGGGGACGGGCACGGGAAGGTCCCGGAGGGGCTGGGTGAACAGACCGACCAGCCGACTGACCGACAGACGGACGGACGGGCCGTGGGCACCGGACACCTTGAGCGCGAGTTGGCGTTTCTGAGGTTTTCTTCCGCCACTTTGACCATGGCTCGGAGGGTGCGCGTCCCCGACAGACTTGCATCTTCTGGGATTGCGGGGTGGAGGCGCTGGGGGCTTGAGGGGTGGAGGCAGAGGGTCGTTCTAATGGAACCTAAGACGCCTGTCTGTCCAGGCGCCCAAGAGGGGATCCTAACGGACTGGAGGGCACCGTTGGGAACAGAGTTGGACATTCACAGTCTGTTTTCTCTTCTCACCCCCTCAGGGTCCCCCTCCCCCAGCGACCCGGATTATGGCCTCCCTCCCCTCGCAGGACACTCTCTCTCTTGGACTGATGAAAAACAACTCAAAGAACAAAATATTATCCGAACAGCCAAAGTGTGGACCCCAGAGGATCCCAGAAAACTCAACAGCAAATCTTCCTTCAACAACATAGAAAACGAACCGCCCTTTGATTTTGTGTCCTGAGATGTCCCAGACCCGCCTGAGGATCTGATTATGTCTCTGTGTATATTGTACATGTAAATATCTATAACGTAAATGTAATTTAAGAATCACATTTTTCTAATGGCAATCAACTGTTTGTTATTTATCTATTTATTACCCTGTCGAGTTAATGAAATAGATGATCTCTTTTAAAATATATAATTTATATAATTTATCCTGATTTTCTAAAAATATGCAATAGTCTACGATTCCACCCAGCACCCTTGGCAGAACTCTGCGTTGTTGGAAGAACTCTGGCCAGAAAACTTAATGCTAATTTATTGCCAGATATGGTTTATTTCTAAGCAAGGTTAATAAATGCTATTTACACCTTTTTCTAAAAGTTATTTGTTTAATACATGATGGGGTGTTATTAACTTAGTTAAAAAAAAAAAAACAAACTGAACCAGAGACTCAAACGTAGCTTTTAGTTTTAGCTGAAAGGAATTGGGTTAGAGGGTTAGGCCTCAGTTCTCTCGGAGGCTCTTCATCTGCATCGCCAGCGCTAAATAGGTAAATATTTCGCCTGTATTTTTAGCCTACCATCCAAACACCCTATGAGGCAAAGAGGTCATAGACTATTTATTGTTCTCGTTTTTCAGACGGGAAAGCTAAGGCTGGGAGACGATGTTTGACTTACCCAAGGTCACCGGCACCCTGCCTAATCATAGTGTAGAAAGTGTGTCCAGTGGCAACAGGGGGTTAGTTTCTGGGTTAGCCAAGGGAAGGGGCCTTTCTGCTTCCATGGGCTGGGGAGAAAGGCTTGGTGTTGAGCTGCCCTGTGACCCATCCCTTCTGCAGTTACAGCCTCAGGTACATGGAACTCCGATGGGGAAGACGACCATGCTGAGGCCGGAGACCCTGTCGGATGCTTCCCAGCAAAACCCAGGGTCTTTTAGGTAAGGCGAGAAGGAGGGCGCCCTCTCTGCCACTTCTGCAACTGCGTTATTTCTGAAATTCACTTGGTTTTGTCTCCAGAATCTAGTCCTCTTAAGGCAAGCAGCCTGGGGAGAAGGCGAGCCTCGGGCGGAGGGCGCAGGGTCGCCCCCTAGCGAAGGGGAGAGGCGTAAGGGCGCGGCCGGGAGAGCCCCGGAAGCTGGGGCTCGGGCTCGTCTCCGCCGCCGCTACCCGGGGCCTCCCTGGCCCTCGGGGCGCCCTCAGCTGGCGGCGGGAGTCGGGGCGCACGGCTTTGAGCGCGGGGTTCCGCGCACGCTCGGACGGCGCGGGCGCGGAGGGGGAGGCACCGAGCAGGGCCTCGCGCGCCCGGCGCGCACCTCCTGGCTGATCTGCAGACCCCGTGCCCCGCAGGCCCTGCGGAGGCGGCGTGTCGCTCCCCTCCAGGCAGCGGCCTGGTCAGCCAAGGTACGATCGCCCCGGTACCCACGGCCCTGCCGAAGGACAATATGTCGGCAGCATGCTAATTGCTTTAACCTAGTTTCAGACCAACCGAGGGGTTCCCCGCGCGCCGCGGGTGCCATGGACGTCATCCAAAACCAATTAAAGCGAGGCCGCGAGCCCGACCCGCAGCGCGGCCTGGCCAGACGCGCGGAGATTCTGCGTCGCGAAGCTCCCAGGAGGCCCTTGGCCACGGACCCTCTCACCCTTTCCAGCCTCTGCAGCCTCTCCCGTCCCTCCCCCTGAATGATGGAGATTTCACACTGGAGGCAGAATTTGGGGACGAGAGAAAATAATTCGATTTTGTCCTGTATTAGGGCCTCATTAAACACGAAAGTTGCTTTTGCACAAGTGCTTCTATCAGGCATGTAATCTCATTACACTCATTAGAAAGTCAAATGGTAGGCAGACTTCAACTTAATTATAAGTTATGTAAGTATTGTACCGTTTTCTTCAGCTGTGTAGACCTGCGTTTCAGTTGGATTAGGGAATGTGGCAATCCGCCGTTAAAACACTACCATCATTGTGATGTGGCACCTTTTATTTTGCGTGCCACTTTTTTGTGATTCAATGCTTCAGCGACATCCTTTAGTGCGGTGCAGATGAAGCGGAAGAGCCGGGCTGAGCATGTAAAACACCAGGGTCTCTATCTTGTCACTCTTCTGTCCTGGCTTGGCAAGTCCCTTTAAACACAACCTTCAAAGAGACTGACAGCTTCTTTTTATTTACTCATAATCCATTCATTCTAGTGTAGCAATTCTTAAAAAAAAAAAAATGCGGCAGTAAAAGCAGAACAAACGTATCATTTCAGAGTCTCCTTTGGCAGCGGAGAGGCCGGAGCTGCGCTCTGCTCGGTGCAGGAGCGGCTCTCCCTGTGGCAGAGCCAGGCTCGAGAGCCTCTGGCCTGGGGCATCTCTAGCCAATAAATACAGCCTGGCACTGGAAGCATCAGCGTGGGGGCAGTTTGAGTGACAGGTATTCAGCGGTCCTTCTAAGTTGACACTCTTCCAACTTCAACAAAAATGCTTATGAAACTAATCCAGTAAGCCAAGCTTCTGGATGGGTGTGGAGACCCTTTGCTCAGCCCTGCTCTTCTGAACACTCGTCAGCCCCTGCGCTGAAACCTAGCCTGGGACCACGAGGAGAAAGCGTTTAAAGCCCTCCCTGGCTGCCCTTGTCCATTTAGCGTAGTAAAGAAGCTGCAAACCCAGAACGGGATGCATTTTCTGATCTCTACTGGCAAACTGGCTAAATCATTGCCCAGTGGTCCAGACTCCATTGCAAGCGGTCATGGGGGGATGGGGTACAGGAGAGGGTTTGGTAAAGACAAGGAAGAGAGTTTGGGTGGGGGGGACCTCCCTTCTCCCCACACCTTACCCCCTCCCACCAAGTACACATCCTCACTTCCAGCCCATCCTCCTGGTCTCCATCCCAGGTTGCTCGACCATTCTATTCTGCCTTGGTGTCAGAGTGCCTATAGCTCTAGACAATAAAAGCCCCTTCTCCCCATTCCTCTCTCTCCCCTACATTTCTGGTGGGCGTTGGGGTCAGTGCCCTCTCATTGTTGCCTTAAAAGATATTACATGTCACAAAAGGGCAGCCGTCTATTTTCAGAGATT